>NC_063214.1:82414677-83662177 GCF_020740725.1 Corvus hawaiiensis
ATGGGAAATGGCACCTTACAGGTAGGGCAGAAGGGATGAGGGGAAGGTTATGTTCACATAATCTGCAGGGTAGATATAGGTATGGTAAATAAACACAGTTCCATGGATTGCCTGTTTTTCAAATTGTTTCTCCAATCACCAGTATGGCAGTTTCTCTCAGGTTTCAGTAACTGGCAAATTTAATAAGCATATCCCATCTTTTCATGTAAGACTTCAGTAAATGACAGAGTCAAAACTCACCAAGGACAGATGGTGCTGAACCCTCAGCTCTGCCCCTTCCTGCAGGCAGTGCAACAAGAATAACCCTCTCCCAATACCTATTCTCTCTCAGGCTGTTCAAGAGGATTAAACAAGCAAAGCTTTCTCAATTTCTTATTATGAAAGATGAGATACTGGTCCAAATAACAGTTTCCACTCATCTTTTGTAGGGTGTGAGCCAGTCAACTCCCAAAGCCTGGGATGATGATTCTGTGCCATTCCCTTTCACATGAAAAAATAGCAAGAACGTGATTTTTTAAGGACTTCAAGACATAAGTTATCACTTTAACAATCTCTCACAATTGATACCACAAGGACAACTGGCAAAACAAACCATTTAATTTGATTATCCAGACATTAAAACATTTTTTCTTCTAAGAAGTGCTGATAGACCTCGCAAGCTGTTTTTAAAGCAAGACACATTCCTCTACTGCATTCACAGAACCTATTTCGCACCTGTTTTTCATAACTTAATATTCTTTCTGCTCCTCATAACAGAATTCACTCAATGCATTCACTTACACTCTTTAAAAGCAGATACATGAAACCAGGCAGCGCATGTGCTGCTGCTGGCTTCCACTCTAGGACAAACTTTAATACCTCTTCACTTGCAGATAAATTCTTGCCCTTCTGTTAAAATAGAAGTTCCTCTTCCCAAGACTCCAGGAGAAGGTTTGGAGGTTTCCACGTGATCCTATGACCAAATTCAAGGTGTTCTGTTATCAGAGTATGGAGGGACAGTATGTACTATGGAGCTCAGATCCAAGAAGCAGAGAAGAAGAGCTGAAGACCTCCCAAGATCCACCAGTGAACCTAATGAAGGCAGGTCTTGAATTTGGAAAATACGTTACGGCTCTGAAGCATGATAACCCATGGCATGGAATATTTTTCACATAAAATCTGTGTGGTAAGTCAGATACTCAAGTCTAGGAAAGGATGCAGAGAACAAGTTTGCTCCCAAGATTCTGCTGCATGAAGTGTATTTCTAGAGGAGTACTGGTAGCTTCTGGCATCTCAATTTTCTGTAGTGGATTGTTTTCTCTTTTCGTCTTACTAACAATTTCACTCAATGGACAAGAAAAGGCAGTCCTACAGACATGACATAGTCGATCTTTTGAAGAAAGTTTTTCTGGTTTTCTTTCTTGTCTTGTTTCTTATTTCTCATGTTCTTTAGATAATTGGAGAAAATGGTATATTTGGACTCAGAAGTTTACCTGCTTTTTTTTTCCTCAGTGAAATACACAGTGCTTCATTATCCATGATGCATCATTATTCACTGTAGATAAACACAAAGTCAAGTGCAATAAAACTTCACAGGAGAAATACTCTCTGGGAAGCAAAGGCATTTTAAGCATCAAGTATCTGGCTTTCATATTTTCAACAATTTAAAAAGCAAGAACATCACGACTCATCTGTATGATGAGAAGTATTTGTAAACACCAAAGACTTCTTGAGGAATTATAGAGCTCCCTCCTGTTTACTGAACAGCTTGCCTACTAATATACTAGGCAGCCGATGCCTTCAAGCCAAAACTTAGATGTTCTCCTCTATTGCACTGATGCTACATCTATCTGCATACTCAAATGAGGATTTAGAAATTCTTTGCATTACCTTTTTGAAGAGCCTATATCTGATTTGAACTTAATATTCAAAAATTCAGAATAATACAAAGAAACACATGAGAAAAGAAAATATTTTTATTTCTGGTAAGCTATTGATTACTATCCATCCATCTTACTATCCGTCCATCTAACAGTATGTTTCTCTCTCATCTCGTCAACCAAACACTTCAAATTAAATATTCAGCATAAGATTTTGGAAAAGGAGTGGAACATAACTTTAAAAAGTGAGTATCTTATCTTCAAGGATGTTGATCCTTTAAATGGTTCTATCTGTATTTAGTGCCTTGATGAAGTATACACTGGGAACATAAGCTGCATAAAATAGATTACGATCAATGCCTGTGTACTCTGTGACAAAACCACTGTGAGCTGTACATCAAAGAACCTGGACTCTTCTGAGTTCAGTGAAGAGAAGAACAGAGGTTTTTACCGAATACAATACATCAATCAACAATATCACTACAGCCCTCTTCATCTAATTTAATTTATCCTTGATACTATTTTCAATTAATGAGAGGGCATCTTTAAAATTTCAATCACTGTGTTGCAGAATCCTGGATACAAAACTAAATTGTAGCGTGTGGGAATTGGTTAAGTTGTACTTTTAATGCTTTGAAGACATGTAAAGGAAGCATAGGCCTTATAGACACACCAACTTTCCATACCTTCTGTCACAATCACAAACTTGGAGCAGTTCAGACTCAATAGCATGGAACAACCACACCACTACAAAATGCTTTCCATGAGGAGAGGAAAATAAATCCCATCAGTTAAAGGAATGTTTATATCACTGAAAATATCCCTTATTATGGCTCATGCAAATATCCCTTATTATGGGTTAGGCAAATACTATCCATTATTAGATTTATGAAAATAAGTGATTTGTTAATATAAGTTGTGTCGTTTCTTCAGGAAAGAAGAGATAAAGCATTGCTATGTGTATCAGTGTGACTCAGAGATCCAAAATGCTGAAGGAGAAAAACTTCTTAAATAAACTGTGGTGGAAACAGATGAGATGAAGCATGTGTTTGTTAGCATGGGGAGTTAGGTGGCTCTTGGTCACCAGCACAGGTGAGACCAACGCAAGACAGAAGTGCTTGCAAGTATTCAAGAGCCAGCCCTAGCGAAAAACAGGGATTTCAGGGAGATAGACCTCAATAAGCATAGAGAAGTCACAGGTAAAATCTCACAGGTCTCACATATAAAGAGAAAAATGTCTCACATATAAAGAGAAAAAGGGGTCTTGGAAACTTTGTCTGGACAGAGAAGCTAGTCTGCGAGTGACACTTTTCCCAGTGCAGAGGCAGGGGCAGGAGCTGCAATGAGAAATCAGTTTAGCTATTTTATGGTCTTTCCAATTATATCAAATGAGGGAAATAAGCACATATCCATAGAAACAAGGTCAGACTGACTGGGGAGTATACAAAATAATAGCATAAGCAATTAAGGGAAAAGTCAGAATTTTACTCCCAGACGAATAAAAAAAAAAGAGGAGATGCAGGAAGATAAATCCATAAATCCATCTGTAGAGATGTAAAGTACCAAGAAGATGACCAAGAAAAATGTGGATTTGTAGCTTTATTGAAAAGACAACCTATTGGCAGATGACACCAGGGAAGACCAAATACCTTTCTATGTTTATCTTCACACAATACAAGAAATCAATTAGCTAGTGAGCCAGAGAGAGTGACAAATCACTGTTCAGAATATAGAAAAGATGGATTGGAAAACATTTAAGTAAGAAAAGTGTTTTTTCAAATCAGCCAGGCCTCATTAATATTATCCTAGTGGATTAAACAACTCGATGTGAGCTATCTTGGAGCACACTTGGAGAACAGACAATTACTGCAAAACTTGAAAGGGAGACTCAGCTTTAAAAGGAGACAAAAGCAAGAGTAAACACAGAAGAATAGCTAGCTGTCTTCAGTTCCCTCAAGCCACTGAAACAAACAACCCAGTATCTTTAAGCATCCATAAAACAAGGAAATAAGTAACAGTCAATGTGGATTTGTCAAGGACAGACATTGGGCTAAAATAGTTTCCTCTGGTGAGTAGAGGAGAAATAGCAGATGTCACAAGCTGAACTTGGAAAACAGAATTCTCAGAGATGAACTACAGATTAAGTTACTGCAGCAGAAGAGCACAAGTAATGTTTCTGCAGGGTTATCTTAGAAATAGAACTATCTATTACCAAGTGATGGAAAAAAGCATAATCCTATCAAATCTGCAAATTTAAAAATAAATAAATAAAAGAAGAAAACAAGCTTTTGAACAGGACTAGAATTCAAAGTAATTGATAAACTGAAGAAACCTTTTCTAAAATAGCCTATGATTCAGCAAAGAAAAGTACAGAAGTCTACCCTTAAGCAGGAATAATGAGTCATAAGACTGGACGAGACAGTAGGTCTGCAAAGATCTGCAAAGGCATTTCAGTGGATCATAAGCAGAACAGAAGTCAATGATGTCATGCTGTTGACAAAACTTATTTATTCTACTGGGTCATAACACTGGAAGTATAACCCGTAAAAAAGTAAAAAATTATTCATCTGGCCTATCCACACTGGTTAGTTCTGAGAAAGTACAGAGGACAACAATCAGAATGACCAAAGATCTAGAAAACATGACCTACGAGGTAAGAGGTTGTTCAGTCTGGAAAGAAGACAACCTCAACTCAAGAAAACCCCAAACTGGAGACAGGGCTGCCTAAAGGGAATACAGGAATGAATGGGCTGCATCTGTAACAAAGAAGATACAGATTAGATATTAGAAAAAACCTTCTATCTCTGAGGATACAGAAGGATGGAAGAAGCTGTAGCAGGAATGTGAGAGATCCAGCTTTTGAGATACTGAAGACTAGGTTGTATTACTGCTTGTAAAGGAACATTGCTGATAGGGGAGTTTCTGCTTTTTGGCATGGAAAAAGATTGTATGACTTCTTGGAGCCTCCCCCAACCATATAATTTTATGATTCTATGCTTCCAAGATGATGAAGCTAATCAAACAAGCTAATTAGCATGTCTTTACACATCTCAGTTCTAGTCTCAGAGTTGCATCAGACTACCTAGGAAAACAGCTCCAGCAGATTTACTTTGCAGCCACTGTGTTAGGAACGGTGTTTAATGAAAGCTGACTGTGCAGAACTAGTCTATGTCAACTCTATAGGCAAATGGCAAGATTATAGACTCCTGTGTTGAGGCAGCAAGCTGGAGCTAAATCCCATCCATCTTCAGGGCTGTGCAAGTCCTGATGGCTGACTACTTTGGTCCCATGGTATTTGGTCACCAGACCTGCTCTCTGAGCTGGACTTCACTACTCAGTAAGGATCCAGGAACCTACTGGCCGCTCCAGCAGCCTGGAGTTCCACTCAGGGACACTCTCTATCTGGGCTATTTTAAAGCCAAAGAAACTGCTACTCACTTTCTTTTTATAATGTGCATGACCTGACAACTTAGAGTCTCATCCTATTATTGACTGCACACATTAATCATGAAAAATAAAGCTAAGTGATAAAACCACGGCCTAAATACATCTTAATTTCCTTTGGGCAAAAGCTGCCAAGTTACAGGTACAGAAGCATGTTTTTGTTTTTAATTTTTACTTACTCGAGTAGGTGTGCTTTAATTTAGAAGTTGTTTGTGTGCAATTTTTAAGTAAGTCAGAGCTGATTTCTTGGAAAGGCAACACGAATTCCCTTTGCCATAAAAAAAATAATTATACTGTGCATGTTTTATTTGCCACTAGGTGGGAGTGGAACATAATCTTCTAGTTAATCTTTAAGTAGTATCAATAGAGAAAGTGAAAGGCAAGGTATATTTTCTTGGCTGGTCACTAAAGAAAGATCATTCTGTCGATAGAGAATGGCTTCAGTGATTCATAGGTGTCTACAGCTACAGCAACATTACATTTTTATTTAAGCCTTCAATAAAGTACTGAAAATTCATTAGAAAACACTTTGACTCTGACTCAGAATACAAGTTTTTAACTTTTTTTTTCAGTCAACATTAAAAAGTAGAAGATTTACTTCTTTTTCTGAAACTTACACACCTATATGATGCATTTTCAAGGAAATGCCTTGAATACTATACTGTTGCTCAGCCCTATCACCTATTGCTCCTGCTGCATCTCTTGTTAGTATTGAGAACACTGCGTATCTATATAGTCTTCAGATACATTTCAAAATTTGTAATACACCTAGAAATAGTGCTCTTTTTTATCACATAAGGCCCACTTGTTTTTCATTACCTTTATTTGCAATTATTTTTGAAAGCCTGTGCTGTAAACAAAAAGAGTGTTTCTTACAATAAAATATCCTGCCCAATAATCCCTCTGCATGTGTCTGTACCTCACTTGAAACAGGTACCCTTTTCTTAAAGCACAGTATCTTACTCTCTTATTAGTAATCAGAAATTACCATGTCAAAGTACAACTGGATCATCAAAGAAAGAATGAACGACAATCACAGGTTGCAGTCTTTTCTTCTTTCTTTAGAAAGCTTAACACAAAAAAAATAATAAATTGAAAGATATCTTAACTATTTCTTGGAAAAGTACAAAGTTAAAGCATATGTTAGGAGGAATACACTGGAGGTTTCCAACATCATGGTGGTGAAGATAAAAACATTTTGCATCACCTCTCTTGGTGCAAGAGTTTTCAGTGAAATTAGTAAGAAGCTGATTTGAACAAACAAGAAAAGCAACTTTTCATACAACGCGCATTGAAACCATAGAACACCGCGCTAATGATTGCAATGAAGTAAAAATAAACTTAATTAATTGATTGATAACTACTCAAATTATGGAAGGACAAATCAGTCATGTTTTTGAATCTTCTTTTTTTTAATGTTCATCAGTATTAAAAGCAATGGCTAAGATGCAAAAACAAAGATCTGTATACGGATGTATATGTATCTGTAGCACCTATATATGGAACTAGTACAAGATGAAGGACTGTATTTTCCCCTCAGCTTTAAGAGCATCTCAGTTCTTGCTTGAGCCTTGAAAGTCCAGCCCTGCTTTGGGAGCAGCTCTGCAACGGCATGAAGAAGGCATGGTGCCACTTTAGAAAATGTCACCAATGCTTCCCTTCCAGACTGACCAAGTCTGATGGCTGCTGGGCAGGACAGACTGGTATCTCACTATGCTTCAACCTTTAGGGACAGCTTCAGGCAGGCAAAAGCATATCTGGTAAAAAAGGCAAAAGCGTATTTGTGGACTCCCTCTGCCATTCTTCAGGGTACAGCTGGCGCTCTCTGGGTCACCGTGCCCAGCTCCTGCCATGTGCCCAGTGACTCTGCCAACAACGTACACACAGCTAAGTTGGGTTTCCACCAGGCAGCTTTTCTTGCTGAATACACACAAAGAGACAACTGTGGTTTAAGGAGTTACCAGGCATTAGTATGCTCCCCACACTGATAAGACCTGTACAGGAGCCTTTGCTAGCCCAACAGGCATCAGGCAGGTGGGGAAAGGTCAGTCCTGCTGCTCCATGCTGTGACCTAGAACCTCCTCACTACAGTTCTTTAGGATTTTATACTGTCTGTGTTGCTCAGTTTTGCCTCCTAAATTGCTCTCAACAGCCCTACCTTGGCCTGCAATTCTGCCTTCCTTATGTCCCATGATTTTACTCACAGCTTGGCCATAGCAGTGGGTGCCTGAGCCGGGGCTGTGCAGCTGGGACGAACCCGAGCTGGATTCTGGGCATCGGAGCCCCTGGGGAGGGGCTCAGCACAAGGTAAAACAATGCAATGATTGCACCATGTGCCATCTCCAGGCGGTCCTAACATAAATTTAGCCTCCTTGGGACACTAGTGGGTACTTCTGCAGTCAAAAATAGTAGGGATGACGCACACCCTGCTGCTCGTCCCCTCCCTGACTGCACACCCATGACAGTCGACCTGAGACAAGGGAATATAAAGCTGCTCTCCCAGCTCCAAGTAAAAAGTGGAGTTTCTTTGTGAGACAAAAATTTTTGTTTGTGATAAGAGAAAATCCTCTTTATGAGAAGGGAATGCTTCTGTGACCTTTTCCTCATGTTTTTGCTTCCATGTGTCTGTACAGTTGCACAAAATTTGGTACCACAGAATTGCCTGCAGCACAAATCAGTTTCTTTTGTGACCAGAAATCACTAGCAGGATGTCATGGAAACAGCTTGAGCTCTTAAAATGAGGATTTTATTTACATTATAAAGTTGTTTACATTGAGTCCAGGATAGAGTGAAGTGAAGCTGCTAAAATACCTTCTCAGAGCTCTGAGGACATCCGGTTCCCTATGTAATGTCCTAATTAATAATTTGAGAAAAAAAAATGCATCTAATTTAAATGAAATCAGAAGAAAAGTTTCAAAGCATGCCCTCAAGACATACATTGGGTACACTTGAGAGCCTGTGCCTCAGCAGTCAGTCCACATGACCTTGGACCCTTGACCCACAGGCACACTGGGACCTGGGACCTTCCACACCATTTCTCCCCATCTCCTCAAGTGATGCAGGATTCCCTGCTCTCTTTTCTTCCCCTCTCCCCTCACATTATTTTTCCAAGGAAGGATCCAGCTTCCCTTCCCCTGCTTGACATTTTAGCCTAATTTTTGTACTTTCTGCTTGCAGCAGTGAGCTAATGGGGAAAGGGACACTTCCATAATTAGCAATTTTTAAGAGTGGGAGTGGATGCTTCTGGGACATTGTGACTTCTGAGCAGCGGAGTTCAAAATTATAATCAGGGTGACTGACAGAGACATGGTGCGCTTGGGGACTGTGGAGGACAGTTAGTAGGACAGAGAATGCAGCGTATGCTGGCACCATCCCAGAGGAAGCTTCTAAACCAAGGATGTGTTTCATTAGGGTGGTATCAAAAAGACAGGGCTTGTCAGCATGGAACAGGAATACACACAATCATGAAGAAAAGGCAATTTTTTCCAGAAATGCTTTAAATGCTCATGCTAGTTTATAATTTTTTTTCTTTTCCTAGTCCAGACCTGTTTCAACACACATAAGGCTAATTCTCCCCTGACCTATATTTATACACCTTTACCCATATATCAGCTCCCTGGTCTAACCTGGAAATCAGTCTTGGTTTGAGCATGCTGTTGGTCTAGATGGTCCTTCAGAGACTCTTTTCCAGCTGAAATTATTTTGTGATTTGATATTTTAAACAGCTGGAAAGCACTGTTGTAGCCAACCAGTTTGCTTTTAACATTCATTTTTCACTTGCAGTGACTCCATACAAATGATAAATGTAATGCCAAGCAGTCAGAAAGCACGCTTCAGGTGTTTCACCACAGGCTTTGACAGCCCAGATCACTCCCTAGCAGTTATCCCGGCTGGGTCTGTCTAATAGGGGCAAAGGGCAGGATCAGGGGCTGTCATCTCCAAAGGGATGATGGCTGCCTCTCATTTGACCTATCTTCCTTTTATAACAGCTGAGAGTAACCTGAACTGCGTTTCAGCTCAGATACTTACTCTTAGCTGCATCAAACGAACAGCAGGCAAAGAAAAAAAAGAATCTTACAAAACAGCTAGAACACTCTATTTACCAGTATGATTTTTATGCAGTGAGACATAATTAACTTTTAATACTATTTACAATTTTTGAAATTTACCCAGTTTGGTCAGTAATTCCATTTTTACACTCAGAGGAAATGCCTCTGGTGATTCAACTACTCTTAAAGGAAGAATGCAAAGTATTTTCAATATCCTAATGCCAGCCAACAAAGCACTGATACACATTAGTTTGGAAATTATGGGGTGAGGTGCACAATAATTCTCATGAAGAATAAGCAGGAATTCCAATTAAAAGGAAAATTGCAAAATATATCCAATCAAATTATGCAAATGACAGGGAAATAGAACCATATATTTTATCTGAGATAGTGACTGCTACAGATAGTGTGACAGAACAATTCTTCACATTTTGAAATAGCTCTGGAGAGAAAATCTTCACAGCTTTATTTAAAAAGTATTCAGACCAGAGGTGGTCCTGGTGATTAGCTGCTTTGAGAATTTCAGTTATGACAATAAACAGAGATACACTATAAGGAGCACCTTAAATTATAATTTTACACATTAAATAAGTGTACACAAGAACTAAATTGGAATAAGCAGAGCAAATGGATTGGCATGCACTTTGTGGACATGCACATTTCATTTTTGTGTTACTGAAGAGGATTTTACAACACAGCAAAAGAAAATGTTCTTTGCAATGAAGTAGCATAATGTAAAACTGAGGGGAAATGATTGATCTTGAAGGCTGTTAGAAGGACCTGCTAATTTCAACACAAGTTTGCATTGCCTTTTAAGCACTGATGAGGGTAATTCAACAGTATTCAATTTCAGAGTGGAAAAAAAAAGTGCAACTAATCCTACAATGAATTCACGTCTCCTGTGACCTCAATGGGACTCCTGGCCTATGGGTTTAAAAACAGCAAGGAGCACAACACACTAACTGAGTATCAATTTAACTTCAGGAAAAACACTAAACATTGTAGTTAGTTGACCTTGTCTGGACACCAGGTGCCCATGTACCACTCTACCACTCTCCTCATCACCCAGACAGAGGAGAGAACAAAAGGCTCACGGGTCAAGATAAGGACAGGGAGAGATCACTCTCCAATTACTGTCATGGGCAAAACAGAATTGGGAAAATTTATTTCATTTATTACCAGTCAAATCAGAGTGGGGTAATGAGAAATAAAACCAAATCTCAAAGTCTCTTTGCTCCATCTCACCCTTCTTTATGGGCTCAACTTCACTCCCAATTTCCTCTACCTTCACCATCCAGGAGCTCAGGGGGACAGGGAGTGGGGACTGTGGTTAGTTCATCACATGTTGCCTCTGCTGTTCCTTCCTCCTCAGAGGGAGGACTCCTCATGCTCCTCCCTTGCTCCAACATGGGGCCCCTCCTACAGGAGATGGTCCTTCATGGACTTTTCCAGCTGAGTCCTTCCCATGGGCAGCAGTTCTGTACCAATTTCTCCAGCATCGGTCCTTTCCATGGGGTGTAGTCCTTCAGGAACAGGTTGCTCCAGCTTGGGTGTTCCACAGGGTCACAAGTCCTGGCAGAAAACCTGCTCCAGAGTGGGCTCATCTTTCCATGGGGCCACAAGTCCTGCCAGGAGCCTGCTCCAGTGTGAGCTTCCCACATGGTGGTCACTGCCTCCTTTGGGTACCCACTTGCTCCAGCATGGGATCTTCCACAAGCCATAGGTAGATGTCTGTGGACCTTCATGGCTGCAGGAGCACAGCTGCCTCACCATGGTCTTCACAACAAGCTGCAGGGGAATCTCTGCTCTGGTGCCTGGAGCACCTCCTGGCCCTATTCACTCTTCCGTGGGATCTGCGTGCACAGAATAAATTGCAAAGGTAAAGACAACTCCCCCTGAACAAGCCTTACGTGCTGTCAGAGAGATCGTTGTTTTGGTGAGCTGTTGTTGATACAAGGAGCAGGTTGGTACCTCATGAAACATCCTCTTGTTCACTTCACATTTCTCACAGAATTAAAGTGTCTTTGGAGATGGCAGTGTTTTGTCCACTATACAAAAAGCCTCTTTTCCCCCTTTTCATTGCTTAGATGAAGGAAAATATCTCTGTGACTCAAAGCCTATAATTTCATGCAGATACATAGAACGGGTAAGGACAGAGTTGATTTATTAATGGTCTTTCATCCTCTCGTCCTCAGTGCAGACATGCAGTAAGCACCAAATTAATTTGCTTCCATGACATTCTTCTTTCAGGAGACTGACTTCATTGGAAGAAGGGGGAGGACACTTGCAAAAAGTTCTTAGCATGCAACCACAATCACTGCATCTCAGTCCACTGAGAATACAGAAGAGCCTGGTTAGCAGGACATCTTTCTCCCTTTCTAGGAAGTTACACCAAAAGCTATTGTCATGCAGGGACAGTTCTTTAGCATTTAATCTGGTTATTTCAATAGAGCTAACTTTACCAGACCACTTCACACACTGAATGTATGTGCTTCTCTGCAACATTTCCTACAGAGACAAGCACCTGCAATGGACTCTCTGCGCTCTGTGTGGAGTCTATGCATTGATTCCTGCAGCACTCCACTTGCAGGATCCATTGATTCCTGCAATCCCTCTGTGGGATTTCTGAAATTTCTAGCACAGACACAAAGGTATGTGACTTCAGTCAGCAACTTCTCCAAATGCCCAGACAAAGGTTCTGTCAAATCCTCACACCCAGTCCACTAACTCTTCAAGACCATTGGTAGCACCAGCAAGCAGGGAGGAAAGCAGGAGGGAAGCAGCCCTCCTTCTCCCAGCTCCCATGCAATGTGGCAGAGGATGCAGACCCATCCTACCTAAATGGCATAACTACACTGGAAATCCCATCATCCTGGGCTTTGACAACAGAAAGAAGAGAGGAACATCCTGGAATAATCCCACAGCCAAGTGAACTGAACTGCTCTTCTTTAAATAGATAGGAAGCCTGCAGTAACTAAACACCAAAGAGATGCCTTATGGGGAGATCTGCCATGGTAAGTACAGAAAGGGATTAAAGAGGAAGGAAAACAGCACAGGCACTGCGGGACACAGATATGTGAGGGTTCTCGAATACATTAAGGTAGGGCAGCAAAGCTGGTGAAAGGGCTGGAAGCCATGTCCTGTGAGGACCAGCAGAGGACTTTGGGCTTGTCTAGTTTGGAGAAAAGGAGGCTGAGGAGTGCTCTTTGCACCTTCCTTTGGAGGGGAAGTGGAGAGAGAGATGCTAATCTCTTCTCCCTGGGATCCAGCAATAGGATGTGTGGGAATGATTCAAAACTGTATCACAAAAGGTCTAGACTGGATACTAGGAAGCACTTCTCTACAGAGAGAGTGGTCAAACCCTGGAAGAGGCTTCCTAGAGAGGTGGTTGATGCCCCAAGCCTGTCAGCGTTTGCGAGGCATTTGGACATATCCTTAATAACATGATTTAACTTCGGGTCAGCCCTGAAGTGTCAGGTAGCTGGAGTAGATGATCAACACAAGTCCCTTCCAACTAAAAACAATTCTATTCTTTTTCTACCATTACAGCTGCTTGAATTGGTTTTTACTTTGATTTTTCAGATAGCATTTTGATAGTTAAGACAGCTAATTTTCTTTTTGTAAAGAATCGGCCATCTCCAGTTCATCGATATTAAATTTGTATTAGTGTAAACGTATGGGTTTAATTACTCTGTTTATCTAACCACTGCTTGTTGTCCACTTTACTGGGAAGAAATAAGAAGGGGTAATCATACTCTAAAGTTTTTTCAAGTATAATGGAGCAGCAAGCAACCCACACAAGCCAGCAAAACCATGCCAAATAAAACTATCACAGAATCACAGAATATCAAGTTTGGAAGAGACCTTCAAGGTCATCTAGTCCAACCATCAACCTAGCACCACTATTAAGGAATGCTGCCGAATAGAGAGACTTACATATTATATTTGGTAAATAAAACTGATACTTCATTTGGCAAATAAATCAACCATCAGACAATGCAAATAAAGTGACTCTGGTAGGTGATGTTCATATCCTCACCCCAGGAGTTTTAAACACTTGCCACACCATCCGTTACCCAACACTGCCACCCTCCAAGAGACCCCCCCACATATTTCATGCTGTTTAATCTCAAGCAGCACATACAATGGTAATTGCTCAATGCAGTTTTCACATGTAGCATGGATATGTCCACAGACTACAGTATTTTACTGTAGTGATTTCCACTTGTGCAAATTCATTGTTTGGGGCTCATTCTGTAGGAGAAAAAAAACCAAAACATAAAAACCAAACAAACTTCTGGCGTCAGAGATGTTTCCTTGGAAATTCTGGCTAAGCTCAAAAGCAGTCTTTCCTGTAAAGAATCTTTTTCATCAGGGAATCATTAAGAGAGAAAATTATTTACCCACATTTGTTCATAATTTAGAAGCCAAATTAAGCAACTCCATAATCTGTCTCACTTTTTAAAGACCCTTTTATTGATTCATCCCCAAACTTATTTGTGCTGTTCCTCTCTTCTGGGAGGCTCAGTTAAGTGAGAAAGTGGACCTTGCCTAAGCAGCCTGAGTATCCACTCAGCCCAGCACTCCTGGGCAATCTTTCTCTGCTCCATCAACAGTGTCTCTGCTGTGCTGCCTGACTGACACTTTCCATGACGTGTGAGTGGTCCGATTCAGATGTGGCTCCATTTGTCTGGTACAAGGCCTCCTCACTGAAGGCTCCTTTTTACAGAGTCTTGATGTTGCATTTTTCTCCTCCTAGCAGGACAGTTATTCCTTCCCATCATGAAGCCCCCCTAACCCTAACCTGTTCTTGCAGTTCTACTTGTGCAATGTACAGCATTCCCCACAGATAACATAACATGGACCCTCTGTAGGCAAAGACACCTTCAGGATGATGCAGGATTTCTCCCTGTGAGTTCCCAACCCTGAAGGAGGCCAGCTGGCATCAGAGCTGCCATGCACTACAAAAAAGTGAGTAGACTGCTGACAATCACAGGCATGTGAGGAAACTGGTGACATTGCTGGAGGGAAGAGCAAGACAGCTGTATGGACTCTGAGTGGCTTTGGCACGGAAATCAATCTTACACAGCATAAGATCTCTAAAAACAGAGATGTACCAAGCCATAGCATGAAGCTGCTCCTGCTGTAAATGCTGCATGTGTGAGAGAGACAATGCTGACAGCCCTCAGAGCCTGATAATCTGAATCCAGATGGTAGTCCCAGAGGCTGTGCACATTTCTTAGAATCAGCTAACCCTCAAGATAATCACAGCCAAGCATTTCCTTGCCTATAACATCAAAATGTGCTCTTAGTCAAAGCAACCACACCTTGCCTGCAAAATGTCTGCAAAGCTACTTCCTGCTATCACACAAATTAGACTGTGTTTTACCTGAGAAATTGGATTATTACCTGCCTTGACACTCTTCTAGTCCTTGATGCAGCAGGAAAATAAGTATCTCTTCACTGCACCCTTATACTTTTCTAGATCTAACCAGATCTTGAAACATACAATTCACAAGCAGATGTTTTCATCAGACAACTCACTTGCACTGCAGCAGGTAAGTCACTTCTGAGACATGTGGGAACACCACTCAGTATAACTAAGGCAGAACTACTGGTTGCCTGGACAATGCTACATACCATGTAGGATACTGCTGCATCAGTGTGCTGATTTCTTCCCTAACATTGAGGACAAGCAGAGGTCTATTTCACTTCACAATGTGTTTTGGAAAAGAGTGTTTCCTTCTGAGAGAGAACTTTGGGTTGCTCTCCAGTTGCTATATTCTGTAATTAACACACAACCAACTCATCATGTTAACAGTTTTCCCATTAGGATCAAAATTTGCCATACTGGGTCCAGCTTAAAATCCTTTTAACCTAGCACCCTCTGTGCAATGGAAAGCACACCCAGACATTTCATGGGAAATCAGAAGGTTGGAAGGAACTCTCAAGCCTCTATTTTTAATGGTCCTAATGCCTCCAGTTTAATATCTCAGATATTTTGTCAACTTCATTCATAGATATTCCAGATGGGAATGTGGCAGATGCTTAATATTAAACAAGGATGTGCCCAGGGATAGGACATGTGTCTTACTGCATCAGGAGAAAGCATGCGAGCAAGAAGGCAGAAGTGAGGACCTGCGTATTCCCAGACAGAACCATAATGCAAGCTTGCACCTGCCACTTCCATCATTGAATTTTCCCAGGGGTACTTCATTACTATTTTTTTATTCTGGATCTTTGTTCGTATTTTCCAAAACAGAACTATATCTTCCCAAGGAAACACATTTACTTATGACTGTGGTGCCAAATGAGACTAAATATAGCAAGAGTCGTGAAGATGGTTCTCTTCCTGTCCCTATTTCCAAACAACCTACTTTCCAAGCTAGGCATGGCCTGCCTAGGAAGACTTCTACAATTTTAACACATCCAGGACCTGGAACCTGGGCTACAGCAGACAAAAACAGTGGCTGAAATATGCCCAGCATCCAAATTACAAGCACAAAACCCACAGACATAAAACATCACACATCCACTTTTTTCACAGATTTTCTCTTTATATTGTACTATATGCCTAAGGGGAAAAATCTGGGACAGAGTTTTTTGCTGGTCCAGTGTGCCATTGATTTCCTTTGAGAATTTTTAAGAACAACAGAATGTGTCTGTCCCTGTATTTTTGAAGTATTTGTATCAGCAAGTTAAAAAAAAAAAAAAAGAAGAAGAAAATCAAAAGGTGATCTGAGGAAAATAGAAAACAAGGAAAAACCCTGAAGGAGATTTTTCTACAAATTTATCCTGCTTTCCTGCAGATCTTTTTTTATTCCATTTTTTTATATTAATCTTAAAAAAACCCAACTCATGTTCATCAATTTTTTTTTCCAACCATTTTATTAGACCATTGCCATGGTTGGACTTTGGAACAATAGAAATGCTGTGAGGGAACAAAAAATCAATTGAACCTCATTTACGAAAACTATTAGAATTTAAATACCCTGTCCCACAAAAAGCTTTCATTAGATAAATGGGATCTTCCCTGAAAGATCTTAATTTATCTATAATGAGATTCTGTCAATATCAAGCAAATATTGCTCTGTTAAGGCTAATCAGAGGTGTGGTGATCTCTAAACCTTCTGTTTAGATGGCTGTTATTGTTTGGCAGTATTTATTACCTGCAATAGAGCCCACTTGAAAGAGATAAACCATCCATCAATAGGACATGCCCCTTCAGCAGTTGTTTTATCAACTGCTTCAAGTACCATTCTTTTTCATTAAACATCATGTTTCATTTCATCAAACATCTGTCTGTCTTTCATCTTTTTACAAAAAACTGCCACAGCAAACTACCATTGACACGTCGCCCCTTGCAACGATGATAATATGTGGGTTTTTTCAGTTTGCCTTATACTTTTTGATCTCCCTCAGAGAAAGAAGGCAAGCAAAGGATAATATGTTTTACTGAATCATACAAAAAACCCCCAGTCCAGCATGCATTTTCAGGCATCCAGCCCTTCAACACACCAGTTTAAAAAGAGTAAAGTCCTTTTACTATTTACACTTATTTACATATTATATTAAAATATGTAGATGTTAGAACCATAAAACAAGAGAATACTACTAAAAGCATACTCCTGTTGCTGTAGAAATTGAGCTTGATTTTTTTCTGCTACACCAGTGAGAAGCAATTGAATGCAAATCAACGTCTTGGCACCTTGACATTTTAGGATAATTAAGGTGTAAGGCACAACAAAGAGATATTTGAAATACATTTGTTAAAAAAAATACATTAGAAAAAGTTTTCAGGTAGAGCTGGAGGGAGATAAGTTGTTATAAAGGACAGAAACAACCATTAGAATCACAGAATCAATAGAGGTTTGAAAGGACCTTCAAAGATCGAGACCAGCTTTTGACTGAATACCACCTTGTCAACTAAACCGCAGCACTAAGTGCCATGTCCAGCTGTTTCTTGAACACTTTCAGGGATGGTCACTGCACCATCTGCCTGGGCAGGCCATTCCAATGCTTGACCACCCTTTCAGTGAAGAAAACCTATCTGATGTCCAGCCTGAACCTCCCCTGGCACAGGCTGAGGCCATTTCCTCTTGTCCTGTCCCCTGCTGCCTGGGAGAAGAGGCCAACCCCACCTGGCTACAGTCTCCTTTCAGGTGGTTGTAGAGTGATCAGGTATCCCCTGAGCCTCCTTTTCTCCAGGCTAAACAGCCCCAGCCCCCTCAGCCGCTCCTCATAAGACTTCCTCTCAGGACCCTTCCACAGCTCCATTGCCCTTCTCTGGACACGCTCCAGCACCTCAGTGTCCTTCTTGTAGTGAGAGGCCCAGAACCAGACACAGAACTCAAGGTGCGGCCTCACCAGCGGTGAGTACATGGGCACAATCATTGCCCTGGTCCTGCAGGCCACACTAGTTTTGATACAAGCCAGGCTGACGCTGGCCTTCTTTGAGCACAGGCTGGCTCATGTTCAGTGGCTGTTGATCAGCGCCCCGGGTCCTTTTCCACCTGGCAGTTTTCCAGTCACTCTGTGCCACCCTGTAGCACTGTATGGGGTTGTTATGACCCAAGTACAGGACCCAGCACTTCACCGTATTGAATCTCATGCCACTGACCTCAGCCCATAGATCTAGTCTGTCCAGATCCCTCTGCAGTCTTCCCACCCTCCCGCAGATAGGCATTCCTGCCTGACTTGGTGTCATCTGCAAACTTAGTGAGGATACAGACACTACACCCCCTTATCTAGATCATAAATAAAGATATTAAGTATCTTTACTGGCCCCAATACTGAGCCCTGGAGAGCTCCACTGGTGACCACCTGCCAGCTGGATCTAACTCCTTTAACCACCACTCTCTGGGCCTGGCCATACAGACAGTTCTCAACCCAGCAAAGAGTGCACGTGTCCAAGCTGTGGGCTGACAGCTTTTCCAGGAGAATGCGGTGGGAGACAGTGCCAAAGGCTTTACTGAAGTCCAGGTAGACGATATCCATGGCCTTTCCTTCATCCACTAGGTGGATCACTGGGCCATAAAAGGAGATCAGGTTGGTCAAGCAGGACCTGCCTTTATGAATCCGTGCTGGCTGGGCCTGTTCCCCTGGTTGTCCTGTACATGCCATGTGATCACACTCCAGATGATCTGCTCCATAACCTTCCCAGGCACTGAGGTCAGCCTGTCTGGCCTATCCTATCCCCAGATCCTCCTTCCGACCCGTTTTTATCCAGGCATCACATTGGCCAACCTCCAGTCATCTGGGACCACCTCAGTTAAGCAGGACTGATGACGAATGATTGACAGTGGCTTGGTGAGCTCTTCCACCAGCTCCCTCAGTACCCTCAGATGGATCCCATTAGCCCCATGGAGCTGGGAGTGTCTCTGGCACAGCAGGTCACCAACTGCTTTCTCATGGATTGCAGGGGCTCTGTTCTGCTCCCTGCCCCTGACTGCCACCTCAAGGGCTGGCTGTCCTGAGGAAAACCAGTCCTTCTGTTAAAGGCTGAGGCAAAGAAGCTATTAAGTATCTCAGTCTTTTCCTCAGCCTTGGTTACAATGTTCCCCTTAGCATCCAATAAAGGATGGAGATTTTCCTTGGCCCAATTAGATACATTTCTTTCCAAATACCATACATGATCTAACAATATATTGTTCAAATTTTGATATGCAATCACAGAATCATAGAATGTTAAGGGGTTGAAATGGACTTTAAAGATCATCTAGTCCCAGCCTCCCCTGCCATGGGCAGGGACACGTCCCACTAGACCAGGGTGTTCAAGGCCTTATCCAGCCTGGCTTTGAATATAGGGAGGGTTGGGGCATTCAAAACCTTCCTGGGCAGCCTCCTGCAGTGTCTCACCATCCTCACAGTAAAAAAATTCTTTCTAGTAGCTAAACTGAATTTCCCCTCTTTCAATTTGCACCCATTACCCCTTGTCCTATCACTACAGTTCCTGACAAAGAGTCCCTCTTGGGCTTCCCTTCAAGGCCCCTGGAAGGCTGCTATGAGGTCTCCACACAACCTTCTCTTCTCCAGGCTGAACAGCTCCAACTTCCTCAGCCTGTCATCAGTAGAGGAGATGCTCCAGTCCTCTTATCCACTTTGTGGCCCTTCTCTGGACTTGCTCCACCAGTTCCATGTCCTTCCTGTGTTGGTGCTACTGGGGCTGGATGCAGTGCTCCAGGTGGAGTGTCAAAGAGCAGAGCAGAGGGAGAGAATCACCTCCTTAGACCCACTGGCCACTCTGCTATGGATGCAGCCCAGGATTAACTTGGCTTTCTGGGCTGTGAGCTCACACTGCCAGTTTATGGTGAGTTTTTCTTCAACTACCAACCCAAAGTCTTTCTCCACAGGACTCTCAATCTCCTCTCAATCACCTCTCCACCTTATCTGTGGCATAGAAAAGAATCACAGGCTCCAAACAAATAAATTCAGTGAGAGCACAAAGAACAGATACCTGAATTGCAGATAGCTTATGTAAGATATATTTGATGAAAGACAGTTAGAGAAATGAATGTTAGAAAGCTGGAAGAGACAAGAAGAAAAACAGAGGACTTTGTAGACTTCTAAGGTAAGTTTGGTATTCAGGGCAATTAAAACTAGATTAAACTGAAACTCTTTGGAGCTCAGTATATCTTGCAGACTGTTCTCAGTCTCCATCCCTATTTTAAAAAAATCAGATCTTCTTTTAATTAAACAATTTGACCTTCATTCTTCTTAGGGAACAACTTTCAGTTTCTACAGGATAATGGAAAACAAGTGAGTGGAAGCAATGCCACTTTATACTCTATGTCTAACAGACCCCAGGAGCTACAGTCAAGAATGCAATTTAATAGCTGGAAGATGTCACAATTATTTGAGATGACATAACTACGTAACTTATAAATAAGAGGGTAATTAAAGCATGATATAAACTCAGCTGGTACCCCAAATACTGTTTAAATTTTATTGAACTTTACAACCTGGACTAAAACTTGTCATGTTTGTATCAAACACTTTTAGCTTGATTTCATGCAGAGCCGTTACCATTTCCAAGAATGGAACTAAAGGACAGTATTTTCATTTTCCCACCTCAACAAATTTTTACAAGCTTTTCTTTGAAACATGCCTGGTTGAAAGGCTTGAAATTTGAACTAAGGAATTTTTTAATGGCATAAAATGTTCCTGGAAAAAGTAACTTTAAGTTAGCACACTCTCAAAATATTGCTCAATCTTCAAAAAAAAATTACAGTTCATACATGCTGAATAGAGAATTGTTATAACATTTTCAAGAAAATTTCAGCAGAATGTTGATTAGCGTGAGAATCCTGCAGGCCATGATTGAGCTGTATTTTTATTCTGCAGGACCACATCTGAGCAGGCTTGGCCCGGTTAACAGCTGGAACCAATCTGTAGCACCTGAGAAGTACAGAAAGACAGGTTCAAATACTTACTCACTGGAAAGCCAGGCCAAAGGGAAGACCATACATTTACAGTATTCTGTCTTAATCCTATATGATAGATTTTTTATTACCTTTTTTTTTAATTATAGTGTTGGAAAATGCTTACATTTACAAAGATAAGCATTTAGAATTTGGAAATACCTAAGTTTCCTGTGCAAAGACATTTTTTTTGAAATCTTTTTCCATTACTGCAATTACTTACATATGTGACCTCACATCCTCATATGATCTGGGAAATTCAAGAAAAATTTTCCAAAATTATAGCGAAAGGATTTTTTTCCCCTTAATTTAGCCCATTTGTAAAGATATGTAATACTTCATATAACTCTCAACAGTGTAATTTGTGTTTGTAGAATCTATCATGGTAATTGCTGATTATCACTTCTGGCTTTTCCTTTTAAATGCATCCTCCCAGACTCCTAATTCTAGGTTAGAGCCTTTCCTGTGATAAGCACATTCAGTTTTCATCAAAGAGAATGGAAATGCCACATGCACAGCTTGTAATCTGCACTTGAGCTTGCTACTTTGCTCTGATCACAAGAGGTGATGCTTGCATAGCAATGAGCATCTCCTCACTCTGGGAAGCCATGCTTCTGTTGAGCAACCCTAAAGTACATTGGTGGTTTTGCCACACTATTCATTTACCAAATCAAATCTAATTTTCTACCTGTCTTGTCTCCATATGTCCTTCCTTTTACTTACCAAAGACTATGACTGACTGAATTGAATGTCTTTTTTTTTCCATATGGATTATTTAACAGCTCCTTTACAACGAGTCACTTTTTCATGTTTTTCTTAGTCTCTTATTAACCCTGGCCCTACTAAACGTGCAAATAACCTTTTCTTTAATCTGAAGATCTGAAAGAGTTCTTTCAGAAGGTGTTTAAACAGGTTAACAGTAGGTAAGCTTTTATAAAGGTGTTACAAATGCAGTATATTATATGCAAAAAATGAGCACGTGATTTATGAGTTAATCCATAGAATAAATGAAATTTGACATTGAACTCGTGTTTGGGCATATCAACCTTTGTAATTTGGAAATGCACTTTGTTATAATTATGTGCTTCCAGACTATGCTTCCTTCCAATGGATTTGCCAATTATAAGCCAAATAATGTGCCAAATCAATTGATGCTCTGTCTAATGCACAAACAATTGCAAATTTGATTCCTGCTGAAAAGATTATTTTTCTACCAATATAGCAAAATGAATTGTTGAATTGTGACTATTTAGCCATCTCTTTCTCCCTCATATGGAACCTGGAAGAAGAAAGGAAGTTGTGCAACATTAAGGCAGAATCAGTTCTGGAGGGAGCAGGAACCTTGAATTCTGACAAGCTGACCTAGATATAGCAGTATTGCATTTCCATAGTGGTTTCCATGATTTTACATTATTTCTGAATAATACCTGATGAAATGCCAAACCAGCTGAGAGCAAAGAGACTTTTACCATCTTAATACAGCAGGCAGCTTTCAATTTTTTCAGTAGGAACAGCAAAGTTTTTTGTGGGAGCTCAGCAGGTATTCCACAGCATGTTGCTCATTGCTTCAGAAAAAATATTACTTTACTATCATTCTGTGTGCTCATAAAACATGTTATACAATGAAAAAGTTATTGAGTAACTAACAGAAAATTCTGAAAATGGTTGTGAATCTGCCTGTTTCCTCGCAGCTTGGCAACAGGATTGGAGCACAGGGGCTTGCCAAAGAAATAAATATGTAACCAGACCTGCCAACATTCACTCATTCAAAATCACATTATTTCATACTGAATTCATTTTAATGTTGTCAAGTTTTTCCCTTTAGGGGTAAAGGACATTTACCATGAATATTATTAGACATTGACAAAAATCTCACTGCTATTTATTTCCTGTGGACACTGAATTTGTGAGTGAGGAAATGGTATTTCACCTGATAGCCCACACAGTGGCAATGTACACATTCTGGAGTAATTGTGTTCATATCCTGCTTTTAAAAGCACTACTCCCTTTCCATCTCAAGAAAAGCATCCTCCATAGACCTGCATCTGAAGCACTGACAGGATCATTCATGTATTTTCTTGTGGCCAGGCTAACACAGGGAGGGTCAGAAAGCTTCTTTAATCTGCTCAAAGCCTCTGTTCAATTGCCTTGTCAGACGCATGCTTTTGACAAACTGCCTTAATAAAAGCAACAATACCACTGAAGTCATCTACAAATCTTCAATAATAATTGAATTCTATAACATTGAATTATATTCTAAGAAAAAACTCTATGAATGGTCAATTTTTGTTTGGTTTTTTTTGTACAAGCTAATCCCCTGTGTCTTTATATTAGTCTCTCAGAGAGCAGTTACATCTCTCCCTACCACCTCTTGCTGTTATTGACTAAAACGGAATTATTTTTTCATAATTTATCCAATTTCTTCAATACAAAACACACAGTTTTTTCACTCTTCTCAGCCCCTGTGGTGTCAATACATGAAATCATGCAGTTCTACAAACACTGGGTCTGTAAGTGCCAGAAAGTTTCCTCCTAAATTAACAAAATCACAGTATTGTCTGGAACTCAAAGGCCTGCATTCATGATGCTTACAAACTACTATTTTTTTAAGTGCATGTCCATCTTCCTGAAGTTCAGCAGGTTGTAGAACTTGGCATTGGTCAGGCTGCTCAGTAAGTTATCCTCCTTGTCTGCTGACACAGCAGGCGCAGCCTTGGCATAGTATTATCTGCAATCCACACAAAAGCTTTGTCTCCTACTTCTTCCACTGTATCACTCTTTGGTAAAATGACCCTGGGCAGAGCCCTGTTCAAGAAGTCACTTATCTCCACAGGTTATCCCAGCCCTGTACACTTCATTATTCTGCACTGTCTGGTGGCCTCTGGTGAGGTTAGCGTGTACTTTTTCCTCAGGTATACTTGTTCAGAAAATACTCCTAGACATATATACAAGTCCCTCTGTGTTCTGCTTTCTGGGAGTAGCAAAATTCCCTCAGTTTAATGTCCTCCAAGGGATATCTGACTTCAGTGAGAAAATCTGGCAGGAGGGAAGTATGGGATGCCTCTTTGCAGCTCTACAAGATGTTCAAAGCTTCTTCACAACAAAAGCTTTTCAAGCCTGTAGTGTGTAGGACCTACCATATAACCTGCATGTGAAGCTTTCCTGCCTTGTCATTAAGCTTATTAACAATTTCAATGGCTTCAGAAAGTTCCCATCCAAGAATTCTGGATCTCATTAGTGGTTGATGGCAATTCTCCAGACTCCCAGCATGCTCACCAGTCTAGTAGACCCCTCAGCTGGTGGTTAGACATGGTTGTATCACCTTCCAGCTCTGCCTTACCAACACAGAAAACCAGTAAGAAACCGCAGGTCAGGGCTTCTTGGAGTAGAACTGAAAGAGCAGCATCTCTTTCGGCACCCTTTATAGTTACAGGCATCCCACCCCCATGCTTAAGACATGGGAACAGAGCAGTGTGCCCTTTCTGAGTTCCGAGCACAAGAAATGGATGAACAGATTTGTGAAAACTGTAGTCCATACTGACTGCTCATTACCGACAGGATTGTAATTCTTTGCCTCATCCCACATTTTGGCCAGAGTAATTGTCAGACACTGCATGCTCTTCACCGACAGCTTGCTCTGCCAAGACAGCTTCAGACAGCCCTCACTAGAGCATAGCTTCCCACTGACATCAACTTACTCCATTCCGTTGACTTTTGCTGGAAATCTGCCCTCATGCACTTTCTAACTCTTCTCTGGCCTCTGAGGCTGTAATGGTTGCACTTTTTTTTGATATGTAGGGTATATGGAATCCATATGGACCATCAATAGTCACTTCAGACTTACAGTAGATCTCCTCATAGGACAGAGCTGACACAGCTGGCCTGTTATTGTGCTTCACAAAGATGTTTGAATTTCTTTTGTGATATCTTCAGTATCTTTCTTTACCTTCATCTCATTCTTCGCTTCTGAATGTTGAAGCACATACATGTCAAACCCTTCACCTGTAAGTCAGCATCAGAAATTATTTTATAAGAATCTGAGACATCTTTCCTCATTTTATTTGTCATTCCACATCTCCTATTACTCTGTAAGAAATGTTATAGCATTCCTCAGGTATAATAAATAGTTTTCTAGCTCTCCCTCTCTTTGTAATCCATTTGTTTCCGGAGTTGTGAAGTTTAATCAATACTACACTAAAGCTTCTGCTTTTTGAAGACTTGAATTTTCAATTTCAGAGTCTGTCCAAGTTTTAAAACATCAATAAAATTTCTTTGCATAAACTACAGTTCAACACACTTCTCAGGCCTTAACTGTTTAGAAGAGGTCAAGGTAATCCTTCTGATTTTGGCTATCATATTTTCTCCTGTCTTTTTTTGTTGTTGCTGTTTTTTCAAACAGACTGCAGCAATCGGGCAATATCCAGCAACACCAACATTGCCGCTGGCTGCTTTGTGGCTGTATCTATTTGAGCTCTCCTCAGATACTTGTTCAAACCATCTTTAGTACTGATACCTGCTTCTTTAGCATAGTTTCTGGCTGCTTCCCACATTTCAGCTTCAAACTTGTCCCAAGTGAGAACAAGCACCTGATGTGGAGACTCTCTGATCACGTTGCATTACTGACAATTTTGTTTGCTTAGGAATCTTTCCAGTATCTTAACTGCTTTTTACCTAGGTGAAGTTTTTAATCTGCTTTCCCCAAACTGTCAGGATTTGAAGTGGAAGAGCACTGATCTGCTGAGTTTACCAGCAAGTTCTTCTCCACCCAGTATAGATGCTCCCCTCTATGCTTTGAATACCAGGGTGAAATGTATTCAAATGTATTCCTAGAGCATTACACTACTAAGTTTATTGATCATTACACACACAGGAACACAAACACACATACATGCACACGTAGAGAGACACTCTGGCTTGGCTTGCTCTAATGAACTGCATCAGGTTGTTCCTGCCTTCCCTGCTTTCCCCTTCCAAGGGAGCTCTAATGGAATCTGATGTTCATCACTGCTACTCCAAAGATAATTTGGCAACCGTTTTTCAGGTCTTACGCAAATTTCATATGCTTCGCTGTTTCTCAAAGACAACTAGACAGTTTTTATATAACAACCCACTCCCTGCATCTACAGATGTGAAAACCAGCAGGAGTAAGAAAACAATTTTCCATATCCTGTGGTTTACATTCTCTCCCCAACCCCAATCAGATATTGTATTCTTTAGCTAACAATTCTACTACAGATTTATGGTGAAATCACCATTAACACAAGCTAGGATGAAAGCAAATACATTTATTTGTTTATGCATGGAAAGCAGACAGCAATGTTACTGAAGTTCATACAAACCAGTTTACAGGTGATAAAAAGGCAGGAAAACAACGTCTCTTTCAAGAAGATATCCAAAAGGCCCTCCAGAACCTGTGACAAGCTGTACACACCTAATCCACATAGCTGAATTCTGAGGACATTTACAGGAGTGCACTTCACACTAGAAAGCATGGTTGCTTTTATATTTCATCTTCACTTACAGCCCTTCTGAGTTTTCAGTCAGCTTAAAATCATTCTCTAACCCTGCCTGCAATTCTTTCTTGATGCAGTTGTTTCCTTCCTTCCTTCCTTCCTTCCTTCCTTCCTTCCTTCCTTCCTTCCTTCCTTCCTTCCTTCCTTCCTTCCGAATTCCTTCCTTCCGAATTCCTTCCGAATTCCTTCCTTCCTTCCATCTATCTTTTCTCCACCAGATCACTGGCTGACTCCTCCTGCTTTTAAAGCATCAGCATTCCCTGGGCACAGCCGAGGCACAGCAGAAGGTGGTACCTGACCCGGCCAGCCACTGCCCTGCGGCTGCACTCCGAACAGCTGGGTGGTGCACCTCAAACAGCCGGCTGGTGCACATCGAGGCACAGAGCCCTCCACCAATGAGCTGGGCAATGCTCAAAGCCTCCCACCACACACATCATGAACCTGTGATAAGCTCCTGCGACCAAAGGGAATACTAATTAAGTTTTATTCAATCAAATACAAGCTCGATGGATTGGAGGGATGAGCAGACAAGACCTTCTGAAATTCAACAAGGGCAAATGCAAGGTCCTGCAGCTGGGGAAGAATAACCCCCTGCACCAGCACAGGCAGAAGGCTGATCCGTTGAAAACAGCTCTGCAAAGAAGGACCTGGTGGTTCTGGTGGACAGCAAGCTATCCATGAGCTAGCAGTGCCCTTGTGGCCAGGAAGGCCAATGGTATCCTGGGGTGCATCAGGAAGAGCATTGACAGCAAGTCGAGGCAGGTGGTCCTGCCCGTCTGCCTAATGCTGGTGAGGCCATATCTGGAGTGCTGTGTCCAGGTCTGGGCTCCTCAATACAAGAAAGACAGGAACTCCTGGAGCAGGTCCAGCAGAGCAGGATGAGGGAACTGGAGCAACTCTCTTACAAGGAAAGACTGAGGGAGTTGGGCTTTCATGGTGTCAAGAAGAGATGGCTGAGAGGGGCCTCATTAACGCCTATCACTATATGAAGGGAGGGTGCCAAGAGGATGGAGCCAGGCTCTTCTCGGTGGTGCTGAGCAATGGAACAGGAGACAACGGGCAAATACTGATACACAGGAATTTCCACATAACATGATGGTGAACTTCTTTACTGTGCAAGTGACTGAGTGCTGGAACAGACTGCCCAGAAAGGTTGTGGATTCTCTCTCACTGGAAATATTCAAGAACTGTCTGTATGCAATCCAGTGCCATGTGATCTAGGACGACCCGGCTTGAGCAGAGAGCTTGGACCAGATATTCCCGTGGTTCCTGCCAACCTGACCCGTTCTGTGTTTCAGTGACTCCGTGTGGCGGGACAGCAGCACGACGTCACCGAGCGCCAGGAGGCGACGCCCCGTGATCTCCCGCGCTTTCCGTCCCTCCCCTCCCCTCCCCTCCCCTCCCCTCCCCTCCCCTCCCCTCCCCTCCCCCCGGCCCGGCCCGGCCCCAGCTCCGAGTCCCGGCGCGACCCCTCCCTGCCCGCACCGCCCGACTGCCGCTCCGGCCAATCCCGCCGCGGCTGCCCGCACCGCCCGCCAATCAGAGCGCTCCGCCGCCCCTGCCTCCCGCCCCCTGCGCGGCGGCGCACCAATGACACGCGAGGAGACGAACCCCCATTGGGGGTCGGTTGAGCCGCCGCTCCCCGCTGCCCGCCTCGCCCCGAGCCGCCGAGACGTCAAAGGGAGGCAGGGCCAATCGGGGGCGAGGCTCCGTGCGCCGCAGCCAATGGGAGCGCGGCTGGCGCTGCGGCCCCGCCCCTTGTTCCCCCGCCGGCGGCGCGGCCGGCGCTCCCCCTTCCTCCCTCTCCTTCCCTCTCGCAGCAATGGCGGCGACGGAGCAGGAGCAGTTCTACGCCCTCCTCGGCAACCTGCTCAGCCCGGACAATGCGGTCCGCAAGCAGGCCGAGGTAACGGGGCCGCCGCGTCAGCGGCCGCCGAGACGGCCTGTCAGACCCGCCGGGCCTCGCTGGAGGGAGGGAGGAAGGAAGGAAGGGAGGGGGGCAGGGAGGCGGCGGGGCCGGCCGAGCCCCACGTGTGAGCAGCGGCACCAGCCGCCGGGGCGGCCCGGGCCTTCCCCCGGTCTGCGCGGCGGGGCCGGGCGGTGGCGGCCGTTTTGCCTGGCGGGCGCAGGGCCCGCGCCGGCCCTTGGCCCGTGAGGGCGCGAAGGGTCCCGTTACTCCCCTCGGCGCCCGCCCCGGCGTGTCCGGCACCGCTCTCTCCCCTTGCCCGCCTCGAGACCGCCCCCCCGGGGCCGTGTGGGACAGTCCCCAGGGGCTGCTTGTCCCTGTTGCCCATGGCTGGCTCCGCCTGAGCCGCCTGGCGTGACGGAGCGCGGCCCCGGCCCCTCCGCGCAGTGGGGGGGGCGGGGGGGAGGGGGGGCACAAGCCGGTGGCGGCAGTAGCGTGTAGGGGGGCCGGCTCTCAGTGGCTCGGGAGCGGAGGCGTTTCCCGAAGGAGGTCAGAGCGGGTGCCTGGCGCGATGGAAGTGCTCTTGTGTGCGCTCCCGAAGCGCCCCTTGCAGGGGCTCCGTGCCCCCGCCCCAACTTGGCCGGCAGGAGCGGGACTGAGGTCCTTCTCTGTTGCCGCCCAGTAGTTTGGTTTTTTAACTTTTCGGAACGGCCGCGTCTGTATTCAAGTGTTTCGTCAGCTAAGAAGTATTTCACCCAAAAGAAGTGTTTTCAATATGCTGAGTCTCTCTTGTTATCAGCAAAAAGTTTTCAGACGTGTTGTTTCAGCTGAAATTCTTTGTGGCGGCTAAGCCACGTTAATTCTTTCTCTCTGTCATGCTTAAGGCTCCATTGTCAAGCCTGGTGGGGAATCTCTCCCGTTGAATTAAATACCAGCGTCTAGGTTTAGCATGAATTCCCGCTGCATGGCTGCATCGGGTCTTTTATCGCTCTCATCACTCCAGCGGTCAGCAGAGTTCAGCGCATTGTTTGGTGAAGAATAAAAAGCATTATTCCTGATGCTGCAGTGAAATTCCTCAAATATGAATCGAGAGTGGGAAGGAGAGGAGACATAAATTTTTAGAAAGCTAGTGAAGTTCGGTATTGATAACTACATTTTCTAGAGAGTCAGCAGGAATTTTTCCCACATTCCTGAACAGAGAGCTGCAATGGAGGCCATTCTCTGGGAGCTGAATTTCTTGCTCTTCTCAACTGCTTACATATAACCTAAAAACATCTCTAAAAACATTTTGAACTTTATTGGAATTATATCAAAGCAAGTTCATAGCGCAGCTATGTTGTAATGCCTATGAAATAAAACATTGGATAAAAACTCTGAAACACAGATTCTTACAACTGGCGTATTTTGTCAGCAACTTGCTTGAAACTGAGTTGTTTTTAATCTTCATAGATACATATGCACTATAGTCAATCAGAAAAAGAAACCTTAATTGATACCCAATCTTTTCTGTTAGTCTGTTAGTTTCCTATAAAAATACAAGGAGTAGTATAACTTTTTACTTATTGAATAGCACTGAATTTGGTATTAGTTTCTGCATATTTCCAAGGTGTGCTGCAAATACTTTTACGGTTTAGGATCATTCAGAGTGGAAGGGTCCTCAGGAGGTCTGTGGTGCTCAAAGCAGTGTCAGCTATCAGGTCAGATCAGGTCACTTGGGGCTTTGTCCTGCTGACTCTTGAAAACCTCTAAGAATGGAGACTGCACAAGCTCTTTGAGTTACTCACTCCTGCTTGACTGTCCTCATTAGGACAGAGAGATCGGAACCTCTACCAGTCTGAACCTCATTTTTTCAATTTATGCCTGTTGTCTCATTATTTTCTACCATGCATGGCTCTGAAGAACCCCCCCTTAGTCTTCATGGTGGATTAATGAACTTTTACGTAGAAACACAAATATATCTCTACAGTGCAGCTAGACTGACTTAAGTTGTCTATTTATTGAAGTAAGATTTCTTTGGATAAAAGTATTGCATAGCCTTTAAAATACTTGCTTCCTAAAATCATACAGGACTCATACTTGGTTTTAAACATTAGCATAGTCCAGTCAGTTCTTCAAAGTGTACTTACTGTTGGAAGGTAGTATTGAAAACATAAAGGATTCAAATAACTGCAGGTAAATTGAATAGCAGGTTTTCATTTGTATCCAATGAAAACCAGTCAGAATGAGAAATGGATAGACAGGGAACTAAGCAGACTCAGGGTATTTCAGATAAGTTTGGTCATTGAAATAAGAATGAGGAGTGTTCAGTTGAAGACTGAACTCGATGGAGATGAAGAGTCATATACTGTTTGGGAGGATTGTAGTAAAAGCTGTTACAACAAAAGGATGAAGAAGAAAGCCTGATGATTCCAAACTCATGTTATGTGTGTGGATCTATATGTGTATAATCTGCTCTTGTGAGACTCCCACCTGAGTACTGTGTCCACCTCTGTGGCCCCTAACACAAGAAGGACGTGGACCTGTTGGAGTGGGTCCAGAGGAGGGTCGCAAAGATGGTTGGAGGGACTGAACAGCTCTCCTGTGAAAGACAGGCTGAGACAGTTGAGGTTGTTCAGCCTGGAGAAGACTGGAGAGACCTTAGAGCAGCCTTCCAGTACCTAAAGGGGACCTGCAAGAAGGGTGGGAGAGGGGCTTTTACAAGGGCATGTAGAGATAGGACAAGGAGCAATGGCTTTAAACTTAAGGAGGGCAGGTTTAGCTTAGATAAACGGAGTTAATTTGTCAGTGTGAGGATGATAAGGCACTGGAACAGGCTGCCCAGAGAAGCTGTAATGTCCCATTCTTGGAAGTATTTAAGTCTAGGTTGGCTGGGGCTTTGAGCAACCTGGTCTAGTGGAAGGTATCCCTGCCTGTGGCAGAGGGTTTAGAACTAGATGATCTTTAAGGTCCCTTCCAACCCAAAACATTCTGTGATTATGTATATGAACTAGCATGCTCATAACTTAACCTGTCTAGTTGATTGCAATCTGGTTGGTTCATTTTACCATCCGTCCTGTAATGTTGTCTGTTGACTATGAAAGCCTGTCTTCCTCTTACTCATGTGTCTATCTTCTAATAGGGAAACTTTTATTTACTTTATTTGGGTGATTTTATGCTCTTTTTTAAAGTGCATTTCTCAGGTTTGGGAGAACATGAGTAGTAAGTGTAGATAATAGGCATTTTCTTGCCTGTGTTATGAAAGTTGGTCATGGTGTGTGAGAAATTTGTACTTCTGTATAAGGTCACTGGGGAAATAACTGTAAACTTAAAGAATACAGTAAGATGTAGCAGAATCCAGGTACATAGTTAGGGTGTGGGCAAGACTGGTAGTAAGATAGGTAGGGCCTGCAAAGAAGACTGCCACCAGCTCAGAGGGAAGCTTCTGTGTTTGGTCATGTATTCCTCGTGCCCCTTTGCTTTAGTATCCTCTGAATTGAGTTTACTGAATTGACAGTTACACCATTGAACAACTGCTTAGGTTGCTGCCATTTTTAGTGAGTTAAACAACACAAAATAGAATTTTATGGTTACCAGAATTGACATGAGGGAAGCCAGCTTTTACTGTGGTTCAGCTCTCTGTGAAAGCATAACTTCAAGTCCATGATGGGCTTGGGTTTAGGGAACCTTCATGGTTTTGTATTATTTTTCGTATTTGTAGATAATAGTGCAATATAAATATATATGTTCATGGAAGAGATTAACCTGAGAAGACTTTCTATTCTGACCCTAAACCTCATTTAATTTTGCAGTCTCCATGAAATGATTAGATTAAATGCAGGGATTCATTGGGGATTCAGAGTCTCATTGACGGTGAGTGTATATTGGCAACTAGAGAGAATATGAAATGAAGATTGACTTTGTGAAGAAGGCCTACTAGGAAGCAGGTACAGCAAGGGGAGGAAGATGATGTCTAATATTAAATGCAAAACTACCTTATTGAAAATAGCAGGTATCCTGTCAAGGTGTGTAAGAGTTTGCTAGAGTATTGGAAGTAGCTGCTGCAGTGTTGCAAATGAGAAGTAAGCAGGCAGAGAACTGATGGAGGTGAGCCTGAGCTTTGCAGAGTAAACTCATTCCTTGAGTTCAGGATGGGATAATGAGTATTTGGAAAGGGTGAAGAAATTCTTCTTCAAGACTGTCCACAAAAAGTAACTCAAAGTTAATAAGTATAGAACTATTGCTGAATGTTATGAGGTGTTGCTATTTAGCTTGTAATTCTTCTGCTCCTACCTACATAGGTTTAGTATATTTTAAAAAAAGCATTTAGAGTTTCACAATGCTCGCATATACCGTGTTTTGGATAGCAAAAGTTGTTTTCACTCTAGCTTCTAAGTAACAAGGTAATTTTAAAAGGAGTAATGAATAAAATGCGTGCCAGAAGCATGTAAGACAACATAACTGAACTTTTCATTAAACTTTTCATTTTTTTAAGAGGGTTTTCCTAAGGAGGAGACTAAATAGCCTCTCCTTCTGAAATTCAGAAAGTTTAAAAATAAATTCAGGTGTTTAAAAATAAGATGTTCTTATTCAAAATGTGTGGTTGAGATGTGTGGCTGCCACATAACATTGTAGAAGGTACAAAAAGGTTCAAAACCAGAGCTGATCAAATTTTTGGACTATGCATTTGTCTGTGATTATTCACCTGTTGGCCACAGCTTGGTCTCAGGCTTCCAAAATTTTTAATTCTTTGATATGATAAAAGCTATGATGGATTCCCAGTAGGATATGTTTGCTGTATGTTGTATTTCTATGAGTTTATGTTCTATTCATATTTTGTAACTAATCTCCTAAGTGGCAAGTCATGCATATGTAGATCATTCCAATATGACAGATCTTACCAGATAACTAAGATTTTACTCATAATTTTAAAATAGGTCATAAATTTTTATTTTGATAGGTTTAATTTTTTTTTCTGCTATGTTATTTTTTTTAGATTGGATGGATACTAATGTTTTTTTAAAAGGAAAGTCAATTCATACTAGTGCTTAACACATGCTTTCCAATAAATGTTTATAATAAGCTGCATCTCTTTTTATGCAGGAGACCTACGAGACTATTCCGGGCCCATCAAAGATCACTTACCTCCTGCAGGCAATCAGGAACAATGCTACTCCCGAGGAGGTATGGCTCAATAACCTTGGATTTGTGCAGATTTTCAGGGCGACTTGGAGAAGGGGGGAAGAAATCAGTGTTGATCATTTTGGGATAAATGAGCAAGTTTGGCGTTAACTAAAGTATCTTAATTTACTGCACATTTGTTGAGGGATCACTCATCTTCTCATCTTGTTGCCTAATTCACTAGCTGAGACTTTTTAGTGTAGGATATTTAGTTTTTTGTAAGCAACTGCTTGGATCTCCATTGTTTTCTGTTGTGTGCTTTGTTTAATGAATGTTATTTTTCATTAAATGTGTAACTAGTATGTGACTTACTGTCATGTTTCTTCAAGTTACAGTTGAGAAATTATTTCCATTTGGGGTCCTGTGCCTAAACATGTTAAACTTGTGTGTTGTCTGAAACTTAAAGTGCTTCTTAGGTCATCTAGCAGTATTCTAGAGTGAGTGGAGAGCAGTCTGAGCATTATACGTATTTTTTAATCTGGGCATAAAGTAAGTGTGCCTTTTAGTTGCTCCTTCGTTTTGTAAAGGCTCACAACTTTAGCAATCAGTTAAAAGTACTTACTGGTAAAACTATTATTCACTTGGATAAGCAGTGAAGAACTACTAAGCTTTCAAGATACTACAAATTTTAGAGTCACTTAAAAGTAAAAATGTTTTACTTTTTCAGGTTTTCAGATTTAAAGTTTTACTGAGCATTGGAAGGACGTAGCATATAGAATTCCTGAGTAATATTCTTAGAGCCTAAGTGTGCTGCTTCTCTATAGATAACAATTTCTCCTGGTAGACTGTATTCAATTTAGAGTTAGTTGCCATTTGTGCTTTTTAATGCTAAGAAAGTATCAGCTTACCCATACTGATGCTTATCAATCTACAAAGTTGTGTTCTTCTGTCAGAAACCTTCAATATTGTACTAGCACCTCGTTGCGTAAGAGGTATCTAGTTTTCCTTTCTGCCCCTCTGAGATGTTGCAAATGATAGAAAAGTGTAGATCAGTGTTATTACAAAGTGTAAATAAATAGTTTTTCCATGTGTTTGCTGATTTTATTCCCTTTACATCAGCTAAGGAAATAACCCAGTGTAAAACGCAGGAATCTTGCCAATGACTTGGATTCCAACTTGCAAAGTACACAAAAAACTTTTCACCTATAGAAGTTACTCTTGCCAAAGACATCAAAGGCTAACATTTGTAGAATAACTTGACATTTATCTCCACCAATGGATTAATCAGAGAAAGGTTTAAATGTTAGCTCTTAACATAAGTAAACATTAGGTGCTGGACTCAAAAAATCCTGATTAATAAAACCTGCAAGCACCCTCTCTTCCCTGTAAATCCAAGTACTTAGTAGCCTAATTAGAGCTTAAGTGAAGTAATTCCCATGCTCAATCTAAACACTGCATATAAACATGCTGGGAAACATTCTGTGCATATTTAATATGGTGCTGGTATCACAGGTAATTTCTCCATATGTTTTATATGGGTCCAAATGCTGAGCAGAGTATTGCGTGTCACCAGTGGATAGAGCTTTGGGCCTGGTACGCGTTCTCTGAGCACATTGAATGTACCAGCACCGCCAAACACAGGATGCTGGAAGGAGCTTCAGAACTTTAAATATCCCTTGTCCAGGCTATGTGAAAGCTCGATTCAGATCCCTCTTCATCCCGAAGCCTCTGTATTGCTTTACCTCCTTGCTGGAAAACTAGGCTGAAGAAAATACTCCATCCTGTTTGCGTGAGTTGGGTGTCTGTGTTGTAGAGAGTACAAGATTTGTAGGACTATTCAGACAGCAGTTGGGGAAATCCTGGCTCTGCAAGCCAGTAGTTTTGGCATTTAAGTAGAAAAACAGGGATGCAGATCGTGCTCCCAGTACTCTTTGCATTTGACATAGAAAACACCATTAAACTAGATTAGGAATAACTCTTTTAACTAACTGTATAACAGGTTTTCTCCTAACCAGATGCCTAAACTATGGAGTCACCTTTTTCCTCTGTTCTTATTTCATCCTTTCCTAATAGCAAAGCAACGCTGTTCACAGAAGTGCAGGGAAGCATCTGACTGAGCAGTTAGAACACTTCTGTGCCCGGTAATGTGCTAGTTTGTATACCTCAGTCTGAGGAGGGGCTTGGACCCAGGTCCTTACTTCCTGTCTCACTGTTACAAAGTTAGGACTCTGCTTTCTATGCAACTGCATTTTAAAAGGCTGTACAGAAAGGTGATCTATATTCACAGTTTATTTGACTTGTTTTATTCCTAGGACTTGTCTTAGATGTTAGAAGCTGTTACTTTGCATAAATCTTTGAGAGGAGCGGAAGTTCTGTATTTTCTCCTGCATTTATTTCTTCTTGGTTATCTCTGGATTGGCAGGTTTTGATTGTGTCCTAATTTACAGATGACTGATAAAATAACAAATGCTCTGTAAAACTGTTTCTGCTGTATTCATAGTCTTCTTGGAGGGCCCTGACCTCTCCCCAACCTCTGCCCGTATTGTCACATGAAGGGATGCATTTCTTAGTTTGAAGACTGCTGTTGTGGACAGCTTCCTGATCAGCTTTTGGGAAAGAAGGCAGCCTAAGGATGCACCACAGTTCTGCCTTTGGGTTGTCTGTGGACCTTGGGCACTCTGTGCTTTGAATTCCACATAGGACTAGCTCCCATAATGACATTGTGCAAGTCCATCTTTGGATCATGTCCTAAATGTTCTTTACTTCCATCCCTGCATGTTTTCTTCCTTGAGGACTTGAAAGGAACAGTGAAACAAAAGTAAAATTCACCATGACAGTGCTACACAGGCTAGTCAGACCTTTTCTTACGAAGTTTGTAGGGTTATGTGGATGCTTTGAATACCGGTGAAGAGCATGGTGTCCCAGATTGCTGTTCATAATTCTGCTGCTGCCCTGTTTAGCAAATTCGTTTTCTTCTTGTGCCTTGGTTCCATCATCCCTAAACTACTAAAACATTTTTAACACCCTGCAAATTCTACTAATAAGAAGCAATATGTTGAAATTTGAGTATTATGACTACTTTTTATATTAATAACTTTGACACCTCAGTTGCATGTGAGCCTCTCAGTAATTTAGACATGCAGAAGACCCAATGCTGGGAAAAATGTGCTCTTTTTATGCTTCATTGGTAGCTGGAATTTCTTCTTTGGGATGTATGCTTTATATTGTTCCTCTCCTCATTAAAAGCTATTGCCACTAAATTGCAGGATTTTAAAATGCTTGTTTGAGTAAATATCTTGAAATACTTAAGCATAAAAGAACCTTTGGGGTGTGTGAAAAATACATATATTCTTTCTTAGAGTAGAAGAAACAGCCCAGGAGGTGCCATTAATTCAGCCATGTTTGTCATAATTAAATTGACAATGATAGTTTTCATATGTAACTGAATATCTGTTGAGGAAAATATGCCAATTTTTTATTATTAGAAGTCAGATGCTCATTTGTCACTGCTTCAAACACTTGACTTTGCTTTAGGGATTTCAGGGATTGTTTTTTTACCAAGCTAGTAACTATAACCAGGAGATAATTCATGTGCTGATCTTGTGTCTTTTTGTATGCCTTGCTACTTGTGTTTTTACTTTGCAATCAGTCTGTTTATTTTAAATTCTTCAGAGTTGGAAATTCTTGTTTTTGTAAAGCATGTAGTCTCAACCTCTATTCCCTGTCTGTCCACCTATTATTACTTCATGAAAGAATATAATACAATGCGAGTTCAGTCATTATCTGATGTCAGGAAATATGTACTGAAGCGCAATGCCTTGAGTAAGGGAAGACATAACACCAGAGTTTGTGCTGCGTTTAGTCCCAGTAAACTTGCTCCCCACTCAAGGCATTTCTATGTAAGTTTACCATACTAATGAGGAAAAATTTAATCTTTCCCAATGTTGGTGCTCCAAGGGATGGGAGAAGGAAAGATACCATTATATTGCCATACCATTAAGTTTTTGGACACACTGTTAGTGAGATTCCCACAGGCAGTGAGGAAAGAATGTCCTTCCAAACTCATGTTCCTGGTGTGACAGCCTATTGGTAGAGAATCTTGGCTTCTGATGGAACTACAGCACAGGTGGGCACTGTGACTGTTCAGCTGCTGCCTTCCTTAGATCTACTAGGGAAGAGCTAATCCTACATATGTGGTGGCCTTAGTCCATGCTGGAGATGGTGAGGAGGAGATAAGGAATGATCAAGAGTTGCGTCCAGTTCTACACCTTTCCTTCTGCTGGTACTGAGACACTTTGTGTGTGCTACTCTTTAGCTGTACAGAAGAGAGCTGGGTAGATTAGAAAAAGACACAGTGAGTCTGGAGACTGTAGAACATAAGAATAGTATCTTGGGTGATGTTCTAGCAATACCTGATATTTACAGGATATGTTAGAAGTTGACACTTTGCAGCAGTTTGTGTTTCACATCTATAGGTTATGCTGTAATAATATAATTGAGAAATTGGAATTGATTACTTTTGCTGCTCATTGAATGTTTTTGAATTTCAAAGGCTTATAAATGAAACTGTTTGTCATTCAAGTGCACATTAAATAAGAATACCTTACAAAAAAAATTGAGTTTGGATTATTTTTTGTGAGAATTTACCACACATAAGGTTTTGTTACATTTGTTAAACTTCACAAGTTTCAGTGGTGATTTTTAGTTACTGTGTGTCCTTAAAGAAATACTAGTTGGTGAACATTCTATTAAGTTATTCACAGTGCTTCGTGTTCTTTTTGCCTTTAGTGTATGTGTTGCTCTATTAATTTTGAATTATTAAGCAACGTTTTTTGCTTCTAGTTCATGTACAATTGTAAATAATACAGATATGTAAATGATACTGTTGTAGAATAGGTGTATGAATACAGGAAACAAGATTTCAATATGTGGTATTGAGGTTCCTATGCTTACGTTCAAGTTTGAAGAAAAAAGTTTCGTCCTAGGGCTGCAAAACTCTGAAAGCTTTGTTTTGATTTTGATTTGGGGTTTTTTTTGCATATGTGGCTTTTTTATTGTTCAGAGAAGAGTTTTATTTGCCAAATTCTAACTGTAAGTTCCTGAATCTAGCTTTAAATTTAGTTGTTTGAGAAAGTGAAGGAGGGTTTACAGGTTAATTATCTGACAAAGTTGTCCCAATAAGTCACTTTTTAATCCAAAAAAACCTGTCTGGATTATAATGACCTCATTAGACCATTTAAAATAGAAAGAATGCATGCTTTAAAGATGTTTCAATAATACAGCTGAGTCCTTAACTTGCCACAAAATATGTCTGAGGTTCAGCTGTAGAAAAATCCTAAATACCTCAGTACTACGGTTATTTATTTGAAAAGCTGTAATTGTCAGAAACATGGTTGTTAGCTTATGTTTCTTTAGTATGGTTTTTTTTTGTTACGATAATTGTCATCTATTGCTTGAGAAGTATTCCATTCACCAAAGAAGTGTACACAATGGAAGTGTCATTTGGAAGCATGATGTCAGTGTTCCCTTGTAGGAGCGTGATTATCGTATCAAACACTTCAACACACATACTTCTTCAACAGGCTCGGCAGATGGCAGCTGTCCTTCTGCGCCGCCTGTTGTCATCTGCATTTGAAGAAGTTTATCCAGCTCTGTCACCTGAGGATCAGACATCAGTCAAAAGTGAATTGCTGCTCTTCATCCAGTTAGAAGTACAGTCCACTATGAGAAAGAAAATATGTGACATAGTTGCTGAATTGGCCAGGAATTTAATAGGTAATTTATTTATATAAGTTGATATAGTGGTAACATGTTTGTGTATTGATAGTAGTTGTATTTGTATCTCTTGTTGTCTAGTCCGGCTGAGGTGTTTGCACATGATGTGCTAACTGATTCCATGGCTTGTAATAGAACCTAATATTTGTTCACATTATCCTTAACCAGATAAAAATAAGATTCTTAAACTCTGCTTTTTAAATTGCTCAAGTTTAGGTGAAATTGTATTAAGGTTTATAAACCCAGTTTTGTGTCAGTTGTCATAAATTATGCAGAACATTGCATCAGTTTCTTTTTTTGAGTGCTGCTATATAGCAGCAAATAGAGATCATCTTCTATAGTGTTTTTAGATTGAACATTTCACAATATTTTACCTTGTGACTTAGGCATGTCTTCAGGGTCTTTTAAATTAATTTCAGTAGTGATGACTGGTTTTCCTGCACAGTTGAGATCTCACCACTCTGAAGTTTGCTTATCCTAAAACTTGGTTGTATTTAATGTAGATGAAGATGGCAACAACCAGTGGCCAGAAGTTCTGAAATTCTTATTTGACTCTGTCAGCTCTCAAAATGTGGGATTGCGTGAGGCTGCTCTACATATTTTCTGGTAAGCTACTTTTTTGTAGGATAGCAAAATCATGTCTGAAAATATAAGAAAAACTGTTACAACTTAATTAACTATCAATCATATTTATTTCATTTATTTTGTTGTATTGTGGCTTACTTAACTCTAACATGTATAGTTACAATCTGTAACTTAAACAATGGATAAGTTTGAAATAGTAGTTTAACCTTGTGTGAAGTTTTATTAATGTTTTGTTCTTATCCTTAGGAATTTTCCTGGAATTTTTGGGAATCAGCAGCAACACTATTTGGACGTCATTAAGAGAATGCTGGTTCAGTGTATGCAAGATCAGGAGCACCCCTCAGTAAGACCTTTATGTTCTTTTGGGTTTTTAATACATTCTGAGCATAGGAACTCAGTGCAATAGTCTCAAACATGAAGGTTAAACCATAGATTTCAGCCAGAGAATTGCATTACCTGAAACTGATGTACATACAGAGTTTTGACTATGCCTGCTGCAAAACAAAAGGCTCAGACCCTTTCATGGTCCTAAAGCTGACTGGCTGCTCATATCTGGGTTGCTTAGGCCCAGATTCTTCCCTAGTTATGCTAGGAGAAACCCAGTTGCAGTGGCCCCAAGCAGAGGGTTTTAGCCAGCAGCATTGAGGAGTCAGAAACTCCTTGTTAAATTCTCTTTTCTGGCCTTTGTGTTTATAAGTCTGTAGTGTCTCTACATACAGTATCTGTACATGGTATGTCTCAAAATTCTGAATATACGACAGCTTCTTGAACTGTTCATGCATGTTTTGCTCTAAGGGTGTGTAAGCCAGCCTTTCATTTTTGGAAGGCTTCAAATTAATTGATTTGTGCAGAGAATTGTACTTTGAAAATATTTCTCTTGTTGTGGAAAATGCTGGGCAAGGATAGGAAACCCTGCTGTGGTATATGGGTTCAGTTTGCTGCTCCCCCGTGGATTATTTTTTCTGACCTTTGAAAGTCAACTGAATAACATTTTCTAAAGTACCACAAGTCATGCCTTTAAAGAAGCATGTCTTAAACACTTAGATCACTCTTCTTGAAAAATGAGACTGACACTTGCATGCAGATTTGAAGTTTTGATGGAAGTTGAAAACAATAGGGTTTTTTTCCTGTTTTCTTTCCATAAATGAAAACCACCAAAACAAAAACTAGGGAATACTTGCCAGCTCATAATATGATAAACTTTTTGTATTGTAGACAGCATAGATGCTGACGGTCTTCATTATCACTTTACCATAATTTGAAGTAAAATGTAAAATCCCATGTTGAAAACTAACAAAAGCATGTTTTAGTACTAGTTCCTCACATTTCTTTCTCCAATCGTGTCTTCTAGATCAAGACTTTGTCTGCTAGAGCTGCAGCTGCCTTTGTGCTTGCTAATGAGCTCAATGCTCCCCTTCTTAAACATTTTGCAGACTTGCTACCTGGAATCTTGCAGGTAAGCAACCAAACAAGTAACACTTAATGTGTCGTTACTGTCTGTATTGACTGTACCAAATGTAAATTATTGGTCTGCAAATTCGTGAATTTTTGCTGAGACCTGAATTAACTGAGCCTGTTAGCCAGACAGTCGCCAGCGAGATAAAGGGGAGACTAATAAGGAATTTTGCAAACAGAGGATAATTGATAGGGTTTTAAGGAAAATAGCTCAGTGCTGATTAACTTACGCAGTGTTACAGAGACAAATGAGTTAAAATTCTTTGTAAGGTATATAGGTCAAAATCATACAGCTTTTAAATTAACCGTGGTATTGAAATACAGTTTAAATACAGGCTACCCTGAGATTTGACGTAATCTGTAATTGGGGAATTCATGGACCTGTGATATCCTGTATCTCTTCAATTTAGAGGAAAACAGAATTATTCTCAACATAGATTCTCAGACTGAGAAAGAGAGTCTGTAGAAATGATCTTTATTGTTTGATTAATTAGGAAATTGCAAATAAAATGCCATTTTAAGCTTCATATAATTTCTGAGGCTGGATTAGATCTCTTGGATGGATGAATTTCAGCAGAAGTTGAAATTCTAGTGTAAGAATTTTGCAGAGAAGCCTATTATAAACCAAACCAGAGACAGGAATGGTTTGAGCTCTGAAGGATAACAATTTCACAGTACACTTCCCTTTCTATGTCGAGAAACAGTGGAAGCAACTGAGTACCTATGATAACAGAGGATGTGAACTTCTGATGATTTTAAATTAGGCTAAATTTACATTAAAGACAGACTTCTCACTACAGTCAGAACAGCAGGTTCCTGTTGACAGTGTGAACTGTAAACTGCGTCTGCTTTGTGGCAAGCTGAAGAAAAATTGTGCCAAATCTACTGGTGTCTGCAACTGATGGAATTCTGCTTGATCTTAAATGGAAACTGAGAGGAATTTATTCAAATCATCTGAACTTGAAAATGGGCTATTCTAGTGCGTATAAGTTAAGTGCTTTGATATTGAGGTCTTTATTTGGTGGTTAGTCCCTGTCTGTGCCTTTGTCAGTAACAATTTTGTTTAAAAGTTGTAACTCCCTGAGAGGACCGTGGCTACACAGTACTGTGTAAGTGTGGGCGAGGCAGGGTTTGGGGTGGTCATGCCATTTGTCTTGATGTTTGGCACTTAAATAATGTGTGGGTTTTAAATTTTGGGCTAATAGCCCACTCTGTGTGCTATAACTTTCAGTGCTACTGTTAGACTATTTAGACACCATAAAAACACATGCACTCAGCTTGCTTTTTCAAGCTTTATTTTGCAAATATAGAGCACAGAGCTGTGTTATGAAATCTGTCTTTTTGAAGTACTTACTCCAGGAAAAACTAGATTTTCTGGCTGTGGTAACACAAGAAGGGTATGAAGATCCGAATTTATAAATAGGAATGTGTTAGAATAGTGGTGAGTGACCTTTGGAGACAGTTGGATGCTTTTTTTGTTGCTGTTGAAATTAATTTTGTTGAAATACTGACGCAGTAAAAAAGCTAAAAATAAAATTCTGACTTGGCATATCAGTTCTTTCAATACAGGATCTATAATAGTTATGCTGGAAGTTGAACTTCTAAAACTTTTTTAAAACTGACAGTTGAAACTTTTACCCAAAGCTTTATCCTGCACTGGAGGTAAAAGCAGATAGAACTTTACTGACTTCCCTGGATGTTGTTTGATACTACAGGAAAGTGCCTCTGCCTTTTAGGGCTCACTTTTCACTTTGAGCTGCTTTCTTCAGAAAACCAGTCTTGCTTTAAAAAATTGTCAGAGCTGCAGTGGGTATAAAATACAGTTTTGCAGAAACTTCCAGTAAATATTACATTATCCTTTGAGAGAATCAGAGGATGTGGTAGCTATTAGACCAAAAGGCCCTAACCGTGACAGATTTTTTTTTTTTTCCAGATTTTTCCAGAAAATTTCTGGTACTAGAAGATGCTGCTTCTATATTGAAAGTGTGGGTTATATAAGTGCCGTTATCAAAAATGTTGAATTCTAGACTTAAATATTAAAAATCATTCAGTTACTCACTTCAAAAAATGTTTCAACATTAGGAAGGCATAAAATACCTTGCTAATGAAAATTCCTTTCAAAATCCCAGAAGTGTGTCTAAAGACTTTTTTCTTTGGAGCCTTGTTTACTTCTAGATTCTAACACCATTGAGTAACTGTGTTCTGTTTTGGCACTAAAATATCACCCTGATCAGTTAAAAGTAAGTTTTAAATTACTTTTCAGAATATGGATGTGGGTTAGGAAAGATGGTTGCAAAAAGCTTGATTTCTTTTTCTCTTTTCCATGTCCTGTGACTGAAAACTGAAAGGTCTGCTCTAATTTGGTGCCTCTGGAGGGATGTCTGGAAAAAACCTCTTTAATCTTGTGATTCCTGGTGCCTATAAGCATAGGCTATTCAAAACTTTTCTTACGTAACAGGCAAAAGAGGAGTTAGGCTCATTTTCCTTCTTCTGGCCAGAGTTACTTTCTTTTAAATGGATTTTGAAGTTGTTCTTGTCAGAACTCGGTGGTTTTGCATGTTGGAGCCTCTGATGTGTGACCTTAATTCCTTCTGAGTGTCTGCAGTGTTAGATTTGAACATTGTGAGCCATAACGTAGTTGTAGAAAACTTGTCATTTTGGATGCTGCATGGTATCCTGTTATGGATTTATGCACACAGGTCACTGTAGCAGGGTCTGACTCTGGGATCCTGCTTAAAGCCAGAGTGAAGGCTTCCAGTTAATTGTATCCTGTTAGTTCTCAGGTTACAGCTTGAGCTGGTGCCTTCAGAGAGGGACCCCTATCCCAATTCATGCCTCTCAATTGTACATGTGCCCGGATGGCCCAGTCCCCAGCCATTTATTTCTGGTTGGTGGTCTCTTGGTTTCTTGCTGGTTTTCACTGTTGCAGGGCTGATCTTCTGATTAAGTTACTTCATTCTTTTGGAATTGTCTGCTTGATTCTTATCTTCTTCATTCTGCTTGTATATGCTGGAATCAGCTAGTTCATTGTTAGAAGCATTAGTTTTAACAAAAAGTTTACTCTGGTCAGTTCTTGTGGCCTAAGGCTTTGGCTACTTATCTACTAATGCTAAATGAAGCTGTTCAGAGAAACAACAATACAATTAATGAAATTCCTTCTATAACACTGGTCGTATTCATAATGTTGTTTTTTTTTGTTTAATCTTATCTCCATCTTACCTTTTTATAGGCTCTAAATGATTCCTGCTACCAAAATGATGATTCTGTTCTGAAATCCCTTGTAGAAATTGCAGATTCTGTTCCTAAGTATTTACGACCACATTTAGAAGCTACTTTGCAGCTAACTCTGAAGGTAAAGCTAGGAATGTTTTTCAAGAATCACTTTTTCCACCCCAAAACTTCTATTATAACCATTTACTCTAATCTTTTGGGTTGTAGTTGTGTGCAGATGCCAGTCTCAGTAACATGCAGCGTCAGTTGGCGCTTGAAGTAATTGTGGCCTTGTCAGAAACTGCTGCTGCTATGCTGAGGAGGCATACAAATATTATTGCACAAGCCAGTAAGTATTTTCCTCATTTTCTTTCTTGAAACAGTTATCCTTTACAGTATTAAATTGACTTTGCAGTTGGTCAGTGGCAAAACCACATCTAACTGAGAGTTTGCTGGTGCTGGTAACTTACGACAACTCAATTTAATGTCACCTAATGGAGTAACCCCCTTCCTATTATGACTCTTCAGAAATTAAGCTGTGCCTATGCAGCACCAAAAATTTGAATAAAAATACAGTGGACTCTTACTATTAGATGTTTCCAAGGAAAACACTACTTGAATGCTTTTCTGCTGGCTTTGGAAAATTTTACTGTGACAAAAAAAAAGGCATTTAGTTCTGAAGTTCTATGTTTGAAGTTCGGTATGTAGGCCAGATACTCTGTGCCACTGGCAAGCGAAGACTGAAGGAATTCAGCATGCATGTTGAGCATCAATGTTGAGTTAAAGCTGTGAATTAAAAAATCAGATGCTGGTATAAATACATAGAAATAATCTAATTAGTCTATTTAACATGCAGATGGTAAAGTCTTTGAAGAAGCACTTTTTAAATCATGCATTATTATTTGAAATGCTAAAAATAAATGTCTTCTGGGCAGCCCCAGCATCAGTGCTGTTTGCACTGGTGTTTCTCTGCCTTTTAAACCTTTTGTGTGACTAGATCAGGGCACTGGCACAGCAGTGTAGCCTGCTTTTCCCTCCCTGTTACACTTGGGTTTGTCTAAATTCTTGCTTGTTTTCTGACACTTGCATAGAAGGCAATTTTTTTTGTGTGCACTCAGGCTGAGGAAGGTTGTATAGACGTCACTAAAATTATAAAACTTCTGTTGGAAAATGCTGTAAACTGGATCTGCTTGGCTTAAGTGTTTAAAATATTGACAAGAGGTTTTGTTTGCTAGTACAATAGTTTTTTGAAGAAGAGGTTCTTTTAGAGCATATTTTGAAATCTGTAAATTTTCAGAACACTCTATTTTCACTCCATCCTGTAGCTTGTTGGAATTATTAACACTTGACACTTGCTGACCCCACATCATTACAAGCTTCTTACTTGGTCAGAAGAGAAGTACCTCTTCCTTCTTTAGAATGTATTCCTATTATTGGGTTGCTAGTTGCTGCCTAGGAATGAAATACTTCTATTAAGATAAAGCACTGTATGGGAATGAATTGTAATTTCATTTGCAATTCATTCTGAAATTAGTCTTATTAATGTATCATTAAGGAGAAAAACATTTATTTTGCAGAGCTAGTAAAGCAGTTGTGTTCAGGGAATGATAAAAAGGTAGCAAAAGAGGGTTGCTTTTGTCTTGGCTCTGTGTCTTAGTTTAAAAGGTTTTCTGTTTTCATTCAACTGAGAAGTTGCTAGATCACTTGATACGCCCAACTAAAACTGGGACTTAGGCAAAATTATCATCTTGTGCTGGTTTTACTGCGCACAATGCTGGTCTAGGAGTGTGTGTCCTGTGTGCCAGTTAGCTGCTCAGGAATCCACTTTAAGATTTCCCTTCTTGAGCTCACAGGATTGCAGAGCGTTTTATTGCTCTGATAAAGAAGCAGGCTTAGTGGGCTTATGCTTAACTTGTTTATAAGTTAATTAAATGTTGAAGGCTTCTTGGGACAATTTTGAAATTTCTATGGACACTCTACATTTTTTAAAAAACTTTTTGTGAAACTACTCTTACTGACAAACACACTCACATAAAACATCAAGAAGAAACAAGACATTGTAGGTTCTAGATACAATTATGGCCAGAGCACATTGGATGAGAATTTGCTCCCAACCTTGTTTGTTAGTAGCAACAAACACTGATGTGACTTTTTGGAACCGCATAGCATTTATGTCAGATGATGTTTGTCTTCCATTTTCCATAGGTGTTGTGACAATACATGATTCTCATGTGTGTGCTTATGCGTGTCTGTGTCAAACTTCTCGACTGTAATACTTTGGCATTTTATTGATGTCTAATAAGTGTATATAAAATTCTAACACGTGGGCATCATGGTAGAGAGATCATAGTGTCCGTTATCTTGATAGTATATAAAAGCCCTCTGGAGGTTTTTGCAGATGTAGAATATTCTCTGCCTGAAAATACAGAAACACACCAAGCAAATAAATCCATAATTTGATCTTTTCTTGATACTTGCCCTACAATGCTGTCAGTGAGCAATATTTTTTTAATGTCATCAGTTGACCAGAAGTTTCTGATCTGTCCAGCTGTGTGGTGGTGAGTTTGCTTAGGGTGTTGCCTCTGTGGTAGACTACAATAGTTTGGGTATACTGTGAAATTCAGCAGTTGCAGTATACTTGATCAGTTCCAGTAAGTCTCATTAACAGCATGGACAGTTACTGGATGCCTACTAGTTTTTGAGGTAGGTTGCTGTAAAGGGCAGTTAGCTGTGATGGCTGTCTTCAAGATGTGTGGTAGGCTGTCCTAAAAAAGATTGTTAAAGGTGGAAGGCTGAGTATTTGACTGAAACCTTTTGTTTCCAGGTCAAAGTGAAACTTTGTTGCATAAATGATACTAAATTCAAACAACTGCTCTGAGCGATTGGTGTGTAATACAAAGTAAAGAAGTGCTTCAGAGCACCTTACTGTGCTTTGGAAGTGCAAGGTGGGCTTTTCACCCCTTGTGCTTCTGAAGGGCACAGGAACTGGCATACTTAATTAGAGCACTGTGCTCCTTCCTCCTGTGAGAACTCGTCAAAATAGGTGATGTTTATTGCATAGTAGTTTAATGCTGTGATAGAGATTTTGTAATAGTCTCTATAAAGACTTAGAATGAGAAGAATGGACAGAATCAATCTACAGAAGTAGGAGTAGAAAACTGGTGGATTATAATGTGCTAGATAATGTTCATGATACAAAAGCAAAATTTGCATTAGGTGGAAAAAAGGAAATCTCAAATTCTAGACCAAGGCCTCACTGTAAGAGAAAAGCTTTATGGTAAGTGACCACTGTACATATAGCTAGCAAAATATATTACGTTAATAAAACTAAGAGTTCTGTAGTATTCTTTCATAATTGATAGTCTCTTTCATTAGTAAATGTTAAAAGGATGATGTCAAAGTTTCAGAAAAATTAAGGAAGTATATCAGAGTTCTTAAGGCATATAATACTGTTTTTAACTCTTTCAAAAACATAGACTTTACTAAGGAATTTGCTTTTTGTAATTGTCATGATTTACAAAAAAAATTTGTGTCTTGATAAGTTACACACAAGATTTTTGTACTCTCAATTTGAATGTTCTGGAAATACTTTTCTGGCAATCAATTCTGAATTATTGGCTGATGCAGTTAGACAGACTTGGCCATCTGCTACGGGAAGAAGAGCTATATTTTTCTTCAAAAATTTTTGAAAGGAGAAAACTTAAAATTCATGCTTGTTATTTGAGAATATTTTAAGAGATAAGACTGAGTTTAAAACTTTTTTTCAGTTCCTCAGATGTTAGCAATGATGGTTGACTTGGAAGAAGATGAAGATTGGGCAAATGCAGATGAGCTTGCAGATGATGATTTTGACAGGTAATTATGAAACCAGTTGTTTCAATATATTATCAAGGCTGTGGCTAAAGGCATATTTAAAGTGCAGAATGCAAATGCCTGTGGTGCATTACTTTTTCTTTATTCAAATAACTATTGTAATTTTGTTTCTTCAGTCATGAGCAGTTTATATGTAGGTTACTTAGGTAATGTTCAGCAAGGAAGTAAATTATTTCAGTTTTCGTATTTACTGTAATTAGACAATATGTCTAATGCATGTCCCTTCTCTGCTGTTTTGTACTACTGTAGCTTTCCAAAGCCTTTAGCTTTTGTTTTTTCTGTTATTTATATTACTCACTTCAGAAGTCAGTGCCTCCTAATCCTCTAAATTGAGGGCTAATCCTGAAATTAGCTGGAAGCCAAGTTGAAGCATATTGACCTGTTTGATAATCTACAACCAATCTCTTGGTATTTCTCTGTATCTATGCCCTTGAAAATGCATTGTTTTAGAAGGAAGATGACTTTGGAAAGATACCATCATGCATGGCAGAATTCCTTGTTGGATTTCACTTAGTTCAAAAATACTATAATTTTGCTATTATTTTAAATCCCTTGGTATGGCTATCAATAGCTTATCTTGTTCTGTGTTAGGCAAGAAAGATCTCAAGATGTCCGGTCATTTGGATTTGCTTATTCCTGCATGCTTTGTAGCTTGCTCCGACTTTTTACTGGAATAGTGGTTTGTGTACAGCATCCTGTTACATTTGCTCTTGTCCAGCTACTGTTAGAGTGAAGTAGAAGAAAGCAGAAATAGGTGTAGGAGGTAACAATCTCCACACTTCCATAAAGACATGGATGCTCATTTACCAGTCTAGACACTTCTTAGACATACCTGGCTTATCCGGACTCAGATGTAATTAGTGTTTTGAGACAGTTTATCTCAGAACACTTAGAGATCTTCACAGGAAAATAGACAATAGAAGAGATGTTGGTTTATCCTGAGCTGTAGAGCAACTTCTAATAGATAGCAGGCATGTAAAGCCACCTGTAGAACTGATGCATAGGAACTTATGGAATAATCCGTTTAATCTTTGCCTTATTTGAAATAATTTTTTTAGTTCTCTTTGCTTATGAAATTGAAAGTGAGCTGTCCTTTCTTCTCTCCCTCACATAGTAGACCATACCCTTTTAATCTGTTTCCTCGGTGTTGAAATTTTGCTATACAGGTGTCAGACACCACCAGTACATTCAGGTTTGTTAAGTATTTGAATCTTTTCAGTCAGTAAAATTTCAAGGGGAAATAGAATATTAAAGTTCAAATCCTTATCAGGCCTTTCAGGGTGTGGAAATTTATTCAGATGGCTTGCTTTAGGCAGCTTACTAAGTATGCTGAATCATCCACTTAAGGCATGCCATTTTCTCTTTATTGTCAGCAGAGTAACTCTGTCCTTCTAAATACTAAGCTAAGCTGCCTAAGGATTTTGTAATGACAATTTTCCTTTTCTTTGTTAGAAGTCACAAGTAGAGTGAGCACAGATCAGAAAACAAGTTATGCTCTACAACCTTAGTCTGAAGAAGAAATATAGCTCCTTTGGCCCTTGGAGTAATAGGAGAGCTTGAGGCTTAGACACAAATTACTGGGCATGAGCTGGTCTCTGCTGATCCTGTGTATGAGGGCAGTTTTTCTTTCACCAGGGTCACTCCTAGTGCTTCTATGTGCTTCCCATTGTTGAAGCTCACCTTTGTGGACAGCTCAGTGGCTGATGTGCATGCTAACGTCTCCTGGTGCTTGAGTCTTTGTAGCTTCATAAGAAGACTGAAATTGTTGTGCAGTCCCAGGAACAGGACAATGATCATCAGGCTGCACCCTAATTAGGGTGTGTTCGGATCTGATTAAGGGGGATATGAGTCAGCCTACACAAAAGCAGCAGGGAATACTTTAGCATTTCCAGTTTTTTGTTGCTCCAACTTCATAAAGGAGTGCAATTCTAAAGGAGGAAAAGGTTAATCCGACTTCCTCTTTTCTTGGCAAAAGCCTTGCAAACATTACAGGGAGATGTGTGGTCATTTTTCTGAGATAAACTGTCTTTATTTCTTGAAACTGAATGTGTGAATTAATGGTGGGAAGAAAGAGCTCAGGGAATGGAGTTTCAGATGAAAGCTGCTATTAACTTTAGTGAGTTTGCTCCAGTTTAGTGCTATATACTCCATTGTCCTGCTGGTGATGTGTCTGTTTATTTGAACATGACTAATCTGAGGAACTAATACAATACTGTCAATATCTTTTCACAATCACCTTTGTCCACAACATGTGAATTTCTAGATTATTTATGGTTTGTGATGAGATTTGGGGACTCAAGCATAGTAATTTGAAGACCTGTTTCTGACCCAGCTGACTGAAATTTTAAAGAAGAGGGAGATTGTTCCCTTTTTGAACAATTACTCAGCTTTTTCATCATCATGGGTGTCTAGGATGGACTGTAATAACCTTGAGTTATTACACTGCCAGCTGTACCCAGACTGTAACAGTAGTTATCTGTATCCTGGAAACTTTCTTGCTTTTCTGTAGGGAATAATTCCATTGGGTGGAACAAATCACTTTGCACAGATAACGTTTGGCTATTCTGAGTTCTGTAACTGGCCAAGAGTCACAAATTCCACACCTGAACCGGGTGTTTTCTGCCTGAGTCATTGACAGAAGACCGTGCTACTGAGTACAACCATACAAGAAAGGTCTCTTGTGTGCCAGAGTTTGAATTCTGCTGGTTCACCTGAATCATAGCAAGTCTGAACTGGTTTATGTTCTCGTGACAAAAAGGTGATGGCCAGTATTATTGTTTCATTCATTGCAAATTTAGTTTCAGCTTTCTAGGTGTGTGTATCTGCTGTGAAATTCAGTCTGTACCTTTGGTCCTAGTGCTAGTAAGGCTCAAGTTTCTTTGGTAGTAGACTTAATCAGTGGCCTGCAGAAAACAAATGTTTCAGTGTATAGTAAATAACTATTTTGTGACTGGTGTGTGTGTTTTTAGGTTTGGGTATGGTTTATTTACTTGAAGAGGCTCATGTTTTCAGATGGCAAAAGTTTGAAGATTAGAACTGCAGGAAAGGGCACTCTGTTGGACTACTTGTTGCATTGTACATATCAAACCACTGATATTTGTGTAACTGATATTTAGCAATGCAGTGGCTGGTGAGAGTGCACTGGACAGGATGGCATGTGGCCTTGGAGGGAAACTTGTTTTGCCTATGATTAAAGAACATATTATGCAAATGCTTCAGAATCGTAAGTAACTGCATTTTCTTTTCTTATTTTTTAACAATTGTGTCCTTTCCAGGAACTTCAGTACCTCTTAAGTCTTCATGTTTAGCTACTTGATATGTTATGATACATTTCCACTTTTGATGTCAGCAGCAAAAACTGTAAATGCTGTGAACTTGAAAGTTTATACCTTCTCTTAGATTGTGATTTATTAAACTTACACAGTGTATTACAACATTTTTTCTGGAACATGGACAGCTGAGCAGAGATGTCATAAAAAAACTACATTTTTTTGAAACAGTCTGGGAATTACATAAAAATAAGGGAAAACTCGGCGGGTTTTCATTTAAAAATATTCTCTCTAAATCCCTAAACAGACCCTCAAAGTACCTTAAGTTTGTCTAAAGTGCTGCTTGTTTTTCTGTAGCTCAGTGGTTTTGCTTCTTCAGAAGTGCTGCATTTAAGTGAAATTTTAATACATTACAGTTCATAGAGGGAAATTTGTTGGATTTTTCCCCCTGGAATTTCATGGACAGGGGTCATTGGTAGGCTGGCTGTCTTCTGGTATGCTGATTTTAATACTTGTTTCATGAGGTGTTCCCATATATTCTTTCTTATCAGTTGCTTTGTATGCTTCTTTTCCTCTTAAAATACCTGTAATGCCTGCTCAGCCAATTATTGAAAAAAATGCTGTGCATTGCTTTCATGCGCTTTTACTTGACCTATGATTTGAGCCTTTGGAGTAGAAGATAATGGCAGAAGTTCTGGATACTATTTCTACTCTCCTGGTTTAAAACCCAGTCCAGAAAAGGCTTGTTAGCATTTTGGGTATGGAACAGAGAGGGTAGCACTTGCTGTGTGTGAACACTTACAAAATCTGTTTGGAATTAAAGTTTTTTTTATAAAGTTTTATTAAGGAAATGGGCTAACCTGATGCTGTGTTGGTAGCTTCTAGGCTGGCAACTAGCTAGTTCCGTAGTGCATTCAGAGAAGTGTGGAGCCTAATCACTGAAAGACCTGACTCCTGTGAAGGGGAGGTCATGCAACTCGTGCCTGATGCTTGCTTTCTTCTGGGTCAGAGCTTTCCATAACCATTAATACTCTTTGGAGAAGGGAAATGAAAAAGATGTTGTTTGGATTGGAGGCTCTCACTGGTAGGGAGTTGAGAGGAAAGGTGAAGACATTTAGATTAAAGTATTGACAGTATTCCCGGAAGTCAAACTTCTTCTCTTATCCCTTCTTTCTCACAAATATTTATTGAAATAATAATTTAAGACTTTTGCGTTTTGACTGGGTGTCCAGACAGTCCAAAGATGATTGTGTTTCATTTTGAAGATTCATTAATTTCAAGTTTGGAATACATGGTAACAGTAATGCAGTGAGAGTCGTGAGGTGTAGGCTTAACTAGGAGCATCTAATGAACTGAAATGACACAAAATAAACTGCTGCTTTTCTGTTGTACCTTCTGTCAAGACGATACTTCATCTCATCCTGGTCAGACAGAAGATTGAGTGTCAGGATTCCACTGCTCTGAATTGTGTTGTTCTTCATTCCGGGAATGTAGTATGTTACTAGCAATAATGAAATATTACGCTGTTTTGGAGATAAGTTCTGTAACATGCCTTTCCCACAGGTTGTTTGGTAAACCTGTTTATTCCTTTGGTTTTCTCTTCTGCAAAAGAGAGGGGCATGAAAGATTCATTTCAACAATACCCACTATCCTGAGAATAGGCTAGTAGGACTTGCAGGTGGGGAAAGTTTACATCTATAAGTGGAATGTTACTGTTCTTAAAACCTTGAGAAGACTGCTTAAAAGTTTAGTACCAATCATTTATTTGTTTTAAATTTAGATATTGTTTGAGTCATTAGACCTTTTTCTTGAGGAAGATATGGGCTCTTCCGATGATACTAAACAGAAGAAAGATGGGGGAGAGGGAAATAAAAATACTGTCCTGATGTTTGCCTGGTCAGCTCATTTAATTAAAATGCAGTTTCCAGGTACTAGTACTATGTACGTACTTGTATCAGCAGTTAAGAATTCTTTTTTCTAGGTGTGGATTTGGTCTGGATTAGACACTCAATTTTTTGTGCATCTCTGGAAGTATGTATGAGGAAAATGGAAAAGTATTTAACAAATCAAGTAGATGCATTAACTTCCCTTCCATCTCCTGTTCTTCACTCTACCTCCTCCTGTGTCCCCCAGCCCCTGAAAAGAAAAGGTGATTTGTCTTTGTGGTTCTTTGGAGTTTCCAAAATGAGTAACACTTCATTTTTACTCTTCTGTAGCTGACTGGAAATACAGGCATGCTGGCTTGATGGCACTCTCTGCCATCGGAGAAGGTTGCCACCAACAGATGGAAGGAATTTTAAATGAAATAGTTAATTTTGTTTTGCTATTCCTTCAGGATCCTGTGAGTATAGTTCTAGTAATTATTTCAAAATATTTTCATTTCTGCTCTCACAACTGTTTGTTAACTATTTAAGGGAAATATTTTTTCAGCATCCGAGAGTAAGATATGCTGCTTGTAACGCTATTGGACAAATGGCAACTGACTTTGCACCTGGGTTTCAAAAGAAATTCCATGAGAAGGCAAGTAGTAGAGTAGTAGGGGAAAAAAAAGTGGTAAAATTATGATCCCTTCAGAAACTCGTTTTCTGAAAATAAATATTTCTTTTTCAGGTGATAGGAGCTCTTCTACAAACCATGGAGGATCAAGGCAGCCAGCGTGTTCAAGCCCATGCGGCTGCGGCACTCATAAACTTCACTGAAGATTGTCCCAAGTCACTGCTTATTCCATATTTGGATAATCTAGTGAAGCATCTTCATTCCATTATGGTGGTAAAATTACAAGAGGTATAATACACTGAACAAATTGTTTCATGGAAGATAACCTTGTCACATAGGCAGAATAAGTATAGCTGAACTAAGACCTCAGAAATGATCCAGAATACGTATCTGCTGATGTTGGTCTAAATAGACAAGAATTAGCATACAAGTGAGAGCAGATTTTTACATTTGGCATGCTTTTAAGTAAAATGTGTGCTTTAGAAATATAACACTTTATTCTTCCCCTTTCCAAGTTGATACAGAAAGGCACTAAGCTAGTTTTGGAGCAAGTTGTGACTTCAATTGCATCAGTTGCTGATACAGTAGAGGAGAAGTTTGTTCCCTACTATGATTTATTTATGCCCTCCTTGAAACACATTGTTGAAAATGCTGTTCAGAAGGAATTAAGACTTTTACGAGGAAAGACTATTGAATGCATCAGTCTAATTGGTCTTGCTGTTGGCAAAGAAAAGGTAAGCTTAGATTTTATATAATGGTCTAAATATATTTTTTAATGTCTTTGTTTTTTGTTAGCCTTGAATTAATATAATCACTTGTTAAACATACAGCTGTATTGTTGCTGATTTCTATGCTTGTCTTTGTGTTTTCATTTCTGAGGTGACTGTCTTGCTGCTTAGATTCACAAATTTGCAATAGAATCTTATTGTAGCTTAAGTAATTCTTGTCACACTGAAGTTTCTTTTTGCCTTAGGAGAAATGTCGTGACATCTCATTTAGGCAGTTTCAGGGGCAAAATGTATGCAGTTCAAAGGAAACTTAGTATAGTTTTGTATGTGGATGCCTGAAAAAGTTTGTGAGCGTTTAAGTCTCTGAGAAGTAGCATCTTAATTTGCCTTTAAAAACATAGTTGTTTCCTATATCTAGTTTATGCAGGATGCATCAGATGTAATGCAGCTATTATTGAAGACACAGACAGACTTCAGTGATCTAGAAGATGATGATCCACAGGTATGCTAAAATTGTCTTTATAGCTGGTTGGTATTAAAAACATTCCTTGTATACATCATGTTTCTGCCCCACCCGTAGCCCTTCAGGCTAATTATCCAGCCTGTCTTACAAAACTTGACATTGAGATGGCCCTAGAATCTTTCACAGAAGCATGGTTAGGAAATGAGACTTCCAGGACCTATATTTGCTGAAGAAATTTGAGCTTGCTGTCACCTTCTTATAAATAGATCAACAAGATTTGTTAGGCAGCTGTTCTAATGAGCAGAGAGCTATTTTGACTTGGACATCTGAAAACAAATACTCCTCTGAAAACACAGTACTGCACTCTTTTTTTTTTTTTTTTTTTTTTTTTTTGCTCTATTTTACCATTTTCAGGAATGTGGCTCAGTTAGTATCGTGTGAATCTGGGAAATATTTCAGAAAAAAAATTAGTTTTTTAAAACAGGCACTTGCAATGCAATCACGAATCTTACACTGTCACATTTTTACATGTATAGCTACTTTGATCAGTGGTACTGTCAAGGTGTTGTTAGACTTGGGATGTCTTTTGAAGATGCATTTTTATATGGATTGCATATTGGATTACTTCTCTTTGAAAAAAGCTTTATGGACTGCTGACAAATTCTTTTTAAAAGTCCTATTCTCTAATATATTTCCTTTATGCTTTCCTTTTAAGTGTGCATTAAAATAAGTTGTGGGACATGAAAATTCTGCCTTCTCTTTTCTAGATTTCTTACATGATCTCTGCATGGGCCAGAATGTGTAAAATTCTTGGAAAGGAGTTTCAGCAGTACCTTCCTGTTGTCATGGGACCTTTAATGAAGACTGCATCCATTAAACCTGAAGTAGCTCTTTTAGACAGTAGGTTGAAGATGATGATTTGCTTGAAAAATATATTGAAATAAATTATTTTGTAGCACTTTTAAATTATTTTTCCTCCCCTCTGTTTAACAGCACAAGATATGGAGAATATGAGTGATGATGATGGTTGGGAATTTGTAAGCATAGGCGATCAGCAGAGTTTTGGAATTAAAACTGCAGGCCTAGAAGAAAAAGCAACTGCATGCCAGATGCTGGTGAGTAATAGAACAGTTTTGGTGATCTATGTGTTTCTGGTCAATCGAATCTGAAGCCAAAATCTGTAATCAAAATACTGTTTTTTTGTCTCACGTGAAAGATCTTTTGCTTAGTTTCAATTACAGGCACTTTGTTGCGTGTGGTTTAGTTGATTAGAAATACTTTATTTAGTTGAGAGCTTAAAATTTTTAAAACTAACAGATAGTTTTCCTTTGTTGACAAAACTTAAGAAATTGGATATGTTAAAAAAGTAGTTCCTTTCTACAAATATTGCTGTTTCTGAATTTGTTTTGAAAAATACATGCATGTCCTAAGAGCAAGAACTCATGCTGCTATCAGGGTTTCTCAAATTACCACAGTTGAGGGGGAAAGTAAATGGATTATTGCATGTTTTTTAAAATAAACTAAAAAACCCTTGCACTTTTAACAATCTCTCTCTCACATTTACGTAGTTGAAAAATAGAAGTATTTTCCCTTAAAAGAGGTGTATCTGTGCTCTATTTTTCAGGTTTGCTATGCAAAAGAGCTAAAAGAAGGATTTGTGGAATACACAGAGCAAGTTGTAAAGCTGATGGTTCCATTGTTGAAGTTCTATTTCCATGATGATATCCTATTAACAAATTCCACTGTGAAAACGGAAACTTAGAATCAAAATTGTGCTTGCTGTTTTCCTAAATGAATTGGAAGTGTTAGTGTTAAAATATTCTGTGGCTTTGTAGCAGAAATGGTTTCAGAGATTGTTGTTTTAGACACACTATTTTAGGCAATGTATTCCTGCTTTTTCCCCTAGTTGCTTTTTAAATAAGCGATCAGTAGAAAAAGTGATTTTTGTGTAACAAAGCAGAAGAGAACTTGAGCAGCTTTTCTGTCATGGCCTGAAACAGGCCTGAAGCCACTTTTAAATAGCAGACAGTGTAATTTTCCTATGATTTAATCTATAGCTAATTAAGAAATCAAGTGAATGGATTGTAGTGAAATGAATTTCAGGTAGAAAACTAAGAACTTCATTATGGTGGTGGGGTCTTAAATTCTAAGCACTTTGTTGGTGTTGATTGCTGTATTGCCTTAATAATGACACGTGTTCGAGTGGCAGCAGCAGAGTCAATGCCCCTCCTGCTTGAATGTGCCAGGGTTCGTGGGCCAGAGTACCTCACGCAGATGTGGCACTTCATGTGTGATGCGCTCATCAAAGCCATTGGGACAGAGCCGGAGTCTGATGTCCTCTCAGAAATCATGCACTCTTTTGCAAAGGTAACGTTCTTACAAATTTCATGGCATCACTGCTTGTAGCTTTTTGAAATAAGAACTGACATGTTTGGTGTTCCTTTAAATGGCTCGAATAAATGCAAGGCTTCCTCTACAGGAAATTTGTTTTGACTATAAATGTTGTTATAGCTGATGGGAAAAGTTGGATTTTTTTTTTTTTTATCCCAAAGTATTAACCTAAAACAATTACCAAATTTGTTCCACTTTAACCACAAGCAACTGAAATTATGGGTGTGAAATGTACAGTGGTACTATGCCTTACTTGTATAATTAGAGCCTTGATTACAGTATGACTGTTCTACTAGTATTATTCCTGCCAGTGATCCAGAGCATGTATTAATATTCTTTGCATGCTTAGATTTCATTAAGACTGCTCATGTTAAATTTTAAAGCTGAAAAATTGGTTGTTTTATTTCACAAGTGCATTGAGGTAATGGGAGATGGATGCCTTAACAACGAACACTTTGAAGAACTTGGAGGAATACTGAAAGAAAAACTAGAAGAGCACTTTAAAAATCAAGAATTAAGACAGGGTAAGTTAACACAAATCCTGTTAACATGTGATATGGCTGTTCTTTAAAGCAGAATTTCTAATTATTTCTGAACACAGAGAAAAAAACTGTTTAGATTTCTTTGATTTGTATATTGATATTAAGTTATTGGACTTGAAACAACAGAATCCATGAGCTATATTTGTAAGCTCTTGGAGGATGAAGATGATGGCATCATTTTCAGCAATACTGGAGTTTTAATCAAAAGTTGATGGATGGACAGATTTTCTTGAAACACAGTGCACGTCTATGGTGTTATCATTTCTGTGGTATTTTTTCATCTGAAGTCTTTGCAGTTTTCTCAAAGCAATGGTAGTTTCTCATTTCTAAGCACTTCTCTTGTCTTTGTGGACAAGCTGGTGTGTTTATTTCTATTACCTGTGCTTTTTTTACACATTCTTAAACTGAGCTGTCCAATACTTTTTGTTTTTCTGTGAAAGCTTTTTGAAGCTTCTTAAAGATGGAAAATTCCTTTTGCATTTTTAGCTACTGTTTCCTGTTTTCTAAATTTGTTTCTGCGTAATTTTACTCTTTCACAGGCTTCTTCTGCACTTACAGAAAGGTAGTGGTTTAATTTTTTTTTTTTTTTCATTTAGTGAAAAGACAAGATGAAGACTATGATGAACAAGTTGAAGAGTCATTACAAGATGAAGTAAGTTAGTTTGAACAGTTTTTCCACTCATCAAGCACCAGGATAAAATATTGCTCAAATATACTTTCTGCTCAGAGCATAGTGCATCCTCAGTATTATCTCTTCATAGAAGAATGTTGTTACCATAGTCTTTCAAAACTTCCAGTAACAAATGGGTCACATTACATTTGTGAATTAAAGAAATATGAAAGGTTTCCTTGTCTGGTATACTGAAGTAAGAAATTCAGGATATAGCTTTTTATTTTCTTCATCCTCTCAAACACTTCTTGGATGACATTAACACTGATACAGATTTGACGGCAGATTATTTAATCACAGCATAAGCTGAGTTGGAAGGGACCCACAAGGATCATTGACTCCAACTCCTGGCCCTGCACAGGACCATCCCCAAGAGTCACACCATGTGCCTGAGAGCGCTGGCCAAATACTCCTTGAACTTAGACAGACTTGGTGCTGCGACCACTTCCCTGGGGAGCCTGTTCAGTGCCCAGCCACCTCCTGGGTGAAGAACCTTTTTCTAATATCCAACCTAAACCTCCCCTGACACAACTTCAGGCCATTCCCTCTGGTCCTGTCACTGGTCACCACAGAGAAGAGATCAGTGCCTGCTCCTCCTCTTCCCCCAGTGAGGAAGTTGTAGACTGCAATGAGGTCCCTTGGTCTAGCCCTGCTGACTTGCTTTTTCTCTGAGCCTTGCAAGTTAGGTGGCTCTTAAACTTGGGCCCCTATACTTCTGATTCCAGGATGTCTGGTGTGTCATGTCAGGAGCCTGTCTCAAAAAGAATAGCCCCAAAACGGTATCAGAGAAAGACAGCAGGATAAACAACTGCCATAATGTGTTTGCTTATGAGAAAATACCAAAATAACTACTTACACCATAAGGTACCAAAGTGAGTTAATAGTTTAAAGTGGAGGTGATTGTAGAAGAGATACAATAATTTTATTAAATCATTATTAGTATGGAGAGAGAGTAATAAAGAATGACTCCTGCTTATAATATGAGACAAAGGATGCTCAGTAAATTAAAGAACTAAGAAATTTTTTGTCTGCACAATGCAGGTAGGAAGCTTGATCACATGAGTTTAACCTGTATGCAGACTCCAGAAATCATATACCCATATGTAAATACTGTCTTAAATAACAGTGCAGTTCTTGAGCCTCTTTTTAGGCTTTTTAGAATTAGGCCAGCATTCAAGAGGATAGATTTTTATTCCCTCCAAGACCCTTTTATTTCCTATGTTTCATTCTATACTGATAATGAGAGAAAATGCAAGCAGGCAGCAGTTTCAGAAAAGCTGAGTCTGTACTCTGCAACAGAGTTGCAAGGCATTTTAAAAAATGTTCTAATGTTTGTGGATTTTTCTGTAAAGTCTGAAGAAAGATTTGTCTGCATTACCCTGTGAAAGGAGGGGTGGAACCAGAATGTCACTTGCTATATGGACGGAATTAACATATGGCCATGAGTAACATTTGGATATATACCTTGTGTCTCAGAGTATGTTTATGTAGCCCTTACCTCAAGGCAGCATAAATACAAGAAGCACAGAAGTCATGAAGGTTACTCAGACAGTAGTTTCAGATATAGCCCTCACTTCAGCAGTAACTAAATTGCTGATTTGGTAGAGAGTGGAAGGCATACACCAAGCAAGAGTTACACTCTCTTCCCAAGGATGTTATCAACTATTGCTCAACAGGCACTACCAGGCTAGGTAGACCTTGTGGTGTGCTGCAGCAGTTCTCTGCCTCTTAATGTCATTATGTGTATGTTCCAGGGTTACTGCTTAAGTTGTGCCTTGACAACGCCGAAATTGTGTCACTAGGAAGGGTTTAAATATCCAATTGTGGGAAGCTGTGTCTTGCACGAGAAATAATTACTAGTTTGTCACCAGAAGGTGAGAAAGGTCAAGGTCACTAGGGACCAGAAACTAGCTGTACCGTTTTCCGTGCCTGTTAAAGTATAATCTGGTTAAGGGGACAGTGCTGTGTAGAACAAAAGTTGCTGTAAAAGAAAGTTAGAGTTTTCCCAGCGTAAGTGTCCAGGGAATAATCCTGGCCTGTAGATACAACTTGAATTGATAGCTTTGAGGTAAGGCTCTTTACTTGACCGGTTTGATTTATTAACTGGGCAAGGTGCCAAATAAACAACAAGAGGAAGAGAATAATATTTGTTGTATTTTTACCACAATCTTTATCACAAAGCCATAAAATTTATTCCATTAATTTAGATACCTTAGCACTTCCACTAAGTGAGTTCCACTCTGTTAAAGGTTGTTAGTCTTCATGTGAATTGTATCCTTTTCCTTTCAGGATGACAGTGACGTTTATATTTTGACTAAAGTATCGGACATTTTGCACTCAATATTCAGTAGTTACAGGGAGAAGGTACTGCCATGGTTTGAAAGGTTACTTCCACTAATTGTCAACCTAATTGTAAGTAGCTTGCTTTCCTTTAGTTTAAATTTTGTTATTTTTCTGATACTTGAATATCCCTTCCATGCTGAAGTCTTAGAGAACTTGGTAGATAGAAGGTAGCAATTACTGTTTTACAAAATAGAAGGTTCATTCTAGATCAAGAATGAAATTGTTATCCTATGCTTTTGAGCAGGGTCACTGCTGTGCTACTTAAAATTTGTATTGCAAGACCCAGGATCATTGACACACACAACTGTTTTGAGAAATTTCATTTCCTTGAGACTATCCAGTATCTCTAAAATAGATTTCAAGAGGAGGGCCAAGAAAGTGTTGCAGACTCATGGGGAAAAATTGAAACTTATATATGTAACAGAGTGTGAAATAGAGGTGCAAAGATAGCCACCTGGATTTTGTTTTGTTGGTGGTATTGGTGGAACTATCACTACTGCAAATTACCTGGTTTTAGGGTTGAATTTAATCCATGAAGATTTTAACAAAAGTGTTAGACCACTGTTGCTGTGATTGTTGTTGGTATAATCATTGGCTGTACAATAATTTCAGGGTGTCCTAACTGTTGTGTGTTTGCGCCACAGTGTCCGCATCGGCCGTGGCCAGACCGGCAGTGGGGGCTGTGCATCTTTGATGATATTGTGGAGCACTGCAGCCCCGCCTCCTTCAAGTACGCCGAGTACTTCCTGCGGCCCATGCTGGAGTCGGTGTGTGACAGCAGCCCGGAGGTTCGGCAGGCAGCTGCCTATGGAGTGGGAGTGATGGCACAGTTCGGCGGGGACAGCTACCGGCCCTTCTGCCCAGGTACGGACCTGCGGCTGACGGGACTCTTGGAATGTGGGGGTCAGGGCAAGAAATAAAGATGGCTCACCTTTTGGTAGATGAAGTCTCTTCCCCTTGGAAGTGAAATAGATTGCCAGTATAACCTGTGTGGTAGACTGGTGGTGGATTGACAAAGTACCTGAGTTCCTCGGGCTTTTACTGTTGTTATGCTTAGTAGCATTTCTGTTGCAGCACTTACTGCTTAGCAAACTTGCTTTCCGTATTCTTTTTTTAGCATGATCTGGCATGCAAATGTTAATTTCGTAAAAACTGTCTTTCTGATACACAGCTGTGTCATAGATGCTTTCTACTAATATTAATGTGGTTACATATTAAAGCAAAAGCCTTTGGATGTCTGGAAAAACTACACAAAAGCCCTATATTAAAGAATAGCCTAGAATACAGCTAATGTGGCTCTCTGCTTTCCAATTTTATAAAAAGGAGCCTGATATCTGCAAAGTAAGACATGAAATGAGTGTGATAATACTTACCAGAAACACTTTGTCTCCTTTACTTCTGAATGTTTCCAATTTCTTTGAAACTTCACATTCATCTTAAAGAAATGATTGTCTGCTAGCAGTCCTCTTGCACACTAAGTAGCACCTCTTATCAAAGGTTTTCCTTTTTTTTTTTTTATTTAAGAATATTTAGTCATCTAAGTATGTATTTAGAATATGTATTTCACATGAATCTTAAATGAAAGCTGAATTAGATGATGTAAGAAAATAAGAATCATCTGATAGGGACTAACACAAATCTTGCCTACATCAATCAGGGTTGTAATTTTCATTGTTAACAATCAGTCTTTTTAAAAAGAAAAGAAAAAAGCAGTGTGGGAAGCCTTGCAATGAATCATTAAGAGCCTGAAAACTTAGTGTTGTCTAGATAGTTCTGATTTTGAATTTTTTTGAGCTTTTTCGCTTCTGTTGAAGTCTAATTATGTTTTTCATTAATTGCACTTTATCTTACACCACTTAAACTTTGTAACATCTTCGATCCTTTTCTTTTTATTTGGACAAATAATCCCTGATTATGTCCAGACACTTGGCTTGTCCTGAAGTTGAATTTTAGATAAAATAAACTTTCAATTTACAGCATACAGTTTAGCAGACACCTCAAAAGTATTCTAAATCCTTTTGTATGTACATGAAAGAACTTTGTGATTTATTTTAATTGATGAAGATAAGCTGTGATTAGAAACAAAGTAAATCCATGGCATGAGACATTATCTACCCCACAGGTTTTGCTATTTCTCTGAAAACATCATGTTTGTGAACTTTTGTTTGTAACTTATTTTCTTTACTGGTGATGTATAGCACTGGCATATTGTTCTTTTACAAGTTTGAAGAGTATGTAAATACTCTTCAGAAAAATCAGAGGTATTGATACGAGCATTTTTGGCAGTCAGTTAAAAAAAGTCCAGGAATATAGGGAGAACTTGTAAATGGCACGTGAGCTACACTGATGAAACAAATGGCACTAAAACCAGATTTCATAAAGAGCAAAAAAATAAGATAGAAGGAAAACTACAGCAACAGGGATACAAGGTTACAATTGATGCAACTGGCAGGGTTGCTTCTGTTATGTTGGTGGAAGAATATAATTATCTGTTCTCTGTGAGAATTGTATCAATTAACTGCATGCATTTCTTCCTAAATCACATCAATGGCCTCAAAACTGTGTGGTGCCAGATGTCAGCGCAGTCAGTCCTTGGAAAAAAGCTTAACATTATAGAAGATGGGTCTTTTATTGTCAAAAGGCTTTTTTTAAGGTTTATCTAACACAACATCCATGTGAGAATGGATCTGTTTTATAGACAAGGTGAAGACTTGTCTGATAGGCTGTAGGGAGAAAATTATGCTGATTCATTTTGATGCCCTCCTAATTTTGCAGTTGCAAGGACACACATACCTAGAGAGTCATCCATTAATATTAGTGAATGAGATACAGATGAGATGAGATTTAGCTTCAGCAGCCACGAAAACCTGAGGTATAAAATGCAGACTCAGTTGGCCTGGACACTGTAGACCTCTCTGAAACAAATTCTGCTTTGCAGAATAGTCCAGCATCATTATCCTGCATTCGATACATAAGCTAGTGGGTCTGATGTTTCTGTAGTTCTGTAATGTTTAACAGTTTTTACCACTGCTGCTTAATTCTTCAAAAATCTAATGCAGTGGACTTAATATAGAAAGTGTGATTGTGTATTCTTTAATTGCAAAACTGCTACTTACTCATCAAAATTCAGTAGTGTGAGATGTCGCTCTTCCTCAGTAATTAGTTATTTTGAAGTGTGCTTTCTGTACAACTCCACAACCTGTTTGCTGTGCTGATATAGAATTCCACAGCCGTACTATTTTATTTTTAGCAGAAGAACACAAGGACAATTGTTCCTGCTTGCATGTAGTGTGCTTGGAAGTCTGCATGGACACTAGTAGCTAAAAACACGATATTAATGTTCATTTAGAAGTGTGCATGTGGTTACCCACGTGACTATTAAAAAAATATAATTGCTATTAACCTAGGAAGAAAACTGGCATTTTTCCTCCATTGAAAGACATTTCCTTTCCTTGATATTTGTGATCTAAACTATGCCAGGTTGATTGACCAGATGAGATTACTCCTATGAGCTTTTCCTAGGGCACGTTTTAGTGGCAGAAGGTGTGTATGTGTACATACGTACCTATTTTTATGTACAGATGTGCCCACAAGGAGTAGGTACACAGCAGGCATACGCTGGGGATGTGCACTATAGTTCACATTACTGTGAATGTCACTGTAGCAATGCTTTTCCTCCTCCTGTGTTTTTAGAGCATATTGGATTAAACAGATAATGCTTGCTATCTACAGTGTCTTGTGTGTTTTAGATTGCATAATTCCAATTGAGAGACATGGGAATATTATTTTCTTCTGAACTTCTAAAGAAAATTCAAACTTCTGCAGTAGCTGTTTCCTTCTGTTTCCTTGCAGAGCTTTATTTATCTGTTTGGTTTTCATATGATAATTATTGAGCAGAGAAGAACCTAGAAGCAGTGGAACATTGAAATGACTGGATTTTAGTGCTTGGAACACAAAAAATCCTGGTTTTAATACATAGAGTTGTCTCAAGTAGAATTTGTGATACTAATAAAGTATAGCTTGATTGTGCATTAAACTTTATTCTTGTGTTGTTTAACAATTAGAGGCGCTTCCATTGCTGGTGAGAGTCATTCAGTCACCAGATGCCAAAGCCAAAGAGAATGTCAATGCAACAGAAAACTGCATTTCAGCGATAGGAAAGATAATGAAGTTCAAGCCTGACTGTATAAATGTTGAAGAAGTCCTTCCACACTGGTTATCATGGCTTCCACTTCATGAAGACAAAGAAGAAGCTGTTCATACTTTCAATTATCTGTGTGACTTACTTGAGAGGTAAGGCAAAGTCTTCACACTAATGCAGAAAGTAAGCCTGTTTGCGTGCACTTTCCTTGCACTCTTTTTCCAAAACTGAGAAACTGTGAGGTTAATCTACATATGGGTTAGAGAAGATAATTTGGAATGTCAGAACTGGGCCTTTCCTGATGTTACTGATGTTTTTTCAAACAGTTATTGTTCCTGTCCTAAATAGTGTTGGTATGGAAAAAAATCCTGGCTGCTTTATGTGTACATAATGAGAAATGGTCTGCAGAAAACTTGTACAGAAAATTTCAGGAAATTTTTTGATACTCTGCTTACATATCAGCACTAGTAACTGATCGGTCTTTTCTCTTAAAAGCAGCATACATGCTCTTGCAGCCCCTTTTTGTAACCTTTATAAGTAGTTTTGCACCTTTTTGCTTTCCAGCAAAGTGAAATATAAAGTAGAGAAATAATATGGAAAAATTTATTGTACGGTGCTATCTCAATTATTTCAGTTATTATTGAAAGCATCTTATTCCACAGTTTATTCTTTGGATTTGTGCTCCCTCCCATAGGTAAATGGAGAAAAAAAAGTAAATGGTTATTCTAGTGTGGTGCACTTCATAAATGAGTGAAAGAATGTAGCCTCTGAGGTGTTATGTAGCAAGCACATTCTGGCTGGAATTGTATTACATCTTAGGAGAAAAAATATAAAGGAAGTAACTTAGATTTCTTACAGTCTTTTCTGTTTTGTGAATACCTTGTATCTCTTGGTGCTTTATTAAGACAAAGTCTCAAAATGGCAACTGAGGTCCATAGACTGATTATAGAACAATTATGTAGAGACACCATAATAATGCTGCCAGGTGTGCATGTAAACAGGAACATAGAAATTGGGAATTGCAGTACCAGCACACTTCTGTACCCAGCTCTGTGCAGGTGGCTCAGCCTGGCTACCTGCTTCTCTGGAGCTCTGCCAGTCCTACATTCACAGCCTCTGCGTTCCAGCAGTGGTACGTGGCAGGGCTGGAAGTTGATCATGCGTTCCACACAGATTCCTGATAGCTAATACTCCTCCACTCCAGCATTTGTCTGGGAAAGAGGGAGCAGAACTGCTTGCTTGCTGTGTCATCGGGAGTGCTGGCAGAGAGCTGAAGTTCCCAGCGCTCTTGATGCCAGTAACACAACGTCCTGGGAGGCACAGAGAGAGGAATAAGTCCTTTTAGGCAGGGTATTTCTGTCACACTGTTTACAGTTCCATCTGCATGGAACCCGGCCATTCTGTAAAGTTCAGAACTTCTTCCTGATAAAGTTTAGGCTGAGTAAAGAATCAGCTGGTTAAATATTAACAGAAGGGGGAGCATGCTGTCAGCAGGCAACAAAGCTGTGCATACTTACTCAACTGTGTGAAACTTAAATCTAAATAAGCAGCTTTAGAATAAGATCATTCAAAATCACTTATGTGTAAAGTGTTTACATTATTTATAGTTAAACATTAATTCCTTTGTAATATATATTTTGTAACAGCAATAACCCAGTTGTCCTTGGTCCCAACAATTCCAACCTTCCCAGAATACTTGGTATAATTGCGGATGGTGAAATCCATGAAGCTATCAAACATGAAGATCCATGCACCAAGCGGCTGGCTAATGTTGTTCGCCAAGTGCAGGTAAATAAATGCTTGTTTAAGTATAAAGGGAACATTTAGAATCTGTTTGCAGAAGTAACTAAACTGTTAAACCAGTTTTGAGAGCCTTCTCTCCTTAGAGAATAATGGTTCAACCAGTGATCTTGGAGATCCTTGGACATTCCTTCAATGATTAATGATGAAACTTGGTGACATTTGCACTTGAATAAAATAACTGTAACTAACTTACATGCAGTGAGGTGGTTAATGTGCGAGCCAGTATTAGTTTTTTGGGGGTTTTTTTTCTGAGTCAGAAATTAGAATCTGGAGAGAAATCTGCATGTCCTTTTATCAGTGAACTGTACTGCAGGATTTGATCCAATATGTGGTTCTTGTAAAGGGTCCCCAGCATCCTGTGGTGACTTTCTAATACAGCAGGCAGTTTGGGTTCTTTGTTAGCGAATGAGTGCAAACCACAAGTTATTTTACTACTGCCCTTTTTAATCCAGTGCAAATATAGGTGGCTGCTCAATGTTTTCCCTGCCTTTGGGGAGCTGCCTTAAGGTTCACTTCCTTTATGCCATAATGAGTCACTTAATGATGATGGGGATGTCCAAATACTTAAGCAAAGCTTCTCTGCAGTGCTGTAAGTGAGAGTGCTCATAGAGCAGATTTGTTCCAGGGCCAAATGTTGTTGGGTGAATGTAGCATTAATGAGAGAAAGGAGTGTGCCTGGTAAGCATCTCGCTCATAAAAAAGCATGGAGGATTTTGAGCAGCAGATCTTCAATTATTGACCTTTCTACCTGACCTGCTTTGGCAAAATTCAGGTTCAAGAATTTTAGGAACACTTGATGTTGGAAAGGGTTCACCTGTATGAGTGTATCAGTCTTGAGAGATCCATTATGTCTGGTAGAAAAAGCTGTTAAAATTTTGAAGGCATAAAGAGAAGGAAATGGAGCCAAGTTTCAAAGTGAAAGTGGTATAAGTGGCTGCTCTAGATTCTACCTGACAGATACAAATCCTTGCTGTTAGTACTTGAAGTCTGGGAATGGAACTTTGTATTAGGGTTTACCTAATGCATTTGTTCACTTTACCTCAAATCATCAAGGTTAGATGATGATTTATTTTTTTAACAATACAGTGGCACATACACGTATAGATTAGTTGTGTACAGCAATGTCTGGTTTTGGCCAGGATTGATAGGAGCATTAATACGAGACAAGACCTTTAGCATTGACTGAATGATTTACCTTCAGACCAGGGAGGAAAAAAAAATCTTAGAAGTCGTGTCTTTTTGTACTAGCTTGAAAGCAAAGCAGTGAGAGACTCGAAATCAGAACTACAATTTCATAGGAAAATTAAAAATAAATGCAATGATACAAAAACACTGACAGAGTTAGGATACAACCTGACACCCTGTTAGTCAGGGTGGCAGTAGCAGTCCGATAAGATGGTGGCTGCAGTCCTCCTGAGGTGATAGATGTGGTTCTGTTGAAGCAGTGATCCTGTAGAAGGGTCTGGTCTTCCTCTGAAGGTCCAGTGGTGGTTATGTAGCTCTTGTCCTCTGGGCATCCAGTAGGCAAGGGCTACCAGTGGTCCAAACCTCAGATTATATCCAGGTAGGAAAGCTCAGTTCCTCCCCCTGGGCGGAGCATCTCACAATGGGATGATGTAATTCTATGAGTCATGCAGTGAGGCTGGATGGCCCATTAACTGAAGATATCCCTCCGGAGGGAGTTACCAGGGATGTGTCATGGAAGAGACAAAGAACACTGGGCCAACTGGTTTTAACAGATGGTGGTTACATCTTTTGGTTACATCTTACATTGTAACCTAAGACAGTTTTAAAAAATACAATTTTAGCACAGTGTTACCAATCCTGTTTCTCTTCACACATAGTATTTTTACTTTAGTAAAGCTGAAAGACTTTTATGCTGTTACTGACTGTAAGAGTTTTATACTCTGATAGGAATTTTCAAGGTTGTGTAGTTGCTAACAAGCTCCTGCTTCCCAGATTCCAGTAGACTTTTTTTTTTTAATGATCTCAGTAAGCTGTTTCACTGCCAGTGCCTGACATGAACAACATGGTCATAATAGGAATTGAATATAAACTTCTTTGCTTAGGTATTGTCAGGCCAGAAATATTTTAGTATAAAGTATCAATTTAAATATGCATCAGAAATGTTGAAGAGTACATTTAATTCTGCAATATTTCATCATACATTGAGTCTAAAATGCCTAATGTTATTTAAAACTAAACCCACAAACTTAAATTTGAGAGCATTTATTTTTGAATTTTGTGAATCCATTTTTATATTTTTTAAACTTTTTAAATTTCGAGAAAAGGGCATTATAATAGAACTGAATGTAAAATATACCAAATATAAATTAAACTTCTTTTTAAATTTACTTAAATTATACTGTTACTGCACAAGCCAATCTAGAGACCTAAAGTCAGTCACCTGCAATTTTTTCCCTGTCATTGTCCTAAACAAAGCAGAGTGCCAATTACTTTCAGTTTCTATTGATAAGTGAATAAATATTTTTCCTCAATCTTGATTAGTATTCAGCACTCTCTGGTGCCAGTAGAACAGTCCTCACTGATGGTGACTTTAAAAGCTAATGTCTCAGCTGAGGACTGTAATAGCACAGATGAAGGGTTTACATTTTCCCAGACAGATGCTCTGCAGTTCTCTCTGGGAATTAATTGACCATTCCTTTCACTAGAGAGCCATGCCCTTTGTTGGCAGCAGAATTTTGCACACCTACATGTGGCACATCAGGCTGTAATCCCAGCGTTCACCTCGAAGCTCTGAGTGTGTTACTGCTGCCCCAGTGCCCAAAACACTCATATGGAAGAGGCATGGTTCAGTTTTGCCTGAACAGGGGTCTTTTAACTTCAGTGCAAAACGGAGCAAATGGTTTAGGCTGTGATTAACACAGGAGTGTCAGTTGTCAACCCACGTAGTGGTTACAGGGAGTTCCAAATCAATTACTCTGCTGCTGTTTAGCCTTTTGGAGCATCTCATGTTGAATCTGTGTAGCACTGTGTGTAACTGAAGATTTCAGTCTCTGGCATATATATCACAGGAATTGAATGTTGAGCTTTGTAAACATAGCAATGTTTAGGATGTGCCTTGGACACTTTCAGCCTACATAAAGACCACTTTTCGTTTTTTTCCTAGACATCCGGAGGACTGTGGACAGAATGCATATCACAGCTCAATGCAGATCAACAGGCAGCCATACAGGAGCTCCTGAACTCTGCTTGAAGGGCCTTAATTATCATCTGCAAGAAAACTAACTCCAAATAAACGTTTACCCTATTGTTTAGGTTTCTTTTGTTTCTTTTCTGAGTAAAACCAGAACTGTAGTGCGTGTAGGCCATTCTGCAACCTACAGGCAGTGGCAGCAGGAAGAAGCATTCTTTCAGAATGGTGTTTAAATCGGTTTCTATCCCACAACATGGAAGAAGTTTCCTGTAAACCCTACAATAGCACTGAAGAGTATTTTTCTAATGGTATCAGCCATCCATATGATGGTGAAAGGGAAACAAGTTGAGTTTTCTCATTAGACATAAGACCTTCAGCAGTAGATGTACATTATAACAGATAAACATTTCTCTACATCTAGTGTTAATTGTATTAATTGGAGTGTGAGTCTTTGTAGGGTAGAAAGTGTTCTTCTGCCCAACAAGGTAGTAGATCAAAAGATGAAAAACTGAAGACAAACATCGAGCATGAAGACCTCATTGATCGCACTTTCGATTCCCAAAAACAACTTGTACAGTGACTCAATGAGGAAAGCTGTTCAGCTTCCAGCCCTTGAATGTGAAGTCTCTTTGGCATGTCTGACAGTATCTCATTCACTCCTCAATAAATGACATTGAAACACAAGAAGCTTGTGTAGAAGTTCAGTGATGTGTGGTTCTTTTAATTTACTCTTGTGAAAAGATGAAAATAACAAACTATACAAGTCACAATTTTATATTTGAAACTTTGTATATTGTTGCCTATTACAGATTTTATGCTCTTTTGTTTCTTGACTTTTTAACAAATTTTTCACCTGAGTATGTAGAATGGAAACTTAATGGCATTCCTTGTGTGCAGTAAATTTACATACCTTGACTTTAAAATGTTTTTCATGTTCAGATGCAATTGCATTTCTTAACTTATAAAATGTAGTGTTGTTCCAGCTGCAAATGTGCAACGTGGTCTGGTAGGCAGCAAACCTGTTGTAGTAGCCTATGTTTTGTTGAAAACAATCATGCAGTTGACAGCCTGGCCTGAAAGAATCAAAAAACCTTGTCAGGTCTTTCTGGTACTTTGAGAGCAATACATCATCTACCAACAAACATAGGCATAGAGTATCTGATTTCTAACAAAGGTGAGTGAGGTTTTTGCACTCTATTACTTCAAAGCTGTTAATATATGCATTGATCTTTAAAAACTTAAGTTCTTACTGGAGTGTCCTTCAAGTTGGTCTCAATTGTCTCTTGAAACAGATCTTTTCACAGAGGGTGAAAGTTTTCTTCCTTTATAATAGGAAAAGGTAGAACTCTACATGTAATAAATGCCTCTCCTACTAAAGAATAAATTTAGTTTTGCCTTTGAAAGTGTTTCAGAAAAGAAAATACAGAATGAGGTGTACCAAAGCCAGCCCAGGACCATTATACCCAAAGGTTTGTGAGACAAACTGCCTTAACCATAGAACTTGACAATGTAGTTTCTTTAGAGGCAGCTGAAACAGTGCAACAAAGTACTGTTCCAGTTTTCATTTTGTTCAGTATTGTTAATCTCTTATTTACAGAAACTCAAGCATTCATGCATCTGGAAGATGAATGCTAAGGATTGGATACCAGTACTGTGAGAGAACTAGTAAGCCATGTGAGTTATCTCAAGCACTGGTCCTGACAATATCAATTGTGCTATACTGTATCCATCATCTTTCTTCTTTGTGGGGTTTGGCTTTTTAAGTATTTGTTATTTCAATTTCCCCTCAGTCTAAAACATGTAAATTTTTCCCTGCAGCAAACTGTTTGTACTTTTTCCCAGAGCTTCAGGCTTAGATTTTTTTTTCCCTTTCTTTGGACTGTGTGGTGAGAATTGTAGCACATTTGGCATTTCGCAGAAATGGTGTCAGCTTGGCTCTGTAACATAAGCAGCATTTGAATTGCCCTCCTAATGGACCAACTGTAATCCTCTTGCCTTCCTTTCAGTCCAAGTAACAGAACAAATAGAACCAGGAGATGGGATTGCTCTGTGTGCCAGAGCCAGCATAGAGCAACTTTGTGCAGTTGCTTCTACCTTGTTAATCATTTTATCAAAGCAAAGGGCACTGAGTGAATCACTGTCAGCCTGACAGGTAGGTTGGTTCCAGGTCCTACCTGGAGATCTGTTCTTGCCTGTCACCACTGAACTTGTCAGGGTTAATCCAAAGCTTCTGTGGCATTTTCTCGATTCACAGAAGCTTTAAAAACTACACTCCCTTTCCACGTGTTTAAAAACTGTCTAGATCACTAATCTTGGCTTTTCTAGTTCCTTAACACAGAATTTTTAAGCAGTCAACCATTCCTGTTCTTCATTGCACTTAAGTACTGTTGCCCAAAGAAAGTATAGTAGAACAGTAGCTTCATCTGCAGCTATCTAAAAATTAAGTGTCATCCATATGAAAGAGCCAAAGTAATCAAACTGTGGTACTGATATGGAAAGGTAGTTTTGATTCAACCATTTTTCCTGGGTATAACTCCAATCTTGCTTTAACAATCTGCTCAGCTGTTGTGTGGTTTGAGACATGTACCTAGTGTAGCGTAAAGAGCACTGCAAACAATAGCAGTGCTTTGCTTTGCCCAAACAAAGAGGTACCAAATCCACCCTAGACATCCACACAAAAGTGCTCAAAGTTGTACTCAGTAACAAAGCACAACTAGAGAACGCCATGCAGGTGTTCCGGTACTGGAGTTCCATTAGCCGGTTTAATAAGCATTGAGAGTAACCAGTGTTCATGAGCACTGCTTTCCAAAGTAGCTCATCGCTCTGAAGTGTGGGTGAGTTCCCATCTAAACTCTCACCCATTCTTACTGTTCTGAAGGTGAAACTTCTTGCTTTGTGTTTGCAGCTCTAGGTTGTTCATGACAGATGATAATGCAGATGAATGTCAAGTCTCCTTTACGTGGCTTTGTCTACAAGATTCCCCAGAGAATCCTGTGCAAAATCTATGTAAGAAAGTGATTTGTAGCCATCATGCTTTCAAGATGGGCTTTGTGTACTGCTGAGGCATTCTGTCATTGCTTTTTCTCCGCAGAGACTTTAAAGTATTGCTGAGTGCAAGGGCTGGTATTCCCCAGCATAGAACAGTTGTTGTTATGCCAAATGTTGTCTGTTGTTCTCTACGCATCTAGACCTGTCAGTCTCATGTATGGAGTACATGTGTGACAGTAAGACGTGTTGCACAGTTGGAATTTTTGATGAAATAAAGAATTAAGGAAGGTGAATTTCCTGTTGACTCTGTGTATGCTTGTATGTACTGGCTATGCAGCTGCCTCAGGCTCTTGAACTGGAGCTTTATTTTTGCCTTAGTGGTATCTATAGGGGTGCACACATACACTGAGTCTGGCAAATACGGTGAGGGTGCTATTAAGAATAATACAAAAGTCAAGTGCTTGCCACCGCATGTTTTTTCAGCTTTGAATTATTTTGTTGTGCATCTTTGCAGAGGAGCCTTAGCCTTTGCTATTCAGTCATTTGGTTTGCTCTTCCTTTGCTAACTTAGACAATGCTACTTCCTTGTGTGGGGCTCAGTGGTATCTTAAATTCTAAGAAGTGCATTTGTTGTCTTCTGAGAAGCAGTAAAGAGGATCTAAGTGTCTGCCTAGTACAGGTCCTTTCCCTTCTTGGTTATCATGAAGATGTCTATGTTGCTTTGAGGAAGAGCATCTCTCAGGACAGCTTAGCATCCGTTGAAACTTAGAGGTATGGGCTCAATATTGAATAGAAGTCATGGGATTTGTTCAGGAAAAGGCTTATACAGCATCTTCTCTGATGGTAAAGAGATGTAAGGAGTGGAAGCCTACTCAGAACATGAAAGCTGTGTTTCCTATCTTTGAATGCTGAATGCTAACCTCAGCCACTATATGGTTATTCCAGTAGAAATCTCGGTTTGTCTCTTGAGTTTGGACCACTTTTGTGTATCAGAGTATTTGCTTTTCAAAGGCAGTGTCTTGTTCCTCACAACCCATGAAGCCTAAATGTTTGGTCTTTACATTTGTCACAAGTTCACAAGATTTTGCCCGTGGAATTGACTCTGACTTTTTCAATTACCTGATAGAGAAGCCACATTACCTCTCAGCTCTTCTGAGCCTATTTAGGAAATCAGCATGGAGTGGCAGCCTGGGATGGTATCTCCTCCTGATGAGCAAACAAATGATGCTCAGTGCAATTGCTCACCACCCACTGAGCAATGCCAGACCCCCCTTCCCAAACCCAGATAATCCACCCTTCCAGGTAACCCCCCATGCCATGGGCATGGCATTCTGTGGTGTGGAATATCCCTTTGGTTAGTTCCTGTCACCTGTCCTAGCTGTGCTCCCTTCCAGTTTCTTTTGTGTACCTCCTCATTGGCAGAGCATGAGACATGGAGGGGAAAAAAAGTCCTTGACTTAGGATAAACACAACTTAGCAAAAACCAAAACATCCATGTGTTATCAACACCATTCTCATCACAAATCCAAAACACAGCACTGTAACAGCTACTGAGAAGAAATTTGTGCTACCCTAGCTGAAAGTAGGACATCCTGCAAGGCTGGAGTTAGTGTGAAATTAATTTCTTTGGTTAGGAGATAAAGGATTGCAGTTTCTGCTCTGGTGAGACCATTTCTACAACCTCTGCAAGAGATCTTTTCTCATCATTCTGGTTCAGACCAGTGATAAACTTTCTGTACATTTTCAGAAAGGAAAGGTAGGACCTAGGAGGTACAAGTCAGTTTTGACTTCCATGATTTTGCTTTATCGCTCCAAAAGCTGCCCATGACCTCAGTTCAGGTGCAGGGAATTTTTGTGGCTGCTAAACCAGGAAATCAGAATGTCTTTTGAATTTAGTATTGTTACCACTCTAGGCTTAAGAATAACTTGTGCTGATGTAACACTAGATGCAGACAGGTACGTGTAGTGGAGTTTCACTTAGTAATAGATAATGAAAATTTAACAGTAAGCAGTGAATGCCTTAAGGAGGTTTGTTGGTTGTTTCAGGGGTTTTTTTATGCGTGTTCTTGCTAACAGAAGAGATTCAAAGCTCCCCTGAGGCACCAGATGAGCCATACTCATTGATGGAATGGAATTTTCTTCCAGGAGAGTGGGAACAATACATGTTGGCAGAAATTCCTCAAGGGACCACTACCCAGGAGTGTATGGTGAAGTATTCCCAACTAAATGGTGACTGATGGGATTTACAAGTTTAACTTCAGTCAGTTTCACTCTGAAGGTTGTTACTTGTCTCTCATTTTACCAACACCATTACCACTGCTTGCTGCCTCTTGCAGGCGGCCAGTGTCTTCTGATGGTGGGTAAGGAGCAAAAAAAAAAAGGGGATATTTCTTCAACTTACTATTTCTGCACTAAATGTGTGCCTGCTTTTTTTTCCTATGAAGCAACAGAAATATTAAAAATAAAACTATCTGAAGTGCAGTTTTTAATGTAATGTGTGCTGTTAACAAAATGCTGTTCCTTAATAACTGCAAGTCCTCTCTTGTGTCTGGTGGTGATAGGATTTGCTGTAAATTAATTAGAAGGTTTAATATTCAATTAATATACTGTCTTAAAAACCAATGCTAATCTTTCAACCAAAAAAAAAAAAAAGCTTGGAATAAAATTCACATTTTGTATTCAGATCGGTGAGAAATAATGTAACACCGGATATTGAATCAGGGAAGTTAACCCTGCCTATATTACTTGAACTAAATTGTGCAACATCACCATTTTTAAATACCTGAGAATAAAATGCCAAGAGACATTTTTACTGTGAAGTTTTGTCTGTTTGAAAACAAATAAACCAAAAGAAACACCAACCCCCCCCAAAATCGCCAATTTTTGTCAATAGTTAGTGTGAAGAAGTGTGTGAATGCAGTGGTTGTATTTCAGCTGTTCTGTGCTCCAGCTAAATCTTCTTCTGGCCAGTAGATGGAGATGATGCGATTGACTATCAGAAGACCATCTATATGTACTCGGGAATTTGCCACTTTACAGTCCCTGTTTTTTGGGAGGCTGTTTCTTAACAGGACCATTTTACATAGGCAGAGTATTTAACATCTGTTTACTGGAAACCTGTGCACAGAGCAGATAGTTTGCCTTGAGAACTGCCTATTACAACCCTACAGAAAGAAAACAGAGAGAAAGGGGAGTGTGAAATCAGTACAAGTTTATCCAGGTCTTCTCCCTATCCCTGTTTCTCCCATCATTAGAGTGTGAATAAAGTACATGCCCATGGATAAATGCTTTCTTGTAAAATGAGGCAGCCCTAGCAACTTTCTCCTTGCAGCTACAAAGGGAAACTGTGTTTGGAACCTGCCACCTCTCCTCATCCTGTGGGTAAGGAGGAAATGAGTTTCATTTGGGATGCCTTTCAGTCTCTGGGAGCAAGTGAAAAGGAACAGCAGCTCCGTATATGAGCTCCTGAGGCTCTGCATTAACATCAACAAGTGTGGACTCCTGTCCTTAAAATGAGTAAAAGCTTAAAGACATAGCTGGAAGTGGCAGTGTGGTGAGAAAACACATTTCAAGTGCAAAGCTAAAAAGAGTTAACTTGTAAAGAAGTTTTATTAAATTTTAAAAGAGAGGATCTTCATCTGCCCTTGTTGCTGTTAAAATACTGTCCCATAGTATTTATTATCACTGGGGGAAAACAAACAAACAAAAGACCTCCACAACCTAAACCTTCAAGTTGTTGGAATTGGACTCTTCTCATCGTTCTTATTCCTGATCACCAAACTGAACTCTGTGTGGTTGCCCACTGTAACTTCTATATTCTAAATAAACATTTAGTGATATTTTACAACTCCTAATGTAAGTGCAGTAGACAGTTTTTGTCCTGCCTCATTTTTCAGCCGTTTGTAGTGTTTGGTTTGCTGGAACCTGAGTCCCTTGCTAGTCCTATAGAAAAGGTGTTCTGGTGTTCTTTGGTCTATTTTGTAGGTCTATTTTTCTTCTTTGACGCAAGTGGTAGTGCTTTTTCTTTTGAAAAAAACAATGAAAATTCAAGCAACTTTTAAAATAAATAATTTCTTGATGACAAATCACTTGGACTTTGTGTCTAAACTGTGAGACGTAGGCACCTGGATTATTATATCTTGCCCTTAAGTTGAATTACCATTTCCAACTTAAAAACCAAAAATAACAAAACCAAACAAAAAAAAAAAAATCACCACCATCACCAACAAAAAAGCAAGCTTCTATCAAATCATCTTAAAAAAAGAATCATAATTAATTTTCCCCCAAATCCTACTTTTTTCTGGTACTACTGTAATTATGATGGAAGAGAATGATTGCTTTGCTTGGAAAAAGGGCAGCACTGAACGACTTTAGGCTGTTTTTTCCTGTAAGAATTCCTATTCCTTCCTAAGGAGGGAGTTAAGCAGCAGGTGCTGCAGTTGTCAGGGCTGTTCTGCATAAACATCTGTACACCTCTGCCTTGACTTCACATGCAGTCCTGATGCCAGTGCCAGGAACAGGATACAGCAGAACTGGAAGGGTTGAGAAAGAGGTGAGAAGTTTAAGGACTAGGCCATGCAGTGATCTGAGGTGAAACTAGAGAGGTTCAGGGCTTCAGACCGGAAAAAGGTGACAGCTCCAAGGGAAGCAGGACAGACAAAAGCAGGGGAGTAGGTGAATCAGGAACAATTCACTGTTTCTCATAAGACAAGACTGCCCAAATAAAGTATTAAATAGCATATTTTAAACCAACAAATTATTTTTTCATACACTGTAATTTCTAACGGAGGTGTCTGGAGGTCAAAAACAGATTATTAAAAACAATTATTCAAGGGTGTGTGAAGGGTTAATAAGCAAGGTGCTCCCGAGGAAACTACTTGCTCAAGAAGTCCATAAATCATCGGCTGTCAGAAGCTGGGAGAGTAGGTTAGGAAAAGGATCACTCTACCTTTGTCCCACTTGTTGTTTTCTTTCCCTAAAACTCCATTACTCCATCTTCTGTAAGACACCCAGTTCTCTGATCAGGCTTCACATGGCCCTTTGTACACATCCTTCTTTACAGCTCTCCTCACTTTTCCCTCACATATTTTGTTTATGCAGATCAAAACTCTCTATGTTTGCATGGGCTTTGGGAGATACAAATAATTCTTCACCCAGATCATACAGGATCAACTAGAGCAGGAATCACTTTGTATAAAACATACCTCAGTGCTAATATTCATGTAGACACTTGCTCTGGGGCCTGAGAAGGAAAGAAGTGTTTTCTTCCCTTGACACTGTTACATGTTACATGGATTCTAACTAAAAGACAAAAGAGAAATCTATAATCAAGTACAAACATAATAAAATTTCTATCCTTTATTCTCTGCACCATTTTGAAGGAGCTAATGGATTTTTTTTTGTATATTCAAATGTGGCAGATCTGAAATGCTAAATATTTGTATCTTACACAAAGGATCAAAGTGCAGTAGAAAGTAAGGCATGTGGTGAGACTCTCTGGCTTTCCCTAGCAGAAGATTAAACCATTTTAATATTTGGGCAGCTTTATGAGAACTGCAGCTCCTTTGTTACTGATCTGCCTCTTTAGGATGAGAGATGTCAGCAGGAAATAGGGATTAAGATTTCCTCTCCAGTGCCAGAGGGAGATATGGCACCGTACAGATGCGTGATACCCAATGTTGTTATCAACTGCAGAGAAAATGTGGACGGAACAAACTAAACAGGCAGAGGTGAAGCAGTTGGAAATATCAAAGAAAAGACTGCATTTCAGAATTTAAAAGCATGAGATAATAGGCAACTTTTTTTTTTTTTTTTTAAAGAACCAGTTAAATTTAGTATGGACTATTACTACAACTCCTGGTGCTTTAATACAGTTTCTGGGAACTATTCTGGTTAAGCCTGTCCCATTTCAACAGAGTGAATTCAATCCAATTCTATATTAAGCTTGTTTCCATTTTGAAATCTAGTATTTAAAATAAGTAAGGTTTCTTTTGGTTCACTTGCAACTACCAAATGGTCACTAGAGAAAACTAAGATATTTTTAAAGGACAATTGTATCCTGAATATTACTGATAAACCAGAAATGACTACTTTCTGCATTTCATTGTCAGAGTTAACCGTGAATCTCACGTTTAACATATTTATGGAGTAGAAAATTGCACAATAAACTGGAATATTATGGAGCACCAAAATGCTGAGGGGAATGAGACATACACGGCATGCAGACCACTAACTGAGAAAACAGAAAAACATACTATTACTAGCACACATAAGGGAATTTTTTCTCTTAAGTAGAGTGGGAAAATTATCAAATTGGAAATAGTGGTAATGAATTTTGAATGATTATATTAGGTGGAAAAAAACAGGCATGGGAAAAACTCATACCCTCTTTGCCTGCAACCTGCATCTCAGAAAATTAAGGTGCTGTAAACAAAAACTGTTCCATGTCTGTCTTCAGCATCAGAATCTAGGAAACAGGACAGCACTCATTACTCACGCTTAAAAGCTACAGGCAGAGCCCAAGTTGCTACAGACACGGAACAGGTTAAAGACCATCTTTGACAGTGACAGACCAGCACTGGGAGGAACATGACCAGCAGTTCTGGGCATCTTTGTCAGCAAGTTGATGGGAGCTGATGGGAGAAAAAGTGTACACTTAATCTACCTGACCTTGCAGGAAAAATTTCCTTCCTGGTTTGAAAGGAGACTGTAGCAGAAAACAGACCATGTCATTGTTGATGATTTTTGTCATCAGTAAAATGGAAATGATGCTTCATATTTTTTCATCTAAATTCTACTTTCTAGAGCAGTTGTTTTGTTTACATTCATTGGAGTATTATTTCTGAGAAAGAATAAAAAAAGATAATAAGCAGGAAAAATGCTTTTCAAGTCACTAATATTTTGATTTTATTAAAGGCAAATTATGCAGATCTTGCTAAGCTTTCTACAGTGAAATGTAATTTCTGTAAATTATTTAATGCTTTTCACTTCCAGAACAGAAAGTTTCACAGATCCCTTTTGAAGAAGGAATTTGCTGATTACGTTAAGCACAGATAGAAAATTGATGGTCTTGTTTCTCTTCATTCTGTTACGTTTTTCATGTGGGACACATAAAAATTACCACCCTGAGAAAATGGGGCTTCTGGTCTGACATTTAGGAAATGGGCTAATTTCAGAGGCTGCTTTCTGAAATAGCAAAATCATACGCTGAATTGATGTTTGCTTTGACAGGTTTTATAGTTGCTCCCCACAGCCAGATTTAGATGTTCTAAGCATTAAAACAGGAGAATACAACAATGGAGAAGACAATGACTAAGCCACCTGTTGTAACCAGCCGCTGTAAAAATAAAACGTCTGTCAGCCAGCATGAAATTAGAAAGGACCCATGGGAGATCCTGAATGCAACAGAGCACCAGATAAGGCTCCCCCACCACTACTTTAAAGTGGGGATTATCCCAGAAGGATCTATTCAAACACATTGATATGTTCCAGATGTATTCCCTTGCAGAAGGTCACAGCAAAAATATTGGCGGGGGGGTGTTGAGGAGAGCAAGAGATTTATTGTCTTCATGGGAATCTTTAGGTCTGATAATGCTAGAAGCCATGTTTAATGTTCTATATTGTTCTCATTTTCATATTTGCAAGGGGACTCTTTTCAGCTGTGTTTACTCATGGTATAAATTCTAAAGGGCTGCAAAAATGGCTTTTTTTAAAATTTAAAAACATGCTTACTTTATCAGTCCAGGTACTTAAAAGGTTCTTCTTCCTCATAGAGTTAAATGGTTTCAAAATAGTTTAATAAATTTAGTTGCATTTTCCTCCTAGAAAGTATCACATTTCTTGTTTCTCTTTTGTTTGTTTCATTGTTTCTTTAAACAGATAAACAGTTTGCTCTGTCCAAAATAACAAAATGCAAGAGAATGAGCTATGGTGCTGGGAGTACTACTCTAGATTCTGAGTTCTAAGGACACGTTTCTATTTCAAACAACATATTTAGTTTTCTTCTCCAAAGTAGTTTTGAAAGATTAACATGGCTGGTTGGATGTTTATATGAAATATTTTCAGCTCTGCTAATACTTTCTCTTTCCCTTATCACTTCTCTCTCCTCACCACGACAGAGTTTCTGATGGCAATACTGGTATAGAATACATATTTTGTCCTGATATTCAGCTTGCTTCTTCCCTTCTTTGGGAGAAAAGGTGAAAGTGGATTATAGGAGAGGAAGCCTGAATGTGAACAGCAAAAATATTTTTTTTAATTTAAGAAACCTGTGTTTTTATGTATTCTTCCTTGGTGGTTTTTTTTTTTCTTGAATATTATGGTATTTGTTATTTTAAAAATGATGATTTTATTAATAATTATAATAAATTTTTATTTTCTCATTTACACTGCAGTAGGTGACAGTTTTGTCCATTAATGATATAATGTCAGTGTCATTTAAAAACAAACATTTTTTTTCTGCTTGGATATGCAGATGGGAAAAAGCAAGCATCAAAATAGTATAAGCCAATGCAACCTGTGTAGTTTTGAGGAGTATAAATTGTTCACAAATTTCAAAAGGATTTTTTAGCTCTGAAACTTCAGGGATGATTCCTCTATTAACTCTTGCACTGTTGATGATCTGGGCACTGATATGCAGCTAAAGTAACATGATTAATCTGAAACAGGCCAACACACTGAGCAACACAAGGTAAATATGATGACATGTAACTGAGGTGATGTTGTGTGGTGATGGGCTGAGGCTGGGGAGAGGGGCCTGTTCCAACTGCTCGATGTGCAAAATTCTCTTTATATAAATTCTTAAGGACTTGAGAAACTTGCAAACACCATTAAAAGGCTCTCTCTTAATTCATGATATTATACCCTTTGAGCAGGCAGTAAACAAAATCTGTTAATTAGCTGGCTCTAAGTGTTTGAATGGCTTCTTTTCAATGGTTGAGTATTTCTTTCACATGGAAATCCTGAAACTTGAGAATAGAAATTCACTCCTTTGCCAGCTGGCTAAATACTTGTTTTTTTCTCAGAAGTAAAGACATGGTCTACTGCTAGTGTTATACACTGTTATGAAAACTGTAAATGACCACTGCCTCTAGCTGTAAGTTGAACATTGCCTTCCACTGTTGAAACAAGAAAGACACATTGCTTCAACATTAGTAATCTTAACAGAAGAGTCAGCTCTAATCTTAACAACTGATGACTCTAATAATATTTTGAGACAGCATGGACAAAAAACATATAGAAAGCCTTTGAAAGGTAGTGGGAATCCCAAATGCTACAAAATATGTAATAAAAATAATGGTGGAAGATGGATAGTTCTGTCATGTTCTTGCACTGAAATTAGTAAAAACTGATGAGTTAACACAAGTTAACATAAAGGCATATGAGAGCCTAAAAGTGACCAATCAAATGCCATAGGTTTGCAAGACAGAGCCCCAAACCACATTTATACAAGAGCACACTGATAAATCTAGCATGGAAGTATTTGCTGAAAGCAGCTTTGAAACAAAATTTCAGGCTCCAGGGAAAACAACCGTGGAATGTTTTATGGAAAAGAATTACTAGACTTCTCAAATACAGAGTTTTCAGTTTGGGCAGCATCTTAGCTTCTCACCTTAATGAAACATAGCAAAACATGACCTCAACACATATTGTAAAGTAGTTCACAAAACAGGCGTAGATTTTAAGGGCAGAAGGACCACCGAGGAATCCAGTATGACCTTAGTGTAAACCAGACCAAAGAACTTAATCCAAATACCTGGTGTTTGAGTCCAGTAATTTAGTTAGACAAAGCACACAGACAGGCAAGCAAGTTCTCCCATGGGAGGTGAAAATGGGAAATTGCAGGTACTCTGCCTTAACTGCCTGCGCACACACAGTGCGCAGAACCTCACAACAAATAGGAGAAGGTGTCAATGAAAAAATAACTGCAAATCATCCCAGCATATGAGAGCTGTGGAAAAGGGAAGGCTTTCCAGAGATCTGTGTTTGTATTCTGTTGTAGCTGTTACTATCTCTTTCCTAAGGAGAAAAGGCAGAAGATGCAGAGGCACAGTCTCTCAAGATGACAGAACCCTTTAAACATACTTCTGTCCTTCCCTTCCTTTTCCTTGGGTTCTCCTTTATCTGGTAAAGGAGAAATTAATAATCTGAAATCCAGTTCCAGCTCCTCTATTCTTTGTCAGTGGATGTAGACAAAGCTTATCTGTTTTCTTTCAGAAACATGAACTAATTAGAACAATTTTTCCAATTTCAGTGACTTTTCAAAAACAAAAGCCTTTTCTTTCAAATTCTCCTGTTTATTTGATGTACCAACAAATTCCACATCTTATTCAACAGGGAAGAAATGTAACCCAGTGTACCACAGGAAACTACAGCAGCAGTGAGTGCTTTTCTCAGCTATCACATCAGACGAGTGCAAGATGCTGCCATTTGCAATTTACAAGACAGAAATCCGTTTTAGAGAAAAATTGCTGTCTTTTTAGATGTCAGTTCCTAGTTGTCATTGATGCCCTTCAGAAGAGCCAAGAACTGAAGGGTTAACTAAAACACATGCAAGCTCGTCCATGGCTCCTAGAGAAACGCCCAACACCTTACCCTCTGTAAGGTACAGCATTCAAGACAGTATTTCACTGTTGCTTTTTGGAGCTTGGGTAAGAAATGGTCAATAGCTGCAGGGCAACCTGTTACTTTTGTTCAGTGCTGAGAAATGTCACTCAAACTTGGAAGGCATTGAAGATGACATCATACATTTGATGTAGATTACAACAACTCTTTTGTTAGGTGTGAATGAGGCATTAGTGATCTGGAAGTGTAGATAAAAAGCACCAGGAAATTCTAAATGTTGAGTGCTGCCACTTAAGTAAGAGTTAAAGCGGCAGACTAAGTAAGTGTTTGGGAAAAGCCAATCTTTTTATTATGCCAGTGTTTCTACCCACAGCTCCTATGGTCAGGCAGTTAGACCAGTTGGTCCTCATGGGTCCCTTCCAACTGAAATACGCTCTCCTCTTACTCTATTTCTATTCTATTTGCATTCTACGTTGTCAGAATGAGAATGTATTCTTTCTTCTGGATCCTCTATGGAAGAAGTTTTGGGGGAAATAACAATAATTTGGTATTGACAGGCAAAGGCAGTTTCCAGCTTTTCAATCAGTAACGTATATATGTTTGATTAAGGTTTCAGGGTTGACTAGAGAAATTAAGTTCTCTTGATCTCAGGAGGTTCGATGGCATATGCACTGAGGTATCTGTAGTGAGGTTTGTGCACAGAGAGACACTGCTGTTGACAGCAGAGGAATTTGTCTTTTGGAGATTAAGCAAGACCAAGGCTTGGACAAAAAAAATATATAGTTTGCACCTAATTTTTCTTTCCTCCTGTGATTAAAAACTACATATAGCTGGATGGTTCCTCAAATAGCCTTTAAATGCTAGTTGCTCAGAAGGATTACTTTACAAATACATACCTAGTTTACTGTTCACTCCTGGGTCACTGAGAGAACCTCAAAGACCTGAAGGGTCTTCCCTGCATCACTCATTTGTGTGCACCATCAAGTCTCCTTCCTGGAAAAACATCGGGTAAAAGACCGAAGAAGGCTCAAAGAGATGCACGCCCTAACCCTTCAGGTATGCAAATGCAAGGAGGTGATTTAAGAGCTGCTGTATGCAGACAACTCTGCTGGCCGTAGGTGTGACAGACTTTTTGCTGTAACTCCACATCTTCTCTGAGGGAATGTAATCTCTGGAAGAGGCACGCACCCAGCCCTGCCCCTCTGCCTGCTCGGCTCTTTCTGCTGATGTACTGAAGACTGTTGTGAGAGACAACCTGAAGCCCGGATTGCTACTGCTGGTTAAACTTAACTAATCTGCGTTTGTCTAACGAGGGCGAAAATAGAGTTTATGACAAACTAGTAACCATAACTGTGAATACAGTACACACACACCCAGTCCTTTGGTTTCTCTGGCACCTCAGGCAAACACCTGCGACTATGATGTGTGTGGAGGGACGTCTCCGGGCACATGAAGCACCGCTCTGTTCCCTGAAGCCTCGCTTCTACAGCAGAAGAGCTGGGGTACCCATTAATGCACAGCCCCCTGAGGCAGTGTCCTGGTTCCTCCTGAAGGGGCCCGCCTACTTTCGCAGCCTCACAACTGCCGGCGAGCAATTCCGTCTCCAAGGAGGGGCGGCAGGGCGCAGCCCTGCTGCGGGGTGCCCCGCTGGCCGCCTACGCCCGATGGTCCCCAAAATCTACAGGAAAGGGCAGGGACCCTGCGGGGCCTCCCGCTCCCCTCGCTCCAGGGCTGCAGCCGGGTTTAACCCTTCCCTTACACTGCGACCACCTGGGCGCTGTTCGTCCCTTCTGGTGCCCGGGAGGGGGAGGAGGTGGTAGAGGAGAATGGGGATATCTGGAGCCCCCGCGGCACCGCAGGGCGGTGGTCGCTGCGCCTCCGCCCCTCTCCGCCTCGGGCTGCCCGGGTACCACGGCCGGGGCGGACACCGCGCTCGCTGCGCCGCCGGCAGCGCTGATCCGAGCGGCCGCCGCCGCCCGTGAACGCTGGAGGGGGCTCTCGGCCGCCTCCTCCCGCCGGCGGCTCCCCCTCCGGGAGGGGGCAGGGTTAGGGGAGGGAGGTGCAGCCGCGGCAGAGCGGCGGCGAGCGGCGTCCAGTTCCCGCTCCCCCGGTCCGCGGGCGGCAGCAGGACCGGCCCCTCCGCCGCCTGCCTCCCTTCTCCTCGGCGCCGGCCCGGTGGGCTCCCCCCGCTGCCAAGCTGGACATGGCGACCCTGCTCCTACGAGCCCCTCGCTGTCCTCCTCTCCCCGCCGTCGCCGCTCCTGCCGCCGCCTTCTCCTCCTCCTCCTCGCGGAGCTTTTAATGGCTCGGACCTCCGGCGGCCAAGCGCGACTGCCCCTGCACCAGCCGCAGCGAGGAGAGCCGGCGGGAGCCCGCGCCGCCCCAGCCCCGCGCACGGTAAGGGCGGCACGGCGAACAATGGGGCCGGGCGGGAGCGGCGGCGGGTGGCGCCCGCCCCGCCGGGCACCGCGGCCGGGGCTGCGGGGCGGGCGGCGGGACCCGCCCGTGGGGCGGCCGGGGCGGGAGGCAGCCGGCGGCCCGGAGCGCCGCCCCCGGCACCGCCGCCCCCTCCCCGGGCGGTGACAGCCCGGCGGACACCCCGCTCGGCCCCGCGTAATCCCATTACCGCGGGTAATCCGCGGGCAGGCTCCGCGCAGAGCGGCGCCCGGACCGCCCGCCCTCCGCGTCCCTAGGCTACCGCAGCCGGGCGCAGTCCGGGTGGCAGCGCAGCTCCGTGCCTTTTGTTTCGCCCCGGGCCGGGACCCGGCCCCGGGTCCCGGCGGCGGGGCGGGAGCCCTGGAGGGACGTGCGGTGTCGGGCGGAGTTGTAGGGGCGGCCCGAGGAAAGGTTTAGCCCCGGCCGGCAGCCGGTGGGGAGGTGCCGCTCCGGGGGGCGTGCGAGGGCAGCGCCTCCCTCCTGCCTCGGTCCGGGACGGGACGGGCTCCCGCTCGTCCCCGCCTAGGGCCACCACCCCGGGTTTCCTGAGTGGCTGTAGCGACTGCAGCCGCCCGGTCCTCCCTCCCTCCCTCCTCCCTCACACCCAGGGGAAGGCAGAAGTGGCTCCAGCCTGGTGTACTCGACACCTCTGCCATCACCTTGCTCGTGTTCGAGCTGGAGAGTTCGCCAGTTTAAAACCGAATGTTGCCTTCTCTTCGTTATGATCAGCCTCAGACAGCCGGGAACCGCTGGGGAAAGTTTAGAGTAAACTGCAGTTTATTTCCAGAGCGGCAGCTCATGTGCAGTAGGCCTTAGCTTTTGTGATACGGCTGCTTTCTCTCTTTTTAAAGCAGGCGTAAACTCCGTGGAGTTGATTTAAAATTGCTGGATTTGCTTGACTGCCGGCATGAAATTACTGCGTAGCATATCTTTTTCGGTCGCAGCCTTCTTACTTGGGTTACCTTCAAAGAGATTTGTCCCTCGAGAGTGGAAAGGTGATTGCTCTAAAGGAACAGCATCGATCAGCTGTTGTGTTTTTCATATCTCCCAGATACTTTTGACTCCTGCTCCATGCATTGCTTCCAATTCACAGCGGGCAGCTGATGTTGGAATCAAGCCAACAAAAATAAAATTCTGAAGGAGGTCAGTTAAGAAAAGCCCCAGAAGTTTTCTTGGAATTAAGACCTTTCTTTCCTCTCCTTCTGGATGTTTATGCGGGTATTGTGATACCTAGCTAATTGGTGGATCTGAGCATTTTAGAAATGATGCTGCTTGCCAAGAAAGTATGAAATCCTCTTAGCTTGTGCCTCACGTGTCCGACCTGCGGGGGTCTCGAAACTCGGGTCTGGCTGACAGGCAGGACAGGACAGGACGGGAGCTGTGTGTGCTGTGCCCGCTGCGCTGCTCCCTGGGGCTCGTACTTACCCTGCCGGGCACATGATGTGCGCACCGGGTTCTTGGTGAGGCTGGGCAAGAGCTGGTCTTCCCCCTTTGCTCTGGCCTTCTCCAGTGTCAGAAGTGTCCTGACTCTTCAAAGGGTAAAAACTCAGCAAAGTCTGCTCAGCAAAGGGTAACAACTCTGTGGCTCAGGAATTCCGCCAAGCGTTTGTGCCTTCCAGTTCAGAACTTCATTCTCTTAGATATGGTTTTGCTCCAGGATTTGGCAGACTCTCTTTCCTTTCCTTTGCAAGTAACAAAGATGAGGGGTTATATGTAATACATTGAATTACGATGGCTATTTTTGAAAGCTTAGACGTGGCTGTATCAGGCCAAACACGGTGCAAATTCTTTTATCCCCACGGAATTAAGCTCAAATGTAGAACTGTGGATCCCTGTGGAAGGGATAGTTGGCAATAGGGCCAACTTGTCGTCATGGGAAGGGGATAGAAAGCTGTATTTCTCAGCTTGTTTTTTGCACTGTCTCGTACAGTCAGTTAAATTGGTTTTTTTTTCTGCTGTCTATTTTTTGAACTAACCAAACACACTAGGAAAGTGGGCAGAATATTTGGCAAAGGGTAACGTGGAACTTCAGAATGTCAAAAGTTGATATGAGATTGAATGTGTAATAGCCAAGCTTGACTTTTATTTAATGGCTGGACTTGAAATTGGATTTTTTCCTTTTTCTTTTCCCAAGGTTGACACAGTTCATTAATCATTTTGTAATCAATATCTTTAAACATGCTACTTGTAACCAAACTTTTCGAAATAAAACTGTGGAAGGTAAATGACCTAAGGGGAAATGCCACTTAAAGGTGATGGTTAGAAAAAGGAAAGACTTGCCCCATGAGATGTATTTCTGAATTAAAATTCAGACAGAGAATTCTGAATTTATAGAGTTACTCTGTAAATTTTCCCAGCTGATGTTTAGATTAATTTAACTTAGTGAAAAATCTAAACTTCCACTTAAAAAATTCATATATGATGATAATTAGCAGCTCTTCTAAAAAAATATATATTAAAAAATTTGACATTGATGAATTCAAGGCTGCCTGTTCTGACAGATTTTTAGATTATGTATGCTTCTTGATGGAGCTATGCAAAAAAATGCTTCTCTGGTTTGAAATACCCTTACATTAAGTCTTTACTTGCTCTTGGGCATGCTTTTCTTAAAGGGATTGACTGCTGTGGAGGCGCCCAAACTGGGATGTGTTAGGGCATGAACCTGGAGAAGGTGGTCCACAGGACTCTGCTGTTTTCATAGTGTTTGCAGGGACAAGTTGGTTGTTGGGCAGAGAAATCCCAGGGCTGACAGTGGGCTAAAGATTCAAGCGCTCATCGCCAGCTGGGTGCGTCCCCTCAGGTTTTACAGGTGGAAAACTGTGTGTTGGCTGTTCCCTGCTTGTCAGTGGTTGTCGTCCCTCTTTCCTGAGACTGGAATTTGAAGTGCAGGTCAGTGCTCTGACCTTGTCCTCCCCTCTGCTCCATTTGGGGAAACTCAGATCTGCATCTTGCTGACTGCAGTGGGGATCTGGATCCAGAACTTCCAGAGGATTGACTCAATTCACCTTTTAAGCTTACATTCATATTTAGGAAGTATTTTTTGTAACTGTAGGATTATATCCCTAAATGAAGCTCTTAGTGGATGTTTTCAGCAGTTAAACCTCTGTGTTATTAATCTTGGTTGAATTCTAGTGCTGAATCAATATATTAGCATTGTACTTTCCGTGCTGTGCTGTTAGTGTTAGGGATTAAACTTACTGGGTTTGGTTTCTGGTTTGATTTTATTCCCCCAACTGTTTTTTCATGGTTCTTGTCTGTGCCAGTGCCCTTATTTTATATTGTCTTTTTTAGAAAAGCATTATAAAAATGCTGTTTATTGAATTTGGGTCCACCAACTTGTTCTGCTTTTTCTGTTTCTTCTTTTAGAAATTGGCGTGTTTATCTTAAAAGGCCCTTACAAGGCTCAATTTCATGACTTTGAAAGGTTGCAGTTTGTGTATTTTCTTTCTTTATTTTTTTCCTTTTTTTTTTGGTGTATTTTTCTGACTGGCTGAGTGGATGGTGAAGTTTCTAGTTTACAGATGGACTGCTGAACTCAGGAGAGTTAAAGGAACAGCTTGTTTTTCTGTTTGTAAAGGCACAGAAGACTAATTACAGAGGTATAAAAGGTCATCAGGCTCAAGTCAGCTCTGAATTTGTGCGAAATGTCAGTACATTTGGCCTGCAGAAATGTAGTCAAATCAGACAATTAGGTCAGTCTTTGTGGGTTGTGGGCACTATCTTGTTTGTCATCAGTTGCAGCATGATGAGCTTTCTGACCTTGTCTGTAATGAAGTAGACTTGATTAAATATTATGAGAAAGGAAAATATGATATGCCTTTTGGGGGATTTGAGAAGCAGGGATGATCCTTTGCAACTACATTTCTTTTTTCTTTATTCTGGAAATATAAATGGAGGAAATTGTTCCTAATGTTTGGCTGTCAAAAAGGACTTAAAGAAAAAAAAAGAATGGTGTCTCTGTTAGCTGGTACTCACATAAAATGAAGCTTTGTTGGTGAAGTTCAAGAAGGTGCTAAAGTTCTGTTTTCTGTTGACCTCGTGTGGGAACTGATTTTTGTAGTGTGCCCTTCAGTGTTACGCAGTAAAGTCTGTACAGCAAAAGCTGGTTTTGTGTTACTGTGTAATACGGAGAAAAGAACTTTCTCAAGCCATGAAATCTGGATGCTGAGGCTTACAGGAGAAGATTTTTTTGTACAATACACATTTGTTACTAGGCATGAGGAAAACTGGGGGGTTGGGTGATATTTTGGTGTAAGGCAGGGATGGTGTTTGCAGACAATGTTTTCTTTCCCAGGTTATAAATCAGGTGTAGTGGTAAAAGTCCACTGGAAGGAGGTGGGAGGCTGTGTCGCTGAGACACTGCTTCCCTTACAGGTGATGCCTACGCTCTGCTCTGGTGTGTACCATTAAAATCAGGTTTTTGGCTACCTTTGCATCAGTGCTGGAGGCTGCTGACCCATGGCACAAGATTTATCAAATGAGTAGCAATGTTAACAATTACTTCAATCCCCATTTCCTTCCAAATATGCTGTCTTGGGGTGGGGGAAAAGTAATGGTTTGGACCTTGCAGGGTGACTGAATTTGCCATAATGGAAGTATGTTAAGAAACTATTATGCTCCCATTTGACATGTGATCCTGCTGTCTTGTAAGGCTCTCTAAATTGCTGTTTCAAATTCTCACCCTCATTAGGGGTAACACAGAAGTGAAAAGGCCAAGTTGTGCGACCAAAGGGGACCTTCCCCATCTCCCCTCGGCATAGGAGCTTTCTTCAGAGCATCTATTTCTATAACACAAGGCATTTAGGTGTATAATACACAAAGTATTACAGAAATTCAGCAACAGATGATGTGTCACACGGACAGTTTTATCTGAGGAAAAGCTGTGACTTTCTGAACAGAGATACCAGATCAAGCCATCCTTGTTTGAAACAACTGTGTCTGAGTGCAGGCACTGTGCTCTGTATACAGAGGGAATATGGGATCGCTGCCTCAGGGACAAGCTACTTGGGCATCTGGGTTGTCTCACACAAAACACTGATAGGGAAGAGCACACATTTTTGTAGGTCAGAAGATGACTTACTGGTAAACTGGAAACCCTAGCAGTAACAGGAGGGAGTTGGTATTGTTGGACGCTTCCTTTTCTGAGCTGGGGCTGCTGTTTCTGCTGGCCACCACTGGCCTGCCTTTCTGTGTCTTTCACGCCTGATTATTGCAGTCCCAGTAGTTTGATCGCTGGTCACTAATAATACTGACGACTGTGTCTCCTTAACCAAGGGCCCTTATTTTCTGTCACCTGCACCACAGGCATGGGTCAAGAAGACACTTGTCAGTGTATTGCAATAGCACAAAGGGTCTATCTGCTCAGTAACCCGAGTGCGTTTAATTGGCTCTTTCTGCGCCACATCAGGCATTTTTCTGTTGGTTACGCTCTTTCAAGTAATTTATTTCTGTGCCTGGATTAAGAACTTGACCTGCAGATGTTATGCATTCACTCCTTCAATCTCTGAGTGTTATTTTTGGACGAGTCCCAGCCTCTGTCTCTCCACTGAACAATACCAAAGGTGTTCCACGGGGACCTTTGCTAGCCCAGCAATGGAGCACTGGCAGGCTGCTCATTAGTCTTTTATGTCTCTCCTTATCAGTTTTACTGAGAAACTCCCTATCGCTTTGGTTGCACATGTTAGAATAATTAGGCTTCCTGTTCAGCAGGTTTATGTGGCATTGATTTTGGCCTGAAAGTTTAGGGGAGGGGAAGGATACCATCAAATTGTATGAAATGGCAAGTATGTCTTCCGTAGTTGCCTTTTTCCATTGTGAGTTGGGTTTAAAACATACTCTTGCACAAAAAGAGGCAGAAATCCCAAGCAGACTTTAATGCTACTTAAAAAGGAGGTGTTCTCCCTTGCATTAATAAATAAGTGAACATAAATCTTAAATTTCTAAGAGGAAAAGAGGATGTGATGGTATCACTGTTCAATTGGAAGAGGGCTTCACATAATTCAGAGACTCTGGGATCACAGCAGGTATCAGACAGACTTAGAGCATTTCCCTGGCCACCCTTGTCTTCCTACGATTATGGCAAGGGAGGATGGGATGTTGTTTGGAGATTAAGTATTTTTTTTTCTGTCCATCTCTCTCGTATTTCCAGTTATTCTGGAGTTTGCTGCTGCTTGTGGCTTACCATCAAAGTGAACTTAATTTGATTTGGTTTTATTTTGTTAATTCTCTTCAGTCTTATGATTGCAATAACAGTGATTACAACTGAGAAGTCTCTGGCCAGCTATTGCTGTGGTGTATAATAGCAGTGTCTTTTTCAGATTAAGAAAAAGTAGGATTTGCTTAGTTTGTCCCGCCTGAGGTTATTTTCTCAAACATCTAGGCTAAAAAGGAAGGTAAAGCTCTTGTAAAAGTAAGAATCTGCAGAAATGGTGTTGTTTTTTTATTTATTTTTTCTCAAGAGTTTCCTATTTTCCAGGAAATTGTTAGTATTCAGGCTCTTAAAAATACAGAAAATACTAAAGGGAGAAATGGGAAGGGGGTATTCAGTTGCTGTACCTTTTAGAGAACGAAGAGTGTATATAATTTTATCAACCAAATAGTCTCAGTGCATTTCAGAAGTTAAACTTTTGTGTGAATCTGTTAAATTAGCCTCCTTGGCTAATTTTCAGTCTTCTTCAATTTAAGGACCTCAGCTCCTATCTTATCGTGGTGCGAATTCCTCCTGAAAATCTCTGTTTTACGTTGTGTTTGTAAGACCTAAAGCCATTGTGTTTGCCTTTAACACACTAAACATTCAGTAGTGCTTTTTAAACAGGGGCGTTAGTTTGTACATGTGGGAAGATGAGCTGTATGGTTATGCCATTGTAACCTGTGTTGTTCATTAGCCATTTTGGCTGAATTGATTGTTGTAATGTGGAAAATAACGTTGTTTACTGTTTTGGTGCAGAGTGCCATTTTTCCCTCCTGTGTCCTTCAAAATATTGAGCATAATTTTCAGTACTATGAAAGAGAAAATTCTAGAAACCATTAAAAGAACCATAAAGTGAGCAAAAAGGAAGGTATACCTACAATGTGTGGTCAATAAATACTGAACTTGAAGCTAGCAGGAAATACCCTCAAAATGCCTCAATATAATAAATAAATAAAAGAAGGACAAAGCAGATGGTGTGATAGTATTGCAGTGGAGAGAAGGGCAAGTTGACTCTACCATTTGAATGTAAAAATGGTTTTAGAAGGCATTCTAATTAAGTGCTGCTCACAGCTCTGCTTTTAATAGTAATATTTGAATATTGGGATAAGTCACAAATGGCACAATTCCAACGGTGTAGGATCCATTTGATTAAAACATGTGAGTCGGAAGTGAACCTCTAAGAGAAGAATTTCTAGACAGATCTGTGGGAGAGGTAAAGCTGTTGGTGGTAACTTTATGGGGCAGGCTTTTCCATCTCAATATTTTTTTTCATGTTGTTTACAATTAAGGCTTGAACGGTAGTGCTGCACCGTTTTTTCTGAGTGTTCTCTGTCTGCACCTCAATAAACTGGTAGGCAACTTCAGCCATGCTAGGCAAACAATGAAGCTTAATTAAAAACTAAGTGGTGGATAGAGGAGAGACTCAAATCACTGCAGCTGTTGCTGGAGGTCATCTGCGTTGCCCTCAGCTGTTCTGCGGCATGAGTGTGGCTGGGTGGTCACACAGGTACTGCTCGGAGCAAATGCAGCCTCCTGCCATCTAATTAGCAGGGAGCAAACAGGACAGTGTCAGGAGGGGGGTCGGGCAGTCCGGCAGGTACCCACACGTACCCACGGAGGGTATGTGGTGGAGCCAGCCGTGCAGCCGCTGAGGGAAGAGTGTTGCTTGGGTAGAAACCAATTTTTGATTGGTCACCACAAGTGAGCAGTTCTACATGGTGGCTCTCTGGGGGGAAGGAAATAAATGTGGCAGTAATGAAGACTGTTCAGAAAGTGAAATTTATATCAGAAACATTGCCCATATTGACAGCAAGTGCAATTTCCCACAGTTATCTGGGAATGCCTCCTGGAGCCGTGAAATAGTGTGTCTTTATCTAATGAGGTACCGAAGTGATGATGCAAGAGCCAGGATGTCTGCATGATTTTTGACTCCAGCTGTCCAGCTTTTTAAGTGCAAATCAAGAACTGTTTCAGATTCTGAACCAAGAAATTATCCATTGGGCAATGCCCTGGACTCAAACATTTCTCCCTTAATTTTGTGTGCAGTGTCTGCACACTGAGGCACCAGAGGAATCACTGGAGCAGTTTCTAGTTGTAATAACGCTTCAAGGATCATTTGAAGCAATGGACAAGCAAATAACACTTGATGGTAGCTCTCTGCTTCAGAAAACCCAACACAGGGAAGCCATTCCTGTCTTCTTGAATGAAGAGAAAGTACGTGATGGAGGTGAGCTAGGGACTAATAGCAGCATGCTGCAAGTGTATGACTGAAAAATTCGATTATCATTGTGATGGAGTAGAGTGTGTGTATGTTTTTCTACATCTGACGAGAAGAGGGAGCTCAGAAGAATTTATTTTTCTGGAACCAGGATATGTAGACTTTTCATTTTCTCTGCTTTAAAAAAACCCTATAAGTAACAGAACTACATTTTTCCCTTCCTGTGTCATGTAAAGAAAAAAACTGCGAGAGCTAGGTATGCTTCTTCATCCTTGTATTTGAATTCTGTGCAAGATCAGTGTGATATGAGGATATTTATAGCTGCAGGTTGAAATAATGCCTGTCCTTCAACAAAGCTCAAAAAATTTTAATTCTGTTGTAAACATAATTCAATAGAAAAAGTCCTGAGGAAGGGTCTGTATTGTACTTTTCTGCCTGCTTTTGTCAAAACAAAATATCTCCTCTAACCTGAACAAAGTTATCTCTTAAAAGCGCCCCAGGATTGGAACTGAGGCTTGGATGTATGCCATGAAGGGAAAATGGTAGCTATACATCTAAAAAATGTCTACAGAAAAATGTAAAATGTGTCTAGAGGTTTTAAAGCCTTGTATCTGTGGCAGTTTTGGGCTAACCTCAGGGGAGAAAGAATTTCAGAAAAAAGGTGATCTGAGAATGGTTCCAGCTTAAGGAAAATGTGATTTGGAGACATGGAAGAGAAAACTAATCAGAGTAATAGCTCTAGCTCTTATAAGGAGACTGAGTCTATTCATGAAATTAATATCTGAAAATTAATTATAAAACCAACCTAGTAAGATATCTATAGATCTATATATCTGTATATCTGTATTTCTATATATCTGTATCTATCTCAGGACCTAAGAAGATGTTTTAAAATCTGCAGGTAACTCCAGGATTTTTTTCCAGAGGAGTTTCCAGGAGTGGAATAAGAATATCTGCTTTTGTTTTCTCATGGAATATTTGTATCACAGTAAACAAACCCACTTCACTTGTGTGCATATGTTTCCTGCTGCAATCAAGTGACAGTTTGGCTCAACTCAGAAAAGGCTGAAATGCCTGAGAGCTGGATTATACTGAATTAGCTGGGTAAAAGTTTCCTAGAGTCTTTTGACAGTGTCTGACTTCTGTGAAATAAAATATGCCACAGCAATTTCTGGTTTGTATGTATGTATGTATGTTAACCAGTGAGTGACTTTATTCTAAGCATTATCTTGCTTGTTTATGGCAAACCCTGGAATAGCCTCTTCTTTTCACTAAACTTCCAGGTTAAATTTAATTGGAATTTTGTCAGGAGGACAAGCTAGTCTGGTTGCTTTTGAATGTGCTTAAAGAAAGTTTCATAACTCCTTCTTTGGTATTCCTCCAGTAAGGCCTGATCCTTTTTTTATCTACAAAATTTAAAGCTTGAGGGAACAATAAAGACTCAAATCAATTGGAAGTAATTGCGACTAGATCATCAGCATAGTTTTAATTTACAGTGTTTATTTAGTGTTCTCCTGTTGAGGAAGTTTAATCAAATTGCTTGTGCTCTAGAGGACTCCAGGGAGCAATAGCAACGGCCCAGGTCCTTGTTTTGATGGCTCTATCATATATATCTATATCTATATATGTATACACACACATATGTGTATTTGTGTTTGAGAAACAAAGATTTTTAATATCTGGTGCAGTGGCTGGAGTGGTTCCTCTGTAGCTGAGCATGTGGATACAGGGGTCCCACTTGGCTGTGTGCTTTCCCAGTGGTGCCAGTCTTGTTTTCTGTAGATGCTCTTAAAACACCAAGAGAGAGGAGCTCTGGTTTTAAATTAAAGTCACACAACAATGTAGGTGAAAAGAGTACTTTAAATACAGTGAATGAGATTGTGTTACTAGCATGTCTCTGCTATTTTGGAATAGACTTTGGAAGAGCTTTTAGGAGCTCTTGGCTCTGTGTTTATTGTTTGTATTTCTTGTTTAATTGTGCTGTGTGCTCATCTGCCCACCTTGAGGGCTGTGGTGTGCCTGGTGCAATATTTCAGTGTGCAGGGCTAGAATCAGTAAGCCTCGCATTAGAGAGCATCTGTGCTATGGGACAGCTTCAGACTGTTTTCTTCAGAGAATGACGTGTGATGGGGACAATTGAAAAGCAAAAGTCTTGACCTTTGAACCCATGGAATGTCATGGGGGATTATCCTTACCCAGTATGCAATTAGTTCATGTTAGAGGGAAAAACAGTAACCCATTTCTTTGTGCCAGTTCCTTTCGGCCACCCTTTATTTCCCCTTCTTCCCCCTTCATGAAATTCCCATATGCATAGACTCTTAGTGTTTTAGCAGTATTTATGGGATTTTTTTTCTGATTGATTAATAAGGCTGAATTTCAGGGTAAAAGAAAAGCATGATGTAAACTGAGGTTCTGTGATTCGGTTTCTGTTTCTCGTGTGTGCTGCTGTTGGCATGCCTGGGAAGAACAATTCCTCTTGTCTTAGTTTTAACAGCAGTTTATTAAAAAAAACCCAGCCAAAACCAACCATACTGTTGCCTTTGCAAGGCTGATTAGGGAAATGTATTTCATCACTAGAAATGAATGAATCTATGGCTTTTCTACTATAAATAGAGGGAGAAGAGTCTGCCATCTGAATAATTCCTTTAGTGAAGGTGGGATGTTACTGATGCTACTTTTTTCAGGTTTTCAGGTAGTAAGGATTATTTGGTATTCTCCAAACCTGGCTATATTGATTATTTATTCAGCATTTACTTGTTTTCCTTCTTAAATTCTATCCATGTTTTTTATTTCTCCGTTTTTTAAATGCAGTTACTATCTGTGATGGCATTCCATCATATTTATCCATAATATCTATTAATTTTCCCGTTTTTTTGTTTTTCTCTTTTTGCTGTTCTGTGAGTTCTTTTACTCAGAGTTTGAATTAAAATGCAGGAGACCGAGAATTCTTGTTCGGACGTAGTTGTTTATTATATCTCATCTACAATACAGCTGCACGGGATGTGCCTCCAAGGTAACAGGGTGGAAAATGGCTGTGAGTTCTGACTTCCAAGGCTTGTTAAAGTCTAAATTAACCAATTATGAAACACCGAGTAACTTGGTTTTACTTACAGCCCAGTTACTAACTTTTCATGTCCTGCAATGTGGGACTTTTGACCCAATGGCAGAAATCCTAGATTTGTGAAGAAGAAGGAGAAAGGACAAAGAAGAATATCCACACCCCAAATCCTCCATATTGTAACCTATTATTACCTCTATCCCCTAAACCTAATTTTCTACATCTCTACATATTCCACCCAGTGATAGAAGTTTTAATTACACAGCAACAACCTCAGTGTTACCACACAATTTAGGAAGCTTTTCCCAGGGTTTTGGATCGATTACAGTGTGTTTCTGAGGATCACTGCCTCTCAGCACTGACAGGCTGAAATTCTCAGAACCCAGGGTTCCAACAAATATCCATAGTATTCATCTTTTCCATTGATAAGGTAAATGTAATAGAAGGACACACCATGTATGTTTTTTAAGTTCCATTTAGTTTATAGCCAAAACTACTTCTGGGATAGAGTCCTGGAACTTGTTAGCTGTTTGTATCTTCAACAAAAGTGTAAGTATGTAAGTTTTGATAATAATCTTTTTCCATTAGTCCTACAGCTTTCTTAACAGTAAGGAAGGAATGCACATCCTTGGAGGCTCATCTGGCATTTTGATAGCCCAATAAAACTTCAGGTTTTTTGGCATGAAGCCTTTAAATGTAACAGATCTTGTATATGATTGGTATGATTTAGACTGCAAATGGCAAGCCCAGATTTGGACAGTTATCTTAATGGATGTTTTAAAGGCTTTTTTTTCTCCCCTGTGGCTGAATACAGTCAGTTAAAAATGTTCTTTGTGATCATCACAAGATTCCAGTTTAATTATTTAAAAAAATTGTGTTCTTTGTTATGTAAGTTCTACATACACTTTGTTCTGTACGTACGATAAAAAAATGCAGTGATTTTGAAACAGTTATCAACTATTAAAAGTATATGACTGTTAATGATCTGATTTATTTAGATATATATATATTGTTCAGTAGTTTTTTCCATAGAGAGAAATAGTCTCTTTTTTTTTTCCCCATGGATTTACAATTCAGTATCTTTTTCTGTCATGTAACATATGAGACACTTTGATCAGTAAACACTTACCTTTTGCTCTATAATGGACAGTCCCTTACATTCTGAATGGTAATTACCCTTGATATTACCTGCTTAATTTTTTTCAGTGATTTGTAGGATGAGCTTCCTGTTGTTTCCATTGCCTGCAGAGATGTACTTTCAGTGACTGACTACAGGACAAGTTTTAGGTAACTAAAACAGGCTTGAGCCAGTGTTAGCAAGGATCTCGGCAATGGGATTTTCTGTATCCATAATCTAGTTCAAGGGTGCTCCCTATAAGGACTCAAATTTTTGTTCAGGCATCTTTCAAATGTCTGAAATACCACTACTTCCATTAAAAGGAAAAGAAGAATCTACTTCATAGTTATGATCTTACTGTTGAGGATCTTTCCTGCTGGTAAACTGGACAGTTTAAAACTGCTCCAGTTCTTCCTAAATCTTTAAACTTCCCATTCGACTTGCAGACCACATCCCTTACATGCTCCCACACTTCATTAATCTGCAGATAGTTTGCTCCCTTGCTGCTCAGCTGTGTCAGTCTCCTCTGTTCCTTGGGAAGCTTTTTCTCTGCCCTGGGTTGTCCATTTCTAGAACACGGAGTAGTTACCTGTGGGACAGAGCACTTCAGGAGGACTCACAGTGTAGGAGTTTGTCTTCCTGGCAGCTGGCTTTCCAGAAAGATCATGAGTAACCTACTTACTGGACCACTGGCATTAGATCTGTCAGTCTCTCTTCTGAAATTTAATAATTTTTATCTAACTGCTGTCTTCCATCATACAGGAATTATTAAATTCACTTGTTTTCTTGAAGTGTAATTACTCATTATTTTTATGCTGAGCTGAAGCAGTTCATGATTAATAACCTCAAGGTTCCCTTTTGTTGCCATATGCTTAGTCATTTTATCTGTGCTAGGAAGGCATGATGACCTATTTTGGTTAGTATGTCTGGCTTTTGAGCTGCAGGAGGATAGCAGGAGCATATCTTGGAATTTCTTGGGTATGCCAGAGACAAAACAGAGGATTAAAATACCAAAAATGTTAGTTGAGCATGGATTCTGTTTTGTAAGATTGTTAGAGGCCTGTTAGGCTATGAAAGCTTTAAAGTGTCACCCTTGTTTTTAAAAACTGTATTTAATAAGGAGTTCATTACTTCAGATCATTCTAAGTCCCTTGAAGCAAGCCTGACTTTACTACAGGAATTCAGTAAGGTGTCACTGTTCCTTATATCCATTAACAGAGGTTCTCTGCTTCCTGGTGTTACTGAGAGAGCCACTGATTTTTTTTTTTTTTTATTAAATGAATGCAATGTTGAAGGCTCCTTACTGAATGAATTCATTAAGAGAGCTGCCTAAAGGGTATCGTATTTTTGCAGAACATGCAAAAAGTCAGAGTCACTTTGCAAGCTGAGGGCTGTGGTAACATACTATTTATTTCCCTTAAAGCAATATTGCATTTGGCTGCTTTGCTGGTTCTTCTTGCTTAGAACTTACTAACTGGGGGGAAAAGACTTTAAAAGGATTGAATACTCATAAGCATGCTTTTTTTTCCCCATTACATTGTCTTCCATTAAAAAAAAAAATCCTATTTTTTTTCCTTAACTTACAAGACCTAGTAGTTTCATAGGTAGTTGTTTGTTATCCATTTCCTCATCTTATGCACTTTAGAGAGATGAGAACAGAGCCATAAGCCTCCTAAATCATACACATAGTATTCCCTAACTGACTACTAACTAGTCCTAGTAATTGCAAGACTCACACTTCATTGTAAGAAGGACGAAAATGTCAAGTTTGTGACTGTGTGCCTGCTTTGTTTAGTAGCAACCTTAGTGCTTTTTCTCGAAGTTTCTTTGAAAATTGACTTGGTGAACAAAGAAGTGTAATTCACTTAAAGGCTGAACTTTGTGAGGCAATGAAACAGGAAAAACTGTATGAGTTTGGTAAATGGGGATGAAACCCAGGATCCATCAGAGCAAGCCCAGGAGAAAATGTGGGTGATGAAACTGCAGGGTTTGGCCTTGAACACAGCTGATAACTGAAGGGCAGGAGCAGTTTATCTGCCATCCATGGGATGCTCCTGCTGACCTTGCTACCTTCCATATGCTGAGAGTAGTGTGGTTTTCCTAAGCATGCCAGAGGTGATCTAGGGAAATCTTTCTGTGAGAAGGGGAGAATTAGAGCTTGTGAGACACCAGCACATAGTGTTCATGTGGCATTTTTCTTTACATTTTTATTTCTTGCCTATATCTATCATCCCTTACTGCAAAGATGAAGTGTGTTGATAGTTTTTCAGTACTGTTGTACAGTTATTGAGCAAAAGGAGTTCTAGTCCTGTAATCTCGTAGTGCCAAGTAGAGCTTACCAAAATCATTGCAAGGCTAGAGAACAGTCTGGTTTGTATTAAGTGTCTATTTTAATAGAGTGAGGTCTTCAGGTCCTTTCTGGTGTGGACCTTTTATGCTACATATGAGCTGCTGTGTGCAGCTTGGCTGCTTGCACACCTTCCAGGGATTTCTCACGCCTCCCCTGAGGAGTCAACCTGAACTGGTCAGTTCAGACTTGCAGCTGGTATCACAGTCATTGTTTCCTTTTTGGTACCATTCCATAAGTACTTGAAAAATTGACATAAGTTGCCTCTGTACAGCCTTCCCTTGATTTTCGAGAAACATCCCTTTTTCCCGGCAGAAATATTCCAGGTGGCGTTTCTTGGAGGGGTGTCCATGCCTCTCATTAGGTAAATGGGCTCTCTTCCAACACCTGCTGCTTTATTCCTGGATAATCATCTCCATGTTCCAGCGTTCTTACAGGCTATTTTTGCAGAGTTGGCAGAAAATTAGGATTATGTGCATTAAAGCTTGAAACACACAAAGAATTTCAGGTATCTAACTGAAGACATCACGTAAATTAGGCATCTCACAAGCTTAGTGGCTTTTAGATAATTAAGGAACTTCTTGATATTTCAGTAAACTTGAATATTAGTGAATTGAAAAATTAATTATGGTCTTGAAACCTAATCTCTCTGTTGTATAATCAGTTTTCTGGTAAAGTTTCTGGTAAAGTTTTGTGGTTTGTTTTTTTTTTTTCCCTGATGCATTTTTAGAGTTGACTTTTAAGGCATCTTAGTGATCTAAGTTTAGTTCCTTCCAAGTGCTGTGGTAAAATTGGCGTTTTGGTATAAAGAAACAAGTTCTCTGCTAATTTCTAAGACAAAAGATTTAGGAGCAGTACATGTAAACAAGACAATATAACACTGAAAAAAAGTGTAAATGTTGTTTAATCTACTGGTTGTGGAAAAAGAGATATCAAAGTAAACTTAAACACATTATTTGATTGTGAATGAATATTTGCGATTTATCTAATTTCCACTGATGGAAATGGACTTCTACAGGAAAATGGCAACAGCAGTTTTAATGTAAGGTTTTGTTCCTACCTAATGTGTTTAGTTTTCAGTAATGACTTTAGTCCTCTGTTTATCTCTTTTTGAACTAAGAAATTATCTAAAAATAATTTAAAAGATATGCTTGTGCTGTCTTTTTCCAAACTTTTTTTTTACTTGACCAAGTTTCATGTCCTGCTAGTAGAGTACATATTAAATCATGGGGAGGAGTGGAAAGGAGCACTGCTAAAGCACAGACTACAACATAAAGCTATCTTTCTTAAATGATGAAGGACACATGCATAAAAAGTTTGGCTTTTGAGGGATTTTTTTGGTTTGTTTTGGTGGAGTGTTTTTGTTTGTTTGGGTTTGGGGTTCTTTTGTTATTACATGTGCTTTGCTGCAGAAAAATAACCGGTTCTTTCCAAGCGAGGCTCATGATGCTACTGCTACTAATGCTGGTCTGGAAAGTTCAACATCTTATGAGATGTATGATACACTTTCAGTGTGCTTGTCTCTGAGAGATTTTCACCTCATTTTCCCCTGCAGGCTGCTTTGTGCATGGCTGGTTGTGTATTCAGAAGAGACTTGTCCCCTACACATGGGAACTTAAATTTCCTGCCATTTCACATGTTGGGGGGAAAATGAAATAAACTACAAGCAGATTCTCCTCCCAGCCACAATTCCTGGAAACTGTATGCTGTTGTGGGCATGTTTATTTTCTACTTTTCTTCCTTGCTGTCATAATTTCAGCCTTTTGAGGAAGGGAGCAGACAGTTTATTTAAAAACCTGTTAGAGCAAAACGTCATTTACATAAGCAACAGTAGATGCCTTCATGATTCTGAGCTCTCTTTTCCTTTGCAGAGACTAGGAAGATTTTTTTATAAGTCTAATCAAAGGATACCCTGTAATATTAGAGATACTTCTTCAGAAAGGCGAGACTGAAACCTCAGACATTCTCATATATGCTTAAGGAAGGGCTGTACTTGAGCTTTCCTTTTCAGAGTCATCGGGAGCTCAGTCCAGTGCTCAGATGCCACTTTCGTTTGTAGTCAAAGGCTGTTTTGCCTTCAGATCTTAGTGAAGTTGGAGGGTAAAGAAATGTTCTTGGTGATGTGATGGGCCTTTGCCGAGTTTCTTCATGCTCTTCTCCCTTCACCCAGTTGCTTCCCTTGTGATTACATCCAGGCCTTATCTTTACCTTATTGAGACCTTTCTAGTTTTTGTTTAGCTATTACTTGATACTTGTTTCCATTTCTTTGTAGGGTTTGTTTGAAAAATACAGGGATCATAAGCTGCTGAAATTGGAAACGTGAAAGCAATTTCAGGTGGTGAAAAAAACCAAGATGGATGAATATATCTTAACAATAGCTTCAAAGGATTTGTAATACAGAGGAAGTTGTTAAGGCTGATTTCTAACCATATGTTTTTTACAAGAGGAGAAAAGTTAATGCTGAAAGCATGAGAACATGGAACATGGAAATAGTGGCCTGAGAGGGAAAAGCTGGTATCTTCCTTTTGTTTTCAGATATCTTCTGTCTGGACTAAACAGTTGACCATACTAATGAGGTCTGGTGGTTTTCCTGAAGGTGTTATGCTTGCCATAAAAGTCCCAGGTGGTGGTGCATGACTGAATCAGCATGATTCTGGGTGTGTATAGGAAAGTACAGGTCACACATTTTAATGGCCTGTTCCTGTCTGGTTTGACTGGTTGCCTAAAAGTGGTTCCAGAATAAAATTTACCTGCTACTAAATGATCTGGAGTCATATATTCTGATCTGTATCTAGCACTGGTAACTTACAGAATAGTACCAGTGAAACATTCATTCATGGAGACGTGCCTGGTTTTGCTTATTTGAAAACAAAGCAGTGCTGCTTTTATTTAGGAAATAGTCTCAGAATTAGTGGTAGTTCAGAGTTATGCAAAGAGAAATGAGGTACAAAGAGCTAGACTAGAGCTTTAGCCCAAACACTTTCATGGTTTTGCATAATCTCTAGATAAGGCAGTGTCGTGGGAACACTGTCATCAGAAGAGGCGGGGGGCAGTTGTGTGAAGTTGATGCTCTGGATGGAGCTGCATTTTGGTAAGTGGCACTGTTTTGAAATCACAGTGGAGAAGTAGGGGTGAGTCACTAAATCAGTCATTTTAGTGCCAGTATTGAAATTTTTGGGATAATCACTGAGTGGAGACAAGGAAGCCCAGGAACATGATAAAATAAGCAGTAACAGATTTACTGTCATCTGACAAGTGGTGCTGATATCTCAATGAAAAGTTGACCTCTTTGCACAGCAGCATAAGGCATATCGGTGACTAAGCTTTGTTTAACATGCAGCTCAGATGTATTCCATACCGTGCCTGAGCTAGTGTTATCTTTGGTGCAGGAGGGAAAATGTGGGCAGCTGTTCCATTGCAAGCCTGTCATGGGAGCCAGCAGGAACCAGCTGTGGTTTTATGTGGTTCACATTATCAGCGCTGTACAGGTGAGATTCTGGACAGTGGATGAAGGGGATCTCTCGTCCCCCTGGCTTCAAATGGTTTGTGCAGAACAGGAAAGCCACTATGTACTGTAGAACTTATGGGGCAGCTCAAATGGCAACCCAATAGTGTTGGAACAGGTTGGTTTATTTGTTGAGGTTTGATTTTTTTTTTTTTAAAGTTCTGTGTGCCTGCATGCAGAACATGAAAGTGTAAGAGGCAATGTGTGAAGCAGAGCAAGAATGCACAAAGCAAGAGAGAGCTTGTTGATTATCCTGCTATCTGAAAAGAGATTTCAAGTTGAGAATTTCTGCATGGTTGAATCTTCCTTCCCAAGGGAAGGATTTTCTCTGGGTTTCAGCTCAATCAGTTTCTCCCAAGAGAAATAACATACATACGGTCTAAATATTTTCTAGTTACTTGAGCTCAAAATGGGTGGTGATACTGAAAAATGCAAATTCACTTCTCGCTGGAAAATCACTTTCTGTAAGGGAACCAAAGTTTATATACTTTGTTTTTAAGGCACTTTAAGCCTGTTTTTATCAGCAGGTGAGAAATGCAGCAGGGTAGCTGCTCTGCATGAACTATAATTGTGTTTATAATGTGGTGGTAGGGCTGTGCAAGTGGGCAAATATCTCATGTTATGAGTGGGTGCATAAATCTGTTATTGCCTCATAAATCTCATCAAGAGGTCATTTTTTTGACATCTCCCAGACTGATAGTTTGCCTGACAGCCATTTTAGGGAGGAGAGCTACAGGCATGGCAGGGGACGTGAAGGTAGAACAAGCTTTAATGCTGTTTTGTAGTGCCTTCAGTTTCTGAATCTGTGCAGAAGTAGAGTGGCTTCTTTCTTCCTCCTTTATCTTCCTCATCTCCTTCTGTTACTGACTTCTGGGAACTGTGCAACTTCTCAAATGACTTTCAAATTCACCAGCACAGCACCGTAATTGAGCTCAGCCACCTCAAATGGGGGACAGAAGCTCCTCCTGTATAACTCAGCTCTAATGAGGTTTTTAATACCAGGCCACAAAACAGAAGTAGGTAAATCTGATTGTTCAAGGTAGGCAAAATTACAGACCTTCTACACCTAACCCAGTCCAGAAATATGTAGCATAGCTGTGTTCATGTAAGAGGAACATGTCAAAACAAGTGCAGCTCTCCAATAGGAAGCAAATCTTTGTCTGACTTGTGGCTTCAGCAGGTGCTGCTTATGCATGTTCCTTCTCAAAAGATGGGGTTTTCCAGCAATGCAATGATTTAGCCCTGATATTTCCAGGCAGAGATCTGGCTTAGCCCAGCATTCCACCTCTAATAATAGTAGTAATACTTATGGGGAAAAATGTTAGTAAAACAGTGATCCCTCCCAGCTTTTGGCAAGCTGTAGTTCAAGGACTTTGAGCAAGAAAGTCGTGTCTACTCCTTTGTTTAACAATCCTTGACAGACTTTCTTTTGTGAAAACATCTGACTATGTATTAATCTATTTTACATTTTTGCCTTTATAACATCCTGTGACAATGCCATTAATTGTGGTATGGAAAAAGTACCTCCTTTCCCTCTTGTTTTTAAACAAGCTGCCTCATAAACTGCATATTTTACTGCCTAATTCATGTATTCCGAGATATGATTTCCTATTTTCTTTCTCTGTAATACCATTTTATGTAATACCGTTTTATGTCTGTCTTTTTATCCATCTTTCCCCCTTATCTAAATGCACTTGTTTGCTTAGTTCTCCTCAGGTTAAAGTTGCTTCAGTCCTCCCATCGTTGTCACTCTTTGAATCTTTTCTTGCTCTGCAGAATGATTCTCTGAAAATTGCTTGGTGCAACAGCTGTAGGTACAGAGCTCCTGTGGTGTTCCCTGTCAGGTGTCCCTGAGCTGCTCACTCCTGGCACTCGCTTTGCTCTCGCAACCAGCACTGAACTTTGTCATCTCTGAGTGTGTAGTTCCTGACTTTAATTAAATTGCAGTGACTCCAAGGTTTCCATTCACTATACTGGCTGTGACACTGTGGTGTGTGTAAATAAATACTTGACAAATCTATCTGCAGCTCTACACAGTTAGTTGACTTTATAATCTTGCCGCTTGCTCCATTTTTCACATAAATAATTAATATATTGAGTAGCACAAATGCAAAACCAGAGTGAAAACTGGCTGTATACTCCTGTGCTGTTACTTTTAATCTAACCAATTGTTAGTTCACAGGAGGACCTTCCATTTTATCCCATGACAGTTCAATTTCTTTAAAAGCCTGTGGTGAGCGACATTGTCAAAGGCTTGTTAGATAGACATCCAAGCATGTTATACGTATCATATATACCACACTTCCTTATATATGTCATGGCAAGTTTGTAGAGGAAGTCGTGCCATGATGACATTCCTCTATCATGTTTATTTGCATACCTGCTAATCTGTTCTGCAATTTCTATCAACTTTCTCAGTGTAGAAGTGAGCCTGGAGCTACCAGCCTGTTCTTCCCTGGAGTCCTTTTATTGAAATTGGCAGCACATCCTCAGCTTTTTATATCTTGCTTTTTGAAGTTTGTTTTAGAGGGAAGCTGGGCAGTGTGGTTAATAGTTCTATAGTGGTATATTGAAGTGCCTTTACAATTTCTGGGTAAGTAGCATCTAAATCTGGTAGCCTGGTGTTGGTCCTGGAGTCTGATCCAATAGTGCTGTGGTTTTGACAGTTGTGTGCCTGTACCATCTTCTCGCTCCCATACACACCTTGCATTTTCCTAAGTTTTGGGAGAGTGGTGGCCAGTTTGTTTCCGTTGTCCCTTGGCCCTGCTCAGTAGGCAAGCAGACTTTCCTTCTGTGCCCTGAGTGCTTCCCATGTGAGAAACAGGAGCTGGAAGGGGGGAGGTTGCTGGAAGGCAGCAGTATACAGCCATGGGGGAGCACCTCTTTTTGCAGGTCCAGAAGCCATGGCAATAATAATATATAGATAGATATAAATTGGCATTTATTGCATGAATTATTTGCATGGACAGTGTAGTTGAATGTAATTGTTTATACAGTTCTTATCACTCAGAACAAATCTCCGTTTCAATTAAAAGACTTACACAAATGGGCTTTTTCAAATTTTTGCATTGATAATGGATTTATTTAGTATACTAATGTAAACTGTTCTGTTTTGGATTGTATTCATAACAGGATTTAAATACAACTCTTCAGATATTTAAGACATGAATAGAAGTTAGGATCAAAATTAAGGGTAAGGTGTTTATTGTTCAGGAGGGTTAATGTGTGTTTTGATTTTGAAGCATTTCACAATTCAATGTTTCATATTAATTCCTGCCATTTGATCTTCAGTATTTGTAACAAAGATCCTCAGTCATGTGCAAGCTCTCTTTTTAATGAGGATCAGACTTACCCTTCTATGCCTCTAATGGCTTTCTGGCTATTTTACTGCTTTTTACTCCCTGTAAAGAAAGAGGTAATTCATTGTTCTAGTCTTAGAATACTTGAGGTGAGACAGCAGTGCTCTTCTCTTTCTCTTTTACCTACTTCATTTCCCCTTTTCTTCTGTCTTATGTATGTGGTTATTTTTTGTTGTTCTTCAGTTTGTATGTGTGTCCCCATGGTTTTCCTTAATTGCTTTTTGCTCTGACTGCAGGATCCTGGCTTCTGTGTGTGTGTGAGGTTTGTGCAACAGTTTTTATCTAGATTCTGCCTTTTTCAGTGGCTCCTGAATCAACTTCCCTGCCTTGAATCAATTGAGGTAATGTGGCGTGGTGTTGCTTAGCAATGCTGGAAGCTGATACCGCCTGGGTGATGTGTGTGCTGTAACAGCACTGAGCAGGAGAGACTACCTGTCCTCTGTGGTCTGTGCAGAGAAGAAATCCTGCATTTTCTGATGTTTTCAGCATTCTTACCTTTGTGTGTTTGGCTGGGTTTTTTTTCTTTTAATGTTCCGAGTAACAGTTTTACGGACTTATGCATGTTCCTCCCCCCTTCTTTCTGATACATGCAGAAAATTTGATAGCATGTAGAATCAAAATATAATTGGGATGTCAGTCTTTAAAGAACTGGGTCCCTAATTAACTGTCTTGATATAGGTATGTTTTCTGTCTTCCTCCCCCACATACCAAGCAAAGCTGTTGTGAAGGCAGAGCTGAGCTTTGTAGGATGTTTCAGTCCTCCAAAGCAGCACAGATTGGCAGCCAAACTGGTGTGCATGGCCGCGGATTAAAAACCAACCACATAAGAAATGTAGGATGAGGTATTTTGGCAGCAGATGTAAAGTTGTTAATGGAACTTATTAGCGCTGAAATATTTCTTTTAAATTGTTGAAAAATCTAAATTTTCAGCTGTGGGTAGGTTTTTTTACTCTCATTTAAATGGCAAAAGAGCGAAGTATTGTTTCTTGCAGGTTTCTTGTTTTGTTGTTTTTTACAAAGCCAAGGGAGTATACAGAAAAAAAATTCAAACTATCTGCTTGTTTTCTTATTGTTCCTTCTCTTGAATAAAAAGGACTAGAAAAAATTACATACATTGGAATCAAGTATCTTTGAGGCACATTTTTACCAGCTGGCTGCTCCCATTTTTGCACAACACTGAATAGCATGGGACCCCATGTTTAAGTTGTAGGGTAGGATAACTGTGAAGGTGTTATTTTCCTCTTTTAAACCAACTAGAATACAAACCAAAGTTTTAACTTGCAATCCTGGGTGGAAGAGAGAGGGGGTGTTCTCCATCAGCTTATCAGGAGTGTGGAGCCTGACATACTTCCTTTCTTTGATGGCAGTTGTGTTGAGTATATCTGAATAGCAGGGATAAAAACTTGATCAGACTCAAAGTCTTTGTTCATTTCATGCAGTAATGTTTGTGCTTCAGTAAGCACAAGCCCACAACTCTTTTGCAAAAACTCTACTTTGGAGTTGGAAGGCTTGCAAACTCTTTACAGAGTTCTTACAAATTTTGTGTACAGCTAGCCAAAGTAACTGGGTAAGCAATTGCAGCCCTCAGGTGCTGGGTACCTGCTGTCTCAGTGGTGCTGCCAGATCACCTGTTCCTTTGAGCCTTTGCCCCAGCACTGCACTGCTGATGGGGTGGAAGAAAGGTATTGGTGGGATGGGGACATGGACCTCCACAGCTGGATCATGGGGGCCCGGCCTGAAAAATTAATCTGGGCACTGAGGGTGTGCTTGATGATGTCAAAATGCACCCAGAAGTCGAGGGTGGTGGAGGTGATGTGGTCTGGAGGCTGATCCCACCTCAATGCTGTTTACTGGGGCTGTAAAGGATTGCTTATGAGACATGGGGTGGTTCAGTGGGTTGGTCCCTGTGACCAGCTGCTCCTGCCTCTCTTAACCAGTAGTGTTCGTAACCAACAAATGCATTTCCAGTAGCCTGATAGTTTATTCATTTCTGGTTTAGACCATTTAATCCATAGTATGTACTCATGAGTCCTTGTCTGTAAGGAAACAAAACATCGAGCTGGCAAGGGGATTTTATAGCAGGTTCATTGCCATGGTTTCAGACGGCCTTATGTAGCCTAAAAATAGATTCAGGGAAGAATATTCTCTTCCCTTCCCTGCCTCCCCCAGCTCTAACTAATTGTAACTTCCTTTTTTGTACATTTTTGTTGTTGTGGATTTACTGACTGACAGGTCAGGCAAATTTGTTTGATGTTTTGTTTTAAAGAGGAAAGTTCATTGCAGTGTCTAATACATTGGGGAGTGACTTCCCTGGCTATTACCTTCTGCTCCTGTCTCCTACACTTCAGTAGTGCCACTCTGGTAGACTGCAGCTCATTACAAACCGGTGTAATAATCTGAGATGTGTGAGGGACCATCCTGGGGATACCTTGGATAATTACAACCTTGACATTGCCTTGTGCTGAGCAGGGGAAGTGTAGAGAGTACATGATGATGTGCCTTGAGCAGCCTGCACTGCTGCCTGAACAGCATCCTCTTCCAGAGTCCAGCTGGCAGCTTTCCTGTGTCTCCTGCAACCCCACAGCTAGGATGTTGCAGACAGGTTAGGGATCATGGCTGTAACTAGCAGGACAAGTTTTAAAATACTGCTTTGTGTACAGCGATGCCTGGGCTGCAGCTGCAAGGAGCTAGGGGAGGCAAATTGGGTGACCTCTGCTTCCCATTCTTGGTGTCCTTGCTGAGACAGCATTAGAGCTATACAGCCTTGGCTGGCATGCCTGGAGCTTGGGCATGGCTTCACTACCTCCAGATTGCAGTGTTGTTTGTCTTTGAACGTCAGAAAAGTGGAGGTGGAACACAGCTTGGCAATTAATACGGTCTCCTCTGATGTGTACTGGCTAAGCTATGTTTAGCTTCGGGCTGGACAGTTGAATTTCTTCCCCCCCCCCCCGATTTCAACATAGGTGCTGACTGCTTCTGTTAGCAGGAGTCCTAGATGCTTTTAGATCTCTCTCTCCAGACAGGAAGGGCATGGGTTGGAATCACACCGATGCCTTGGATTTCCTGCATTGCTTCCTGTTGAATTGCTGGGCCAGAAGCTAATGGGAGAAGATACTTTACTCAGTGTTCAACTCCTGAGGCTCACAGCATGCCTATTTATGTTGGAAAGCAAGTAAATAGCCCCATAGCAGCCTTATCAACTATATCTTTTAGTGTGGGGTTTTGGAGCAAAGGGAAAGTGTTCTGGGTTGAATTGCAAAGGGGAAAAATCCCGTGTGGTCTCTTAGTAGGTTGTTTGGTGAGCAAGGTGTTGGTTCTGCTGATCCATTTCTCATCACCATTTTTCTATGACTGCTCAAGAGAAACTGCAGTAAGTTTATTTGTTTGTTTGTGTTGCTGCTGGTACCGGGCCTTTTCTTTCTTCCTGCTGCTGCTTTTGTGGCCAGGATGCCCTGACCTCCCTCAGTAGGGACTGAATGGAGAAGGGCTGATGTGATGTCAGGGTACAAATATGTCAGTGAATGGGCTGCAGTATATTGCTAATTCCTTCTCTTCTTGGTTTATTTACTGGTTGTAAATACTTTCAGACTTTCCCGTGTTTCTGAATCGATCAGGGTTGTGTCTCCTTTTTCTATATGCCATGTTGGACAAAATTTGTATATTTAGGAAGAAGGTGGTACCAGATAGATAGGACTGCTTAAGGTAGGACTGCTATCCAGAATAGATCAAACTTTTTGAAGTATTTTCTGTTGCTTGTATGCTGTGCTGCTTTGCATTTGGTAGCTGCAACATATGCCTATGCTTCCCTGCTCCTCCCTGAGATACTCTGCAGTATTCATATGCCTGATTTGGCAGCTGGAGAGCAGAAGAAGAGCAGCCCCCAAGTACAGATGAGAGAAATGTGCCTTTTCAGCCTTCCAGAGGGGCAGGAACCTGCCTTGACTTGTTCTTCACCAGTACAAGGCACAGGATCTGGGGCACAGGTGGGTCAGGTTGGCTGTTACTTTGTTCTGAAGAGCGTCTCTTCCTCTTAGAGTGGAGGTGAGTTTGCCATCCTTTTGGAGGATGCACACTGGGATTTTCATAAAATACAGGGGTTCCTGGTTTTAAGGGTTAGCAATGCATTTTTTTGACATCTGGTGATTTTTTTTCTATGTCCCGTTCCAAACTCAAACTGAAGGAGTTCCTCCAAGGATGAGAGCATGACTACCATCTGTGTTCAGTCATGTGCTCCCTGGGGAGAAATGCAGACTGCTTCATGCAGGCCAGTCCAGATTGCAGAGCCAGGCCATGTTAGTGACCCTATGAAAATATAATCCTGTCTGATGCTAGAGGGGAAAAGTTTCCATACCTGGCAGATGTTTACATATTCTTTAAGTGGACCGCCTTTCTGCTGTAGTGATTTAAACCCCTGAAAATACTCTATGCATGGATTTACATAAAATAAAGCAACCTGCGTAATATTATATCAATGCACAGTAGACAATCATCTCTTTCCCCTCCCATCTGTCCAACGCTTGTGTCATTTTTCATCCATTTTTGTTCCCTCCAACACTTCCAGCCGCTTCCTTGCTCTGCCCCCTGGGCACCAGTGTGCTCCACATGGGAAAGCTTCTGTGTCTGCACGCTCCTGAATTGTGCTGAGCTTTGTATGAGAGCTTACCTCCTCTGTTGAAAGATGAAGAGACTGGGGTGTGTGTCTGTGTGTGTGAATGGGAGTGGTGGATGGCTGGAATCAGAGACAGAGGGTGTATGTATTTGGAGGAGCTTTCAGGTTGCTGGTGCATCTACAGGAGTAAAGAAGTTGGGGGTGAGGTGAAGGCGATGTCAAAAGCAGAAAATCCTATACTGTTTGTTTTGTCTGGATAATGAGGTGTAATTTGAAGGCAGATGCTTCACTTGTAGACCTTGTAGGAACTGAAATATTCATATTCAGGAGTTATGAAAATTGAAGATACTATTTTCTGGAATCTCAAGGTAGTGCCAGTCATGTGATTTGCTTTCTTTAGAGTTCACATAAGGCAACACATCTTAATACTTGGAATATCATTATAGATCAGATGCTGTTTAAAGAACGTGATTAATGTTGCAAAGCAGAAGTTCATAATGTAAAGATGCAATTCTCCCTTTTTGTGACGTACGACACAAGTGTAACTATTTAGTTGCATTTTCCCCGTGTAACAATCTTTATGTTATTTGTTGGCTGTGGTAGTAGTTCTCCTACTGCAGGGCACTGTTGTCTATTACACTGTCTGAGAAAGCTCTTGTCCTTGCCTTTTGCAGATATTGAAAGGGAAGGGTGGCTCAATATGGTGATGGCCTCCTGCTTTTAAGGAACTGGACTCAGTTCTCAACAGATTCCCTGCATTGTTAGAAGTGATTTAAACACCCAGGAAATGGTTAAACTCTTGATAAGCTTGAGGTCCAAGAGCTAATTTTCAGAAGGCTTCATGCTCCTGGATGTAGCCTGCAATTGTGTCTGAAGCAAGCTGTGGGCTGTGAAGTACTTGAAGCATGATTTGGCCCTGCAAGTCTCACTTGGGGCATACAGAATCTGTTGGTTTTCATTCTGTTTGACCTAGATCAATAAATAGATTTAGACTCCAAACTCCTAGTAGAGCCAGTATTTACGTGTCTTGGGCACCTGGGTTTTCTGTCTGTAATTTCCCATATAGGAATTAAGGATATTGTGATGCCTTCTCCTCAAACAATCATGAAGCTAGAGTAAGTAATTTTTGAGAGAGTAAATCAGCCTCCTCTACAGAAAGCACAGAAAGATAATTGTTAATTCTGTTTTAAGAGTGGAGTTCATGTCGTTAGTAAGCCTTAAGGATAGATCAGGGTGGAAAACAGAAATCCTGAGCGCCTTCCTCCACTGGCTGTGCTCCCTTGTGCACTGAAACAGCCAGAGTGGTCTTTGGCAGGTCCAGGGAGGGAAATTGGTTATGGTGTGCAAGAACAGGAAAGGGTAACTTGTAGTTTGACGACATGCTTAAATACAAACAATTCCTGATTCTCACCTCTTCCTGTAAGTTGTGCAGTTTTCCCTTATTTAAAGAGGAAAATGAGAATCTATTATGTTTGAAAATGAAAGCTGCCATAGCAGCTGTAAGGTTTGCACCCTTTAGTGGGGATTTCTGGCACTGGGGTGAGAGATGAGAGCAGCAGTGTCAGTAGACAGTCGTGCTCCTCCACGCTGCTCTCACCCTGAGAGGGGGAGACCTCTGAGTTGTTGTGCACATGCAGGATAGGGCTGTTGACTTTGGTCTCACCTCATAGAATAGGATATCATAGAATCATAGCATATCCTGACTTGGAAGGGACCCAAAAGGGTCACTGAGTCCAACTCGTGGCCCTGCACAGGACAGCCCCAAGAATCACACCATGTGCCTCCTGAGGATGTTGTCCAAATGCTTCTTGACCTCTGACAAGCTTGGAATCCATCCTGAGTAATCTGTCAGGAATAAAACCTGATGTCACTGTTCATGCACAAGGAAATAAGCTATTTTCTATCAGATGTGACATACTTTTCCTCCCTCTCTGATTTGTCTTGCCCTTCCTGACAATCCTTTTGCATTTTTTGGGACACCTCTTCAGTTTTGGCTCGTTATTCTCTTATCTTTCACCTGCAGTTTCACCTCCCTTGCAGAGTCATTGTCAGACACCAGACTTCTTGCCTGTCCCAGTGCCCCTTCCCCATCCTTGTCCAATTCTGTTTTTGAAGTTAGTCAACTTTTTCCTTTTTCCTGCCTTGTTTTGTGCACTGCCTAGAGATCCCTGGCTCCCTTTCCTGCCTGTTTTGCTTGCTCTCCCTCCTGTTTTGGACCCTTGTCCCAGTCTGCTCCTTCGTCTCCCTCAGGTCTGGCATTTGTCCCTGCTGCACTCCAGATGCACTCCTTTCGCTTCCTTGCTGCCCGGGTGCCGGCAGCTTGGCCACGGCCAGCGCAGGAAAGATGGGTTCCCTCCGCTGCAGGGCCTGGGCCCACGCCAGAGCCTGGACCTGCTCCAGTTGGGCAGCCATGGAAATGAAAAGAGTCTTGGGCTCCTCTGTTCCCAGGCTGGCGCGTGCTCGCCCGCTCTGCAGGCAGTCACTGGGTTGCCACTGGGAAAGTGTGCGATGTTCGAGTGTGCTCAGCAAGGAAAGGCTCCTGGGAGATCCTGGTTATTGACTCTTGAAAGGTCTTTGCCTGCCATGAGCGTGCTGTGTGCTACCATCAGATATGGGTATAAAAACTGATTTCCATGTTCAGCATAATCTAAAGTTACTTGAGACTTGGGAGCCAAGAAAGGAATATGAGGAGTATAGGATGCTCTCCAAGGGAAGGAAGAGCAATCTAATACCCAGCATGCCTGCTTTGCCCACCACAGCAGTGTCCTCTGCTGTGCTGCTTTACTGGGAGCCTTGTATTGAGTGTGAGAAGACCTGTTAAAATCTTCCAGGCAGCATTTATGTTGGATTATTTGAAATGTATTATTTATTATGTCCCTCTTTCTGCTTGATTGTTCACTGTCAGCTTCTGCCTCTTGATATCTGAATTTTAAAAAGGGAGTCCTACACCTCTCTGTCTTGCTTCGATTGTAAAGGCTGTTTTGGAGTGTTACTTCCAATGACATTTCAAGGAGGTCAGTGCAGACTGCTGGGCCGCTTTGGCAGTATTTCTGCTTTCTCTCCTTGCCAATGCTGCAAGGAAGACAACAGAACAAGAGAATTGGTGCTTTCCACTGTCTCTTTTAGTAGTAAAAAGTACAGATTCCACAGATAATGCTTTTTCACACCTCTAAGAAGGTGAGTAATTAGTTTTGAGATGTAACAGGAAACCACAGGGATGTAATCTCTGCTGAAACAGGTTTGTTGATAAAGAGACAGTGGTGTGGTTGAACAGGAAAGCCCTTCTCTAGGTGCAGCTTCTAAAGCTTGCTCTAACAGTGCTGTGCTTTAGACTGGCGTGTCAGTTTTCATTGTGAAGTTAGTTACAGTGGGAAAAGACATTTGTTCTGCAGACACAGCAGCACCTCATACAGCTACGCCTGTCTTACGTGAAAACCCACCCTTGTCTGTCTTCATGTAGCATATATAATACTTACATTTTAGCCAAACACAAAATGAGGATATACCTGTAGCAACAGTATATCCATGTATCTCTCGCAGTATCTCTGATAGCTTTTCACAGAACAAACGTAGTGTTATCAATTGTCTAAAGACAAAAGTACCGTATCTTGAAAGATCAGGAGGGCTGTCATAGGACAGACAGTGATGCTCTGGAATGTGATGCTCAGCGCAGGTAGAGTCTTTCACTGGTGGAAGTATTTGCACAAAGAGAAATGGATTAGGAACCTAGCGAAGTTTGAAAGTTTTGCAATAATTTTTAAAAGAATTTTTGAAGGAAGAATAATGGCATAATTTTAAAACACTCTAGGGTATTCGAATCTGAATATTATACAATCACACATCATGACCCATTTTATCTCCAGCAAGATGCAAATGAATATATTAAGTTGTTTTCTAAACAACAGTACATAAAGTACTTTTTTCTTCATGGTACAAGTATTTCTTGCTGGTACTATGTCATTATTAAGTGTGGTATTTCCTTGGTCATAAATAAAAAGGCTTATATAAAAAGACTTGATTAAATAGACCCAAACAAAACAATCATTGTATATCCAATTATAACAAGCAGTTTTACAAACTTATAAAAAGTCTCTTTTGGGAACAGACGTTTAAATATTTAAAAACATCAGGAATTCTTTTCTGGTTTTATAGTGGGTTATATACTGAGTGTAGAACTGTGGCCATAAATATGTTTTTCCTGGTGCACAAGCTATGTAATAATTTTGTGGGAGCCTGATCACAGGCTTTGGGCATAAAGGAAACTAGTCAAGGCCATTATGGCTTCAATCTAACATGTTTGGATAGGCATCATCTGTGGCTGCCCAATGCTGAACACTGATGTCATCGTCCTCTGTGGTTTGGAGCCCCCTGTGCTCAGGGGCACCTACCCCCTGAGCAAGCACAGTGTGCGTGCTGCACCTCCTGGGCTTCTGCTCCCTGCTCATGCAGCACACCAGCACAATTATGGGGGTCCCTGATGGCTCTCAGCAGGAGAGAGAGTGGGGCCAGGCACACTGACCACAGCCTTATGGCCCTCTGGAAGGGGTCTGTGTGCTCAGGGCAGGGAGAAGCTCCTCTGAAGGGCCACTGAATGCCTGAATTCGTCTCTGGTGCTCAGAGACACCTTCTCCTTCTCTGGAGGATCTGGCTTGCATTTAGGCAGTGTGAATACCTCTACTGTATACTCAGACTTGGTTCAGAGAAATAGCATTTCCCCTGAGCTGTTTTATTTCTCAAAACCAGGACTGTATCAGATTTTCCCCCAACTGCTGAACAGTAGTATTAATGTAGTGTGTTATTTATTCTTTTGACATGTTTTTATTTCATGGAAAACGTCTACGTTATGCTTGAAGCTGGGTATGAGTTGCTGGATCCCTTTCAGAATTCTGTTAAATCTGGAAGTAAATCAGATTACTTTGTTCTACTATAAGCACATTCAGCTTGGCTTTCACATGAGGTGTTGTATGGGTGAATGAGCCCAGAGCACTCCAGCTGGTGCAACAGCTTTATTTATGCAGAGTGATGGCATGAAAGGGTTTTGGAAAGTGCTTTTAATGGCTTCAGGATTGATTTTTACCACTATTGAACCACCAAACTGCTTTAAGTTCTTACCCATTTCGCTTGTGTTTTCTAGGGACAAACTGTGGGCTCAGGTGATGACCCAGTTAATCAGGAAACTGTGCTGGTTGGAAACACAAGAAGTAGAGGTTTTCTTAGACTCTCCTTATATGTTCCCAGCATTTACCATGTGGCAATAAAGCTTCTACAGTTTTTCTGTTCATAATGTGAAATAGTTTTTTGCCCACATGAAGGTGCTTTTATATCTCAACTTTGAAATGCTTTAGGTCTTCATAAAATGGTAACATGTACTTTGTCAGTTCTACAACACATTTTATCATCACTAGAGGATTAGCTGGCTGATTTTAGCATGTATTTCATGCACTCCTTACTCTTAATATTTTTTCCCCCATGGTTTTTTTTTTCAAATCCCATTTTGTTACTGGTGCGAGCGTGTTGAATTTTACTTTTTTGTAGGTTTTAGTGACAGAATTGACAGGTTATGCAAAATGGAAAGAGTGTCAGTAAAATGGAGTATGTAAGTATTTTGATACGTAGCTTGCAGCTTCTTCCTAAGCATAATTTTTGTCAATGGGTTGAAAAAGCTCTCAGAAAACAGGTTGGGAGTTTCACAGTGAGGAAGAAGTATCCTGCCCCTGGCCCAAGATAAAGCAGAAATTTTGTCGAAAAGGTGTGGTCTTGTCCAGTTGGGAAAGTAAAGTGTCAGGGAAGTATTTTTAATGGAAAACAGTGTTGAATTTCATGTATAAGTATGTTATAAACACATACATGGTAGTTAAATGGTGCGATCAGTGCAAAGCAAGTGGGCAATATCTAATTCAAACTTTAACTTGTCTAATAGCAAATGAAGCATTTGTGTGGAAATACCTCCCTCTGGTCTATTAAAGGATTCATGGCTCCATGAGATCCCTGTTTTGCTCAGACTGTGCCTTTGGATGTGAAGCAAAAACATAGTTGTTGGGTGAGAGTCACTAATTGAGCAATTGGAAATAATCATCCCCTTGGCTTAGCAGATGAAACACTAATTTTCCTTCCAGGAATAGCCAGAATTACCTGTTTGTACAGTGCCTTCAAGCTGGCTGATTTAAAACTTGAATTAAAAACTTTAAAATAGGCCGTGTTGGTTTGAATATGATGTTGGCATTCCTGATTCAGGTAAGTGATGTTGATCATGGTACAAGGGTGCCAGGTAGGGGTGGTGAAGAACAAAGTGAAGGCAAGTCTCCAGAGGCTGGGAAACAGTCACAATCAGTCCAAAGACTGACTTGTATGAAGAGGTTTCTGAGGAGTTCCTTTGAGAGGGTGAGTGTAAGAAGTTTTTCTTACTGAATTGCTCACTTACATATGTACAATGGCTTTGCTTGCTTGTGTGAGATGCAAGGAAGAAGAAATGTTTCTTCTTTCTTGCCTGCAATCATTTTCTAATGCAGTGTTGTCCAGAAGCATAACACATAGTGAATCAATATGTCTACTGACTTGTTCAATATCACTGATGGCCATCAAAAGTAATTGTAATGTTGTGGGTTGAAAAAAAGTATTGGTAGACCAGATTGGCTTAACTCACAGAGCAATCTGTATTTGTACTTAAGGGATGAGGTTTTTCACAGAGGCAATTGGAAAAGCATAGATTTACCTGCTGCTGCACTTGTTGATAGATCTACTGACAGGTGTGTGGCTGAGGAAAAAAGATAGCACACATCAGATTTGTGCAGGCTGGGACTGTTCTTTGCTGACATCTGGCAGAAGAATTGGAATCTGGGACAGCTGCTTGTGCCACAGAATTGCAGACAGGTTTAGGACCTGAATGCAATGAAGATAAATGAGCTCCAGTTGGAAGCTGAATGGCCCTAAAGTCGGAAACGAATGTGGGCACTCTGAATGCTGTACTGATAGGCTTGCAAGAGGTGGTTTTTACCCTGTACAGTCATAAATGCTCATTTTTCTGGACTTCAGGCTACATTATTGGCATACTGAATAGTTTGAGTCTTTAAAGCTTTGTGTTACTGCTCAGTTCCCTAAATTTGACATCGGTTTCAGGCTCTAGCTAGTTTGGTGTCAACAACTAAGTGTATTCTATTGCTTTACAAACCTGAGCACTTAGTCTGTCCATCTGCATAACCATCCCACAGAAACTGGGTCGAGGGATAAGACAGTGTTATTTAGAGGTTTTCAGAGTCTGACCAAGGTAGGCAACTTTGTGTGCTCTTTTCTTTTTCAGTACAGGTGATGAATTTTATTCTTTTAGGGACAGTCTTGCATAGTTGAGGGAATTTCTTACTGCTGCAAACTTTAGGAAGTCTTCAGAATGCTGAAGAATCCAATTCTGAGTCTTGCTTTTGCAAGTCTCTATCTAATTTTTTTTAGACGGCCATGGTGTTTTCTTGCTCAGGCAGGTTTTTCAAGGTTAATTTTCAGCCTTTAGAAAAAAGAAATCTGTGTTTAGAAATTCTGCCTGGTTAAGGACCTCACCCTCCATCCTCTTTTCCACTGACTGTACAGGAGACTAGACATGACCTATCTACTTGCTGATCTTCTTGACCATACCTTAACTTGAGCCCCCCTACTTCTGTCTTCATGAAACAGCCATTGCTTACAACATTAACTTTTTTTCTGTTTTGAGCGAGAAGACAGCCTAATTATATAGAAAAACTGAATTTTTATTGGCTTCCTTTTCTGTCTGAGCATTGTGGATGTGAGCAGAAAGGGCAGACAAGAAACTGAACACAAATCCCTTCAGTTGCAAGGTTTCTTTAGAGTGAGTCAAACTTAGTCTGCTGGGTACAAGCAGAGAAACAAGACAGCCAGCACCTGTGTCTGTACTACTGCCCTTCAAGCTTGAGCTATTTTTCTATTAAGAACTTCTCTCATTTCTTTGCTTCCACAAAAATGCTGTGTTTTATCAAAGAAATTGTAAGTTGGACTTCACCGATCCTTTTAGGTCCCTTCCAAGACAGGATATTCTATGATTCTGTGATTTACATGAATAAGTTAAATTTTTTTTAATCATCATATTGCTTTGCACAGTTCTGCCAGGGACTTGCAGAAATTAACCAAATAATGTTTCAAAGTATAAAAACCTGAACTCTATTGGCCCTCTGTCTGCTTCCCATCATTTCAGGCTGAATTTTAGTTTCAGTCTTCCTGGTCCTGTTGCCTTGTTAGGTTATTTTATTATTATTTTTTAATATGGGTTCAAGATACTTGATTTCATTGTTATGGTAATTCTGATGTAATAATGAAAAGGCAGCATCCTTGACAATTCATGCTGCTTGTATAGAATTTTCTCAAGGTGTACAAGTGTGCTGTGTGCTTTTAGTAAGGCTATACTCTCACCATCCCACTGTGCCTCAGGCTTCCCCACCTTTAAGAGGAGTGTACTGAGCATTGTGCTTCCTTCTGTTTCATGCTGTGGAAATGTGTCATAAAGGAAAGCAAAAGAAGTGGAAAGGGCCTGGATATGTGGCGCCATTCTCCCCCATAACAAGAGTCTTCAGGCTTTGGGAGCCTCTTGCATCAAATTCTGAGCCCTGGTCTGACCCAAAGAGCAGAGTAGTTGAGAGATCAGAGTGGCATCTATTCCAACATTTCAATCAGTGGCTTATTGCTTCTATTTTCCTCAGTATTTAGTAATTTTTGTAGCCCTTCATTCCTGCCCCTGTCTTCCCTGCCCCAGCCCCAACAAGTGCTGTTTATACTTGCAGCTCCCTTTAGACTAAGCAAGTTTGATACTTTTTCCATCCTGCCAAAGAAAAATATGTGGAAATTTTAATTGGCCAGCACCTTTCCGATGCTATAAAATGTGCCTGCTTTGAGCATGGAGAGCTGAGGTGGCTTTATGCTGAACCACATTGTGGCCTTTGTCCAGCTACTGCGTAAGTATATACAGACCTTAAATTTTTAGTCTAAGCATTTAGTATCTGTATAAAATGGTTATTAATGTGTTACTAGAACAAAACAACATCTCCTAATCTATCTAATGGCAGTTGTAGGGTTTTGTTGTGCCTTCCAGGTGCTGTAAGTAGAGAAAGCTTGAGTCAGCCCAGTGGCCTGACAGCAGCTGGCTGGGCTTAGCTCACCCTGGCTTTAGGTTTTCCAGCCTGCCGAGAGCTGATTTAATTTGTTAACCCGGCCAAGAACAAAACACTGAATTGTTTTATTTTGAGTTAGAGAGGTGCAGTGGCTCAGTCTGAGGAGGGTGAGAGTCAGTGCGTGGCAACAGGCAGGACTGCATGGGTGGGAGCTGGGAAGGAGCAGAAGGGGACAAGGCTCCCCTGTGGGCAGCTCTGCTGTCTCAGTAACTTCTGCCCTCACACAGGTTAGGATGCAGGTTCGTTCTCTGCAGAGGACTCTCTCCATCTTGCAGGTGCTACGGCACTACTGAGAAGGGCACTGACATCCAGTGAACCCACAGCAGAAACCATAGACTTGATTTTGGCCCTGGGTTTCAACAGCTGTCAGGAGTGGGCAGAAACCTTTAATTTTCAGAGTTCAGATGAGTCCTTTCCTGTTTGCCACTCTCTGCTCCTGTACTGGTTGTCTACCTCCACGTATGTTTTGCTTAGAGCTGCATATGTTAGAATCTGGTGGCTGCTGCTGTTTCTTCTTCATTAATACCTTCCCCAATATACTGTCGTCTTCTACTAGAGTGTCTTTGAATTTCTCTATCCTTTGTCCAGACCTGATCCATCTCTTCATCATGACAGACATTAGGCATCCTAATCCCCTCAGGTTTGCTCAGTGTTTACTTAGTGCTCTTCTGTTGCTTTCTGTGACCTTAGTTCACTGTCTCCTATATCAAGGTGATATAGAGAAAGGTATGCAGCTTGACTGATGTGCTGTGTTATTTTAGAGAGGGTAATTTTTAAGGCCTCTTACATAAAGGTATAGTAAAAATATTATGCTAATGTTATGACAACAGCATAGTGAGGCTAGTGTCATGCAGAAAAAAACCTTAAATAACTTCCAGTGCAGCATGCTGATGTTTAGATGTATAGGTTAAAAAATTAAAGGTCTGCTTTTAATTTTCTAAGTAGCAGATGCTTGTGATCAGGGTGGCCAATAGTTCTTAGATCTTTGCTTCCAAAGGAAAATGTGCGTGTATATAGATATGTTAAACAAGAATTTCTCTATTACTAAGTGTTAAAAAGGATAAAAAATATCTCAGCTGTATATATGGAGTGGATTTTCTTGTACCTTCCCTCCATGATTTTTTTGGCTCCTAAATTTAGGTGGGTTTTATGTGTTTCATTAAGTTTATTGGATGTCTGATTGTGTGTGTGGGCCACTAGATCATCTAGTCAGAAGAACATTTATAGAAGGGTTTCATGTCTGTAATATTCCTATGCATTGATTATTTAATGGTATTACTTGAACTGACTTGGATTGATTCCTATATTTATGATTTAATGGAAAGAACATAGCCAAAAACTTCTGTAGTAATGTAGCAGTTGTAGAGGTCCTTTCTGCCCACTTGGTGCTGTCTGGGGTATGTGGTGACTTCAGAAGAGCTCTTAAAACAGCTTTGGAATTAATATGAACATGGACCAGTATCTTTGTGCACTTCTAGACTGGGTGCCTGTGCTACCTTTTTAGATGATCCTTTGTACTCCACACACAGGGAAATCAGTTTTATTTGTAAAGGGGCCTGGAGTCTTTCCATGTAGAGCTTGGGGTCTTTTTTTCTGGAGTTCCTGCCTCCAACTGCAGCTTTCTTGTTGGCACTGCTTGTCTTACAAAAAGGTTAAATTTAATTAATTTTAAAGAATAAGATAAATATAATTAATTCTTCATAGATTTTTAGATTGCAATGATAATTGAGGAAAAATTTGCCTCTCTGGTAGTGGTTGACATGGACTTGGGTAGGTTTTGCTGGTATCTTTCCAGGTTTGATGGGCAGGTTAGTGCCAAATCGTTGCAAAATCTTGCCTGCATTTTTTTCTTCTCCTTCACTTGTGCCCATTGAATTGATACTTAGAAGTGTGGGATCCATAATTTTTAATTCCCTTCCTTCTCAGCTAACATTTCTTTTAATCCAAGTGCTGTTCTAAAATTTTTTACACTTGGGTATTTGTGGTGTAAAAAATCTGTGGGAACAGATTAGTCAGGACATGGAAGAGTAATGTGTAGTAAATACTTTAACCTGCCAAAGACAGGGCTGTTTTTATTCTATCCTTGTGGTGGGAACTGGTGTCTTATTACCTGTCACTGTTCTTTACAGTATCCTGTAGAAATGGTGATGCATTCACTAATACATAGGCTGTCTTGTACTTCCTTTCTTTCCCATATAAGCTTCTCCAAAATTGTAACCTCAGAGTTAAAGCCAGGCAGTGATTGGCAGTACTCTTCTTCTGCCTCTGTTCATCTGGAAAGTTACATTTCCATGTGTGCCCATCTGTGTGCTACATGTTTTGGTCATTGATCACTGTATAAAAGTCATGCAGAATGAAAATGCATTTACCAAGAAAGATAAATGGACAGTAAAAGTGGATTTCATCGGAAACCCAGCTAGAGTGTCAAAAACCAGGGTAGGAAAAGTGAAATAAAATCCTACTGTGATGTGTAGCATTCAACAAGTAAAACTCATGGTGGTTGTATTAAAAAAGAAGGTTCAAAGTTGTGCCAAGTAATGAAGAATTTCCCAGTGTTGTCTTTTTTTTCTGGCCTTCCCAGTAGCGTGTCCTCGCAGTCCTTGGCTCATGAGGGGGATCAGGCCAGGTCCCAGGTCTAGAGCAGCTCTGCTCCCCAAAGCAAACAAAATATTTGTTTGTCCAGTTGGTGTAATCTTGTACCCCTTGGCTTTCCTGCTTCACAGACCCTTACCAAGGTGGCAGCTGCAAAGGGCCAGAGAAGGCTGGAAGGAAAAAGTGCTTATGTAGCCAAGAGGGAATGATGGTCAGCAAGTGCTGAGTTGTCCCACCTGCTCTTCTCGCCTTCCTACCTTCTCTGGAAATCCTGTCTGGGACTGATAACAGCCTGATTCATAAATAAATTTACATAATTAATTGAAATCTGTGTTCTGTTGTGCTCTATTTCCAATATGGTCTTGTTTGCTTTTGCAGGAGAAAAGGAATAATTTGCCCTTGTGCAGTACTGTAGCCTGTCAGCCTTACCTTCAGGAGGCAATTAGCCTGTGTATTTTGAAAAGTATAAAGTTTGCTTGATTTTCTTATCTTCATCTGAGACATGTAAGAAAAAATTGTGATGGCTCTTACTTTTTGTTAATGGTCATATGGTTTACTAGCTGTGAGCATATATACCATAATGCTTATGTCCAAAACATCATCTTTATGACTGATATGGTCTTCTTTGCCCTTATTCTTTCATCAGATATAAGAAACGCATTTCCCTAAACATGGGTGAAACAGAGCAGAGACCAACTGCAGGATCCCGCTTAGGAGCTCAGGAAAATGCTGGGATCAGTACTTTGGAGCATGGACAGAAACCACCTGTGACACCTCCAGGAAAACTTGTCTCTATCAAAATTCAGATGCTGGATGACACACAAGAAACTTTTGACATTCCGGTAAGGATGTGGAGGTTGGGGTGGCTAAAGATTATTCAGGCATTTCTGGAAATGCATGTTCTCAAGCCAGTTATCTTTTTTATTGCAGCTGTGATTTTTTGGCTAATGAATTCATGTTGCAGAGAAAATGGCTGTTGTGTAGAGATGTTGGTGCAATAGAATAGGATTAAACAGGGAAGTGAACTGTAGATTGCAGTTACTAATTCCATTTCTGTTTGAACAGCTTCAGGAGAGGGTAAAGTCCTTGGTGAGTTTTTTCTTCAAATACTACATCAGTGGTTTCCTCTTCTTTCTGAACAGTTGATATACTTTCTTGCTGCTGTTTTGCTCTTTATCCAGTAAACTGTAGATCTATATAGATTTTTTTTGTCTTTCCTCTGGCAAGTCCTTAGGATAGTAACTGAAAATCATCAAAGTTTTCAGTAATTCATATCACTCTTACATGCAGTGAGTGCTCTTCACACAGGTTAAGTGCAAGGAAAGAAGAAAAGCAGTCTCTAGATCTAAAGTTTCTCTGTGCCCCATTGAAATTAATCTAGGTTTGTTCTTGCCAAGGAGACAGAGTTACTACTGCTTTTGTGTGTGTTTGTGATCAGTAGAATCAGTCAGAATTAGTTTTGATACCAAGACCGATCCGGTTTCACACTATCTATCTGTTAGTAGCCACTGATGATTTTAACATGCCATGCTGACAGAATTAACACGTAAGGTGTTTGAGCACTGCTGCTGTTATGGAGGTGTACTGGAGTGTGTATTTTTCAAAGTCTTCAGGGTTCAGTGAATAGGAAAGCAGAAACCGGAGTTCAAATTTCATTCTTTGTTACTTGCATTTTCTGTAGCTATGGTAATTCCCATGCCTTCATTGGTTCAGCTTTCCCTTCTGTAAAATGGAGGATCACCAGTGAGATACAGAGGTCTTAGACATATAGCACCCTGGAAAAATGTTATCCCTGCATTAAACAGGAAGGAATTCTGATGAGGAAAATTATCATAAAAAGTGATACCTGTTTATGAGGTTTTGTCTGTTTTCTGTGTGTACACACACACTTTTTGATCTGCTCTCTGCTGCTGTTTGTGATCCAACTACAACTGTTTATTCAGTGTCAGACTTTATTTTAGTGGAAGGTAAATTCTCTGGACGGGCAGGTTACGTGTGAACTGAACTGCCATCAAGCGAAATGCCCATGTATATAGCAACTTGTTATGCTTTTGTGCTTTTCAGAATGCCTGCCAAATATCCATAGCAAACAGTCTTTAGGTAAAAGCTGTCTTTAGACAATTGTTGCTGTTAAAAAGTGTAGTTATAGTTTAAATTATCAAACACTAATAAAATTTTGGTGCTCTTTTATGTGGTATAAATACCCCTATTATTCAAGAGACAAGTTTCGGGGTTTTTTTAACCCATCTGTAGATGCTATTTCACTGTATTTTGAAAATTGAAGATTATGTGCAGACACTTAGCAGAAACCTTTTTGAGATTATGTCCCTTTCATTAAACTGTTTAGAAGAAAATATAAGGAACATGTGGATGCAGTGCACCCTATAGTTCCAGCTTTGCTTCTGGGAGTTTGAGAAAACAATATTTTTTGGTCTTTAATATTAGAAGATATCAACATTTCATTTAACTTCCGCAACACCTGGAAGACCTGGGGATTTAAACAACTCTCTGTTGAGATCACTTCAATATGATTGTTTTCAGACACTTTTATTTCATAACTATCACTACTCAAGGAAAGCCTAGTTGGTTTGAAAGTCAAGTCTTGTGGTGAAATATGCAGGACGCTTAGATACGAAATCTTTTACAGCAGATTCCTAAAGCCTTTTGTCTTTAACCTATGCACAGGCAAATGGAGGAATACACAATGTTTTCAGTCTGGTCTAAAAGGTATTAATTGTTTTAGTCCCATCTCACAAAACTGAGTAAGTTTTAATACATTTTCTAAATTGAGATGTTTATTCATGTTGGAAACCCCATGTTCCTATTTATAAGCTTAATGTTTTTAGCCAGATTGGTGCAGTATACACAGAAAAGGAAAGTGATACCATTTCAACAAAATATTTTAGGAGCAGCAAGTGTGGCCGTGGGCAGAAGATGTTAAACATACATGCCTAAGCACATCTGTGGGCTTGCTTTTCAGTGGAGAATTAAAGACTTTTTGCGTGGTTGAAGATCTGAACTACACTTTACAAAACTTGAGCTGCTATGATTATGAAAATAACTTTGGAAATATGATACGAGTATAAATTGAGAAGAATTTGTGTTTCCTGTAATTTCAGGAATTCTGCTACACAAACCTTTCTGTGTTAGCAAATGAGCCAAACTTTGGGTGGTTTTATTGATGCTTGTAGTGTGTCTTGTAGGATGGTATGAAGTTTAATGATGCCAGTTTATTATTTGCTCATGAAGTCTGCGTAAAAACAGAAACAGATAGTGGTGCTACTTCTTCTGAGTTTGGGGGAACTAGTGAAGTTGTTGGGACTGTCCATCTGTCTAGTCTTACCTCTGTGCTACTCTTGTAATACCTTCAGCACCACCGCCCCATTAGCTATAAGACCTTATCTGTGTGGTATTTTTATTGGGTTTGTTCCTGTTTTGTTTGAATGTTGTCATGGTTTTGGGTTTTTGTTGTGTGCTCATTTATTTTTTCTTGTTTATTGAATTTTGGTTTGGTTTGTTTTTAAATTATATTCCAGGAGACATGATTCAATATCCTTGCTCTTAAGCAATCCCTTTTCTCACATTGTATACAGATGACTTGTTACGGTTAGTGCCAAATCCATCAGATGTCTGTGTCTGTTCTGTATATAACAAAACAGGAGGAAAATATGACCTATTTCCATTACCCCCAGTGCTGCTGCTCTTTGGGCTGTTTAAAAGTAAAGTAACTCCAGTGTCATTTGAGTTTGTAAAGGAAAATTAATTCTTTTGGTGTTAGTGCTTTGATGACCTATAATCATACCACATTTGGCTCATTGTATTAGTTCTCACTAGAAAAAAACCCCAAATGAACAAAAAAGAGAGAAGAGAGATTCACATGCCTATATATGTGCCCATACATTGCATTTTTTTAATAGGAAAAACCCTACAAAGTATGTGGAGAGTGTATGTATGGGAGACTTAAAAAAGGGAAGCCACAATGAAGACCTTTTCATCAGTTGTTGCAAATGCAGTATTGTAAAAGGAAGGGATACGTAAGAAAAATCTTTTATTCTGCATGCTGTTAATAAACAGTATTTCATTGCAGAACCTTCCAGCATTCCTATATTCCAAAAAGCTAGTGAAAACTTGAATAGATAATTGTGGATCTTTTACACACGTCCACTTAGCTGGTTGGGTACACATGCTTGGAGGAGGGGGAAAGGTAGGCACTGCTGTTTTAAAAAAAAAAAAAACATTTCATGACTATGACTTTGTATTTCTTGCCTTGAACATATAAGGAAAGTATAAAATTCATCAGTTATCTTTTTTGAGCACATTTTTGGCTCTTCAGTCATGAGAAGATAAATTATGTAGAACATCCTTCCCTCTGTTAAGTTATTCAGCATTTTATGACTGAGTTTCTGTACCTTTAGTTTTCTGTCTGTCACAAACTCTCAGACAAGAACTAGATGTCCGCTGCAGTTGCAGGTGATTAGTGCCTGAAAATCAGGCCATGAGTCAAGAGTTCATGATCATCCAGCACTTGCAGCTGTTGGTCATGCTGTTGCATGCAAGTGTGGAATATATTTCTCCCTTGCTTTTTATTTCTAATTTCCACTTTGGCTGTATTTACTGAAAAATTCGTTAGATATGCTAACTGGAGACTGCAGAGGTTCAAAATGCAGCATTCTGTTTCAGCCAGTGTTTGGCTGAGTTATGATTATGTGATAGAATGAGCAAATATGTTTCCTTTTTGCTAGGTAGGAGGATAACAGCATTAGCTAAAATGACGAATGTGAAGGAGGAAGAACATTTTTCCTCTTGTGTACACAAAATGATAATCATATATAGATAGATCTTGGGCATATTGAATGGTTGACACTTCAACCTGAAGACTTGCAAAACCCAACACTGCCAAACAGAGGTTGAGTATTACACCATAGAGGTTGGAGATGTACAGTTCTGTACTGCTTGATTTCCCTCTGCTTTTATTTCTGCTCACCTAAGCTAGTTGAAATGGAATATGATTGAGTCCATAAAGCCATAGCAAAACTTACAGATTTTCGTATGTTTGTTTTGATGTGATCTCCCCTGTAGATTCAAAGCAGTTTAAGTGAAAATGAAATACAGTTTTTAAAGAACAGTAAAAATAGCTGATGATTGCATCTACTTCAGATCCTTCTGGGAAAAAAACTCCTTTAATGTTTAATGTCTATGCCATTTATATTGTATTTACTTTTATAGTTGTTTCATTGCCAGAAGAAATTGGTTTTAAAACTACTCCTAAATATAGAGTCAGTGTTGTTCCTTTCTAGGTAATGCTGAAGACAAGACTGATTCTCTTGTCTCTTGTTAGACTGCCAGGATGATTTGGTGACTCAGACCAAGTTGAACCCTGACTGACATGATGCTTGTCACTGATCATATCCTACTCTCTGGGTGAATGAAGCTGATGTGACTGGAATGACACTATTGATGCTAAATAGCAAGTGAGAGCTGTTTCTTTCTTTTTGGCATCAAAGGTCAGATCAAAGTATGTCACAGGAGGTTAGGATTCTTCTTTTGGTTAGGATCTGATCTCTTTAATTAAAACCAAACCATATTCCCCTTTATTGTGTTTGCAAGAAAATAGTTGCTTCCTTTTTGTGGCTGTCTTTTGGAACAACTAAAACATGCTTGCCTGTCAGATTACTCAAGTTTATTAAACATCTGTTTTTTGTATTGTGTCAACTTCCTTTCCCTTTGAATGTATTCAGGCTTTGTGAAATATGCAGGGTTGGAAAATGTCATCTGCTTTGGGGGATTAACACAGGTTTCTTAAGCAACAGGAGTCTCTTAATAGAAAGCAGGGTAAAGGTGTAATCCTTTGTAAATATCACTTGTAAACATTCATTTCAGTTTTCCCTTCTCTTGGAAGAGAAAAGCTTTAGATTACCTGAGAATAGAGAATAAAGCCCAAATGGTCTTGATCTACAACTATTTTATCTTCCACTGGAGTTTGGATGTAGTACCTTGGCAGGGAATTTCTCTGCCTCAATCCCAAATTTTTCAGAGAGAAGGACTTCATAATCCTGTTGGGGGTCTGGTTCTTGAGGATAATGTTCTGGGTAGGGGTTTTTTTTGTTTGGCTGGTTTTGTATATTCATGCAGTCATATGATGGTGGTTCATATTCCCTTTGTGGGGAAAATGTTGTCTGTTGACTGTGCTCCCCACCAGCTTCAAGCCAGTTTGTGTGCCAGGAAAAGCTAAATACTAGAAAGTCTCAATAGTTAATAACAAACATTGCATGTGCTTTGTTATAAATTTCCACAAGTGCTGTGTTACCTATTAAATTCAAAATTTCAGCCACAGTTTTATAAATGTTTGAATTACTTTCTGTTACATTTATGGGCTATGATAATTGCCTTGTCCTAGGTATTTACGCCTCTCCTCAATATGCAATTATAACCAGTGAGATAAACAATTTAATAAAAAGAGCATGAGACAGTAAGGCAATGCAGAGACATAAAACAGTGTTTTATGCTTTCTTAGCCAGCTTCAACTTCAATTCAATAAGGATTGCTTTTTTTTCCAGCTTAGGAAGTGAACAGCAGGTCAAATGTCAGTTATTCATCAGTCTGAGACTTTCTTTTCTTCTTGTGCCTGAAATTATTTGGCCATTGCTGTCAGACTATTTCCAGTGAATATCAAGTATTTAAATATTCACTAATTGTCACGCCAACTCTTCTGGGTCTTCTGAAATTACAAGAAAAGCAATATTTTTTTCCTCAGCTCTCAAACACATCAGTTGTATTTTTCTCAGCAGAATATTGTTAGTGGGTATGCAGTAAACTGATTTTTATTGACAAATGTTTAGAAAATCTTTGTTGAAAGATGTGGTATTTTAGTGATATGTGTTAATAATTTATGTGCTTTTCAAAATGGGAGAGAGAATAATCCACAAGCAGACTCCTGTAACCTGGGGCAGCAGACTGTTTAAACTGCTGATTTCTTTGTTAAGATTCTGTAGAATGAATAGAATAACTGGGAGTGTAATTTTAAGTGCCAACAGATCCAGTCCATTTCAGACTAGATTGATGTATTTGAAGATAACTGGGAAATGAATGTAATTTTCTTGAATGAATTAGTCTAACTTGTAATCAGGGAAGGCTTCTCAAATATTGCCTTTTCCCCTCCCTTGCTGAGCTGACTCACCAAGTCATGCACCAATGTGTGAGCCAGCATAAAGCAGAGGATGGAGCTGGCACAAGAAGGGCAGCTGTGGGTGCCGAGGCAGTGTGGGAGCGTTTGTGAACTCTGAAGGGGTCAGCGAAATCATGCTGGTAATTTTGGTAGTAGTGTCTATGCCTGTAAGTTGGTTTGCACAGTACTGGTGAGGCTGGATTGATGGTCGGTGTGGGGAGCGTGGGCGCCCTCCCCAGTTCTGGGGCATTTCCTTGGGCCTCCTGCTTGGAGGTGACAAATGTCCAGGGAACAGTGGGGGAGGTATTTGCCATCTCTACTCTTAAAGGTGTACATGTATGGGTGGCTAGTGGTACAAGTGGAGGCTGATTTTGCTACCTCTATGTTTTCCTGTTCAGGGGTGATGGGAGGGATGTTCTGCCTCTGGTCAGAGGCAGGAGAGCTGAACTGCCTCTTGTGTGCATCCTTCTCCTTGAGACTGAGGTTCACCTCTTCCATCCTTGAAAATTTTAAAAGCTATATGTGGAAGCCTCAGCTAATCATTTTCATCCATGGTAGGATGAAAGCATGGTACATTGAACAGGCTGCTCATAATGCCTGTCTCAAATGTGTATTTTAGGATGAGATTAATTGCTCTCTGAAAGTGCTTATATATCCCTACATGCTGCTTTTTTCTGTTCCAGTAGTAACAGGGAATCATAGAATCATTTAAATCAGAAAAGGCCTTTAAGATCTTTGATTCCAACTGTATTTATGTAACATTTAACTATAAAACAGTATCATGCAGTTTAAAAATCTTAAAGGAAAAATGCTGTGATATATTATTTGTAGATCCCAGTGTAGGTGTGGAGCCCCCATACCTGAAACAGGTCAGCTGGATATCAAGGTAAGGAACATCCTCACCACATGCATGCAGTCAAATGACATGGATATAATGGTTATCATCATCCTTAAATCCAAGCAGAATCAGCAGCCAGACAGGATTGAATGCATAATGGGAGAGGAAATTTCTCTTCTTTTTCTTCCAACAGTTCCTGCTATGGGGATGGTCCTCTCACCAAGCTCCTCCCCTTATCACTTACCTTTGGGAGGAGTGTAGAAGTTGCAAAATAAAATGTGCTGTGGAGGAAGAGTGCACTGGTGCTGTACTGCAGTGGTAAACATGCATGACATGATTTACTTAAGCCCCTTCTTTGTTAACACAAGGTGGTCGAGCTCAAGTTACTTTCCTTAAGCTCTTTATGAAAAACAGTTGTCCATGCTTCTGGACATATGTTCTGGAGAGGCATAATAAATGAACAGGACAAACTTCTGTGAGAAAATAGCTGCCTTTCTCCACCTCCTGGATTTAAAAAGTGTGTGTTGTCCACAGTTAAAGAAATAAAGTATAAGTACAATACACATGCTTTTCTAAGAGCACAATCTCGTGTTAGGCTTGAGGCATTTTAAAGCACACCCAGTTCATAGTTCTGCACTGAGCAAAAGAGGAGAAAACTTGGGCTCATATGTAAACTAATACTGGTATGTGATTGTCGCACAGCATGGTGAATGGCCATTCAGAGCACTGATTTTCAGTATCTTAAATTGCAAAAGCATATCTGGCTGTAACTTGTTCTCTAACCTGTTTGAGGGATGAAGGTACCTTGATTTTGGGATGCCTGTGCAGCTGCTTTCCAACATTATTTTGAACAGAATGGAAAGTTATCTGTGCAAACAAAGGCTTATGTAGTGCAGGATAAAAGAGTAGCAAAATGTTCTGAATTGTCCATTAATTTCCCTTTCAGTTTATTCTCAGTTGATCATGATTATCTGTTACCAATTTTTACCTGGTGATAACACAACCTGCTGACATTAGTTCATGTTTTAGTGCTTCCTTGGTTTTCTCATTTGGTACCTCTTGTTCCCTCATTTCTTGGTACTAGAACATGCCCCCCAATATTGCTTATCCTTTTTGTCCTCTGCCTCTCCACAGCTCCTTTGTAACTGCTGATTCAATTCCTTGCTATGGGTATTCTCCAAAGAAACAGGAGACAGCAGTGTGGAAAGGTGCAGGAGTCCTGGGTGTATCTCCTGGGTCTTTAACCAGCTTCGTTGTGTGATGGTGTCCTTCATCAGTGCAGTATCAGGTCTTTGTATTACATGCCATGTGTAGTGCTGCATAGGGGAGAAAGTGGTCATTACTTGTACAGGCTGTATCTACAGTCAGAACTGGGGATACTTTCTGCAATGGCATAGTCACATTCTCATTCATACTCAAACTCTGAGAGTGGGCAGAAATATCCAAATTTTACCTAAGATAATTTGTGGTTTGAAAGTGAAATTTGACTATCTTAAAATAAACTAAAAAAACCTTTATAGCTAGGATGCAGTGATCAAAGCAGTGTGTCTTATCTTGGTACAGTCTAAAGGGACTCCACCAGTTCCCAGATTTAAAAGCCGTCAGAAATTAGTGATGTGCTGCTTACCTGTAAGCTTATCTCCACTGCTCCAGTGAGCTGCTTCGACCAGGCTGTGATTACAATACACACACACAATTAAATGTGTATGTGTAAATCACATAAAATGCACGGCTGAAAATGTTTGCCAAAGCTTTTGTGTGTATCTGAACAAGGCTACAGTGTTAAAATCATTCTTGGATAAATATGTCAATTTTTGAATAAAAAGTGATGCATGAGGCACATCAAGTGCCAGATAACTCAGCGAATACAAACAGCAGTTGCAGAAGTAGATTAGAATTTCTCCTTTTCTTATCCCCATCCCCAAAATGGAGGCTTTGATAGAAATTGCACAAACATAATGCTGCCAGAATATAAATAGCAAATGGTGAATTATGACTTGGTGCCAATTTGCTTTTGATGGCCTGTTGGCAGATGCAAATATTCATGCAGAGCACAGCAGCAGGGAGTTTTTCTTCTCATTTCTTTCACTGTTATCTTTTCACCTAGTTTTCTGGTTGAACCTGGAGTCATTTCTTCTTCAGTTTGCCTTGCTTTTAAAATTCTTGTTCTCATGCCATTATATTTTCATACAGTTCTTATTGAATTTACAATTATCTCCATTTAGTAGATAGTGTGCAGTATGTATTTGTGTGTAGATGTTGCTTAGCATTCAGAGGCTAGTTCTTCATTCATAAAGGGGGACCTTTTGCTCTTCAGTGACTCTTCACATTTCATTGCTTCATTCCCTGGTGCAGATGCTCAGTTTTATTCCCTACTGTCATCTCACCTCCATCTAACCATCTCAGTTTTGTCCTTTCTTATTAAACATTCATCTTTATATCCACTGTATGGACAGGTTGCATAGCTCCTTGTAGAGCTCTCTTTCTGGTCTTTTGCAAGGAGCACATTTTGGCAGAGCAGCAGGTTATGGATCTGGAGTGACTGTGAGTTAGGGGAGCACCTTGCCTTTCTGCTTGCTGGCAGGGATGAGCCAGACCCTCAGCCACTTTACATTGTCTCCAGTTGACAGGAGCTACTGGGCATAAGTTGGATTACGTTATATGGTGGTGTCATCCAGGAGTCTCCTCCTAGAGGGCTGCCTTTTGAAATGAATCTCAGATACAACGATTTTGGGGAACGGAATTGAAATAAAAGGGATTTTGCAGAATTAATTAAGGTAATACATGTAAACTGATGTAAAAGAGAACGCTTTGTCAAAGCTTTTATATAAAGATATCGCTCAGCAAATGTAAAAGGACATTATCAAGTAGGGTTTATTACTGGATTCACACAGAGTAGCTCTGCAACCAGAAGTATATATAGCCCAGTATTCTCTGCTCTTAGATGTTCCAGAGTAATTCAGAAAGACCTCTGCAGTCAACAATAAACACGTGGCAGCTGGCAAAAGAAAACGCTTTTCATGAAAGCACTTGTGTACTCACTCATAGCATGATACAGAGGGGAAGGGACTCTGCAAGTAGTCTGGTCCAGCTCTTGGCTCAAGGCAGGGCCAGCAGTGAGCAGATTGCTCAAGGTCCCTAAGAAACATTTAACTGTAAGAATTCAGGATTAATGCGTTCTAGAATTTTTTTTCTCTTGTGAGCCTTAGCTGGACTTCAGAGTCACCAGCTGAAGATCTGCCACTTTTAAGCCTGTGACTTGTAGTTCTGAGGTAGAAACCTTCAGGTTTTCTGTGTGGCAAATGAGTGTTTGCAGCCATATCTGTGGGCTTATAAAAGAAATGAGCCAGTAGTCATTTTATAAATGAGAGACATGTCATAACTTTACTTACGTTCTAGAGTTTGTCAGACCCTTCAACTGCTCTTCGTAGCTTTTTACTGCATGTCAAAGTATGAGTTTGTGTGCTTTGAAAGACTATGGAAGATTCTAAAAATAAAATTCAAGTGGAAAGCAAACTCTGCAAATGGCTGATTGTGTCACAACATGCTCAACTCTGTGACTTGGGCAATCTCAGGAAGAGCAAGGTAGAAGCAGCAAGCTACAGGAGAACAGTCTTTGTGAACAGGAGGGACTTTCATAACTGCATCTGCTTTAAAAAAGTCAACAAACCCTTCCAAAGATCTCATGAAAACCTGGATTCACACCAACTTTGGAAGAGCTAAGTTTTCAGACTTTTTTTCATGTGAAGCCATTGGATTAGTGTTAGAGAAACAGAATTAGGAGCAGGTAACCTTTTTGTTTGTCCTGCATAGGCTGAGTCTAGCCATTGCCATTTCTTTCTGTATCTGTGCCGTGAAACAAGTAACTTTGAGCAGATCTATGTGCCTTTGTAGCTTTGAACAGATCTATGTGCCTTTGTAACTTTGAACAGGTATGTATACCTTTCAGTGGGAAAGGTCACTTCTCTGCAGAGCATTTCAGATCCGTGCTGCTTATGTTTCAGTACAGGGAAGATCTTAATACACAAAACTTAGCCAGGAGACGTGACAAAAGGTTACTGAGGAAACAGTTCAGCATTTCCTTGGGCTGAGGGAACAAGTCTTTGAGTGTCAGCTAATGCTGCTGGTGCTCGTTTCACCAAAATGGCTGATTTCCTGCATAGGTATAGCTTCTGGATGTGTTTTGGATGTGAAGTTGTTGGTATTTTTTTGTTTTGCATTGAGCTTCTATTTACGATGCTGTGGGGGAAGAAAAAAAACAGAGATCAAGTCCTCAACCTCGGTGGTAGTGGTTTACTAAGAGTTAAACTGAAGGTTAACCCCTTCAGCACCCTCAGAATTAATTCACTAGCTACTGCCTGTTAAATAATTACTTGAAAATGAAACTTGTTCACCTGAAAATAAAGTAGCATGACAGGATTAAATAACTAAAATGATAAACACAAACTGATTTTTTCGAATCTGTTGGTAGCTTAGGTATTAATGTTTAAACTTCAAATTACCTAGACATTTTAACAGAAGATGCCTGTCTAATTTGCTTGTGAGTTATGATTATTTCTGAAGATAAATAACTTGTTCTCCTCTCTTGTAGACATCTCAGTACCACTCAGAGGTAATCCATTTGTCCTCTGCAGCCATCAGATCCTCATATTGATATGTCCCAGGTGAACAGATGTCACCAATTACTGTTGTTTTCCTCTGGGGGCATTTGAAGGCCCCAAAAGACTGGCTAGTGGTGGTGCAAATTCCTTTGAAAAGGTCGTGCATGTGGAAGGCTATGCCATATCAATGAACTCGCTTCTTGTAGAAATGATCCATGGATTCCTGGGCACTTGCCGCCATCAGCTGAAAACCACTGCACTGGGACATGAAGTGCTTGGGTAGGTATATAGCCCTGTACCTCAGCATATAAGCTGGTTTTGACTCTTCTTCTTCGGTCACAATTGTCCTGAGTTATTTGTTATTTGCTGAAAAGCACTGTAGCAACAGAGCCCTCTCTGTAAAGGGAACACCTTTGTCTTCACTTTCAAGCTTCAGCCCAGGAGTGGGTTTCTTTTGCATGCCTTTACTGGTGTCTAAGAGGAGCAGAGAGTGAACTGGGGCCCTAGGCCCGTGATTTTCTGTGTTCCTCAATTGTTAGCTGGGTTTCTGGCTGTGGCTGGCTTTGAGTGAGGGCTCATCCTGACCCATGAGTCAATGTGTCCATTTCTGGTCATTGGGGTTGGGGTTTTTCCCTCGTCCTCTTTTATGTGCAGCTATGAGGATACAATTTAGAACTGTGAGGATACAATTACATCTATAAGGATAGCCCTGGGCTACAGCTGAAGATGTGGCAACATCTTCTAGCATGACAGATAGTAAGTTTGTTGGCTTTGTTTTCTTGCATTTTTTCTGTTTCCTTGGCCCTCTCTGATAAAATCATTTCATGGAAACATAAACACCACACTGAGAAAGGCTGGCTTAACATTTTGTCTCCTAACCTGGCACAAGAGCTCACTCCTCTGCCTTTCTCTCCTCATTCCTCTGCATCCAAAGCCCCTTTTGGATCTGCTGATGCCTCCTACGTCCACAATCTGCCTGTAGTGGAAAGTTCTAGCAGTTTGCTTCTTCTTTTACTTCCTCTAAATTGAGGAAAGTAAAACTAATCTCAGCTTTGTATGGTTTGAGCTGTTCCATTTAAACTGCATCACAGAAATGGGCCAATTATTATCTGTGACAATTGTGTTTTGGTGATTGACTGACTAGAAGAGGGTTAGGTGAAGAAGATGGATTTGTTTAGGGAAGGACAAATCTGCTTTAGTGGCAGATCAAGTGCAGACAAGAGAGTGATGGAAAATAGGTAGGATAGGTGGGAAAAAGAAGCTTCTGAAGATGCAGAAGTATAAGAAAGCTCACTAAGAGTAGGGGGAAAGCATTGTGCTGGACTTGTATACATCTCTAACTTACCTGAATTTTTTTTCTTTTTTTTTGTCTGTGCTTAAAACACTGGAGGTCTGTTCCTTTTGTGTCTTAAACATCACAGCATGACACAGTCACATAAAGGAAGAGCACTAGAAATTAACAGTGACTGCACAGTGCAGTCTGTCAGAATTGGAAGCAGAACCCCTCACTTGCTCCTCTTTTTAATTGCCGCCTATCGATGCTTTACATACAGCAGAAAGTTAATGATGCATCTCTTAAAAAATTACTGCAAATTGCAAGTCTGTTACATTAATATGATTAATTTGAACTAAAAGTTGTACCTTAGATTCTGCTAAGGCACAGTTGCATATTAGACCCATGAAGTTGTATGTGCAGCCATAACATAACTGCCTGCTCCTTTCTCTCCATGTTCTGTAAGCGCACAAAGAGACCAATCTGTTAATTATTTTTGGCATTATCAATGATGATGTCAGGAGAATGTTTTTTTAAGAAATACACTGAATCCAAATTACAATAGTCTAAAATATATCTGAGTGAAGAAAATACCTTCATTAAAAATACCGAAAGTAACCAACTCAGCACAGGCCATTTCACATATCCCAAGACAGTGGACACTTGACTTCCAAAGTGAAACCTAAGTGGTAAATTTAACAGTAAGGTAGTGTAAGTCAGCTTATGTCAGTTCCATGCTTTTAAATATTGCAAGCTGCAGCAGTTTAAAAAGAAACTCAGGCTTCTGAAAATGCAAGTGATTGACAAAAGAGTTGTTTTAATTTTGGAACCTGTTTGTTTGAGAGGCAGTTTGATGTTTTCAGTTCTCATAATGGAGAAAGATTGGGGGATTTCTATTCCCACCAGGCACTTCCTGCCACAGCTGCTTGAGTGAGTTAATGTACTTGGCTTCACATCTGTTCATTGCCTTTCTCTGCTGCCCCCATCTTCATACCAGAGCAGGAGCTCTGCTGGCTCTCCTGGCCCCTTTTACCCATTCCAGGGCTCAACTTCTCATTTCCTAGGCTCCTGCCCTGATTTCAGCCTATTGCCAACTGCCAGGGAAGAGCTGCCATAGGGTGCTGAGTATTGCTTGCTGTGTGAGTGCTGACCCTTGGGCAGAAGAGGGACGAGGGTGCAGCCTGACACCTGTAGGACAGGCTGTCTCTACAAGGGCTGGGAAATGAGGCAAGAGTGAGTAGCTGGAGCAAGTTTGGCAGCATCTTACTGAAATGATCATCAAGGTAACTCCAAATTACTGGAAAGGTAGGCTTCTGCTCTCATGGCAACAGAAGTTCCAGTGCTGACTGAATTTTTTTATTCATGAAGAAAATAAGGTAAGAATTGGCAAGTCCTACTTATTCTTCCACACTTTCATTTTCACTTTCTCGGTGATGCAGTGTTTGAGATAGAGACATTGAAAGGGAATATTCATGTTTAAAACAAAATTGGAAGTGTTTGGTTTTCTTGCACTCTTTTTAAGAGAATGGAAATGTTTTCACCCTTGATACAAGAAAGCTTTTATTGAGCCAAACTTGAGCTAAGTATGATGAGAGGACAATAAAACTTTTAAGTAGCTTGAAGATTTTTCAAGTTCGCGTGAACTTTGCTCTGGTGAGCCTTTGTCCTGGAGAGAAAATGTTTGGCTTGAAGGTTAAGATGAATTAGGTGACTTCTGATTATCCAAAGAATGAAGGCTGTGTTTGTACCCTCATTCCTGTTTCTTTGCATGTGGTTCTTTCATCCGTTCTGTCTGTGCTAGTCAAGGAGGAGGACTGTTTGAAGAAGGCACTGTAGAGCACTCTGTCTCTCATCCAGCAACAGCTGAATACTTTATGGAAGTGTATTAAGTCCTTGACAGGAGAAGGTAGCCAGCTGGCTGCTGCAGCAGGATATTCTTGTTCTCCCTCACAACTGAAAAGGAGGAGTTGGCAGAGCGCCTGCTGAGCTTGCTGGGGAAGAGTAGAGGCACAGACTCTTGCAGTATTTTAACTAGGTGGGCTGTTAACCAAAAAAATAAGAGAAGAAAGCACACATTTCAAGTCTGCCTAGGCTACCAACTGGAAAGTGGTAAAGGGCTGACTCTAATATAAATAATTACCGCCTAAAAGCCTCCATGCTTTGGGATAGCTTAAGAATGTCGTTACTTAAAGGTCACAAGCAAGTGAAGTAACTACACTGGTGTTTGTTCTGCGTGAAGCAGCATGTGGAATGGTGGTGTCTCACTGGTTAGAATAGTACTGTGACAGGTCTACAAAATCTGGAGTCTGGAGATAATTTGATTGTTCTTTCTTATCCTAGTAAGTGCAGCTCAAGATGTCTGTGTGGGTCACCAAAAAAGATAGTTGAAAAGAAAGAAATTCACGTTAAAATTAGCAAGTTCAGAAAAGAGAGAACACAAGAATGGTGCTCACCATTTCTTTAAGCCAAGTTTTGAAACAATATGAGACTATCCAGTCAATCATCCATTTCCAAGAAGAAAGCAGGTGCAAACAGCCTTAAGGCACAACCAATTAACACAAAAATAGATGTGTATTTTGGGTGTGGATGACCAAATATGCTGAGGTACAAGTATTTGAAACAAAACAAGCCTCAGGTCATTATTTTATAGCCTGTTCTTCCTCGTATGCTTCCTTTAATGAAGTCTCCCAGGAAATGCTGTGTGGATGCTCCATTGACTGATAAGTGAAGCTTCTCCTTTAAGCACTGAAAGTGGTGGTCCAGGAGATGTTTTTAGTAATTTAAAGAAAGAATCCTGACCTCTTATATAGAATCAGAGGACAAATCAGATCTGGGTTCTGTGTTTGTAAATGCTCTTCAGTGACCTCCACTGTATTTTGGAACAGATCTTCTCTCAGTTTTTCCATCATTACTGAAGATAAAGATATTAACAATAACTACTGAGGCCTGTATGGATTTTTGGTGATGCAGTTTTATGTGCTTAGAAGGTATTTGGAACACGTGTCATAGAAGTTCAACATGGGTTACAAACATGCATTGAGATTATATAGTTCTTGGAATACACAGTCTTACTAACCTTTGATGTCTAAGATCCAGGTCATCATTTATGAAGATAACTAAATATTCGCATGGTCTGGACTGACCTTTCAAAAAGCAGGAAATACTGCTCTGAATTGCTTTCCCCTAATTTACTTTTGATAGATCTTGTGGGTACAGTTGGAAAAAACACTTGAATGCTGGTATCAGTTTACTCTCCCTTCCCCAACTGGCAAAATTAAAGTAAGCTCTGATTCCTTTGTTCACAGTGAATCATATATTTTAATTTAAAAAAAAACCAAAAAAAACCCAAATACCACATTCTTTCGACCCCTAAATGAACTAGTTACAGCTCTAGTTTAAGATTACAGGTTATTATAATAGGTGCTGGCTCTAGTGCTATCTTATTTTCCACTTGACAAAATTAAAGGTTATCTGGCACTGTTTGATGCAAATAACCAGTCTTTCTTAAACACAGCAGAACCTTACAGAGCTGGGTGAACTGTGTTGCACATTCATCTGAAGTCTGTTTTTCCTTAACTTTGGTTAGCAGCAATTACAGTCATGCTGGAAGTAATTAAAAATATGGGAACACTTTATATATAAATGTAGATGCATGATGTAGATATAACTACTAATTGAGATGTTGAATGTAACTGTGACTTCTTGTCAAGCATACTGGGTAGTCTTTGCTTGCAGGTTTATTTTGCAGCTTGCAGACCTGCTTCAGCTGCTCGTAGAGCTCCTTGGGCAAAGGCTGAAAGGAGGGTTGGGAATTTATTGTGCTTTTTCAGTTGCTCAGAGAAGAGGCAATGGATACATCTCAGGTTTCTCTTAGCAAGTTGAAGGAATTTCAGTCCTTGTTTTTAGACTTGCAACTGCTTGGGGCTTCAAAGCCTTATATGAGTGAAAAAGAGGGAAGGAGGAGTACATACCACTGCTAATCTTACGTTAACATAAACATAAGGGTTGAAATGCTGGTTGTAAGAAAGCAGCTGCAGTAGAAGAGGGGCCATTCAAAAGACATGCATTCACAGCTCTCAGAAACAGGTACTGCATCATAAAGACCTCGATATCCTGTTCAGCAGGATATCAATTGCTTATTCAATTTTAAAAAAATCTGTAGCTATTTTACAGTTTTGCTTCCAAGAAGACCGAGTATATTTTTAGTTATAAAATTTGATTAGAAGTTTGTTACTGAGTAATCTGTCTGTTATCTACAATAAGGAAAGCATTTTAAAGAATTTGTCATATATTGAAGCATCAGATATAGTGAGAGAGGTTAACTTTAAAAAAAATGACCTCTAGTTTCATTTGGAAGAAGAAAATAGGAAGCTTTAGTTGCTTATTTATATTTCTGGTCCAAGTGTTGGGAGCACGTGAATGTCTCTCTCTTCTGTTTTTTTTGCTCTGTGTGTTGTCAGACTTCTAATGTCCTCAGCTGAAAAAGGAAATGCACCAGGAATCCCAGTTCCGTCTGTTCTTTTGTACAATGGCACTTTCTCACAACAGGACAGCTACTTGAAGCAGAGCAGGAATGTTCTGCCAGTTTGTCTCAAACTCTTGCTAACCACATGGGAAAAGCTGAAGAGCAGAGAGAAGAATCTTGGCCTTAGTCCATTTTTTTCCCTTTGCATGGGGGCAGAGGAAGTCACAGACATGAAGAAGCAGTCATTACTGAGGGCAGGAGCTAAAGCTTTTGATTGTTTTTAAGAGAGAGGTAACTTTGCTGTAGACTTCTGCAACAAATCTAACTCTGCAAGTTGCATTAAAAGCATACAGTTAATAGGCAAAATAAACCTGACAATTACCAAAATGTCTCATTTTTCTCCTAGAGGTAGGTAACCTGTTTTGAATTCCAGATCACTGAGCATAGAATGGTTTGAGTTGAAAGGGACCTTAAAGATCATGTAATTCCAACCCCCTTCCTTGGGAGGGACAGGACAGCTTTCACTATACAAGGTTGCTCAAAGCCCCATCCAACCTGGCCTTGAACACTTCTAGGACTGGGGCATCCACTTCTCTGGGCAACCTCTGCCAGTGCCTCACCACCCTCACAATAAAGAAGTTCTTCCTAATATCAGATCTTCCTAATATCAAATCTACTGTCTTTCAGTTCAGAGCCATTCCCCCTTGTCATATGACTACATGCCCTTGTAAAAAGCCCCTCTCTAGCCTTCTTTTAGGCTCCCTGTGCTTAGTGGAAGGCTGCTCCAAGGTCTTCCTGGAGCCTTGTCTTCTCCAGGCTGAACAACCCCAACTCTCTCAGGTGTTTGTCCTCATAGAAAAGAAGCTTCAGCTTCTGCTCATCTCCTCTGTACTCCACCTAATAGGTCCCTGTCCTTCCTGTGCTGGGGACTCCAGAGCTGGATGCAGTTCTCGGTGTGGGGTCTCACAGGAGTAGAGTTGAGGGGGAGAATCACCTCCCTCTAATTGATGTTCACGCTTCTTTTGAGCAGAAGGAGTTGGATTTTCTATCAGTCAAACAGATTAATCTACTATTGAAAGAGAAAGTGAGAGAGCATGTGTGTATCAGTAAATGACATTACAGTATCTTATTAGTATATGACAGAATCACAGACTGTCTGAGATTGGAAGGGACCTGGTGTCATCTGGTCCAACCTTCCTTCTCAAGCAAGGCCACCCAGAACAAATTGCCCAGGACCATGTCCAGATAGCTTTTGTAAACCTCTAGGGATGGGGACTCCTTAGCCTCTTTGGGCAGCCTGTACCAGTGCTTGGTTACCCTCACCATTTCTAGGTGGTTGATGGCTGTAACAGCAGTCACTCTGCAGGGCCCCACATGAAGCAGAGTGCAGTAATCAGAAAATAACTGTTTTCTCTAATTTGAGAAATTGTGGTTGTTTTAGCAGCGTTCCTTGCCAAAGATTAAGCATTTGCATTCATTTCTAACAGTTAAAAGATATCTGGAAGCACTAGTGTAATCCCCTGGGATGAGGCTTCATAAGCTACAAAACCTTTTGATAAATAGATACTGGGCTTGGTTAGGACTTTTTTCCCTAGAGCTATACTAAGCTTGGGTTTATCTCATGTGCCATTTGTTTGGGATGCTTTCATTCAATCAACTGTCTCTGATTAATCATAACATTTACTCAGACCCACTCTGTTTAATGTGCCTTTGTCTTTCCCCCCCCCGCAGACCACGAGAACATAGCACTACAGAGGGATGTAAATGCCCTTTCATGGCAGAAATTCTTTTCCGAGAGTCCAAATAGCTCAGGTCTAAGATTTTTGTTGCAAACATTCTCAGTAAGGGTTTTAGTAAGTCAGAAACATTGGGTTACTAACTTCATTGATTATTTTTGTCACATTAACCTTGACCTACTAAACCAGGCAGCAGTTGCTGTTTTGAATGCAAGCAGAACCGTAGCTGGCATCAGCAGCTATTGTGCTGTTCTGCATTCTCTGTCTGTAGCCAGATTCTTCTGTTTCACTTTGGTACCTGCTGGCATCTACGTTCCCAAATTGTTGATTGGCAGGTGCACTGTGACAGTCAAAAAAATGTATGAAATGGAGATGATAGTTAAATGCCTTAACAAGGGAAGTGAACCCCAAATGCAAAGCCAAGAAAAATTATCTGTATAACTTGATACTATTAGCAGCTGTTGGCGAGGTCAGTAAAGTTATTAGAAGTTAAGTATTTGTAAAGCATCTAGTATCCCTCTACCTGAATAATTTAGAAAGAAAGTGTAAGTATAATTCTTTTGAGATATCTGTAGAACAAGGTAATAACAAATTCTCAGACTGCTCCTATAATTTTTAAAAATGCCTTGAAATTTTTATGATTTAAACTGTGATGCATATACTTTGTATTCAAGGGATAGACAAGTTTTTTTCCTTGTAGTTTATCCACTACCCACTTTCTTGCAACAGGGCAAAAAAATGTATCTTCTCTTCTTAAAACATCTCTCTCCGGCAATACCTCACTGATTGACCTCCATATGAGACAACATTTGTTTCATTTTTAAGTGAGAGAAAAATACAGCCAAACCCAGGAATCTTTAGCTTTATCATTCTTATTCTAGTGACTGCCAAACTATTGGTTTCCCATCACAGATCTGGTTTTTTAATATCCATCAGTTACAATTTCATGAATTCTCACTGCTGGCAGTGACACACATGTTTTCATTTACTGCATTATGGGTATTCTCTAGACAACCAGTCTGTTGAAAAGAAATTAATTCCAGCAGTGAACTAAGATACTGAATTCTCAGCAGTTTATGAATTCATGTTTTAACATTGAGGCTATTTATATCTGGATTGAATTAATTTGAATATGTAACCAGGTGGTTGTGGTTATGTCTTTTATTATCCACTGGATTTGAAAAGCCAGCAGAATGCAACTGCAGAATGGGAAAACTCACTAATTGCAGTTGGTAAATATAGCATTGTATGGTTGAAATCTCAGCTTGTATTTCTCTCATTTCTGTTCATGACTTCAGGCATGATTAGCATGAAGAAATACAATATACCATAACTAGAGTATCCTAAGTAAGGCATCCTAGATACAATTTTTAGATCTGACTAATTTTATATTTTTACTAAAGATGAAAAGCTAATAACTAGTTTCTATTTTATCCTGTGGTCCCCATTTCACCAACAAAAAAAAGTGGCAAAATATCTAGGCAACACCTTAGACGATCTTTTGGAGGAGAGCAGAGACTTTATAGGTAACTTGCAAAATCTGTCACTAAGCTGCAAATTCATACTCAGCAAGGTTATGCTTTTTATGTTTGTCTTCTCCAGTGAACATTCAAAATTGCTGGCTCAAGGAAGAAATGGGCTTAGTCCTGAACTGTGTTTTACATGGAACAAAGGAAGTGAAAATTTTAAATTGTTAGACAATAAGCACTTTACCCCATCATTTTTTTTCAACTTGGTTGTTCCTTTCAAGAGGAAGCTTGCCTAAAATGTGACTTCTTAATCATCATCTTTATTTCAGTAAAATTGGAAGAAGTTTTATCTCAGTACTTGATTTGGTTTTGTGTGGTTTGAGAGAATTTCATAACAAAAACTGCAGGAAGTGACAAACTTGGAAGATCGTAAAGGCGAGTAAATTTCACTGGCAAATTCGTTAGGATTACATTAAGCCCCAGTTAGGCATGTCCCTGTGGTGTTGGTCTTGACTGTAATACTTGGTCCTTCTTGCTGTAACTAAGCAGCACAGGGTAGATAGTAGTGATTGCTGAAATCTTTGCTTCTCACTGTCATGGGAAGTACCTGTTTTTGAGGGTGCCTTTGGTAGGACGTGGGTGATACGCTACTAAGGCTGAGCAGTTTCTGATCTTTGCACAAGAAGAGACTTAGGGTGATAGATACCCTGGGATTTTTTTTCCCAGAGGTTGCATTGGAGCTAGCCTTGTTTCCCTCTCAAAGACTTGTATTGTAAATTCACTGTTTATGATGTATTACTTTTAGTAGCTCTCTGTGAACACAGCCTGCCGTTTACAAGATGTTGTGTCTGGAATCAAAAAGTTTCTGAAGTGTTAGTAAATAATTGCAGTTTGTTTGCAAAGAGGTATGCAGGCAGTGAATCTGAGTACATGCAGGTAGCTCAGCATTTTTAATAGTAAGAGTATGCATAGCTAGAGGATTAGAAAATATCTGTTTTAGAAAGTGTTCTGTTGGTTTCTTTTTCTCTAAATTGATTTTACAAATTCTTTTTATCTAGTGGCTAATGTATGCATGAGGAATATTTTTGTAATCCCTTGTGTCTGAGGGGCAGCATCTCTATTGAAATGTGTTTCCCAGATCAGTCTCAGTCAAAATACTCTCTTCTATCTTGAGTCAATATTATCAAGGAGAGGAAAGATCATGCAGTTTTATCTTCTAAGTGGTAGAGTATGGTTGTTTGGATTTGGAAACTCTATGATGACTTTTTTCCTGCTGTGCATGGACAGATGCATGTTGATAAAGCAATACAAATGATTCTGAGAATACCAGTCAGGCTTTTTGTAATCTCACTGAAAACACTGACACTTACTTGCTCTAGAGAACATTGTAGTGTATTCTGATTTTCTGTGTGCAAATTGCTGTATTTGAATGCAATCAGTGTCTTTGTTACTCATTCACCTGCTCCTGTGTCTGTCTTTCTTGGATTAAATAATTTCCACAGGAGCAGTTTGGGAATGCTGGTTGTGCTTTCTTACACCTCAGCAAATAACATTTAATACTGAAAGTACATTGGAAGAAAATTTTTTAATAAGAATAGCTGATATCTCTGTAGCAAATACCTCTGTATACATGTGGCAATGCAGAGAAAGACATCTAACAGAGAAATAATTTGTTTTGAGGTTTAATTTATTTGTGCTTCGGGGAGCAGGCAAAGCCCAGCAACTCTGACTTGTGCTGCTGCTGAGCCTCCCAGAGTTTTCTCTCCATGAAGAGCAGCTCCTGGCCCTGGCTGAGGCTCAGTTCCCCTTGGTGGGGAGTGCAGGTACAGAAGGTAGCTGCCAGGATATGGCCATTCCTTCCATGGAAAATGCTAAATCAAGAGCCACAAGCCTTCACCACGGGTTTAATACAGACACTGTTAACAGCAGCCCTGGAAACTGTGAGATGCAGAAGAGCATAGAGGAGTTATTCTTTATATTTTCCTGGCATTGCCAGGAGGGAGGGCCATAATTGGGAGGGCTGTATTAGTTGCAGTACATGTAGTGAAACCAAAGCTGAGGCTGAAGCAGGGATGGCGAAAGGTCAGAAAGCTGATTTGGGGATGGAAATTGGGCTATGGCAGCACATGTCTGTCCATGGGCTTCAGCCTCATTCCCCAGGAGCTCAGCAGTGTTGAGTGGCAAGTGCACATCTGGCATGCCCCAGTGGTTCAGAGGGGTGGGTGCAAGTAAGGAGCTCCTTACTTGTGTCTAGTCCTTCCTTCCTTCTGCCCCTCACAAAGTTGCAGCTTCACTCCTGGCTGAAAGATGAACAGCCAGTTCTGTAAAGTTACACACTGCCTTTTGTGCTTCTGCAACCATCATCTCTTTCTGCTGCCATGTTTAATGCAGTGACTTCTCAGAGTATCCAAGAGCTTAAATAAATTAATAAATAAATAAGTTCTCTGCAATTCCAGAGGTTCTCTTCTGATTTTATCCCTGAGAAAGCGTATGCAGGGTATACTAAAGCACTGCCTGGAAATGCAGTACAATGTAGAACATACATAGACCAAAATTAGGTTGCTCAGAGCAGTCAGTTTTGGTTTTCTCCCAACTTGCAAAGTATTGGGGGTGAAGGCTCCCACAGTAGGTTGATGGACTTCACATGTGGCTACAATTCTGTAAGTGTGAAAAGCAAATACAAATATTCTCTAATAGATATTTGTGAAATTCAAATCGCTGAGAGCTTCTATATTATTACAGTTTTCTAGCTAATACTCATGCTTTGGGAAAGGAAAACAGTCTGGGAAAAATTGTGTGTTCATGAAACTGAAGAGTGACCCTAAGCAGCTCTGTGTAAAAGGCATCAGTTGTTTACACACTTAAAGACTGAACAGCCTATTTCTTATTAGCTAAGTCTAACTTTGTTTCTGATCGGGAAACCAAATATCAAAGCAGAAAGGGTTTTCCTGATTTCTATTTAGTGGCTTTTATGTCACATTTCATTTCAATGCACCTATCTAGGAAACAACACATGAATGGAGCAGTTCTGAATCCTTGAATTGTTGCTGGAGTTGGTCTTTTTTACTGCTACCACTGTGATTTAGAAAAGCTTCTAACTTCTGAAAAATGTTTAACAGATGTACCATCTAAGTAAAAACACCATTCAACATAGCTTTTTAAAAAAGCTCTGCTTTTTCCAGTACATTACTGTACTGTGTTTCTCTCACGAAGTTAAAATCTCACCCTTGTAATGCTATCAGCAATGTCACATTTTTTCTTCCAAATCAATCAAAACAAACGTTGTTTAAGAAGAAAAATCAATTTATCCTATTAATTAGCTGAACTCAGTATAATGCCTGAAGGCCAGAATGTCATTTCCCATAACATTCGCTTTCAAAATACAAACAAAATTGGAGCACTCGCAGGTTGTCATCACAAAGGGCTCTTAATACTTCAGAATATAGTGGTAATCCTTATCCTACCTGATACAGACCTATTTTAAATATTCTGATTAAATGTTGTTGTATTTGTTCTGGTTTTCTTTCTGCCACATGTTAGATGTAGGAACTTGAGTCAATCAGTGTAGTCAGTGCCTGGGCAAAATATTACTACAGCAAGCTACCAGGAGGTTGTATCTGATAATGGATTACTTGCCTGTGGTATAAGGCTCTTTATTTTCTCATCCCTGAACAAAAGAGATTATAAAATTTAGATTACCAACTCATAAATAATGGAAAGCAAAATGAAAAAAAGTTACTAAACGGAAGTGGGTGTGTTGTCACTGTTTCTGTATATTCATGGTTACCAGGGTTTCTGTCTATCAAAGCTGCGTGGAGAGAGTAATACTTCTTAGTGAAAATCTGCTTCACTGTTGTATCTTTTTGTTGACAGTAGTAAAGTGTATTGAAGTGAACATTCAGAACGATTTGTCTGCTGAACCCAGTGGTTGGTACGTGCAGTGTGGAGCGAGTGACCCTCAGGAACAGAGACAGTAAATTCATCTCAGTGCCAAAGCTCTCTACAGCAAATCCCAGCTAGTACTCAGTATCTTTTAGTCCATGAGGCAGAAGGACTTTAATTGCTATTCAGAAAGGGAGTGTACAGGTTTGTGTGCCCCTGCTTTCACCATGAGCAGAACTTGGAGCTAGCACGGTTCTTGTACCAAGGCTTGCCAGCCTTCCAGCGAGCCGGCGGCGCTAAACACCACACTGGTAATGGCAGCAGCTCAGAACTGGAGTTCTCATTTGCTGAGCCTGCCAGCTGAGTGCTGTAGGAGAAGAAACTTTTGCATATTCAACCCCAAGCAAAATGCAACTGCAAATGTACAGGTCCTGCTTTTTGTGTGTTCTTGCAACTGCTCACCAACTAGCAGCTTCTAAAACCTTTATAAGAGCTGAACTGTGCTAACACCAGCCATGTAATGCGCTTGGCAAAGTAGAAGGGTCCTATTCAAACAACAACAAAAAAACCCCAAACATAAAGAGATCCAACAAAAAACCCACTTGATTAAAATGTGTATCTGTCAATAAACTTTACTTTCCTTCTCAGTTTGTTATTATTCTAGGGCATGTTTAGGACTTCAGCAATTCACTTAGGATAATCTTGAGCAATGAAGCTTAGTTAAGGACTGTATGATTAAAGTAATAAGCTCTTACTGTGGACATGCCATCATTATAGTCTTTTGTCACTTTCCCATGTCATATTGTTTGAAGGATTTAGTTCTGTCATTTGCCCTGATTTGTGTCTATATTGTGCAGTGTTTTTCCAGAGGTTCACCTGGCTTGCACTGCTTAAAATGAGAAAGAAAGGAAGAAAACTTCAAGAACTGTTTATCCATTAAGTTCATATTAATCCCTTGAAAAACTTCCCTCAAGGAAATGCATCTGAGTTTAATTTAAGCAAAGATCATGTTCTGCATGGGGATTCTCCATAGCCACTCACAGGGCAGCTGGTGGGATTGTGATTAAAGATTCATTAAAACCATTCAAATATTAAAATCACATGCAGGAGGAAACAAGAAAAGAAAAATTGAAACCACAATAGTTGCAGAAAGTGAAGCTTGTTGTCACTTCTTCAGTTTGTACGTTTAAAAAAAGGCCTTTGCAGGAATATTCTCAGGTTTGCGAAACCCAAGAGTTCAAGCATTCAGTTGGGAAGACTTAAGAATCATGTTGGTAGTTCTTATGTTCATAAAAATCTTTCTTTTTCAAGTCTTTTTCTGACCTTCCTGGCAATAGATATGTGACATTTAGAAATTGAAAAACTCAACTTGTAGTGCATACAGAATATCCACATGAAGATTCTCCACCTTTTCTCAGGTGCCTTCCCCACCTTGTCAGGGGTCCAAAAAGTGATGGCTTTTTGGCCTGTGAAAGGATTTGGTACTGGGCTGACTCTTGTCCTCCCAGATGGTGGGTGAGAAGTAGTAGTTCAGGTTACTGCTACTAAGTTCAGAATCGTGTCTACTTTGGACGTGATTGGGGTTGGAAAGCTGCCCTGGCTACATAAGAACAGTTTACACTGGCCCCTGTTAGACAAGTAGATCATAGTCCTGTTACATTCTGACAGAGTTGTGGTTTTTCCTTCAGTCCGTTCTGGAGAGAGAGCTACAGCAAAGAAGATAAACTTTTACATAAAAAATAATGCCTGCATGGAGTAATGACCTGTGGTGGTGTAAATGAGAAGTTTGTTCCACCTATTACTGAAGTTTCATTCTGTTTTTAAAATGAGACCATTTTAATTCACTTGTTACTCTACTGGGTTTTTAAATATGCACAGTGCTTTTTGTTAAGGGTGCTTGCGTGACCCTAAATTTTTCTCTGAACTTTTTCAACAAAAATGGTTAATGAAGTCACAGAAATTCAGTTAAGTTATGAGGTGCTGTGCATCATCATAATCATGTCCTTGTTCATCTCCCTGGTTCGTAACAAATGTAATGTAAATGCAGAGGCTTCACTGAATTTTAAACTAATTCATTTTAATGTATTTTATTCTGGGGTTGGGATTTTTTTTTTGGTTGTTCTGGGATACCAGTTCTGAGTTTTGAGCAAGAGAGAAAGGATTTGCTGTGCCTTTTAATGTTTTTTGGTTTATTTGTTTGAGTTTTTTTTTATTGAATGCTCCTAATGTCACAGAGCTCTACAGCAGAGGGTCTTGAAATTTGTGAATAGAGGGCTCATGGAAAAAAGGTTTGACTAAGGGGTTAACTACTGTTTATCTCAACTTTAGCAAAGCTCTTGATACTGTCTCCCTTAACATTCTTATAGACACTGGTAAATTTTGAGTCAGGTAAGTAGGTGGGAGAGTGGACTGAAAGTCCTGAAACCTGTCTGAACTGCTGGTGCTTGAAGATCAGCAGCACAACATTCAGCTAGAGGCAAGTCATTGTTTCACGCTGAGACCAACACTGTTAAAATTCTTCTTCAGGGCTTAGATGATGGGTCAAGATGCACCCTTAGTAAGTGGTTCTGCAGCCAGTTCAAAATTAGGAGTGGTGATTAATCCACCAGTGGCTTGTGCTGCCATTTAGATGGGCCTTGACACGCTGTAGAAACGGGCCAACAGGAACCTCATAAAGTTCAGCAAAATCCTGCTGCTGGGAGGAATAACCCTGCACATCTGTACAAGCTGGGACAGACTGACTGGGAAACACTTTTACAGAGGCCTCAGGGGTCCTGGTGAATAAGAAGTTGAGCATGAGTCAGTAATACATCTGGGACAAGGAAAAAGCTTTTCCCATTAAGGTGGTCAAACACTAGTTACCCAGAGAGTCACCCAGAGAGGCTGTGCTGTCTGCATCCTGGGAGGAGATACTCAAAGCCCTAAGGAACCTGATCCAACTTTAAAACTGGATCTAATTTTGAAGTTGGCCTTGCTTTGATGAGATGGGAGGGAGGCTGAACCAGATGATCTTCAGAGCTCTCATCCAACCTAAGTTATTTTGTGATTCTCTGATTGTAGCCCAAATGTTATAAACAGTATTCCTTTCCCCACAAATAGCCACAGGGGAAGATACAGGCAGTGGGCTTTCATGTTTGTTTGCTGTAACACAAACTAAATCAAAACAGATGTTTCTGTGCCTTACAGTTTAATAAAGATTTTCCCACGTGTTGAATGTATTTAGACTAAAAGTGTACAGTTTACTCTAGTGTCATCTTCAATGTTATATAGTTTCTTTGCTGCTTTCTATTGTTTATGCTGTGCCAAATGCTGTTCCAAGTCACTATTTTGTTTCTCACGGACAGTGTGTTTTACTCTTTTCCTCTGTAAATGGTTCTCTTTCGAAGAATTCAGTGTTCTGGTTCTCCAGGACAATCGCTGGAGTTGTTATTGCAGTTCCCTTTCAAAAGGAAAAAAGACATTGCTGAAGATGTTGCAAACCAAGCTCTCCTCAATTTTTTTTTGTGACTTAGCTGTAATGGGGAAGTATAGCATAATTACAACATTTCTTCTTCACCACTTTTTTTCCTCACCCCTTAGTGAAGTTGGGTTGATCCTGCTTTCACCATCTAACCTGTGAAAACTAATTATAGACCATAAGTTTATGTTCCGGACTTGAGTCTGGAAAAGAAAAGGCAAATTTATTCTTGGGGGAGCCTGTTTTTAATATCAAATAGAATTCTTTTCAGTCCCTCATAGCATTATTGTTCTCTGAAATCCATGAAGTTTTAGTCAGTAAATGGTAGATTTTTGCTTGTGTGCAGTTCTCATTCTTGGTTATCTAGATATTGGAGTAGAATGAAAGTTCTATAAAGAAAGATCTTGGGAAATACTACATTTTTTGAGTTAGAACCAAACCTGAACTGTTTGCTTTAATCCAAACTACCCCATGTCTAACAAACTTTTAGTCCATCTAGACCAGGACACCTAATGATACCTTTAATTTGTGCTGGTCAATATGAGGGCTGGAGGTAAATGATTAAGATGGAATTATTTAAGGTCCTAATTTCTCGTTGAACTCCATAGGAGGTTAGGATTATTAGCATTTCGCTGGACTTAAAACAATTTGCTTGTAAGTTGTTTTGGTGGGAAATAACACTAAAATTACTGAGGTGCCTGGAGGAAGGGATTGTAAGGACTTCGCATAGGTTTTCTCTGTTTTATTCTTGAGATTAAAGGAGGAAAGAAAGTTTTGGCATGTGGGTTCTAGAAGTACTCCATCTGAAACTTTCCTACTAGAGGAGATGAAATGTTGATATTTGGGATCCAGTAGGTACTAACTTTGCAATGAGACATCACCATGAAGAAGCATCAGTTTGCGTAAGATGTGTTTGCTGTTCCTCACACTGGGAATGTTAAGTGTTATTTGGAGTTACCTGCTGTCAATAAGAAAAACAATCCTCAAGTTTGGCAAATATTAAATCTGATTATATTTGCTTATGAATTGTTTGTTTTATTAAAAATTCTGCCTTGTGCATAACTCTCTGAAGGGTTTGGACCAAAATTTGTTACAGGTAAAGCAAATAGATTCCAACATGTTGGATTGTAAAAAATTTTAAAACATTTTGGAAATCTGGGAAGCGGGTGATAGAAGCTAAGAAAGTATCCACTTTTGCTAAAGGGAATTGATATGTGGATGTTTTCTTTACCCACACTGACAAGCTAATGATCTGTGGAATGAAGAGGAGACATGCTAAACACCCCTGCTCAGTCACGTCATTTATGGCATCCTGCATTCATCTGCACTGATGTCACCCTAGATTGTAACCTGTTCTCATCATGGACCCAGTAAATAATGTTTGTCTGTTGCTACATATAAATATTGTTAGAATTTTGACCCTTTGAGACACCATTTCTTAAAAGATAATATTTAAGAGCCAACACATTTTAACATTCCAGTTGGTATTTATGTTAATTTGAGTTCAATTCGTTCCCTAAGTGTTTGAGATCAGCTATTTTTAGCCTGGTTTCCTGAGGAACTGAAGTTTATAGGATGGCTGTATCTATCCATCTGCCTTCCACTGAGCTTTTTGAAGCCAATGATCAATTATCTTGATTTGGCGGAGAGAGTGAGGTTTTAATGCTGCTAATCTCTGGCAGGTTTCACTGATAGCCTTGGTTTGTTTGAAGAGAGGCACACAAATAACTACCCCATCTAAGGGAAAGGATGTAAGGTAAGATCATCAGTGGTGTTGTGTAGGGGTTGGTGGGGAAACAGCTGGGCCACGACTCAGTGCTGCTTCTCACTCATGGGGTAGTGAGAGAACATGGGCCTGAGCTGATACTGCTGTGGCTGGGGGGGAACTGGAAGTATGTAGGTTGTGAAGCATGGGCTATGGATAATCACAGTTGGGGGGATGATGCATGGAGACTATGGTCAAGGACCCCGTATTCCTGTGGTGATGACAATGTATGAATATGTAGCAAGGAGTCTGTTGGGCATCAGTTTTATTGCTCTAAAAACTACTTGCCTTTAACAAGGGAAGCTATGGACACTATTCATATCTCTGGAAGCCTGCAAAAACATACAGCTTATCCTTCCTGTTGAGAGAGGGTTCTTGGGCATGGCACATAGGCTTTTTTATGGAGAATGTACACCTACAAAACAAATGATCTCAAAGTCCTTTAGAAACAAGTTGGGCTTTGTTTCTCCACAGCCCCAATATAAATAAAGTTTGACTTTTTTTCTTTTTGGGAATCTGAGAACAGGGGAAAAAATGAGAGACAGAATTTTGGTTATGAATAGTAACATGATTGTGGAAATGAGCTCTGAGCTCTCAGACACTATAACTAGAGATGACTTTTTTTAAAAAAAAAAATTTCTAGCCAAGGCTTTTCCAGTAGCCAAAGCTTTTCTAACACAGTTTACTGCCAGAGGACAGTTGTCTGGTTTCAGTGACTGAGCTTAAAATACTTACGTACTAAAATAAAGCAGAGGGTTGGGGGGTTTTTTTGGGGTGTTTTACCTTATTTTCTTCAGTATTTAAAACATTTATTGAGATCAGCATCTATATAATCAATAGTCATAACACTTACTAGGGAACGAGCATTTTCTCTACATGGGAAGAAAAGTTCCATGTGTCCCTGCAAAGGGAGAGTTAGCCCCAAGAATTATCGTGTGGCCTCTGCAGTTGTGCTCATCATAAAATACAGGACGTGAGTTTTGTTCAAATGCCTGTCAGCTGAGATACTCTGTTTCATAAGCTGTGTTTCCAGCAAAGTCTGTTCATCTTTAAATCTCCGCAAGACTGTCTTGGGCTTTGCACTGCCATTTCTCTTTATACGAGTACTTATAAACAAAAAGCAGACGCAGGACTAGAATGTCGCACTGCATTTGTCTGTCTACTCCATAAAGCATGTATGCATTTATATATCTGCTTACAGATAAGCCGAAACTGAAGCTTCCACAACAGGTGGACACTCTGTGTTTCAATCTGATTTAGTGAGTTTTGGTTTACTTCACAAAAGCCATTTCTCAAGGAACAGAAAGTATAGATTTTGGTTATAACAAACCAGCAAAGCACGACAAAAGTGTGTTTCGGTTTCTCTTCTTTAAAGCTGATAAGCTGATTATCTCTTCAATTTTCAGAATCCAAATCAAAACCCCTGCTTATAAGCCCTAAGTCGGCTTGTGTATCCATTCAACTCCAAGAAGGGCTGGATAATTTGTAACAGAAACTTAGAGATCACACAGTAGTCAGCTGGAATGCAGAAAATGAGGTCATGTTTCTTGACCTACAGCTGATTCTGCATTGCCCAGTTGCATCACTGACATGCATTAATAAAAGTCACTGCATGCATAGTTTCGACCATTTGGAATTTTTGAATTTTGTTTTTTATTACTGTTTATTTCTGCAATGTCTTGGGGTGACATCAGTCACACTTGCGATATTTTTCCTAACTGCCCTTTATGTATATCTTATGTAGAGAACACAGATTCTATAAAATATTAGCAAATCAATCTGATGTACAGATCTGTCTGCAGTAAAGATCTGTCATGATCGTGTATTATGGAATATTATCATTTTTGATAGTGACAATGTGTTAGGAGTTATGGTTTTGATGTGCCAGCTCCTAGAGTCGATACTTATTATTTATACTTATGTTGTGCCAGCAAAGCTGTTTCAGCAGTGAAGATCAGGATGTAATCCATCCCAGTAATAATGCCCCTTCTCTTTTTTTTTCTTCTTCCTCCTCTTCCTTCCTTCTCCTTTTCCCTTTCCCTTTGTCAGGCTGTTGTTTTAGCTGAATCAGTTCCCTGAATCACTTTGATGGCCAGAGAATTTCTGCCACATACATGAAGTTCATGAGGCTAATCTGCAAAGCTGCAACTTGAGACTCATTGAGAAGTGGGCTCCAAGAGCCTGGGACATGTGGGTTTGACTACCTGTGCTCTCACTCCTGAGAGTTTGCTCTGCCCTTCTGCCATTGCGTGGCCCCACTTGCTGGGTGACCTGTCTCACTTGGAAGGCCTCTCCTTTTTTTGTTGCTTTCTCCAGGAAAACATCCAACTGTCCATCAGCTGGGTCCAGAGGTTTTTATTGACGTTCCTTGGGGGAGCAGCAAGAGCTGAAAGGAGAGAGGTATGGGATTAAGCCAGAAGAGCTTTGGGAGGCTCTGACCCAGAAGAGCATCTGCAACTCCTACCCTGGAATTATCTGGCTGTTTTTCCAGAGGAAAGGAAGGTGCTGAACAGGGTAGTTTGGAGGAGGGTTATGCAGGGGGTGTTACAGGGTCAAGCAGTTGTTGTGGTGTCATGTTTTGGGTAGAGCAGCACTTCTGCATCTGTGTGCTATGGTTCCCCCATTCTGCTATGGCCTGAAGGGGTAAAGCCAGGCTCTTTACTTTTGCCTTGTGCCACTTTCAAAATACTCTCCTTACCAACAAGTATTGAAAAAATCAGTATTGCATTACTAACAGAATTTCTCCCATCATTTATTTGTGAAAGCTCAGGTAACTGAAACTTGCATTTAAATGGCTATTTGAGAGTTCATTGATCAAATTACTGGTGTACCAACTTGAATTTTTTTTAAAGGAAATGGAACATGCTGAACATATTAGTATTTCCTGGGCTTATCTGAGTGCATATAGAACTCAGAAAAACATTTTTCACTTTTTTTTTCAGATAAATATTACTGCAAGAGGATAATCACAGTTATGTGCAAATACATTGGAAGCTTAATATAATTACAGATGTGTGTACTGGCTTGGAGGGGCAGAAAATTATATTTAAAGGCGTGTTGAAATTCAAGAGCTAATTATGTACTGACAGTAGTAGTGCATTTTCCCCAAAGCTTGATGTCATGCTAGCAATGTACATAGGCTGTACACATTAGTACTTTATGCAAAAGTAAGCATAAACAAGAATGACAAGTAGGAAAGTTTAAGGGTCTTAGCTTGACATTTCCTTGCTAATTAAGTGTCTAAGCATACCATTGTTACTTTGGTTCACAAAGGAACCTCATGTGTTTTCAACATTGGATATGCATCCAATCCGTGTGGCTGAATTTCTGCCAGTGTATGTACCTAAACTGTAATTTGTCCCAGAATTCGTATTTGAAGGCCACAGCTACTATCAAAGCTGCAAAACCAGAATGGAATTGCATTTCTTTATCACATACCTCTTCTGTATCGCACACCTTTACTTTTCTCTCGTTCCGGTTTATGCTGCCCAGAAGCTGAAGAGGCATTTAGCACAGTAGTGCAATATAAGCAAGAAAGTTTGAAGCTAACAACAGCCACTACTTACATTTAATATCTTTGTTGGAATCTTTACTCTCCCTGCTAGGCTTTGAAAATCCTTTAGGTAATCAAAAGCTTAGCCAACAAAATTAATTGTATTTTTTTCCACTACAATACTTGCTGCTACAGGAAGATAATGAATCAAATATTTCTGCTATTTTTCTAAGCAGTAGGTAATTTTTGACCATAACAAGAGCTACGCTCCCTAAGGTAATTGTAGCAAAAATCAAAATTTAATCAAGACTAATCAGGGCATAAAGTAGTTGTGTTAGGAGAATGAGAAGAAATCTGTGTTCTCTTGGACCCCAAGCTTGGTAGATCGTAACTAGCTGGGAGGTGACTAAAGACTTCGCTCTCCTCTGCAGGGTCACATTAGAGGCTGGGTATTGAAATGGATTGACTGTTGATAGGATTTGCCATAGTGGATCATGCTTTCAACTGTGTGCTTCTCTTCTAGCCTGTTACAAGCAGGCAGCCTGGACACAAAGGCTGCATTGAAATATAGGTTAGCTTATATATAGCACAATAGGTAAAAATAGCCTCTGTTTGATGAGAAGTGTGATCTGAAAGTGTCACTTTATTGTTAGCTGCAACATAGATCTGTTCAAATCAGAATCTGTACTGGGGTGTTCCACAAGTATTTTTCAAGTATTTCTGGAAATTAAGACTGGAATCAATATATATGTAAAAGTTGAAGAGATACATTTTAAGAGTTTGAAGCTTATTCTTTTGCATTGGAAAGTAGATGAAGTACATGGAAGAGAGAAAATAATAGCCCAAAGTTTGCTGTTCCGTATTTCTTCCTTCTGGAGTGTGAATATAGATTGTTGGTTAGAGCTTTAAAAGCTGACAGAATACATTTAGAGATTTTCAAATTACTTTCGGATTTGCAAAAATCCAGGACATGACACTTCAGTAGAGTTTAGAGATTATAGACTTTATTTTTTTCAACTACCTTACATTATTGGTCAGCTTCATCTAGTTCAGTAATTGAAAGACTATCAACGTGGCAAAGCAAGCTGAAGTTAGCAGAGCAATGGGAGAGCAGGTTGACCTTGTAATGACCCTGAGTTTTTTAACTGCAGTGTTATATTCATGCTGCCTGTATTGTCAGTATTTGAGGGACAGAGTTCCCTGGGATGGTTATAAAAATACCATCATTACAAATGACAACTGTTCTCCATGCAACTGTTCTGCTTTTCTGTCCATGCATGCAGGGACGCCACAACCGTGTGCTGGATGCAGGTTTTCTGTATATTACAATTCTTTTGCATTCTGATGGGTGTTCAGTCACTAAACTCAGATATGCCTTTCAAGGTAGTCAGTAATCTGAAGCAATTTGATGGTGATCCAGGTGTGTTCTGACTCTTGAGGCTCAGAGCAAGGACCTCAGCTAAAGACAGAGGAGCAAGTGATTCCCAGTAGAAATGGGCATGTCTTGTCAGCTTCCATCTCAGTGTCATCAGAGGCCACGGCACCTGGGAGAGCTGCTGAGATACCGGGCTGTGTCCTGGCTATGATCTGGTGAAGCACTCTAATCCCACAGCTCTTGCTAAACTGGGAGATACTGCCAGCTGCAAACAACATGAGTGATGACAGTGACAAAGAAAAGGCTTTTCTGACAGCTCATTTAAACATCCAGCACTTCTAGAGAATATACAACGTTTTGTATGCTAGATAAGAAATAGTGGTCTGAGAGGCTAAAACGCTTGTGATCTGTTTATATGAGCACCACAGTCCTTGCAGGATCTAACAAGATAATTAGATAATAGGCTTCCAGCAGCTGCTTTTGTTATACCTAGTCACGAAAAGAGAAAGAGGTAGCCTATAGCATATCAGAAGGGGACGTAGGAATAAACGGAATGTACAGATACAATCAAAAGGCATAGGTTATCGTGGAAAGGACTGCACATACCAACCCTAAACATTTTGATTACTCAGCATTATGTTTTTGGCTCCATGAGACTTATTTTATCAGAGGACAGAGTGACATAACCAAGCAAATTGCTCTCAATCAGGGAATATCTAAAGGCCAGGTTTCTGAGGCATTAGAAGTCATTCCTGACAAGGCAAAAGACATCTCTTGTCCTAAATGCTTGTGTTAGTGTGAGTGGTTTTTTGTTTGTTTGTTTGTTTTTAGAAGAACCAAATGGTAGTAGTAGTATAGATGAAAAAAACCAAAAAAAGTCATCTGCTGTCTTTGTCTTTATATCCCCTTCATTTCTGCATCTGCTGCTTTTTCTTATGGAACATTTAATTTTCAGAGATTAGACAAAAAATGAAAATACACTTAAACACTGTTTAGCATCCTTTTTTTCCCCAAAACCTCCTTTCAGGCTTTCTCTAGTTTCGTTGTCACAATTTTGCTTATTACTATCCATTTATTAGCTTTTCTTCCATTCCATTCAAAACTCGTATGCATAATGCAGTCTGTCTGTAGGGTCCTTATTCTGAGTATATTTAAATCTCTCTTAACTGAGTTCATGGAAAAGGAATCTTTGAAGCATATATTTATTGCGATTTTGTTCCATTTCCCTTAAATTCTTTATAAATTCTTTGACTAGCTTTAGGTTTTGACTTCTTTTAAGACAGTAGGTCCTATCTTGAAAAACTAGGAAGGCTTCCCACTTGTTGTTAGCCTTCATAAACTGACAGCTGAACACCAAAGCACTGTTGAGGCAAATGGGAGCACGACTGAGTTGTTTCCCACTGAAAAAAAAAGAATGGCAATGGTGCTCCAAGACAAAGCTGTTCGGGTTATCATGATAATTTTTCTAGCAAGCTGTCTCGGTTTTGAAAGACAGGTGTCTGCTAAGGAAGGCAGAGGCCCCCCTTGAAGTGGCAGATATAACCCCTTTTCCCTCCAAGTTATTATATTTTGAAATCAAGGGCCTTTAGGCAAAGATGTGGGAAATAGGAATAACAGTTCTTTACTATATATATATATATGTATATAACCAGTCAAACAAAACAACAACAACTCTGGCAGTAACAGCAATCACAAACCCAGTCCCAGCCTTCTCGGCTGTCGGGCCCTTTCCCCTCGGGTGCAGTTCCGCTCGCAGCCGGCAGGGGCGCTGGCGGCTCCCGGTGAGCAGGGCAGGTGCGATGGTTCCCCCGCGGCTGCAGGGGGCGCTCCGGGGCGAGCTCGGGAAACCCGCGGCTCTGGTGCCCTGGGATCCCGGGAAGGATGGAACAAAGGCTTCACAAACCCCTGGGCAGCCGATCCCGGACTCTCAGGAACAGCAGGCTGGAACGGCAGGGACGAACGCAAATCCCGGGTGGCAGACGAGATGTATCCAGATGGGAAAAAAACCACGGAGGCCCAGGCAGGCAGGGCGAGCAGGGCTACAGCGTAGCGAAAGCTCGAAGCAGCAGCGGGGCAGGACAGCCACAGCTCGGTCTCCAGCAGGCCAGGGAAAGCGGCTTTTGGGGTCCCGGCGTTGCTTCCAGCAGGAAGAAAGAACGGCCAAAAAGAAAGAAGCAGCAGCTCCTTTCTCTGCAGCTTCTCTCTCCGGACGCTCAGAGCGAACTGTCCCCACACCCAGGTGTAGACAAAAGAGTAGCCAGGCCCGCCCCACTCCCCTTTTTGTCTTTCTTAAGTACAGCTATTTGTCCCCTAGCAACATGCATATGGGAGAAAATTCCTTTAACAGGAAAACCTAAGACTAAACTAAAACCCCAACACAAGCAGAGTTGGTTGAATAGAATTACCAGCTGCAGACACAGTAAATGAGGCACAAATCATGCTCAGTAGGCTGGATGGTTTCAGGGAGGAGGATGAAATTTGCAGTGACATTTCTGCATGTAATAGAGCAAAGCTCTGGTCTGTAAAAGAAGTGAAGGTATCTGCTTGCAGGTCCTGCCCCATGGTGAAAGCATATAAGAACTTGGGAAAATTACAATTGTCCCAGATCTATGACTGTACTGATTTGCTTCAGATAATTAAAGAAGCAGGAAAAAAATGTGCCTTTTTTCATAGAAATAATTTGTTATTTGAGGTGGCTGATGTCACTGGGTAGCTACAAAGCATGCCTTGTCCCTGGCGTCTCTAAGAGCTTCCTTTTCAGATCCAGAATGATACTTTGAAGTTTGTGTCTCTGTTAGCTCCTGTCTCATGTCTGTCAGCTCCCTACAGCAGCTGCCAGATCTGAGCCTTGTCCTTTGGACAGACTCTTGTTGATGGGCCACCTCTTGTCCAACTTGATCATACCACCTCAGGAAATCATTCGTTCCGTGTCTGTTTGCCCTGCAAGCATTTACATTACTTTGCTGGGCTGAGCACAGGGGGCAACTTTCATTCTCTGTAGCCTGTCCACTCAAAAATGCTAATTCAGAGTAGTCTGGCACTGCTCACCTGTTATCTTCAGCTCAGATCACAGCTCTTGATTATTTAGATTCACTTAATGGCTGCCTGCCTGAGTTGTGTCTTCATCTCTGTGTGTGAGGATTCCTCTGGGAGCTTTACTCCATGCAAGTAAGATATACTGCAAGCTTTCTAAGAGGCCTGTCTTGTTGCCTGTATTTTGTGTGTTACAGCTCCTCAGGGATTCAACTGCAAGAGCTAAGTATTACTGTAGTGACTTACAGCATTCTGATGTTATGTATAGATCACTTAATTACATTTGAATGCCTGAAGACTTAAGAGATGCTTCCCTTTTGCAAAATCCCCAGCCAAAAAGAGGTATTTTCAAATTAAAGCTTCCCCCATTCGATTTTTTAAAGCCTATGCCCACTGTTGGGTAAGTATCATTTGTTTCAAATGTTCCTGCACATACTGTAGCCTTCCTCAAGAGCTGCATGAAAAGATGATATTTTTTCCTGATCTGAAGTTGGATCACTTGGAGAAACATTTTCCGCATGAAATGAAGAATTGTTCTGCATCATCAACAAAACAAATTAAAATGAGATTTTTTTTCACTCTCTTAATCCAGTACACAAGAAGGAGCATTTATTTCAGTCCAAAAGTATAAGATCTAGTCAGTAGATTATGTGAGTGTTGTTGTTTATCCACAAAGACTGTAGGGGGAAAATGTGATAGTGAATGCTTGTCAGTGAGATCCTTTTCTCTTGGAGAACTGAGACAGAGCCTAAAGTAAAAATGGCATTTTCTTGTACTTGTGAATTTTTTAAAAAAGTCTTTTAAAATGTGAAAGAATTTTAAATAAAACTTGCAACAGCAGGTTGTAGTAGGCAGGAATGTAATTTCGGGTTTAAGTGTGATGGTGTATTTTAAAAAAGTACACCCCAAAGCTGAAGAATTACTTTCTCTCAAGCACAATAAAAGGAAATTTGCTAGTAATATGGACAAAAATCTCACAAGTGCAGCTGAAGCAAAAATTGTCATTGACCTTATTGTAAAGATACAGCAGTGTTTAAAAGTGTTCCAGGCAGGATTAATTCCCACTTAGAAGCAAATTTAAGGTTTAGAGGGGGGTTGTTGGAAGGAGACATACGTAAATAATTGCCTCCTGATCTGGAATTTCCGCTTGGTTTCTGGCCAGCTGGAGGAGTGGACGTTTTGAGGCAGGACAGCAGTTGTTACTTTTTCTCATCATTAACAGTCAAGAAAGTTTGTCCTTTGACTTGCAGTTAACTGAGAAAAGATGTTGAATGGTAAAAAATTGAGCTGTCCTTGAGTATGTTCTGTTTATGCAGCAAGCTGCATCTTTTAAATGAGTTATTTTAGTCATTAAAAATAGTTACCTTTGAGGGGAAGGAGGTGTATTTCATCTACATTGTTTCATTGCATATGCAAGACGTATTTTACTACACATTTAAATTATTATGTAGCATAGTATTGATATCTCAGACTTGCTGGTACACTGCATGCCGTGATACGTGTGTGTACACGTGGCCACGTTCATAGCTCTGTAAAATGATGAGGCCACTGTTAGGGATAGGCCTTGCTGGATCAGGGCCTGGGGAACAGGTTGTCTATTAGCGCTGAAATAAATATAAGGGACTTTAAATTAAAAAAAAAAAACAACCAAAACCCAACTTGGCCATTTTCTTCAGTGCATGTTGGAGGAATGTCAGGTTTGGTTTGTTGTGGGCTACAGGTGTGGCTGCGTTCCACTCGCGTCAGCCCAAGTGCCATCGTGAGCTGTGTGCTGGGAAGGATCTCATAGCCCTTCCCTCCCTGCTGAGCCTGGCTCCCATGCCCTGGCTGGCCCAGCAGGGCAGGGGTGCTTCCTTTCTTCCTGGCTGCCAGGGCCCCCAGGGAACCACCAGCCCTGGCTGTCCCTGCCCATGGTCTGGCACCCATGACAGCCGTACCTGCCCCAGACATGCCCCAGTAGGGCTGGTCTCCCACAGCCTGGCATGGCTGTGGGCCCCCTGAGCTGGGCCCCTGACCATGGAGGAGCTGTTACCATTTTCCTCCTTTAATGCCTGGTGGGAGTCATAGGAACTGAGGTTGTTTTCTGTTGTCACACAGTACTTTCAGTGCCCGGAGCCCTGCTTCTGCTCCCTTCATTTACTCTGAGTCAATGTCTGACTTTCTCCTGAGCAATTTCTGTTTAATCCTCCCCCTTAGTCTTCAGGAAGAAGTTGTCTTTCTCCACCACTACTCACCTCCCCCACACTCTTTAAATGAAAACTCATTCGCTGGCTTTCCATCCCTAGCAAAACAGAGAGAAGTTTAAGACACTTAATTATTGAAGATGTGCTGCAGTAAATAAAGGGATTATCAATAGTAGAATTAAACCTTGGTGAGTAAAAAACTCCATGTGTGGAAAAATTAATGCCATGTGGGTCTCAAAGCCAATTAAAATAAATCAGTGACTTCCATGAGCACTACTGTCTGCTGGTAATCAAAGCTGTTATTTTAGTAAAAACTCTGATCATTAAACAAGTTCCTTTCTAATTGGCAAGACACCATTGCAGACACACTTTTGTCTGCAATAGTCTACTTATTCATTTTCCTCATTTAGTTCTATATTGTATATATCATGGATTCTAAGAAAAAATGTACCACAATACTGTATATTGTGGTGTGACAACCTAAAACAAGTAATGAACAAGAGATGCGATGAATGACCACCTCATTACAAACCTTTCTGTCTTCCCCATTGTTCCATCCTTGGGAATAGGAATAATGACCATTTAGGCTGCAAATAATGTGCTTACCCAATAAATTGCGATGAGAAAAGTTCTTCTGTATGGATCTGTTTGCTTATGCCTCTCTGCAGGGCATAATGCATGCATAAGATCCTACATAAGGAACACACACTTTGTTGTGCATAAGATGTATGTAGTAAATTTTATCTATGTCTGGAATCCTTCTGTTATTAATGAGTATAATTATTAGAGTGTGTGAGCCATAGCTGCCATTACCACAGGCAGCAGTCCCTCAACCCCCATCTTCACATCCTTGCAGTAGAATCATCCCTTTAGCAGCAAATTCAGATTTCCAGGTTTCTTCTTCTTTCCATCCCATCTTTTCTTTGCCCCATCACCTGTCCTAGCTCTGCCCTGTCCACTGCTCACTGTTGACTCTCAGCCTAGACATGGGTGGTATAATGCAGTTTGCCAGTACTGCATTCCAAACCGTATTTGAAATGGTTTTCCTCTGTGTATTTTCCACTTCTTCCAGGGCCCAGTTATCAATTTGTGGGATAAGCAGCAATTCTTTTTCAGCTTATACTTGGGGAGTCATAAGTTTTTGCAAGTTGTTTTCATGTCATGTTAGATTTTTTTCAAAGATATATGCTTTTAAAATGTCATTTAAAAAAAGAATGTTCTAAACAATTTCTGGTATTCGTCCTTCAAAAGCAAACTCACAGAAAGAAAGTTGTCTAAGTTTTTTGTTTTCTCTTGGAATTGTAGACCTGTGTGTTACAACTTACCTTGGGTACTCCAGACTCCTCCTGATGGTTATGTGTCAAAATACTCTGACCATGAAAGTGTCAGGAAAGATACACCCCCTTCAGAACACTGTATGTGAGACAAGTACTAAAGAAACAGTTTTCTTACAACTATGGGAAAAGTCAGGAATGGTGCTGCAGAAAAAGAAACCACTGTAGAAGTGATTGGCCTGTGTATGCAGGAAGTGCTAACTAACCATTTTCCCTTTTCCCTGTCCTTCAGGTTTCTGATTGAGTAGAAAAATTAGTAGTACTGTGAAAATCAGAGGTATAGTGGGTGGCATCTTCACTGGTGCTCATTTACTTGTTGCACTAAGGCCATACTTGTTATAGATAAACAAAATGTTGACTTTTTTGAACATCAGAGAGTGTCAACAAGTAGTGCTCCATTAGCATAGTCAAATCCAGAAATACTCACTATTTCTTTCTTTCTCCTGCATGTTTGTTGCATGTTTGGAGTGCAAATCTTGAGAGTGAGCCAGCCTGGCTCCATAAACCTTGTGAGGGGTCCAGTCTCCAGTTCTCCCAGACCTTTGTCTCCTGGCCCCTCTAGTGAATGTCTGTGTAGGCAGTGTGTCTTTGCAGTGGGACACGGTGTCCTTTGGTGGAGTGTATTGCAAGACCTGAGAGGTAATTTTAGCTCCAACAATGGCCTCGTTTGGTGCCGATCTGATAACAGCCATCCTGGTTTACGGAGATCACAATCTATTTTATGCTTGGTGTGCTGTCTGTCTTTTGCATGTTAAAAATGAAATACTGTTTATATAAAGAAACAAAGTGGAAAAAATAGTTTTGTTCCTGTTGAGAACTTGTCAATTTATGTTACTAAATGTCATGTTTTTCCTGCCTGCAATCATTTTTTTGCTTCGTGAACTTGCGGGGGAAGCACTGCACAGCATCTCGTGGAGAGGAAGCTGCTCATTCGCTGCCCTGACCTCGGAGTGTCTCCTGGCAGCCTGGCCTGGGCCTGCTTCCTATGGGTTTTCCCACTGCAGAGCCTTTCCTCTGGGGACCAATCACTCTGGGCTGGTGCAGCTTTTGCCTCAGGATGCACAAAGTCTGCTCAGTCTCTGCACAGCATGGGAGGTTTTTAGAAGCTGTTTGCTGAGTGACATCAGTGCAGTGGTTTTTCTGCTCTGATGGGGAGAGCTGAGGGTGAGTTCCCAACCACAGAGATGCAGCCTCTGGTGGTCTTGCCACCCATCTCCAGCTGGGTGTTTGGCATGACATGCAGCTGCTGTGAGCCAGCTGGCCACACCTCCCACATCATCTCCAGCTCTGGGTGGAAAATCACTGGTGGCACAAGGCAGAGGAGAACAAGAACAACAGTGCAGAGGGTACCTGTGCAGTTGGGTTCCTGGGTACCTTAGCCAGGTCCTAGACTGCAGTCTTATTAAACCCAAATTCTCTTAATCCTTCAGCTCATGCTGCTGTATCTATAAAGCACCATAGCCTATTCATGAGAAGAAAAGCCTCCAAAATCTTATTTGTACACTTAAAGTCACTCCAACCCAGCAGCGTGCAGGTGCTCTTGCCTACTCCCCCAATACTCTGAGGTGTAGCCAGACAGTTTCTGCTTGTGCTGCAGAAACAGCTGGTGAGCAGGTCTCATGCTTTTGCACCATCATTTAGTAATTAAAGGCTAATCTTACAGCTGCCTTAAATGGCAGAATGGAAGCTAACTCTGCCAATCTTCAGATTTTTTTTTTTAATTAAATAGATTACAGTGCAGCATGCCTTGAAAATCCCCTTTTCAAACATGTTCTTTGCTGTTTGCTCAATACATATCCTGTGGTGTTACTACATATTGATGCACTCACATCTTTAGATCTTTATGATCTTTATTATACCCCAAGACAGATACATGAGAATATTTTGCCAGTGTGAAGGAACAGCATCAGTGTTACAGGTCTGGAAATTTAGAGTCTCAAATTGCATTCGTGTCAGTAAGAGCACAACATTTCTTTCACGCCCCTAAGGAAGAGGAAATGAAATTGAAAAGTCTTTACATTTCAAATATTGAAAGATGCTAAAAGGGCTACCATGAATTGCCTCAGGAAAAAAAAAAAAAAAAAGACATCCAGTCCTTTTTCATATAACTGAGCATAATTATTTAGGTATCTAAACCCATTTCTTGTTGGACAAAGACTGCAGGATCAAGCTTTACAGTCCCTTATTGAAAGTCTGCCACAGCACCAAGGTGTGATGTGATGAAATCAAGACAAAGAGCACCTAACATGGCCTTTATCTTCTCTTTTTTGGGGGGGGATGTTTGGTGCAGTTTATTCCTCACCCCTCCACACCAAGAATAAATTGTCAGAGGTTTCTTAGTCTGCCGAGTGCGATTGATCTCACAGCAGTATGTGGTGTTTCATTATTTTCTTCAGTACTCTTAAGAAGGTCTGTAGGAGAGGTGGATTTACTGTAATGGCGGCTAAGTAGTTTAACTTAATCCTGAATAAACAAACAGATGCTCTCACCAAGGACCTGGCATCTGGGGCTGTCAGCATTTATTACTGCAAGGCTCAGAAGAGATAAAATTATCATTAGCCTTCACAGAAAGATCATGGATATATTTTGAAAGGCATGTACTTCAAAGCACAAACTAGCCTCTCAGAGTAACTAGTTTAGATACTTAGATGCCTGTATTAATAATGACACAAGCAAAATGCTTCTTTCTTCACTTGATTTGTGCTTCAGAACTCTCATTTTACACATTTGTTGTCCTTCCCCATGGGCCAAGGCTGAAATTGTGAGTTTACAGTCGCACATATGTGCATTTACAATTGTGTGACTTTGTACTCAAAGGTTTTGTCTATGGCCTCTGCCGAAATATCTCCATGAGGGAAACTATGTTTAGTAATTAACTGAGGTTTGGTGGGGTCTGGCCATCTGGCAGCATGCTGCTGTTGGTAAGCAGGCTGGAGTGCAGTGCCCACAGACTACTAGGTCCAGGGGACTGTGTTGAGTGTCATTGTTACAGACGATTGCATGAAATACCAGGGTCTGGGATTATTCAGGCTTTTGGACCATCAGCTGTAAACCTGTATCCATCAAAAACCCTAAATCCACAACTACACGTTTTGCTTATTGCAGTAAGGTAGTGGGTTTGCTTCCCATTTTTCTTGTTAGTAGCTTAAATAGTGAGCTTCAAACCCAGATTTCATTCCAAAGAAAGGAATTGTAGCAAATTGCATTGCACAAGTATTTGAAAGAATTTGTAATAAAAATAATAGGTTTAAAACTTACTCTAAGTATTTCTCAAAGGGGGAACCCCAGCCCACAACACTTGGATTTCAGTGAGTGGACGAATGCTCCTTGTAACCCTGAGCTTAAGAGTCATTACTGTAGTTCCAGTGAGAGGGAAAATGTTTTCTGAAGGAATCTCTCTTCCTCCAACACATGCGAGCTCCCTCTTTTACAGTAAAGCTAAAACTTTTGGGACTCTGCTAGGAACACTTGTGCAGGAGGATTGTTGACTGCTGCTGATTGCACCGTGCATTGCTGCAGCCTGGGTCAGAAAGCTGCTCTCTGTGTTTTACATGGGAAAGCCAAATACTCAGTGAGTGGAACTTTATGCCGTCCCAAGGCCTCATCTTCTATTCATAGCTGTACTTCCCTAAAAGAAACACACACATATATATATATATATATATATACACACACACAAATATAGATACATCTCAAAATGTGTGTGATATGTTCAAACTGTGACTTCACAGCAAAGTTTCCCAGTAATATATTAGGTGAGTGAGTTTTGGAAGGGTCAAGTTATCCACAAGAGGGAAGGATGACTTTCTGGTCAAGCTTGTCATGAACAACTATGCTTGATAGAGTGGAAAGTATTTTTATTATGAATTCCTCCAGGATTAGGCATTAGGATTTTTTTGAGAGAGTATCCGTAGCAGGAGTGTGGGTACTGAAAAATGGCTTGAATTCAAAAATGTCTCACTGCATCAGTGGACTTTGGTTCTTGCTTTCCTATTAAATTGAAATTAAAATTTGTTTCTGAATTACCTCTTTCAAAGAATGACCATAGCACAGACATATTGAATTGAGCAGATCAGAACAATTTGGATAAAACATTCGGAAACTGTGAAATTTCCTCCCAACATTTGAGAGCTTTCCAGTCTGTATTGCTTCTGTTTTCTTCTTGCTCACAGTTGGCAGTACCTTATGCCAGGGGTGGTTGAATTAAAGTCAATAGGCTAGATTATGTCCTGAGGACTTGACCCACAGTAATTGTGGTATGTTGCTGGGCAACCTCGCAGGACTCCCAAGGAATGAGCTGTGCTTAGGGAGCCACAATTTACTCTTTTTTTTTTTTCTTCCAAGGGTTTTAGCAATTTGTTGCCAGTAAACTTCTACTTAGCTTTGTTCCAGTTCTTGCACAGTTCTAAACCTTAGCTGTTCTCCAGCTACCTGTCCTAGAAGAAGCAAATGGGGGCCTGTTCCCCGGTCCCCCACACGCTTATGTTCCAGCAAGCAGCTATTTAGAGGTCTTGTTCAGAAGCCCACCACATCAAAATGAATCTTGACAGCACCGAGTTGCTCATTAGTTGTAAAAAGACAAATTACAGTCTGGGTTAATGTTATGATAAAAAACCAGACTTTTTTTTTTTTCTGTGCCTACCAAGGCAAGCAACTTTTTCGTTTTCCTTTGAGTGAGTTATTTGCATTAAGTTCATATTCTGTGGTTCTTTCTGTTATGAGCTGAAAAGAGCCAGTTCTTTCAAGGCCAGATTTACTGCTGAGCTTTGCGAGGGAAATAATTATTTTCAGAATAAAGTGACTTTTATTTCAGATCAGCGTGTCTGCAGCAGGAGTGGAGCTACTCCAATTTAGTTTATTTTTCAATACCTCTTCCCATTAACTTCTCCATATGAAGTGGGCATCCAGTCTAGCATTTTTCAGGCATTGTGCCACCACCATTTAAATTGGATGCTCATCAGAACAGTTTAGAGAGCAAACCAGCGCTATGATTAGAGAGTTATGACATAACTTACCATAGACGCTTATGATATGTTACAGGTGTTTGTCCACAGGCACAAATCAGTATTGTAAAGAGCTTACAGGGGAATCTTTTAATTTTCACAAATAATAAGCAAAGATTTTTAAGCCTTTCATATAGAACCATAGAATATCCTGAGCTGGAAGGGAGCTAGCAAGATCACTGAGTCCAGCTCCTGGCTCTGCACAAGGAAATGCTTGGACAGAACTGCTAGGCTAAGAAACAGTTTGGCAATGGGGCCTTAAATGTTTTAAAATACTTTTGCTGCAAATCCATGGTACATGCTATTAATATTCAGAGGGGAAAACAAGTCTCTGTAATATTAATGTTCTTACTGTTCACATGAACTCTATCTGTTAGGACCTACAGGTAGTGACTGCTGTGAAGCTGATTTTTTGTTCTGTTAATGCACAGAATTCCATGTCTCCTGTCTCTGTGTAAGCTGCATAAACTTGCAAGAGGTATTGTAGCTCATAAGAGTAAATTTTAAAAACAGCTGCTTTGATGATGGGTATGAAATTTGCGCCTGCAAAAGGTGAAATCTCTCCACTGATGTCTTTCCCTTGAGAAGCAGTACCATTGAACTGCTCCAGATGAGACTTAGTAGTCTTGGGGGCCTTCTGTGTGTGAATTTTACTTGATAGCATACTTTTTGTAGGTCTTAGGTAAGTCACTCTTTGGGAAGGTGCAGAAGAAATCTCAGGAAGAGCCTTTCCCAAAGAAAGGTTTGGAATCTATAAATGAGTAGTCAGGAGGCTTTTTGTTTAGTAATGCTAGAATTGCCAATTCTAGTTTAGTCTGCTCATTTTTTCTTTGCAAAACTTTGTGTTTCTTGACTTCAGTAAAGAGGAAGTAAATAGAAAACTGAATGGAATGAAGGAAAAGATATAAAAAGACATTTTAGGCCCTGACATTGGCAAATTTATCTACGCAGTAGAGGAAAGGACTACAGAAGCACTGATAGTAGAAATGAACTGTAATTAGCCAGCTCCATTGAGGGAGGAGTTGGGGGTTTCCTTCCCCTGCACCAACGGCCTGAAGCTGAGCATGTGGGAGCTGTTGTTCACTGCTCTGATCTCCTCCTGAAGCACCACTGGTTTTGTTCCTTACAAACTATGGACTGCTGTGACTCTCTTCAGCAGCTGGCTGTTAATCATTATGGACTCTTATCAGGTTTGGGTTTGGGAACCTGTAAATAATCAAACTGGGGTTGCCTTTAGCTGTGTTTACCTGTCGGTCACTCATCCCCACTGTCACACAGGAAGTGGGGAGCAGCTGGCCCACATTTCATAGCAACCTGCTGTCTCATTGCACTCATGTCTGCTATATAGTGCTTGAGCAGGGAGACTGATGAATGTCTTCTTAAATGGATGCAGTATTAAATGAGTGTGTGTGTAGTGGAGGAGGGCAAGAGATGATCATTCATTGCTCAACTTGAGAATCTGTTTAGTCAGTCCTAACTTAGTCAATCCTAGTACTACAACACGTGAGTGAAATACTTGGGGAAAAAGCCCTGTTTGCAGGTTGCCTGCAGGCTTTTTACTGTTGTATTGGTTCCACACTACTTTCCCATCACCGTTACAGTCTGTAGAAAACAAAAAACCTACATGACATGGTGCAGGATCACAATTAATAGTCAGGTAAGCAAAAGCTGCACGTGTGGTTCTTCCATCATGACATCTAATGTGCTCCATGAATCCGTCATCAGGCAAACGCCAGGCAAGTCTTGGAAGGCTGTACCACATCTGAATTTGGCATTAAGAGAAGTACTGCTGGAGTGGAGTGGCTGGATTTGGTGCATGGAATTGGAGAAGATAGCTGACTAATTTGCAGATGTCTCAGAAAAGAACTGCAAGAGTGAGTAAGGGAAAAGAGGGGAAAAAAAAGCTCACTGCAGAAAAAAGGAAATTGTTTCATAGAGAAAGCCTGAAGTGGTGTTTGTGTTGGGGTAATAGAGGAAACAACACAGTGTGAAGTGTTCTACTGCTGTGAAGGAGAGGCTGTGCTGGTGTGCAGGTGAACTACAAGCAGCAGGTGGACCTGTCCTAAACATTGCACAGGGATTACTCAACAGCAGGATCAGAGGTAACCATGAGGATTTGGGACACCTGTAGAAAGAAGCTGCAATTGGAAGTTAATTCCAGCCATCTGTCACAGTTTTTCCTTATGCTTCTTAGAAACTCGTTCCCGTCACTCTGAAGTGAACCAGACCTTTTCCAACCAGTGTCAGTTTATCAGAAGTTCACAATTACATCCATAAATTCTACTCCGTATTTGCTTGGCAGAACTCTTCTGCGTTGTCTGGCTTCTGCAAGCTTAAAATAATTAATCGGTTTCTTGCTTCCAAGACTTCAGTCAAGCTCAGATTCACTGATTTGTGATGCCACCAGATTCTGGAGTGTGAATCCATCTGCTCTCCATGCAGAGGAGAAATAAAAGAAAGTACTAAGTTAAAAGCTTGGCAGCTGAAGAAATACTGGCAGCTGAAGCTTCCTTGGTGGTATTTCTTCTCATGTCCATTCTTTCATGTATGTAGGTCCTTTCTACTTCCATGTATGTAGGTCCTTTCTCTTTTCTGTGAGACTTTGAACATTTCAGAGAAGATAAACTGGAGGAGCAAAGTAAGTGCAAAGTAAAAGTAGCTGAATTTACACAGTTTGCAGAATGATACAAGGGTTTTTTTGGCCATATTGGCTGGAAGCAGATGGTGATTGTCCCTCTGAAATCTGCTTCTGGCTGTTAGTTTTGGAGACCTTTCTTGATGGCCAATGTTTGAGGATTTTTTTCATCAGAAAATGATTTGGTAAGCTGCTGTGTCCTACTCACAGTACAGTATGCATATCAGCATAGTGTCAAATCATGCCTTACTACAAATTTGTTGGTATCGTGGCAGTCTCTCCTAAGAGACTGCCCACACAGTGTGTTAACAAAAGAAAAAAATTGCATAAAGTAATCAGGACACTTAAATCAAAGGGTGTGGGGAAGCAGATGTTTTGGTGCAGCCATTACAAATTTAGTTCTGATTAAGGTAGTTTACAAATTGCTTGACACTAAATTACTGCAATATTTTTGTTTTGCTTAGCTTTTTCAGCATTTCCAGAGAAGTAGGGAGAGTGTTGTATTTTATTGGTGTCTTCCCTGTGATTTTGCCACAGAAGCATTTTATAAGTTACATATATTTTTCTTCCACTGTCTGAGATGTAGATGTGTTAGTTTATCTGTGCAAAGGTCCAAGTTAAAACATCTCTGAAGCAGAAGGGGATTCTTCTGCTCTGTTTTTAAAGCTGTGGTCAAGGAGGATTTCAAGGGCATGATCTCCTTCATCATTTGTAAGCCTTTCCACTCTGGAGAAAATAACTTTAGAGGAAGACTTTAATAAAATGAAAGATATCACTCGATCTTGTGTTGCTTTTTACTGGTTCCTATTAATCTGGTGACATTTTAGGAATACTACCTTTTTTCACTTATTCTTCTCTGATGCATTTCAAACTCAGGCCAATCTTAATGCAAACTAACCTTACGTGTAGAAGTCCTTGCCTTAAACTTATAAGCTGCATGAAGTCCAGCTATGAATGAGACAGTCTGTTTCTCTACTTCTATTACTCAGTGTGAAAATAAATACAGTAATTTACTTATCTCTATGATAAGTTGGTCAACGGTGTGACTGTTTGAGTAAAATACAAGCAACTTAATTAATTGTATCCTGTTACTTCAGTAATAACCATGGACAGCAATTGTGGTTTATCTAAAATTCTTATATACAAAAGACAAATGGAAGGTTTTGTCATTTGTTGTTGCTAGATTTTGCCGTACAATAGCATGTACATTAATGGAGGAAGGAGTAGAAAGGCGGGTTTTAATTAAAACTTTCCATGTTGCACCAGGATAACTTATAACTGCTCATAGTTCAGTGTGTGGCCCAGAAGAGAGTTCATGTGAGCATCAACACAGCAAAAATTGAAGCTGTCTCACGTAGGAATGCTCCAAAAGACACAGTTCACCCAAAAAAAAAAAAAAAAAAAAGAGTCAAAGTTAGATACTGTTGTACAAGCTCTGTACAGTGCAATCAACATTGGTGAAAGTTTGTGTGCCAGTATAACTGGATGTGAGATTAAAAATATTACTTGTGTGTGCAGAGCACCTAGTGACTGGGAAGAGGCAGTATTATAGACAAGTTTTTATGTACTGGAAAAGTGCAATTTTATAACTGCTGAAAGGACTCATTCAACTAGCTGAAGAAGTGAATTAAGAAAGCAGAATGTGACTTTCACGATAGTTCGTGTTTCAAGCTGAGCAAACTTGCAGAGCTCATTTGAAAACAAATTCCCTAAGCCCCAAAACACTCCTCTAAGCCCCAAAAATTTAGCACGAAGCCCAACCTTTATCTCCAGCGAAACATTTCCACCTTGACCAGAATACCTGCAAAATTGACTTTCCTACTCTTTCCCTTTTCAATAAAAACCAGACATGCTGAAGTACAACAGAGCAAGGTGAGAGTGACTCTGAGAGAGACACCTCCAGATACATTATGGCAACCACACTTTTGATTTGGAAATTAATCAGGTGTTTATGAGTTAGGGTAAAAGTAAACTCCTGTTAATTAGGAAAAGAATGGATTTTTAAATTAATAATGGCCCACAATTAGCATATGCCTAGTGTAAGATCTAGCCGTAATTTTGAAATTATTGTTTGCTGATGTGAAAAGTTGTAAAGGAACAAAAAAGTGTGGTGTTTCAAACTATACAGCATTATCCTGGAATTTCCCCTTTATCTGTTGTATATTTCAGAAGCATTGCCTTTACTTATGAACTTGTACATTAAACCCTCTGCCCTCAGTGTTACAGATTAGCTACTGCTTAGGACAGTGGAAAAACACAGCAAAAGAAAACAGAAGAATCTGCTGTTTTCACTTTACACAGTGTGAGTTGTGATGCATGTAGGATGTCTGTCATTGTTTAATACTTTCTGCATTACTGTAAGCAGAGTCATCTTGACAGGAGCAAGAGCATGTCTGTGCTGCATCTGACAGCAGAGTGTAGCCTGGTGAGGTGTGGAAACAGCAACAGCACTGTGACTGTGGCAGCAGTTCCCACTCTGTGTAAAAGGAGTTGTCCTCCTCAGAGAGAATATCAGCCCACACCTCTGTGTTCCCAGTGGCACATCTCTTCTGGTGCCCTAATTAGCTGGGCTGTCATGTAGGTGTCACACAGACATATCTTTATCTTGAATTGGTGGTGACTAACATCACTGTTTCCCAGTCATACAGGAAAATAAAAAGGCAATTAGCTCCAGTCATAAGTTTGTTCGATGACTCCTACAGGGTCCCTAATCCTGAGAATTTGTGTAGCTCCCACCTACTTAGTTCATGCAAGAAGCTGCATTAACTTCTTTTGTATTTCATGTGAACAGGCGGCTGTTAGTCTCAAATGCTATGTGTAGTACTGGCAGTTCAGGCTGAGCAGCTCTTTGTTCTTTTGGTAATGACTTAATTTTGATATTTATGAATTTAGATGTGGTGACTAGTTCCCACAATGATTTTGATTATGTGAACTACTGACCTTGGGAATATGCTTCCCCAAAAAGTTAGCTTTCTGTGCAATCCTCCTATATCAGCCTTGATGTTTCCTAGGTGCCACTTTGCATGAACAATACTTTTGTTCCTGTTAGGATGGGGAAGGATGTACAAATAACAAGTTGAGGTGAGATGATACTGAAAAAATGAAGTCAGTTTGTTTCTCAGAAGATGGTTCCCTTAATTTATGGATATAAACAGTAAAATTAATATGACTGCTTGTTCTGGATGTTCTTTCCCCAACTTAGTTAAGTACTTGTAGCTCTTATTGCTTTCACTGACAATTGATTCTGATATTGCTCCAGTTTTATGTGAATTTCGAATTCCAAACTAAGACACCTTGTGAAATTTTGTCTGAGTTGCTTTGATTTTACTGTCATTCCTTCTTTGTTTACATCTTCTTTGTAGGAGGTATTTCTACAAAACAGGTGAACTTTTTGTGCTGAAAACTGAGATTTTCTTTCCCCCCAGTGCACCAGTGAAATTTCCTTTTGCTCCACATTTTGTCCCTGCAACAATTGCAATAGAAGATGGAAGCACTGCATGTTCCATTTTTACAGTCTTGCTGTAATGCCATTGCTTCGAGGCATGTTGTGAAAAGCTTACCACATCCTTGTTCAGTGCCTGGATCTGCATTCCCACAGCAGAGAGACAGACATTCACTCCAAGTGTAAGCTTTGGTCTGGTGTTTAAATATAGCACAAATATTCAGAAGGATTTTTCGCTTCTCATGCCCTCCTACCCTTGAGCAAATCTCTTGTATGGTGTTGCTTTCCAGATGTTCTTCTGAGAAGCAGAGGGGAATAATTGGGGTTTGCATGATGGGAGATAGGTTGTGGGGTTTTTTCCATTAGCTCTGCCAGGCTACCTGAAGTGCGAGATCTCAACAAGTTAGATGGGCTTCAAAACTGGGATGAAGGAGAAGACACAAATATTCCATCAGTAACAGAATTTCTTGATGTCGCCGGCTTCAAACTTCTTTCATTACTCTTGTTCTCCACGCAATCAATAACCACTGGTGCAAAGGTGAAACCTGTAAGAATGAAAGGTCTGTAGGCTTTGCATAGGTCATTTCACATTTTGGGTTTTCACTTGAATTTGTATGTATAGCTAAGTATAAATGTGACGATTTAGTTATGCCAGTCCTGAGAGTCTAAGGCATGCATCCAAACCTAGCAGTTCAGTGGCAGGCTGTAAGCATCATGAGTTGTTCTGCTGTCTCTGAGGTCTTTGCAGGGAGCAGTGGAATACTAATGATGGGAACAGGACAAATCCCTCCAGAGCCGAAGTGGTTCTTCAGTTCACTGTCAATTTCACTCTTTGAAAAACTGGACCCTTTCCTTTTGGATGTACACTGATTGTCAGAAAAATACTTCTAAGATAATACTCCTGCTATCTGGTTTGTTCCTCCCTGCAGTTAGAAGAGGTGTAATGGAGAACCTGCTCACCTGCACTATCCTGGCTCCTTTCTTTTGCTTCCTCACACATTTTTACAGAGCCTGAATTGTGCGTTGTTAAGTCTTGAGTTTTTCTCTGACTGTATCTATTTGCTAAGGTCATTGATTACTGGTGGTATTGCACAACATTAGAATCTGAGTTGATACACAACACACTCATATATTTTTCCTTGCCTTTTTTAGGTCAGAAAGGTGTGCCAAGCACCTTTCAAAACAGATAAGGCTATGCAAGACTGCTGATTTTTGCCATAGTTACAATAGGTCAGAAATAAAATATTTGCTCAGAACAGACAGGAAGGGCCCTGACTTGCCAGTGTAAGTTTTTAGCTCATTAAGAAATTTTACATATATGCATTTAACTCTCTTTTTGTGTGGATACTGTGTTAAAAAGAGTCATCTGAGAGTCTTAGGCAAGGTGAGCACTGTCTGTGTGAAGAGGAATGAAAAGGGTAAAGCAGAAGTTGAAAGAAATGAGCATATTGGATGTTGCAGATGGAATTAATAATGGACCTGGGTCGGAAACAAGGTACCAAATTTATGTTTGACCTATAAGAGGTTCAGCACAGAATCTTCTTAGTTTCTTAAGAGCTTTCAAGATTTCCCTTTATTTCCTCAGGAACTTGCAGTTTGCAGCAGCATATTGGAAATGTGGAGTAGCTGTTTTTGTGGCTCTTTGCTGTATATTCCCAGAACACCTTTACTGAAAATGAGGATTTCTGCAATGAATTTACTAGGGGCTTTCCTTCTGTCATTTCCAAAGTTTAAGTATTTTCCGAGTGAAGTGGTAACTTAAGTCAGATGAATGCTTCTTCCTTTGGATCTGACCCTAAGAGGTGTTATGTGCCATTCATTTCTACTGACTCCAAGTGGGAGCAGAGAGTGCACAGGATCTTGCCAATTCTGGCCTTTAAATTGCAAATGAGTGTAGTGCTTTTGCTGTTCAACACTCACGGATACCCTTCTTTTTACAGAGTTGCTAATTACCTGGTTCATTTAAAGTAGTACTATATTGCTGTGAATGCAAGTTAAGCCTTCTTTCAGACCTGATGCTGAACTTCCCAAAAGCACAGTAACCTGATGTCAACCACCTGATGATTTTACATCCAACTCATGTGAAAAACTGATGGTTTCAAAAAGGCTCCCCACCTTTTATAAACTGTGTTTGACAAAGCAGCTCTAACACCACGGTATACGTGCTTGACATACCTAACAATTCAGATGTCTGAAATTTCATATGGTGGAATTGGTAGGTACTAAAAGATGTGGAAGGTGATGGTGAAACACCACCTTCATTCTCTTCATGCGTATTTCTGATAAATTTGAATCTCTACTTCCCTCTAGCTGCTGTTCTGTCTCTGTGTCCTTATTGTTGGGGGCCAGCAGAACTTCTAGGTTTTTTCTCACTTGCATGCAAGGTCCTTCCCCCTATAGCTGTGTCTTGCCACCTACTGTGCCTGCGTCAGTCACGCAGCTGTTGATGTTAAGCAGACTAACTCCCAGCTGGTTTGGTTTTGACCACCGTGCTCCGTCAGCATAGCAGCAGCTGTGCCATTTGGCACCTTGATAATTCCGTACTGTAGCTCCGTAACTACACCTCAGAGCATTCGGTTTACCTCAGACTCTGAAGTATGGCATTGCATTGATACATGCTTGGCTTAGTGTCAGTGAAGGTATTTTTGCAGCCCTGAGAAGCCAAGAGTAATCCTAGGCTCTGCAGAATTAGTGTATTAGGTCCATGCACACAGCATGCAAAGCCTCTGAGATGTTCCCGGTGAGTTGAATTCCCATGCACCTCAGAGGGTTTTTGTCAGAGCACTGCCAGGGTGACTTGCAAGAGTGAGAACTGATCGTGCAATCCCTGTTTGGCAGAAAATATCTGTGGTAGTATAGGTAATCTCACATAGCTGGCATTTAGATAATTTCTGGTCTGCTGCATGCTTGCAAGTGATTTTTACCATCTCTTAGTTGTTTTAAGTGGAAGACAGAACTTTCGTGAGTTCAGTCACTGGATCAATTCATACAATTGATCTTTCTTATTTTCTGCTAGCTTAGCTGCTTAATTTTCTTACAGTCACAAATAAAATGTGTTTAGAATAAGCCTAAAGATTACTTCATCAGAGAGTCAAATGGGGCTGCGAATTTACAACAGTGAAGTAGGCTATACCTTAGTAACATTGTGAAAGTTGCACAATGGTAAGCAAGCACATCAGAGTGGATCAAAATTTATTGTGTAGTTTCTAGATTCTTCTGCTGCTTAAAATGGTTCAAAGACCTAATGAAGGCTCCACAGATTAATGAAAATGTGAGTCTATTTTGCACATGGTCATTAGGTGGAATATGATTCATATCGCTACTATCCCTTAGTACAGTAGTGGCCTGCTAAGTTTAAAAAATACTGAACAGATTAGTCTGTTAATTTGCATTCTTGGTGGAAGATTCGACACATGATATGTAAGTGTATGTATTGTAGGTACCATCTAAATTTCTCTCTCCATCTCACATTTGGTCCCTCTGGATTAATGGCAATGCAGCATGAGGAAATCTGCACTCTCTCTCTCCTTTGTTAGCATGTGACTGGGGTTTATGAAGTCTGCCCTGCTCTCTACTTGCTTGAAACCTTCTAAAATGGCTTTTCTCTTGCACAGCGTCACAGCCACAGAGTTACAACTCTGTCTTGGTGCTCAGTGATCAACTGATGATCCTTTTAAGTTTGAAAGTGTCTTCTGCTTTGCCAGTAGGCTTACTTTTGTGAGAACTTTTTGGCCTTGTAGAGAGGTGTGCTTGAGAAAACAGGCACCTGGGGAAGTTTGTGCAGCCAGGTCCTGCCCCTGGGAGGAGGTAAAGGAGCCCGGGTGCCTCCTCTGCTGCAGGCCACGTGGGGATTTGAGTGAATAGGTGGAAATACCTGCTGTTCTAGGGACTGGAAAGTGTCCCAGCAACTGCATGGTTTCAGGCATGCCTGCTTTGGTATGCCAGCTCTGACCTTGAGAGCAGAGAGGAAAGGTTGCTGGGATGTGCCAGGATCCAGCTCCCCAGGAGATTGGGAGCACAAAGGAGCCGGGCTCCTTGTGTGGCTGGAGGGTGCGTCGTGCTTTAGAATAGCTGGCATTTTTGACACTGTTGCAGCCCTGAGTTTCCTACAGCTAATGAGATCCTGGGTTCAGTGGTGGGGTTTCTGTGTCTCCCCACAGTGAGGAAGCCTGGTACCGCCTCCTGGTGCATGTGGGCTAAACTTTGAAACATTACATACGGGGCTACAATGTTAAAAGGAAAACAGCATGGCACGGTGATCTGCAAAAACACCTTGTAAGAATAGCTTTTTTTTTTATGAGATCTGAGCCTGTGGCTTGAGGGAATACTCTCTTTGCTGTGCTCATGAGAACTGAGTGAGGCCACAGGTCCAATGGTGTTTTCACTCCTCTCCATCCTGGCAGCATGACTGCCCACAGCTGATGCTCAGCCCTGCTGTCACAGCCACCCCACAGAGGGGGGAAGCATGGCTCAACCTCCCCTCATCCTCCCCAGTTGTATGCCTTGGTCTAATTAAAAATATGAAACAACATAACTGGTCTAATTAAAAATAAATAACACTTCCTTTGCCTCCTTGCAGATCATGCCTCAGGATGAAAGTGTGCCATATAAATTCAAGCAACAATGGTTGCTTGCAACTGGTGTGGGTTTTGATGCTGCAGCCTGTTTGAGCTACTCTTGTCCCCATCTGGGTTTTTTTCCCTCCTCTTTCCCCTTCATTTATACAGGCCAATTACCAGTGCAGTCATTTCTGTAAATTGGGTGCTGTTCCTATTGATCACAGAATTGATCAGGCTATAACCTAATTCCTTCATGCTTTTCCTGCCCCTGAGGTCCCTTTTGGTTAGCCTGTGCACTGAATGGCTCAGTGGGTGCAGATGACAGCAGCAGGGACAGCTGGAATGAGCCCACTCCTTTCCACGGGAGGTCAGAGTGGATGTTGGTCTGCTCTGTTTGCAAGGTTCAGCCTGGGGAGGATGGTGATGGGTCATGAAATACATGAGAGAGATTGATTTTCATCATCACTGAAAGCATATGGGTGACTACATCCAGTGTGGGTCAGATCACATGGGTTCATATCCTTAATGAAAGATTTTTTGTGTTGACCTCTACTGCTAATTAACTCCGAAAAGTAAACTGAGATGGCCCAACTCTTTTAGTATTTTACTAGATTGATGATGCTGGTCAAAGCAAAAAACAAATAAGTCCTTTATCAGTATTATTTTATGTTTACCTTGTGCACATAAGTGTTTGCTGAGCTGCCCAGAGCTTGTGAGAACAGGAATGGGATGCGGAACACATTCCCCTCATAGCATAACTGCTTCAAATGGTTGTGCTAGAAGAGCTGCAGAGCTCTTTGCAAAGGGTCTGGCTTTCATCAGAAGGGTTTTTTTCACCTTTTCTTAGCACTGTGTTCCTTGATTTAATATTCCCCACCTATTTACTCCAGATGCTTTTGTTTCTTTCGGAGGGAAGCAAAGAATCTCACTGGCTCTTCCACTTCGGTTTTGAAGTTGTCCCCTTTTCCCCACTCACCTTCCAGCTCATGGCTTGTACAGGTGTTTATGTATGAAGTTACTATGGGAACACTTTTCTGATGAGGGGTTCTCGTTTTACGTATTCAAGAAGTAATTACTTAAATTTACCTTGGTCACATGGTCTGCAAATCGTGTTTTACACCAAGAGACTTCCTTTCGATCTCTCAGATACCTCAGCTCTTAGATAAGAACCAAATTTCCATATTCTTTTTCAGGGTTGTTTTATTTGGTCTTTTTCTAAACTCCACATTAGTAAAGAAAGTTGAGGAGTTGAGATAGAATGCTATTTGATACCTGGAGTTTTGTCTTCCTTTGGAAATATGCAGCTTTGTATGTTTAAAACTCAACTGCAATGACGAAGAGGTTGTCCCATGGCAGCTTCAGCAAGGATCTCTAAAAATTGCAAGTTTACATTCACTTAGGCTGTTTCTTAATTTTCTTAGCGCTGTGTGGTGAGTAATTTTGTTCTTCAAAGACTTAAGCACTTTGCAGAGTTCATATAAATCCCAATTGTAAAAAATATTGTTATTTCTGAATACACTGGGCAGGGAAAGAATTTAAAAGACTGTACTGTTTCCCCAGACCAGCAGCCAAAACACCTTCTTAGTTTGTACACAAGGGAGGCTGGATGTAAAAGATGTCAAGGAAGTGATGTATGTGGATTCCCAGAAGCATTTTTTGGTTATTACTGCACTGTAAGCTAACAGTTGTTTCAGATAAGGTGGTGGCAGGAATGTCACCTATTCACAGTCATTGCTTCATCTGCCTCTTGAGTTTTTTCTTTTCTTTCTGCCTGTGTTTCTGCAAGTACTAGTGTCCTTTCTCTTTTAATGACTCTTCCACAGTCTCTCCTAGAAAAGTTCTGATTTAGGTGAAAAGAGAAATCACAAGCTGTTAGCTGATAAGGGGAAATTTAAATGATGCACTAATCTCCTTCCCTTGCCCTTGATGCTAGAGAGGTTTGCATTTGGTGAACTGTTAAAATAATCTGCTCTGCCTTTATAGAGCTTGTTTGCATTTGTTGCCACTATTAGCCAGGAAAACCTCCTATATTATTAATAGTATTTATTTGGTTTTGCCATGGTACTCAGTTTCTTCAGCTCAAGCTAAGGGTGTTTTCAGTTTCGTGTTTTGGCTTTTCCCTTCTTTTTGTCTAAATCTGCAAGGGATCAAATCAATGCACTTGAATTTTGGGTTTTGTACATTTTATCTTTGAACAGACATCTGCTTTTCTTGTCTGGATAAATCTGGATGACTCAGTGTTTGCTTGATAGGCCATGTAAATTTTTTTCATGCTGAGAGAAGAGACTCTTTGAAATATGATGATTTTATTCTGTTGATAAATTTGCAGTATTATCTTTATCACTTTAAGAATGTTGATACTTGGTCAATTTTTGTAACACTTCTGTTCAAAACTAGGTATCCTTCATGTCAGCCTTGTGGCTTTTATTTTGCAACTTCTTCTACAAAGGTGGACTACATGTCTTGTGAATGTTTATATGTGTATACTTTTTTATGTGTATAACAATAATCACTACATCTGGAAATTTTCTCTGGGTTGTAGCCTTTGGGGGTTTTTTGACACTGACAAGCTAATTACTAGCTTCCTGTGGTTTTCTTCACAGGCTTCTGGGCTAAATAAGAGATACCAACTTTCACCAGGGGTCTGCTGTTTGCCTATGATATGGTTCTCCTAAACTCAGGGGAACACTGAGATTTTGCTTCCTTAACTGCTGGTGTTTCAGTTCAGGCAACTGATTTTCTGTTAAAGCAGTGAGGCAGTGATAAGCATCTCTCTGATGTTTATCCAGTAGCTGATCTCAGAGTGAATAGACCAAGAAAAGGAGCCTAGTCCAGACCAAATCACTTGAGATGCCTCTGGTGGTGCAAGTGCAGTTGTGTTGAGAGATGGAGGTCATCTTGATCTGGTAATTTCCTGTTACCATTTAAAGCCATGGTGTACCACTGACATGTATGTGTTTGTGTGGATCCAGATACATATCAGCAGAAAAAACAGCCAGAAGTTTTTGATCACTCTTGTTCTCTGGTTTCTGGACTCTTGGAAAATCCTCAGTTCTCTCCTTAGTGCCTGAAAAATAAGGACACATCCCTTTTTCTCTTTCCATCCCCCAGCTTTTATGGATGGATGATTGTAATTACACATTGACTTACTGATAGCGAAATTCAACACAGATGAGTACAGTTGAAGGGAAGTCACTCGGCCTTTCTCTCTGACAAGGCATAAGCAGCACTTTGAAGTTGGAGTTTGGAATGGGAATGGGTATTTATTAACAGGAGTGCAGGTTGCGCTCCCCACCCAGTGAAGTCGAGGGCTGTAAGATGCCAGATGAGCTGTGGCAGAGCACTGCTAATCACACACTGCCCAGGGTAAGCGTGTATAGATTGCCCTTGTAAATCGCTCTCAGAAATCCTTTTAACTGGGTGATGGGCCTGAATTTTGTTTTATGACATTTGTTCTGGCAGGTCAGTAACTGTTTATGGATTTGATGACATTTCTGCTGTCGCAGGTGTCCTAACAGAAATATGTCTGTTTGCTTCGTTGTCCTGAGAAGCCACGGGCATTTGGCAGAAGGAACAACCTGCTGGGATTTTTTTTGAACTGAGTCACTTCCCTTTGTGGCAGTTGCTCTTTCTCAGATGTGAAGGCAAGGAGCATCCCAGTGGAGAGTAACTTACCTGGGTGTAAGTCAGGAACAAATGAATGTTTTAAATATTGTGACAAATTCAGTGTGTTTCATTGCCTTTACACTAAAATAAGATTTCAAGATTTTTGAAATGGAGGTCACTTCAGAATATTTCTAATGCACCATTATTTCTGGAGGGTTTTGTTGGGTGGTTTTGGCGGGGGGGGGAGGGTTGGTCTGGGGGTTCCTTTTGTAAATAGTAGTCAAACCTTACATTTCTTACACAGCACTTACTGTAGACAGTATCACGCCATAATCTCCACTTACATTACAGAATGTGGAAGTATATGTCTAGAGGAACTTGCTTGACATAGATCTTCTGTTCCCTTAAGGGCTTTAGATTTGTGAGGAAAGATTTTGATTATGTTTTTGTCCTGTCAAGAAGTTTTTCAATTTTAACATGCAAGTCATGGACTCTTGCATGTTAACTTAAAATAAAATCTTCTGAGTGTACATTTCTCCCATTTATACCATGTGCAGAAACAGTCCTGCGGGTCTTCTAGGGTAATAAGATTATCTGCTGCTCTGGGAGAAAAAGTTTGCATGAGTTAATTTAGAGAAGGCTGTATTTCCAATATGATGTGGTCCTTCAGCCACCAGTGCTCTGAGATTTGAAGAGCCTAACAAACAGGATGGTTGTATACAAGTGCAACTACTGACATAAACAGCTTTGCTGCGTTGTTTTGTTTTCCCTCCATCCTAGAACCATGTGTTTGATTGAAATAATCATGTGATGGCCTTTTATATGTCTTACATAGCCTGCCAGACCCATGCCAGATCCCAAGTTCCTTTCTGGCAAGCAGCTTGCTTTGCCCTCTTCTCACAGCTACTCAGAGCTGTGCAGGGATAGAACTGTGGCACTCCAGACTCCTGCAGTTTTCTCCCTGGGCCTTTTCCACCAGAAGTCCTGGGATGGGACTGAATATGCTGAGGTGCTCAGCAGGGATGCTTGCATGAGTTTGATGTGTGATAGGGATGTCCACATGCAGGTCAAGCAAAGAAGCACCTCTCCAGTCAAGACATAAAACTGGGGAGAAGCTGCAGAAGCTTGCCTGGCTCACTGCAAGAAAAGCTCTCTGCCAGAGCTGTTGTCCCTGCTCTATTTTCCTGGTTGAGAGAGAACTGGTTTTCACAGAAGAACATTTGATGTTTGTAATGTCTGTTTCTGAGATGAGTCCAGAGCTAAAGAACCATGTTTAAAGCTCTGAATGGGTCAATGTCAATCTTGGGGAATCTGATAAATTCTTATTGAGGTCAGCCTTTCTTGGGGCAACCTGTGCAGAGCAGTATTTTAGAACCTGTGGAGGCTTAATAAGCCAACCCTCTCTAGCTGGCCTACTTTAGGAATTTTTTAATAGAGCTAACAGCAGACAGCTGATTTTTATGTTTTTTTGGCAGGTAAACAGCTCTCATGGCAGCTTTGCTTTCCTCTTACTTAGCAAGATAGTGAGTACCTGTTGCAAGGTATCCTTTTGCTGGCATGGTAAGGACATCGGAGGAACAAGGGGTGCTTTGAAATTCCTTCTCTCTCAATGTGATTCTGCCTCTTTTCCAGCCTAAGTACTGCAGAAACCGAGCAGGACCGGGGTAGGCAGATGTTGCTAAAAGCGTCTAATCACAGCTTCAGTCACTGGAGTACCTACTTGCTGCCCACTGTCCTGCTTCATAGACTATGAATTTTCAAGAGCTTGAGCCAGATTTCATAGACCTGAGCGTCAGACAGAAAAACATTTGGTGTGAAAGGCGAGGGCACCCTCTTCCTGCCTGGAACAGCCTGAGCTGGTTATGAGCACAGAGCCGCTATTGTTCTGCCCTGGGAGATTGTGCTAAAAGCTTTGAAGCAGCGTTTGCATGTAGGTGTCAGTTTTCTAAGAAGGTTTTTTTTTTCTTTCTTTGTTTAAGAAAAAAAGGAAAGAAAATGGAAGAAAGAACCCTGAACCCTCACCTCCCAACCTTTTCTTGGCATGGCTGTTTGACTTGGTAATTGTTGATTTTACAAGGTGTTGTTTAGGCTTCCCAGTTTTTCTTTGGCCTGGCTATTAACTTCTGTTCCTTGTTGGATCAGAATCAGAGTATACACAGTGAGTTAGTGCAGGAACTTTGCCATCACAGATAACGGAGGTGCAGAATGTTATATTATGCAGTACATTCTGTGGAGTATTACAGGTGATACTGATAAACTATTGTGTATGTCTAGCACTTATATTTTTAAATTCCTTTGTGAAATCAACAGGCTGCAGTATAAAATGGGCAGGAGTTTAAGGACTGTAATGCAATGCTCTTGTGTCTCAGCTGCACTGCACAGCTCCTGGCCTTCTGGAGACTGGCTTCTATGAGCTGGGTTCATTAAAGTTTCAGTCAAGTAAGCTAAGTCACTCTGAATGGTGTCATCCTGCTCTGTCCTCTAGTCAAGTGCTAGAGGACACAGCAAAAATGTTTTTAATCTAGAATTTCAGGGCTGCTGTAGTTAACGTAGGATAAACAATAATCTTCCTTCCTATGTGATTTTTCCCAGTCTGCTGACCTGCACCTGACTTGTATGGGGAACAGCAATCATGGGAAGCTCTAAAACATTTAAGCTCAACCAGTGTTTGAGAAGGGCTAGGGAAGAAATTATCTTCTGCTTCACCATGTGATAGTTTCCTGCTCTCTTTTAGCAAAATGCAAGCTCCTACCTGAAGTGGAAGAGAGAGGAATCTGTTTAGAGAGGAAGAACATGAAAGTCAGTGGGAGGGGGAAGGGTAGTATAGGAAAGAGCCTGGTATGTCATGCTTTATTACTCTTATCCCTTTCAGAAGGCAAATCTAGAGTGAATTAGAGCAAATGTGAAAAGCATGACCTTTCTTTCTTCAAAGAGCCTGTGGGGAACATGGGGTGATTGAGCACTGGTAGAGAGAAACTTCTGAGCTGGTAGATGCAAGCTACCGGCCATGCAGGATAGAGCCTCCCATGGTTTATTCAAAGACATGATACTGCTGTACCCAAAAATCAGAATATAAATTCTGCAAGTGTAAAAAGTGGGAAAAGTAATTCCCCTTCTGTGTTTTTTTGATATTTTAAAATTGTGTTTGGATTGGTCTTTTAGTCTTTCCCGTGAAACTTTGAAAGTAAGACTGATTTTTTTTTTCTGACTGGATTGTCAGTGTATGGGACAACATGACTCCAGATGCTGGAGTTTTAGGGAAATCACCAGGATACATGTTTAAAAGGGTAGGAATTGGCAGAGTGGAACAGGGCTTACTACAGACATTCCTTGTAGTGATCCCTTGAAGTGATCAGGAAAGACTTGACTTCTTTACTCTGGTACTCCCTTGGATGGCGAATAAATATGATTTTACTCCCTTGTTTCAAGCAGTGCAACTATGACATGAAGGAAGACTGGCTGTGTTCTCCTTTGCCTGGGCGTGAGTGTGCTGGGAGAAGCAAGGAGAAGAAAAGTGGAGGAGATCACTGTCAGGAAAGGTGTGGTGCCCTTGCAGAGGTTAGGCTGACTTTCCTTAGAGCCCTCCTGACCTAAGCTACCATTAGGCCCTGATTTTAGCACTCCTTTGGACAGCTGAAGAGGTGTCTGGAGGGATAGGGCAGTGCTGGATGAGTTGTTGGTGGCCAAGTGGGTGGAACCATTGTGAGCCCAGAAGGATTCACATGGAAGATTCCATGAGGGCCACAGAGAAGTGTCTCAGGCGGTCAAGGATTTGCAGCCTCTCATGGCTTGCCTTTACTGCATCTTTCTGTTGCCATATCACGATCTTGCTCACAAGCTGTGGTCGGTTGGTTGTCCTCGTACTGCCTCACCTGAGGTTGGTGTCCCTTCTTCCAAGTAACGAAAGACAGGGTGAGAGGACACGGCCTCAAGTTGTGCCAGGGGAGGTTTAGATGGGATATTATGGACAATTATTTCCCAAAAGGGTTGTCAAGCATTGGAAGAGGCTGCCCAGGATGTGGTGGAGTCATCATCCCTGGGGGTATTTAAGAGATGTGTAGATGTCACACTGAGGGACACAGTTTAATGGTGGACTTGGCAGTGCTGTGTTGGACTCTGTGATCATGGAGGACTTTTCCAAACTAAATGATTCAATGATTCTGTGCTATCTACCTCCCCCTTGCTTTTCCAGAAGCCCACGTGATCTGTGGGAATGTGCATGGTGCTGCATTTGAGAGAGGTAAACGTCCTGCCTGGCAGCTGCTTGCTCCATGGGAATAGCCACTGGGTTGCCTGCAGTATGCCTTTTGGTTCTTGCCATTGTGAGTGGATCAGGTTTGTGCCTGCTGGGTTGCAGGGAACGGAGGAGAAGTGAGCGGTCTTGCCAGGTGGATCTGCCTGGGCAAACCTCTTACACGGAACATGGAGAAAGCAGCAGAAACCATGGTGGAGGTAGGAATGCACAGCCTGTGGAAAAACAGGCAGCAGCAAAATACAAAGTTGTTTGGAAATGCAATAAAGAAGCTGGAAAGAAAAAAATTATTAATAACAACAACAACAAAAAAATTAGTGTAGTAAAACCAGGGAGAAGAAACGATACAACAAAACTAAGATATACTTTAAAAAAAAGTTGTAAGAAGTTTAATGGATTGCAAGAGATTTTTGGGTGGGAAAAGAGAAGATAAATAGTTCTACATACCTTTAATCTCCCATAGTAGGAAAAATGCGCAACTGAGAAAGTAATATCTGTGAAACCTCATTTTATGGCTAATAAATACATTTCTCTGGGATGCTGATTAGGGATGTTGAATTAACAGCCTTGAAAATGAGGCCATTTGCCACCTTCAAATGTAAAAGGGGTTTTTTTTTTTTGTTCTCAAATAAATAATTCAGTAACTTTTTATGAGCATTAGAGAGCAAGCACTAGCATGGCAAAGTTAAATTCTTTATCATCTCTTTTGATCTCTGCTAAATTGCTGTTGTGAGAAGTGTAAATTGTCCTTGAGTTGAAGCTGCTGCATGCAGCACCTAAGTACAGAGTGCTAATTTAACTGGGACTGCACTGCCTTTGCACCAGCCAGCCAAGGGGGAAAGGGGAAATCTTAGGGTACACTTTACCAAGCAGGATGCAAAGGTTTCAGCAGGGGCAAAAGATCTTGTCTCTGCTCTTTCAGAAGATCTGAAGGTGTTGAGGATGTATGGAACATGCTGAGGAAAATCCGCTTTGAAAGAATAGTGTAGAACCCAGCAGAAAAAAAAAGACAGTGGGTGCAAAGCCCTGGTGTGTGTCTGTGTTTTGCTTGTTCAGAGAGCAGATGTGCCCAGAGAAATCTGTAAGTGCCGCTGCCTGCCCTCTGCTGAAGAGATGCAGCTGGGTTTGGCAGCTGTCCCCCAATGGGCTGATTAAGGGGGAAAAGGTGGTATTGCTAAGTGGAAAGGGAGGCCGATAGACTGATCAAAGCACAGAGAAGGAAAATATTTTCACCAAGTGTAAGACATTCACTTTCCTTTTTGTCCACTGAGCTTATTTGAGAAAGCCTTTTCAGCTTCATGTTGTGGAAAGTATACATCTGCATGTTTTGAAAATACTGTTTTTAAATGACATCTTCATTCTTCAATGCAGTGTAAGTTTCAGAGAATCCCCTTAAAGAACCTTAAGTGTGTTTAAGCCATAATAAAGGAAGATCTCCTTGTGTTTGTGTTTATTTTTTTCAGCATGCATCAGGGAAGATGAAGGAAAGTTCTCTAATGAGCTGTGGTAAAACCAGGTGACAAGATAGAAGGGGAGGTACCAGGGTGTCAGCAAAAGGGGGATGTTTAGTAATGCAGCCCTAAAGTGAAGAAGTAGTGCATTTTGATGTTGATTTTCTTCAAGCAGCTTGGGGGGGGAAAAAAGGGCTTATCTATGTATCTGAGCTCTAAATTTTGTGTTTGATGTAACAGAATTATTTTATTTGTGAAGGGTAGGTTACAAGGAAATAAACTCAGGTGACTTTCTAGAATGTTTTACTTCTTTCTGGTTTCAGTAGGAAAAAGGACGGTGAGATTTCAGTGTTCGTGATGTGCCATTAACAAAATTTAAGTTTATTTTTGTATTTTTTAGTTTGCTGTTCGGAGTACTGAGTACTTTAGGAGGAAGACAAGTCTAGCATAATCCAGGCTCAGAAATGTTCCCAATCGTCTTCATTTCTGTTTGTGTCATGTGGCATTTTAGCTTCTTTGCACCCTACCTGAGTGATCTTCGTGCATCTTAGGTATTTGACAGTAACCGTAATTTTTTTCCTCTTGGCAGCTGAGTGAGGAACAAGATGTTTATCTCATTCATTATGCTTAATTTATCATTAGAAAGATTCATGTGATGTTGATAAAGATGGATATGAGATGTTTCTTCTTGTGCCCGATTCCGCCCTTGGCGTGGCGGGACACTGAATCCTTGAAAGGGAAAGGAGAAGGAACCTATAGCTGCTTCCTTAGTGGCAGTTCTGAGTACTAAGGGTTCAGTGCCCAAAGAGTCATAAAACGTGGTGCTCTGCCATTTTCCCTCCTTTGTAATTGTAGAATAGGGATGACAAAGCTGTTCTAACACAGAATTTTGTTTCTCATCTGTGGTAGCTTTCTTGATGAACTAATAGAAGAGTAAGCAGATACTAACCAGCTTGTAGTTGGTGTACAATAGGAAAAGAAAATGCAATTCTCAGATTAATTAGCAGTTTACAGTGCCTGTAAGCAGAATATTGATAAAGATTTTACATAATTTTTTTGTTTTCTTTTTTGTTTGTGATGGTAGGAAGGGAGGAAGGAAGGTTCACAAGGACTTGTGAACCCATTTAAGAGCAGGGTCTTCTCAGGAAAGTATGTACTTTTTTGAGGGAGCATGTAGTGTTGCAGAAATGTTACAAATTTTCCATGTTGAATATGGAGTTGGTTTTGCATGATAAAAATCACGATTCTGCACTTTGAAAGCAATGCTTCAAGTGCAGATGAAGTGAATGCTTGCAATTATTTTTCTGGGCTCCACAGGCGTGTCTCTTCAGAACGATGAACTTGACTAAAATTCAGCTTGAGAGAAACCAGGTCAGAGAGACATATAGTGAGGCTGGGAGGTTGTTTGGCACACTGGGATTGCAGAAGAGAAGCTGGCCGTGGCAGCAGAGTATGCTGCTCAGAAAGCAGCTCTTCCAGGGAAGGCCTTGCCAAGGAGACACAGCCCAAATGACAGCCATGTGGAGCAGAGGGAAATGATAAATTTGCTGGTGTGTAAAAAAACATGGCTTGGAGAGCTGCAGGAGACCAACTGCAAGAGTCATGCTGCAAGTATTAACAGGCGTGTACCCTGCCTGTGCTTAAAAGTTTTGATGTAAGAGGAATAGGGATCTCTGTTTCTGAAAAATGGAAGATACTACAGATTTCTGGAGACTGTTCTTTGCTCCAGAAGATGGAGAGTTTTATGCACAGAGATTGTAAAACTCTGCACATCACCAGTAGTTATCTTCAACTCCAAGTACCAGCCTAAGAAGGACAAGAAGAAAACTCATGTTGTCTTCAGGTAAGAGTGACTGGATGGGGATTTACCTACCACCTGGGGTCATCCCACCACAAGAGAGAAGGTTAAGCAGAAAGAAATAAGCATAACATGTTTAAAAGGGTCTAAGAACACAGCAAACTTCAAGGCACGTTTCAGAAACTCCTTTTTTGTCTGGGTTTGGTTCTGCCAAGTTGTATGTACCCCAGCCAGTGCTGGGGATTGTGGTTCCTGACTCGTTTTCCTGGTTCCTGACTCTTGTTTTCATTATTTCTGACTCTTGTTTTTATTGCAAAGTTATGATACCACGTGCTTGAAAAGAAGAGCTAGCAATGAACTGCACACATTACTGCCGTTTATTTACTTTGATAGAGTACACTTGTCAAGTGACAGTGTTCGAGGTCTATTTCAGCACAGGAAAAGACTTCACCTTCAGATATGAACGTCATCCTGCCGAAGGGAAAGGAGTGTTTTCCTCTGACAGATTGTTTCTTCTTGGTTAATCAGCAGGCAGACACTACCTTATTCAGTTTACCTCTGAAGAGGTGATGAGACAGTTTAATCCTACCCGAAGAGCATTAACATTTCTACAAGTTTGTTGAGGGCAGGAAAATAACATTTTAATTAATACTCTTTTCTGTCCTTCTGAGGAGCAGAAGATTTGTAAAGATTTGAATGAAGGTGAACTTCCAGGAAAGCTACACTCCCTCTGTGTTCAGATTGTGTAAAGGAGTTTTCGACTCTTTCCCTTTTCTGGTTCTAGGGGCAGTTTCAGAGTGACTGTCACACACAAAAGTCTTCAGTTGTCATCAGTGTGAGGACATTCAGGTGTTCGGCTTCGCAGCACAGCTCTCCTGGGCATTTGAGAGATGATACAACAAGAAGCTGCAGTCCCTGTTGGAATTACTAATGTAAGCGTCTCTGTGATTGAGATGACTTTTAATGGGACACAACAGTGTAGTCACAAGGGAGAGAGAGAGGCTGAAATGTGTGAATCTCCATGGGGATTTTGAACAATATCTCAGTTTGGTTTTGCATGCCTGTCTGGGTACATGCAAATGACAGCTTCAAAATAATTTCAGTGTGTGCTCCTCTCTACTGCCAAAACATCAGTAGATTCTGTGGTCATAAAGCTAAATCCTACATTAGTTTCAGACTATAAGAAGCTGAAATCATTAAGTCCTTCTAGAAGACAATGTTGGACGCAGAGAGAAAAGGATCATATGGTAATAATTTTCACTCTGTTCGCTGTCTTCAGCTCTCAGACAATCTTCTGGATGTTTTCTGGTGGGAGGAGGTGGATGTGTGCTTGTGTCAGTCCTTTTATTGCAAAGAATTTGATTCATTGAGATGGAGCAGAAGTGATTTTTTAAATAAATAAGTCTGAAATTGTTGAATAAAAATGTCAAAAAGAATGTTCCCATTGTTATCCTGAGCCTTCAAACATAAGCACATTGTAGAATTAAGGCTGCAGCCTTGTTCCACGTTCTGATACAGGTGTCATAGGCCATAGATTAGACCTTCTCAAAACAGCATACTTTTTCCTGAAATGGTTCTGACAGTAGGCTATTCCTTGTCCAGATTTTAAGCCCTTTCTCAGCAGCCTGATACCACCTGAAACTTTGCAAATAAATACTTGCAATACAGTGAATGTTTCTCTCTTCTAATTTTCAGTAGTGTGCCTAAACTGCTGTGGTCGAAAGCTCTCTAAGAAAATCTGCATAGAGTGGAACGTGACTTAGCAAAATTTTAAAAGGAGCTGAAGACAGTGTTTAATAATGGAAAGTGCCTGACAACCCAACTCTAGATGGCACTATCTACTTCTATGGCATGTAGCATGTTTTTCATGCACCATCTACTTAAAATAAGTTACCTAAACAAATGCAGGAGCCTTTGGAGGCTTTACAGCTTGCATACCTGCCAATTGTGCCTGTGCTTACAAGCATCATTGCATTGAAACTGGATCCAAACTGAAATGCTAACACTCTACCCTTTTCCTCTGCCTCCAGTCTTCTTCACTGGTAGTGGCTGCCTGGAGTTGCTGTCTTCAAATTTTTGTTGGCAGAGTACTGTAAAGACTAACAAAAATCTTCCTGCTGTTGGGCATATCCAGTTGATTTTCCTGGTACTGATGGTTCAACAACAAATGCTACAGCCATGTTGATACCCATTCTTCTGCTGGAATGCAGTTCTTCCCTTTTGTGTTTCTTATCCCAGTGAGGAAGTGGTATTTTACTGGGATTTGAGTATTCCTTTCCATAGCAGAACTGAAATGTATGCACTCTCTTAACTGATGGCAAAGAGTCCTGTGCTCGGTGAAGAACATTCTTGTAAGAACTTTAAGTCCTGCAAGCACTGGGAGTAGACCTGAGTGCCTTCGTTAGAAGCAGACAGATTCAAACAGAGTGTGAGAAAGATTATTTTATTGAAGAATTTTGGGTTGTGGAGATTTTACGTATACAACATAATTCCAGGTACACAGAATTTAGGAGAAAGATGATGAAGTGGAGGAAGAGTGATGGTTTCATTACCAAAGCAACAGTTTTGTAGGGACTAGTCACACACACAGTGGCCAATGGTGAGTTTTTTGTGAAATGCACTTAACTGGTTGCTTTTTAAATGTGGCCAGAACTTTTTTACGTGAGTGGGCATGACTCAGAAAGTCAGTGTACGTGTAGCACATCAGTGTGTTAGTGGTTTGATGAGAAAAATTAATTCACAGCAGTGCCTGTGGTGAGTTGAGGAGCGCTAGCATGGGAATTATTGTGATCATACTTCAGGAGGTGAAGAGGAAATTGCCTCAAGTTGCACCAGGGGAAGTTTTGATTGGATATTAGGAAAAAAGTTCTTCATGGAAAGGGTTTAACAAGCTTTGGAACAGGTTGCCCAGGGAACTGGTGGAGTCACTGTCACTGGACATATTTAAAGATATGTAGATGTGGCACTGAGGGATATGGCATAATGGTGGACTTGGCAGTGCTGGATTAGTGCTTAGACTTGGTGATCATAGAGAACTTTTCCAAACTATATGATTCTGTGATTATGGAAGTAAAATTAAAAGGCTAGAGATTTTAGCAAGAGGTGCTTAACAATTATTTTCTTAATTTCAAAGAAAAAATTAGTTTTGACCATGTGAAAACCAGTGCTATTTAAATTATCTGTTGAAAATAATGCTCTTTAATTAATTTTTAAACTGTCTCCATACCCAGTTTATAATTCAGAACTACTGTACCTTTAAAATATGAATGTGAGATGCACAAATTACAGACTTTAGAGGTTGTTGACATTAATTATAGATTAAGGACTTCTTGAAGAATTCAGCAGATTTTTCTTCTGCTTCTCTTCTGTCCTGTAGTTTGTTGTTCAGATTGGGAGGAGAACAGAGTGAAGTATGCTTGTGTCATTTTCCTCTGATTGTGCATTCGGAAACAATGTTTTAAAAAATATGGAAAGGATTTGAATTCTCATTTTCTGGACTGCAGACACAACAGGCTAATGCAGCTGTAGAGATGTGCTCAAGTAAGAGAGTTTATGTTATGAAAAAGTTATTTCTGAGTAATTATAAACAAAACTGTGGCCCTTGGGATAATATAAAACTATTACTCATACAACAGTTGTTTTGTTACCACCAAAATATTTAACTTTTTCTTGCTAATTCAAGGTCAGCAGCTGCTTCCAAGGTCCGAAGCAGCAATTCTGTTACAGCAGAATATAGCACAATATGTGAAGGAAGTGGATGGCTCAGACTGTGTCCTAGTGACCACCTTTCCCTAATGCGCGAGCAGCAAATACCAACTAACATGAATTTTAAAAATAGTCTTGTTTTTTGTTTTTATAATTACCTTCTAAAATACAGAGGGAACCTGGCAGGTGAAAACAAATCTATAAATGTTTCTATTCACGGGTGTAACACTGTTCACTCCTGGCTCTTTGTGGTAACTTCATGTTACAGATTCAATGGGAAGCTTTGGCTTCACTCTCCTGAGCATTAGGCACATGGAGAAGGACAAACACTCAGCCATGAAATGTTGACAAGCAGGAGCTGAGTGTTTTTGTTAAGTGTCATTCCTTGCAGTGAGCAGGGACCCTGAGCCCAGCCAGATGAGAGTCAAGAAAGTGTTAGGTGCTCCTCTGTGTTTTTGTGGCCTCTAGGAGAGCAGGCTGAGTGTGCTTGGCTTTGGACCTTGCCTATGAAAATGTTTGCAGTCATGAGCTCACTTCCCTGCTCCAGAGGTCATGGATGTATTTTCTCACTAAACTTGATTTTGACATGGAGTATACTTGATGCTGGGATGCAGAAGACCAAAGCCCAGGTTTGTGCCTCGGTGGAATGTAATTTGGGAAGGGTTTAGAGGCTGATACTCATTAACTTCTGACTCATTTTGCCCTTTAATGTAGGTTACGGTAAAGGTGGAAAAAGCTGAAGAGTTTGGGTATGACTTGACAGGCCTGAAAAAAAAAAACAAGTGTAAAACAAGAACTTACTCTTTTCCTACTGACACACGGAAGTGCTATCTTTTATGTAGCCCATTTTTAGAAGAATTTTCTAATGCTGCTGGTTTATCAAAGCTCTTGAGATATCTTCCCCAAATTTTCATTTTGGCGTATATAAGAATGCGTTCCTGTACTTGGTGTCAGCACCTGACCTTCTCTTTTTATTTAGAAAAATATTTTCTTTGGACAGTAATGGGATGCTTGATTACCCACTGAGTCCAAAATGCCTTCAAACTAATCAAGTCTAACTTGAGTGTAAAGCCTACAGCATGGCACCTGCCTTGCATGAAATTCAAAGCAAGTTGAATTGTTTGTCACAAGAGAGTGGCTTGGAGGTTGGATCTTCCCATCAAGGATCTAATCAAATTTTGAAGCATTTGTGCTCTGCAAGGAATGCAGGGTTTGCTGCTGTTAGTGTAGCAGAGAGGACAGCTGGTTTTTATTGGGGTTTTTTTCCCCTTGTAGCTGCACTTTGTTCAAGCTGTCAAGGTAGTGGTAAGGTCTGACTGTGTTCTGGTGTTGTGTCCTAGGAAGATATTCCTGCTTCTCTGATGTGTCATGTCAAAGATAGCAGATGGTATAAAGAGACAGAGCAATCAAAGCTGGAAAAATGTCAGGGAAATGTGAAGGGATGAGGCCAGAGAGCCAGAGCAGCTGTGGAGGTACTGTGAACTGGATAGCACACAGGGGAAAGGAATTCTTCAGCATCCCACCATTTGTGTTTGAAACTCATGTCTGCCCACATCTTCAAAAACATGGGAACTCTCAATCATCCTCATTACCTCTAGCAAATAATTGGGTTTGATCCTGCCTTGAGAAATTGCTCTCAGGAGTCGGCTGGGAATAATAGAAATTAATTTTTATAATTGTAACAATTAATTTTAATATTATTGCAGTACATGGGTCTCATTTGAGTGCAGATATGCACAGCCAATGTAAGTAAATATTTGAGAAGAAGTTGTCTTTTAAAAACAGATGAAGAAGCGAGCCTAAACCTGAGAAGTAGAGGTGCTTTTACAATTAGCTGGAGTTTTAGGAGCCTCTTAGTAACAGGATAGAGTCCATGGTTTGCCTCACATATCAACATATTTTTAAAGGGTTTTTTTTAATTGGTCTACTGATATTTCTTGAGTAATGACCGAGCTCTAGAGGAGGAGGAACTATGACTGGCAATGAATCAGGACAAAACCAAGGAAGAAGACCTCAAAACAGCTGAAAAACAAAAAAGCATTGTGCCCAGGACAACTGTCTGAGTGAGAGCTTTTGAGCAACCAGAGGGCTGTGGTCAAAGCTCATAGCTGCTTCCTGCTCTAAAGCAGCAAATTTCAAGAAGTCTCATTTGAAAGTTGAATGTTTAAATTAGCTATCTACACTCTTCCATTTTTAGGCATCATAGTGCTTTTGTGGGCTGAGTTTTGGACTCCTTCACACTTTGCTTCTTTGAATTGTCAACCTAAGCATTCAGAAATCATGAATCAGCCTCCCTCTGCCTCCAGTGGCTTAGAAACCATGAGATTTTAAGAAGTAACAGATGTTTTGTTCTTTTATTTGCCTTCTGGATTTTGAGCTTGAAGAGTTCATATTTTAAAAGTGTTTCACCTCAAACCCCAGGCTAACACTTTATTTATTCGTTCTTCAAACGTAAAACAGATTCTGCCATCAGCCTCAGTAATGGGGCTTAGAGAAGAAAAATTTTGTGTTCATGAGGAAATCGTGAGTTGGCATTGCTTGGTTCCTTTAGGTTATATTTGGAAGTATAGGATGGGACTTGATTTTCTGTGTTACTGGGAATGGTCCTATCACATTACAAGCAGCCATATTATATAATCCCATCTGATATTTGTTTTGACTACATTTATTTAAAGTACATTTAATTTAAGCATATTTAGGAGTTATGTTTACTACCCTGTAAATTCCCTGGGGAAACCTCTTCCAGAACCTCACTAATCAAACAGTTAAAAATGTCTTCTAGTTTCTAGTGTAAACTTATTCATGGCCAGGCTAATACCCACTTGCTCTTGTGTTAATGTCCTTCTGCAGCTGATGTGAGCGTATAAGTGAGTTTTATTTCTGCTTTTGCTTGCTTTCCTGACACCTGGCTTTTGTTCATCTGTGGTCAACGTCACCTTCATCATTGCAAACTAAGAGAAAAATCAGTATAGCCTCCAACTGTCTTAAACTTATAAACCATCCCCAGTACACAGTGGCCTGTCATAATGTTCAAATGTTGTCCCAGTTACATTAGAAGTAGCATAGTAAAGGACAAGATAAGGTTATGCTGCCCCTAAAAATCAGTGTAATCAAAGGTATGCATATGCTTTTGATTAACATTTCATTCTAAAGATTAAGGAGAGTTTAATATGTGAAGTGTTTTAATGGCAGTATGAGAAAAGAGTGGGGAAGGTATGCTGCTTACCTCCCAGGTGCTGTAGTCTAACCCAGTATCATGTAGCTAGTGTAACTGGTGGTGTGTGGAAAGCTGGAGTGGAAATGATACAAAAATTCAGGCAGAATGGGCGTTCTCTGGCGGTTGTCCCAGCTAATCATTGCAGGTTATATTTGCTCACATTACTTTGATAACACACTTTTCAAACTTGAATGCTAAGAATCAGAAAATTAGGCTGACATTTCGGGAGTTTCAGTGACAACTTAAATGCTGATTGAACTGAAGACTTGCACCTCAGTCACCTGAAAGATTTAGTTTGAAATTTGTCCGTGTCCTGGGCTTGTTTCATGTACTTAAGGTGATGTCTGTGAACATATGGGACATTGTGTCAGACCTTTGGTAATCAGGGTTCTGATGGATTAGCTCCATGGAAGCTTCTATCTTTATCTCAGACTTTCACCTGTGTGTCTCAAATTCTGGGTCAAGGAAGGTGAAAATTGAGATGCCTGAAAGTGAGAAAAAACCTTTCCCCTGGTTATTTGTTCTCTGTTAATAAACAGTCTTTTGATAATCTGGTTCCTAAAGAATCATGATTGCTAGTGGCTGGCAAGTAAGATGCCCACAGTGAAAGATACAGGTTTGAAATGGCAAAATGAAGAAAGATCATAGAATAGAATCTCAGGATCATTTAGACCGGAAAAGACCCTCAAGATCATAAAGTCTTGATGGGCCAGTTGCTGCTTGTGTTACCACTTTTCTAATTTAACTGCACAGTCTTAGGGAGCTGTCTCTTAGGGAGGTAATTCATCATTTAAATACATAAGCTAATGTTTTTTCATACCCACCAATCCAGTATATTTTGACTATACCTAGGTTAATTGCATGACAGTTCACAGTAACAGATTTTCTGGAATTGATTTGCTGAGTTTTTACCAAAAAGACTCAAATCAAAATAATAGTGGGGGTTTATTTTGTTTTGCTTTTCTGGATGATTATCACTATATATAGAAACAGCAGTATGTGACCACACATGCTGGATTTCAGCTGCATTTGTGGAAGAGTACTGATGCCTTTGTCAAAAACAATTTTTGGGGTATCTTGGTCTCACTGGATACCATATTTCTAATTATTTCTCTTAGAGTTTCTTCTGCTTTCATAGGCATTGCTTCTGTGTTGAATTGCACGTAGAGGATGGTAATAGCCTAGAAATTTTGTTGAAAAAGGCATAAGGTTTGTATTTTTTTGGGCATCAGTCTCTTTGAGGAAAGACCTACCACTTTGAAGTGGCAAACTAAAGAACATTAAAATATACCATGCACATTTGTTTTTATTTTATTCTGTTTTCCTCACACCCAAAGTACAGTTTGTTTGATGTTCAGCTCTCTGCTCCTGTTCAGCACAGGTTTTCTCTAAAATCCACTTACACTTCCTCCTCTGCCCTGCACCTTCAGTGAAGGAATACCATTACCTTCACACTTCCGTGATGGTTGTGAATCACTAGAGCTTGTAGGGAAAGGAGTTTTGGGTCCTTCTGCTGCTGAGGCTTGCCAGCCCTGGTGCAAGAAGGTGACAAGGTGACATCCACTTACAATCCAGCAGCACCTGAAAAAATTTTATCACCTATGTGAGTCCCTGCACTAGGGATTAGTTAGGAAGTTTATTGCCACTCTTGTGACAGGGTCTGTTTTTGGGCTGTGCCTTTTTGTGAGATGAAAAATATGAAGGTAGCTCAGAAACTGACCATTCAGTTAAGCTCAAGTTCTTCCTCAGATCTCCTGCTTAGACTTCTGCTCACCTCTTGAGGTATTTACAGTAAGTTTCTTTGGTTTTGTTATTGCAGGCATTTAGACTTCTGAGTTGAAAGCATCAGTAAACCCAGATTCAACTCAGAGCAGCTGTTGCTTTAGTTGTTTCTCTTTGTTATGGTATTTGGCTAAAAGATTGGGTTTGTTTTAACCATATAAACAAATGTCAAGAAAGAAAGAAGATATGTTTTCAAGGCTGAGGAAATGTAATATTTATCATTTCAGTCTTGATATAATCAAAGGTTAATTTTTATTCTAGTGGACTTGAAGTTTTATCTGCGAGTAAACTGCTATGGAGTGGGAAAAGCTTGCTCTTCTCTATTTCTGTATGGCTTTGAAATGTGCCTGTCTGTGATAGTGTGTGCCTTTCTGTAGTGGCACAGACTACAGGTAAAACATGTATGTGCACACATCAGAAATGAAGTAGAACTACCAAATGGAGTTTTGGCCTTTTCCCTTGTGAGTGTGCCGGGGAAATTTGCAAAGGGGGCTGCCAAGTTCTAGTGGATTTTTGGAACCTCATCCTTTTACCTCCCCTGTGCTTGTTCTTGGCTTAAGGACACAAACTTGTTTTTCAGTAGCAGTAAGTAACTTATGGGCAGAGTTTTGATATAAAGGCTGGTGTCCCTAACGTGGTTGATGCCTTTGTGACTATAACCCACATGTTTAAAAACCAGCCATGTAGTGGCCAGCACAGTGATTGCAAAGTTTTTTCCTTAAAAGAAAAAAACTCTTTTGAGAAGAGCACGTTGCCATGTTGCTGAGTGTGAAAAACCCCCTGTTTGGTGAAAACAGTACTCACAGATTAATTCAGACATAGTGATGCTCTTGAGGTCAGAGACTTTCCAAAGACATTAAGAATTTTTGGTTCAAGGTGTGTGGTTGTAAGGGACCAAAGTCTATAGTTCTGGGGTTTTCTAGTATGAAAAGTGGAACTCCTCAGGAAAGTAAAGCAGAATAGTAAGTATTGAAAGGTGAGTCTGAGCACAGAATTTTGGGTGATATTTCCCATCAGTCTTTTTATAGGTGTTTGATGGTTTGAAAATGTAATACTTGGTGTTGTAGCAGTGGCTCAGGATTCTCTATGAATAGTACCCATTGTTTTCACATAAGAACCATCAGAAATAGTACTATATCCTGGATACAGAGTATTCATTCCATTGAATGCTCTAACTGCAGGATCGAGTCTTCAGTTTATGACACCTGTTGAAAACGAAGCAAATTATACTTTTCTTTCCAAAGCACAGTTCCTGGTATCCTATCATGCAATTGTGTTATGATATATTGGAGTGTTACTTATATGACTGTTTAGAGGTTAGAGGTGTGGTTTTGTTAAAGACCTAGTGCTGTAGGGATCTGAATGTCTAGGCTGTTTTTGTTGTCAGCTTTGAGGAGCTTCAGATATTCTCAAGAAAGCAAAGCCTTGTTCTATTTGGTTTTACTTATTTATCTTTTTATAGTGTATGGACTTCTGTAATGCTTGGAGCTGTGATTTACGTGTAGTACTTCAAGCCTGTTGTGAATCTTTAGAGGTCCTTCCAGCCCCTGTGTAGGATACTTGCCTCATACTGGCTGCACAAAGCATCTTAAATGTAATCACAAAACCAGATTTCACAAACCACTTAGCAGCAGCATAAAAGGTTAATGTATGTTTTATGCTGGATTTGAAGGCAGTGTTTTGGGTCTTTTTGCAAAAAACCTGTCTGTTTAATACAGTATACTATTGCTAGAAATAACAGTAACAGTAAGCAGATTTTTGCCTGTGGCAAATGCAGTCATTAAAACAGGGCTATAAATCGCCCCTTGTATAACTGCATGCATGGTGTGTGCCATGGGTATTTTTCAGCCTGCTACACTAAGTGGTGAAGGAAAAAAAAGCATGCCTGTGTGTATTTTCGATGTAACTGTATAAATATATAGCTATATAATGGTTTTTAGAAGTTGTATCTTTCCAAATCACTTATTGATCTATTAGTGTGACCGTGCTGGATTCAGAGACTGATTGTATTGGTTATTTAACTGTTACTTTTAATTCATAATGCCAGTTCTTCACAACTGGAAGTATGGCTCTTGGACAGACATGTTGTTCCCATTATTTGGCCTCTAATAAGACCTAAAGCAGCAGCCTGCAGATAAAGAGCTTGGTTCACATTTTTCCTATTTGAGTTTCTTCGTTGTTTTTGAAGGTTATTGCTGAGTAATTTTCTGCTAGCAAAATTTTGCCTGTAGGGCCGCATGTGCTCTGGGAAATACTGTGGGATGTTCCAGCTGGCTGGCCTTGCAAGCTGCTCAATTCCTGAAGAGCGTCTCCATATGTCTGCAGTGCTGGGGAGTCACTCAGCACAGGTTCTCAGCACCTTGCAGGGTGGTTCTGCTAAGCTGAAATTCGATCCTTATATGATAGGCTGCTCTTGGACTCTGAATCTCCTCAAGCCATCACTTAAGTTTAAAAGTACATGGAAATCCTTCTTTTCATAGAATTATAGAATCATTTAGGTTGGAAAAGTCTTCTTAAGATCATCGAGTCCAACTGTTAGCCCAGCATTACCAAGTCCACCATTAAACCTTAAGCAGCACATCTACGCATCTTTTAAAACTTCCAGGGATGGTGACTCAACCAGTTCCCTGGGCAGCCAGTTTCACTGCTTGACAACCCTTTCAATGAAGAAATTTTTCCTTATGTCCAACAATTTGGGCTGTTGTGACCCACATGCAGGACCCAGGACTTGGCCTTGTTGAAACTTTCACTGCTGACCTCGGCTCATCAACCCAGCCTGTCCAAATCCCTCTGCAGACCCTTCCTGCTCCTCAGCAGATAAACACTCCTGCCCGAGTTGGTGTCATCTGCAAACTGACTGAGGGTGCATTTGATCCCCTTGTCCAGGTTATCAGTAAGGATATTAAATGGGGCTGTCCCCAGTACTGAGGCCTGGGGAACTCCACTGGTGACCAGCCACTAGTTGGATGTGACTCCATTCACCACCACCCTCTAGGCCCAGCAATCCTGGGAGAGTTTTACCCAGCAAACAGTGCACCAGCAAAAAGCCACAAGCAGCCAGTTTCTCCAGGAGAACACCTCAGCATGATACTGAATGAAATTGGTTATTCTTGCTTTGAGACAACTTGAGATTTTTAAACCAGAATTAGAAGCAAAATCTACATGTTGGGCAACACATGTAGAAGAAGGAGGATTTTGCTGTTAATCATAGCCTGTGCTGTAGCTCAGCTGTGGGGACTTGTCCATCTTGTAATACATTCTCAATCCTACTGTCTTTATTTCTGCTTTGTCTGCTATTGTCTTCTTCAGGCCTTTCAAGACCATTATCTTGCTTAAATTCTCAGCCTTATAAGAATGTATCTTTCTTCTGTTTCCCAGGACAGGAAATGCCACGTATGTCGTATCTCTGGCATGTGGAAAAACTGCAAGCAAAAAGTGTGTGAGACCATACGATCTTACCTGTGCAAAAGTTTCAGATAAGATTATCTTGTCTCATTTTAGTTGTTTGAACATCAGATTCACAAGGAGTAAGGCTCTCGCAGTTGTCAGTGGGGTGAGAGCTGTGCCAGTGGGCAATTCACCCCAAGCATGTGATCTGTCTCTCTCCAGATGGGATGAATTTCCTATCGTGATACCTCTCTCATGTCCAGCTGCAGAGAGACAAGCCAGATGATCAGTTTAGACATAACACATAACTTTTAGACAGCCAAAGTTGGGTGAGTTGAATTCCACTGTGGCCACTGGCACAGCTGTGGGATTGCATGAGTCCACCATTATTGCCACAGCTCAGCCCTGACAGAACTCCATTGCTTTTAATGCACTCACTGCCTTAGTTAAAAGCATATTTAGGGACATTTGGGGACACAAGCATATTTAGGGACATCTGGGGACACTGTTGCCAGTAGTTATGAGGAGTGAAGTGGATTTTAATAGTGTCATCTCTTGATTATAATTATCAGGAGTGGAGCAACATTGGTCATGCTTCTGCTGAAGTGCAGGTGATGGGGGAAGTTCAAGTTTCTACTGCTTTCAGGATGAATGGCTTTTTGTACAATGGCAAATATGTGGTCTGTAGAATTTTTATGTTCAGTATTGAATCCACCTGTGATGTCAGACAGAGCTTGTGATTTCTCAAGCTTTTAAAATTACTCACTGCAATCCTAACCCTAATTATAAATCTCCAGCAAGGGCACATATCCAGATATATTCAGCATCACTCAAAAAGAAATGTAAGCCCTTCCTTAAATACTTGATTTAATGTCAGGATATCCTGAAATAGCTGGTGGTGAGAGCTATCCATTCATAATGGATGTGAACTACATTTTTTTTTAATTGGAAAATATTTGTCTGTAGTAGTTTAGTCATTTGGATTCAGTTTCGGAAGACTATTTAAAATATGCTGATTATGTCCTCTAACATCTTTCGTGTAAGCACTTATCTGTTTCCTAACAGCACAGTAGACAAAATACCTCATGAATGTTAATGATAACAAGAAATAAGCACACCACCATGTTAAAGATCATGGAATCCAAGGGGAGAAGCAAAGTAGCAATGAGATAAAGGCCAGCTTCATCTGTTCAGTTTTGCCTGGCCTGAGTGTTTCTCTGAAAGTACCTTTTCTTTTCACTTGACATGAAGGAATTCCAGGGCAACTGGATGCTTAATTGCTGTTGAAAATGGATTAATCTCAAGTCAAACAAGGCTCTGAGGGTCATGGGGGTAAATATCTACCCTAGTAAATAATGTGAGATTGTGTGTCCTGGTTAGCATATGACTGAGAGTGAAGAGCACCCTGTTTCAGTGCTGGGAAATCATGTTTCTTTATAAGCGAGAAGGAAGTGTGTGGCCTTGGAATAAATGGTATAAATGGTTACTGGCAGTGATGAACATAACTCATCACTTTTCCTGGCCTTAATTGTTCACAGTCTGCTTATAGTTGTGGTATGTGGGATGAAAGGAATTACCTGGGAGGGCGTTGAGTTCTTCTTTTGGATCACTTTCTTGTTTTCAGCCCTTTTCCCTGTCTCTGTAGGCTGTGGAGAGAAAGTAGGGGTAGTTTGTGGCTGTAGGCAGATGCCAGCATATGGGAGCAATAGGAGGTATTGTCTGTTGGCATTTGTGCTTCCTTAAACTGCAAGTACTGGTTGTTTCCAATGCCAAGATGGTGTCCGAGTATGATGGTCCCACAGGCTGAGCCACACACTAAATCTGTCATTGGTCTAATCTCTGTATCAGACTGTCACTTGAGTAAACTGCACTTTGCGCTTGGAGCAATTTGTTCTGTAGCTACTTGTAGCACATAGTAATTACTTTGTAAGAGTTTTAGTACCAGTAGAGGGGATGAGATGTGAGTTCCAATTATGACAGAACTCTATGTTTGGTAATATTTGCATTTCCTCAGCATGATTTTAGACCTGCTATTTTAGTACAAACATGAAGACTTTTTTTCTTTCTTTGTGTTCTCTGGGTAGCTAGAAGCAGAACTGCAGCACTTTGGCTTACCTGGGACATGATGGCCCTCAGCTCCCCCCACTGTGTGGTCTGAAGGAGTCTCCCTCTGGGACTCACTCAGAAGTTGCTGCCTTTGGTTAGCTTGGATGGACCTGTTGAGGAGTATTGATGATCTGGGAAGAATTAAAAAGCCAGAAGGATGCCAGTGACATGTGTCTTGACTTACCTTTCTTATCCTTCTCCTGGCCAAGACCTTGCTTGATGTTTTAGAGTAGACAGGATGCCTCAAGCTGTTTGGTTGCAACAATTTAAGAAATACTTACAGTCTGAAACAGCAAAAGCTGATAATATTGGCTCCTTAATACCAGATCAGGGTTACATCTCTCCCTGGTTTAGTCACATGGTGGTTTGTCAAGCACTATTACACATTGTGATTAACAATCAAGGACAGTACAAGAAGTATATTAGCAGTAATCATTGGCCAATGCCATTATGGTCTTCTGTAGACAAAAATTCTTTCCCTAAGGAGATTTATTCTGAGTCTGACAGGGTCTTCTGACTTCTCTAAGTAAATTATGATGAAGAAAGATAGTTCCTGAAGCTGGTAGCACAGCAGTGTTTTGGTGGAGATCACTGAAGTATGTATATATGCTGGCACAGAACTTCACTTGAGGGCTGGTGAGAACATGGATAACCTTAACATTTTATAAATAGGCAAAGATGAAGTATATTTAGTATGTTTCGTACTAGGCATCTCGGTAATAGTCACTTGTAGCACAATCAAGGGAGAGGATTGTCCTGCTCTACTCTGCACTGTTGCGGCCTCACCTTGAGTCATGTGTGCAGTGTTGGGCAACACAAAATAAGAAAGTTATAAGGCTCTTAGAGAATGTCCAGAGGATGGTGAAGGGCCTGGAGAGGGAGCTGTATGAGGAGCAGCTGAGGTCAGTTGGTCCATTCAGCCTGGAGAAGAGGAGACTGAGGGGATGCCTCATAGTGGTCAGCACCTTCCCCACAAAGGGAACTGATCTCTTCAGTGACCAGTGACAGGACCAGAGGGAATGGCCTGAAGTTGTGTCAGGGGAGGTTTGGGTTGGATATTAGAAAAAGGTTCTTCACTGAGAGGGTGGTTGGGCACTGAACAGGCTCCCCAGGAAAGTGGTCACAGCACCAGCCTGACAGAGTTCAAGAAGCCTTTGGACAGCGCTCTCAGGCACATGGTGTGACTCTTGTGGTGTCCTGTGCAGGGCCAGGAGTTGGACTTCAATAATCCTAGTGCGTCCCTTCCAACTCAGCATATTCTATGATTCGATGATCCAGTTATGTTGTTACATTGTAAATAAAATGTATTGCTCTCACGTAGCCCAGGAATCTCTAAGTTACCTGGGTATTAACATTAAACAAAGCATATTTACAAATGTAAATTTAAAATGAGATGTATTCTGTCTCTAAGGACATAAGGACTGGGGTTTCAGCATTAAGAAAAACCCACAAATTAGATAAAATCAAATCCTTTTCCAGTTACACACATTATCCTCAAGGTTAAATGGATTAAAACTCTTTCTGGAGGAATTCAACGTAAGACTGAAAATGTGGTCAAAGAAGTCGCATTGTGGCTGCCTGATGCTTGACTTCTGATAGCACATCCCCAAAGACTTTTCTTTGACGTACCTTGAACAGAGAGTGCTTGTTTCCCACGAAGCCTGTTGTTGCTGATAAAGCTCTTTTATATCTAAGTGGTATCTAATATGGCAGTGCTGTATTCTGGCCTTAAGAAAAAAACAGTTGAGTGGCTCATTTGCCTTTGTAAACCTGCTGTGCCTAAAGATATATTTTAGCAATTTTGTCCAAAGCCCAAATCACAGCAACTAATTCTGTACAACACACATTTTTAAACAGAGTATAAAGGAAAATATTGTTGTACATGAAAACAAAATAGAAGCCATAAAAGTTGTGTTTCAGAGGCTGCGTTTATGCACTTGTGATAGTAAACGATGATGCTTTCTTTTGATATTTGAGGCCTCTATCTGGGTGACACAAAGCAGATCTCCTGGGAATCTCCTTAGCTTGAACAGTTGGTGTGGCTGAATGAGCAGTGAAGCAGAAAGGTGTAAGTTGTTGTCTCTGAAGTATTTCACATTAACGGCAGGCACAGGCAATTCTGTAAGGTACACACACGTAAATATGCACACACACACACATGCAGAAGCAGTGGGAAATCAGCTGAAAGTTGAATGTTCTGCCTAGGTAAAAGTAAAATCCTGCTCACAGTCAGGAGAAAGCTCTCTGGAGATTAATGAGAGGCTTTTGCCCAGCTCAGACCACGTGCTGTTAACAGACACCATGTACAGCTTGGAAATCCTGCTGGCCTTTCTTCCCTCTTCACCTCCTCCTGCCCCAGAGATACGAGCACAAATCCCTTCTTTCCTGGGTTTGCCACAAATGTATAAGCAGATCTTGCTCTGCCTGTGCTGCTTTGCTGTTTGATGCTAGGTTCAGCATACAGGTCAGTTCCAGCAGGTTGGATTTTGAAGTGGCTGAAGGTGAAGTCAGTTTCCGCAGTGCACACCAGCACCACTCCACTTGTGCTCCCCGTCAGTGATGGCCACGGTTACATGTTGTTCACTAACATAACCATTCATCAGACTGCTACAGTCTAGAGGCAGTTCCACCTTTCAGAGACCTGAGGTGACTCATGGATGGATTTTTTAGAGCATCTGCTGTGTGAGGAGACACTGCAAGTTGCAGGCAGGCTGCAAAGGGAGAGTGGAAAAGTTCCTGAGGATCTTTCTGAAAGCTGTAGTTGTATTAAAAAGGGAGGTAGTTATTTTTTATCTTTCCTTGAAATTGTGACTTGACTACATCATTATGAGGTGCCTCTGAAATCTGCTGGTAGAAGCAGCCATTATTGTAACTCTTACTGATGCCTCTTCCTGGTCTTAAAATCAAGAATCAAACATGGTTAGAAGGGAAAAAGGGGTTTTACCTCGGTATTTATTTTAAGGATCCTTAGGTGCACATGTCCAGGTGGAATGCGCTGAAATGCACACCGCAATGCACACCCACAAAAGATCTGGTGTATCATTATAGGTTTTACTAATTAGCATATCAATCAAAGATTCCCCAGTGAGAGGCTCGAGTGAGCCCCCCTCCCCGAGGAATCTCCCCCTGGATGGTCCTATCTCAGTTTACAAAATGTGTTCTGGAGAGGACCTTGGTGTCTGGGGCTTTCTGATCCCTAACTACAAGGCTTCTAAGATGTTTAGTCTCCTAGCTTAACAAAATAAGTCTAAGAATGTAGGCCAAAACCCACTAAGAATACAAAAAAGCTATAAAAAGGTATATAAAAGGGGTATAAAAGAAAAGGCAAAAAATCATCATAGCATCATTACCATACCAATTCCCCTAACTCATCTGTCCACTCTAGTTTGTGTCTCAGACTAAAGGTTGCACTTTTCAGTGATGCACAAAACAGAGTTTGTCCCTTCCCCTTACAAGTACCCTAAGAGTAGAGACAGTTCTCACTTTTTCTCCTGTGTCTTTGCATGTTTAAAAGACAGATCGGACTCCAAGCATATTCAGTTTTAAGGTCTTTTGAGGCTGCTTAGAGAAATGTTGAATACGTTTGCTGTATGTCCATCAAGTTGGTGACAGATCTTGCATAACCAAAAAACGAACTCTTGTGTATTGGGGACTTGACTGGCGAAAAACTACTCAAAAGTTCTGCCTTTCAGATACTTAAAGAAGAGATTGCTTTTGAGGCTTAGTTTTGCTCTTGCAAGTTTTGCTTCCGTGAAAATGCATTGTTGGTATGCATTTTGCTCATTAGAAGTGAGCTCAGATCATCTCTTTCAGTTTCACGCTCAAATACAAGATTACTCCACATCCAATCTGGAGCAGCTGCAGAATGCTGGAGCCAAGCTTTTCTTTAGACAGGCCAAATGCAAAACAGGCTGGTACCAGAAGGGTCCTACAGAAACTCTTAATTTAAATTGCACGCAAGGTTGGCTTCCTTACCCTGCCTTGCATTTTGGCTGTCAGAGCTCTAGATCCAGCTGGATCAGTGGCCTAGCTGAAGACAAAAAGTTAGGGTGTAAAATGACTACATTATAGGTTAGCAGCAGCCACAGCTTGAAGGCTTCATCTAGGGGTGTCCTTTTTGGAAACTTCTGTATCCAGTTGTTAAAATGTGCTTTCCTTCCTCTGATAAAGTAAAAAGTAAAATATGTACAGTCCCAGATGGTGTGAACTCTTTCTGAGATTAATAGTAATGTTGAGACTGATGGAAAGGTTTTTCCTGTTCCATTTAGTTTTGCTTTAGATTTAGGATTTAATATTTTGCCTGAACACCTCTTACTTTTTATTGGGGTTTGTTGTGGAATTTTTTTCCAGGTCTTAGGCTTCTTGCATTTAAATGAAATTATTTTCTTCAAGGGATTTTAGTGCAATCATGGCTGAACTAAAATGTATCCAAATAAAAATAGTAAATAGCCTCTTTGCATCTCAATCTGGTTTTATAGTAATAACTCCCATATACTCATAACACTTTGTGTTCTCATGTTTCCAGTCTGTATATAAGGGTTCTGTTTTCACATTTGATGACTTAAGAATTGCCTACTTCTTCATTCTATTAAAGTGTTTACTTATGCGGAAAGAAAATTAGGAAAAATGAGCAGGCAAAGAAAACAAAATAGAGAAGCAAGCACTTCTTAATGTTAAAAAAGGAAAATCTGAGAAGGTGGTTAAATGATCTTTGCAGAGAGAGGAGTGGTAAAGTGGGAGGCAAGGGGTGAGGGGTGTCACAGAGTTTGGGGTTTCCATCCCTGATTATACGCTGGCTGCTACACTGCTGAATTACACTGAAAGCACTGAATGGTGCCATTATATTCCTTTTCAAAAGTTGTCGGCTATGAAATTCAATCTGAGGTATTTTTAATGAGTGTTCTGAGCCTCAGTTGCAGCTCTTCCCAAGAAACAACGAGCACAGTGTGCCGCTAAATAGCGCCAGGGCCGGGGGTTAAACTCATTCAGTTTTTTGCTTGCAGGGAGAGAAAGTAATATCAACATTTATTTGACAGGTATATGCTTGGTTCCAGAGTTGAGCTTTAGTGAAACAGCTTTCCATAAAGAAAATGTTCTGAAAAATGAGGTTCTATCAGCTTCATGTCAAACTCCCATCTAGTTTCTCAAAACAAATCTTGTGGCATGTTTTCCAAAGCCAGTGCCCACAGCGCACGTGCTGGGCTTGTGCTGTGGGCATCCTTGTGCTGCAGAACACTGGCAGGCACATCCCTATAGGCAGAGCCTCGTGGTGGAGGTGCAGCTCATGCCAGATGGAGACATCTGCCTGGTTACACCCTTGGCTGTCAATTAAACATAGATAATTCAGAGGTAATCTTCGTCAGAGAGATGCCTGCTGGCATCCCTGTGTCTTCACTAAAGGTTTTCATGTCATATCTGGAATGGCTTTGGTGTGACTCTGTCCCTTGTTGCCCCTCCGAACAAGACACAGCTTTTCAGAGAATTTTTAGTGTGCGCCTGGTTTTAAAAAAGCCACATAGCACAAAAGTATTGTTGCCTTCCACCTTTCTTACATGCTGATTTGCGAAGTAGTTTGCTTCGTATCATGAGGAAAGCACTGTTTAATGCATCTACCCTGCAACTCTCACCAAGATCGTAAATTCGTGATGGGCTGGCTCTGGTTTTTGCAAGTCATAACCACACAGTGTCGAGGCTCTGAAGCTGGAATACATCGTGTGGATGATACTCTTCAGAAAGGAAAATAGTCACTTCCAGCAGTGGATGGTTGCCTTGCTGAGGGGAGAAAGAACAGCCACAAACCACTTTAAGTTCTGCTAGTAAAATTAGGCAGAGATGACTCAGCATTTACAGGAGCTAATTTAGGGAATAAGATGACATATTTTTAGTAAGTTTTCTCATAGTAAGTTTTGTTCTTTTAATGCCTCATTTTTCTTGTCCACACTGTGCATTTTAATGATGTTCAAGGGAAGTAACTTGGGTTTAGTAACAGTGGTGCTGCCAAGAGGTTTCCACTGGAAGTCTAAGAATTTAATTGTTGGTGTGTGAAATTTTGCAGCCTTAAACAGTTATTTAAAAGAGTTGCTCTGCCACTGCGTATTTCCCACAAATGTTTTACATCTATCTGAAGGAAGTTATGGTTGTACTACAAGAAACAAGGTTTTGTTTTTTTCCAGGAGGACTAATTAGCTTCTGCAGAGACCTGTTTTTGCAGTTTGATATTTTTTGAGGTTAGGGGTTTTTCAGCATTACTGAGATCTGCAGTCACATTTCATGGGAAGGCATGTGTTGTCCCCATTGGGACAATTTCTTAGACGATTTTTAGGCAGATAACGATGAAGTTTTCCAGCTGAATTCATAAGCAGGTGTGATCAGAGCACCACTTTTAAGTTGATAAAGTGAATTTTAGGTGCATATGTGTAAAATGTAGGATTTTGTAAAATCAGTACAGAAAAGTTAATACAAGATCAGTTGTACTTTCTAACTGAGAGTTAAATGCCAGCTAGTTAAAATGCTGTAAATAGAGCCAAAGGAACCAGTGAACCAGGAAACTAATCATGAAGTATTTTGTTAATGTTTTTCACCATGACTAACATTTTGTAATAAACAGATGTGTACTTAGACTATCTGAATATTTTTGGTTTATATGGTTCGTGGTGTTTAGCCAGTGAGAAGCTTCAGTTTTAATTTGGCATTGATGGCAGAGGGATGAATGTGTGAAATAAATTCTGTGTAATTTTGTCCATACAGTTACTTGAGGAGGAAATTCTCTAGGCTCCATGAATCTGCCTGTTTCTTCCTCTTTCCTCTTTGCAAAGGGCTCCACTAACTTTGTGGTGGTTGCTGCTGATTCTGCAGTAACAAACATCTTGTCCACTGGAAATTTGAGTAATTGAAAGGTGGCAAATAAAATCAGTATTAATATCAGTTTGCATTTGTAAGAACTGCAAAGAAACCAAATTATTGGAGCATTATACCTGAAGATGGTCTGTGATGTAAAAGGCTCAGTTCTGAAGGTGCCCAGCCCATCTCTCCTCCATTTTTGTGTCCTCTCATGCACATTGAAATGGCATCTATAATAAATACAGTGTGGGTGGTGTTTGCCCATTAAGGTACAAAACTGTAATTTTATGAGCCAAGTGAAAGTAGACCAAGCAGAGCCTCCAATTCCATAGCTTTACTATACTGTAATTATGGAGATGTATAGTTACCTGAAGATTTACTGTAGCTGAATTTTGTATTAGTCTGATTCTGGTCTAAGAAAAACCTTAACTAAGCAGTACTGAAAATAGCCTCATCATAAAACTTTTCATTAGCTTTGCTAGATAATATTTTTCTTTTTCCTTCCACGGCAATTTAACTGTTAAAGAGGATTATTTAGTATTTACTGTTCACCTGAATTTTACTGTTGGCTATTCTACTAAATTTGATTTTTGGGCACTGGAAGAGAGTTTAAGGTCTAGTAAGAGCAGTCCTTCTGCTTCAGCCTATTTTAGAAAATATTTTGACATAAACCAGTTTGTCACGATCAGAAATCCAAGACTGTGGTTACAATAACAAATCCATGTTTCAAATATAGAAAACAGCAATTTTCTTTTGGAGACCATAATAGAAACGCAAGCAAATTCGAGGGTTATTAAACTCCTTCTCTTTGTATTTTTTGCCTCACTAATTGTTTGCTGTGTTGATTTTTGGTTAGCAACGAAATTCTTAAAATAGTCGTTGTTGAAGTTTGTCATAGCTGATAGGTGGCGGGGGCGCAGGGGAAGTCTAACTCTGCAGCTGCGTTTTCTTAAGGGCAGTAAAACATACCTGAAGTAAAAAGTACCATATCTTAAAATCATGCTGATTAAAAAAAGGTGCCACCACCACTAAAACTGACCAAAGGGTAAAAGTGTACATCAGAGACTGTGGAAGGCAATCACTGGCATGAAGGGAATAGAGTTTATGTGGTGAGTGTAAAAGCAGACCACTAAAATCTTGAAAGAAAAGAATGCTAAATAGTCTCATTGTACACACACAGCAGATGATCAATTGCCTGTTTTTAAGGCAGCATAAGAGGCTTATTCTGTTACTGCTTTTGGCCTCAGACCGCCCTTTGATGGTATGTGCACAGTCTGTGCAAAAGCATGTGGGATACGTGCCAGGAGTGGAGCCTTCAACTACATTCAAATGGAAAATATCTTAAATGGAGCGAGGTGCCTTTAGGTTATCATAAAAATCTGCCTCCTCTACACCCTCTTTTCAACTGGGATGCATACCTGGTGGCTGCAGGTCTGGGGTGGGGATCTGCCTGCTCAAAAGTAGTGGTGGGAGCGTGTGGCTGCTCTGTTCGAAGGTGTCACTTCTCCACCGTTCTTTGGCCTGGTGTGTAGGAGTGAGGAATTACACTTCTTCCAACACTTCTCAACTACCCAGTCTAAGCTGAACAGCCAGGTAAAAGCTAGTAAGCCCAGGTGTAAGAGCTATCTTTATGGTCTAATGCTATTTTTATAGTCATCTAATCCTTCCTATAGGATTAATACCTACACTTTGAAAGGGAGGAGAGGAGAAAAAAGGGCAGAGGATCTCCAAGTGTCTTGGCAGTATTAGGTCCAGAGCAACAACGCTCAGACCAGTGCTTCTTGCCTTTAATCCCACCTTTCAGGAAATAGACTTTTGTTAAATATGAATTACGCATTTCATTTTATGCCAGAAAGGAGAACTGTTTAAAATATGAAATTTGTCTTCAGATGCTGACAGCATTGTTCTCCTGTGAGTAGTTTTCAAGCCTTCTTTGAAGTATAAATTTCTGACAGGATCATTTGTTTAAGAACCCTGAGCTCAATCTCATCCGTGAGGTTATTTTTATACTATTTGCTTATCATGAGCAGTTGTTGGTTGTTTTCCTTTCATTTCAAAACTGTAGATACATACATAATTTTTAACAGTTTCAAATAACTGAGAAAGTTGTGCTGTTAAGAATGTGGGGTTGTTATTTTTAGTAGTGATTGCAACTGTGTATGACTTCAGAAATAGTAATGAAATTACTGAATGAAGTTTTCACAATCATTTCGATGCAGTTGTTAAATTGGAGTATAAAAATAATTTGTCAATCTGATTTGGCTGATCTGATCAGGGATTTTTTTTGTGATTAACCATGAAAGAGCAAATACAGTTTTAAACCTTGTGTTTAACCTTTGTGCCATGTAGTATTTAAGTATTTGTGAAATATTTAGCATGATCAAATTGTCACATTTCAGAGCATTTGAGCACCCAGAATGTGGTAGGAACAGGGCATAAGTGGAAGAAAGACCTGCCTTTATACGGTGGCAGGTGTGAATAATGAATGTACCCCTTTCTTTTAGATGAACATAAAGGAATTATTTTCTCTCCTATGAGCTGCTACTACTGTACAAGCAAGTGTAATTAAAACCCAAAACAACCCAAACTTCTTTCTGACCCATTTGCAGCAGTTTTGAAGAAGAGAAGGAAAACAGAGTAGTCTGTGTTTCCACGTGAAACTATTTCTTACTTCAACCAAAAATGGGGCTTACATTTTTCAGATGTTCAGAAGAAGGTGTTTATTTGATTTGGATTTTTTAAGCTGGCATTACTGCTCAGTAATGTAAAAACAAACAAATTAACAAAAGCCTTTTGATCAAAGATCTTGTTCAGGCTGGGGTCAGAGATTATTTGGCTGAACAGATAAAAAATGTTAAAACCACTATTTGACCGTAAACATATGTACTTATTTTTTGGTAGATAATTAGTGAAATAATTGCTGAATTTACCGTGGGAGGTGGTGTGATGTGTCCAAACCTACTTCTTTTTTTTTAATGTGTTGAAGTATATGTCAAAGAATGGCCTAAACAATCATTTAGAGGGGTGTTTTTTTAAAATGATGGGCGTTTGCTAGAACATGAAAGAATTGTTGAACCTAATAAAATATTCACCATTGGAAGATCATAAGCAACATACTGTTTTGGATTTTGGTGGGAGTAGAGTGAGGCTGAATTGAGTAGGACTGAGATAATGAGCAGACAGCAAAATGTTGAATGTATAATGTGTAAAGTAGGCTAGTCTGACTGGGTACCTTCATAGCTTGCAGCTAAATGTAGGGATGCGCATTATTCATAATTTAGAACTTGACGTTCCATGAAAATGTAAAGTGACTTTTAAAATGTGATTTCACAGAGCTAAATGAAAGACCAGTTCAAAATGCATTAAGCAATAAGGATGTGTAGCTGGAAGTCAGCTTCTTTTCATTGTAATAAATTTATAATATTATTTTGGTGTAAGTAAATACCACATCAAAGGAAAAATAGTAATTCTCTGGTATATCAGTCTGGCTGGGGCTCACCTCATCTCAGATCGTTAAAGCAGATGTCAGGGCTCCTTGTTGTCAGGGTAAAAGATACCCCTGTATTGCTTAGGAAAAGTTCCCTGCCAGTGTGCTCGGGTGGCTGGTTTGGGGTGGGAAGAATTGTTCTCTGGAGCTGCAATATTTTTTCATTGATTATGCAGGAATCTGGCTGTCAACAGAAACAGGAGGAGGGGACTGCCACCTGCTGCAGCTGCTTCCCAGCTCCTGGGGGTTGCATGTGACCTTCCCCCAGTTGTATTCCACCAGTATACCATGCCCTCCTGTTTCCTTTCCCTTGCTGCCTCGCAGGGCGGTGCTATCTGTGGCAACAAGTGGTCTGGAGGTATAGTCTTGCCACCAGCCTTCATTGCTTTCATGCTTCCATGTTGGTGTCCCCCATGGAGCAGACTGGTGCTGGCATGGAGCAGGGAAAGCAGCCAAGCTCTGGCTTATGCAGATGCTGCCACAGGGCTGTGGAACAGGAGCCAATGTAGCTTACCTAGTACTTGCTGTCTGAGGCATGGCAGCAGGGCCATGCTTCATGGTTGGAAAATGCCTTCCAAGATCTGTGGAAAACTTGTGTTTTTTCTTAGGCCTTGTAACCATGTTAAAGTCAGGCACAACTGTTGACTTCAGATGATGTCATCGGTGTGGCGCACTCATTCCTGAATGCTCCCTCTGTCAGCTCCTGTTTACTGTGCCCTGAATGATTCCTGGTTTGCTTCCATACCCAGTAGACTGAGCTTTTAATTTATTGTGTTTAAATTTTTTAGTAGGGATGTCATGGAACTGCACTGAATCAACATCTCTCTGAAACCTTGTGAGTTCCTGCTTTTGTGGATGTTGTACTCCGTCTGGTCCTGCAAGACCGGTGTTTCATCAGGCTCTAAATCTCAGCAGATTTTATATGCACAGCATTTCCTTAGAGAGCTGTCAGATTTTATTTTGAGGTAGACTGATCAAAGCTAAGATAAGTTTAGAATAATAATATTTACAAATACTAGAGTGAGAAGCATTTCATTTTATTGAGGCATACTCCAGAGAAAATGCCAAGTGACATAAATACTACAAGACTGCTGTTCCATCGTTTAAATGCCTATTAAAAAAAAAAAACCTTTATGAAAACACTCAGCAGGTTTTAACCAGATGCTTTTACTCATGGTCTGAGATCAGACAGCCGTGCTCTCCTCAGCTAACCTTGAGCAGTGTGGTAATGCAGGTGGGCTCTCTGCCTTCTTTCCTGTTCAAAAATCTCCACTCAGAGATGCTTTTTTTTCCTGTGAGAAAAGATGAAGTTTGGTCTTTGTCAGACAGAAGTCCATCAAATATTTTAGCTAGACATACACACACACTCACAGGCACGTTACCATTTTTCTGGTTGCGCACAAGTAGGAAAGCTTGCTGTGAGGGTAACTGATAAACCCATTCTTCCTCTCTCTAGCAGCCCCAGCCAAACTGTGAAGACCTGAGACTAGTCTGGAAGCAGGAGTATTTACTTCTAAATAATTTGTAGGTGTGTTTTCAGAGCAGTAAAGTAATATCATTATTACACTCAGTCTAATGTTTTTAATATTCTTCTGTTGCCTCCAATGAAATGCGCTCAGCAGGAAGCTCTTTCATTGAGATAGTGCATGACTGTTTGTGCCTACCTGCAGTGATAGATGGAGTGGAAAATGTGGGAAGCTTTCTGTTAGAACTGCCAAGGTGCAATGGTCAGTGCAGGCTGGGTGGTGAACACTGGGGATGCTTTTGATTTAATGAAGCTGGAGAACATGAAGTGAGTGTATTCAAATATACTTGCACTTGAGACTTAGTTTGGATGCCATTGCATCAGATCAAAAGTGTTCTATTTAGAAAAAAAATTTCTTTTTTTCCTTCCTTCTTTGTATCCTTTTGGCATTTTACTATGAATTACTTTAGTTACTGCAAGGTTATGGTGAATGCTTAAAAAAATGAGTACTTTTATCTGCAACTGTTCTTGACGTGTTTTTTGACAGTATTCATGAGGCTAATATTTGCTACAACAAATATTAACAAACAGTTAATAACTTGTTGCTGGCATAGGTCTGTCAGAGGCACTGGGAGTACGTTGGGTAAAAACCTGTTCAGCAAGTTCTTGGAGAAGTGAGCTCGGCTCTTCCCTTCAGACTTTCAAAACCAGCCAGCATTCTAGGGTTCAGTCATTGTGTCCTGCATGACCAGGGTGACAGTGCTGCTGTGGTGGCACACACATCCTGTGCTTTCCCTAGAAAAATGTCATCACTTTAATTTCTCTGGTGTAAGCCTCACTACTGGGTATTTACTTTTCACAGTTCATATTAGAGAATGTTGATAAACCACCTTTGGAAAGATGCTTTGTGCTTCAAGTTATGGCTGAAAACCAGTTATTACCCTGGGTGGAAAAAGCCTATCTATTTATTTTTCAGTATCCCAGTGAAACAGAGACCAGACTGCATTATGATGCATTTGGGAGCAGGTGGGATTGAGCAGCTGCCCGCTCTCAAGTAGGCTGTGGGTATGGGCACTGCCTGGAGGTGCCAGGATGTGGGCTTGGGCTCAGGCTCAGGCTTGGGCCAGGTCAGCTGGTCCGCCCACCTGTAATGGTTGTCTTTTCTTCACTTGGTTACTACTGTTTTATTTTATTCTTACTATTTACTGGGCTGAAAGGGAAGGGGCCAGTCTGTAGGTTGAATGCAAGGCCAGTTCTCCAGGATGTGATTGGTCTCTTGTAACAGCGGGGTTTGTGCAATTTAGTGGGTTATTATTTGTTCTGAAGTGAGTATAGACCTGTGTTTCAGGGCCTCTTGAGTTAAAATAGCTGCATTTGTCCAAGGAACAAAAATATTTGATTTCAGTGATTGGCCTTTTTATACAGAGACTCTTTTTTGCAGAAGACTTGCTGGTGAACTGCAATTTATAATATTTTCTGCAGGTGTGGGTTTAATGGATGGGCTGGTGAAAAGAATCCTTACAATCAGCAGAGTGGTGGCTCTGGGAGCTAATATTGGGCTAGAACATCTGGTCTTTGTAGAGGGAAGGCTTTCAGTGTGTTTGACTCCTCCAAATTACTTGCCAGCTCTGCCAGCGTAGCACAGACAGGCTGGGAGCAGCCTCAGTGCCTCCCAGCAGGAAGCTTGGGATAAGCCCATATGAAGTCAGAGCCCATCTGAAGTATGAGCCTGTTGCATATCAAGCAGTGTCCAGCAAACCCTCGGTCCTTGGTGTTTTGTATGACAGGTCTGCTGCTGAATGTCCTGGTTTCGCTGCGTTGTACACAGATGTGCACTGCCTGACATGGCTTGAAGGGCCTTGGGATAAAATAAAAAATCACAGTAGAAATTAGCCTTGGTAGACATAAGAAAATTATATCCCAAGTCCCTCTCTTCTACATCTTCTATTTCATGGTACTTTTCCCTCAAAAAATAAAAATGCACTGAAGATGGATTCAGAGCTGCCATCCATGGATTGATGGATATATTCTTTAGCTTTAAAACTAGTGTAATTATTGTCAACTGCCCTGTGGGTATGGTTGTAATAGCCACTGATTTTGTAAACAGTTTTGACAGTGTTATTTGCTGAATAATTAGTTAGCATAATAATTTTTCTGCCAATTAAAAGCATCTTTGTAACCCTAGGCTTTGTTTTCTTCTTACAGCAAAGAGCTCCAGGGAAAGTTTTGCATGATGCTGTTTGCAACCACCTGAACCTTGTAGAAGGCGACTATTTTGGCCTTGAATTTCCAGATCATAAAAAGATGATGGTATGTAAAAGGATTAATGTTCAGCTGGTTTTCATCTGTATGCACCCAGTATTCTCTCCTTCTGCTCCTTACTTGTAAGATATATTTAATCCTCAGTCTTCAAAAGGGAAAGGACTTTAAAAAAAAATAAATGTTCTTGCCTATTGGAGTTGAAGAAATGTTTTTAAGACCTGATTGCTCCTGTCAGATTTCATCTGCGCTGAAAGTAGTGGCTAATTCAGACACAAGATGGGAAAGCATTTTGTTTTTCGAAGTTGCTGTACAGAATTCAAAGGCAGAGCCTCAACTCTTGGTTTTATAGTCCTGATTGATTTGGAGTTCAGAAATAAATTTTCTCTGCTGATAGAGAAGTTGCAATGGTTGTGATAGAGTTCATGAAAAACATTATGGGCAAGAAAAGGGATAGATAAAATGTAACAAGGTTAATAAAAAGGAAAGCAAATCCAAGAACCCCCAAAAACTGATGGAAGTCCTTTCTGGGGAGCTGTGTGGCACAGGCAGGTGTCCTGGTCCTGACACTCGGGAATCTGAGATCAGCTGCTGGCAACATTCAGGCACTGCCCTACCAGTATCATGTAGCAGAGAAAGCCATAGGCTAACAACTTCTTAGTCTTTCTTCTTAGTGACTTTCTTTTTGAAGTTTATTTTATTTTACTTATCGTGTAACCTACTGGCATGTGTGCTAGTTACCTGGACTGCTTTGCCAGTACATTCTGATATACATTGGATTTCATGCCTGTTAGGTGAATTTTGCACCAGTAGCCTGGATGACCTAAAGGAGATGACTTTGGACAACTGTTAAAAAAAAAATCTGTGTTCTTTCCATCGAGCTAAAATATGCATAAGGAACAATATTTCTTAATGAAATGAACAGTAGGAATGTCTTGTCTGTCATGCCTTAGTACAGGCACAGACATTAGACAATAGACATTAAAACTGAATGCTAGTGGTCATAGTGTTCTAGGCTAACTATAATTAAATAGGAATTTTTTTTTTAAATGGATGTTAATCTTTAGAAGGGATCTACTTCACAGTGTGCTCCTGGAATTACATAAAACACAGTTCACTAAAAGGGTTAGTATTCTGCCAGATACCCTTGGCTAGTGCTCGAGGTAACTTGAGAGCTTAATGTAACTTTTCTAAACAGTGCAACTGTACAGTACCATTGCAGCAGAGGGTCCAGGTAGCCATGTTAATAATGACATTCTGGCATTACTGGTGTATGTATGTAAAACTGAAACAAATCCTAACATCTTTTGTACATAAAGTTGCTTTTTAGTGTTCTAGAAAATAGAGAAGGTCGTTTGATCAACCTTCTCTACTTCACAGGTCATTAAGCTTTAAATAGATGACTGACTGAGTTTTGCTCAGAGACCTGAAGTAAACTAACAGTTTTCAGTCTTGTGAAAACAAAGTGGTTTATTTGCTTGAGGCAGAACACAGGAGAGATTGAGGTGCTGCCACCGCCTGAAGCCCTCACAGTGGCAGGAATTGACTGGCTGGAAATATGTCCAAACAATCACAGTGGGGGATGCAGGGCTCTGATGAAGAGGAAGGTGATGAAAACCCCCTAAGCCCTGTGCCAGTTTGACCTGAAGGAAAATGCCTCCATGCACTGAGCATTAACTCAGCTGGCCCCTACTCTTGCAAAAGGGAGTACTAGCCAAATATCTGAGAGCACCAGTCCATGTTTTTGCTGGTCGTTCCAGTCTCTGCTTCTGAAGAATGAGGGGCTCCACAAACCTTGCCCATATCTAGTCATCTGTGCCCCAAGAAGGGTGAAATTCGGTGGAATTAATGCCTTCAACCACCTGAAAGCAACTCACAGAAACCGAAGCAGAAGATTTGATTATGAATTGTTGTTTCAATGTGGAGCAGCACTCTGAGAGTGTTATTTACACTTAAATTATTGTAACCAGTTTATATGATGCATTGAGGTGAATGTTCCCATGGGATTTAAAATTTTCTGAGCTTCATAAGGGCCATAATGTAGAACTCAAGCATTGTGCAAGTAAAAAACCTTGCAGTTAATGGTATGTCTGAGAAATAAAATACTCATGCATATTTTATGTTCATATCATCTGAAGAGAATGAGTTGCTTTTGCAGTGTAGAGTGCAATGTAAAAGGAAAAATAAATATTTAGAGCTTATTTGTTTGGATGTAATCATATGTATGTGAAGTCATATATTCACAATTTGGCTGTGTTTATTTCAACATGCAAGGCTCCAGACCTCATATCTGACATATTGACAGTCAGGTTTCCTGGCAGCTGTATACATTCAAGCATGCCATGCTTGGAGCAAACAAGATCTGTATGGGAGATGATTGTGGAGGGTCTGAGTGCTCCACTTCCTGCTGGGACAAGGAGAAAAACAAGGCACTGTCGCCAAGCCTGGGGTTTCACAGAGTTTCATCACACTTGATGTCTGCCCCAATTCTCCAGCTGCTGAAATCTGGTCACCATCGTGGAATGCCAGCCTTTGTTTAACAAATAAAAAGTCTAGCCTTGTAGTTCTGGAGAAAATGAAGAACATTAATCTTAATTAAGACTTAATTAAGTTTTCCTTTCCAGTTTATAAACCAGTCTCAGACTGATGGTGTTTAGATACAGTGTGGGAGCTGCATGATGCAGAAGTTTTGATTGCTTGGGTTTGATGATAGTTGGTGACATTGTTGTTTTGACCCACCTTTCTCACTACATGCATTCAGTACACAGATTTGCAGTATCCAGCAGTCTGTTCAAGGATGTTATAACTTGCTTGTAGGATGGCTGGGAAAGTAGACAAAGGAATGGTGCACTTGTGTGCTCATGCTGTTACGATAAACCACCTCTGGGGAGAAGAGACATTTCTTTCTCTCTTTTTTTTTTTTTTTTTTTTTTTTTGGCATCAAGTAAAACACGTTATTCTCATAATCTTGTAAATTGGCTGTTTCATATTCAAGATGTCTTTTTTCTCTCCCATTAAACTTGGCAAAGCCCCTGACCTTTGTTGCAGATTATGTACACGCGAACTTCCAGGAACAAAAGTTTTGAGTTATTCAAGTGTCAAAGTGTGTCAGGACCAGTTTAATGTGATAAAAACTGTATTGCTGTTCCTGGATAACCAAATTTCTTTAACCTCCTAAAAAAAGAAAAAGACTTTTCTAGACTGAGAAATGTAAGAAGAATTCAACTGAGTAACATTAGTGTATGAGAAAGGGCAGGGCCATGAGGTGTCTGCTAATTGGAATTACTCATATTAGCAATGATAAAAATGGCACATGGCATTGGAGCAGTTAACAGCAGTGACACAGGCCTGCTCCTGTCTGGCTTCTCAGGTGATTTTAGGGAATGGATATTTTGAGTATGTTTCAGTCTCTGCATAATCTAAAATTATTAAAGGTCGAAGAAGTAATAATTTTAATACATACTCTTTTTCTAGAGGAGGACTCCATTAATTTGGCTTTTAATGTCTTTAACCTTTGTGGTGGTTGTAGGGTGTTCTTCCACAAATTCCAGATGTCTTCAAGGGAGGCCCTGTGCAATTTAGTGAGATAACAAAATATAAATCATGGGCATGGGTAGTTACCAGTTGAGGACTACGACCTGTCTCCAGGCCCTGTGACTCATCTGGCTTTTACCTTCTGCGTGATTGTCCCTTGGCTTTCTGTAACGTTTTGCCCCAGTCTTTCTGACTTGAAACTGCAGGCTGGGGGGATAGGCTCTCAAAACTGTATTTCCCCCCACTATGTCGCTTTTGAAAGCTGAAAGACCCACACACTGTCCTAGAAAATGGGTTGTCAAGTGAACTACCACCTTGTGCTGTTGTCTGCTTTACACCTGTGATCTGAACAGCCATTCCTTCTGCAGGTGGTGGGAGGGAGGCTGCTTTATCTCCATGGAGCTCAGCAACGGAGCTCCACATTTATGCCCAGACCGCACACTGGGATTCCTATTAGGTCCCTCATACCAGGAGGCTGCTGCCATCTCATTTCTCCATTTGTCCAGCATTCCCAGCCTCAAAGGCATGGAAAACCTCCATTCACTTCCCTTTCTCAAGATTAATCAGGGTTTGGAACTCAATGACTATGTAAGACTGTCTTTTCCTAAACTCCTCATTTCAGCTGCTCTTTCCACAAAATTAATGGTTCCTGACCACATGTTCTGTGATTGTTGGTGTCTGAGACAAGTGAGGGGGAGATTTCCTCACTGTTTCCCAGCTCCCTGAATCTCTACTGCTTTGAAAGCTGTGCCCATTAACAGTGCTGTTTCCTGAGCATCTCCCAGAATTTCGGGGAGAAAACCCACCATGTATAATTAAGGAAAGCATAATGACCACACTGGAAAAAATAAGTAAGTAACTGATAATCTAGGTATTTCAATTAAAAATGCTCCTCTGGAAGTTTGTCTAGAGATGATAACACCACCTTCTTTTGTTTTCAGGTGTGGCTCGATCTTTTGAAGCCTGTTATGAAACAGATTAGAAGTAAGTACTTCCTTGTTGACATTTCGTTGCTCAGTCTGAGAGTACTTGAATAAATTAGGACTCTGTCGGTTGCAATCTTTATGTTCTCAACCTTCTGCACTAAATTTTGTTGGAATTATTTTTTTGTTTCCAGCCTATCCTTAAAAGATGCACCTGTGAAGTTATGTCACATGAGCATATGAACGGGCTGACCCCACCCCATAGGAGGCTGGGGTTTAGTCAGTCACTAGAAGAGGCACTAGTGGCAATGGAGGGAACAATTTTGTAGAGAAAAAGGGGGCAGTAAAAGAAGGACTAAAGGAACATACATTGCTGACTGGTAGTAGCAGGAATCAGAATGGAAGAAAAAGAACAGGAAAACTTTATTACTGGAAAGGAGCTAGGAGATGTATTACAATTGTGTGGGACATTGCTGCAGAACCTGGGACTGTTGGAGACCAAGAGAAGGAAACAGTTGGGATATGGGAAGTTACAGTGGGTGGTGGGAAAGAACAGGAAATTGTAAACAGCCACCAGCTCTGGAAAGAGTAGAAGTGAACAGGAAAGGTTCTGGTTATTTTGTTTCTCTGTCAAATATCACCCAAGTTCTTAATTCATTGAGCTTTGCCATTGAGATTCAGTTTTTCTAGGTGCTTTTCTGGTCATATTAGTCTGAGTGTGTGCTCTGGCACCTCTCCCTCTCACAAGACAGGGACGCAATGATCCTTTTGTCACTGGTCATACTTGTAAGAGTTGGAATGAATGTGCTGTTCTTAAAACAGAAATAGTAATTTGCTAGTCAACTTAAAAAAGTGGAGTGTATTTCAGCTCTCTCCTGTTCTGAAACAAGGAGAGTAGATACACATATATTTTATTGGATCAACTGATGTAATTACTAAAAACGTACTTGGTTTTAGCAGAATAGCCCTTGACCAAGTTATTGTTCTCTTTTATTGTGTGTGAATTTTATTGGGCAGTTTCCAAATATCCTGCATACCAACAAAGGACAAGAGGTTAGCATGTCAGTATGCACTTCAGGTTACACGAATCATCCCTTGGACATCATTGTGCATATTTGGCCAGCATGTTATTGATGTTTGTTAACTTCCTGTGACATTTTCCCTAGGACCGAAGCATGTTGTTGTAAAATTTGTGGTAAAATTCTTCCCACCTGACCATGCTCAGCTGCAGGAGGAACTGACAAGGTTAGTAGCTGCATGACTATTTCTTCTTGTTAAATCTCTGATGGACAGAGGGGAGAGAACATTGAATTTGAGATGACTGGGTGAGGATTAATGACTGCCTCTTACTTTTAGCTTGGTATTATTTGTCCCAGCCTTGAATGCACCTGAAAAAATGGGCCCTAAGATTCAGCTGCAGTCTGTGCTGAGAGGTTCTGCAAAGTCCAGGAGTCTTTTGCCTCCTTGGATATGGAGTCCTGGGAGAGCTTTACTAATCCCAAGAGAGGTCAGTTTGGCAACAGAGTTCTCTGTTTGGCATGATCAAGTCATGTATTGGCACCCTGGGGTACCCCTCTGCTAAGGGACATGTGTGACTCTGCACCCTCATTTGGGGGAGAGCTGTTTTCTGTGAATTGCCAATTTGCAGCAGCATTGGACCCTGTCTGTATAGCCAACACAAGTGCCAAAGGTTTGCACAGGTGGAAGTGTGACTTTGGAAATGGAAAAATGCAAAGGAGAAGGAATAAAATGAAAAATAAGAATGTAGAGAAAGACACGTACATATGCGGACAGAGTACCTTAAATACTAATGCTTAAATGCTTTTCAGTACATTTCAAAAACTTCACTTAAGCTTTGAATTTCCCACTGTATTGGCACAAAGAGTCCTATTTTTCTGTGAGTAAATATGTGTATGAGAGACCTGTTAAGGTTCTTTCTCACTATCAGGTCCTTCCTTTATGGTCAGAAGCATTGTTTTGTCTTTTCACTCTTTTTCTGGTCTACAGTATCACTAGTTCTTAATTACATGTTTCTGTTCAGATTCAGAATTTTCACTATTAGTTTTTATTTTCAATCTTCTCACAAGACAAAGTCCTCTTTTGCAAAGAGCTCTGGTGTCCTTATGACTTGTATTATAAAGAACAAGTCCACTTCTGTGATGTTCTGTTTATCTTTGTCATGTTTTATTTTGGTAATAGAGCATTGGAATAAAAAAAATATATTGATATCTCTTGATGGCCTAGAAAGAGAAAAGTAGAAATGTAGGGTAGGAAGAAGGAGTATTTACTTGGTAAAGACTAAAGAATAAAAGAGAGAGTAAAAAGAATAAAGGGATGAATGAAAACTCAAAATGTGATGTTATTAACGAAACATTCCTGTTTCTGAATAGATATTCTGCATATCAGTTTCTTAGTATGTGAACTGTAAATTAATTTTTGGTGATCTCTCTCTGTATCTGGAGATGTGTCTGTTAATCCTAATGACTTTTTATGGTTAGATTTTAAATATGTATGCTAAGGGACTTGATATATACACAGCAATGTGTAGGATGTGAAAGCATACACACGGGGAACTGCTTCATCACTTGAAGAAGAGACTATAAGATTTTTGTGCTGTGTTCCTCTACCAGGGTGAATTTTGTATGGGTAGACAGATGTCTGCAGGTTTCAAAAGGACATTATGTAGATCTGCTGTATTATTTCAGTTTGTACATACGTGGTACTTTTCCATACTCCTCAAATCAGCTTGCCCTTTTCATTTAGTGGACCTACATCTTCTCATTCAGAAACTCACTGTTCAAATGAGAGCTTTTCTCTAAACCTATAAAAATCTGGTCTTACTAAAATTATTGAGATCCTTGTATAAGTTCTCCAGAGGAGCTGCAGCCTTTGGAAGGCTTGTTAAGGTGTGTCTCACCACTTCAGGTTTCACACCAGCTGTAGGAGAAATAAATGCCCATTGCTAGCTTTTTTGGTTTTTTTGGAGGGAAGAATTGGATACAGAGTGGAACTAAGCCATTTCAATTTCTGTTGAAGCTAAAAGAAATTTAAATTTTGAAATAATGTCTTGGACTTCTGTTGTCTCAGCATTTAAACTGGCAATGTAGAATTGCCCTGCATGGCTGAAATGGTTTGGAGGCAATGTTAGAAAGGGCTGGTACATGGACAGTGCAGATATTAGGGCCACAAAGGTATCAGAGCTAGCTAGCTAGCTAGAGTTGTTTGATCAAGATTTTGTGCCTCATTCCCAAGTGAGAGCCAAGGTGGAAGTTTAGAGTTCACTTTGTATTCTACAAGAACCAACTGAGAACTCTAAATCACTGGTTTATCTGTCATTTCTTCATGGTTAGAAGCAGCTGCATTATCTCTTGCCGAGGACTTAATAGCTGTCACATTTGCTAGCACTGTCATATCTTGTTGCTCTGGTTCCAAGGGAGGGAGGAAGAGAGAAAAAGAGAGTTATCTTGGTTTTTCAAAGCAGCCACCATGTACAGCTCTAATGGCAGTAATACAGTATCTGTTGGGGTTTATTTAGCCTCTAAACTTAGGTAATTCAGATCACTTCTGTAGATTCCAAAAAGTGAAGGGAACGTGCAGTCAAAGCCAGAGCTGGTATATTTTCCCCTCTTTCCCTCCTGCTTTGTGTAACTCTTTGTTCACTTTTGTTTTGCAGGTACCTATTTGCACTGCAAGTGAAGCAGGACCTGGCACAGGGAAGGCTAACATGTAATGATACCAGCACTGCCCTCCTAATCTCACATATAGTACAGTGTAAGTTCTCTTTTCTCTTCTTTCCAGACCGATAAACAGGATGATTGGCTGGACATGCTTTGCAGGGTTACCTGTTAGTAGCTGCTGTAGGGACAGTTTTAAGCCATATGGATAATTTATTGTACTTCTGTATAATGGTGTTCAAATACAGATAATTTACTGTTTCAGATAAAGAAGAGTTTCTGGTCTCTGGATTTGAATTTTCAAAGCATTTGATGGGCTGCCAAAGATGATTTAAAAAGTAGACTTTGCAGGCAGTGGCAGACATTGAATTCTGCTGAAATCCCATTTTATTATACTTTGCATCATATCAGCAGGGTATTCAAATTCCTGGAGATCTGTATGCTGTCTAGAGAATGTAGTAAATAAACATGCTTAGAATGCCAGACTAAATCACAGTCCTAAGAGGAAACTGATAGGGAAGAAAAGAAAACAATCGATTTTAAACCCCCCCCCTTTTTTTTTTTAATTGCAAAGTATGCATAATAACACAGCAGAATCATACATTAATTCTGTTCATGACATCAAAGCTTCTTTTAGCTTCCGCATCACTTGAAAGACAGTATATGTTTTCCCTTTCAAAACTTTATGGATACTCATCTTGAGAATAACATTAGGAAAAACCACTTAGCAGCAAGTATAATGGTTGTAATAGATGTTGTTTTGAATGATCTTTGTACAATTCAGTATTGTGTACTTCCACTGTAATGCTGTTGTATGGAAATTACAGTCAAAGGCATTTGGAAGCTCTTTGGAGGTGAATAGATAAATCTCAAGATCCTTTGTCATAGTCTGTTAGAGTGTTAGGGCGGTTTCTCATCAACTGCTGTTGGAAAGGCAGGTATTTTGTGGTACTGTTTGCTATGGTCATTATTGACCAGTGTGACTGAGTAGTAGTAAGAAGCTGTGAAATTCTGTAGTCCTCATACCATTTTAAAATTGAGTATTTTGGCAGCACAGACTTAAAAAAAATGAAATCCTTGCCTAGTGAGATTTTTGTCTCTTAGTTTTTCCCGTTACAGTGTCCAGCAATCCAGCTGTATTTCTTTTCTTGGTTAAGCTAGTTCTGACTTTCTTTCATCTCAGGCAATAAAAAAAATCTTGATCATTTGGGGAAATTGAGTCTCATTTGCTAAACTGCATTCCAGGAGGCTGAGTTTTCCTACTAAATGTCTGTGCACCAGAGAAAATTGTTGAGGAGTGCATGTGTCTCTCTTCATTTGAGGTATTGCTTTCTGATCATATTCTCTTGAGCACTTATACTTTCTATGCGTTGTTTTCCTTATTATCTCTGCTTGGATCCTATTTCATGTCTTACTTGGACCTTTTTAATTACTAAAGTTCTTCACTGAGCTGTCTTCAGCTCGGGAGTCCAAACGGTTCAGAGTGCAACTGCTAGCTTGTTTTCCTAATGCAACAGCATAAGAGGATAAAATACAGGATGTCCTTTCACCTTTACAAGGTGTCTGTGTCCCTCTGCTCCACAGTTAAACTCAAATTTAATTCCATGGATTTTCAAAATTCCTCCATTACACACCTGTGCAGGCTGGTGAGAAGCACTCATTTCCAAGGTGTGCAGAGTGGCAAATTATCACCATTGCTCTTGTGCTAATGAGATGCATTACATTGTTGGATTATATAATTTTCTGCAGTTTGCTTGAAGTGATCATGGTGCATTTGAAATTTCTGTCCCTTTCACTTGTGACCTTGAGGTGCAGAGTGATTCTGAACTGGGATTTTAGGGCTCAAGTAGTACTCTCCTTAAGTGGTAAGCTAAGAGCAAGGTAAGCTACTTTTGTACTGAAAAACAGAATCTTTTCATTGTGTCAGAAGAGAGAGAAGAGCTTCATCATGCAGAAGTGAAACAGTGTTCACAGAATCTGAACTGCCATTTTGGGCAGAGGGAAGTTGTGCCTCATGGTGCACCTGAAGTGCTTCCCCTCCACGTCTCCTGACTGTAATCTGGCCCCTTTTTTTGCTGTTCATGATTTTCCCCCTCTCCCTTTTTTTGCATAGGAGTGTTTGCTAGAAACCTCTGCTAGAAGTTTGCAGTTGTCTTTTTTATTTGTCCGTCTTGTATCTCATGAACGTTTTTCTGTGAAAATTTTCTCTGGCAAGAGTCTATAGCTATATCTTACCTGCATGGCTGTCTTTATTTATTTCGTCTCTAGCTTATTTTTCAGTAGTAAAAAAAATATGTATTTGTCTGCAATAAAAATCAAAGTAAACAGATGATAAGAGTGATGGTGTCAAAGGGGAAAGATTGAGAATGCAGGTTAGTTATTGTATGTCTTACTAATGCTGTGCCAATGAGCAGTTTCCATGGGGAATACCTTATTCCAGGAGGCCCATATATTATGTATGCAAGCTTATGTCAATGCTATAGACTGTTACTTATCATAAAATCATAATATGACAGCAAATAGGTTTCTGCTAAATTAGCGTGTATATTACAGAATGAAATTTATATTTGAAACACTCAAAAATACCTTAAAAGCATTGTAAAAAGTGTTAGAAGTGAGAGGACACTTGGGTACTGCAAACGATGCAGTACAGTGAGTGTGTGATGTATGAAGATGGACTGACCATGAGCTAGCGTGTGCCCAGGTGGCCAAGAAGGCCAATGTCATCCTGGCCTCTATCAAGAATAGTGTGGCCAGCGTCAGTGTCATCAGGGCAGTGATTTTGTGTCCCCCTGTACTCCGCACTGGTGAGGCCCCACCTCAAATCCTGTGTTCAGTTTTGTGTCCCTCAGAAAGACACTGAGGTGCTGGATTGTGTCCAGAGAAGGTCAAGGAAGATGGGGAAGGTTCTGGAGCACAAGTCTTATTAGGAGCAGCTGAGGGAGCTGAGATTGTTTAGGCTGGAGAAAAGGAGGATTGGGTGGGCCTTATTGCTCTCTACAATTGCCTGAAAGGAGGGTGTAGCCAGGTGGGGGTTGGCCTCTTCTCCCAGGTAACTAGTGATAAGACAATAGGAAATGGCCTCAAGTTGTACCAGGGAAGGTTTAGATTGGATACTAGGAGAAATTTCTTCATGAAAAGAAGAAATTCAAGCATTGGAACAGGTTTCCCCAGGAAGTGGTGGAGTCACCATCACTGGAGGTATTTAAAATAAATGTAAATGTGGCACTTGGGGACATGGTTACAGGTGGACTTGGCAGTGCTGGCTTAGCAGTTGGACTCAATCATCTTAGAGGTCTTTTCCAAATGAAGCAGTTCTATGATTCCGTGGTAAGAGGAAAAGAGCTGAAATACAAAGTGTTAGACATACCAGAAATGCTACTACAGACAGAATACAGCATGATGTAATGCACTTGCAAGGTAAGTGATGGAGAAAAACCATCAGCAGTATAAATAAGTCTTTGGTTAAATCACAACAAAAGATTTTAAAGAATAGTTACATGTGAGGCTGACAATATTTACAATATAACTTCCTCTCATTCTCAACGGAGTGCTACTAGAAAGTCATTTAAGGTGGAAAAGGAGGGTAAGGAGGGAAGTAAAAGCTTGTTGAGTATGAGGTCAGAGAGAACAAATTCAGCAGTAACTTAAAATTAGACAATTTTGATAATGGGTAATGGATTAGCAGTCGAAAAATGCTGAGAACATTTTAGAAATCATGTAGAGGTGGAGAAAGAGTCTTCTGTACTGTTGACTCTGAAAAAAGCCCTGCAGGAGGTGTGTTAAGCTCATCTGTGTACACAGACATAGGGGTTTTGAACTGCATTTTGAAGAATCCAGGCCCATATTATTTGAGGTGTTGCAAACTTAGGTGGGTTTATGGCTTCAATAAAGAACAGAAACTTGCCTTTTATTTGAGTTAGGATTAAAAACAGACCCTGAAGATTTGTGAGTCTGGGATGAGTAAAATTGGAAGGAGAGAGCTGTTTCTGAGATGGGGATAAACAGGACAATTTTAAAAAAGGAAATTCTCAAAGGTTCTGTAGTATTTCTACCGTTTTAAGGAATGATTGAGAACAGATGGGGTGAATGAGGGGGTGGAAATCAGAGAGTCTCAGCTTTCAGCTCTTTTCCACCTCTGACCTTCAAAGCAAAAAAATGTCATCATGTGTCTGCAGGCAGTTTGGGTCAAAAAAGCTACTGCTCTGTCATTCTTAGATGCTTTGGTTCCTCATTTTCAGTGCCTACACAAGGCTGTTGCTTTCCCTCTGCATTTAAGGTACATCTGATCCCAGTTTGCAGAAATACAGCGTTTTAAATGTGTTCTAAAACCTTTCCTCTTTCTGAACATACTTAGTTTGAACAGAACTGGATTAACGGTTCATTTACATGGGCGGAACTGGGGTGAGGATGAAGCAGGTGTATCTGAGCTTGGGTCTGTCATATCCTCGGTCAACTGTGTAGCAACATGTCTGACTGCAACCTGCATTTAATTTGAGGGCACTGTATTTTAATTTCCCTGGCGTTGCCAAGGTAGCAGCCTTTGTTGCAGCGATGTTGCTATTACTCCATCAGGTTTGCAGGCAGAAGCTGCTATGCCTGTTCAGTGAAAAAACTAATAGCAAGACTCAGAGACATTCCAAGAATAGCAGGCAACAAGATAGTAATTTGGCACCCACAGATAGTTTGCCTGCCCCTCACCCTCACACCTGCCATAAAAAGGAAATTTCACTGAATGGGCTGCAAAATGGAAGGTGGGTGTGCCATACTGTTGCACACACAGTGTTGAATAACTGCAACAGATGGAAGCAGCTTTGAGGAGGAGGAAGACAGAATGTGTCTCATACTGCTGCAGAATTAGAGGAAGACAAATGTTTCATAATCCCATGAGGTGGATTACAAGCCTGTGTTCGAACAAGCAAACAGAACCATCTTCCTGACTTTCTCTCAGAGGTTACTGTGTGGGACATGGGTCTGGAGAGGAAGCTGGTGTTTGGCTGCTCCATGGAAAGGCAGCTGAGCACCATGAGAGAGTGTGAGAGAGATGGATGAGTTCTGCTCAGTTAGTGCTGCCCTCTGTGTTACCCCTGCCCTTATCCCCCACACAAGTAAAGGTAGCCCTGATGGCTTCATCTCTTCAGTTGACATCCAACAACTTACTTGGTTGTGGTAGATGGGAGAAATCCTTGGGCTTCTTCTCTCATGTTGAATACTAACACAGAAGAGAAGAGAGTAATGTGTGGAAGATAATGTAGTGGGAATCTGAATCATAAAACCATGACACAGGTTGCAAGGAACTACGTTTGCTTCTCTGCCCTCTTCCCAACTGTCCTGGTCTTTTGGATTGACCAGATTATTTAGATGCAATAAAGTGTTTTAATAGACTTCTCTTAATATTCTCCACAGCTGAGATTGGGGATTTTGATGAAACCATAGATCGTGAACACTTAGCGAAGAACAAGTATATACCTCATCAAGAAGCACTAGAAGACAAAATCATGGAATTTCACCGTAACCACATGTAAGACTTTTTTGGTTTTATTATTGGCCTTCTTTTTCTGCAGAGTTGTTCTAACTGTAAGTATATGCTAGATCTGAAGTACAAAAGAGGTCTGGACCTCTGAGTTTCTCAAACATTGCTTCTCAGAAACTGTTAAAGTCTATGAACTTTCTGAAGGTTACTCTTGCCTTTTTCCCATCGTCATAACAAGATGTTCAAAGCGCAATTGATTCGATATTCATTCAAGCATGCTGTTATTTTACAGTCTATTTCATACAAAATGCTTCACTGCTGATTTTGTGCATGCAGGTATGATTGCAAATCACGACTGATCAGTCAGGCACTTCTGACAGTAGTCTTTTGTTTTCAAGGACACAATGTTGCCTTTCAACCTTTCTGTGCTGTATTTTGAGATAGGTTGAAGAAGGGGTTTAGTGATAGTTTTAGGTAAAGCACAGAGTACTTGCAGAATTAGGGATTTGGGGGAGCAGAATTCAAGATGATAATGCAAATTGTATCCTAATGTCTGGAGGAAAGACCTGTACTAGGAAGAATATGAACAGAAGTACCAATAAGGCACAGAAAAGTATTTTTTAGCTGTTGAGAACACTTCAAGACGTGAACAGTTTCATTTTTGAGCTAGGTTGAATAATAGGTGAGTGGTAGTGATTTCTGCGGCAGTAATAATCAAAGCTTTGCGTAATTTCATCACAATTAATGTGGTGCTTATAGCTTCCCAAGATTTATGGTAAGGTTTTGATGCCTTCTGTTTTACTTCATTGTGGTATTACATTCCCTTTTACAATGAATAGCATCATTGCATGCTTCCAGTCATGATTTTTTTTTAGGAATATGGCATGTTTTCCAGTGGAAAAAACAAAGGGAGGTAGTAAATTCTGTTAGAGCTAATGGTTTGAAATCTAGCTGTATCAAGTGTCTCAGAACTGGAGCAGTCAAAATTTGTAATAGACTGTAAAATCTGTGTGTTCTTTGATATTTGTTTAGAGTAAGTTGTTGTTCTAGCTGGTACAAGTCTGGGGACGTAGCAAAAAACCATACAGATACTATACCTCTGACAGTTTTCAGTCTCTTTGATCAAATGTCTCTTTGTTCTCTGGAGGACCTCTTGATCTCTATTAAAAGGTGCGACAAGCTTGTGAGTGTTCTCTGTTTTCTTTCTCAAGGGGACAGACACCAGCAGAGTCTGATTTCCAGCTTTTGGAGATTGCCCGTCGGCTGGAGATGTACGGGATACGCTTGCATCCAGCCAAGGACAGGGAGGGGACAAAAATCAACCTGGCTGTTGCCAACACAGGCATTCTGGTGTTTCAGGTTAGAGCTGCTTGGGACATGATTCTGTACTTCATAAAGCAGAGAGATTTCTGACAGCAGTAAGAATGCAGGAACTCAGCCATGTATGTCTACAAGTATTCAGTTGGGAAAAGGCAGGAACTTCCAAAATTTTTTCTAGGAATGATCTTAAACCTGTTGTAGCTGCATTAGGTCCTGCATTAGGTAGGGACTCCTACCTTATGTGAATGTGCAGTGTAGAACCCCATCTGCGTCCACAATGTGCTGTTCAAGATGCAAACTGGGCCATGGCTCACAGTTTGCAGGTTGGTTATGCTGGCTTCTCCTACATGTAGGAGCAGGTAGGTCTTGCAGGCATAGTGCGTATTAAATGGGTGAGAAGCAGAGACAAGTAAAACAACAGACATCTGGAATCCACGCAGAAGGGTGAAGGCAGTAAATATAAGCTCTCTGTAGTGTTACTTTGTTAGAATTCTTACAATTTTCTTGACCAGCCTTGGCCATTGTACCTTTGCTAAATCCATGAATCTTACTTCCTTCCCTTAAAGATCCGAAGTGTTTTCCTTCTGTTTTTTTCCTGTCCTTTCCTACCCCAGTCAGTCTAGTAAATATTCATGAAGCATCGTTAGTAAATTTATCAAATTCTCATTCTGCTGTTCCCCTTAGATAAATAATAAATTGGGCTTTTACAATTGTGAAGCTACAGGTAGTCAGCTGGTGTCAACTGCTTTCACTTTAGATGCTTACCTCACTCTGTGTTAAAAACAGTCAGTAAGCTGTTCTTCAAAATATCCCTTTTTACAGTTGTCTAAAAAGACTATTCATTTTAACATTTTGACTATAATCAAAATACTAGTATTTCCAGCCTTACAAAGTACTTTGAGTCCTTTCATAAAGAAAAGTAACAGCAACAAACAAGTCCAGAAATGTCTGACCCAAATGCTGTGAGATCAGAGTTTAAAATACCCAACCAACCAAAAAGAGGCAGCAAATTAAAAAGATCCCTGATCTTTTTAAGTGAGGTAGTAGTAGAACCCCAAAACTGAAGCATGAGAACACTAGGATGTTGTTAGAAATGCACGTAACTCAAGCAATTGTATGTTCGGGCCCTTCCCTGAGAGAGGTATCTTTTCAGCTTTTTACCGGCTAGCGCTCGTAGTTCAATGCCTTAGAAAGCCTCGAGCAACCCAGAGAGGTAGCACGGGCAATCCAGCATTTCAGTAGCTCTAAAATCGGTACCTGTATCAGCTGCAAAGCTGATACCACCAGCAGAAGCAAAGAGGGAGAAATATAGCTCTCTGCTCGCCTAATTTCCCGCAGTTAGATGCTTTCAAAAAGAAACAGGCAACAAGAGACGTTCGCAGAAAGAGTTGCAAAGCCACAGAGGATGGGCCCCGTCTTGTGTCCTTCTTTTATTGGGAGAAGGGGAAAGGGGCGGACTGGGGGCGGACCCGGGGTGAGCGGCCAATCAGACACTGCTGAGGAGTCTGAGTTACATTTGGCTTTGCCCGTGCTTGGAACAAAGGAGCTCGGAGCCCGTGGCAGAGGCAAGTGTCTTGGGGAGGGGAGGGGAGGGGAGGGGAAGCTCAGAAGAGGCAGCAACACTTCCCCTGCTCCCCCACAGCATTTTCATCAGCTGAATTAATGAATTGCCAAGACTTATAAATTAAGACTGTCTTCAAGGTGGAAGTATCTATCCACAGAAAGCAGCATGGACCTCAGAGTCCCAGCAGACAGCTGGGATCCTTCCGTAAAGTGTAGCTGCAGGTTGATGGCCTGAGGGTTGATTTGTCAAGGTCTGAAGTCATCTCTTCTTGACCTAATGTGTTTGGAACTTCCAAAACAGTTTTGTTTTGTTTTCAAAGTTTCTGAAAAGCTTGGAAATTTTACTGGGTCAAGCTCCAAGACTGAATACTGAAAAGGAAGTCGGGCCCTGACCTGCTGGAGTCTGCCCAGCAATTGGCGTCTGTCACTGGGCTTAGGGTGTCCTTCAACCACTTTATAGGTCAAGGGCTAAGTTCTTACTTTTATTTTGGTTATAACTGATAGAAATTGAAATATGAGGATCTCCTTAGAATGACCCCAATGAATGTAAAGGTTCACTCACAAACGGCATAAGCTGTAGTCAGACTTATTTTAAAGTCTGCCATTTATTTAGAAATCAGTGTCAGTGCTGCTGATTATTTTAAGTAGATTAATTATGTGATTCTAAGACAGCTGGCTGACTTAGCAGAGATCATTACACTGTCATTACTCCTACAGCTGTCTGGTGATGGCGCCCAAATCAATGTGGTTTTCTGCATTTAGCAATCCTGTAGTAGTTCTCTGAAACTTCTGTGCTGTGCTCTAGGAATACTTGTATTGAAGTCTTCATTGAACAAACTGCTGTAAGCAATATTTTAAAATAACACCCCCATTACCTGCTGACATAGATTAAGAATGAAACTTCTGAAGGGTAGGGGCTAATGATGTAGTGGCAGGGAGTTGGAGTATTACGAAAATAATTTCCTTCTTGCTGTTTGCTTATGGTATTGGTTGCTTTTTCCCAGAAAACCATTTTGTGGCTCTTCAGAGACAAATAATTTGTTTAGATTGCTTTTGCTTCTGGTACTCCCTATGAAAGGTCAAAACACACACAGTATTTTGTACTTCCAATACAAAACTTGTAGTTTTCCACAGTTAAGCAATATTTAAAGGGATATTTGTTTTGCGCTGCAGACACACAAAGAGGGAGGAAATCTACTTCATCAAAGTGAGGTGACATGTCTGCATTCTTTGTCACTGGTGGAAATAGAGTGAGGCACCGTTGGAAGGTGATTTAGTCCACAGAAAATCTTGAATCTGCATAGTGGCACAAGATAGCAGAATCTGGTGCACTCTGTCTTGTGATACTGGGTTGGATATTTTCACAGTAACTCACTATACCTAGTCCTGTATTGCAAGAGTTTAACCATAAGTGCCTGCCTTCAGTCATAGCACCAGATGTTTATGGTTTGCATTACCAGAGGAAGAATTATAAGAAGTACCATCATTTCAAGTTAAGTGAACAGATGATTAATTTATGACAAGCTTTCTTTAGTGGTTTAGATTTTTCCATTCAGATCTGAAATTATTAAACCCAGCTGGCTTTGTTCTCTGTAGGGTCACACCAAGATCAATGCCTTCAACTGGGCTAAGGTTCGAAAGCTGAGCTTCAAGAGGAAACGTTTTCTTATCAAACTACGGCCTGATGTGAATGTAAGTCCTTGTTAGGAATTGATGAAGTTGACAAAAGGTTATTTGGTAAATTTCTACTCACAGATTGCACGTGGTTTTTATCACCTCATGAATACTTTAATTGCTTATGTTCACTGTTGGTACTGTGCACATCAACCTGGCATCTCTGGTGAGCAGTCCTAGCAAAGGACGTGTAAACTGAATCAATCATAATAGAATGTCCCAGAGTCATCTTCTGGTTGTGACTTTGGTACTCTATCAATTCTTAAGGTATAGCATGTAAACAACTTCTTCTCATTAACATTCAAACCACTGCTTTATCTCTGTCATATTTGTCAGTGAAAGGAAGTTTGAGCAATAGCTTTGATACTGACAGGCAGACTGGTGATGTCTCAAAGTTGGAAGGATAGGGCCTGTTAAGCCTGAAAGCCAGTAAGTTGGGAAGAAGCTTTTTTTTTAGCGTAGCGCCTGATTTGTCAATGCATTTCTCTAATCTATGTTGCTTACTAGCTTACGTTGCAAATGCTATCCCAATTTTCAGAGTTCATTCCAGGACACCCTGGAATTCCTTATGGCCAGTCGAGATTTTTGCAAGTCTTTCTGGAAGATCTGTGTGGAGCATCATGCCTTTTTCAGGCTTTTTGAGGAACCTAAACCAAAGCCTAAACCTGTTCTTTTTTCTAGAGGTTCTTCATTTAGGTTCAGGTAAGACATGCATTTTTTCTACCTTTGTTGCCTCTCCATTTCAAAATCACATCCATAATGGTCTAGGATTAAACCTGTTATTTTCAGCTCACCTTCTTTACATTGTAGTCTGCTCCTTTATATTTTCCATTCCATCTTCTCAGCCAAAACACTGCAAAGAACGCTGTAGGGAAAAACCCTGCATTAATTTTGTACTAGCTGTTGCAAAGTAGCTTTTTGGAGGTAAGGTATAAAGTATATAGGGTCCAGATGGTTTTGCGTAAGAAAATTCACCTGTGTCCTAAGCAACACTAGCTAGTAATTTTTTGGGACTCTTTGAATCCTCTGCTCCTAGGATGGGGTCTTTCCTATGTATCAGAGTAGAGATTTGTATTTTTGTTGTATGTCCCTGTGGTAAAACCCATCTCTATGCAGTTAAAAGCAACAAATTGTCTTTATGCTGAGACATTTATGCTTGCAAAGGATTTATGGGAGATGACCACCTCTGCTAAGACCAGCTCTATCTGCAGTATTCTTAGAACTGTAGGAAAGCTTTTAATAATTGGGATACTGTGTTGGGTGGTTTTTTTCCTTACACTGGCAGAAGCATCATTGTAGATATTGCATTGTGTATGCCAGGGGGAAATCCTTTTATTCATACAGTTTATTTTGTTTGTGAAGCTGATACAAGCTGTACAGCCATAAATGCTCTTTGCTGAAATGAATGATGCACTCTAGATGCCTTGTGCAAGAACACAGTGTATATATAGCCATTCTACCTCTCTTCCCACTTAGTTTGCTGCCTGCAAAGTAAATTAATTAAGATGGAAGGACCTATTTTGGGTAAACAAGATATATAACTTGTTATGTTTCTGCCTCAGTATATAGAAAACTGTAGGTGCATTCAACTTCCCTCAGGCTTTGGAAAGCAGGTTTTAGCCACATCCTCTACTCACTGTGAACTGTTACTACATTCAGGAACTTCTTCAGGCCCTGAAAGCCTCTAATGAATTGGAAGAATTTGGCTCTCACTTGATCATTCTTGAGGTGTGGGTTTCCTGTGCTGCTCTCAGTTTGCTTTGGACTTTATAGCTTTGCACAGTAGACAACGCTGGGCATTCTCACTGCTTCACTCACACCCTGTAGCAGAAGGGGAGAAAGGGATTTCCAGCCTAAATCTCTGCAGAAAAGGTGTGTTTTATAGTAGCAACTAAGTCATGAAGTGCATGTCAGGAGGTTTCATCTTGGTTCCAGGGTTTACTGATATCAGATAAAGCTGGCATTTGACTAAAAAGGATTCAAGAATATATTAATTAATGAGAGGAAAGCTTAACCCCTGCTTCACTTTCCATTGTAGTGACTTCCCAGTAATGTAGGACCCTATAGGGCCCACACAACTGAATTTAAGCAGTTCTGAAATGGCATCAAAAAGTAGCTCCATAGCAAAAAAAAGGAGGCAAGTAACATGCAAAATGGTAAAAATCTTTGTGTATCTGACCATGTCCCCTTCTGTATGATCTTAACATGGATTTCTGCCGATAGTGACAAATACTTTTCTGGTTGCTGTGGCTTTATATGCAAACCAAAAAACATGTTTATGATGGCCAGGTGGTATATTGTATTAAATACTTTAACTCTGGTTTTCTTCCAGTGGTCGGACTCAGAAGCAAGTTCTTGACTATGTTAAGGAAGGAGGGCACAAAAAAGTGCAGTTTGAAAGGTGAGAGGAAATAAATTAATTATCCAAATATGTTATAATCTAAGAAAAGTCATGATTTCCAGTTAGTTATATTCTGTGATCTTGGTATCAGTCCAAGGAAAAAATTCCTTCTCTGCTGGTTTGACAGCTTATCATGTGTAATATCCCCATGGTCCTGAATGTTTTGGCAGAAGTTTCATAACTTATAGTTCACTAAAAATCAGTAGTCTTCAATCGTTTTTTCAGCAATGAGCGTCCTACTATCACAGGTAACTTTCTCCCAATTTGATTTGCACCCTCTTTGCTGGGATTTGGTTAATGTATGTGAACAGACATACTCAGCTCAAAATAAAACTGAAAGTAAGAAAAAGTACAGCCCAGCTCAAGGGAGAGGTCTCCAGGGAAACTGAAACTCTTCCAGCTTGCTAGAGCCAATTCTGTCTGAACTCATCATGCTCATGGTGAGCTCAAAGTGATGGCCAAAATAACAAAGACCATGACAACAGTCCATTGCTTAAGGTTCATGCTTACCCGATAGACCATTTTGCTTCAGTGCTTCTCCCTATTCTTACAGTGGTAGGCTTGCAACACATAGCACATTTAAATTTTACAGAAAGGAGGAATGTTATTCTGTTTTGGAGCAAACTTTTATGAAAGCTGTTATTAAAAGGTTTTGTTTTAAAAGAGGCATGTCTCTTGATTCCTGTTTGTAGAAAAAAAACCCTGAAATAGCTCTTTACGTGATTTTCCTTTTATCTCCAGGAAACACAGCAAGATTCATTCCATCAGGAGTCTGACTGCACAGCCTTCAGAACAGCATACAGAGGTGCCAAAACAAGTCAGTGATGTTGATGAAACCCTGGAAATGAAATCCTTTTAAGCATTTCTTGTTAGATTACCCTCCACTGATTGCTGTTTTGAAACCCTAGGAGCATAGTTTTCTGCTCATTTACCATTTAACTGGGAGCTAAGGAGCCCTGGGTGTTATAAGCTTTAGGTTCTGCAGAGTCAAACAGCATTGCTTACAGACAACCAGACAAATATAAATGGTGAGCTTGTCTGAGCTGTACTAATGACCATCTGAAAAATTGCAACCCTCAGTGTTGCTGCCAGGGTCCTAGGTTGTAGCTGGCTATTGCATTTGGGGGAAGTGTAATTACTTTTCTTCGCTGGGAGGTCTTGGATGCCCATTTTAAGGTGTTAGGTTAGTATTAACAAGGGAGGAGAACAGTTAATTCCTCACAAAAATTGCAGCTCTGGCCTTCTAAGCCATTATCTCTGGTAGATACCAAATGTATTTATCTTATGTTGATAGCTGCTATGTGTTAGGAGTTCACAAGTCCAAAAGCCCAACAGTCTGCAGCAGCTGCTAGTTCCCAGGTCCAGCTGGTAGTAAGGCTGACCATGTATTCACTATAGGCACCCACATGAATACACACATACAGTGCATGTACACACAGCCACACAGTCAGCCACACATGTAAACACAGAAAACAGCACTCCCACAAGCACAGACAGTGCCAGTGGCCTTACCCTCTTCCACTCTTTGGCTCTGGTCTCTCCAGTTGCTGGCATCCCAAACACACCAAACATATGGGCTGATGGCTCTCCTGGGACAGCCTTCAGAGGAGACAGATGAGGAAGCTGCATTTTCCTGACTCGGTTGTTGTGGTTTCTCCACCTGCCAGTGTTCCTCTGTGCTAATCTGTGTCTGTGGCGGTGAACCTTTGATCACGTAACTTTGTGTTAGGTAGAGCTTAAATGTCAGGAGCAAGCTACTAGGTTAATGCATTTAAGAATGCTACCTGAACCATCACCTTCCATGCCTCACTTCCTTTTGATATTCACAGGCTCTCTCCTTTCTGCAAATTCAGGAACTTCAGAGAAATTCGTTGTAGATGGGGCCCATTTCAAATAGCCTGTAGCATTTTAATGTTGCTAAGACAAGCTCAGGTAGATGGAGCATGGCTTCTGGGCAGAAAAGCCAGTCTAAGAACTGGTGGCAGGTGTGCTCCAGCAAGTGAATGTGGGGTGCTCAAAAGCCCACACATGACTTTTCTCCTGTATCTAAGTAGGCTGTGCAGAATTTGTCTTATGTTTTTGTCTTTTCCTCCAACTTCTCAGAGTAGTGTGAACAGGTTGATGTTCTTAGAGTGTTAATGGCTGCCTTAGAGCATGGTAACGCCTCAAATACCCCTTATTTCATTATCACTGCATTATGTCTGCCTTCTTTTTCCTTGTTTAGCCTATGTATTTTTTTTCTGTTCTTCAAGATCAGAAACCTCTTTTTTAAATTCTAATTATTTGAAGCTTGGGTTACCTCTTCTGTTTTCAAGAGATTCCTATGTTGCTGCAGATGCAGTGCAAAATTCTTGTGTGTAATTACACGTAGCCTTTTCCCTCTGGCTCCCGTCCCTCCCAAACCTCTCTCCTCCCACCCTCCCTCCCCTTTTGTCTTTTCCTTTGTGTCCCCCTTGCCTTCCCTCTATTATCATTCCAGAGTGCTAGAGCTTATGGAGACAACAATGATGCTGCAGCAGTACAGAGCTGCCGGCAAGGAAAGGAGTTGAAAGCTTCAACAGAAGACACTGGACAGCACAAGAGCCCTTCCTTGAAGAAGAGTCCAAAGGAAGGCAGAAAGGTGGATGGAGCAGTGGTCTCAACAGTGGAGGAAGAAGAGGAGCCTGCTAAGGATAGGATGCAGCAGAACAGACCTCAATCACAGCAGCCAAGCACAGGTCCAGCTTCCAGGGCTGCTCATGGCAGCAGCACCTCCATTCCTTTCATTGACTGCAGTGATGTAGATAGCGAGTATGATCTCCTCAGAGGACAAATAACCCGGTCATATTCCCAAACAAATGACAATTATGAGGGTGATTTGACCAGTGGTGCCTATATTCACTACAGAGATGAAAATCGCAATAGAACTAGATATAGGGATTCCTCAGCTTCTCTAAAGTCTTCCCAGTATCTCTCTGAAGAGTACCTTGATGATAACACAGCTAATCTCTCCTTCTACACTGGGGGAAGCCCCAGGATGCCAAGGCATAGCTCTCTGGTTGATGAAATGTTTAGAGGCCCGGGGAGCCGTAGTCCGCTGGCCACTCCATTGCCTCCCAGTAGCAAAGAGTCAAGCCCTAACATGAGCCTGAGTAGAACTGGCTCTCAGGGTTATGTCTCAGAAAATGGGCACGACTGCAGGGTGAGGACCGGGGAGGAGGACAGCCATGAGTATTGCCGATATTCTCCAGGTTCTCAACGGCCTCGTGCACAGAAAACCCCAAATCTCTGCAATAAGTCAGTTACAGATCCATTTATCCTAAGCCAGATATCCTCAAGCCCTGGGCAGGAGTATAGATCAGAGAGATACTGCAAAGGAGGTGGGGTGGCTAAGATGTCCTCTCCAGAAGGCAAAATGATGGCCAATGGTATGCCAGTGGGAGCACAGTCAAAGCAAAGCCCAGTCATGCAGTCTCTGCGTGCCAGTGGCATGATGGATCACATGGGTGCAATCCAGATGATGGAGGGCTCCACCAGCAGTGGGACGGAATCCAGTGATTCTGACTCAGAAGTCATTAACCCCTTCACTCACCCCCTGGTGTTTGGAAACCCTGTTGTGCTGAGCTCGTCTCCCATGCCTAGAAATAAGTATTCCTTTGGAAGCCTTCAGCTTGATGAGGAGGTAGAGGAGGATGTTTCTGTTGGCCTCAGTGATGAAGATGGTGTGCAGGTCTTCAGCTGCTAGGGACCAGGGTGTATGAGACCAGGGGATACTGTGATTGCTCACTGGAGTGGTTGCATCTCCTGGGGCTCATGATGAGTGGCTGGTAATTATTTCAGTGCATGGGCTATTTCAGACATTATTGTCGTACAGACCAGCCAGAGGGAAAGGATGCTAGAACACAGTAATAAGTCTCAGTGATGCTTAACAGTTTGCATCTCCTCTGAAAGGCAGGAGGAGAGGAAAATTATTACTGATTTAGGTACCTCTTTATACAGTCACTCATTCTTTGTATGAAGTCATGTTTTAGGTATGCATTGTAGCTTCTTTGATATTTGACTAGTTATTTTGACAAAACAAACAATCAAATCAAGTAGGTACATTGTGCTCTTTTGTATGTCTATTACAATCCTTTTTCTCTCCCATATAAGGAGAGCAACTTATGAGTGCCTCAACAGAGTTAGAAGAAAAAAAACAAACTTGCGGCCAAATGCAGGCAGCTTGATGTTCAAGACCAAGACTTGTTGAAATCTTGAAATATGCTGGAAAATTTTTTCACAGCAAGAATGTCTTGTCTACTCATCTTCATAACACGTTTTATAATAATCTGATGAACTGAGGGTACAAATCAGGCATGTGTAAGATAACGGTATTGTCAGGAAAAATGACAGTATTGTCTTTTTCTTCAGTGAGTTCAACAGGCTGATTTGGTGATGGAGGTTTTGAAACTCCAAACTCTTCTTTGGGCAAGAAAGAGAACAGGATGAAAGATACAATTCAAGTGAAAAAAACTTTGATCAAAACAGTTCTAATGAAGAGTGGTATGAGTATTACTTGCAAGGCAATCCTTTCTATCCTTTATCAGTTTAATATAGAGATATATTGCAAGAAATTTTTTAATCACTTATACTTCCAGTGAAATTATTATAGAGACATCAAAGTTCTGTGGTCAGTGGTTTGAAGATGGTGGTTGTTTAATTTTATTTTTTGCTTTGATCACAAAAGATCTTTTATCTGTGCAGGATCCAATTACTCTGTCGTAGGCTACTTTTTTAGTAGTGCCACCTCAGAAATTTTTCATCCACAAGAGAATGATAGGAGTAACTGTGTTCCAGGCTGATTGTCTTCTGTTCTGTCCACAGAGTGGATATGGGCAAAAGGACAAAGAGACTAATTCTGTGTATGCTTCCTTTTCACAGGCTAAAAGTATTGAGAGTTAAGGTATCCTGATAAAATCTGATTTTAGTTTCTCCAAGTTAATTAAGAAAATCTAGATGAAAGGTCCTCTGCGTGGAACGTGTCCTATAGTTATTAGATCTGGGAGACAAGATGTGCTCTTTATGGTTGGCCTTATTTTTAACTTTTATATATTTTTCTTGTGGAAGAATGGAAATAAATCCCAGAATTGTAAGTGATGAACGACAGTATTGATTGAACTTCAGGTCACTTCCAGTGATCTGCACCATGCACTACATGCATGTAGCAATGATGAATCCATTCACATAAGTACTGATGAAAAAGCGACAGGACTTTGTAAATTTAGACAATATAAAATTTTCAAGATTGTTTTTACAAAAATTATAAAATAAGAAGTCTTTTTAATTTTTCTAATGCCTTGGTCTATGCACACTTTAACAGAGTTAATCCGAGTGAAGGATATTTAAAAATATACCTAGTTAGGCATGTGTTGTTATATACTTTACCGTTTTGCAAGTAAAATATATCTTTGTGTAAATATAAGTATTAACTCTCTCATCTCCTTTAGTGTGTTGGTTTTCTTAGAGATTAGATACCTCATTCTTGACCAGGAATGATTTAAAGCATCTCTTTAGATACCGATATTCTGGGGACAGGGAATACTCTCATTTATTCCTGTAGTTAAAAGCATGACTCTACAAATGGCAAGACTGATAATTAGGGAAAAGCTTGCTTGTATATGATTCTAAAAGAGGGTGGTTTGTGTTTTGGACTTAGAATAGCTGTAAAATAATTGCCTTGAAGTTCACACTATATGAGATGAAATATAAGTAGTTGAAGCTTGCATCAGCAGATAGTGTGAGCATGGGGAAGTGGGTGCATGACTCTTCTTTTGATTTATTTTTTATTGCCTGTGCAGTAAAAGTACCAGTAAGTATAAAGTAAAGTAATAGCAATTTGGACAGATTAATTAATTGCTTCATTAGCCAGTAAAATTAGAGTACAAGTAATGGATTTGTAGCAAAAGAAGGATTTTCAGTCATTTCTGCTACTTAAGAGAAGTGAATAGATTTCACATTCTTTGGATTTAAGTGAATATAAAATTTTATAAGTAGCATTTACTATTTTGCATCCTTTCAGATACTGTATCCAGGCCTGTTTCTTCTCTTGTATGCCTACAAATATATCGAATTTATAACTTTTTAAGAACAGACCTACTGGGTAACTGGATTTAATCTAGTTGCTAATAAAGTATCTCAACAGCTTTTCTTTTCCCACTTCAATATTATCCTCAAAAATGCAGTATGAGGATTTTTCTCTGTTTTCTGTCATCTGGCATTTTTTCAGCTTTGAGTGTTTAAGTAGTTGTTGTTTTAACACTTGGAATTCTTCCAGTTAGAAGAAGTAAAGTTTATAAATTACATAGGAAATAATTTCATTTAGGATTAATTACTTCTGCAGGATTGTAATGCCAGTGAAGCTCCATTTAATATCAATAGACAAGCTTTTAATTAAAAGCAGTCTGTGGGCCAAATTCCTCCACCAGACATGTGGTTCATATCTGAGCCCTTGCCAAGAATGGTGAAGTGAGAAAGGAGTTTTAATCTGACATTTTCATACAGGATCAGGTCCCTTAGAAGTCATCTGGGAATTTGTTTCTGTGGGGCAGTTGGAAAGACCTTGCAGAAAAGAACAGAAACCTTTAGGGCAAGACTGCAAATGAGATGAGATGGGGGAATTCTTGTCCTGGTTCCCAAACTGCTCATGGTAAGAGGAACTTGTCAGTTCTAGTTAGTTCTTGCAAGCATTTATTAATCTGAATACACTGGACAACAACAGTGATCTAAGCTTATCTTTGTCTCAAGTATAGCAGGTGATTACAGACAGGGTAACTAACAGACTCTCCCACCAATTCCAGTAGATTTTGGGATGTGGCTGATAGTACTTCTGATTCACCGTTCTGAAATTTTTATTGTTAATAATGAACTTTCAGTCCCATACTCATCAAGTGCCCAGATATCCTTAGGCAGTTGCTACAAATGAGGCAGCTGAATCCCAGCGAGATTGAGCAGCTATGTCTGGTCTGAACTGTGTAGTCCTGAATCATCCATCTCCTGTCTTTGCAGAGGATGTGGAGGAAGCCTCTTGTTGGATTGATGAGTCAATGCTGCCCATGTAGTTGGATAAATAATGGAGATGAGTTGCAAAAGCAGTTAGGGGTTTGTCCATAATAATGTGCAGATGTAGGTAACCTCTGGATAAAAGGCCCTCTGGTTCATTCTTTGCTATTCCAACTGCTTGACCACATTCAGCCATCCTCTACAATGGCAGTAGAAAGGTCATGTCAGACAATATTAAGTTTTTGCCTACTCAGCAGCAGCTCAAACTTGTGATGTCCTCTTGGGATCTTCTGGAATTCCTTTTTTCATGGCAACCTTTCCTAGAATCTAGTTTTCCTCAGTGACCCAGGATATTAGATTTGTCAATAAATAGATGAAGGAAAGATGGAGAGTGGCAAGTTGTTGTAGGAGCCAAGACCTACATAGGATATTGCAGGTAGGGAGCTTTGAATAATCGATATCTGAACGGCCTAGACTGCACTGTTTTCAGTCCATATCCCCTAGCAAATGTACTCCTTGTGCATGACAAGAGAGAAGTGTTCTCTGAAGATGATTTCCACCAAGTGCTGCCATTTCATCCATGGCTCAGAGCCTGCCTAACAGGCTATTCCCACTAACCATTGCAGGGCATGCTAAGTGCAAGTTATATCAAAGAAAAACTGGAAGAGAAATTCCCATAGGTGGAAAACGTCAACATGTAACTGAAAGTTTTTAGGTTTGCTGTATTTGCAGTTACTTTATGTAGGCTATACAGAGCTGAGTTATAGGCAAATGAGCATAATGAAAGAGTTGCATGTCAATAGTTTGAAAAATCCTTTCAGTCTATTAGTTTTCTTCAAGATTAAAGGGCATGCAAAACTAGAAAGAATTTTCTCCGCAGGGCAGCATTGGTAATGCTGAATGTAATCAGTAGAATCCAGTAAAGAGTGAAAAAACAATGGTTTGTGAATTAGTTCACTAAATGGGGCTAGTATTACTAGACCAGACTGCTTCAGGACCTGTATTTTCTCCCCTGAATATTTGTAGGACAGGTTTTTGTTTGCAGTGAGGCTTTTATTAGTTGAAGCAGCTCTGTTCATTCTGAAGTAGGAGCATTGATGCCAGAAGTTCTTGTTCTGACCTCTCTGTCTGTACATGCAGGTACTTGGTAGTGACCAGAGAAAGTCAAATACAAAATGGGTGAGAGATCGAAAAGCTGTTTATAGGCCCTCTTTTTCTTCACTAAGAAGCAGAGAGGTTTTAAATTCTGTCTTCTTCAGTCCCACAGTAAACACACAAACATAGAGTCTCTGTAATCACTAGAAGTTTCTTCTGGGGAGCTCCAGGTCAGGAAGACAAGGAAACGAGAAGAACAGAAAACATCTTAAGCACACAAAAAATATCTAGCCCTATTTATTTACAGTTCCCTTTGGCATAGTATGTTTTTCACTCTTTTTCTGAGAGTTTAAATTCCCAGTAGTTTTATAGGATACTCAAAGAGCAAGAATTACGTTGATCAGTTGAACTGATGAAGCAGACCCAATTTTGAATTTTGGTAAAACCAGTGATTCAGATCTCATTAGTATGATCTGTATGCAATTAGCATGAACAGTGGCTATTTCTGGAACAGTTTAACAGGAAAAAAAAAAGATGCCTGACCTATAAATTCTGTCAAATTCCGTGTTTGTTTAACTAATCTCATTTATCTTAATGAGTCGTTAGACTGCTGTCAGAGGCGACTTTAGAATGAGATTTTAATTGCTGCATTTTAACGTCTAATGATGAAAAACAAATTAGCAATCCAAGTTTTTCCTGACTTCCACATGTTTGAGGAAGTTGGGTGTTGCAGCCTTGTGCACAGAAATGTGGATCACTGGAGAATCCCTGTCATTCAGCAGCATGGTTGTCACCAGCTGGAAAGAGCAGTGAATGTGAAGGAAAGAGGTTCTCTGTTCAAGCATGTAATAAGGTGAAGTAAGCCAAAATCCCTTTTAGTCTTCCAATAATGCTTCTCTCTCTATCTCTGAATAGTTTCTTAAGGCAGCTTCTGTGTACTTCAGCTCATCTTTTCCTTCTTTGTTTAGGGGATCGGTCCTCTTCCCCATAAAAAATAAGAGAAACCCTAAATACATGAAGGAAATTGAATCTTCTGGGACAATTTTTAATACGTAGGCCTTTCTTTTGTTAGCTGCTGTCAGACACAAGTGGTAGAAGAGTCATTTTCTCAGAAATCCAGCTGCTTGTTGGTGTCTCCTACTTGATGATGATGGTTGTGGGTCTTCTGATGGTAAGTGGCAGATGCACAGTGTTAACGTCGTGAGGACCCAAAGCTTAGACTGGTGCGTAACTTTTCTCAAATGTGAGTAGCAGCAGACTCTGGTTTCAGTCAAGCTACATTAGGAAAAATTTTGCCCGTACTGTCAGGTTCTGGAAAGGAAGGAAATTTAAATCCTAGGAAACTGACATTAGCAAAATCTTTCCTCTTCTGTTTCAGTAGTTTCTATAGTTACTGAAATACGCCTAGACAAAGGCACATATCTTAGTTACTTATTTGTAAGGGAAATGATTGTTGTGCAACATATGCATCCTGAGCAAAGGTATCTTCTGTGTTATGGTTAGGCTGTGTGGTGCCATTGGTATTTTAAAATACAGAATTTCTGCTTAAAAATCAAAGGCATCATATGAACAAAAATCCTAGTTTGGGTGACATGTAGCAGTTTTGCAGAGTATTTTGTCTTTTGTTCTAATTCTGTGTTCTATAAAGAGCTTGTAGAATAAGCTTGGTTTATGTTGTTTGTTATTAAAAGCAGTGAGCACTTTCTTCTAACTGTTATGAGATCTGGAAAGCCTGTGTGCCTGGCTGAGCTGTGTATTCACAGGCATGTTTTTCACAAGTATGTGTGTAAATAATGGTGGCATTATTACAGTAAAGGGGGTAAAGACCTTAGGATCATAAATTTGCATGACATAATGGTAAATAGTTTGCTCAAGAATGGTTAGAGTTTTAAGACATAATTTTCGTGATGATTTTTTCGGTAAAGTTTTGGCCCCTGAGAACCATAAAAATCCACAGTTCACACTGATAAAAATCAAGTCTGAAGGCAGTAATGATACAGCTGTCACTGACTGAGCATGAAAGGTTGAAGGAAAATGAATGCTTTCTGATTCAAGAGCTTTCAAGCTTGTTAAAATTAGATTAGATGCTTTCTTTAAAATGCTGCAAATCTTGTTTTGAGAAGAGAACAAGCTTTTGCCTTTGATGGTTTTCAGCAAGATCAGAGCTAGTTCTTTCTGTTTAGTTCAGAGAATGTTAGAGCTCATGCCTGTTGCTTTTCCATGAGGCACTTAAAAATATTTGATTAGCTGAATCCTTATATTTCCCTTTTCCTGCTAAAAAAAATTTACCTGGACCCACTAACAAAAGTTCATAAGCTTGGCAGTGTTTCACTTACCCAGCCCTTTCCTGATTTCTGTGTGTGCACATGCACAGATTTTTAAAAAATAAATCTCGATAGTAAAAATTAGTTTTTAAAATTGACAATGCTGGGGACTTCATTCTCATTTTTGTCATTTGTTTAATACCTTTTAAAGAGAAACATTTTTTGTTTCATTGTATGCACTGTTTTGTCAGCATGTACCTCTCTGGGAGAAAAAGCCTTTTCAATGTTCTGTCTATCCTCAAAGCATGGTGTATCTTCTGTTCCTTGCATTGTTTGGAGCACTGTCTCAATGTCCTTTTACTGCCGAAATGCCTATTTTGTATTGGGAGTACCTAATACCTCCTATTACAGTGATCCTGCCTCATGGAGCACTCCTTGCCTCAGAATTAATGAAAACCCTCACCACGTTGTGACTCTCAGGTTGAGAAACCACACCATGTTGAGGGGCAAAAGAGAAGAGGGAAGCGAGGGGAGAAGGTCTCTTTTCCAGGGCATTTGGGCTCCCTTGAGCACAATCAGATTGCCCTTCATTTCCTAATGAAGGCTGCACCCAGCGCTGGAGGCCGTCTGCCGTGGCTCGTGAGCAGGATCACTGCAGTCCTGGTCGGATGTCTTGTTGGAATGGACAGTATCTGTGGCATAAGCTTACATGGGGGCTGAAGGTTTCCAATTCTGTTGTAGCACTGTGTTATGTTGGTTTAAAGACAAACAAAGGCAAACTAACCCTAACCCCGGGTACAACAGGAAAACCTTCTGTAGGTTGCTCTATTTCTGTCTGGAGAGATCAAGGCTAGACAAAGGACTGATGCCCAGTGACCTTGTATTCTTCCCAGACTGTAATGCTCACTCTTTGTTCTTAAGGTGTGAGTATACCCTGATGTAGGCCAACAGCAGTTACTGTCTGATTTCACACTCACCGCTGTCTAATACTGCAGTACACCAATAAAGCATGGACCTTTACCAGCTGGAGAGGTTGCTGGCTACTAAACCAACACCAAGCTTGATGAGACTGTAAGCATGTCAAGCCATTTAACTGTGTATGCATGGAATTAATTTTTTTATTATTATTATTTTTAGTTTCACCTGTACCTGAAGGCTTTTACTCATTCTAACTGGTATTTTGCTGTAAAACTGTCACTGGTTTAATTGTTCTGTCCAATTGCTGGCTGATGCTTTGTCCTAAATATGAGGAAATTGGTTCATGAGAAGGTGCACCATTTTCCCAAATTCTGCTCACTGCCATGGGCATGCATTTTGAAGCTGTGGAGTCAAAGTGAACCTTTCCGTCAAGTTCCTCTTCAAGCCAGGCAGAGTTAGTGGTTGTGTGTGACATTGGATTTCTTCAAGAGTTTGTTTTTAATTCCCGTTCCTCCTCAAAATCTTTGGTACTTCATTCAGGGATGTTTGTACGTGAATTTATGGCTGTTGTGTAACTACTTTTCAAACTAACAAACTCTATCCACTGCTCCAGCTTGATTCATTTAATGGGGAAGAGAAGTGCAGCTTGATGAACTGGTTCCCCTCAAGCTTTTGTGGAAGTCAGTGGGATTTATTTCTTTGATTGAGGGAGAACAGAGCAGAATCTCCATCCCATAACTCTTTAGCAGTACAACTGTGCCTGGTTCACAGCTGGAGAGAGAAGGGATGGACACCATTATTAAACTCTTCTTCAATCTAAGGTACTTTAGTGATTGGTGAAGTGCATATGACAACTCCTGCTACTTCATCTGGTGCTCTCTTCTCCCCCATGCCATTTTGTACTATGCATCTTCTCTGACCAAAATGTTTAGATACACGTTAGAGCTGTGCAACCACTGTGAAAATGGAAAATTAAGCTAGACTGTGGCCACAGCAGTGGCAGCTCTGTCAGATACTTTCTTATTAAAGAGCCTTCATAAGTGATATGCTCAGTAATGTCAAGGAGAAAGGGGAAACAACTTGGGTTTCATTTGCCAAACTGGAGTTTAGAAAACACTGATCTGACATTAAAGCTGAGTAACTGGGATATAGATGTCACAGACCTCCCCTGACTGCAGAGCAGGCCATGGAGGAGTAAGAGAGAATAAGCCCTGCAACATTCCAGATGTTGAGAAAGGTGCTTTTCTGGCTCTTAACGTGTTTTTAATTTGTAATAATAATAATAACAACAACCTTGAGAGCAATAAAACTCTTAAGAGTTGACTTGATGAGATCTTAAGTGGTACATGAAGTTTTCCAGCAGAATTTCAGTCACCTTTAATAATGGTTGATGTTTTCTCTCGGTTTCCATAATTGAGTTATTTTCACTTCTTGGTACTCCACAGAGAAGGAGCATTCCCATGAGCATCTTAACGCTGCTGTACTCTTCCTCTCTGTTAAAAAAGTGTGTATGGATGGGAACTGTTTCTTTTGAAGCAGATGCAGAACACTAAATGGACTGAGTTTGTTATACTGCAGTTTCAGGAGAAAAGGAATGGAGGAGGAGTATCTTCAGGATACACTGAGTCCCATTTGTCTCCCTCACAAAGAAGGGAGCTCCCCTGTGTTAGGTTAAAGTTTCTAACCAGGGATTTCAAGTCATCTTATGCTGCCGATGTAGTCAACAAAGAAAGAGGCAGTTCAGGTCACCTATGATGTGAATTGACCTCTGGGAGAGACTTTCTTCATCAACTGGAAAGTACTGATTTTAACTGTTTTTCCGTTGATATGAGCCATGTTTTAAAGCAGTATCACTCCGCCCAGCACCCCGTAAGCACCACCCTCAGTCCCTGTGGGTTCACATCTGTGTGTGACAGGAGCCTAGAGTAATGCAGGTACAATGAGTGGGATGGACCACAGCTGGCGGCTGAGGGCAGAGCCCAGCCTATCCCTCTCTGGCAGGGCACTCACAGCTGGCCAGCACTCTGTGCCTTTCCACCACCAAATTGCAGCAAGCAACTGATGTGTATTTTGACAAAGGTATAGCTATTAAGTATTTGATTCTAGCTGCTGGCTTCTTTTTGTGTAGCACATGGAATGTGTATGTTGGTGGGGAGCGATTTGAGACAGTGTAAAGCTAGGAAGGTAACCCATAATTTCATGTTCTGTGGCCATGTAAAATGTCATTTCATAGAATTTTTTTTTTTTTTTTTCTCTCCCCAAGTTAGATTTCAATCAAGTTGTGCTTCTTTTGTCACTTTCCCTTCTGTAGCACTTTTCTCCAGTGTCTGGAGAGGAAACTGGCTCAGAGGAACTGAGAGCCACTCCAGGTATTTTGGCATTGATGGGCCAATCTGGCATACCATGGTAAAATGCATTCTCTTTATTTGCCACTGTCATCAACCAGTGTTGGTTTCTCTTCTTAAACCCATGCTTAGAAAATAATCGAAGCACACGCAGGTTAATTCCTACCCACTCCTCCAAGGATATAATTTTAGTATCTACTTAAACAATCCTTACATAAACATTCTTTTGTACTTTCTCTTGGTTTGTGTGTATACAGCTGACTCCATTAAATTTGAAAGATGGCCCAAATCTGAATCTAAATAAAATCACTTGAAGTAGGAGCAAGGACAATTCCATGTTACCAGCTGCAAACCATTTAGGCCTCCTGAGTGCAGTAGCATTTGCTATCTGGCAAGTGACATGCTAATAATTGCCTGTCAATCAATGAATCCTTTAGGGTGAATTGTAAGGGATTTCAGTACCTTGTAAATAAGATTGGTCTTCTCCCTTCTGCTTCTGTTTATATTCTGCAGTTTGTAGTTGATGAGTAGAGCCTGTATGAATATACTCTTCTGTGGCAGGACATCAGATGAAACATTTTCTTAATTCAGGTTACTTATTCCTCACCTCTGTGAAGAAGAGAAAGTCACTTTGCAGCACTGCCATAAACCATCAGCATGACACATGTCCTGACTGATTGGTGATGGGAGAGGGAAGAACCTGCATTTTCATTTCTTCGTGGCTTACTGACTTTCTCACACCAAAACGAATTTGTTTCCCACATTTCCCAGAGCAACATCCAGTGTGTTGATATTTATGGCTGTGTTGGTTGTAATTAGGCCCAAGAATGTATGCATGTAAGAACATTTTGAGGCCCTTTTGTAATGTAGCCACTTTCTTATAACTCATTTTAATTTTCACTTGTTCAGCGTATTGGCAGGTGGGGTCTGAGCTCTTGCTTGTAGGTTGTGGTAGTGGTTGGATTTGGTCACTGCTCACGCCCACATGGGTGCCAAAAGGGAAGGTGCAGCATTTCAGCTTGCTGCAAAATAACTTCGAGAATGTCAGTGATGCATTGATGTGCAAAGTCTTTAATCAGTGGGGTGTGTACCCAGTGCTGTGAGCCACCAGGCACATTTTTTGTGATACTTTCCATAATGCTTTTCCCATGTCTTCCAACTGTAAGATAGGGTATCTTTCTAATTCATTGTCCTTTTGATATTTTGTAGTTTGAAATACTTGAGTTGTACTGATAAAAGTTCCATCAGAACTTAGATCTAGGATTATAGATAGGTAGGTAGGTATGTCAATATATCTATATCTATCTATCACAGATAGGTGCTATTTAACTTCTAGACTACAATGCTGTGAACTTCTCACAGAGGTGCAAATCATTTATTCGCTGTCATATGACAGGGATAGTGCCAGAATTTCTTTGTTTCCACATTTGAGGTGATACCACTTTTCTTATGTCTTTTGTAATGTAGTTAAGTACTTTTAACCTTACAACCTTGCTATTAATCTGTTTCACTATTTCTCAATGATGAATTCCATTTCTTTGGAAAATACTGTATGCAGTTGTGTGCTAGTGTCAATAAAATTGACATTTGTGTAACAAGCTGTGGCATTTTCTCAAATTTCACTGCACATTGATTTAGTGTGAAACTGTTGGTAAATCCTTTCTTGCTAGCTGTAATAATACAGACCATTATTTCAGACAAATACTGCTTTGACTTTGATTTATAATAGGTTACATAACTGTCATGATTACGTAAACTGATAACTGTGCTGTTTTTTCCTTCTCTTTTCAAAGGAATGATTTATAAATGTGAACTGGTTTGGAACTGGAAAACATTCATGTTCTAGCAATAAATCTTGAGTTCTTCCAGAAAATAAATAGGTTTTACTACTGGCCTAATTATATTTATTTTATATTATATTGACTGGAGTATCTCAGCTGTGTTCTTTTTAGCCACAGGAACATTTACCTATCATAATTTAGGGAGGACACAATCACATGATAGTAAATTGTATTTGACCCTGATTATATACAGCAATGTATGTGTTTTACATTTAATCTTAGACAGCCTGTTAGCTGTGGTAGTCAAGAGCTTGTCACTTTTTTTTGGTTGGATTTTAATGTATGATGCCAAAATGGCACAGACTGTAAATGTTCTTCCACATGACAGATTCTTCTTCTAAAACAGGTTTAGATTATCAGACGTATGGAGGAGGGGATAACTGGGAGAACACTCAGCATTTTTGGCAAACTTTCTTTCTGTGCAGTCATTAATCTGGCTGCTTCCCAGACGACAAAATGCTAATTTCAGTAATATTTAATGTAGTGTATATGAATCCATGGAAGTGTAATTAATTGTCTAATTCTTTAATATTTTTAATCTAAAATGAAATGGGACTTTATATCTGTGAAAATCTGAAATTGTCATGCTGTGTGCATTAAAAGTATTGCTTTTCTTATGTAAATGTAATGCTAGCATTTCCATCCCAAACAATCAGAGGAGCATGGAAAGACTTACAAGGTATAATATACATACTCGTGTTGTGTGTAGAAATTGGGGAACTAGTAGTTTTCTCCCTTCATGTTAGATCTGACTGGTCTTAGCAGCAACACTGCTGTAGAAAGTCATCCTTTCTCTCTAGACTTCGACTAGATAAATTTGTACTAACTTGTGTCCTGTAGTTCCCTATGAAGTACTGATTTGAGTGTTTGAAGTTCTACTTTGCTAGAAAGAATGGCACTCCAGGGATGATTCCTGTACTGTTGTATTTATTCTCTTCTATAGAGTGGATTACAATGATGATTTTTTTTTTATATATTGAATTGATATTTAGAATCATAGAATGGCCTGGGTTGGAAGGGACCTTAAAGACCACCTAGCTCCAACCCCCCTGCCATGGGCAGGAGCACCTTTCACTAGACCAGGTTTCTCAGAGCTCCATCCAGCCTGACCTTGAACACTTCCAGGGATGTTTCCACAGCTTCCCTGAGCAAGCTGTTCTAGTGCCTCACCACTCTCACTGTAAAGAATTGCAGCTCAGTCATCTGTGTCTTGATCCCTTCCCTACAGAGATAGTAATTTCAGCCAGTTTTATCAGCTAAAAGACACTTAACCAGTCCCATGGTGAATGCAAGTGGATGCAGTTCCTCTGGCTTCAAGGCCATTTGAGGACCCTGATGGCTATGTCCTGTAGCATAATTTCACATGCTGCAGTTTAAGATTATAATTCCTTGTGGTACTTGCTTGAGAAAGCTTGTCCTAATTGATTTCTCTTTTATCATTTTTCTTAGCAGGTTCTCTGACTGGCAGCCCTCACCTTTCAGAGCTTTCCATCAATTCCCAAGGAGGACCATCAGTGGCAAATATGACTTTATCTCCAAACTTGAGCCCTGATGCCAAGCAGTCATCTCCCTTGGTCAGCCCTTTGCTGAATGACCCGTCATGCATCAGGGCTGATGATGAGGAAGAGGTCAAAAGAAAGGTAAGGGGAATGAAGTTGGCCTTGTGTCTCTTCTCTCTGATGTGTTGCCATTCCTGTTGGTTGCAACCTCAGGAGCTTGTTTGGACAGGGTCTCCTGTAAATCTAACTTGCTTTTAAGGAGTGGAGTCTGGTAGTTTGTTGTAACAAAACAGTCAGCTCCATTGCTGGAGAGAAAATTTCCAGGTGACAGAAAGAAAAGGAACAGTGTTGAGCCTGTTGTGGGAGTGTCCAACCCAGGCTCTCTGGTCTGTCTCTGCTGGGAGCACCACTGGAGCATCTGGTTGTGGGAGTAGAAAATGCTCTCTTTGAGCCACAGCCTGTAGCATTCAGCTGGGAGTGTTTGACTTTGGCTCAGACCCATCATTGCAGCAAAACCATAAGGGAGCATCTCATCCAAAACTGCTTTCTGAAGATAAAGTGTTTGTCTGAGCCAGGGTGTTCTGGGTGCCTGCTGGCTCATCCCTCCTCTGCTGCTGGGTGAGAGGGGCTTGCTTTTTGTCCTTCTGTGGCCTGTTTTTTCTCCTCAGCTTGAAGCATCTCAGAAGGAATAAAGGAACTCCACAGGCTTTGCTGGAGAGTGGGAGTTTGTGTAAGGAAGATCTCTGTTCACACTGTGCGTAGTTAGCAAGATTATGTGAAAGAAATCTGAGAAGAAGAAAAGCTGAGAATCAGTTAAGAGAGTCAGGACTCTCTGTGCCAGTCCAAGATAGAGCAGCCAGTGGCTGCTGTGTATGCCAGCTGATGATGGTTCCTATGGGGGTGCATTCTGACTAGGAAATGCCCACACAGACTCCCTTCGCAGGGCATTCACAGTGTTTCCACTGCATCATATGTCTTCAGGGAGGAGACGAAGAAGATCTATGGATGTTTTTCCTTAATTTTTGCTTCCTGAGCAACACAGAAGATCAGCTGGGTTCCTTTGGCTCTTCAGAGTTAAGAAATTTTAAATCTGTAACTTAGTCTAAAATCCTTCCCCTCTCCCACTGTTCAGTTGTCCAGCCTGGGAAAATCTTACAGGTTTGAATTTTTTTGAAAGTATTTTTCCTGTGGATTATCATCCTGATTATAAAACTTACAATGATCAGACACAGATTTTTGTCATTTTGTCAAATTTGACATTTGATTCAAGTGGTCATCTAGCCTGCAAAGGATGTCTTCATAAAGTTCACAATATGTCCTGTTCCAGGAATAGACTGAAAGGAACATCAACGCCCCAAAGCTGTAGAAATCATGTTGGCAGGAAAAGAAGTCTCTCAAAAACCCATAGAAAGTGCTTGTTCTCTTGTGTTTGCAAGGAAGGATTGTTTTTTGGGCTTCAGGGCTTAGGAATGTTCAAGCATGAGTCACGATATAACCATAAGCAAGGGTCACTGGTTTGTAACTCTCTTCATGATTTATTATCTACGGGTTTTTTTCTCCATAAAAGCAGAGGAAAACCTAATGTGCTTGCAATTCACAGAGGTTCCCAACTGAGAAATCTTACTTCATGGCTAAAGAAGTGGCGACTACGGAGAGAACATACCTGAAGGACCTTGAAGTCATCACATCGGTATGTTTACTTGAGCGTTACTCACGAAACACGTGAAGCTCTAGTCAGTGGTGGTATTTCATCTGCTCCATTTAACATCCTAGCTGTTGCATGCTGCTTTTATATTCTGCGCTGTAGGTATTCTTTGCCGTGCACAGGAGTGCTCCTCCAGGGAGGAAATAACACAAAAATCAGAGAGTAGAGGTTTGCTCTGTGGTTAGTAACATGCACTAAGAAACTGTATCAGGTTGAGGAACTTGGGACACGCTTCAGTTATTTTTTCTTGCTCTCATGCTTTGTGGTTATAATTACTAAAAATGCCTGTGGGTTTTCAATGACTTCTCTTAAAACTGAAGTAGCTCCTTAGGGGCACATATAAATGTTTTCTACTGTATTAAATGCCCTCCATTTAACATGAAATATTGTGGAGTACCTATTTGAATGATTCTAATTTTTCAGTGAGTGAAACTGTGTGTTAAACGAGTCATTCATCTGTAGCATCTGATCAGTGTGGTTGCTAAAATCACCAAGGCAAATAGCTGCCATATTTGCGCACACAGCAACAGTCTTGTTTCACTTTGAAGAATAATGTGTGCAAGATCTGGTCTTAAGTAACCATTTTCTGTGAAATGGCACGGGATCCAAACCCCTTCATGGCATTTTGGCCAGCTCCAGATCTCTCAGCTCTTAAATCACCCAGTAAGGTGCATTGCCAACTCCTGTGTTGAGTGTTGTGGAAAGGAGGACGTGCTTCAGGGGAGAACTTTGGGACCAGTTGGGAACCAGGGACGCACCTTCTCCTCAGCTTCTTGTCTGTTCCAGGATCCCACATGACAGATGCAGCTAATCAGAGCCCAGCTTAGACAGAGGCAATATAACATGGCTTTTACAGGCAGCAAGGTAGCTGTGGCCCCACTGCTACTCACCCTTGCTTTCTGGGAAGCCAGCCTGCTGAGAGAAGTGGCCAGGTTCTGTGGGATAGTTCTGCAGTCACTGCTGCAGTCTCAACAGCAGATAGCTGTTTTCATCTAGTATTTCACCCAGTGGCTGCAGAAACAAAAAGTTCTAGCTCTTCAGAGCTAAACCCCATTTCCTACCCTGTCCTTTATTCTTGTGGTAGGCAAATTTGAATTTGCTGGATCACCAAGAGGGACAGGCCCGATGATTAGCATACAGCTGTGCTCCACAAGTGACTGGCCCAGGAGGCCACTGAGAGTGAACAAGTAGCTGACGTAGTTGGAAAAGGAACAACTGCTGTGCATGAAATTTGAGACTTGGTAGATGTGCTTCAAATTTAGCTCTCCTCGGTGCTGAGATAAAGCAGGGGAGACCGAAGCTTGGGAGGGATCTCTCTTCATCCCAGGTCTGGCTCAGCTCCAGCTGATGTAGTGTCAAGCAAGACTGTTGTAACAGCCTACTATGGTCCCAACAGCCTTCTAGCCACTGCTGGAAGTCAACCACAGATAGCTGGAACCCCTCAGGACAGTAAGGAGGGAGCAGTGTTACCATGTTGAAGATAATAGGCATTGCTACCTTGGCAGGCTGCCTAGTCCTGTGGTTTTGTGTGACCCATAGTCTATTAGGGCGAAATAAAGAGAATATGGAGCAAGACAGAGCAGGAGCCTGTTTCAGTCTTCGCAGTGTCTGGCACTGCCACGCCTGTTTTGTGATAGCAGCGTCTTCCTCTTGTTCACTTTGCAAAGTGATGTCCTCTGTGTGCACACAGCAACACGGGCGTGGGTGCTTACTGAACCAACTCCTGCCAAAGGCATTTCAGACGGAACTCGGCAAAAAGAAAGTGCAGAGCATACTTCTTTTTGATTTTACTGGATTGTTTGCAAGTGTTGCAAGCTCTCTTGCACCTCCAGCATTTCCAAATTCAGTTTGTATTGACTAACCAGTTTGGGTTTGAAAAGAATTTTCAGGATTTGATCAGTGATGGGAAAGGGGCAGGGAGTTCCTTTTTCAACTATGCAGGGCCTGATCTCTGATAAGAGCACCAGTTCAGCACACAGGAGTTTCAGGGATAGTCTGGGTTGTACTCCTAGTGCCAGCTAAATAAGATCCTTGCTGGCTTAGCTGTGAGGAGTATTTGGGTTAGGTACATAAAGACAGCAAATGATTCTGCATTCTACCCACTGATAATTTTGCTTCTTTTTTCCTTTGTAGTGGTTTCAGAGTGCAGTGAGTAAAGAGGATTGCATGCCTGAAACACTGAAAAATCTAATTTTCTCCAGCTTTGAACCGTTGCACAAATTTCACACTGGTTTTCTCAAGGAAATTGAGCAGAGACTTGTTCTGTGGTAAGACTGTTGGTTGTTATTTATCTGTATTATTTCATGCAGTTTAGCATTTTTGCATTCCCTTTTTGCTAACTCCTTGTGATCTACTGTAGTGCTTAATTTGTGAAAGTCACAGATGTTGGTTATTAACAGACAGGGTTTATTGAATCGTGCTTTGTTCATGTTTACTCGACAAACTCTGTTGTTCAGATATATCAGTTACAGACATATGCAAATAAGATCATCATTCTGGATGAAGCTTTCTCTTGCCAAATGTCAGTGTTTCTACATGGCAGATCTTTTGAAGAACATGCTGCAAGCAAGGCTTATCAGTAATAAAGAGGAAGAGGCGAAGGACCAGGTTCTGTTTCTGTCAAAATAGGCACAGGCTGGGAGGATTTCACAGATCAGCTTCTCATTCTGCAGCATTGCAGCTGTGACACTCTCAAGGTCTACCTTGCACTCTACAAATTGACAGAGTGTTGGAAAAGGACACTGGGCTTGAAAATTATCTATTCTTAACATAATAGTGACAGTAAAACATGGCATTTTTATGAAATAGCTATGAATTGAGTAATTCTTCCCTGGCAGGACTCTTAATTCATTTGACCATTGAAATCTTGGTGGAGGCAGCAGGACAAGCAGAAGCCTTCTGCTTGCTCTGATTAGACCTCTCTGAACTAGATTGTCTTGCTCTGTGTAGGCAATTTTTGTAACTTTGGTTCTGGGAGCTGAGCTTTTCCTTCTCAGTTAGAAAAGTGACAGTGAAAATCACGTGAAAGCAGAGCAGGCAGACCTAATGGGTGTTAATCAGTTTAATCGAGATGGGTGCCTCTTTAACTAATGAATCAAAACAATAGCAAAACACAGAATGTGTGAGTTTAGCTCTTATGATGTGGTGAGATCATTGAATGAGGGCACAGCACTTTGCAGACTAGTGCTGTCCAAACCCCCCCTGCACAGTTGCAGAATTAGCAGGTGTTTTCTGGGAAGAGGGAAATGTGGTACTGCCTCTTAGAGCTGATATCCTCACCCAGGACTTTGGTCAACTTATTACTCCTAATGTAATTTTTAATGTGTGTATATATATAAATATATATATAATTTGTATATGTATTTATATATAACTAACATAGTTATTCCTAAGGTATGTTCTGCACAGCCACCCTGCCTGTATCTCTCTTTTTTTCATTGGGCTGTTCTGGTGTTAATTGCATTGCACTATTTATTACAGGTACTCCAAAAAGGTTTTTTCAGATGTTACAAAACACTGATTTCTTCAACCTTGGTGTAAGATTAACAGTAGTTGGAGTTAATCCCCAACTAGTTGGGGCTAAGGTGGGCAGAAAAGGAAAATTTATACAGTTAGTAAAGTTCTGCTCTCTATCAGACCAGTCTAATCTCACTGGGTGCTGACTCCTGGGGCACATGTTGAAATAGATATACCCCCTATATCCTTCTGGTGGCATTAGAGGTGGCTGGTGGCATTAGATGTGGATGCAAACCTCCTGTTCAGGTGTGATGTTTTTCAAAGATTGGATGATGCTGCACTACCAGCCTGCTGTGGAAAGGTGACATTGTAGTAAGTAGAGGGAAGGGCCAGTTATGTTAAAAGAAAGAAAAAGTATTTAGGCTTTTAGAGTTTCCATGGTTTTACTTTGTTTCTCCTTTTCAGTCAGCTTCTTTTAGAGCTGAATAAACCTTTTGTTTTCCAGCTTCTCCTTGGGTCCGAAGGTTTCACGGGGTGGTAAACCTCAGTTTAAAGTTTCTAATATCGTATTTAAACTGCACTTACCCTGCGATTTAAAGTGCTGATCTGCTGCAAAGTTACTTTGCAATCCAAATTTGTTCAAAAATATTCTGCTGAGGTAACTTTGTCCCAGCTGGGCATCTCATTCTCACTTTGTCAGCTCAGCTATTGCATGTCCTTCCATAGTTAGTGTAAAGCCACTGGGAATTCTCTGTCAGCTGCTCTGAATCACTTGACAAAAAAACAGTCACGTTCCTGCCCGTGGTCTGCATTCAGTTTGCAACCAACAGCCTGGATGCACCTAATGTAACACTCCCGTTGTAGACAGTGGTTGTTGTTAAAGTTCTGTAAGATTTGAATACGTGCCTTGGGAAGGGAAGCAGACTTGCTGACAGGTATTATTTTGGAGGTGTTGATGTTTCTATATCATGCCACAGATGCTGAGATAAGCCACAAGCAATAAACTCTATCCTGTAGAGATTAGTGTTTAATTAAACAGTGAGTGACAAAATTAAACAGCCCCTCAGCATCTACAAGAAGCTAGTGGCAATGTGGTAGGGAATTCTGTCAGCAGCATGGTCAAGGTCATTTAGCTCAATGTCTGCACTGCCAGAATGGTACCCCTGTCTTTGGCCCCAGGTGTTTTTAAGGCAGTGGGTTCTGGCTGTGTTCACCACCTCCAGGCAGGTTGCTCCCAGCTGCCCAGCAAATCATAGGCCTGGCTGAAGTGGTGGTGCAGCTGCAGGCAGATGTGGGCAGGATTCAAGCCAGCTCATTTAAATCTGACTCTTCCATGTCAGCTCTTAAATTTCCAGGCAGGTGGATGGGGGGAGGAAGGTGGGACGCTTGTCTTGAGACAAGAGCTTGCTCTGCATTTGTCAGAGGGTGATGTGTCCTACAAAAAAAGGGCCTTTGAATGAAAGGGTTGTGGACTTCATCAAGCTGCTGGAAACCCCTAGCTACCCACATGTCCTCTGGGAGCTTGTCTGAGAGAGAGAGCCTCCTGCAACCAGTCATCTGTGTTCCCCTAGTGAGTAGGATGCTGGGTTTTATCAACTTAAAGTGCAATTCAGCCTGCTCACTCTACACAGACATAAGTGCAGTTCTCTAAGGTTTGTTTCAAGCCTTCATGCTGCATGTTGGAAGATCCAACAGGAGGTCATTCCCTGCTCTCTTAGGCCTTGGATCATATTGAAGCTGAGGCTGATGCAAAAGAGCTGTAAGGAAAGCAAGGCTCAGGGGGATTGTGCATAACAATTGTTAGATGTCTTCACGCCTTTGATTTGTTAAAACATCTATAGACTTTTAGTATTTGGCTGGGAGAAGCTCAGATTGTGTCTATTATTAAAAGCATTTCTGGCTTGCTTGAAGACTTCTGAAGTGTTTGAATCTGCAGTCAGGGGCAGGCTGTTTGCTACAGAACGTCTTAAGGGCCAGTATCCTTTTGACCTGGTTATAGATTCTGGCAGGTCTGATCTGTTTCTTTACACAGTTCACCTATTTTTCTCTTTAGTGCTGCATTTCCTAAGAGCAGCACATCTCAGTGTCCAGGGCCTAGTGGTAGTTTCTAATACAATATAGATTGATACTGACACCAATAGCCACCTGCAGAACATAGGAATTCAGTGCATTTTTCTCAGCCAGAGTTTCTTTCTGGTCATGAAACTGAGGAGATTCCTGGTGGTTTTATTGCACAGCATCCTAAGATCAGTGATCTCATGCTCTGGGCCGTGTTTCCAGCCCTGCCTGTGCTGTTGCAGTGCCCAGTAAAGCAGCCCATGAATCTCCTCAGTTGCCCCAACTGTGCTGAGCTCTGGAGACTGGCCATGTTCCTGGGAACAGGTGAAATACCCCACTGGAGGCTGTGTGGTTTGAGGAGAGGAAGGATGACCTTTGGTGGATGCAGGCAGGCATGGTGCTTTGCCCTCTCACACAGGAAGGAAAGAGATGAGGAGAAGAGCCGGAAGCTGCCTCAGGTGGGAGAGGGAACAGCACACGTCAGGCTGTTCTATGAGCAAGTGCCAGAAGAGCTGCATCCGGCACTTGGGCATCCAGATCCTGGTCCTGGCTGCCAGGGCTCATGCAGGTTGCTCCTCAGCAAGGCTTTGGGTGCAAGGCCAGGAGTTTACAAGCCTCTTTGCTGGGAGAAAATATGGGAGGCATATGTCAGTGACTTAAAGCTGGCTCCTGTTTCCCAGGGCCGGTGAGATTTTATGGCAAGGAGGGAGAGGTGTGGGCAGTGCAGGTGGAGTGTGATAGACTTCATCAGCTTCTGGGCAGTTGAACCTGAGATGTCAGTTAGGTTCTACTCCTTCTTTTACCTCAGCTGTTTAATAAGCTATTCATTTGGGCCGCAAGCACCATTTTCCGTCCAAAAAATTTGAGCTCGTCTTTCCACACCCCTTTAAATGTATTAAAAGTTTCCACACTGGTTTCTTTAAATGCTGACAGAAAGTGGGAAATGGAGAACCGTAAGTATCCTCCTTTGGCTGACCAATGAGCAGCATAGAGAGCAATGCTGGGGCAAGCCAGGATAGCTGTTTCTGCCCAAAGAAGGCCCTCATCAGGTAGTACAAGTCTGTGTTTTGGGCCTTATCCATGTGCTAGGAAGGAAAAGTGTGACATACTTCCCAGAAGTGCAGGCAGACTCATCTGCTTCCAGGGAAACTGGTAGTTTGACTCCCAGATCTTTCTGAGGAAAGCTGCTGCTCAGTGTTACCAGATGGGAATGTGTGGCTGGTAATTTGCAAAAAAAGGGCTCTTAGATCTTAGCATATGAAAGGAGAAGGCGCAATCAGGATTTATGGAAGCAAAATTTAAAACCTCTAATGAAAAAGCACTCAGGGAGGTGTAGGAAGATGAGCCAAATGTTGATTTATTAACCACTTTTTGTTTGAGAATAAATGCTTGCGCTGAGGGAGAACAGCCTGATAGACAGTTTATATAAACAAGGCAGCAGTCCTTATCTGCCTTCTCAAAAGCAGAGTGCTGACTGTTCAGCTAGTTCTGCATGTCTGGTGAGGAGGCATGAGGAGGATGATTTCAAAAGTGTCTTTGTCCTGTGTACAGAAATGAGGTATATGTTGTACAAACCTCTGAGTTATGCACTGCAGATTCCTGAGACCAAGACATGGAGACGGGCTTGGTGCCAGCACACGGCACTTGATTTTGAGAGGAAAGTTTTCATTGCTGAAGTCACTTCGGGGTACCTCTGGGGATTGGAGCTGTGCTACGCCCCAATTAACTGGAAATCGTGGGAGAGAAATAGCATATCCAGGATCTATTAGTCAGAGCTAGAGCCCATCTCTGTGGCTCTCCCAGCAGGATATGCCCAGGATCAGCTCTGAGGCTGTTCCACAGCAAGATGTGGAATGCTGTTGCATTAACAGTGGAAATGTAACATTTTCATGCAGTGGTGTTACTTGCTCTGATCCCTTACCATTTAAAAGCATTACTGATGCATGTTTGCTGTAGGTGGGGTTTCTCCCACAACAGGGGTAGCCATCTCAAAGTCTTTAAATGTATGCACAATCTGTGGTATGACTCTGGATGAAGCTCAGATGGCTTCAGCAGTGCATCTCTTAGGCTCTGAGCAGTGTGTCGTGCTCCACTTACTGCTGGAAGTCCAGCTGCAATGCTGGCTGGAATGGGCAGGGCAGTAAGAAGCGCTGTGTAACAGCAGGGTGTGAGCAAGGAAGGGGGTGTTTGCTTTTATTGACTCTTCTTTTCCAATTACAAAGCATTTTTCTTATTTAAAAGGCAGTTGTAATGGGGAATGTTTAAGGTATTTTTTAATATTAGAACTTTAGTTAATAATAAAGTCATAAAAAACTTCAAAGCATCTAGATGTTCAAAGAACCAGCTGTTGTATTCAGGAGGGAATTCCTGAGCACGTAACACAAGGTCACACATTGTAAATATAATTTGTTGCAATTGATTTATTATTATTTTGGCTGCAATTCAAGGACTGCAGTCAAAGACTTTTGTGTTTACCTCAAAAAAAAAAAATCTCAATTGAGATATCTCTCTCTTCTTTTTTGCCTTTCCACCATCCCCATCGAATTTCTGTTCCTTCTGATTGAGGATATGGTCTGACTTGAGATTTCTTTCCATTATTTTTTCAATTATATACACTAAGAACTTTATGTAATTTGAAAATCTGACGGGGCTGCTTGTGTAATCCCTGTAAGTCAAGCTGATGGCTGTTTGGAGTAATACATATAAGGTAGTGTCTGAATTTCTTACCAGGTATAACTCGGTCTCCTCTTCTCTTGCTATTGTACACTTGCATTGCTGTAAAAAGGAAGGGACTACTTGGATAAAAATGGGAAATGACCTTACTATACAATAATGTCCTAATTTTTCAGCATAATTTTCAGTGGCTTTAGACCTCCCCCCACAATGTCAGTGGAGTAAGGGCACATTATGTGTGGGGAAAACAGCTCCTACATCTTCTAGGGAGATGGGCATCATAAATCAGCTCCTGATGAAAAGCTGTGAGACCCTAGGCCCTGAGCTTTGTCCCTTGTCACTGGCAGACACCATGTTCAAACAGTGACCCGTGAAAACAAGGAGTAAGAAGAACAATTTAACCATTGATGCACAACAAATGAGCAGCTTCTTCAGTCTCAGCAAGCTGAGTGTTGTTACTCAAAACATACAACACAGGGAGAGCTCTCTTTTCTGCTCCTGTGCTTTGGGCTGTTGTAGCTGTAAGACATCATCTGATATGTTGTATCTTTAAGTTCTGGGTTTATATTCTGTGTGTTTGGATGCTCTTTTCTTGGTGTTTCTTCTTGTTTTCTTGGGATTTGCATGTTGAGGAGCTGGGGAAGATGGCAGTGTAGCATAGGGTTTGCTCCAGGGTCTCAGCATGGAGCTGGGGTAGAGTGGAATTGGGGTTTAGGAGGCAGATGGGAAGCTGTCATGCCCAGCTTCAGCTTTCCCTGCCTCTCTGTCCACTTCAAAGCCTACACGCCTGTGCACCATCCCCAGTGGGAAAATCATCTCTGTTGCAAGGGATAGCATTTGCGTGGAAATAAATAACTAAAGCAAGAAGAGCCTCTGGAACAAGGAGTATTTCTGCATTTTCTTCTAAGAAAACCCTGGGTTTATTTCTTCCAGCAGGATGCATCTGTGTGCAGCGCAGGGCATCTCTGTCAGCCTGGGCTGAGGGCTCTGGTACCATTCAGCTCTTCACTATTGAGCCAACAGCTGGAGAGAGGCTATTGCTTTTGGGGAAGCCCCTTCTCTCTGTCTCTGTCACTCTGCCAGGATGCAGAGTAAGTTTTGAAAGCCCGAAAAGCCTGTGGCCGAGGCCAGTGAAGGGGGACTATTCATGATGCTTTGTGTGTGACTGATGTGGTGAGATGCTGTGCAAGCAGTCAGTGTTGGTGGTGCTGAAGAGGGTCCAGCAGGTCAGCTTTTAGGAAATAAGGACCTGACTTCCATGAACAACCACACTAAGTATTAGCTGTTGGAAGCACTCACTGTGACTTTGGCAGGCTTGGGCTCAGCCTCTGAGTAGCTAGTTAGTAGATAAGAAATTTGCAATGTGTATTCTAGCCAATCTGTATCTTCAGATCAGGAAAGCAGCCTCTAGAAAAAGCAGTCTGTAATGATGTACTTAATATTTATCTTGGCAGTAAGTAGATAACTATATATTTCATAGTCAGAAAGGCACAAAACTGCCGAAGTCCATTAGATGAATTCAAATGTAGAGACATGGAAAAGGATCCAGGCAGTGCCAGAGAATTAGAGAGTAACAAGTAAAGCAGGAATTCTTATAGAGATAATTGCTGGATACAGTGCCATTGCTGGCAGCAGCACAATTTCATCTGGCTTTGACATTTCTGAGCTTGTGTGTAGAGGCCCAGCATGAACCATTTGGGAGGGGATGCTGCATGCTGGCTCCATGGGTGGAGGGTGGCTTTCCCTTACTTCCTGCCAGTGTGGTGCTACTGCCTTGGACTTCAAATGGTTGTGGTTTTCATTCAGGGGCGCTTTGATATGCAGCACTTGGAGCAGAGCTTTAGTGGCTGGAAGGTTTTATTTACAACCTGTCAGAGGAAATCGCAGTGGGGAGAGCTGCTGGATGGGTAGGACATGGGGGAAGGGAGAATTAAGGAGCAGCATGGAGTGGAGAGGATTTGACAGACAGAGGCTTTCTGGAGACAGAAATTGTACTTTTATCCTCAGGTAATGTGAAAACTGTAGTCTTGTGCTGTCCATACATACATGCTGTTACTTTCAGTTCAGACCATTTCTTGGGCATGATTTGACTATGGCAGTGTTTATATTCCGTAATGTTTTTGCAAAACAGTGATGGTAATTAAAGTTACCACTGACACAACCCAACTTCCTACCCCAGTGTAACCCTTGGGTTCAGAAAAAAACATTAAGAAATCTTGTTGAGAACTGGTTTTCCTTGCCTGAATAGGCATGTGGCTGCTTGGGAGAGTTAACAAAATAGAAAATTATTAAATACAGCCTATGAAATTGGGTGTTGTTCAAATGAACATGGAGTAATCTCTTGTTTATCAATGGAGTCTCTTTGTCTGTTGAAAGATAAAATTGGGAAGGGGAGAGGGACAGTGGTTCTCCCCACACACTCCCTTGTGATTTTCTTTTTAAAGCGTAGCTTGGTTGGAACAGATCTGTGACAGGTTCTTATAGTCATGATTTTTCAAAAAACATGTGTTTGGTTTCTCTCAGAGCGTGCATCCTTGCCTGTCTCACACATGGATTTAGATACAGGAATATCTTTTTTATCAGGAGCTGTGTTTCTCCTGGGTGCTGCACTCACCAAAGTGCCGCTGGCTGGGTGGGAGGCAGCAGTTTGTATTTGTAATACCGTAAGTGACATACTGAAGGAAAATTCCTGCCACTATGTAACACTTACGAGTCAAAGCCAGATGCCAGATGGATTTGGTTTTGTTTTTTTTTTAACCCCACTGTCCCTTGCACAAGCAGAAAGCTTTTCAGAGGAAGAACAACCCCCAGGTCCTGTTCTGGAGTTCAGTCATTGTATCTGAACAGAATTAATCTTCTGCCCTAAGATCACATATTCTCATGGGATTTTGATGGCTCCTTTTCCCCCAAACCATTTCCAGCCTTCTCTGGTGTGTTCAAAATGCTAGCAATTTTCTTTAAAAGTCTAATCCTTCTGTTAAGTGCCTGCCCTCTCTGTTGTTAGGAGTGAAAGGCAGGCTGGGTGGAGGGTGTACTGTACCTGGGAATTTCATGTCTGTCACGAAGATTCCTCACACGCTTTTGAGTGAAAGAGCATGGGGGTCAGGATTTTAAAAGAAATGAGCTATTGAGTTTCAGTGCTTACAAGTGATTATGCAGTTTTATTGCATGACTGAAGTGTGTGGCATTTCTGTTGCTGACAGGGAAGGCCGCTCTAATGCTCAGATTAAAGGAGATTACCAAAGAATCGGAGATGTTATGCTAAAGAACATTCAGAGTATGAAGGTAGGAATGATCCTATAACTATTAAGCTTTGACGTGGATTAACATTAGCATGCTTTTCATTTTCATATGGTGTTGCCTCTTGTGCTTGTTTTTGCCAGTTGTAACCAAGGCTTATGCTATGAAAGTTTCCTTTGATGATGTAGAAAGCATTGGGTGGGTTTCCTTGGGATTTCAGAATTGCAAGCTGATTTTAAGTTCTCCAGCCCCTTTCCTTCACTCTCCTAATACAGAAGCAGCAAACACAAAAGTTCGGGAATATTTCATTTCCAGTTCTTTTTTCCTTCAAATAAGAAGGGAAAGCATTGGAATTTGTGTGGCTGAAGAGACCGTTCAAATGCTGAATGTGCCTTTTTCATGCAAATATTCATGTTAACATGTTGCAGGATCAGTGACCATAAACTGGATATTGATTTGACTTGGGAAAGTTATATTTGTGCACTACGGTGCCAAGTTAGGTAAAAGGTTTTTGAATCATGAGAATAATTGCCTCTGATCCCTTTAAAACTAGAAGTAAAAATACATACATTAACCATAAATCTAGGTGTAATGTTCAGCAGACTTTGCAACTGTTCTTGGCCTGGCCAGAGCATTATTCTTGATGCTCTGTGTTACTGAGAAAACAGTGTGGAATGCAGGCACGGGAGCCTGTGAAAAGCCTATGGACTCGTACAGTATGGATGCAAGCTCACCTTACTGTAATGTATCTACACATCCAGGTCGGTGTGGGGCAAAACATGGCACTTCACCTTCAGCATGCAGATCTGAGGGATTTTGAAACTCTCCAATAAATCTTTCCTTGGGGATGGCCACTTGGACGTTTTGCAGTTAGTAAATGGAGCAGCCTTGAGTCCTTGGCTGGAGGAAAGGGCAATTTAATCATTACAGCTCTCCTGAGATGTTCACTAGGACTTGGTTTATCTTTCAGAAGGACAGAGAGAGATGCAGGAAAGTGAAGTGACGCACGGGCGATTAAACAGCAGATCAGAAAAAGGGAACACAGAAATCTCAATTTACCATCCCCAGCACAGACAGCCTTGTCACCAATAAGGCAGCCTTACACTCTATGCAGTGTACTTAGCCAGGAACTACTTTTCCCCTCAAGCTGTAATTCAGATGCATTGGAAGAAATGTAGAGGGGATTTTTCTACCTCCATCCCTGCACTCAAGAAGTATTCATCTCTTCACAAACTGTTTTTAGAATACCAGAGAGCTTCTGACAGACCCTGTCTCTGCTTTTGATATCCTGCAACATTAAATTGTCTGTCCTTTGCTGTCTGCAGGTCCTTCTGGGGCACTAGTCCAAAGGCAGTGTATAGTCCTCACTGTAACTTAGACCTGGCAGTGTGCTTTCATCTTTCCCATTTTCCCTTTCCCATTAGAGGGAAGATCTCTTTGCTTTGAGATCCACAACCACTGATCAGCTGATATGTAGAGGAAAGAGTCAAAAGCTAGTTCAACCTAAAAGAACTGCACAAGAAACAATAAAGTTAGATAAAACTGTATTTATTTACCATGAGACACGTTAAAAGATCTGCAAACTGACACTGCTTGTTTAACTAACATAGGAAAGAAGTTAAGAGCAAGTAATTAATGGGCAGCCTCTGTAGAAGCCCAGAGGGTCTGCTGTGTCTTTTTCTGAGTTACAGACTTGTAAAATGAATATGCAGTGTGTGGAGGAAGTGGCTTGGCTGTAGGGAAGGTATGTTTCTGGTAAACATGTCACAAATCACAGGAGAGAGAGTGTTGACTGGAAATGTGTCAAAAAGCACAAAATTCACATTAAGCCAGAATGTCTTCTCAAGTCCATTCAATTTATGCATTCAGTTTCATTTTGCTGCTGCTTAGTATTCTACCATATACTGGAAAACTTTAGTTGGCTGCTCAGAGAAGCTCTGTACATCTTGAAGAACCAGTTCACTTTTCACAAAACACAATTAATTCCCTGTAGAAATTGTTTTTAAAAATACTGTGGAATTGTTTTAAGGGGGAGTTGTGAATATCTGTGATGCTGAGACCTAAATGGAGTTACGTATTTCATGCAAACCTCATTCATTGCTGGTGTGCAGCTCCCTTGCTGGCAGTGGGATTATTTAGAAACAGAACTAAGGAGAAGAGGACGTAGTCCAAGGATGAAGAGCTTGTAACATACCCATTTCTGTCATGCAACGCCTCTGTTTTTGTGTTTGTTCCATTTCCCAGGCGATGCAACTTCTCGTTAATAAGAGGAGAGCAGAAGCTAGAAGTCCATTTGCCTGCATCTCAGTTCCCCAAAACCACCTAAGGGAACTGGGGCATCTAAATCCCTTTGTCCTTTTAGAAAATCCCATTCACATTTTTTTGCTGTCTCCATTGCACCTACTTGCATGAGCTGTGTTCATGTCATCTCCTTGCCTTTGGATTTCTCACTGATAAGAGACTTAGTTTTGTTGAATCATGTACTTTTGTTTTCCTGGGAATGCAGAGGGGGTGGGGGGGTCTGCTTCAAATGAGTAATGCTTTTTTCTCCTTGGCAAGTGAATATCAGAGCCATTGTGTTGTACAGTGATTTTGTTTGCAAAATCCCTACTGCTGTGCTAGTTGGATGTGTTATTGGATTAGGTATGGGCTGAGTCATGTCTCTCAGTGATTGTTAAGAGAGAGCCTCCTCTTTTCTTTGATGCATAAAAGCAACTGACAGTTCACCTGCGAAAGCACAATGAGATTTTAATGGAGCTGGAGAATGGGATCAAGAACTCTCGCAAGCTGGAGACGTTTTGCAGAGATTTTGAACTCCAGAAAGTCTGCTACTTGCCTCTCAATACCTTCCTCCTCAGACCTTTACACAGGCTTATGCACTACAAGCAGATAATGGAGAGGCTTTGCAAGCACTACCCTCCAAGCCACATAGACTTCAGGGATTCAAGAGGTAAGTAAGAGAAAAGACATCAGTTCTTGGAGCTGGGGAATGGCATCCAAATCCATTAGAGGCATACGGCTGGAGAAAAAGATTTTTTTTTTTAAGCCTACATCAAAAGAGGATTGAGTTGCAAAATCCAGCCCTCAGAACACCATAAACAGTACGATTAAGGTTGCTCTTCTATACACATTATGCCACAGTCTGGGCAGGTACTTGGAACAGAATTCTGCTGGGGGTTATTAAACATACAGAAATGAGAGCAGGTTCAGGAAGTCTCTTGAACTGAAAACAGTTGGGAGGTTGGGAGGGAGCACAGGGAATATACCATATGTGCTTGTGTTGTTCCTAGCTTTCCCTAGAGATCCTCTAATAACACAAAATACTAGCCCAGGTGAACCTTTGGTCTGACCCAGTAGGGCTGTTGTTATTATGTCTAACTGTTATTTGTCTTTTTTTTCAAGATATACAATTTGCTCTGTTACCATTTCCGTGTTTCAGGAGCTCAAAGCAGCCAGCATGGGTTGGTTTTGGGTTTGGGGTTGGTTTTTTTTTTTTTCAAACATGAAGAAATTGCTCTCCTGTAGCCTGAACTCGCTGCCTGCCATTTCTTTCTGATGGTTTGCTCTCCTTCCTCCTCGCCCCCGTCCTCCACACCTCTTGTAAGCTTTGTGTGGTTAAGGATAACTCCGTTATCTGGACAGCATTGGTGAAGATCTGTGGAAGAGCTTGGGCAGGGAGCAGCGCTCAGCACGACTGCTCCCAGGCATAAGGTGTGAGCTGAGCTCCCTCAGATTCTGTGGGATGAGACCCACAGCAGGCAGTGCCCAGAATGCAGAGCTAACCTGACCTGTGGCAATAGGAAGTGCCACAGAGACCTGTGACACTGGAGTGCTGTGTGACACAGGTGTTGGCCCAAATGTCGCTGCTGCCTGAATGATCTCAAACAAGGCAGCAAGTAGTGCCTGCAATTTTCAGCCAAGGCTAGAGGATGAGGATGATGTGTCCATTCTCCTCTCCCCAGAGAGAGTAGCAGTCTGATTCCTGCTCCACTTTTGTAAAGGATACGAACATGAGATTCACAGGTGAAAATAAGAGAACATGAGAAGGACAGTGTGACTTAGAGACCCCATCACTCTGGGATCAGTCTCTCACTAAGGTGTTTACAGATTCTTCTTAAAGGTCATAGTCTACAGGAAGCAAAAAAAAAAGTGAATTGATTCCCAGCAGAGAGCATAGGTCTCCCACTAGCAGGTGGATGAACTGAGCAATGATGTAAGAAGGAGAATGGAACCGCTGTTACTGTTCATGTGGCTGTGGTTTTTTAACACAAATGGCTGTAACTGCTCTTCTGGCACTGAAGTCAGCCTGTGTCTTTGGCCCATTCAGAGACTGCCCACCCATCCAGGTGTATCAAGGCTGGTGCTCCCATACATGATGGCACAGGCAGTGTCTTTGGAGAGAATGGAGTAGAGCTGTGAGGTGGCTCAGTGATGTGCAGCCGTTTGGTTGTTCTCGAGGATGGGACTGAGGACAGACCCCAAGATGTTTGCCATCTGAAATGATACAATAAGTGACACTGCCATTTCCTGCTGTTTTCAAATAGGAACCTGACCCAGTGTGCTGCAAGCAGGGGGGAAAACGCTTTTTTTTCAAGCATAAAGAGCATCTCTAGATTGATCAGAGTTGTAGGAATTTAAGTCCTTTATGAAAACTCATTCACTGGTGCTCTGGATTGACCCTACTGTACTTAAAAAGTTCCTGTGGCTAAAAGAGAGCAAACTTCTGGTTTAGGAAAATAGACTGTCTCTTCATCACAACACTCCACCCCTTCCACGGTGTAAGATGATGTTCAGAGTTTGTGTGGGTTTTAGTCTGCCTGAGTAGCTTTATGCTCTCCAGAAGAGTAGCACAAGGAGATTCATGAGCTGGGTACTGCCGACAAAAGCTGTATTTCTTTTTGAACATTCTTGTAAATTTTTAATAAGCACTTTATGGATTTGTCCATCTAGCTGCTTTGGCTGAGATTTCTGAAATGGTGGCTCAGCTCCACGGTAATATGATAAAGATGGAGAATTTCCAGAAGCTGCATGAACTGAAGAAAGACTTGATAGGCATGGACAATCTGGTGATCCCAGGAAGGGTAAGTAACAGAGTTGGGATCAAGATTTGATACAATTTCAAATCATTAGGTATGTTTTAAAAACCTGTTTATTAGGGGCAGGTGTGAAATTGCCTTTCCTCAAACAAACCTTTTTCTGTCACTAAAAACTGTCAGATGTAAACATAATAATGCCAAATGTCATGGTTTAACCCCAGCCAGCAGCCAAGACCCACACAGCTGCTTGCTCACTGCCCCAACAACAGGACCAGGGAGAGAATCAGAAGGGTAAAAGCAAGAGCACTCGTGGGTTGAGATAAGGACAGTTTAATAGGGAACGCAGAAGCCACACACACAAGCAAAGCAAAACAAGGAGTTCATTCACTGCTTCCCATGGGCAGGCAGGTGTTCAGCCACCTCCCGGAGAGCAGGGCCCCATCACGTGTAATGGGGAGTTGAAATGCCATCACTCCAAATGTCTCCCTCCTCCTTCTTCTTCCCTCCACTTTACATACTGAGCATGATGTCATCTGGTCTGGAATATCCCTTTGGTCAGTTGGGGTCACCTGTCCTGGCTGTGTCTCCTCCCAACCTCCCATGCACCTCCAACTTCCTCACCAGCGTGCCAGTAGGAAAAGCAGAAAAGGCCTTGGCTCTGTGTAAGCCCAGCTCAGCAGTAACAAAAACATCTCTTTATTATCAACCCTGTGTTCAGCTACTTGTGCCCAGCACAAATCCAAGACACAGCCCCATAGCAGCCATGGTGAAGAAACTAACTCTACCCCAGCTGAAACCAGCACACCATAGAAAACAGCACCTTTAAAGCAGGAAAGGCAATCCTCTTTACTACCTTTTTACTGATTCTTTAAGCTCTGTCTTTTGTATAGATTTGGACAGTTTTAGGAAATTTCAAATATCTTTTACAACAGAGGCAATAAAAATGGAGTATTTATCACAGCATTCAGAACTTGAGCAGTTGCACATTTTATGCTGCCCTTATTTTCTTTTCCCAGCCCTCGATGCTCGAGCTTGACAGATTAAAGACAAGTAAGGTATTTGTGCTGGGGTACCTTCAGCCCTTTCACCATGCCTTGCTTTGAAACTCATGGCCCTGGGGAGGAGCAGTCTCTTCAGTCTACATGTAACATTAGGCAATAATTTTTGAGACAGTGTTGCCTTAAATAAACACTTTTAATTCTGGTATAAGAATACCAACATCTCTTTTTTACTTACCATGCTTTTTTAAAAGCGAAGGCTCATTTCAGAAGAAATGAGCCACTGTGTAATATTTGTAGCCTTTTTTATTTTCCTAGGCAAATGTATCTGTGTGTGCAAACTTGACAGTTGTCTGTTGCTGAAGTAGTTTCCTCCCCATCCCTTTGACTTTTGTGTGTAATACCCAAAACCAGAACGTGCAGCCAGGTTTGAAGTTGATGTGCCATTGGGAAGGCAGTGCTGAGCACAGGTATTTCTGGATTTGTGGCTGTTCTCCACTCCCTCCCTTTACATCTTCCCTGTCTCCAAGCAGCTGCCACAGCTCATGTTTCTTTCTAGTGATCCACAGACTGTTCACATCCTTGGCAAGTCCCTCGGGACATTTCACAGCCTGTGCATCTCTCTGTCACATGAAATTAAATGCTGTCATTGGGTGTTTCTGCTACCCTTGTCTATTTAAAGTCTGAGCAGTCTTCCTGTCCTAGGAAGTTCAAGGAAAAGGCAGATGGGGGGGCAGAAGTTGTTCGCCTGCCAAGGCAAGAAGCATTGGCCACCACGCTCTGGCACATGCCCAGGGTGTTGCTGCTTCCAGCCCTTTGGCTGCTCTTCTGGCTCTTACTCAAATCCCTGCCCTTGTGCAGGCAGGGCTGGGAGGCAAATGCCACTGTAACCCCATCCTCTTCAGGTTGTCCCAGAGCGGGATGTCTGCTGCTGCCAAGCTGGTTCCTGTGCTGGACATGAAAACCTCTTGTGGCTGGTTGTACGGGCAGGTGGCAGTGACCTGCAGCTCTGGAGTGGTCACCACCGCTGGCTGTGGTGGTGTTGAGCCTGCCAGGGACTATCAGGTGGTACCACATGGTACTAATTGTGATTAATATTCCTTGGAGGCCAACAACAGCTTCCAGTGGCCTCTCTGGTAGCATGAGCCTACTGTGGTATAGGGATAACCTCCTCTAGCCACGTTTCCACCCTTTAGCCCGTAGGCAGTGCAGGTGGGGGCACTGGACACACCACAGCAAGCCTAAGGTGTTCAGATTGGTTCTCTGAACAGGTTAATCTTAGCCAGCTTATTCCTAAATGCAGGTGATTTAGGTGCTTTATATAGGAGTAGAATGACCTTAGAAAGACGGTAGTAAATAAATATAAACCTCTTAGCAGAAGTTGGAGGGAGAAAAATTATATGAAAAATGGTATTTTTGTGGATTTCAGAGAAATATAAGGGTGAGTTACTACATAGTTCACAGTAAGCCCAGGAAATCCAGCTTTATGAAAGTTTTAGATGTGCTACTTTTCCTCTATTTCCATCCCTAAACATTCTTAAACACTATGGTCTGAATTAATGTGCTGTATTATATGACATGGATGGTGCTGGGATAACCCACACTCCCAGACAAATGTCTTTCTTTGTCTGCTGCTCATGGTGATGTTGAGTTGTGTAGCTGGTGTAACATTGCAGTGAATGAGGGCAATGTATGCCATATGCACCACAGAAGATCACCAGTGGCTAACCAAGAACATATATATCATTAGTTTTTATGTCATTTGTGCTGTGAAAAATACTCATTAAAAACTGACGAAAGAGGGAGCTGTCTGAAGGAATTAATGTCAGGTAAAGACAATTTTGCTTGGCTGAATTTTCTTAAAATGAATGAAAGGAGTTTATCCTAAAGACAGTTACAAATGGAATTATCCTGTAAATTAGATTTCTAACATATTTAATAAAATTAAAAGTCTTGGTAACTGATAGTCAAGTCATTTGTATGACCAAGTAGTCATATTTCTCTTTACATACTTTAAAAAAATCATCATTTTTGCAGAAGATACATTTTTGTTTTGTGTTTGTTTCCCACAGGAGTTTATTAGACTGGGCAGTCTTAGTAAATTGTCTGGAAAAGGTTTACAGCAACGGATGTTCTTTCTGGTAAGCAAGAAGACAATTTTTCTTTATACAGTGAAATGTAACTCTAAGCATCTACTAGACATAACTGTTAGACTTGAATTTTGAATTACAGTAAGTATTTTTAGACAGCCTTATTTAAATTAACAAAGTACATCACCCGTGCAGCTGGTTGTTAAGAACCTAGATTTCTGTTCAAATCCAATATTCTCTTTGTAACTGCTTCTTACAAAGATAAAACTATTTTTCATATGACAATGTGAATATAATAATAAAATAATACCTCCTTGCACCTTGTTTTAAATAAGAGCAGAGTCATTGCAAAATGAAAAGTGGCACCAGGGATAGTGATTGTATTGAGGAAAGAAGATAAAGAGTGACTCCTGGTGATATGAACAATAATTCTCACAATGCTCTCAGAACACATTACAGAACCAAATTTTTCCATAAACCCTTCAGTTTCAGCATGAGTGCCCAGCATGTTGATGGACCTGCCTGTACTTGGAGATACATTTTGTGGCTTCTGAACTAGAAAAGTTTGTCTCCTCCCACCACTTTCACGTGACAGTGATCCCACTCTGTCTCTGATCCACAGAAGTCCACTGAATAGTTCCTCCTCTCTTTTCTTCGCACCCAGCTGATTTGCTGCCAAGCTCCCCATCTTACTGCTGCTGTGCACTTGGTGCTGGGGCCCTGGGATGCCCAGCAGAGTGCACAGATTTTTTAGTGCACAAAACACTGAAGAGTCAGGGCACTGTGGCAGAAAAATGCTTTCTTGGCTTCTTGTGTGCAAAAGGTGAAGGCAGTGGCTGTGTAGAAAAGCTTGTGAGTGTGGTAGTTTTTACAAGGTGTTTGACATTTAATCTTTCAAATGGGCCAAAGATATAACCCAATAAGTCTACCTGGCTAGGATTATCCTCTGCCTTTAAAGGCACTGAAGAGGAAACCTAATGAATACAGTGCATATTTTCTTGCATACCAACAGATACTAGATGATGCCTTGGTATTATACCTGTATAAAACATTAAAAATCTGAGACTAGACTCTGAAGTCAGTTGCTCACACTGCCAAAGAAATCTTTTATCTGTCTTAAGCGCCAGAATCTATTTGGAGGTAAAATCCCAGGTCAGTACTGTGGGATTCCACATACATGTGAATCATTGGCAAAATTAAATCCCCCTCTAGCGGCTGATCCACAAAGCTTTGTGAATTACTGCTGCTGCGCTGTAGAGGTCTGTGGTGAGAGCTCTGTTTCACACCACAGACTGTGATTTTCTTAATGCAGCCATCTGGTTTGAGAAAAATACCCTTTGACTCAGGTAGCCCAGTGAAAATACTCTGTTTATTTTATGGCAGCAAAATGCAGGCGGTCATTTGACATGCTTCAGACAACTGTTGTTACCTGCAGAAAGCTCTACAAATTGAGATTCTCAGTCTTGGTATTTTTAGCTTAAACCATCTACCTTAGAACAGGTCTCCCAGCTTCCTTCTGAATAGGGGGAGTAAAAGACAGCCACTCTGTTTATAAGGGCTGAGTTGGACACACCTCTTGGGCACGTTTTCTTATCTTTTCACTCAAAGCAGGAGTAAATATTGGTGAAACATACACCTTCTGTAGCTTCAAAGTGCAGCAGAGTGTGAGATGTACCACTCTGTTTCACTGCTGTTGAGGCTTGATAGTTCCGACCCAGAGATCACAAAGGGAGTATTAGAAGGCATTGGAAAATACCCAGTGGAAAATTATGGAGACATACCTAAAACTAGCTGGAAAGGAAGGCAGGGAAGATAACATTAGGTGGTGGAATGTCACAGAAGCTATTATTTTGGATTCATGCATTAGGATTGCCATATAAATACTCAGCTTTCCTGTATTCACCATTCTGATTTTTCTTTCACATACATACACGCCAACCAACATCATTCTAATGATGCTTATTCTTGCTTTTTAGTTCAATGATGTCTTGTTGTACACAAGTAGAGGACTGACAGCATCCAACCAGTTTAAAGTCCATGGGCATCTTCCACTGTATGGCATGACAGTAAGTATTGTGAGAACTTAAGGGATTCGTGCTTAAGTGGCCATTTGTGGTCCCACCTTAATTGCTTGATGAATTTCTGCTGGGCTGAAAACAGCAGCAGCGGGGGGTGTTCTCTGATTCCGTCTTGGGTTCGGCATCTGTTCCTGCAGCCTTCTGCACAGAGGTGATCACATAGCAAAAGTGAGGGGGAAAAGGCATTTTTGAGGGCTGCTTCCTCACAATGCAAACTTCCCTGGAGATGGGTTCTTGAATTTTTTTCAACCATTAATTTGACCATGATTCTTACAAGTAATTCATCACCAATTCACTATAGACACACAAGACAAGTAAACAGTAGCGACAATCTAATTTGTATAAAAAAGCATTTCCTAATGTTTCCATTTCTGTATCTTAGAGCCAAAGTAGTGGGAATCTGGCAGCAAAATGTCATTTGGAGCTCTTATTGCAATTCTTCTGGAAAACAGCCAGTTCAAGCCAACAGCACCTATTTACCTCTTTTTGCATTGTTTCAAAAATATTTTTGCTGATTTCAAAACACTTTCATTCCCTCCATTACTTTCAATGGAACTTCTCACTGGTTTGTGTCTATTCTATACGGTTGTCCTGAGAATTGAGTTCAGTAGTCACTACCACAGTAACTGATTTTCTCTAAACACTTGCAAGGTTTCAAGTTTTATCTAGTGTTTCAAGGCATCTGCTCAGTTCTTGATGGCCATTTGGCCTGGACTTGCTCTGGACTTGCTCACAACAGAACTCTGCTATGCTGCAGTTTCCAGAGCACTCCCAGCCCTTTAACACATCCTTTTGTACAATAAATCACTCTTCTGATAAAAATACTTTCTTTGACACAAGGCAGACAAAGCCATGCTTTTGGTTTAAGAGGTTATTGCAGAACTTACTATTCTTCCAGCACGCAAGGCACTGTTTTTTTCCTCAATACCTAGCTCAAATTTGTTTGTGAGCATTTCTCCTAGTTTTCTTTTCCCCAATGGTAAGAGCTCAATTCAGTTCACTGTTTCACCTTAATAAATATGTGCTTCCTGCAATCTGACTGCATTTGGCCTTTTATCTCTCAGATGGAAGAAAGTGAGGAGGAATGGGGAGTTCCTCACTGTCTAACACTACGAGGTCAACACCAGTCCATCGTTGTTGCTGCAAGGTAATTCACTGGAGACAAAGTCCACATGTGCATTGTATTTCTCTGCAGCTATCACAGTGGGACAGAGAGGCATCATTTTGTTTGTATTTGCTCCTAAAACAATCTCCTCAAAGGTATATTCTTTTGTGAAAGCCACTTGTTAAGAAAAAAGTGGATGGGACATAATAGAGTTACAATTGTGCAAGCTGGAACCAAAACTAGGCTATCAGGAAAAAAAAAGTAGCATCTTGTGTCTGAATTTATTTAATTCAGAAGTAAGCTCGGCTTGTGTCTATTTCTTAGAGTTTGCTTTCAGCCTGTATGAAAGTGAATAAAACCTGAATTTTCATTGTTAGTACCCGTGCTGAAATGGACAAATGGACTGAGGACATCCAGATGGCAATAGACCTGGCAGAGAAAAGCAGTGGCCCTGCCCCAGAGTTACTGGCAAGCAGCCCACCTGATAATAGTAAGTAAATGCCAGAGAATAAGGTTTATTCACTTTTGTCAATATGATTGGTGGTTGCTTCTAAGCAAAGTGGTGAAAACTGCTGGCCATAGGTCAAACTGATACATTGAAAGTGGATTTATATACATATATATGTATAGATATATTGATATATGTGCCATTTTAATTTTCTTGTTGATGTTAGCAGAAAGTTTCATTGAATAGAGAAGTGACTTAAGCATAATGATTCCAGGAACTATTTAACACGATTTGGGCAGTGCCTGTCCTTGGAAGGTATTAAAAACACCAACAAAGCATGGTAGTTAGTCTTTAATTCTAACATTTGCAGAAACACATAAAATAATTATATAAAATGTAATAATCTATTTAAAGTCTGCACAAAATTATTTCTAAAATGGTGTTTTAAAATTAGTTCACAATACTGTGGACAGAATGGATTGTTTAATTTTTCCAATTATATATGTTGTTGCATAGAGGAAGAAAGATGCTTTTTCCCTGCATTTCATAGAGTCTCCTGATGAAACTACTGTAGACCAGGAATCTGAGGACGACCTCAGTGCATCCCGCACCTCACTCGAACGTCAGTCACCACACCGTGGCAACACTACGGTGCACGTCTGCTGGCACAGAAATACCAGTGTTTCAATGATCGACTTTAGTGTTGCTGTGGAGGTATCTGCCTCAGAACGACCTGAACTGCAGCTCCAGGCTCGCTTTTGAATGACAATTTCCTTTTTGCTCCTCCTTAACAAGTGCACTGTTCCCTTGTCTCCTTCTGGGGAAGTTTCAGGCACGCTTATTAAACCGCCTCCCATATCCTCAAATGCTGGCATAAACCGTCACTCAAGAAGCACGTATCTGCTCCTGTCGTGCACCTCTGTACCGTTAGAGCAGTAATTTTCATAGAAGCAACTGTCCAGAAAAAAAGCTGATGCCCTTTAAAATGTAAAGCAGTTCAAACTGTCTTAATGCTTTCCGTTACAGAGGCATTAAGTCATTGCTCGAGCGGAAAGGATATTGTCTTTAGCTGCTGCAGCCAGAGTTTTAATTATGTGTATTACTAACTTATTTCTTTACCTAGCCATCTTTTCTGGAACTTTGTCTCATTGCTCAGTCTCATCTGCTTTTTCTTTATTTGCATTTTCCACCTCAAAACAAACCCCGTTTTTTACCCCTCTGATCACAGCTAAGCCAATTTGATCCACAATTGTTAATTCTGTATGCAACAGCCGAGGTGCAGACATTGTCTTTTCAAAGATTGAAACTACCTAGCTCAGTGTAGGTTTTACAATGAGGTGGTAAGCCTGCTGTGGTGTTCTTCCTTCACCCAAGAGAGTCCAAGGAGCTCTGCGTACTTTATCACAGCCCTCATCAAATGGAAATTTATGCTCTATGAAAATGGAAAAAGGAATCTTAAAGCTGAGTGGATTTGCACTCAAGTGGCAGCCCTCAGACATCAGGCCACCATTGCTCTAGAGAAGATGCACTGATGCAGAACATAGTGATGCAAGGAAAAACATATTCACAGGTTGCGTAACTGCCTCTGTTTTTAAACAGGAGGTGAGTTTGTTGCTGAAATATGACAAGATTATTCTGTACTAAAAAATGCTGACTGTAGAGCCTCATTTCAATTCCACGTAGGTGGGATTTTCTGCTCTTTATGCCCTTTATACCCTATATCCTGCAAGGGAGGAATAGTTCAGCACAGGATAAGGTCTCATATTTTTCCCTAAAGCAGAGGGCTTATCACAAATAGATATAAAACTTACACCAGTGACTCATTCTAATGATTAAAACATTCAGTTAGGCAAATCTAACTAAGTCTGAGATCAGTGCTCATTGTTGCTCATTTTTGTTCCTTCCCTGTGCCTCAAATGAACACAAAGCAGCGAAGACCAAGCACACCCTGGAGCCATGCGTTGTTCTGTGAAAACATCTTCAGCTCCACTACTGCTCCATGCGTGGCAGGTCCCACTCATGCTCACGTCATTCTGTCGGTGACTCTCACTTCAGCATTGTCGTTTATTTTCTTTGTGTCTCTCCCTCCTTTCTGTCTCTCTCGTGGTAGAAGATCCTCTCTCTGTCAGTGACTGTTCCTCCCTACCTGCTGGACTGATCAGTGATCAGCGGCCTGTTTCCATTTCATATGTCTGCTGGTACCGAATGCAAAGCCTGTCCTTTTATGATATCCTCCAGAGTAATGAGGTAACAGAAAATTAAGGAGTACACCTGTGACTTAGAGCAAGGAGGCAGTAGGCCAGAAATCAGAGAATAGGATGATTTAAAGGAAAGGCTTTAATGCATATCCAAGGCTGGTGAAAACAGAACTTTTTAAGACTCCTTCATTTGTAGTAGCTACACCAGGACCCCCAGATTTTGACTATTAAGCTTTACAGATTAAGTTATTAGCTTCTGTATTAGATAAAGAGAATGATGTAAACAGCTGTTGTGATCGAGGCAGGAGCCCTCACAGTCAACAAGGAATGGGAAGTCATTAATAATTCACTGAGAACTCCTGTTTTCATTTGCAAGGAACAATGATGGTCTGCTTTCCATCTTCACTATGTGAAGAGCAGTTTCTTCAACCAGCCATTAAATACATGTACTTGGTTATGGCTTTCTCCTCCTTTTTGTTAAACTATCCAAAATCCAGCTAAAAATAAGGTTAACAGTCCTTGTTTTTGAAATCTTTGAAAAGTACCATGTGAGCTCTCTGGTTACAGAGACCACAGTCTCTATGTGCAATTCTAAAGTATGTCATAATTTTCCTTTACATCACAAATTCATGTCAGACTTTCTGTTTCCATTCTATTCACATATCATTCTAAAAGAACAGAGTAGGATTAACAAGACTGAAATGTAGTAATATATTGCTGAAAGCCACCTCCATGGATAAAATGATTAGTGTAGTAGCATTGAGTTTTCAGAAGTACCCAGCTGCAAACAAAAAAATACATTACATAAAGTACTACTCAGCAGTAGAAAAATGCAGAAGAAAAGTACGTCCATTCAATTGAAGCATTTTCCTGTACAACCAGGTCACATAAAACCAGATAAAAGCAAATGATTTTTCTTACAATAATTAAGCTTCAGGTACTTTTCACTGTTTTACTTGGCTGCTTTTGATCTGTTTCAGAACCAGCTGTCTGGAAATCTCCTAAGAAAATTCAAAAACAGCAATGGGTGGCAGAAGCTATGGGTGGTGTTCACCAACTTCTGCATGTTCTTCTATAAATCGCACCAGGTAACCAACTGGGCAAGTGTGAGTGGCTGGAGAAGACAGTATGAGGTTCTTTTCCAAAGAGGGACAGCTCCACATACAGCCTTCACTGCCACTGGCACACAGAGCAGGGCACACTCTGCTCTTGGGTCAGTTCTTTCCTGAAGCTTTCAACAGTCACAGTACAGATCATTCTTGAAAGCACAGCAGAGCTCACCACTGCTCAGAAGCTGCGGTGCAAGTTTAAACTAGGCTTTTCTCTTGCACAAATTCTAAGATCATTACAATTAAAAACTTAAAAATGACTTAAAAATTTTGTTTACCATTGCTGACACTTAAGCCAAACAAGAGAGAACAGCAGTCACTGATTTAGTCCACCTGAGCAAACATCTGGGATTTCTGTCTAGAATCTGTTGGACTTTTGCATCTGTTTGAGCAGGGCATAAGCACAAAGTAACTTGAGTTGCTACATTGTGCTTTCATGTTATAGAAATCCTTAATGATTAAAGGAGGAATTGGAGGATATTCTACACGTAAGAGGGATGAAGAAATCATTTGCCATACAGTAAAAGGACTTTAGCAGTGAACCTGCCAGGTGGCCAGCACACCTCTAAAGGATTAGGTGTTTGCAAGGCAAGGATGAACCTGTGTGGTGCCCTGCCAGTGGCAAATGATGGAGCCTTATGTTCATCAGTTTGAAAGTAGTGAAACTCCAAGATATCAGCCAGCTTTCCTTCAAGGGAGTACTGATAGGATCAGCCTGCAGCAGATCCTTATGCGAAGGGTCTATAATGATGACCAATTGAAAGTACCAGACAATTAATTTTATTGCAATTGTATAAATCTGTTATTTTTCCGCACATGTAGAAATGCAGTGACCTTTAAATGAGTGTGTAGCTGCCTTCCATTTACTTACGTGCTCTCTTTACTTAAGGGCATTTGATCTCACAGCACTTTCCATCATATCTTTTCAGGACAATCATCCTTTAGCCAGCCTTCCTTTATTGGGCTATTCACTTACCCTTCCTTCTGAATCTGAAAACATTCACAAAGATTATGTGTTCAAGCTGCATTTCAAATCCCATGTGTACTACTTCAGGGCTGAAAGTGAATACACCTTTGAAAGGTAAGTTTGTTTTCTTTTAGAGAAATTTTTTGTTAAATTCCAGGAGCATTCTTCCAAAGGTGAGTAGATGCAAAGTTTAATAAATTGGTTCAGTAATACACGCACATGGTTCAGCACAACTGGAGAAAGAACCTTTAAAATTATAAAAGAAATTTTAAACCTGATACCGCTAAAATCACATGATTGGTTTTGATGGTATGGAAGCAGTAATAGTAATTACTGCAAAACCTGGAATTATCCAATCAAAATTGATCAGGCTGGCTGTATGGGGAGCTCCATATCTCAGACTTCAGGAAGCATGTGAACAGATCACAGGACATCTCAGTAGCTCTTCAGAACAGCTTTGCTTCCTCTAGTACAACTTCATGGAAAATCCACACCTGAAATAAAATACCAGTTTTTATAGAAGCAGCTGTTCCTCCTACATATTTATGCCACTTCACCATGTAATTTTTACACTTCCCACTGAACATCAGATACATGGAGAGCTGGGGAAAAGGCACTACTCCTCCTAATTTGTGGTTTGTGATTGTTCATACATGGAACTAATTTAGTCCTTTTATATGAGGCATGAGCATGTCAAAAATCATGACATCTTCGTCAAAGAAAGCTATTCTTAACTTTTAGCCATGTCAGTCTAAAACTATAAACGAGGCAGATTGTGGGAAAGTGGTGATAAAATAAAACCACACAATGCCTTTATCAGTTCTAGGAAAAAGAAGTAGAAATTGCAGCTAAAGTACATTTTTTTGCTCTTAAATTAAGAATGGTTGATCTCAATTGCTCATTGCTTGGACAACTCAGAAAAAAGATATTTGGTGTCTGCAGAGCAAGTAAAACTACTACTAACTTCATGAGTTTTGGGTCCCATACCTGCTGTCTGTTCTCTCTAAACCTCCTTACAGTCATGGCAATTGTGTGGATCCCCTTGACTTCAGATAGACTTAGGGGTGAAGTAGGAAGATGCTCCCACAGGCACTGAAAATCAAACTGTACAACCAATAGCACAGACCGTATCTGTCAAGAAATCCTCCCCGGCAACTGACCTTTCTTTTGTTTGTGCCTCTCCTCGTGCCTCCTCACAGATGGATGGAAGTGATCCGAAGTGCCACCAGCTCTGCCTCACGCCCTCGAGCTCTGAGTCACAAAGAGCCTCACGCCTATTGACAGCTAAACAAGCCGTTGTGTTGATTGTCCAGCAGCTGCTGATTTTCTAGAGGACATTTGAAACTCTTTTTCTCCCTCCAAGTTTAAGAAAACTTACACTTTGGTAAAAGAAGAGAATAAGTATGGTTTTGCAGAATCTTTCACAATTCCTCAGCAAAACTGTTTAAGTTCTCCGTATATACAAACTAGCTTACCATCATCCCAGTGGCTGCGGTTTGTTTCATGTCTTGTATTTTGTCATTCTGTGCTGTTTTTAGCTTGTGCCAGTATTAAAATATTGTCCTTATTAGAGTGCCAAATGCCAAAAGACAGTTTGTTGCCTCAAAGATTGCACCTAAAAAAACTCCCAGATGACTGAAATCTGAAAACTTTCTCCTCTGAGGCAAACACTATTTTCTTCTCTTTTCATAAAAGTATATTATTTTTTTTTACCATGTTAATCTGTAGACTGCTGGGCTTTTAAATGTAGATGAATTTTCACAATATAGAATATAATTATATATACAGCAAGCAGTCTAACAGGAATGAGATAACTTTCAGATTTCATGCTTTTTTTCTCAGTCTTTCTACATTTAATCAGCAACAATTTACTAATTTTCTATGTTTAACAAGGAAACAGTTTACAGCTCATTGTCATTTCCCTTTGGGGTTACAAATCCATGTGGTATAAATAAAGTATAGGGTTCTTACCTAACCATTTTCTTGGTGCAAGTTGACCAAATTGTTCATCTGTTGGCTTTGAAAAGTGAGTACTACTTGGAAGACAAAAAATCTTTAAAATAATCCAGTGCAATATTATTTGGGCTGTTAATGTACTGTGAATGGTATGTACAAGAAGAAATTAAAGGCTGTGGTGACATTCTGCTGTTTGTTTTACGAACTTGAAAGAAAACCTGTATGCTACAAGAACCGCAGCTATTTGTGATTCATTTGTAATGTTTTGGTAACTAAATTGCTCTAAGCTTTAGTACTGGGGGTACTACTGAAGCCCCAAGTTTTCATCCTGCTTGCTACACATCCCAAATTGACTTCCAGTTTATTGTCGGAATTTCAGTCTCTTCCTCTCTCTCCCGGGGCTCAGGCAGAGAGAGCGACTTACACAACCTGCAGCCGAATTACCTATTTTGTATGCCTGGCTTTAACAGCAGCTGGCACTCCATTTTGGATAAGCTGGTGGTGCACTGAGAAGGTTGGCAGCACTGTATCTACAAGGCTTAGATGCCTTTGCTCAAGTTTTAAGAAACACTGTTACCAGGGTGATGTAAAACTTCCATTAGCAGAAGTTTGATGTGCTGGTAACCCCCATCACCATTACATGCCTTGGAGGAAGCACAGTGCTAAGCAGAGGGGGCCTGAAGGTCAGTCTGGGAAACGAAGCTGGGAAGTTCGATCCCTGCTTTTTCTTCATCCAGCTCCTCGCTTTGTTAATGGCTTATCTGTGTGCAATGTGTAAAATGGCTTCTTACAGCTTTGCTCACAACAAAAGGGAATAAAATACCTCACAATACCATTGTACATATGCCTGTTTTGAGACAGTAAAGACTTCTTTCTATTACCCCCGACCTCAAACATACCTCCATCCAAGATGAGGATGGGTTCCTAACCCCTTAGGACATGCAGCAGTCCCCATGGCCAAATCCAAGCACACCTTGACAAAGGGAAACTCTTTTCAGAGCATTTCCTTCACCTGCATGGAAACTTTCAGCCCCCTGGACAGGTAGCATTCTGCAGTTGCTCTTTTCCTCAGCTATTGCCCCTGGCTCTCCATACCAACGCAATAATCACACCTACCCTAGAGCATTGCCTCTGCCTAGGATGTGCTAAGGACAAACTTGGAAACTAGGTAGGAAAATCTGAAGCCCATTTTCCCAGCTGCAGCGCCCACTGCCTTGTCCATTCCAAGCCTGTGACCCACCTCTGTATTAACAGAATTCCAGTGCTTCAGGACTGACCTGGACTGTGACCAATGATCTGTGTAGCGAGGAGAAGACGAAATAACACAGCATAAATGAACAACAACTCAGCTGTAGCCTTACTGGTCTGGAACAACAATGCTGAAAAAGCAACAGCACTTGATGTTGCTATGAAGTAAAAGGCTGCAGACCTGATCCCACCAAAAATTATTATTACTGAGTGGTCAAACAGTACCTGTAACACCTTAGGGCCCTGCCTCTTCCCTTTAGAATTGTTATCTCTAACCGTGAAAAGATTTTTTAAAATGGAAATTATATTGAGGGCCATGCCCCTAATTCAGCCACAATTGAATTTTAATTTAGAACCCTGGGGCTTGTTGGATACAATCTTCATTAACTGTTATCTGCTTTAGTAGTTTACTCTGAACCATCAAAAGAAATCAAGTAACACCTTTTCTCAGCAAGCTGCATTTTCATACAAGGTGAATTTGGAAAATAAGGCAAAGACCAAGATACAGTATTTATCCTTAACAGCAGAGACCAAGCTAGGCTGTGGATGCAACTTTCAGAGTACCTACCTAATCACCATTTTTACCTTTTTGTATTATATTTTTCTTATAGAAAAGAAAGGTTTAAAGTAAGATTCTTTTTCTTCTCTACTAGTGCGATTTTTTAAATCCTTTTTTAAAATGGAGCCACATGAACTGCTGTCCACTGTCAGCATTTTTCTAGTTGTCTATTCCCAGGATTAACCCAAAAATGAAGTGATGGTAAGAGAGTAAAGTCTACTGTCTTGGTTGTATCTTGGAACCAGGCAGAGTCCGCGTGTGAATAAAACTCAATGTACTAGAGCAATGTAATATAGCACCACTTGTTTTTAACCCTGATTCACATCATATTGCTGCTTGTTCAGACAAGAACAGCCTGCAGAGAGGCAGGGTCACTCTGTGCCAGGTCAGGAGCCATCACTAAACATTCCTGTCTCAGCTGCAGGAAAACCTCAAACTGGGCACTCCAGGAGATGTACTGCTGGTGTTGTTATGACTCACCATGAAATAGTTGCCAGTTTCCAATAAGGAAGAAATAAAAACAAAACGGGGACTTTACTGCCATAGGAGGTTGCACCACAGGCAAAGGGATCAGAAACACCTGGACTCCTGTGGTTTTTTCAACAAGATTAAGCATCGCCACCATTTATCTGCTGTCTACTTTAACCTCTGTTGTGTTTGATAATATACCTCAAACCTACCTCTTTTCAGAACATTTTATTTAAACAACACTGACACCTTAATGCCTTTGTAAATTTAGCTGAAACCAGACAAAAATGACAGACTGAAAGACAAGGCAGCAGGTAGGGGAAAACCTGCTGTGATTTCAGAAATCTTGATAAAAGAGAGACAAAATCAGGTTTAACAGCCCACCATTCCATCAGCCAAGAACAAAGAGGATCAAGAAAGACCTGAAAAGCCCAATTTTGCCCATTCTTTCTTTCTATACAGGACCAATTACATGCTCTTCGCCCTCAAAAGCACGGTTACGTATGTGCAGGCAGATGCACTCCAGTTGCTACACCACATGGACACTCCCTCTGCCCTGGGGGCACAGGAAAGCTGGTAGGGGACAAAATAATGGGCAATGTGCCACACATACGGTTTTTAGCAGCAGAAAATAGTTATGAAATACAACTACAGGCATGCAGCTGTCACAGTCTGTCACCAGTTAAAGGTGCAATCCTTGGGGGGTGAGCAAATGTCATTTGTTGTGAGCATTTCATCAGTTTCACTGGGCTGGCAGGATGGAGACTACAAGGTGGGTTTTAAATCACTGCAAGTGCTACAGATTCTGAGATGACTACCATTAAAAACCAAACACTGATCTATAAACTTTCTGTATATCATTACTGACACGAGTGCAATAACTGCTCTAGGAGCCCACAAGAGCATCCCCTCCAGGGGAGGGGCTCTGAATCTCATCTCATGTCACTGACCACTCCTCACTGACCACTCAGGTGGCAACATTTCATGAAACTTTTCCTTCTTTATTTCTAGGTCACATAGTTTACAAGGAGATTTATTATGTTGGTGTAGAGTGACAAAAGTAAAATTTAAATACACGGTTATAAACAGGCAGCAGCATTACAGAAAACAAGATACACACTTTCACGGTCCTCTGTAATCATGCGTTAAAGGTGGCAGGAAACCATTGTATACAATTTGTCTATGGCATATGCTCAGTGCAGTTACCAGCACATCTGCAAAACACAGTTAAAAGGAGCGAGCAGATTTGTGCTATACCTTCAGCTCCTCCCCAGCAGCTTACAAAAACGATTTGCAATTCTCCTGCTCCTTGCATTATACCTGTGCTTATCAGCACTCTGGATAATCTTCCAATTGTGACATTTTTGAAGGCAAAAATGCATTTCCTTCAAAGTCAGGTTACTGTAAAACTACAACTGGTACCATGCTGTTTAAAAAGTAATACAGAATGTCACATAAAGTAGTGAGAGCTAAACAAGACATTGCCCAAGTACATTAAGAGCACATTAAGAGGCAGATGATGGGATGACAGGGTACAAGAGGATGGGAACTCACACCAAGCAAGCTGCTTTGCAGTGAGGTGCCAACACACCCAGCCTCAGCTTCCCCCTCCACCTGCCCCTCCTGCACAGTGGGGCAGAACACCCCAGTGAGGACATTCTGCAAAAATCAGTTCCATCTTCTGTTCCCACAAGCTCACACACAATGATGGAGCTGCAAAGGAACCGTGGCACTGCGGAGTGAAGCTACTGCTTTGTTACTACACCAAAAGCATTCTGTGCACTAGCACATCATCCTTCAGTAAACTGGTCAGCAACTACAAAGTGCAATTGCAGGGAAAATTAAGGTAAAAAAATAGATTACACATCTGAGAGTTACAAAAAAGCAAGCCTTCAGTTCAAATAACTGATTTTATTGTTTTTAAACAGTGAGTTTATTTACTGCCTAATCATGAAATCCCTGACAAATAAGCAGTTCTACTAATTTAAATGTTTGCATAAATAGGGATAGCTTGTCATTTAGTATAGTCAAGACTGAGTGAAGTACTACCTGCACAGAAAAATCATCAGTGCAACATCGTAACACAGACATGTTTTAAGCATGAAAAAACCTCTCAAAAATATCAATACACATCTTTTTCTCTGAGAAACTGAGGCGGTGCTTCTTTCAAATGAAGCTCCTCTTCTGTTACCAATATAGACCTGATTTTTAAAGCATCAATACTTTTCAATAGCAAATGATTGTACTCCTACATTCAAGATACAGCACACTTTTTTTTCAGTGAATCTCAGTTTAAGATAGTCTATATTTAAATAATCTGTATATTACATATAAAAATACACATCTCTACCATAAATGAGGTCTTGTCTCCTTCTAAATGCCCAAGCCTTTTGGCTACCTGCCCTCACCATAAGTCTTACTCATCTTAAGCTCTGACACATTCATCAGGCGAATTCTGCCACCATCTACTCAGAGAAGTATTTCCTCAACATACAGTCCCAGAACACAACTAAAATGCAACTCAAAACACATATATATAACTTTTCAAATGAGTGTTCAAAGAGTGTCGCTTAGAATTTAATTCAAGTTGCTGATTGAGAAATTATTGACATTCAAGCCAGCAGCATAAATTCAACCTCCCCACTATGTCTCAGAGTTCTGTGCATCTCCAAGTAAGCTCACATTAATTTCCAGTCCTTACATTAACAGATGACTAGGGGATAGCTTACACTGATCAATTTATATTTCCAATGCAAACACACCTGTTGATTTCCATGTGCAGCCACAGCACACAGATCAGCTGAAGGCTGAATGTTCTCATATTGAGACATCAACAGGTAAATTCCCCGTTGCACTACATTCTGATGTACATTTCACAAAAGCAGTGCTAAATTTGTTTCCTCAAGAGTGAACCTATCCGTAACACTTAAGAGCACACTAAACAACATAATTAAAGATATTAATCAAGTGGAGTTGTAAAACATTGCTCAAACTTTAGCATTGTTCAATTTACTTTAAATTCCTTAGCCATAAAGGAAACCTATTATCTCATAAGGCTGGCAAATGAGTAGTGCCCGCAAGCATGGCCACAAGATGAACACACACCCACATTTCTTTCAACTGTTGTTTCAACCTGGGCAGAAGTATATTAGCTTTGTTAGCAAGACAGTGTCCTCTTACTGTTAAATTCTTAAATTAATAAATTAAGGCTATTAATATGCATAGACTGAGGGCTACCATGGTGATAGGAACTCCTGGAAGGAGACCTCACCAGCTTCCACAATGGTTAGTGTACCTGGGTTTCTTGAACCAAGCCAGGCAGATACGCCTATACTTTTAAATGTTAATCCTTTCTGTTCCAAAGCTCCTATCTATATATTTTTTTTCAAAGTAAATATATAAGTTACCTCACTGTCATGCAAAGCATAAAGTCATCAATTTCTTCATTAAAAGAAGGCAAATATGCTCTCTTAGCTACTGGAATAAGAAGTACCTGAATATAGTCTTGGTGAAACCAACCAAGGTAAACCTCAAAGTAATACTGCGGGGGAAAAAGAAAAAAAACTAAAAATGGCAGCTACCTAATCAACTGTGCATACAACTAATGAACTAATGTTACTATTTCCAAGATCTATAACACCTGAAGTCAGTTATCTAGAAGCCCTCACAGGAATAGTGGAAATTTCAAAATTCAGAATTTCAAGAAGTAACTTTTCTCTGGGGAGGCAAGCAACAGGACCCAGCACACAGCACTCAGGCTGTTTTGCAGTCTCTCTGTCCAACATCTATCAATTTTGGGAAAGAGATGCACAGATCAAGGCAGCAAGACCAAATATTGAATCTATGAATAGTTTTTCTTTTATGCTGAAAGACATTTGTTTTAATGATAAAAATAGGCATGATAAATACTTGCCACTGTCTCAGAATCAACATCTTAAGGAGATATTTCAGAATAAATGGAGGGAATAAAGATTTGTGTGAGCATTCAAACATGTTCAGGTGAAAAAAAGACTCTGAATTTCACAAGCTTCACAAATATCTGTTACTAAAACTGAACAATTTCAGAATTTGCATTGGCACAATTTGAAACTGAAGATATGAAAGAACTCATTCTCTAGGAAAAACAATAATTTAAATTTAAAGCTTTGAGAGACCAGGTGTATGAAATTTAAAATAACTAGAAGTAGTACCATAAATAGAAAGTCACGCTCAGAATATAGATAAAAAGGAAGAAATGCTGGAGAAAAAGAATAAAATTGTGTCTGTGCTGAGGTACAAATAGAAGGTTCTATAATACAGGATTAACTCTTTCAATGGCAAATACTTCACATACAAAAATCAAGCCAAGATTCACTTATCACATAATTCAAACTTTACATGTAATAAAGGCAAGGCAATACTCAGTTATGGCCTGTCAAATATTTACCCCACTAATGTTATCTACAAAAGCACTTTACCATTTTGTACACAGTGATTCCTTATGCACATTGAAAGGCTTTCTGTTAAAAAAGACATTATATACATATCTGTACACAATTCCAACAACCATGCGCCATCTCCCAGTGGAATTCTTAAAGCAAGATACCTGAGGTTTCTCAATATCTTCAATTTCTCTATCACAAACCTAAATATACATTTCAGATTTTACAAAAGGACACCTCCCTGGAATATGTGCATTATCATTTTAAAAAATTATAGCTTTAAGGAGCTGAAAAAGATTGCCTCCATCCAAGAGACTTCATTTTCACTCTTGCACATTTAGGAATGTCCTCCCTCCCCAGGACTTTCCAGAGACAGAGGCAGAACAGCATTAGGTTGCATGCCTTCAATGCGGACACCACGGGATCTCTGCTGTCTTAGGAAAGTCAGGAAGAGTATGTCAGTAGGATGAAGAACTTCCTCCAGCTAGTGAATATCTGAAGAGGAAAAGAAATAGTTACTGTGGCAACTTTTAGAAAGGCATTCTACAACAAGCAGCAATGAAGTTATTCCATTTTATGCCGTTGAAGTTCCGGCCTTTTTCCTTGCACAATGGTACTCACCAGTGCCACCACACTTTAAAGGAAGAGCCATGGAGCTGAACAACTCCTGAAATACACCCGTTAGAGTACCACTGCTTTCCTAACAGCAACAACCTGTGCTCATGTGTTACTGAGTAGCACATAATGATGGAAGTGACTCCAACTTTCCTACTTCATAAGTTTACATCAAACCTTTTCAACAGGAAAACTGTATTTCTTGATCTAAGCAGATTCTTAAATCATCCAAAGAAATAAGCACACATTTTAATCACATTAAGTTTCCGGTAAACTTCAAACATCCAAGATCAAAACTGGAGGAGGAAGGATTCACTCACTATCTATTCTGATAGTCCCAATTATTAGGGCAGCTATTCTGAGGGTCCCAATTCATTCATTCAGACAAACTTACAAAATCCAGTCTAACCAATCATAAGGGAAAGTGAAAATGTCATTAGAAACTTGTTGTTGAAAACAACAACAATTATCTTCAGTAATTAGCTACCAAATTGAGAGGATATTGAATGACCTAATGATATAACAGAGAATACTTCTTGTAGCACTCAAACAAAAAGGAACTATTTTTTCAGAATTTGACTAGCTCCAAAAAATAGCTTTATCCACAAGGGAAACTTTACTAAGCTATGGAATGATTCAAGCTCATTTTAAGTGGGAGTTCTTGCTATTCATTCTTTCGCTCCCTTTCTGGAGTCATCATCCCATACTAGCTGGCATATCATCCCTGAAAAGAAGAGAAAGTTCACCCAGATATGACCCACTGACAAACATTCTCTCTGAGTAATTCTTTCTCTCCTTGAAAGAGAATGAAGTGCCTGCCTCCACTGTTCTAAGACATTATGACCAAGAAAAACAGTAACAGTCCAAGGAAGCAGAACAGAAGGAAAACAATGCTAAATAGGTATATAAAGGGTTCTGCAATCTTTCTTGTAGGACAAAAATGATGAATGTTGCTGTTGTGACAGAACAAGTAAGATCACCTCCAGCCTCCCCAAAAACGCCCATGGCTGGACAACTGTCTCCACATGGTCATTTTTCAGCCTCAACTGCAGCATCAAATCTTTGAGGTTTCCAGTTCCAGGAAGATCCCGTACCAGACTGATAAAAATATGACACTGAAATATTAGCTGATGAAAGACTGGATTCAGTTTTGGAACCCCTAATGGAAACAAACTGAGATGGAAGCTCCAGAAACTCTTTCAAGCCTGCCAGGATCAAATGAGACAGGACAGGACATCCGGCATTAGAAGTAACCTTTCAGCACTGGAGATGCTGACTGGGCTTCATTCTTAACAGCCCATAAAGCAACAAACACAATTGCTTGCAGGTTTCTTGGCATTGGTTTTTATTGAAGGAGAAAGTGTCGGCCTGGAAATCTTGTGCTTCAACTTCAAAGCTGTGAATTCCTAAACTTTACCAAGCTGTGGTTAGAGACAGTATAAGGAAGACACCTGCTCAGGGTGATAATTTTCCATGTAGTGGTTCATGAATAATCATTGACATGAGTTTTTTCTAGTACCAAGCAATCCAATCTGGCTGCTGTGAGATTCACAACAACTGTGGGCCCCTGGATTCAAGGTTGCAATTTTATGCCTCTTCCAACAGCAATTCTGAAATTTATACCACTCATCTTTTCTTGTGCAGCATTTAAAAGAACAGAAAATTGAGTATTTGTTAATAATACATTCCTAACCAAGGCAGTTAGAAAATCTCATACGAAATCTGGCCTTTTGAATTAAGACCAAATAATGGTTTTGGAGGTTCCGCCAAAAGGCCATACAGACTGTCTTTAATGAATGAACAAGGAACCACTGACTATGTGAGTGAAAGAAACACAGACCAACTGAACAGTCAATTTATCCACGTGGGTAAAAGCAACTATGAGTGACACAGAGTGCTCTCTGCAATATACACCCAGACACCAAGAAAGAGTGTGTCTCTCATGTGAACTGCAAAGGAAAAAGTCTGTCCAGTCTCATTTGACACACAATATGCACACCAACAGGATGAACATACATATGTGCTATAACCTGAAGCTAGAAATTACAATTGCTGCTATGATTAGGTTTTTTTCCAGTAAGCAAACACAATTGCACAAACTGCAGGCACAAGCGTTTTTCTTCTCCATTAGAAACAGAAATTAATTCTTTCAATTTAACACAAGCCAAATATTTGTAGAATCAGATTTGCAGCTTTCTGTAAGCCATACTGAAATAGTTTCATTACCTCTGAAGCCTCTGCACAAGGTGTGACACCATGGTATCTGCAATGCCTGGACAAACCTCTTCAGCTAAATAAACTGCCTTCCTCAGTTCTTCTATGGAATCTGTGTTACCACCACACACTTCACTCTTCTCTTTCAACTGAAACGAAACCAGGAAGAAATATATTAATAAGATACTAATAAATATTTCTATACACAAATACATTAATAAGATACTAATAAATATTTCTATACACAATATAACACAGAAGCTTGTCAGGAAGTGACTGTCAGAGTTCACAGTGTCAGCATTTGACCTTCATCATACACCCTCGCATGCTGAAAACTTTTATCAAGCAGAAGTTAGTCTTTGCAGTACTTCTCAGGATGTCATTCATCTTCACACATCTCCAATCTTCACACATCCTTTTCGGCATGCTCACAGTCAAAAATACAAAGTATCCCAAGGAAAAAAGAGCAGTATTTACCCATAGCTGTTTGTTTCAAGATGTGCTTCCTATGCTTACTTTAGTATACATACTTGGACGCCTATACCTTATACACATACACTGAAGTAACTTTATCAACTTTTAAAATAATCATATCTTCATAAATTCTTCTCTTACCCTTCACGTATTCTTTTTCAAAGTTGTTTTTAAATATTTGGGGAAAAAGTAAGAAAAATATAAAACTCAGAACGGGAACAAAATACAGTTTTCAACACTGAAATTCAGAAATTAAATTCTTGATGATCTAGTCCACAACTGTATCTTGGAACAGTGAAGAGCTTGAAATTTGTAATAAGATAAATACATAACATAGTGTTAAAAATAGAATGCTGCAGTCCAAACATTTACACACCTTCTTCTTGTCATGTTCATTGCTTTAGACCAGCATGGCTGATGTTACTACCATGCATATGAAGTATTTAGGAGCAAAATACAGATTTCAAAAGCAGGCACACATGAAAGCAAAGGGCACAGCTAAAACTTAACATAGCAAGTTCAAAATGGGTAGTAGCAACCTCAGGTGTCATTCACTAACTTTTTCAATTTTTTTCAGAGACATAAATCTTGGAGCTGTTATGTTTTAAAGCAATAACTTACCTCTGCAAATAAAGGGGATATAACTGTAGACAGGCATTGGGATAGAGGCCTCTTTGGGATATCCTTTTCCTTTAAAGGAAAAAAAAAATCTAACCAATTTTATTTCTGAAAAAAAGCATCCTCATTGTATTCTAATTAAAGAGAAAATGTAGTTCCAACATGCTACATTTTATGAAAACTTTGTTTCCATATATGTAAGATATTCTACAACATACTATTCCAAAGCAGTGTGGAAAATAGAGGCTGAATTAAAATTTGAGATTGCAGCACCTCAAATACATGCAAGCTCAAAATTAGAAAGGGAAAAAAAAAACCAAATCCACAAACCAAAACCCCCAAACTCCTACAATCCTACTGAGCATGAACTAAATCATAGACATGCTGATATTTACTAGGTTCATCCGACATGATACAATATATTTCTGCAGAATTTTCAGAGCCAGCACAGCAACCACCTGCTTTGGCCACACAGGTTGGAGAAAATACAATGGACCAGTTCCTAAACATCCCTTATTCTGGGTTAAGTTTGTTTTTCTTGGTTTGTTTTTTTTTTTTTTGGACACAGGCACATCCTATTCTTTGTTACATTGTAGTCTTTTTCCTTAAAAGACCAAAATGCCTTCTCCAGAACTCCAGCCTAGATTTTCACTGTACTGGTTTTAGTTTACTATACAGAAGGAAGATTTTAAAAATACAGTATGGCCTGGTCTTCCTCCAGTGGTTGTATTTCACAAACTAGATAAACATTTTGGTACATATTTTGTCAACTACAAAAAAGGACACATTAGCAGAATGCCCAAACTTCAAGACTTATTCAGAAAGTTTCGTGAAAGGCAACCACAGAAAATACATTTTTAGCAAAAATTCTGGAAGTTTCACAATATAAATGCTTTTAAAGGCATAAAATAAAATCACCCCACTAAATTATTAAAGCAAGAATTATCTCCTTGTATTATAAAGTCAGTATTTTCAGCACCTTGTTTCTTTGCAAGTCCAAAGGCTGGGCTGCTCCGTTCTCTAGATTCTTGGGGTCTTTTTCTCTTATTGTAAAGATCCACTCTTCTGAATCACTCCCACCTGAAGCCTGACCATCTGCTTCACTTCAAGGGAGAGGGGGGGAAAAAAAAAATAAATCAATTTTTATTACCTACACCTCACTGCTGATGTTCATTCAATATACACGTTAAACATAAAAACTACAGTAAAGACCAAGATCAGGATTCTGTTGTGCAGGCTACTACATATAAAGACAAGTATGAAAATTCAGGTAACTTATCTTTTGTGTAAATTAAAAAAATTAAACCAAGATACTTCACCAAATGTAATAAAGTGAAGCATTACAGATTGAAAACATTTTCCCAAGTCACATCAACAAGTTACATGAAATGTTTTATTGCCATCTGAAAACTGGCTTTAGCAGAGTACCTCAAATCATTAGGGAAAGGGGAGGAAATTAGAAAACTTAATTCACTTTTCTTGCCTAGAAAAATAGGTAAGACTGTTGTCACTGGAAGACATGAAGCCATTAATACTGTAAACAAATACACAGCTGTAATGTCACTCAAGAAATAACTCGATGCTAGTCATTAGCATTGCAGAGAATAGCTGTGTCTTCTTTACTATGCGGTATTTCATCCATTTGTATATAAATTGTAGCAATCTCTTCACTTGAATTTCATTTGCAGTGTTACTTGGCTGTTCAGCTTGAGACCTTCTGCTTGCAGAACAGCTGGCCCTATGTCTAGGAAGAACCAGGGACCCTACATATAAGAGAAGGTAGCACAGAATATGGACCAGAAGAGTTGTTCTCGGTGACTTTTACTTGCATGAAATCCCTGGCAACACTGAAATTAAGATTTCATTCGTTTACCAAGTCTACTAAGATGAAAAGATGCAAATAATAGAACACAGAAATATATGTGCTAAAAATAACTCCTTGGCTCCTCACAAAGGGTATGTTATAGACTCATCAAACTTACGTATCCGAGTCATCAGAACTGGAGTCGTCGTGACTTTGCTCAGACTTCCACCTCTTGTGCCTGTCAATGAGGTCAGCCAAGTAAGACGTTTTCTTAGAGTTTCGTAAAATGAATTTGTGTTTTAAAAGCTCTTTTGCAGTAGGTCTCTTAAAAGAAAAAAAGAGAGGGTTGGGGTTTTTTTCCATGTTTGAGAGTGTTAAGTGACTCACTATAAAAACAAAGAAATCCAGAGTTTAGTCTTGATACAAATGAGATTTTAAATATATACCATATCTAAAAATGTACCTGTCACTTATGTCACACTGTAATAGAAAAGCTGAACGACACTTATTCAAGCAATTCATGTCAACCAGTCAAGCTCTCTACTATAAACTGACAAACATGAAACTCACAAAGCTTGGGTCCTTGTTTAAGCAGGCCTCAACAAATTCTTTGAGGGATTTACTGAAGTTTCCTTCCAGCGTTGGTGGATTGTTCTTAGGAATGAGGAACAAAACTTTCATTGGATGTAATTCTGAATGAGGTGGCTCTCCTTTCGCAAGTTCTATGGCTGTTATGCCCAATGACCAGATATCTGCCTGTAAGAAAAATTGCTTTTAAGATTAGGTTGGAGAAAGAAAATAAAGTGTTGGCTTGCTATTCTAGTTTAACCAGCAACACACATCTGCTTGCTCACACTGTCCCCTGGTGGAATGGGGGTAGAGGAGGAAGAGATTTTGAAGGGTAAGGGGGAGAAAACTTGTGGGTTATGAACAGTTTAATAATCGAAATAAAATAACAATAATAAATTGTGATGAAAATGAAAATAACAAAGAGAAATAAAACCCAAGAAAGGCAAGTGATGTAAGTGGAAACAGCTGCTCACTACCAACAAAAAGATGCTCAGCCAGTCCCTGAGCAGCAGACCCCAGCCCACCTTCCCCCTGGTTTTATTGCTGAGCATGAGGCCACATGGTATGGAATATCCCTCTGCTCAGCTGGGATCGACCGTCCTGGCTGAATCCCCTCCCAGCTCCTTGTGCACCCCCAGCATGCTCACTGGTGGGTGAAAAGCAGAAGAGGCCTTGACTCTGTGCAAACACTGCTCAGCAGAAAGGAAAACATCCCTGAGTTATCAACACTGTCGCAGCACAAATCCAAAACACAGTCACATACCAGCTTCTGTGAAGAAAATTAATTTTACCCCAGTCAAAACCACCCCACTTGTAAAGGAGATTTTTGAGCTTTACTGTAAATAACTTCATATGTAAATTGGTGTTGTTACCATTTTTTTATGTGATTAGCCACATAGCCCAAGTAAACAGAGTTTCTTGGCTGTCTTCACTCTACACTATAAAACAGTTCTACTAAGCAGAGTTTAAAATTTTTTGAAATCAATACTATTACACCAAAAAGCAAAGGTAGAGTTGTTGTAAACTAGCATTTTATCTGCCATATTCAAGTACACTATGTAAATATGGGGTAAGTCTAAAATATTTACATAAAGGAAAATGTTTTAACTTGCACAAGATCTTTCCTCAACATAAATTTGCTAGTACAACCATCAGAAATTTAATACATTAGAATATAACCTTCCTGAGGTTTAACACTGTTCTTATATATCATTCCTATTCACAGACTAGAGAAATGCAGTCTTGAACACCAATATTCAGCTTTTTGGTCCAAGTAGCCTCTGAAAGTTTTCACCATCAGAATGTGCTACTCTTTCTAGGGAATGCTGCCTCCCTAGATACAAATCCTATCGCAAATCTGACTGAAGTAATGTGAAATAATGCATTATAATTCTCTTGTGTTTTGCTGAAATCACAGACCCAAAAGTCAAGAGAACGGATAATAAACCTGTCAGAAAGGTAAAAGAAAAAATTTTCACAGAAACATCTATTCCAAGGACAAGATACCAATTAAAAATATTTATGTTTTGGGGTTTTTCTGTTTCTTTTTAAGTGAAAGCAGAACAAAGACTTATTCTCAGGAAAACAGAAGAGATCTGACATGAGCTGTCTGGTTTTACTCCCAAACAGAGCATTTGAAATTTTGCCATGCTGTAAACAGATCTATTTCCAGGTATGGGATACAGCAGAGATTTCATTTATCACTGCTGTCTTTACTAAATATCCCTCAACTGCCCCGTGGATTCTCGTGGTTATCTTTGACTGACTTGTACACATCCATTCCACTGTCACAGCCACAGTGCCTGGCCCAAAACAAGCTCCTCCTTCTTTGTTCAGACAGTATCCTACTGTTAAGAGCTTAGTTACTTAATTTTGCAAGCAAGAATGAAAAAAAAAAAATCAGAGTCAATTAGCACACCGTCGAATTTATGAAATGCCATTTTGTTAGCCCACGTTACAGAACAGCTCCTGAGCACAAAGAATTACATAAGCACATGAGCCCCGAGTTTCATTTGTCTTAATAAGCGCATTAGCAGCTAAGCTCTCCTCAAGCCTAATTGTGAGTAACCTCCCTGTAGCAGGAAAGCTTTTCTTGGTTACAAAATAAAAATGTCACCTGCGAAGATGAGTCTTCATTGTAACAACTGAGCATTATTATTTCCAATTTATTCAGAGTTTCAGTTTCTCAAGAGGGAAGTGTTAAAGCCACATAAATGGACAGACTTTCTCCTGCCAGACTTTTGGTCCCAGGTGGAGCATGTGTATATATAAGTATAAACATCAAATCTACATGTGTATGAGTGCAGAGATACCCACTTGCACACACACATATGTCTATAAATACTTCCGTTTTCCCTCGTGTATTTATAACTGTACTGCTAGTGACCTTCCTCTACAAAAATGAACAAAAAAGTGCAAAAACCATGGCTGCACACTAGACTCTTTGAAGTCCAAGATGGGTTTTGGAACCCATTCCTGTTGAAAACATCAAAAATAACTCTGGAACCTCTGGAACCATATCCTCCCTTTTCACAGATAAGAAAGAGAGTACCAACTGCATGTGTATCCAATTAGGCATTTCTAGGATGCACTTGACTGTGACAATGAAACACCAGGACAAGCACAAATGAGTCCTCCAAACGGAGAGGGATAAGCATGACCTTAGGAAGTGGTGACACTACATTAAGTTTTATCACGTGTTGTGATTTTTAGAGTTTCAGATCTTGAACAAAAATTCTACTTCTTTTTCCAAGTTCAGATGACAGTCAGCATGTCACTGGTAACTATTTACTGCAGTACTGCCATAAGCCTTTCCTCTTCTAATCTAATGAGTAAAATTCAATCTGGCTTTGAAGCTCCTGTAAGTCAAAGAAAACAGTCTATGTGCAAGAGAAAGCTGTTTTCAAATTAAATATCTATTTTTTACTGTACAAGTTTTATAGTAGAAAGAACAGAGAACTTGATATGTGAAAAATGAAGCAGGTTAAGAAAACAGGTTTTCATATAAGACAGGAATCAAAACAGGAAGCAGAAGCACTGCCAAAAACTAGAGCCCTTTCAAGCTTTTATTGGGAATCCCTCATCAAGTATCCAAGACTCTTATGTCTATGTGACATTGCAGACAGGAACAGCCAGAATGGAAAACCTAAGGGCTGAATCATGCTTTGTCCAAGTGATGATCATTCCCAGAAGCCAAACCTCAAAAAAACAAAAACAAAAAAACAACCCCAACCAACCAAAACAAATAAACAAACTAAAAAACCCCTACAAAAACAGATGAAGAAAAAAAACCACCAACCACCATTCAAAAAATCTGTACTCAACTTTAAATTGGGAATTTGGAGTCATTTAAGCTTCTAGAGGCTCTACAGTGTTTTGCTTGTTATAGCCTCTTTACAGAAAGATATCAAATAGGGAATTAAGCAATACTACAGCCTGGACCAGAGTCAGCCAAGTCCAGTTGGCAAGTGCAAAGAAACACCCCAACCTCATTGCATGGAGATACGGCCAATCAACAAATCCCTACAGGGGAATCAAGAGGAGATGGGCAAGGAAGATGAGCTCAGGGAAGAACATAAGGAAATACTACTAATTATCATAAAGAAAGCTGATCTTAATACAAGTGAGGCTTGAGGGTGACCTTTGTTTCAGACATACAGCTGCAGCAGTGGATCATGGGGTTGGGCAAAGAGCCTTCCCTGATACCATGGGTGTCCTGCTGAGCTAGCCAGGCCATGTGGCAGGGAGAAGGCAGGGGCAGCAAAGAGCTGTATATGTACCTCAAACAAATGCATAAAAGCATAAAAAGCAAAAAAACTCCAAGCAACCAACAGAATGAACTTTGAAAAAAGCAATAGGCTTGAGCTGGCTTTAATGCACATATTCCTTCCTGGCAACAAGGGACACACAGTGCCATACTGGTGAGAATACGGAGAACAGTAATGGAATCACACTTCTGTTGTGACCCAACCATGTATTACAATTGATATATATTGTGCTTGTGTTGAGATTTCAGTACGCTGATGTGCCACTCTGTTAAATCAAAATCCTGGGTATAGATGAATTTGGTACTATAATTAACACCCCCGAATGGCAAATCTGAAAGAATATGGTCAGAGTAGCACAGACCCACACAGCACATTCTGCCAGAGATGAGTAACAGCACTTTCAAACGACACTTTCACAGCTACCAAATCCATATTCTTCAACTGTGTTGCTGGCTATTTTTTCTAAAAACAAGAGGAAGAGTTCTAACATTTTGTAGCTATTTGCTCTCTTCTACTTTTAAACAGCCAAAAATACTCATCAATAGAGTGGGCTAAAAGGTGATGGGATGTACTCGTGAATACTGTCATTACTTCTTGCCATCTGGGCTGTCTTAATAAACTAGGAAACTTAAACTTTGGATACAAATCAGGAAATCTTTCCTCACCAACAGCTTTCAGCTGCTAGGTGTCATCTAAACACACCCTCATGTAGACACAGCAAAAGTTATTAGCTACAGTCTGAAGACCAACCTATGTAATTCAAGTTAGAAAAAGGAAGAGACTTTGGTAGTGCCTTAAAGTACCTTACCTTTGAATCATATGCTGACTGCTTTATTACTTCAGGTGCCATCCAAAATGGTGTTCCCACAAAGGTATTCCTCTTTATCTGTGTATCTGTTAGCTGTCCTGCTACTCCAAAATCTGCCAGTTTTACTTCCCCTTGTTCAGACAGCAATACATTAGCAGCTGGAATAAAGAAGAGGAAATAGCAGAAATGAAGACATTTGACACCATTTGACAATGTATGGGTGCTCATTTAGGTTGCATGAGTTTTTCTGATATTCTTTCAACACAAATAAAAAAAACAATTTACCTTTAATATCTCTGTGGATTTTCTTTTCTGAATGCAAGTAATCGAGTCCTTTGAGTATCTCCCTCAATATTGTAGCAATCTGGGTTTCATCAAGTGAGCCAGGTTCTAACTAGAAGATGCAAGAAATGTTTAAATATGTATAAAAAGGGAGAAACAGAGAACAGAAATAACACTATGACTATAAAAAGAAATTACTTTTTCTGTCACCCGTCAAAACTTCCAATTTTCTAACTTCATAACGTGAGACAAACCAGAATATTATTTTAAAAAATACATAGTTCTAAACTAAGTGGCCTAATGAATAACAGGCAAAGAAATCATTTATCTAAAATACTACTTAAAGTTTGTTAAGAGTGCCATAAAGACAGAGTCTCAAGTTACTGCTTTGTGGTCAGGTCATAGATATACTTTGAAAAGCATCCGACTGTTAACATTACACTGAACTTAGATGTGCAACTCCACAGACCCTATGTGGACTCAAATCTCAAAGCCTGAGCAACAACCTAAGGCATAGAAGGTACTACATCAAGCAGTCTATGATTATATACTGCACTGGATTTTGAGAAACTCTCTAAAACACAACTCAAACTGATAGGCTGAGAGAACATTACATATTTTAAAAAGTTAACTTTTTTCGTGTACTACTGGAAATATAAATCTGCTAATAAAGATTCCAAGTAACTATTCTTATGAGAACAATCAGTAGTGTTAGGTGATCCCAAAGATCTTTACATCTGATATGAATTCTAAAAGTGAGAATAACACTAAACAGACAGAGGAAAGATCACTACCCAGAGAGACTCCTTAACCAATAAGGGCATCTCAAGAAAGACACTGAAACTTTGTGTCCAACAATTAATACTAGAAATATTCCAGTATTCTAGTTTACTCCACAATAGCACTCACTGAAGTACAATCAAAAAGTTGTATCTCTAAAGCTTCACTCTGTGAGAATGAAAGCATTTCAGATAAGGATTTTCAGATAAAAATTAAAAATAGAAATCCTCATGCATAACAACAGAGGCAATATTTCAAGTAACGCAGACGATGCATTTGCTTTATCTTTGCAGCTGTAGTTACAATTTTTTTTGCTTTTCCTTAGCTGTGGTAATATACACGGTATTACCACTACCCAAAACCCACTAAGACATTCTCAAAGCTTTGCTCCAGCCAGGCTGTGAGCACCAGTATGAGACTTGGTAACATGACACAGCACAAACAGGGGAAGGCCTCGTATGTCAGATTCAGCTCACCTTAGTGAGGAAGAATTATTGAAAACAGACTAAATCTGGCAATACTGGCACTTGTACCTCAATCACAAACTTGAACTATACTCAAAGTTGAACAAAAATGTACATGCAGTTGCATTATATGTACTTTTTGTTCTGAGGCAGGATTTTTAAATTATCCAGTGCATACTCAAGTACAGAAAACACCAAGCTAGCACGACATGCCTGCACTCCAAACATGGAATTAAGGGTCCCCATTAATTCTTGCCTCAAGTATTAAGACATGGCAAAGCATGCCAGATTCCCATACATTATGGTTGAAAACCATAATGTACATGTTAGAACTAGGAGAACATGCACCAGCACATAAACTGAAAAATCAATGAAGCACATAAACGGTGCTCAAGAGACACTTAAATGATTATTTCAGTTCTGTGGTGCAATTTCTTCAATAACATTTTAAGATGTGAACAAGAACTTTGTACTATTTCTAGGCAACAAACTTAGAGAACAAACACATGGTCATCACACAAGTGAAATGTGTGTGATGAAAAGAAAAGAGAAGAAAATATGGTAACATCTGTTTTCATTTTGCTCTTTTATGCCTATACAGAAAGTAATAAATAATTTCTAAAAGCAAACCCCATTTCTAATTGCTCTTCTGTCAGGAAGAAAAAAGGCTATCACAATAATAAATAAACTTTTTTTATCATATCTTTACAGGGAACATTACAAATTTTTACACAACCATAGAACTCCTAACAGATGTGGAAGCTAAAGGTATAAATGGGTTTGAAAACACACAACTGCAGGAAGACCATGTTTAATATCCCCTTCTGTCTTCTGGATGTCACCAGTGGAATCCCTTTACACTGACCTTGTTCCTTTCACTCTTTCCCCAAGCATTTATCAGTTGCCCCATTTGACAACTGCAAACTCTGCTGCAAAGACATTCTGCCTCAATTTGTACAACAATTTTCACATACTTAAAACATCCATTATTATTTCTATAATAGTATTTTTTAAATCCACAATAAACATAAGATGGTGTGTCATTTGGGAGGGGGCTTGGGTGCTTTTTAATAGCTAAAGTTAATGTCAGCATCCAGTCACAGAAAACAATCTGCACTGACCTTTCTGAATTCCCATTCAAACCTGGATACTCCATCCCAGGTGCAGAATGAGGCACTTGCTCTTGTTAAATTTCATGTGCTTGGTGATTGCCCAGCCCTCTGGTCTATCCAGAGCTCCCTGCAAGCCCTCTCTACCCTCCATGGAGTCCATAGCTTCTCCTATTTCTTTGAAATATTATTTTTAATACCAGCCGAAATTGCATTTCTGTCTGTTTAGACTTCAGAAAGACTTCAAACAAACTTTTGTTTACTTGTTTGGGGGAGGGGGTGGTGAGAAAGATACCTTAAAATGTATAAACTAAGAAGAGTGGTGGTGGTACAACTAAAAAAAGCAAAAAACTATTTTCAGGCACTAGTGCTTCTGGCTGACTGAAGATTAGCATTCTATGTTTATATCCTGCTTCCAATATTATGTTGCTTAGTTCCCTTCCATTTACACAAATAATCAATCATGCCTCACGGAAAATAACATTTTTCTGGCATTGACAAATACTTTTCTCCTTCACTGAAAGTGAACATTGCCACAGCCAAATGACCTATTATAGTTTCAGGAATTATAAGGTAGGAAAACAATTATGTGAATTAAAGTAACAAAAAACCATGCAGAATTTACTTACTAGATCAAGGGCAGAGCCTCCACCTAGATATTCCATTATTATCCATAATTTTGTATCCTGCAAAACAAAAAAAACAATAAAAACGTATTAAGGTAAAAAAAAAAAAAAAAAAAGTAACTTAAGTGAATGGGATTTATTCTGGCTTTTTTGCTGAAGAAACTAGCTGTAGTTTTGAAACGCCCCTAACATTTAGCTGTTCCTCAAAAGTATCTTTGGATTATTTACTCAAGAGTGTGTTCATCTCTGTGCATGCATGTTTTCAATTTAATTCTGTTCCTCTAAATTAAAAAGAGGAAAGCTACTTCCCATTTCCCAATGGGTAAGAACACAGAACTCTGAAGTTCATTACTTCCAAACAACTGATGCATACCTCGTGTCACACTCAAACTCACTCCATGGTGCCTCTCTTTTGTACTGACACCACTAGAATATAGACAGTATCTGGGGAGAAGAAACTTCTCTTTAACCTCTACAAAAGAGTCAAGCAGCAGAAGGAAACCTCTTGCCTTTGTGCTGACTAGAACCAGCCAAGTATTTTGAGCATATTAACTCCCAAGAGCCATCCACCTCTGTATTCTTATCACATTTCTTTGTGCATTTTTCCAAGTGTCTTCTGAGACAAGAAAGACACTGACAGAGGCCACTCAGTGAAAATGGAGGAGAATGCATTTTCATTTTAAAATTCCAATTATGGACATTCCAAATATCAAATAATAAGTGTTACATATAACATATTTCCTTTCCTTACAAAATATTATCTCGATTTTGTTGACTATCTTTATTTGTACAGATACCTCAAAATATTTTCTTTAGTAAGCTTCATTTCTATCTGGTTTGAATTGAATTCTAATTTATTCTTCATATTTCTGCATTGTTTCATTTTCTTGAACAGGAGTAGGTTTCCTCCACTAATGTGTATGCATCTGTTATATAGTATAGAATTTTGCACAGTTGTGCTCAAGAAAGATGAAGCAAAGTAGTAATAAAGGTTGTTTAAGATGACTATAATATTTCACTAGCTTCAGCTAGTAAAATAAAAGCTAACAACAACATCAAGCTACTGTATTCCTAAGGAAAAGTTTGGTGCATATTACAGGACTGTTTAACACAAGATACACAATACACTGTGCTAAGAAAGAGACTGGACCCAATCGTTTCTTTCCACTGTTCGCAGCACCTTTTTCCCAAATACACAAAGAGAAGCAGTTAGTCAGCTTTTCCTTGCAGTACCAGCCTTAATACACACAATAAAGCAAAGCCACAAATCTACCACGTAGCCTTTCAAGTGAAATTGCTGCATAAAACACACTGGTGGTTTAGTGTTTTTTCAGACTATCAAGTTATTTTAAGCTTTGTTAGTTTCAACTCTATGGTATGTACCAAACTTTCACAAGACCTCTAGCATAATAATATAGATGTCTCCCAGAGCAAGGAGCACATAAATAGCAACAATATTCATTTACTTTGTCCTACAGAATAAAACTTCCTGTAAAAATAATGGCTCACAGCCAGGGCAGCTGACTCTGAATTCTCATCTCTAAGGATGGATTCAAATTTTTAGAGAAGTGGTAAATGTACTGCAGGACATAACTTCTCCTAAATCCTGAGGGATTAAAATTTTAGTCCTTAGGACTCACTTAAGTATTTTAGTCATTACTATATCTATAGTTCCACTGCATCCACCTCCTCTCTGGACTCAGAATGCACCTGCTGTAGGTAAACGTGCATTTTTCCTACCTCCAGTTACACATACCATACTATTTTTAGATAAGACCCTGGATTAGAGTTCCTTCATCATCCACTATTTTTAACACACAGATTCAGCTAAATTTAGATACCTTTCTTCAGGAATCAAGTCATGCTATTTCACAAACACAGTCTTGTTAAAAATATTTTAAGAGAGCCAGAAACACGTTTTTTAGGAAGAAAGACTAATTTAAAAATATAATCTATCTCAGTATCTACAGACAACATCCTGATAGTGCTTACTTACTGCAGACATCACAAATATTCCAAGAACTGTAACTCATCTTGACAGAGTCCCTTACAGTACTGAAATACTTGTTTTTCTGCTAAAAGTTTTTCATATTTTTCCTGTCCATTCAAGGCTCCAGGTCCTAGCAGTTCCAGAACAAGAACATTTCTGAGACGTGCCTTATAGTGAGTCATCCTAAACTTGATCAAAATGTTGTGTTTATATTTTGGTTCAGTCTGATAAAATGTGATTAAAGCTACATGAAATTTCCTGAATATTCAAAACTTGCACTTCATTTTAACAGTAACTTAAACACAAACATGTCAACTGCATCACTACGTCCTAGTTCTCTGGAAATGCCCGCATGGGAAAGAACAAGGTAAAGGAAGCAAATAAACCCCTTGACCCAAATATCCACACCACCTCACCTAGAGGTCAACAAGAGATGCATCTTCCCTTTTCTACTATCTCAATTATCTCATGGATTTCAAGAGCTAACAACTTGAAATAAGATATAATTTCCCAAAAGAGGAACTCTCTAGAATGCTAGGTACCAAATTCTCCAGCTGAAAACTAGAAATTAGAGGTAGAAAATAACTAACAAAAATATTTAAGAATGTAATTTTAATTACATAGTAACACAATTGTACAACACAATTACACTACTACACGTTATATTACTCATAGTCCTTTAAAATAATCATTTATCATTTCAGTTATTTTTCGAGTTCAATTACTCTTTGCTATTGAAAATTTCATCATCAGCTGCCTGAGGCCACATGTCTGAATTTACAATACAAAAGCCATTGATCCAGTAAACTCAGTAATTCTACATTTTAAAACAAGTGACATATGGAAATACAGTTAAAACACACACACACACACACAACTGTATCTGTATCCCAGTGCAAAGCTAAATAATAGCAATCTATTACAATTATGGCATCTTTTTATCTGGACCCTTATATTCAAAGTTATTTTCAATTCTCTATGGTCCCCCCTTGCCTCAGAAGTATTACTGAACTTCATTGACGGTTTTGGGGTTTTATTTTTAAAGTTTTCATCATTCATATGAAGTATCTGAACACATTCATATGATGTACCCAAATAGATTTAATTACTATGGTAGCAAATCTTACTACCACCTTTCCATAATTCTTGCTGGAATTTTTTTTTTAGCTTTTTTATACAGAATCTGCATACACTGCTTAACAAGAAGATGCAAATAAATCCGTTTGGTGAGACAGCTGTAATGAATTTCTCAATATGTATTTCATCTTAGAACCAACAAGCTATATATACCAATTTTATGTCTGTGGGGGCTTGGATACTAGGTATCCCCCAAAAGCACTCTGTCACTTCCTTTCTCACATGGATATGGGAGAGAGAATACCGCAAAAGGTTCATGGGGTGAGGTAAGAACAGGGAGAGAATAATCTCCAGTTGCCCTCATGGGCGAAGCAGACTAAAACTGGGGACATCATTTTAGTTTATTACCAGTCAAACCAGAGTAGGATAATAACAAATAAAACCAAATCTTAAAACCCCTTCCCCCTGGCCCCTTCTTCGTGGGCTTGAATTTCACTTCTAATTTTCTCCACCTCTTCCCCACAGTGGAACAGGGAGATGGGTAATGGGGATTGTGGTCAGCTCATCACACATTGTCTCTGCCACTCCTTCCTCCTCAGAGGGAGGACTCCTCATGCTTCTCCCCTGCACCCACAGGAGACAGTCCTTCATGGACTTCTCCAAGGTGAGTCCAAGGCTGCACTTCTTCATGACCAGCTCCAGTGTGGGTCCCTCCTATGGGGTGCAGTCCTTAGGAGACAGCCTATGGGTCTCCCACAGGGTCACAAGTCCTGTCAAACCTGCTCCAGAGTGGGCTCATCTCTTCATAAGGCCAGAGGTCCTGCCAGGAGTCTGCTCCAGTGTGAGCTTCCCACAGGGTCCCAGTCTAACTCGGGCACATCCCTGTGTGGGTGGTGTGGGTCTCCTCCATGGGCTGCAGGTGGATCTCTGCACTCCCACTGAATCTCCATGGGCTGCAGTGCCACAGCTCTCTCACCATGCTCTGCACCAGGGGCTGCAGGAGAATCTCAGCTCCAGCATTCAGAGCACCTCCTCCCCCCCTTCTCCACTGACCTTGGTGTTTGCAGAGCTGTTCCTCTCACTTACTCTCACTCCTCTCTCCAGCTGCAGTTGTGCAGTTTTTTTCCTCCCTTCTTAAATGTGTTATCCCAAAGGCACTGCCATAGTCGCTTACAGGCTCAGCTTTGGCCAGCAGCACATCCGTCCTGGAGCCAGCTGGCACTGGCTCTACGGGACTTGGGGAAAGCTTCCAGCAGCTTCTCACAGAAGCTGCCCCTGTGGCCCCCCCACTACCAAAACGTGGGCATGCAAACCAGAGAGAATGCCTTCTAACAACAGCACAAGGCCAGCGCAGCACTACTATTGACTTTGGCATCACCACAGCAACGGGCCTCCTTCTTTCCTGAGTATCTCTGGCATGCTTCACATTCCCCAACACCTATTGTCACTTTGCTTTTTAAAGCTGCCCAAATTCTTTTTTTTGCTTGAACTTCTCACCCTCTTCGGTATATATTCCCCTTTTTCTCACAAACAGAACTCCAAAAGCACTAAATTTTCTTCCATAGCCTAGATTAGTAATTATATATTACACGTAACCACTTATACTTTCAAGAAGATGATACATTTATATCCTGACACTAGCAACATTCAGTGCTCCATTTCAAGATCTGAAAAACGACCAGTTTTCTTCTTTTAAGCATCAGCCACAACACAGCATTGAATCTTCTTCAAAATACATGAAGCCATGGTGAGTCATCCATCCAAATTTAGGATTATTATTTCTCTATAAACTTAGATGAGCAGATTAATGAGGGCACATGGAACATTTCCTTTTTCACAGCAAGAACAAGAGGTTTTCCTCTGACACCATGAAACTGAGGAAAGGAACAGCTTTGGAATCTAGAAGAAGCTCTGTTAAGAGTTTCTGTAGATCATTTCCAAACTACGGTTGCTCTTCTCGAGGTCTGACTTCTGATTTTAACTCTGGAACCACAGAAAACCTTACAGCAGCAACTTCAGCTCTAATGAAGTTTCCTTTATCAAGTTACTTCTATACCATGAAAGTACTTGCAAAATAAGTGCAGACACAGTAGGTAAAGAATTTCTAGTACGTAAAAATCAAAGACTGTACACTGGAGAAAAGGCCATCCACCAAAAAACTCCTACAGAGTCTCAAAGGTACATTTTAAACTGAAATTTGAGGAGTACAGAAGACTTACAGAAACAAGTAATCAAGTTTAACATGTTTGTTTGTAAGTCCTTACAAAGTTAAAAAAAATGTGAATAAACATGGGAGAGGCCTACCTTCAGAGATGCTTTGTATTTCTTTTATGTGAAGAACATACACATTTCTTAGCACAATGATATTATACAGGAGAGACCAAGCTAAAGCAATCAACAAAAGCATGTACGGAGGAAATTGTTTCTAAATCTCCTTTCTTGTGCGAAGGAGAGACTGCAGAGGAAAATCTAACACAATCACAAAAGAGAAGGACTGGAAGGACTCTGAAGTAAGTGCACTGAATGACCTGTGCAATTTGAAAACTGTAGTAATAACAGTAAGCATGTTTGTTTTAAAGTGAAGTAAAATCTCCCCACACCTATTGTGAGAAAGACAATTTCCCAACCTGAACTCACTGTGAGAAAAGGTATTTCCCACCTTAAATTTATGGTACAAAATTAGCACCAGAACAAAGTGTATTTATAAACATGTGTAAAAAGCTTGTTTAGTTATGGACACAAGCCATGTCCAAATTCCACTGAGAATCTCTATTTGCAAGCATTTAAATACATATGAACAATTACAAGCTAGAAATAATATATCTGATTGACATAACATAATATATTTTCTAAGTTGATCTATATACAGAAATTTTACCATCACTGGATTAGGAGAAAAACACAGAATATTGAAAAACTAGAAGACACAACCTCAAGTGATCTGAAAAGAACAAACTAGTACCAAAACTGATATTCACTGCACAACATGATGTAAGATAATTTGTTTAATAAACATTTCAGTTATGCCAAAGTAATAAGGGCCAGGAAAAGACTCTGATATTTAAGTACTGGTATAAATTTAGTATTAATATTCATAATTCTCCAAGCATAAGAAACCAGATTAAAAGAACCTTGAAACACACAATGCACACAACAGGGTAACTTTTCTAAATTGCATTCCTGGTACAAGTTGTTACCATTACATGGAGATTTGTCTTCTGTAACTTTGTATTTAAAGCCCATAGAAGCCTGACACATGTAGCAATCAAGTTTTTTAAATCCTCACATACTAATTCTTAAATGCTTGACTTGAAAAACAAGATGCAGACATCACGGATCTTGTCTTCCATATCTACTTTAAGCCACCTTTCCAACTGATTCCCTCCATTTTTGAAAGAAAGAAGGATATTTTCAGGACCTATTCACCCTTGTGCTTTTAACTGCATCTGAAGTCGCTGCTGTTCATCAAAGCCACCAGGTGGCAGAATCATGTAATGCCAAAGATGCTTCCATCCACCCCACACCCCCCAAAAAAGAAGGGCCTGCCCCAAAACAAGCCATGTAACCCACCGAAGAAGCACAAAACTACCTGTCTAAAATGAATCTGAAAACATTTATCACTCCGATACCCTTCATAACAAGAGGAAGAATGATTAACCAGAGAAATATATCTTAAAGGATATGATAATTCATATACCTGAATTCTTCAAAGTGCCTTCCTTTCCTCACAGTCATCAAGCACAGCTTCAGGCATCATCTTATTTATTCACCCTCTCCTTTCAATATCAAGTCACAACTGTAGCCACTATCTCATTATACAAGATGAAGAACACCAGTATTTGAGCTCTCATTATTTATTAACACACATGGATATTGGGAGATTACATACAAAGATACAGATCAAGCACAAAAAAATTACATTTGGTATGATGCCATAAATGATGCATTCCGGCAGCGACAGGAAATGGTATTTACATATTTGTGGTTCCTGCTCCCAAAACTTTCCACAGCACTAAAGGTCACCAACTGTCTCAAATCTGAAAACATGTATCAAGAAGTACCAAGACCTCCAAAATATTGTAAATGTCCTTTCCCTGGAGCTCATACTATCATAACAAATAATACACATACAAGAAAATAATTATTTAAGGCTTTAGAGAGGACACCTATGAGTTGATGTATTGCCATTAGATCCTTGAAATTCATCAGGATTTGCAAACTTTCCAACAGCTGACTGTTCAATTTGTAGACCCACAGATTATTATTAGAACAGATACCAACTGCCAAAATTGAGTTCTTCAGGAGTAACTACAGGGTGGCTATTACTGTTATTCAGCAAATGAACAATTTTGCTAAGGAATACAATTCAGATCTACCTCATGGCCTCAATTCTTGTCATTTTTTGACTAATTATAAATGTTACATATATATATATATATATACACACACATATTATATATTTTTGGCTCAATTTACATCTAATCAGAACTACACCCAGTGCTGCCATATGTTGACAGCATAGAATGAGGAGTGTAACACTATCTGCTCTTTCATTCCATTCTTCTAAGTACACAATCCTTGGAAAGGGACAGAAGGTAAGCAATGCATCTCTGAACTTCCAGCAGCCTATCCAGATGCCAGTCTGATTGCTCAATGCCATAGAATAACTCTTTCAACAGCCAGCAAGGATGTGACAAAGGATAGAATCACTGATATCAAAAGTCAGATACTCAAATTAAGTTTCTCCAAAATTCGAACACTATAGGTACCCAATTCTGTTAGTGTAAGTAGTAAATAAAGTCCTTTCCACTGCAAATGGACAGATCACTCCTATTATTCCAAAATTACAGTCCTATGGCTGTTTAACAGCTATCAGGGAAAGGCTATAATGCTTTCAAAAGTTTTTGGAATTGTCTTCACAGAAGACAAAGACAGAAAAAAATACCTTTTATGCTAATACACATCTTTCTAAGACAGTATAGTTTGTTCTTGAAGGCAATCTCAGTAAGCACTGTATTTTTTTCTCCATATCTGAAAGAACAGAATTTTTTTAGCCTCATTAACAAGGAGTAAGAATACCACCATTATTCCAACACTTCCTATGGAGCACAGAGTTCCACAGTGCAGCTAATCCTTTACTTGAACTTTTCTTTGACAATCTAATCATCTGCTAATGTTCTTTCATCTAATTCCTACTACTACAACAACATGAAATTATATAGATCGGTGTTTTATTTGAAAGCTATTTGCTTATGTTGTTACAGATTTCATTAAGCAAAACCAAACTCTAGTATTTTCTAAAGACACTTGTTTCAAAGCACTTGAAAGTCAGATGGCATGGAAAGATGATTGTTGGTTTCAAAGAACAAGAGAAACTATTTTATGAGATAATGACACTACACATACAAAGGTTTTCTTCTTGGCCACCAAAGACATTCTCTGGATAAACTGTCCTCTCCCTCCCCACCCTGACACAACTAACAATTCATGTCTTAGAGCAGAATCTTCAAGTACTGTCCTGTTTTCTTAGAAAGGTAAAAAATTACTGAAACACCAACAGACACCATGAATTAGTTATCTTTAACCTTGCAAATTAATATACCACCTAGGGGTTTTGAGGTGTTAGAGGACCAAGAGCAGATGCTATGAAATACAGATTAACTATTAATCAAGAAAGTATGACTAATGATCTTGCCATTCCAAAGTAGATCATCTCGTATACTACTAAAGAAAACAGTTTAAATTGATTTTGCTTTCTAAATGAATGAGTTCTACTATCAATTTGAAAGGCTCCAAAGAGAAAGAATGTTGCTTTGAACATCAGCTTTCTCCAGGAAAAACTGACAATAACAGTAACTAGATTCACCTTTAAAAGGAATTCTTTAAGTATTTCATGAATTCCAGAGCCTCCAAATAATATAACACTTCCTGCCTATAGCTAGGTGTCTCATTTTACCAGAAGCAATGTCCATCAACAGACACTTTTAGACTAGAAAGCGGTCTAGCAATTCTCAGTCCTGTTTCTACTCTTCCTTGCTGAATTGCTAGAGAAGCAGGCATAAGACCAAATTTATTTAAAAATATCCCCCCACAAAAAACCAAACCAACCAAACAACAACAACAAAAATCGAACAAAACCCCCCCCAAAAAAAAACCCCACAAACAAAATCACCTCCACTTTCACTGACAGTAAAAGGCAGACCAAATGAAGGAAAGGAAAGTTGCCTTTGTTTCCTTCTCATCTGCTCACAGGGAGGGCAATCCATTAATAAACTACATCTGTAATATAGTTTGTCTTAAAGGAAGAGAATGAACCCAGTAATATTTACTGCAGTGCACTACTGCTCATGCCAGCACATTCAGTAATGTCTTGTAGAGAAAAGAAAGACGTGTCAGAATAATTCCCAGCAAAAGATCTGTAGTCTTCTAAAAGATTCCTTCTTTGAAGTTGAATTTTTTTTTGCCTTTTTGAACACCAGAAGAAGACGTATAGAAATAAGACACTGTGATAAGATTGCATATTAAGAAAAAAATCTCAAATTCCTAGAGTTAAATAATGTAAGAAGTGTAGAAGATTACAAAAGAAAATTTTCCAGCAAAACTAAGGAAGCTGACTACTGTAAAAGAATCATAGAATAATCTGAGGAATAAAACCACCAAACACAAAAAAAATCCTCCAACCAATAAAAACCAACAACCAAGCTTCGTTTGAACACAGTCAAGCAAAACTCAAGCTGATTTGATCTATCAGCAAAGTCAGGACCTATAAACATTTTAATTATTCAGAATATCCATGGGCAAATCTCTTCCCCATATGTAAGTGTAGAATTAGGCATGATGTTATTTTCCAGGACAATTCACTTCTTTACTACCTCAATATATTTAAGTTACAATCTACAGAACCTTTATGCTTATGTGGTAGAGCCCAGTAAGAATGGCTAGATGGCGGGTATTAAAAGTGCTCTACATAATCAGATACCTCTTATTTAGGTTTAAAGAAGTCAGTCCAACAGCTAAGTAATATACTCTCATCATAGATGGAAAAAACAAGGCAAAATTTTACAGGACTTACTAATAGATAAAGCTTAAATGGTCTGAGTGCCAACTATACTCTCCAAATCCACCCCCCCTTCAAAAAAAAAAAAAATTAGTACCTGTTCAGCAAACATGAACATCTTCACTAATGCCCAAATATTCCCACTAAAAGAAAAGAAAAAAACCAACACAGCAAAACCCCTAGAAGGTTCTTCCTTATGATGCCAGTCATATTCTTAGTTTTCATATATAAGAATATACTGGAATATACTATAATATATATATATATATATACATATATAAAATATACATGATATATATAATATACTGGAATAAGAATGTGAAAAGAAAGATCTAGAGCTGAGTATTCATACAATTCACCTGATTTAGGTGGAGAAGGGGTGGAAGTCACTCCTTGAAAGTCGGCTTTTACAAAAAAATAAATTTTAAAAAGCTACCATGGGCATTTTGTGTTTAAATTTATGATATCAAAGTAAACTTCTGTTTATTTTAAATTGCTTTCTCCACTAAATTACTTTTCCATAGGCATTTGGAAGACTGTGCTTCATGTAGGTAGCATCTCTAACATGGAAAAATAATTCCTAAGGACATATTTCCCTCAAGGAGAATAAAATCCAGTAATTTATTTCTACAGAACTTTTCTGGAATAATGCTCACTAGAAATTCAAGCACACAAAGACTTGGGTGGAAATCATCTGGATATAAAGCGATAATTCAGAAATCTATTTTAAAAACAGGTTTAAAACTGTGCTAAGTAAGCAGTGTTTGGTTTTGATTTCTTTTTGTTCTTCCTCCAACTTTAACCTTAACAGTCATGAATTGAGAAAAGCTCAAGTTTGAACCTCATCCAAAATATGAAAACAAAAAACTAAGGGAATGATGGGAGCATATGTCTGAGTTATACCCCAGAAGTGTAACATATCTTTTTCCCTTCCACTGGGGGCACATTCTTAGGCAAATCGACAGCGACGGACAACTTTGGGAATCTTAAGGGGGCTGCAACCAGCTGATTAGACCCCATAGATTTCTTATAAAAATTGTCATGAAGGAGCCATGAATGATGGCAATGCTATAGTAAAGAATATTACCTCGCTGGAGTGCAGGACTGACAAGTATTTTGGCTGGGGAGCGTTTCTGAGGCGCTTACCTCCTTTGAAGTCTCTTGGCGTCAGGATGAATGCTAGCTGTCCTGGGGCTGCCATCCCTTTGAGGGGAGGGAGATACAGATGAGCCCAAAGGTTCTCTTCTAAACACAAGTCCTTACTGCAAGCTGGCCAAAAGGTCCCTGCAATCAAAGAAATCATTGTGGTTTTGCATGTGGCGCATTTATGTCCTTTAATCAAGGTTTGTCAGCCATCTAACATGTTCAACCACAAAGGAAAAAATAAAGGCATCTGCTGGGTAGCCAATGCAGAACAGAAACTAAGTAAAGAACTGTTCATTCCAGTTTGGACTCTGTGAAGTCCATGAAAAACACAGGTAACATGACACTTCAGACTAAGCAGAACCACCTCAGTACACAGTATTTTATGCATGAATACATGTATAAAAAAAGCTGTTTGCCTTTGGAATCATTCTCCAATGCTCTGAAACTCCTGCCTTCTTCAGGTCTCAAGAAAAAATGTCACATTTTAATTCCTAGACATACATACTAGTCAAGTCTACTATCTAATGCAGCAGACACGTTTCAACAATTACCTCTTGCAATCACTACAGTAGTATACAATTAATCTTTAAATGCATCTCTTTTGCCATAAGCTAGTTGTAATAGGGCTTGCAGAGCCACTTGCTTGGAAAAAAACCCACAACAATGAATGTTCTGTCACAGTGCTGAATAAAGATTCCTTCTGCAGGGCATTTAGCAGACTTTTGTGTTTGCATGCCAACATGCTAAAGCCACAAGCTCCATGTTTTCCGTAGTGTGAGTCATCTCTAACAGTGTCCATATTCACAGCCTCCTTGGCACATTTCCTGGGCACATGCCCTTCACCATAGAAATGATTCTTTATAGCCCAGCTGTCACAAGCCTAGGCATGTCATATTAAGCACATGATTTCCCAGAGCTGCAAACTAGTGGGCGATCTGGATTTATAACTTCTACCAAAGTATATTATAGTAGAAGCATATAGACACATATTTCTTGAACTGGCTGCTCTTAGCCAGCAAATGCAAGAAACTTGGACAACAACAGAACAACAGCACACATTTCACTTCATAAAGGAATGGGTAACCACTACTTTGGAACACTAAGTGTACACGAACCCATACTCTTCCTATTCCCACCTGCCTACAGCCACTTTCCCCTTCCTCGCTTCATAACACATTGGTGGAAGAGTAAAAAATCCTGTCCCTTACAGCCACTATCCTTTTAACTTACATTTTTTATTCTTAGTGGAGCTGACAAGAATCATCCTTCCCTTCCCTGTCCACCAGGCAAATAACTACTTCATAACCGTATCTACCAAGGCATTGCCTTATGGGGGGGGGGGGAACCTAACTACCAACTGGGGTAGATCTTTTCCCAGGAAATCCACTTACAGAGACACAGAAAGATTAATGAGTGACTTACGTGGTCCTATGGCAATCCCAACAGACCATCTACTCACCTCTTATGAATAGTCACCAAGAAGGCAAGAAATACAAAAATGTAACCCTTAATCAAAGCTCCAAATGGAACTGAATTTTACTGAGTGAATCTGGTTATTGATGAACTGTACAAGGTCCCAAAACGGAAAATTGGAAGCAAAAGCAAATAAGAAATTGGAACCAAAAGTAAATCAGCATTAGTTCACAGAATTCTTTATCTCTGTCTATCTTAAACCTTCTTCACTGGAGTAGTTCACATCAATAGGACACAGGGGGTTTATAATTACTCCCTCCTCTATACCAGAAAAAAACTTCCAACAGCAAATATGAGGCACACAAACCCCTTCTCCATTGCCCAAAATCACTTGCTCTAAAGCTTACATCTGTTCCTGTTTAGCCGTTACATCAAATTAAATTCAAAATTCAAGTTACAGATCAGATTTACTTCATAGGTCATTGATTTAATCCCTTTTTTACCACTTACCACAATTTCCAACATCTTTTGCACTCCTGCTCTGCAGCCTATCAAGCTATAACCCTCTTTTCCTACCCCTTTTGCATTCACATGCTACTAAATTCCACTACTCCCTTTACAGAACACACATAGGCCAATCCTTCTTCAAAACTCTTACTACTAATGGAGTTGTACAAATGTATCAACACTACAATAGCTCAGGATGTTCAAGTCAGATTTCTGTCAAGCTCATCATTTCAGTCCCTGAAAAACATTTTTCTGGAAACCCTTTATTATTTTCCACTTTTTGCCTTTACAAATTTTACCCTGACTCTAGTTACTGGTAAAAACACCTTCTATTCACATAAATAACTTCCATACTGCCTTCCTCTTTTATGTTTTTGTTTTGTTCTTACAATTTGCTGTTTCAAGGAACTGTTGAAGGAAGCAGAAAGGGAGAAAGCTCCATATCTCCATATGATCATTTTTATCCCAACAGTTACGCAACAGCTTAGAATTTAATAGTATAATGAAAGAACCTTAAGAACTTGTTTGAAAACACTGGCTACTGAATACAAGAACTGCAATGTTTTAGAACTAATACACTCCTTAAACCTATTCACTGGGAAACTTCCCTTTTGAAGTTCAGTATTTCTGAGTCTAACCAACTTTTTCCAAATAACAGTTTCTGAGAGTTCAACACTCAAACATTTAAAAATGCTTACCAACACACTCTGCAACATGCCATAATGTTCCCTTAAGTGTAAAGAACGTGACTCTTCTGCTTTTATACAACTATGTGCATACAGACCACATGGACACTTAGAGTAAGAAATTTGACCCAAAAATTTGTATAAATGCCAAAGTATACTTAAGTAAAAGAAAGTTATCTGAGCAATACAGACTAACATTCACATTAAAAATGCAACAAAAACATAATAACTGTGTAAGTGCACCAGATTATGACAGAGGTAGGTAAAGAAGTTTTCAACCAAAATGTTTTAGAGGTTCATGAGAACATCAGATTAATAGACTGGCAGCCACCTGATGGCAGGACTAACCACATTCTAGATGACAAGCTTTGTGCCAGGAAGTCTATCTGAGAAAAAAATGGGGAACCAGCCCACAGAACTAATGCACCTAAGCCTGGGCATAAATACATACACACTCTCTCTTTTTTCAGCTCTACAGTTGGCTGATGGAAGAAGCTTCATAAACAATGTATTGGCAGTGGTCTTGCATAAAACTTTAGACTAATCTGAACCATCAGTGTACAATGCTCTAATCCTTAAGATAAAAGACTTAAAAATATAAATAAAAAAGAGGTGATTAGTCCCCTGCCTACTCAGTGAGCTGAATCACTTTACTGAAAGTTCCAACAGCCCCTGTGGCTACTTGCAAGGACCTCCCCTTTGCAGCAACAAGCTTGCATCTCAATGCCATATTAATACTCTTTTTAATTATTTCAGCAACAAGGGTAGCAGTTAACACACGAGTTACAGAAGGACATTTGACACAAGATTACATATGGTTAGAAAGCAATGCTATGTCATCCTGATCTGTATGGCCAAAATAATACAGGGCTTCATGTTACAGCTAATCTAGAAGCAAGCCATTACCAAAAACTGTGGTCCTTTTCTCTCCCCCCACCTCCCAGTTTTTAGGCCACTCGAGTCAACCATTTTTTAAATTATTTTTTTTTGCACCTGACCTAGCAGTTCTGTAGATACAGGTCAGAACTGGCTGATTGGTTAGTGTTTGGGGTTTGCTCTTTTCAAGAGCCAGGTTGTTTTTGGAAGGGATGGGAGAAGACATTGAGGAAACTTGTTTCCCAGGTGAACCAAGTCATGATGCAGCCGACAGATCCAACACAAGTAAAATGGCAGGAACACATAAGCAGGATGGGGAACAAGATACTGCTGCTGCCTATTCTTCATACCTGTTAGATCTGCCTAAAAGCAGGTACTGAGATGTGAAATTACACACATACCATACAGAGGTCAGCAATCATAGCAGTATAAAGGCAGCATTTAAGGCCATCACAAGGACAATACAAACATATTACTTCCCAAGAACGATATTTTACATTAAGTTTTCTAAATTTTTATTGAAAACAAGATCAGAATAACATCATACAGTTAAGTACTTAGACAAAATACAAAACATAGCTACTACAGGCTCTCAGTTTTCTTTGAGATATACTAGGTGATGCTTCCCAACCTTGATGTACTTGTACAGTAAGAATTATTTAGCCATAAAAGGCTAAAAGTGCAGAACTGATTACACTGATGAACAGGAAAATTCTTGAAGTCACCATTGTTTACTAGGTAGATTTTTCAACAGATGTGAAAAAATAGGGCAATATGATGCAGATTCCAGAAAGTGATAATAATCCCTTCAACTGCTGAAGGAAAATACTGGAATAACAAGTTTCAAAAAGCACAGTTCGAAACAGTACCTTTGAATAAAGACAATGTAAACAAGTGACTCTTTTCTCATTAAGGGCACAGCAAATGACTACAAGGAAAGACAGAAGTAGTAAAGACTATGGGCAACAAAGGTTCAGACTTCAAGGTAACATCTCTGAAATAAGAAGGGACCAAACTATTTTAAATATGAAAACAGGACTTCACAGCAAAACAACATGACTCTAGAAACAGAGTTTATGGGTTCTTTGGTATCCTTTTGCCTTTGTCTTATTTATGGTTACTGGGAGGGTCTATCAGGGCAAGCTTTCTACGTGTTCTTTTCAATCAGTAGACTGACAAGATCTGAGAGCCTATCAGAACCATTGCAGAAACCTTCTTGCCACCTCCTTCTGAGCTGTCCAGCCACATGTCACTTCCACATTTACTGTGGACAAATGAAGGCAACACTCATTCAACTTCTCTGCAGGCTAGAGCTGCCTAATGAGAACAGAGGGTTACGGGGCTTCAGAAGAAAAGTAAGCATACCAGAACACAGGCTGGATCACAGGAAAGTGGGTCTCATTTTGCTCTCAACATTGCCACAATAACAGAATTTGCAACCCCAGCCTTCCTCTCATTCCATCTGCAGGAATTCCTACAAGTGAAGACAATTCCTTCTAGCTTTGGTCTAGAGAACGAAGAAGGCACTCCACCACCTCAACCCCTCACAAAATGCAATGATGACAACATGGCTGCAATTATACCAGGCAAAAAGGAAGATAGTTACAGTTTTTTTCATTTAATCCTGCCTAAATGAGTCCAGAGAAGGACACTGGAGCTAGGGAAGGGGTCTGGAGCACAAGTTTCATGAGGATCATCTGGGGGAGCTAGGAGTGTTTAGCCTGGAGAAAAGGAGGCTCAAGGAAGACCTTATTGCTCTCTACAACCACCTGAAAGGAGGCTGCAGTGAGGTGGAAGTCGGTCTCTTCTCCCAGGTAACACGTGACAGGATGAGAGGAAATGGCCTTGAGTTGCACCAGGCAGCGATTTAGATGAGATACTAGAAAAAATTTCTTCACAGAAAGGATTGTAAAGCACTGGAAGAGAGTACCCAGGAAAGCAGTAGTCACCGCCCCCGAAAGTGTTCAGAAAACATGAAGACATGATTTAATGGTGAACATGGCAGTTGTGGTGCTAAGTTGATGGCTGGGCCTCATCTTGAAAGGTCTTCTCCAAGTTTAACAATTTTATGACTCTGGTTCTAATGCCCATCCAAAGTTCAGGGACTGTAGTTTGCAAGGGCACTAGCTGCTGCTGTGGGGCTGGGCACAAAGCACAACGATGGATCATCAGGAAACTACTCACATGTTTCACTTCTCCCTGTGCTGAGGCAGCAGCCCCTGTTGAAGTGGATTCTATAGTCTTAAAGTTAAGCAGGAAAAATCTCAGTCCCACTCTCCCACCCGGATAAGCATGAAGAAACCTGTTACAGGCTGTCTGTTACATCAAATGACAACAGAACGCACCAAATCCATTAACTTCTGACTGACCCACAGCACACATTTAAGGTCACATCAGTTCAGAGATGCTCATAAATGTTAAAGTAAACCAGTTAAACCTGTAAAGCAAAAGAACATCAACTTCAGTAAGTTTAAAGTCCCACATAAACACTCAAATTCAAAGTTACATTAGCTAGAATATTCAACACATCCACATTAAAGTTCATGAGTCTCCTAAAGCATTCGAGCTCAAGCTTCTTTAAATTCAGCAAATACTGATCTAAAAACCCTCCAAAACCTGCTACTGGCATAAAACCCACCTCATACAAGCTGTTCCAATATTTAAGCTGTCTTCCCTTTATAACAGTACATGAGATTATCAGATGAAATTTGCTTATCCTCACCATTCAGCAAATACATCTTGTCATATTTTGGCGTAACTGATTAGAAAGCACTAAACCATCAGCACTTAAACACAGAAAGGCTTTGCTATATACACACTGAATCACTTCCAACCTTCTCTAAAAAAAACAAAACCTAGCCTGAACTTCAGTCATCCTCCAGAATACAGGCTTTCCAAACCTTGAACTGTTCCTGAGAAGTTCTTTACTGGCTGCATTGCAGTTTTCCAGCCCACTGTGAACTGGCCACGTTATTCCAAGAAGAGTATCATTGATCCTGTGTATACCAAAGCCTTAACCAATACAAGACTTGCTTTGGCTCAGCCACAGCACTGCTTACCAACCTCACATTCATCTGATTACCAAAAATAAAACCACAGATTAATTTCAGAATCACCATTTTTCATAAATAATTTTTTTTCTTGATGGAGTTTATTTACCAGAACTCTTTGTACTACAAAGTTCAGTTAATTAAACTTCATAAAAGCACTTTTTTTTTTATTAGGGTAGACTCCGTCACTCATAAAAGTTAACCAGAAGCTATTTTCTGTTTTCTTGCTGTCTATAGAAACACCAGCTTGACTTTCAGCAGTAGGTATATTATATCCTAGATATAAAATAAAAACCCATACAGGTTTTATGTAACAAAGCCTAAATTTAAAATTATTGGCAGCTATCCTTTATGAACCTTCTATCACTGCTTCCTATAATTTTTTTTTTTAAAAATTCTTAAAATACATTCATAAAATGGGAAGCTGTCTGTGTGAAATAAAGGGGGAAATATATTTTGAGTCTTATTCTTCTTGGGTCAATAAATTTAAACAGTTCAAAAGAGGGTATTCCCTGAAGCTCCAAAGTGTGCTAGAAAAATATATTTGAAGGATGAAGAAACGCAAGCTTAGAGACAGTATATTTTTTAAAATACAGTAATATTTTTAAAAGACATACTACAAGACTAGTTCAATGCCAGTTTGATATCACTTGCACCTAGTTACAATGAACGATGAAACTACTTATAAATTATTTGCTCTGCCATTACATACATATGTATAGAAGTCTAAAACAAGGAAATGAAAGAATTTTCAACATACACATACATATAAATACATCAATCTCAGCTTTTCACCATATACATTTATTAACCTAAGCTTTGAGAGTAAGGTACATATACATATATACAAAAAAGTCAAGGGTCTTTAATCTTCAGTGTTTTAAATATAAACACAAATTAATTTGCTCATATATTTCTAAATAATAAGGCAAGATCAAGAAATATAAAAACATTATTAAGTTATAATAAAGCAATACTAAAAGTTATTAACAAAACTGAAGAAACATTATCAGAGAGGCATGTGAATCTTGAAAATAAAACAGATTTCAAACAACAAGGACAGGAGAAACAACCACACAACCAAATCTAACTAAGCTCTTGAAAAATTGGTAAAGCAGAGTAAGATGCAAAAGGCAGAGCTGACAAGCTTCTAGACTGCAACACTTTTAGAATAAGTAGCATAGCAATACTTCCTATTTAAAGCACAGCAAAACTCAGAAGAGACAGCAAATTTCAGCCAAATTTCTAAGAAATTTTCTAAAAATTAACAAAAACAAAAGAATCCCTAATCCATTACAAGGAAGAATGTGGATGCTGTTAACCTAAAGTCTAAAGAAGTAAATAGACCCAGAGAAGTTTCATGAATTAATTCTATAAGGATCTAAAAAGAACTACAATTCTTCTATCCTTGGAGCATTTAATCAGATCATAAAGGAACAGATAAACCTTTCATTTGGAAGACAGCAAGCAACATTGCTACACATTTTTAACACACCACGGCAGATAAGGAATGGCAATCCCTGTAGATAAATGCACCCATGTAAACCATGACACTGCAATTTGCTTTAAGAGCAACATTGCAGTTACTTCTTATATTCTACAGTAGACAGAAGACCTTTTTTCCCAATAGAATGGGAACATTAAGACTTCGTATTTAAAAATACAATGCCTTCAGAAAAGGGCATTTCTGTTTTATATAAATACATCTTGATTTCTGACAGAAAGATGTACCACAAATAAACTTATATTCAGAATGACAACCTAAACTGATACCACTTCACTATTGCTTTTGCTCTGTTTGCATGAACTCTGACCACAGCAACTGCACACAAACCTCCAGCAACAGACACACGGAACAAAGTCTAGAGGGAATGCAAGACTTGCTTTATGGGAGCAATAACCTGCTTCTTATTTAAGACTCACTGTGCTAAAGCAGTAATATTTCATATGAACAGATATGGCTTAGTCTCTGGATATGAAAGAAGAATTTGCTATAAAGAAAACACATTTCCAAAGTATTCAATTAGTATATACAGAGAATTGTAGAGTAAGGAAATTTAACAAGGCTTTTGGCTATATCACACTATTCTAGATAGAACCTAGAAATTAAACAATGTTTTTAAAAAGTAAATTACTAGAACAAAGTAACTTTCATTAACTCATTAAATTGCAATAGTTATTTCAAGCTGTCCTACCATGTATATCATGCAGTAGACAAGAAGAGCTTGACAAGCTCTTCTCACATCAACTCAAGACAGCATGAGGCCTCAGACAAGCACAATGGTATTATATAAGCCTTCTAAAATTTTAAGCAACAGGTTCCTGGACACACTGGCACGTAAAATCACATAGCTTAATGGAAGAAGGTGTGGAATAACACAGAATGAAGAACAATATAAAGATTTGTCAGAAACAGGTGATCCAATTTATTTTAAAAGAACCCAAATATTAAAAAACTCAAGCCCAAAACATTCTGCCTACCAGAGAAAGGATAGCAATTCCAAAGACAACATCGATCTGTCCGCCAAAAATAATTAACAGAAAATCAAATTAAGAGTTCCCTATAAACAGTACCTCTTTCTATCCAACATCCACCAGACACATGGTCAACATGCATGAGGCTGCACAGACCACAGGATAATAAATGGTGAAATGGTTGGCAATATAAACTGAGATCTTATTGTTTTCCACTCGCTTACTTCAAAGAAGTTTGTTCTCTGAGAAGACATTACTATCTTTCTTGTAATTAGTGCTAAACTGTCCAATCACAAAAGAAATCATGTCTCTTGATCACTCAACACATGGAAAAATTAATGTGTTAAACGTACTCAGTGACAGATTATCTACACTGTTAGAGGTAAAAGACAGTCAGACCCTTAGAACTACATATAGCAGTCCTGGATTCCAAATACAACAGATACCTGCAGCAAATAAACTTAGATTTCTAGCCAAGAATATGAACCAATTCATTGAAATATTAATATAGTCCCTTTTGTGTGTGTGTATATATGTGATGACACATCTCTGATAACAAGACCTGACTCTTATTTTAGAAAGCAAACAGAACTGCAAAATGTTGCCTTTGCAAAGATTCTACCATTTCAGCATCACCTAATAACCACCACACATTAATTTTTAACAGCATAAAGAAATGAGCTTTTCGTTTTGAAGACCAAAAGTTCTGTAGTACCAAGTGTCTTACAAACAACACACATTCACAAAGAACTGAAGCCATGAGTACATGAGTAGTTGCACATTCTACTAACTGTAGAAAGAGAGGTACTTCATGGCAAAAGTAACTCAGTCATACACAGCCACCGTTGGTGCAGTATCATAGAAAGCTGACACAAGTTGAAAAACTCACAGGCTACTACACTGAACAGAAAAAGGCATGTGGAAGGTATCAGAGGGTCCCCCTCACAACAATAAGCATAAATATCCCTATTGGCACTTCGACCCAGCCAAACTCATTCAGGGCTCAGAGCCCTACAATCTCCTCTCATCCTCCATCAGGAAAAGCAACCACTGCCATAACACCTTCAAAAAACATTGACATTCACATAGTTCAAATTTGAACACTGGATTTTCTTTTTCAGCCCCATTGTTATTACACATTTTTAAAACTAATAAGAGGTTTTCCCATCAGACTTTTTCTTATATTCTATTTCTTATCCTGTAAGAGCTAATATCCCTTGCTGGTTTCTCATGTGGGTACAAATGACACCAAGGGTAACTAGAAACCATCACATTCAATTTCAGAGCTCTGGAGATGATGGACAAGGGTCTGGAGGCCCAGGTAGTCTTCTCCTTGATTATCCCAGTTTGGGTCAATGACAAAAGGAGAAGTAGATGGATTTACAAAGTAAACAACCAGCTGCATCACTGGTGTTGGCAACAAGGTTTTGGTTTGGGACTGTGCTGATTGGAAGAGATGGAACTCACCTCATGAAACAGGTCACACAAGCCTTTGCCAACAGAATGGCCAACCTTGTAAAGTGAGCTTTGAACTAGGAAAAGTGGGAGAAGAGGAGAGGACTGTGACATTTCCCTGCACCCCTACTGGGACATAGATACACTCAAACACCTCCATGAAGTGCCGGCACACCAATGAAGGCAGTATAGGGAACAAGCAGCAGGAACTTGAGATCTGTGTGCAGCCACAAGGCTTTGATCTCACTGTGATTACCAAGACATGATGGGACAGCTCACACAACTGTAATGTCACAGGGAAGGGCTACAACTGTTTAGAGCAGACAGACCAGGAAGGCACAGTGCTGGAGTCACCATATTCATTTAACTATCAATCCTTGACCGTGTAATTTCAAAAGTAGTAGTAGCCATGAGGAAAAATTCATCCAATTTACTGTGCTCATTAAGTGCCTTCTGATACTTCTGAGATCACACCTATACGTAACATCTAAGTCCTGTCCTGGTAATAAGTTATCAGGTCTAAAAAATCACTAACAAAGCCCTTCACTGATAAGATATCCAAGCAAACTGGTTCAGAGCACAAGGAAGAAAAGAAAAACTGTCCCTCACTTGAGTAATGCATCTCCTGGATCCAGAAAAAGTCCTTTTCTCTTTGAAAACTAACTGGCAATCTCAGAAATACAGAGATAAAGCAGGGTGCCCCTTTTAGAACCTTCACGTCTTTTCTGAGAAATAGAGCACTTCCACAAAAGCAAAAGCAGACTGAATTAAAGTGTTTATGCCTACTTCTAACTTCAAATCCTGCCAAGATGACAAACTCTTATCTAGATTCTCATCTCACTGTCGTAAAAGAAAGAGCTATTGAGATGGGAACAAAGTCTGCCCAAAGGAATAAAGTAATACCAAACGCTTTCAGGTATTTCCACTACCTTCAAGATGTAATAAATCATTACATCCATTCAATTAAAACCAATAACAAAAAAAGCAAAACAAAACAAAAGAGCAAGATTTCTGGCACACTTAAAACTGAATCCCAACAATAATAATATAGCAGTGGGAGGAAAGGCAAACAGATTCACAAGACAGTTAACAGAAACGCCTTCCATCATTAGCTTTACTTATCTCTAATGTGCAAAAAAATTTACTTTCAGATTTTAATTTTTAAATCACTCAGATCAAGGCTAGGTTCAGTCTCCTCAGAAGGATAACCTAATAGCTTAGAATGATCAGGAATCAAACCCTGACGAAAAATTTCAAGCTTTACAAAACAGCTGATGCTACATTGCTTTTAATGTTTTGATAATTCAAATGTAGACTTAGGTTGAATTTTCTGAATTTAAATAACCTAATATTAAGAGAATATAAACATATTAGAGCTCAACAAACTCATGTTATTTAAGGGGGTTTTTTGTACAGAAACAGAAAAAGACATGCATTTTTTTCCTATGAAGTTCTGTCACATACTTCACAAAACACAGTAACTCATTCTTTCTTTAGAACTGAAAGGACAGAAATACATTTTTCTTCAACTGAGGTCTGACAAACCTCACCAAAAAAACAGGCACAACTGGATAGCCTGGAAAAGAATTACTTATAAAATTAAATCGCCACCATCTGTGAGTATCTTACCTTTAAATAGGATCCATAATATTTAGTTACATATGGACTGTCACACTGACTCAACACTGTGATTTCTTGTTGGATGTCTTCTATTTCATCTTCTGCTTCTTCTAGGTCAATAATTTTTATAGCAACAACTTTCTGAGTCCGATTGTCAATTCCTTTAAAAACTTCACCAAAAGACCCCTTACCAATTCTCTCCAGTTTTGTAAACAGCTCTTCTGGATCTGCCTTCAGAGTCTGTTAAAAATAAAGAGAAAAGTCATTCAGTATTTGTAACACTAAAACAAAATGCACTGTTTTTAAAGGCAACAAACATTTCAAATTCCACATATTCCTATTTATCTAGCTACCTTTTTCTACCTCCATAATTATCACATTCTTTCTACATCCCTTATATGCACACACCGATAGGTTTATGTTACACTGTATATAAAGAACAAATTTAACCCTGTCCATGTGTCAGGGTTTTATCCTATCTGGCAACAGAAAATGCTGCTATCTCAATTTCTTTTTCTTTGCCAAGAAAGAGTATCCAGAATGAAAGATTGTTACACAGATTTGGTTTTTATTAAAAGCAAATAGATCAAACACCTCTACCAATAAAAGTAAGCCTTTTGTCTAACCTTTCCTCTTGAAATTGGTTCCCTCCCACATCCCAGAATCCTTCTCTTTTGTATTTTTCACATATCTCATCCTCCTAAGGATTTCATTCACCTTCTTCAGGGCACAGAATACTATTTCCTTCTGTTTGATGTGACAAACAATCCTCTTCAATTTTCTCCTGCTAAGGATCACCTGCATGAACAGCCAAGCTTCCTCCTTCTCCATGATGCCAAGGTTTTCTCAATCAGGATTTATTTATCTTTTTCTTCTTCTCTCAGTTGTGTAAAGTCATTCAGACCTAAAAAACATCCTGTTCCCAGCTTTCTTGATTTGAGCAGTCACATAAAAGCCACAAGTCCTCACCTAAACATGCAAATAAGACTGAGGTGGACCACACTGCCACACTTGGTTTTTTTCCACTGTCAAGTATTCAGCTCACTACTGCTGCTCAGACTTCTCACTTTCAGTGCACAGATGGTAAGTTCCACAGCATCTTGTACCTTCTTAATCTAACAGCACGGACCCTCACTAGGCAATAAAAAATACATACATTGCAACTATAGTGGGGCTGGACTATATGACCTTTAAAGGTTCCTTTCAATCCAAACTATTCTATGATTAAACTGGAAAAGTCATAAATAGAGGGAATAGTCATGAAATGAAGAAAAATAGGATAGGATTACTTAGAATCTTCTCCTTAAGAAATAAAAGTAATACTTTAAAAGACATGTTTGTGTTTTTAAAAGGATGACACTCATGCTAGCTAAGTGAAAATACATTGTTGATATAGAAAAAGGCTCATACAAGAAGAATTCAGTAATGCCTAAATAAGCATAAAACCACACTTTATACTTAGCCCAACTTTGTAGTAGCATGAAGAGGGGAATGAGAATTTCTAGGCTACCACTGGCAAGCACTGAAACAACATTTTCTGTAACAAGTAAATTTAGCTTATAAACCATCTCCCACCTATACTTCTGTCTACTTCTGCTCTCACATCTCAAAGGTTACATAATTAGCCCATGCAGCTGCAAGAGGAAGATAGCCTAGAACACAGTTTTTCTGGAGGTATCTCAATTTCACACTGAAATAGGTGTTTTGAGGACCAGGTAGCTGGAACTGACCAAACCCAAAGATAAACCCACTCGGTTCTCAGAGCATTTTATCATGTGGCACAAATTGGGAGTACACTACTACTTCTAGTACTTTGAAGACAGCTATAAGACATCACGGCTGTCAGATAATCATTCCAGGAACACATCACTGGTGAGATCAGCCTAAAGCAAAAACACTCTAAGCGTACTTACTGCAAGACTTCACCAGCCCCAAGAAGTGCCCCCTGCTTTACATCTTACTGATCCATCCTTTTATCCAAAGTCAGTTTCAGGAAACAAATAGAAGGGCATGGGGGGTTTTATAACCCTTTTGCCATTAAGGTAACAGAGCAAAAGATCCAAATCCTTTCCATGAAAATCAGCTTGTTCCTCCTTTAATTTCAATGTAATGAGAACAACATACTCTTACACACTAGTAAATATTACATACGTAATATGCTAATATATCTCCCACTTGGAAACCAGACCAAGGCACTTCATGTTTTCTGACAGTCAACCCTTAGCTACAGAATAACCCTTACCAACACCTCCAGGGACATAATTTCTAAGAGATCACAAAACTACAAACCAAATTGTGCTTACTGGTTCTTCTCATGCTTCACAGAATGCTCTGTTGTCAACATTCAAACCAGTCTTCTCTGAGAACTCTTCATGAATAAAAATAACCTTAACACCTGCATCAGATATTTTCTCTTGTGGAAAACAATTATCTGTCTACACTTTCATATATCCTGTGTTGGAATTTGAGATAATGTGCCGTAGAGAGCTGTGCACGCCTAATCCATCCACACAAGCCTTCAAGTTCCATTCACCTGCAACAGGAATCTGAGCATTACATCATTACAAAGGCATCTGGGTAAGCCACAAACCAATCCCAGTCACAGCTGCCTAAAAAATTCCATGTTTCACCTCCTGAGACTAAAAAGCCAGCACTGCTCAAAGTTGCAGTGCACTGCAGTTGTTCATGTGGAGAAAATGCAAGAGCTACCTGCCAGCAGCTCTTCAAGTTCTGCTGGCTGTACGTATACACCCCCTATTTTCCCTCTTCCCCTTAACCATCTATTACTAGCATATATTAGATCCCCTTGTTTCACAACACCACAGTCTTCATAGACTTTCAGGAACCTCACAGTTTCTTTTTTACAGTGTCAAGCTCTTGGGATTCTGGTGTTAGGCTGGCAGTTTTATAAGACAACTGTAAAAGAGAATTAGTAATTACAGAAAAGCGAGGAAGATAACTATTCCTGGAAGACCCAAGAAGAAGGGAACAACTGTTCCTGTTTGATTTTTTATAATCAAAATTTTGCAGACATTTTGAAATGCTAATTTTTCAATAATAACAGGACTTAATGGGATTAAAATAATTATCAATATTATTTCATAAGTTTCTTGTGAAATGACTAATTGTCAAACAAACAAACAAACCAACCTTTCCTTACCAGTTCACAACTTTTGTAAATTCATTCATTTGTTCCAAAACGTAACACTTGCCATTCCTGAATTTTGTTCTGAACAACAGTAGGTAGCAGTTGTTTCAAAAAACCCGAACAACACACTCTTGCTCTGCAAGAAGGTCTCAATTTTCTTCTCAGAACACCAGGTGTTTGAAGTGAGAGCCTTAAACTACTGGCAACCTGTGTTTTTGCAAAAACTAAGAGTTGGTCTCTTTTAATGACCTGCTGTCTTTCAAAAATACAGATGTCAGGCCTCCAGATACATAAATGAACTGCTTAAATCTGAAAGTACGGGAGTGGTCAATTCCCACCCATTTTTCCAAGATCACATCTGGAAAGGATTTTCCAAATTTGTTTTTGCTTGTTTTTGTAAATACTTCCAACAGAGACAAAATAAACAAATAGCTTTATAAATATTCTCTCTACACAACTACCTAGAGGAAAATTACTTCCACTGATACTTCCGCTATGGTTTCACCAACTCTATTCTTTGCAAGCTTTCACTAAGCATAGAGCTTATTTCTACTCAAAATAATGGGAACTGATAAAAGAGCCTTCATGTAAGCATCAAATTAGCGCTTCAAATATTGCTAGAAACCACAGATTAGAACATCAATATCTGCTGCAAATGGGTAAAGCTAATCACCTTGACAAAGAACTAGATCTCCACCACTACAACATTTTTTTCAAAGCTTGTCACAGAATACACAGTACAACAAATCAAAAACAAATTATGGAGCATTCAGATTGGATGATTCCAGAACTTTCAGTTTCCACAGACACTTGAGTTACTTTGCTTTTTATTTCAAATAGTTTTTCACACTTTTGAACACAAACTGCCATCTTGTCTAGTGTCCAGCTTGTTTAGCCATGCAGAACAAAGTCCTTTTCACCATAAGCAAAGCCACCATTCATCCAATAATTTGAGTAATCTCTCTGTACTTGTTCCACATTGGATTCATTACTTTTGACCTTAATCAGCCAAAAAAAACCACTCCATTTAAAATTAACTCTTTTTAGTACCTAACAACACTGTTGCCCACTTCAACAGAATAAAAATAGTCCAATACATTCTCAGATCCTATTTGTTCAATTTGGCCTCATGGCTCAAACTCAGCTGCAACCAACTAAACCAAATCACCTCTTCCTAATGCTCTGCATTTCCAACTAATGAGCTCCCAGACTCTTGCAAAGGTTCTTTGTAATACTCATACTTACAAGCTGCACTTTATGTTGTTTTGTTCAGTAATTCCAGTTCCCAGGGTTGCACAGTTCTTCAGCACTGGCCTCTCAAGTGTAACGGGTGCCTTTAAATTTTGTACCACCAGCCATTTTAATCAGCATGCATTGCCTTTTTCTATGCAAAGGTCACTTTTCAGTCACCAACTGATGAGAACAGTCCTGGAGAAACTAGCAGTATCACCCACTCTGACACCACCTCTGCAGTACCCTCCTCACAGCCAGGATTACACATGTCTAGCAACATATTTATTTTTATGAATCTCCAATTCTCATCCACACTAATTGTCCCTCAAAGCTCAACAGAAAACATTACTGAAATTCAAACTAGTTAGATCCAACTTTACCCATAACCGTTCTGAGCAAAGATACAGCTTTATGTTTATTTCCATGTCTCACTCCAGTTCTTATTTCTAACCTCTTTTTATGAAGAGTTATTCCAGCTATTGTAGAAAAGCATTAAAAAATGTCTCTTTAACTTACAAGAATTATAAAGCATCTCCATAATTCAAGTTCTTTTTTACTTGCAGATCTGTGATTTCTCTGTGCAGCTCATTTGAAATAGACAATCTTTTAACACCTCATTTTGTATATGTTTAATTTCACCAAATCAATTTCCAATTTGTCAGTCCAATTCTCATTCCCTACCAAGACTGAGCCCAAAATATGATAATCTGAAGAGGTTCAAAGATTTCTGGGGATTGCTTAGCCTGGAAAAGAGAAGCCTGAGGGCTTGGAAATCTTATTGTGTGTGAATACCTGATGGAAAGGAGTAAAGAACACAGGGCCAGACTCTTCTCAGTGGTGTCCAGAAGAAGGACAAGATGCAGTGGCCAGAAACTGAGTATAGGAAACTTCATATAAACTTCCAAAAAAAAAAAAAAAAAAAAAAAAGAAAAGAACAAACAAACATACAAAAAATAACCACCAAAACAACTACAAAGGTAAAACCCCAACCTTCCTTAATGTGAGGATAATCCAGCACTACACTAGGTCTGTCCAGGCAGGTTGTGGATCCTTTGAGGTAATAAAAAACTAGGCTGGATGTGGTCCTAAGCAATCTGATGACTCTACTTTGAGCAGGAGGTGGACTAGATGTGCTCCACAGGTCCCTTACAATCTCAGCTATTCTGTGATACACTTCCTATCACACCAAGAGTTAGTTTTGCTGCTAAATTTACTGCTCAAAAACAATTTCTTCAGAAATGAGACACCATTGCTGCACATAATTTCTATATTTTAAATTTTTTCTTTGGTTAGATCAGAGAACAGAAATCTGCCAGAGAAGTTCACACAGGAAATTTTCCCACGTACCCAGAGAACTTTGAGCCTAAAGCCAATCAAAGTGAACAGCAGGCACAGCTGATGTCATTCTTCACACAGCTCTCCATTTCAAGAAGGCACTGCAAAGGTTTCCCCATAGCACCACTTGCAATCTTTCAAAAAACCATTGAAAGTGTCTTCATCTCAACACGGTATTAAGCAGTTCCCCTTTTTACTTTGATCCCCACAAAACTAGCAGCACAGTTTGTGCTGTAGTGGAGGCAGGCAGTAGCAGAGATACATAAATTTGGGTAAATTGCACAAACTCAAATCATGCAGCCCTCCCACAAACCTGGGCTACCAAAGCAGGGGGCAGGGAATAAACAAACCCACAGCCAGAAACAAACAAAAAAAAAAAAGCAAACACGAACTCCCCAAAACACCCATATAAGATGGTTTTGTATCAGGGAAAAAACTACCTCCAGGAAGAAGCCTCAAAGTTTGCTTTTCAGCATTTCAGCTTTCTCAGAAGCTCACAAGTTTTTGTGTCAGCAATATATATACCACATATGAACAACTGATACAACACAAAATTATTTCCTGCAGCTGGTGTGAAATTGAAATAGAACAGAGGCAGCAGGCAGATTATAAATTGTTCAATTGTATCAATCCCTACCTATACTTTCAAAGAGCGGCTAATTAACCCAAAAAGACAAATTTAAATGGGATTTAAAGTCTGGGATTTTTATATAAACAAGGATAAAAAAAATACATTTTTAAGAAGCCTTAAAACTGGAACCAAATTTGAACCATCTCTCAGTCTTATCTATCAATAATAAAGTAAAATGAGACAAAGTACCATAGCTATGTTATAATTATCATGAACAGCAACAACTGATTTTTATTTCATTTTAAGAAGACTAATAGCAAAACATTGAATGAGAAGTACAAAGACTAGAATGAAAGCATTCATCTATAATAAATAGGTGTAGAATTTGTCAATTATAAGAAGTAATTGTTTTCTTTTTTTCTTCATACACATTCCATATTTCTAATTTGCCATCTCCCATACTATAATTATTCAATTCAGACACATGCTACCATAAGGAAATTGCTTTCTTCTGGGAGAAATAAAATATACCAAAAATGCAGAGAATTAGCAATAGCAATACTTTAACTATTGAGAAAAAGGAACAACTGCCATAAATCCTGCTGTGAAACTTCAGTGGGTTGAAACAGAGGAGAGAGGAAGCAAAAAATAAAGCTGTAAACATTGCATCTCAAACACTGCAGGTAAAAATATATAGCATGAATCACTGTGGCCTACTAATACCCATATTTGTCACACAGTTCAACTCTCGTTCTGATTTCTACCTAGATTGAAACAGGGTTTAAGCACATTTCCAGCAGGAATAAAAAAGTTGCCTAAAGTTAGCCTACCATAAAAGTATTCCTCATCCCTTGCATAACCCTCTTTCCACTTATTTTCATGCAAGATGCACTTATCTTAGATTCAGAATACAAAGTATTCAATTCTTCCTCGGTAACACAAATATACAAAGCATGCTTCCAGATTTCTAATTAACCAATACCATTTTCTGGGTGCAATGTCCCCTGCACAAATCAGTCTGAAATTTTTTATTCAGATATTCTGATATTTTTTATTCAGAAAGCTGCTTAGTGTACAACCCTACAAGTTTAATACCAAAATGAATAGTTACCTAACCACAGCCTGCTTCCAGAAAGCATATTTAATTGGAATTTATTCTGAGTTTCTGAAGTTTCTCAATTTTTAGTGCAACATCACTAAAAACTTTCATAACATGTAACTGACTTCCCCCCCTTTCATCCACTACACTTCTAAACGGTAAATTACTGCAATTAAAAATCTCTCCATGCCTTGAGCACACAATGAAAACAACACACAAGTATCAGCAGTAGGTACATTATGGCAGTGAAACACAAGATGTATTTTAGACACCAAGAGAAAGACAGCTAAGGAAAAATGTCCCAAAAAGAGTTTTAGAAAAATGTCTCTCACTTGTTTACACTTGCTAAAAGGCTAAATGCTGTAAAAATCACTCTTAATTAGCTAAGCTACTGATAAAAAGAAAAATAAAGTAGCTCTTTGTGGAAAATCCCATCATTATGACAAATGGCTGAATAAATAGTGCTAATTGAGGCAATTAGAAAGTTACACTGCATTAACACTACTTGAGAAAAAGAAGGAAAAGAGCGAATTTTAGGTTCTACAGCAATTCCATAATTTGAGGGGAGACTCTCCTTGCACCCATTGTTATCTGACAGGAAACCCAGATGTCTGTCTCAAGAAGCTGCCAAGCAGAGCAACTAAGAATACAATAAATTCTCCTGGTCCAAGCCTCACTTTTAATCAAGTTACACTGCAGAAGGCTCTCAGTTCTGTACTAACATATAATCAGCACACTCTGATGTTTGTGCAACCTAAACATTTATTACTCTAATACCCATTCTTGTCCACTAAGAGGGAACAACACCATGCACAAATACTTCCAATAAATAAAGTATTTTTTGGTTTATGAAAGCCATTTCACTAAAAAAAAGAGCATCTATTCAATACATCTCTTCAAAAATAAACTACACTTATCTGAATTTTGGAACTTCCTGAACGTAGCCAGAAGTCTGGTTTCAGGTAATATACTAAAGCTTAAAGCAAGCTTGGGAAAAACAAACAGATTTTACTGCTATCAACTAACTTGTGAATGCCAACATCACCTTGCACTGATCATAGCTCAAGACTCAGTTTGGCATATAACCCAAACACATCAGCTTAAGGGAGTTAGCAATTTTGGCAGAAAGAAGTTGCTACATTCACAGTCAAGCTTCTGTGTATAAAAAAAATTTAAATATGGAAGCTGAAGTCTACCATTAAAACAAACAAACAGACAAACATTTTTCTCTGCTGAGAAATGGAGATAATTTTACTGATGGGTTAGGAAACCCAAGATTAAAATCTTTCTAATGTAATGTAATTTTATTATCTCATGTTGTCTTCTCATAAAACTAAATATTGTCTTAAAAAATTTGTCCCTCTACATCTCAAATCCAGTACACTGAAGAGATTCTTCCTATGTATTGTATTTGTTATTAATTGTCAGGTGCATACCTACACATGGAAACTTACCCAGATCAACAAAGAGTTTACAAGTAAAAACAGTTCTGATTACATAGCTGCATCCACACAAATTATTACTTTTAGGCACACAGAACACTGCTGAATTAAATAGTACTCCACAAATGCAGGCAGGTGTATCATCACAAAAGCAATAACCAGATCAAATTCAATCACAGAATCATAGGATACCAGGTTGGAAGGGATCTCAAGGAAAATCTGGTCCAACCTTTCCCAGCAAAAGCACAGTCTAGACAAGATGGCCCAGCACCCTGTCCAGGGAAGTCTTAAAGAGTCCAGCAGCAGGGAATCCACCATTTCCCCAAGAAGATTACTCCAATGGATGATTGTCCTATTTGGGAAAAAATTTTCCTCTTGTGTCCAATCAGAACTCTCCCCAGGGGTAACATATACCTCTTACTCCTCATCTTTCCACGTGATTCCTAGTAAAAAGGCAGTCTCCATCTTCTCTGTAGAAACCTTTCAAATACTGGAACATGGTGATAAGGTCTCCCCTAGGCCTTCCTTTCTCAAGGCTAAACACATCCAGCTCTCTCAGCTCCACATGACAGGCTTTCCAGTTCTCCAATCATCTCTGTGGCCCTTCTCTTGACCCTCTCCAGCTGTCCACATCCTTTTGTATAGCAGGCACCAAATTATTATCAGACGGATGCAGTATTTTATATTATTATTGATTTATATTAGATGCCTGGTTAACTTTATTAGTTAGTGTTTGGTGCATCCTCTATTCTCCTTCCCACTCCACCCCCCAAGAAAAGGAGCATGAGAAGAATTTAAGCAAATTTTGAAAATGCAGCCAAGATACATACTTCCATCTTCTAGTTCAGAAACACAAAAGATGCCACTGTGTAAAAGCTGACATCAGAGCCTTGTACACCACTCATAACACAAGGCCCGATATTTAAATGTGTTCGCTGCATCAGTAGCCTTTTGTCTCTCTGGGGAACAAAGATGACAGCTGGCTAAGAGGGTACCTTACTCAAACATGAAACTGGTACATGAAACTTGCCACAATGCAGGACAAGTCTGACTGGTCTGTGAGGATACCTGAAAGACACAGTCGCCATAAGCAGTATCTATTTACCTTTTCTGGAAGGCCACACAATGGAAATAGGTTTTCCTGACTCCTCTCAAACAGCTCCTTACATCTATTACATAGCCCTGACACAGCCTTTGACTACAGAGTGAGAAGATGCCCACTTCATTTTCACCAATTAAAACTTCTGTCCTGCCACCCAAGGGCTGAGCTTGTAATATGTCACAGAACCATGACATCTGTATTCAGGATATTTTAAAACTCATTAGCCAAGATCATAACAGTTCAAGGATCTGTCCAATATTTAAGTGCTGTAAGTTACTGCAAAGCTTTTGTCAAACTATAATGTAAACAGTAACAGTGAGCACAAACTCTCAAACAAAAAAACCAAAAAACAAACTTGGTCTCCTACACAGAAGCTGCAAATGGAAAGCAGTAGAAGCTAAGCAGCCTTTCCACAGCGCCTTTGATTTAGCAACACAGTATTTTGCAATTACCAAACACAGAGCTCACACAGGAAGTCGTTAAAACAGTTTCTTATAAAAGGAGAAGGAGTTACAATAAGGAAGACAGTAACACCTATAGTGTGTAACTATGAAAGAACAGCCATGCTGGATCAGAACAAAGGATCCTCTAGGCCAGGACACTTCTCCTACAACAGTCAAAAGTGAACATCTTGAGAACAGTGCAAAAATAGAAAAGTAAACAGCAGTATTTCCCAAAACACCCTTCCAGTCTCCAGCAAACTGACACTTTAGACACTTTCTGAGCCAGAAATGGTGCCTTTATACTTAAAAACCTTTCTTTTCTGTTAATTCGTCAAGTTCCCACTTAAATTTAGTTAAACTTTTAGCATTTCTTGAAGCGAAACAGCTTGAATGTCAATGCTTATTTACATTAAGAACCTGTAGCTCTTGTACTGAAAATACAATGAAGAATGAATAAAAATAACTTACTGCATAAACACTGTTATTGCTACAGAAAAACTGAAAGGGAAGAAGATAAAAAAAGGGTTTATCATACAGAATACGCTTGCCTTAAAGATGATGGAATTTTAAAAGCACCACAGGAATTTATTACCATAAATTTATTAACATAGTACTTGATTATTTAAAATACAGCTTCCATAAAGAAGCTACAGAAGCTCACCACAGCCTTGAAATGAAGGCCAGTCTGAAAATCAAGGTCATATACACTTACTCGGAGCCAGCCTTGCAGGAATCTCACACATTTACAGGCAAACACACACTCTCCTCAAGCCACTTCCATAAGGCATGAACAAGCAAGACAACACATTCTCAGTTTAGTAATGATGCGGCTTCACACTGCACACCCAAACTCATATCTATACAAAGCCCTTAAAACAACAACAGCAAAAACTTTTGAGTCCAAACTTAAACTGAACACACAGAAATTTAGGTCAAAACCCAACTCTGTTTTTATTCAGGTTACAACATGCCCACTTTGCAGCAGACAGCAAATCTCAGGTTTTGACAGCCTTCCAGCACCATCCTACATTTCCTCCACAGTTTTTCATTCCTTTGGCTCACTCTCTACCCACTCACTTTTTATGCATCACTCTTCAAACATCGATCAGACATCTTGTTCAGGGAGAAATAGATTAATCTTTCATTCCTCTGCTCTATTTACACTACCCGTGCTCATGCCAAACAGCATTAATAAAGTGATGTCCCTCCAAGTGATTTTTTGGGGTCAAGAAGTTACTCTGCTCACACAAGCACACTGGGTGCTCTCTTGTGTAAGTACAGCAAAGAATGTCAGAGAAAGCTGCATAACTTGTCACTGACACTGCTTCCACCATTTGTGGCAGAAGCTGGTAGGTGGGGAGGAGGGATCACACTACAGAAAAAGAAGACATAGTCCCGTGATTTAGGCAATTTAATTATAACTCAGAGAACTAAGCTCTATTCCTCTCTTCTACACAACGAAAAAGTCCCAAACCTTTTTCTTATCGAAGCAGATGTCACACATTGCATGTACTTTACTCTTTGAACATTTACTTGGAAATAAAATCAAAGAGAATCATGTACTGAAAACAGACCACCATAAAACTGCTGTATATTCTGACAGAATGGAAATGGATACAGACATCTTGAACTGGGCACCAAAAATTAGTGAGCAGCATTCACATTGCTCGCAGACTTTATGCCTCTACCTCTCAGCAGGTCTTTAGTTTGGTGTTCAGGGGGATTTTTTTAGAGTATTAAAGTTCACACTTCAGCAACTCTCATAATAATAGAATAAAAATCATGAGAAAAATAACACCATCCTGAATAAAAAGATTTGAAGCAAAGTCCCAAATTACATGGACTAACAAGAACCCTGAAGATCCACCCATTTAGTACAGCTAACAGTACTACAAACTAAATAATAAGTCAATAAAAAGCACAGGTCCTTAGATCATGCAGTGACACACATCAGCAGTACATGCATAATGATGGAATAATCTTCATTCTCTCACAAGCAACTACAAATCTGACTTTTTAATTCTAAAGTGTTACAGATTGTGTTTCAAAGTAGATAGTTGCCTCAGTTCTAATTCTAATATTCTCAAAGGAATAAAAAATAAATAAATTAAAAAAAAGCCCAAATAATAGCCATAGTCAATCAAGAAACCCTTATTTCTCTGTCTCTGGCAATCAGCAAACTGCTCATATTTGGAAGGTGAACTTGAACTCTCAACAGAAGGACCTACAGAGCAATAAATTAATCAGCTCAGAGTGTGGGCCTAGTTAGGCTACAAGGCATCCAGTACTATGTATGAGCATATAATTCATGTCATGCATGTAACATTTTCAATTCAAATCCTCAGATTTTCGGAAGAAAAGAGATTCATGACTTAGAATCTTGACTCACAATAAAACCAACCATGGTAAACCAACACTTAAACCAAATTATGCACAAACGCTTTCAATCCAGGAGACAAATTAAGGGAAACTCTTACAGGTCATTCATAGGTTGTTCCTTCGGAGATTAGGGCAAGAAAGTTTCCAATCAGATGTGGGAAACATTAGAATAACAACACACAGATACCAATGACCTTAATGTTTTCCTGGCAGCAGTTTCCATTTAAACCAAGAAAAACGAGGCGGTGAGGAGGGGGGAAAGCCAGCTCAGGCAGTACAAAAACGCATTAGTTATTTCAAAAATACAGTTAAGACACAGAACCAGAAAATTCCACCGTATAAACAGCAGCTGACGAACTCTCGGAATCAAACACAGGAGCCAAACACGATCCCCGAGCACCCACCTCAGAGCAGCACCACAGATATGGGCACTGCAGCATGCGCTGAAGGTCAACATTTCCAGGCCCTGCTTTTACGGACTGGTTTTACGTATGCTTCCCCTATCCACCTCAAATTAACGGGGCCGAAAATCGCCCACTGAGCCGCGGTTCGCTTCAGGAATTAAAACACCGAGAACTCCCGGCCGGGGGAGGGGGCCACACACCACGCTCCGCTCCGCACGCCTGCAGCGACCCAGCGGCTACCGAGGACAGGGATGGAGGGAGGCAGGGGCAGGCAGGGATCCACCGGGCCGACGGAGCTCGCTGGGCACCACGCCAAGCGCTGACAGCACGTTTCGTCTCCATCCCGCTCCCCTGCTCCCGCGGCCGAGCCAGGGCCAAGAGGCGCCTGATCCCCGAACCCTGACCCCCGAGCCCCGGGAAAGCCCCCTTTTACACCCACCCTCGCCCGAGGTGCGTGTCCGGGCCTGCCCTGGGGGCAGCTCCTCACCTGCATCCCCGGCAGCCCCGCCTGCACGGGGGAGTGAGCCATGGCGGCGGCGAGAGAGGCAGGGAGGGAGCCGGCTCTCCTCAGGCGGCTCCAGGGCACAGAGCTGAGCTCATCTCCACGCTCTCTCACACACAGCACGGCCGTCCTCCTCCTGGCCCTTCCCCCGGGCGAGCAGCACCTGTGCGCCGGCGGTGGGAAAGGGGCCGTCCCAAGGCCAGGCTCTCCAGGCCGCCGTCACGGATGAAAAGGCGGCAGCGGCTTCCTCATCCCTCCTCCTCTTCCTCCTCCTCCTCCGGGCCGTGCCGGCGACACGATGACAAACCTGAGGCGGGAGGAGGAGGCGAAGGAGGAGGGGGAGGAGCGGCAGCGGCGGCCCCGCCTCCCCTGCGCGGGTACCTGCCCGCGCCGGCCGCCCGCCCGCCGCCATGGGCGCGTCAGGAGCGGCCCGCCGGGGGTGCGGGTGCCGCTCCTCGCCCCGGGGAAGGGCACCGCAGCGCCGGCACTGCGCTGCAGCCTGTGGCGTCAGGAAGCGCTTGGCTTCCTGTCAGAAGCTGCAGAAGCCGCAACCCAAAATGCCAACCGTGCTTCTGTAGTTCCTAAGCGGGAGCAGAGTGGGTCAGCACTGAGGTCTCTCCCACGCAGCAGAAGCTCTGCATACATGCAAACCCCTTGAGAACTCGACAATGTTCTATTCTCTGTTACAACTGGAATTTAACAGCTCAGTCGCACAACTTTCCATGTGCCATGGAATGCCCTAAGATTCTCTCCTTTTTCCACCCCGCACAAAACCTAGGGAGTTTCATGAGTGTTAAAGCTATTGAAACGTGTCAGCCGGTGGGGCTGGAATCATAGGACAGCGCGGTTCGCTGTCTTTTCAAGTGGTTTTTAAAAATGAGGTGAGCATCCACTGCAGCATAAATTGCTTTTCATTAGATAATTCACTAGAGTTTGTACAAATCTCTTAACTGCAAGAAACACTTTAAAATATAAAACGGTCTTATTGAAAAGTGATTGGAACTTCCACTGAAGTTTTTCCTATAGTTATGATATTCTTTGTTGTGTCATGTGAGCTGGGTTAATGCTATACAGTCTTGTTTTCCTGAGACTTGTAGACATATAAATGTTCCCAAGGTCTCTACCTCAAAGTATTATTCAAATAAAATTAGCCAATAGCCTTATGCAGGCAAGTAAGTGTGCACACGTACAAACACATTGGTTTTTTACCTGAGAAAATAAACTAAATATACCAGCCTTTGAGTATAGTGAAACAGGAAAGGATGATGGCTAGAAACTGTATAGAAACCTGAATTATTGGATTAATTTTTTTAGTTGTTCAGGAAGGAGTTGATAGTTTCCTTAATGCAGGCATGGAGTTTAGATTCTGTGGAGTTTGGCTTCAGGAAATATGGACAGGTTACTACTGTTTACTGGTATGTAATTTTCAAAGAAGTGTAAAGTCTTTTCATTTGAGTTCTACCTCAATCCAAAACAAAATAACAGTTATCAGAATCAGTATCAAAACTTTATATTTAGATTGTTTTCTGAAGCATTTTTGCAATCTTCCTTTAAAAAACAGTTTTAGTACCTCTTTGGTTGCTACACTGTTTGCAGTAAGTTTTTCTAGCTTGCTACAGAGAAAGTCAGTGGGCTACAAGCAAACCTTTTCCTTTGTCTCATGAATATCATTGAGCTTTTGCTACATCACATAATATTAAAAAGCCTCATTGAGAAAATGTCAGTTTTACCATTGCCTATGCAGTTTTATTTCTGCTCTTTTCTGTATAGTCATTATGATACAGATTTTATCAGCTGCTTTACCTTTTCTGCAGTTGCACGTTCAGTGTGGAGTCAAAATAAAAAAGGTACACAAGTTTTCTCTTTTGTATTACAAAAGGTATACAACTGTTATTTTCTGTCCATGAGAATATTCTTTGGGACTTAAATAATTTTCATATGGAACATATACTTGATTTGCTAGAGTTGGTTCTGGTTTACCTTGTTAATTCCCTTTCTATGTTTAGGTTGTAGATTCTCTAGCTCAAGGCACATAAGCACAAAAATGTTCCCATGCTGCTCTGAAGTGACTTCCACCATGTAAGCTCCAGGCCTGGGGCCACTGTGAGGTCTTTCTGTTGCTTGTATACTGTCACGGATTTATTTAATCTTAAGGTTTTGAAGTTCTGCATTATATGTTCAACAAGAATATGTGCCTGAAAAATTATTATTTGAGCCGTGGAATAAATTCTGTGGGCAGATTTACTTGTCAAATGCAGGAAAACAAAGGAGCAGATTCAAAACTCTTAAGTCATAAACCAGCTACCACATACCATGAAGTCAGAACATTGTATTAGAAGGTCTAATATCTTGTCAGCTTCTAAATTTTATACTGTAGCTCATGTTCTGATACACTTCCAATTTCTCCCTGGACTTGTAGAAATTTTAAACAAATAGTTTTGAATGTAATTTTAAAATAATGAATATGTGTGTTTGCTGTTCGTTTGGTAAATGCTAGTCTTTCAATCTAAATTTCAACTCTATCTCACAGACTAAATAACAAAAGCCCTGCAAATTTTCCTCCCCTTTTCTCAACCTTTTGTGGATTTTTAAAATATTCTCTGAGAAAAAAAAAAAAAAAATTTATTAGTCCAAAGAAGGGGTACTCTTGCAGAAATCTTTATAAAAATAGAATGATTACATGATATGCTGGCCAACCATCCCAATTCAATGACTGACACTTCAAAAATAAACAGTTCTTATCATTAAGACAGTTCCCTGATGTATCTTTTTGAAGCCAGATGTTCCCAGCAAAGATTCAATTTATTTTATGTGCCAACTTCTTAATAACTGGTTTGCTTTCAATTTAACATGATACTTTGAATATGCTGAGATTTTCTGCCTTGCTGGTTATGTTTAAGCCATAAATTATAACATTTCAGTCTCCTTTTTCAGTAAGAAAGGAATTACAAAAGAAAAATATAATTACATAATTGTGAAGGTCGTGACTATGAACTTCTGCTTATAAATCTTTCTGTGAAGAAAAGACGTTCTCCTTACTGACAAAGACTGAAACTTCTCAAATTAATAATGTAAGACCAGATGATTTCTAAGATGAAAGGTGCACCAGAAACCCAGCTGGTTTAAAATTTATAGTTGTAAAGGTGTGACACTTGCCTGTATCACACAATGCACAGCAGCATTAATAAGGCTCTTCATAAATGGACTTTTAAGAATTTAAGTGTTCCTGGGGCAAGAGGGGAGGTCCTCACATGGGTCTCTAACTGATGATAGAGAGGAAAGAAAAATACAAAAGCATTTCACAGTGGGGGGTGTTACCAGTAGGCTGAAGCAGGACCAATCTTGCTCAGCATATCCATGAATGACCTAGGAAAGAAAATTGACAGTCTCATATTGCCAATCATCATGAGGAAGAAACTAAAACAAAGTCCAAGGAGTTGAAGAAAAATCTCAGAGTGAGTGACTGCTGAGTGACATGCCAGCAGATGGGGTTTCAGCATTGAAAATGTGCTCCTTCAGCAGAGTAGAAGAATGTCAGAATATGAGTGCTGTAAATATCCTTAATGTGGCCCTAGAGAAAAGCAGCTTTCTGGGCAAACTTTATAAACATGAAGTAGCTAAATCAGTGAATGAAACCCCAAAGGTATAATTAATGTTCATTTCTGCACACTGAGTCATCCTGACTATGGCTTCTCTTTTCAGATCAATGCGCAGTCCTTGTCTTTCCTTTCTGGGAGATCTGCTCAAACAGCAACTTACTCTCCCAGGAATGAACCAAGGAACAAGACAAGGGTAGGATGCAAGTTTATTAAAAAAAAAAAAAAAAGTTTAGTGCTAAAAAGCACATTTCCCTGTAAATAACAAAAAATATCCCTGTGTTGTCCAGGACTGATATTTTCCCTGCCTTTGGTTGTGTATGCTCCACAAGATTAGTTTCCAGTGTACATCCAAACTATGCAGGAATGATACACCTACAAAACATTGGGGTTTTCTCTGTTTCAACCAAAAATTTAAAATTTCAGTTTTCAATTTCTGTTGGAAAGGTTTAATCCCTTCTACAAAGTTTGTCATTGAGCCTTTCTTCCTCTCAAGATGCCATGGGTAACCCTGCAGCTGTGTATTTTTTCCAGCAGAGGAAGCTTGTGTAGTTTCAAAAGCACACAGCTTGCCTTCCACAGCTAGATTTGGCTGTGCATTTATGTTCTGGTTTGACAAGCCACTTGCCAGAAAATGGTTTTGTCAATTACAGAAGTAGAGCTGGAAGTTCAAACAGTGGCATTCTACTTCAGGTCTTGTGAATGCTGAAGGGAGAAAAAAAATAGGTTATTAAATTATGTTCCCCAAAGAAAAAGCTTTTTTTTGCTATGTTTGTATAAAACATGCTGGTTTTTATATATTTCCCTTCCTGCAGTGATGTTATTCATATCATTCATAGAAAACTGCAGGTTTTTGAGATTCTCATCACTAGAAGAAAATTCACTTCCTTGTAGTACTGAGAAACATAATGGATAAGCCAGAATGAGGCAGGAAATGGAAGAAACATCTTGAGTGTTATATGCTGTTCATTAATAATGAGCAGAATACAAGTGCCTGAAAGTATTTTAGTATTCCAGGCAGACAACTAAAATTAGATGGAGACCTAGAGCTCATTAAGAAACATGAGACTGATTTTACTGTCCTATGCCTCTGCCCCTGAGGAGCATCAATTGCATTATATCTTGGTTTTTATATGCCTTTCTCTTACCCCCTTGTCACACAAACCAAACACATACAAATGGAAAAAAACATACCTTCTCTATCTTCTTCTCACATTTCACATTTTATAATGGAGACATCTGTTCTTATCTCAGGTTAATGTCTGTGTACACAGTAGACTAGCAATGACTAAATGGATCCATTAAGGGTGACCTTTAATGGTTTTAAACTAAAATAGAGTCGATTTAGATTAGACAGAAGGAAGAAGTTTTTTACAATGAGGGTGATAAAACAGTGGAACAGGTTGGCTAGAGAGGTGGTGGATGCCACATCTCTCTGAACATTAAAGGTCAGATGGGGCTCTGAGCACCCTGGTCTGTTTGAAGATGTCCCTGTCCCCAGCAGAGGGGTTGGACTAGATGATCTTTAAAGGTCCATTCCAGCCCAAACTATTCTGTGATTCTATGACCCTGTAATCATGCTGAGACACTCACCCTAGACAGTCCATATCATCACAGATGTGAAATGTTTGCTTGCAGGCTACAGTTGTCCCAGCAGAAAAATTGCACTGTATTTCACTGATAACTGATAAGTAGTGGTCTTACAACTGACTGCGTTATTTCACTATTTTAATTCAAGAATTATCCCATTTTACTCATCATTAATTTCATTATATACCAGATGTTACCTGTAAAATCTTGTGTTGACAGAAGTGTATTGTATTCATCTGTTGAATAAATAAATGAATAAATCTGTTGAATAAATAAATGAATAAATAAACATATCCTGCAAGTACCTATTATCACTCTGGGGTGTTGTTACCAAATTAAAGTCATTGTGATGTGATGAGTTTTTTAGAGTACAGCTTTGTGCTGTGTTTAATCCAACTTGACTGCAGTCTACTGCCAAAGTGCTGATCCCACTCTTCCTTTCTCCCAGCCCTGGCTCCAGTCCTTGCATTAGCAATCACATGCTCACTTGGTGGTTTGGATCAGTTCACTGATCCCGTGGGAAATGCATCCACATCCTGCTGAATTAGTCTCCTCCGGCAGCAGGAGTCTCTGGATGTCTCTGGGTGTCTCTGGGTGTCTCTCGGTGTCTCTGGGTGTCACACAGCAGGGACGCCATGTGTGAGGGAGCAAGGGAGGGAGGCCAACATCTCCCATTCACTGGTAGCCCACAGTTAGCTCAGATGAGCTAGGAGGTGAAACTCCATCCAGAATGTCCTCTGTGGAGTGGGATGGTGGCTCCAGCTCTGTCATACCACAAAAGCCACCTTCTCAGCTTGCAGGAATGAATGCTCCAGCCTGTGGTTTCAGCCCAGAGCTGTGCAGTCATAGCAGTCAGTCTTCACAGAGCATATACAGAAGGAAACAGTGGAGGAATAACTTTGCTGACACTAAACCTCTTTTGCTAGGTAATCAGAGACCCTCAGCCTGCAGCTTTCATGGCCCAAAATTTAACACCCAAAAAGGAAAAGCCAGAAATCAGATACCCTCAAAAAGTGAGCTTGTTATTTTGGGAAGGTGTCCGTTTCCCGCGCTTCACGTGTCGGAGGAAAATAACTTTAAGGGATGGGACTATGCAACTACACGAATTTATTGTTTAAAATAACAAACTCATCAGTCGAGGCGTGAGATTTTACAACATCTCCGAGTAACGGCGACTAGTCACAAGATTTAGGGTTACATCGTAATTTATAACTTTCTAATCCAATAGATACTTAAAACGACACTTTGTTTTAGATTAATGACCTTCTTCTTCTCACTGCAATGCAGCTATTATGTCTTGACCAATAACTTCTCATGTCACGTACACACAGATGTCTCTCTTATACCATCTACATTCTTAACTTAAACTATATAAAACCACACTATTATATTTTAAAACCCTTCACCAAAACACCCAGTGTACAATTTTACTTATAATGATAGGAACACAAGTTTGGAATCCTTTTGCTTAAAGTCCACAAATCTCTGTCAATTAAGCCAGACCTAGTCTCTTCCAGGGTTGTAAATCAAAGCCTCCTTTAATTGCAGGAGTTTCTACTCCTCTGTCTCCCACAGGAAGGTTTCTATAAGAAAGTAAATTACAGGCCATGAGCTGTTTTCTAGCATTTGAACCTGCCATCATCCCCACTAGATATGTGTGGGGGACAGCTACAGCTTGTAACTGTGCCCCACAAAAATGCAGCTCCTGTGCATGTACCTTCCTACTCTGCTCCTCATTCCCATTCCACAGTCTTCTAAAAGTAATTACCCAGTAAGTTCCTGTTGTGCTCACAATGCTTTGACATGATCCAGCCATCTTCTACCTCCTCCTGCAGACCTCCCCTCATTCAGAAAAATCAGCTGCAACCTCCCACTTGCACCAGACCTTTGGCAAGATCCCACAGCCTTGCGCTGCCTTGGCATCTATAGTTGCCAGCTCAGTTTTCCTACTATCTTTTTCATGAGAGCAGGGTTCCTGGGGATTTTGGACTGAGTATATCTCCTCTGCCAGCTGAGGCAGTGGGTACCTGACGCTTTTATTTCAAAGAAGAGCAGATTTTGCTGTTCCACATCAGCACTACTCTTCTTCCCTGCACAGAAGCAAATTTACAGGGTGAGCTGTAGGCTGTAGGCTTCTATTTACACTTCAGTGGATTAGCAGAGCTGCACAGTCTTCCCATCGCACGGCCTCCTGACAGCAGAGGGATTTACCTCAGCATCACAGCTGCAGAACGCCACAAATCTACATTTTTTTTCTGTTGAAGCTTAAGTGAGAAAAACACATATAAGCCCTTGAAACTGCTACCAAGAATTACCATCACAAAGAAATACAGAGATGACTCTTCTAGACACTTTGTATATAGACTTACTTGGGTTAAATGCAAATTTCTGCTACACTGAGTGTGCAGAACTCACCTTGACATTCTGTTCTTCCTGGATGAGGTTCTAGTTTCTTATCTGAATACTGCAATTTTGAAAGACATTTAATCTCAGTTCTGCTCAATCTGCATTTTGCACCTGGAATATATCCTGCCCCAAAGTGAGCCTTCTTCTCAAACTCCCTAGGTGCAAGTCATGAACTTCCCTACCATTCTCTTGAGAAATTCTTCAGTACCAACTCACAGGTACTGTGAATCAGGTTTTATATGTATATATTTATGTTCATGTTTATATTTATATGTGTGTAAATATATATATATTATCAGATCTGTATATATAAGGTGATGCGGTTATGTGCACTGATAGGCTTAGGCACAGCATACTGATACCAGTGCAAAAATTCTCATCAGCTTCACTGGACTCTTGATTTCTGCTGTTTGTAGGTAGTACATAGGCTTCTCAGCCCATGGCACATCTTCCTTTTCACCTGCATATAGGCTGACACTATTGTCATTGACTTATTTACGTGAGCAGTTTTCTCAGAGAATTCAATACAGACTTATGCTTGCTTTTATTTGTATTTATGAAAGTAAAATAAAAATTTCTAACCTGTTCCTTGTTATAGCTCAAGGTTTTACTATGTGTCTTTACATCATTCTTCCAGCAAAAACACAGGATCACATAGTTTCTATGTTCTGGTGGTTAAGCAAAGAAGCACTTTCAGAAGATGCATCTCTGTGATTTTTATACACATGAAGTGTTTATATTTAATGATTTTTCAACCAGCTTCTGTAGAGATTAATTTTAAAGCATTTCAGTTCAGCTTTAAGATTATATTCCAGGCTTCCCAAGAAGTTCGTTTGAGAATGAGGGTGCAGCATCATTAGGGGGTTTAACTGCTCCAAGACTGTCCTTCCCAACAACCACGTCTTTCTTCGGCACTGACATCATTTCATGTTGCCTTAGTCTGAGCTGGAAAGCACACTCTCCCCTACAGAGATCCTAAGCTGAAGTTTCCTCTGCTTTCCGTAGGGCAGACACAGTGGAGGACAGAGCAGGAAGGAGCAGCTCCAACAGTCCTTGCACACAGCTCCTCGGCCCCAGTCTGAAGATCTGGCTAGAAGTGCCTGAGGAGCTGCCATCCAGTGACTCTCCTAACTCCTCCCACCCCAAACGTTTGTCACTGAGCATCCCAGCCTCCCCCATCAGCCCTGCCCAAATGATTTCAAGCACGTGATGCCAGGGTAATGCAAATCTCCTCTGAGCAGTCCTGCCTCCCAAGGCTCTCCCATCCAAGTCACAATTCACTGCAAATCCCTCCTGCTTTGACGAGCTCCTCAGGACCTGAGGGTCCATCCAGGAGCTGATCACAGTCCTGTCAGCCCTTACAGCAGCAGCATCCATAGCCCCACAGGCTATGGAGGTTCCTTGTTGTCCTCTAAAGGACTATACCCAAAGCTCTTTTCTAAGCATGTCCAAGTTTAACTCTAAAGTTTGCAGGACAGCTCTAAAACCTGCATCTGTATACACTTGAGGAGATGTCAGGATGAGAAGTGCAGTGCTTAGGAGGTGTCTAAAGCTGAATGTTATTCAGGAATTCTTCCAAGAAACTCCCTTAATGGACAGTGTCCAGCTGGCATGGCCTCACCAAGAGCCCTCTCAGAGAGCTGGGGCCCCTACCAAATGCAGTGGTTGTGGCTTTCTTGTTAATGATAGGGTGGGCTGAGTAGTTGTACAACAGATTAACAGTCTGGGAAGTCACCCAGGAGGCAGGAATCTGAAATCAGTGCATACTTAGTCTGTCAGAACCAAATGCAGCCGAGTTCAGCCCAAATTTGTATCCACTTAAAATAATGGTTTGCTGAAGTGTGTATACATCCCTCTATTTAACATTGTGCTGTTTTCTCTGGGGATGAGTCCGCTGTGCCCACAGAAGTCAATTTTGCTTTGTCTGACTGACATTTAGCTCAGTTACAAAAACTCCCTGAAACTTGCTTGTGGTTTTGTTTCTTAGGGCAGAGTTTCGTGCCTGGGGTTCGAGTCCTGCAGTTAAATTGGATTAAGCACAACACAAAGCTGTAGCCAGTGATTGTATCATCTTTGAGAGTAAGTGCTGGGTGTTGCAGCACAATCCACTTTATTCTTGTTCTTTACTATTCTTCAATATCAAAGTCTCTTTTTATAATACCACCTGGGATTTTGGCAGTTTTAATAAGTGTTTAAAAGTTTAAAAGAGAAATATTTTCACCAATGCTGCCAGAGACTCTCTCTTGCTAAAATCCACCCAAATATTTTTATTTTTCTAAACGTACAGCAAGCCCTATGGTCTCCAAAAGCAATCCTGATCTGTGCATCTGATAGGATACAATAGTGATCTAGGTCTTTTTATAGGATAATCTGAAGCTTGTCATACCTGGGAGTGAAAAGTGGCTAAGTTAATGATGTAGAGAGCTTTTCTGGATGTGCCTCTCCGTCCCCTTCCCTGCCACTGTAGAGTATTTTTCTGCCACCTGGTGGTGGAAAATGAGGTCCTGGGGAGGGAGCCCGGGCTACACTTGCCTGAGCAAGGGGTCTAGAGTTGACAAAGAAAGTAAGTTTCAGTAAAGGTAGGAAAGTGTCGTGTATTTTATATCTATTAGTATTATCTAGAATCTGTAGTCACAGACTGGCGCTTCACTGCAAAAAGCCCAATCTGGGCAAAGCAAATAAATCCTTCCTGTTCCAGACGCTGCCTCAAGGCAGACGGGAAATGGCTCTGGGCTTCTCGGACTCCTCCTGGTTCTGCCAAGCTCCCTGAGCTGGAAATAGGTGGCACAGAACAGCATCTTGGGTCTTGCCCATACAACAGGGGTAGCAGCAAGTCAGGGACGGAGCAAGTTCATCACCTGTGTGCTGTGGGTGCTGGAGCAGCCATCTGCTCTGAAGCTGTAGTGGAGAAATGATGAGTCACACTTGCAAGGAATGCATGAAACAAACAGCTAAAACCGAAAACCAACCAAGCAAAAGATGCCAAAGCCCAGCTTGGGTTTCCATAACTCAGTCAGGAATGTGTTGGTGAGTGACCACAGGCTAGTCCAAAAACAGGGGGAGGAGATGATCTGTGGCAGTAACATCTTGCTCTGCAACAACAGAGAATATAATGACCATTAGTCTCATCTCCCTGCTCCCTGCAGGACAGCAGGGGCAGTTGCAGAGAATCTGGAGGTTCTCTTCCCACCCTTCCCAATTTCCGTGCTCAGTTTCTTAAGCAAAGTCTCCCCCTCCAGGTTCAGGACTCAGCCAGGCCGTGCCACCCTGGGACATCCACAGCTCTAACTTGAGTTAGCAGTGTAGCAGTAGTAGCAGTGTCCTACTCCTACCCTCCCATGTTTGGGATCCGATTTCAGTAAAAATATATTCAATAGCATTAATTCACTTAGGTGGTTAGAGAACTGATCTCAGGCACTCTGTTGAACTAAAGTACCAGCCCGAAGGGGCTGAAAAATTTGAATTAACCTTTACTTGAAATATTTTTTGTATGATAAGACCTTTTTGAGATAGAACTCCCATCTAAGTAGAAAACATTTCCAATTTTCACCACCATGGTATGGCTCCAGGAGCATTGAGGTTTCTTTTTTTCCTTTTAAGTTTGCAAGGCTTGAATGAAGTATTTTTCCCAGCTGGGAAAGGACTATGTTCAACTTAGAGTAAAAAAAAAAATGCCTTTTATGGGCTAAAATGGAAAGAAGCTCAGACAGGGACATACATCGCAGTCCTCTGAATCTCACAGGAGGAGGATAAACACAATTTCACATGAGCAGACAGCTGAAATTTCATCTTAATCTCATGAGAGTTTTATCTGCCACTCACAGCAGAAGCAGGTCAAATGAGGGGTTGCAACAGCAGTTTGAGAATGAGTGCTATGAAGGTGCCGCACTATCACGTTTACCTCTTGCATAATTTTTCTTCGTTATTTTATTTAGTTATGCAGCTTCCAGAGTTCGAAATTTTAACTCCCCCTCACCCCCAAAATACAGCAATAGTGTTACAGGGACAGAGCCGCTTTCACTGCAGATATTCTCCTTATGAGTGTTCCAGAGGGTCTTATGACCATTTTGGCATTGCAGGGAAAACCAGCTCTTTCTTCCCAGTACATCTGCCAGCAAAGGCAAACCTGTCTGATTGGCATTTGCAATAATTAGGAAGTAGTTGCTGGCTAGCCAATGTGACACCCAGCTGCAAGAAAGGTTGGGAGGAGGATGCCAGGAGCCCGTCAGCCTGACCTCAGTGCTGAGGAAGGTTATGGAACAGATTATCTTGAGTGTGATCGCACAGCATGTGCATGGGATCAGGCCCAGCCAGCACTGGTTTAGGAAAGGCAGGTCCTGCTTGACCAACCTGCTTTCCTTCTATGACAATGTGACCTGCCCAGTGGATGAGGGAAAGGCTGGAGGTGTTGTCTACCTAGAATTCAGTAAAGCCTCTGACACTGTCTCCCCACAGAATTGTGCTGGAAAAGCTGGCAGCCCACAGCTTGGGCAGGTACACCCTTTGTAGAGTAAAAAACTGTCAGGAGCAGTAGCGTTATAGCCAGTGGTGTTCCCCAGGGCTCAGTATTGGGAACAGTCCTGTTTAATGTCTTTACTGATGATCTGGACAAGGGCATCAAATTCTGCCTCAATTTGCAGAGGACACCAAGTTGGATGGGAATCTTGATCTGCTGTAGGGTGGGAAGGCTCTGCAGAGGGATCTGGATAGAATGGATCCATGGGCAGTGGCCAATGGTATGATGTTCAAAAAGACCAAGTGCCAGGTCCTGCCCTTGGGTCACAACCACCGGTAGCGCTACAGGCTGGGGGCAAGTGGCTGGAAAACTTCCTGGAAGAGAATCACCTGGAGGTGCTGGTCAACAGCCAGCTGAACCTGAGCCAGCAGCAAGCCCAGGTGGCCAAAAAGACCAGCAGCATCCTGGCTTGTTGCTTATTGCATCAGCAATCATGTGGCCAGCAGGACCAGAGCAGTGATTAGCCCCTGTACTCAGCAGTGGCGAGGCCACACCTCAAGTCCTGTGCTCAGTTTTGGGTCCCTCGTTACAAGAAGGACACTGAGGTGCTGAACAAGTTCAGAGAAGGGCAATGGAACTGGAGAAGGGTCTGGAGCACAAGCCCTGTGAGGAGCAGCTGAGGGAGCTGGGGTTGTTCAGCCTGGAGAAAAGGAGGTGCAGGGGAGACCTGAACCCTCTCTACAACTGCCTGAAAGGAGGGTGTAGCCAGGTGGGGATCAGTCTCTTCTCCCAGGCAGCTAGTGATAGGATGAGAGGAAAGGAGCTCAATGTGTGCCAGGGGAGGCTGAGATTGGAAGTGAGGAGAAATTTCTTCACTGAAAGAGTGGTTAAGCATTAGAACGGGCTGCCCAGGGAAGTGGTGGAGTCACCATCCCTGCAAGCATTCATAAAAAGGTTGAGTGGCACTTCACAACATGGTTCAGGACAGAGTGGTATTAGATGAAAGGTTGGACTTGATCTTGCAGGTCTTTTCCAACCTTAGTGATTCTGTGATTGATGTAAACACACAGCTACTCTCTGAAAAGCACAGGTCCTGTTCTGCTCATCTTCCTCTCCTCTCTCCCCCCTACACAGTCAGAGCAGTTGTTAAACTCCCTGGGATGTGGACTAAAGGCCACCTCTGGGGTTAAGGTAGTTTATGCAGAGTTTTGACTCAGGACTAGGAAGGAGCATGAGAAAGGGATAACATTTATAACAGCAGCATTAGAGAACCCACTGAATTACAGCTGTCATGTTACCTTTGTGCTGTGCTGAATTACACAAAATCCTGTCTTGGTGTCTGTAGGAAGAACAGTATTGCTTGAGCTAGGGGGAAATGGGGCATCTTTGATTTTCCCAAACCTCTTCCTGGTGGTGGAGGACGATTTTACTTGTTACTTCCCCTTTGACAACTTGTCTCCCTTTCACACTTTAACTGGCTCCTGCCTTATTTTATTACCAATATTGTAATCTCTGCACAATGATCAGTGAATATTATGCTAAAGTACAACATCAAGCTGTGAAAGAAAAAGGGAAAAGCAAGTTGTAGAGTACATATCTGTGGCTTGCAATTGCTTCCAGGAAAATTTTAAAAACTAACAACTTTGAATAGACACTTATCTGTAGTTATAGCCAAGTTTTTTTCAAGGATTATGCTGCTAATCAGACAATTTTTAAGAACAGCAAATGGCAGAGAATGGATTAAGGTAATTCAGAGAATATGACATTGAACTATTTTAAGTCAAGTGTCATTAGGCTGAGGTAAGGGGGAGCATGGAAAAAGCATGGAAGCTTTACAGTTATTTATAATATTATTAAGCATACAGACATGCACATTCCTGTATCTACCTGGCCACGCAGAGTGCAGATGGGACTGCTAGAACAGGGTTTCATATTTAACTACTCTTGCATTTTTTAAGGGTTATTGTTTGTTTAAGAACTGAATTTAGAATGATCAACTGTTAATTTGATTGAGTTCAGGCTGTCTTCTCTGTAACAGAAAATTATATGCAAAGTAATTATCAGCAAGTCTGATAGTCTAGACAGCAGCATCCTAAACGAAACACTGTCATATTTAGCAGTTAACTGCACCTCTTAATGCTTAAAACCAAGGAACTGAAAACACTCAATTTCAGCCCAAAGACCAGTTGCCTGCACACGGCTTCTGGACACAGTCACAGCAATGCTGACAGGAGCTACCTGGGTAGGCACGTGGATATTTTAATTACTTAAACCTCTGCTGAAAATGAGATTAAAATCTTGTCACACACAACCGTCTCCATTCTACCTTACAGGTAGTTTTCATCTCATCAGAAAAGTTCCCCATCTAATTTTACAGTATTATTGGCTTTCTAACCATAAGCCACATCCATCATGTTGTAGACAAGTTACTGGGCTTGCTAAAGCATGAAGTTCCAACAGCTTATGGTATAAAAATACCATATACCTTTGGAATACATGACCTGTATTCCAAAGGGAAAAAAGGTAGTGTTAAAATGCTAAATAAACATTTCACCTGGCATGGACAAAGCAGTAGGCAGAAGATGCTATTCTGTTGGGATACAGTTAGGAGATAATTTATTTTGCCTCACTTACATGGCAGAAGAAAAGCTAGTCTGCCATAAATAAGCTGGTATAAAACTCCCTTAACTCCTCAGAGAGTGACTGAGAGCCAGATGCTCCTGTGGCTGTTACAGGAGACCCTCAGTTCCATTGGCTGGGGGACATGTGTATCTCAAATCCATAGGAAAGGTTATCCCCAGATGACCCTAGAGACCAAGAGGGGATTACTGCCTATGGGATAACAGAACTACCTCTAACACAAGCAAAGAGTGCCTTGGACTTGTCTTCTCAAACTCCATTTGTAACTGTCTTCATGGGTGAGGGACTCTGTGCACATGGACACCTAGGTGCCAGCAGCTCCAGTGGGAACAGGGATCACAGGGGCCCGTGCACCCGCAGTGCGAGCAAAGCACCCAATTGCTTGAATACGGATGTCTGTGTCACCACTTGAAAATACCAAAATAGAATTGCTCTAAAATAGGATAAGAGTATTGGAAGACAGGTATCAAAGCAGCTGAAAGTCTGGCCAGGGTACTGGAGGGGCCAGTGAGTCCAAGCTTGTGGGAAAAGTGTAGCATGTAGACCTTAAAAAACAAGAATTACCAAAACAATATGCAGATCACTGGCACTCCATTACATGGAGCACAGGACTACAGGAGCAGGTCCTGCTAAGCAGCAAAATGTAGTCTCCCCTAGCATAAATTTGGTAGGTGTTAGGGTATATTAAGATAGAGAAGACCAGCACTGATCCATTAGCTTTAAGTGATGGAGCCTGTAGACAAAGGTAGCAGAGAGGTGGTATCGAGTTTTGTTAACATGCAACTGTAAGCCATATTCTTAAAACACTTTCCTTATTTTGTTATAACACAAGTTTTATTGCTCTTGCTTGTTCCAAAGGTCATTTGCTGTTATCAGTTTACCTGAGTGGACACTTCTACTATTAATTAAAGACATAATAGGAGTTAAATGGGTAGTTAACAGGCAGATAAAGCACTACATCCATGTCCAAGTTACTGCCACTTGGAATACAGACAATATTTTAATCTGATCACTGCCAGAGCTTTGCTCCCATTATCTGTAAGGAAGTATAAAAGAATTTAAGGCACATGTGACCTGCTGCTTTCAAGTAACAGTGATGCGAGAGGGATCATGCAGAGAGCTTGGTTTCCATTGCTTTTTCTTGACAAGTCTTGTTTCTTTCATGATATAAAATTGAAATGCAGTATAAAAATACTTCTTTTCACAGGGTCCAATAGTTCCAAGTCTAATTTAAATATTCTAATGCTATAATATTTAAGACTGAGGTACATTAAGAGTGCAAATTCTGCTGGAGTTTCTTCAGGATACCACATTCAGTACAAGAGAGAGACTAATATTTTCCTATTGCTTCCCTAGGGAGGCTTCACTTAAAACTCAAACAGTTTTGCATAGTGTCTCTCACAAGACATATAATCCAGAGGTGTGATTACTGATACCCTGATTCCTCTGACTGCAGGGAGAGTGAACAGGATTTCCATCATTTACAGACACTCCTTGAGTACAGCTTTTACATTCGAGAATCAGCTTCAGCTTCCTTTTCATTGTCATCTTGATCCTTCTTGTCTTCTCCCTTTTTTTCCTCACTGAACTGGGCTTCAATCTCATTTGGATCAACATAGGTATAAAAAGAAGCCATGATAGCAAAGATGATGCAAACTACCAACAGCAAGGCAGCAAACAGCACATACTCTGCCCACTGTAAAAAAAAAAAGCAGAATTTATCCATCAGTATTCATTTGTCAAGAGTATTACACCATTTTAGTATTTTCAGGAAGTAAACTCAGAATGTGAAACAAGTATCATATGGCTTACAGGACTAAGTGTTAATACATACAATACATATTAAAGCAACTCAGAATTGAGGCTCTTTCAGCTATGCTATCTTCACTGAAAAGACAAAAGTTCTGTGAATGCTGAAGAATTCTGTAACATCCTTTTCCTGGAGGAACAGGGAATTGAATGAAAGACTGAGAAGGAAACTCAGCCCCCTCCTTTTGGTCAGATAATCTCACTCTAAACCAGGCTGGCACTGGTTCTGCTTCCACTTAGACATTTTTACTGCTGACCTACTGACCACAAATGTGGGCAGAGATCAAGACCAGAAACCCTACCTGAAAAGCCTCAACATCTCTGTTTCATGTTCTTTCTGATTTAATTTAGCTGAAGTTGGGGACTGCCAGACCTATTTCAGAGACAAGCTCTTCCCTCTCTCAGAGAGCCATTTTAATTCATTACTGAGCACCACTAATGAACAGAAAGTCTTGTATGAGTGCTCTTTACCAGGATAGCCACAGTTTTAATGCCCCAAATAATGAGGGATGAAACCAGGGGAGCGAGAAGAAGGGATGTGGCAAGGCTGTGGTATGCAGGTGAAGGCTCATTAGCAATTAACAGAATTTTGGTAGGCTTTGATTCTATTAATGCAGAATTTCAGCTCAAAAGTTCACAGACTTTCTACACCATGAGAAGAAATTTACTGCAGAGACTCTAGAAACTGCTGCTTGCAAGCAAAGGAGCCTGACAGCGAGAGTTTAGGATGGCAAATGCTAGGCAAGTGAAAACCTTTGCTGAAGAACTATTTGTATTATCTGCCACGATTCCCCCCTGGATTAGAACTGCTTTCTCACAGTGTAACATAACAGCACACCTACTGCTTGCATGCTTACCTGCTTGTCGAGTTTGGATGCCCCAGCCACGATAAGGACAATTATGTTACCAACAGCCACAGTCAGCAGCCATCCTGCCTGCAGCACTGACTTCATGTTAGACGGGGCCTGCAGAGACAGACATTTGAGTTTCGGCGTTATCACTTATTTTATGATGCACTTATTGCATTCTTTACCTTATAATGAAGACTGTTTCTCTGCAGGGAAGAGGATTTCTTGGTTTGGGAGGTTTTGGAGGCAGTTGGGGTTTTTTGTGTGTTTATTTTTTGACATTAAAAATTGCTAGAGAGCTAAACGGGTCTGGAGAAGGCTTTGAGGAACAAGAGACCACTAGCACACTGACTATAACACCTTTTACTTTATACACACTGAGGAACTAACAGGCGTATTTCACATCTCAGTAACACGTGGCACACATGACATGAAGAAATTGAGTGCATCACCTAGCAAGCCATGCCTCACAACATTCCCATCACTGCAGTTTCTAGATTCCAAATTAAGAGAAGAAATACACACAGCTAATAAACTGGAGTCAGAAGACAAAGGAATTAAAAGTGTATAACTAAACTGCTAATAAAGGCTGTATGGAGTAACCTGGTGTGGAGATAAGATATCAGGACTTCCTGGTTTTGCATTTGAGAGCTCTCCAGTTTGGTTTTACTGCAGCAGGACAGTTGCACTTATTTTCAAAGGAAAGATATATGCGAGAAGGAAATTTGAAGACTGGTAGTCAAGTCTTCAAATGACAGAATTCAGCATAGCTTCATGGAAAACACCAAATCCTAGTGAAACAGGACCAACTTGCATCAGCCTATACAGTCCTACTAGGGAGCTGTGAGGAATACAGCTGATCAAAGCAGCAGCACAGAACCACCACTTAAAAACAAGAGGTCACGGAAGATGTTAACTTGCACCAAGATGCTTAACACAAGAAGAGAAATACCTACCTGTGAGTATGAAAACTCCAGCCCAGTGACAGAGAACACTACTTCTCCACATGTAAGAAGAAAATACTGAGGAATCTGCCAAGCCATATGGACTGTATTTGGTGCAATATCTTCAAAGTATGTTACATTAAGATGGGAGCCAGTACACTGGAAATGAAAATAGCATATTAGGAGCAGTAATAATGAGTGTGCACAGTAAAGGCATTCTAAGCAGTTCTATAAGCATATAGAAAGTTCAGAGTAAATAATAAATGTTGCATATGAAGCTCTGCATACCTAGTCGTAAAGCATAATTTTTTTACAGCCGACTTTGTGCAAATCTGTAGTGTCTAACAGGGCTAAAGATTTAGGGCCATTAGTGGTGACCATGAATTCTTGCATTGCTATCATCATAACCATCATTATTTTTATACTTAACAATGGTTTCATGTTCCTGTTTAACATAGGAGAATTCCATCATATATACAATTAAAGACAAGGGGAATAATTCTGCAAGTGTTTTTTTCATTAAAGGAAAGTATCAACACGGAAAGTAATTCTATATTGTCCATCCAACAACAGTGGCAACTCACATCATTAACTGAAATGGTATAGGCACTGCCATATCCAAATGTCTTTGAAACAACTGTACAAGCGGCCAGAGGCATTGAAGCGTTAATGGTAAATGACCTGAAAAAGAAAAAAACCCAGACCCCACAGTTCAGACCATAGGTGTAATCAATTGTGTGTATTACACATTTTAAAAAAGCTCTGTGCCCTTTTCCCAAGGACAAGTATATCTAAGAGATTAAATTAGGGTAAAAGAAAATGCTTACTTGTCTTGTTTTGTAATGACACTGTAATTACTGACAGAAAGAGGCTCCAGTACTCCAAAAGCCATGCCATCCATAGTAACATTGACAGGAAGAGAGTAATTGTTTATGAACCTTTAAAATGGAAGAGTGATTAAATACTACACAAAACATGCATAAGTCAAAGAGTACAGGTTTTACTTTTAATTATATTTGGGCAGCACAACAAGTATCAAGTCTACTCATTTAACACTTCTTTTTTTTTTTAAATCAGTTAACATTTTGGAAAGAACTCTTAATCTCTTAAACTGTAGCTAATACAAAAAGGAAGTTAGACCCCCATCAGCCCACTACCTTAGGAGAACACCAAAAGCAAGCTGATGCTACAACCAGTAGGTGATGCATCTGCAAGTGGGAGATGTAGAAGAAAAGCAGAGAAGGCAGAAGTAGGAAGATACTTCTTATCCAAGATTTAAAAGGAGGTATAGATATGTAATTTATGCCATTTGTCCAGTAAAAAAGTCTAGGCAATGGAACGAAGCATACACTTCCATTTTTAGCTAAATTACACCCAAAACAGGTGTGCAAGATAACTTAAGTGGATCACAACTCAGAAGTCATAACATCCCCTAAAACATCAAGTGACGTGTCCAGCAAGAGGTGTGTTCCTACAGTATAGAAAAGTATGTTCAACGAGAGTCCACCCAAAGAAAGATTGAAGAGACAGTCACACTACTGTCAAAATTTTGACACAAAAAAACCTCTACCTGATGAGATTTTTTCCTTCTTCTGGTTTTGATGTAACATTGTCCCATATCTGGTGGAAGAGACCATTATCAAGCTATGTCGATGGCATCAGAGAACAACTTAAATACGTACTATTACACAGCAGTGGGAACTAACAGAGGTTTCAGAGCAGGACTCCAGACCTTCCTCTTTAGGATCCTACTAGCACACACATCTACTAGAAAGCACTGTATGACCATGCATCTAAGTCTTGGTGAAAGGGTAGTTGTCAAGGTAAATAATAAATTGGTAACTTTTTAAAAATTATATCCTGGTGTACTCTCTACCACTCACCAGCCCTACTGGTACAGGAGAGACAAGGAGAGACAGAAAACAAGACAAAGGATAAAAGCCATCCAGAGCTTGTCCTCTGAGCTTCACACACTCCACAAAGATAGCGGTCAAAACATTGATGTATGTCTTAAGAAATAAGCAGACTTACCAAATGGGAATTGATGTCAGATCCATTCCCTTTAAATGCCAAAGTGTAGCGTTCTCCATCTAGCAGATCCAAAGGCACAGTTTTATTTTGAGATGCAGACATTATGTGTAATGATTTCAGCTTAGAACTCTCAAATGTCATGTAGGGAGTCTACAAAGAGAAACAAATTGCCATGGGCTTCTGTGCAACTGCATATTTGTCTACACTTTTGTGAGAATGTTATGGGCTCTGGGGAGGGTCAGAAGTTTACACACGTGTTATTTCTGAAGTGCCAGAGATCATGAACATTCCCTAACTTTCATTTTTGTTAGGTTTTCTACATCAAGCATTAATGCCATTTGATCATTATTTTTTATTAATTTAATTTGTCACTCAAGCTTCAGAGTTACATGAGCTTGCCACAAGCATTATGGAATAGCTGTTATATTTTCCTATTTCTTGCTCCAGATAAATCAGGCTTACCATAACCATCAAGTAAAATTCTATTTAGCCAAAGAGGTGGCACCAGCATAAGCTGCGATGCAGTGTTTTCCAAAAAGCAGAAGTTATATGTTTTATATATTCAAAACACATTTAATCAACATAAAATACTTAAGCCATTAATAAACACATTTGTGCTACACTAAAATAAGCCTTTTGTTTTATAGGATTATCAAAAGCACTTTATAATCCACATCTGGATTATAAAATGTCTGTAATAGGGAATAGAGTATTCTATACCTTTCATTTTCTGGTATGTACCATGGTTACATCAAGACCCTGTCAGTATACAGTTTGGGTGCCCTTATCTTCTCCTCACACCTCTGCTTCCATGTGAGGCAAATTTGGAGGAGGTTGGAGTAGGAGCTTTCCTCTTCAAGGGAAACAGAACTGCAGGCTATCAGAGAACACACTTCCTAACATCCCTTATCAAAAGCATCCATCAGAGGCACCACATTTTGCTGTCAATAGAACTACCAATGCTGTGCTCTATGAGAACCTGAAGAAGTTCTTTGGCAGCAAAATCTGAAGCTTAACATGTGATGTAGCCACAGAAGAAGCTCCCTGTTCAGGTAAGCCATCCCTCACTGTAATAGCAGTGACTCACTAGAGCTGAATGGACAGTTGCTGAAGAAAAGGATTGCTCTTAAGAAATTGAATCTTTTTAGCAAGAGGGAAATTTTCAACTAGTTCCAAGTCACTGTTAAGTTTTTGAAAGCTTCTTGGAAAAAAACCCAGTCTTGTCAAAACAAACTAGTAATACATCAAACACTGACATAGTTACCATTTCGTCACCCACTGTGTTTTCAGTAACAATTCATTCCACAATACAAAGAAAAAAAATCATTTAAATTATTAGAGTAAAAAAGTCCGAGAAAATAATCAATTTTGAACCATCAGTTAAGAATGACTTTGACTTACTCCATTAGATTTTTTTTAGTTTTAATTAATTTTTTAATATTTTTTATCTGCCCTTACTTACCGCCTCATTAGGTGCTACATCCATAGTCGGAAGCTGAGGCTGGAACTGAACCGTTGCAGGAGCAGCACCTAGATTTATTAATCTGACTTGAGTTTGCTCAGCTGCAGGGAAAACAGGAGAGGTTTTCTATAGGACAGAAAAAAAAATAAAATCAGTGCCCTAAGTCACATGGAAAAAATTGCTATAATTACTGTAATCTTTGTTTTTTCATGTTGAAGATTGGCATTTGCCTGCTGATATGTGATTGTCTGAGGGATGAAACTTGAATCAGGATTTTTACTCGTCTCACAAGCTGCCTTAGGAAAGAAATCTCTCGTCCACATCAGACACCTCTAGACAGCTATTCAGATCTTGGGTTGCAATGGATCGCTGCCCAGAGGTGTTGCAATATTCCAGCTACAGGGGAAAGCTTAATCTGGTTCAGGCATGGCACCTCCCTTTAGGGCAAGGAAGGTTAGGGGAGACAAATCCTTCCTTCGACAAGTGTCATCATTGCTCATGCTGTGATGATGCTTCCCAGACTGTCACACTTCACCTCTGGCTTAAATACCAGAAGAGGTCAAACATGCAAAGCAGCCCTCTGGTAGGCCAAGCAAATGTTTAGTTTCCAGCTTTTAGTCTCAGTTTAAAGATTGATGTTGCCTTTCATGCATGATTTACATTAACTTCAATGTGATGTTTTGCAGGATGGTGTTTGTTGCTAGTCAATTTTACTATGCTAACCACAGTATTGCAATATAGTTCCACTCCTGCTACTTCTATGCTTATATGATTGGCTCCAAATTTAGGAGTCTTCTTTCTGGTTCAGTTTCCCCTTAAGCACACCTTTTTTTCCTGAATTAACAAGTAACAGCTAAATATTAATAGTAAATACTCGCATGTGGCTGAACTTACATCTATTTGCACCTGCACAAGGGCAGCAGCAACAAAAGCCATAGAAGCGAGGAACATCCCCACAGTCATCTTCCTCAGGGGCCTAGTACAACAAAGGACACGAGAGATTTAAGAGAAATGATAATTCAAAGCTTCAGCTGCTTGTTTTCTTTCCACTCTGGGAAACTCAAATGGCCACAGGTAGCACATTATCACCATTTGAAGGACTGATGTTCTTACAGAAAGTGTTCTGCTAAGCTGGGTACCTCTCAATTCATAGTTACACTGTCAGGAAATACATCTTTCCTGCAGCATCTTAACCTGTTATTCTGCACCTGCTGGGCTCAAACATTGACTGACCATAATTATCAGGTTCCTGAAAAAATCTGTTCTTGCAGGAAGTAAAAAACCCAATCCAGTACAGTTGTTAGTGGTAAAACAAGAAAGAGACAAGAAGATATGCCTTTAAAAAAAGACTAACAACTTGTCTCCATATTCCTATGTTTAAATAAGGTTGAACAAAAACAGTCAGGGAAATTTGTTGAATTAGGAGACATCTACTGGCATTCAATTAAGCTGTAAGGATAGATTTAGAGTAAATATTTCATTTGTGGCATCATTTATCCAGTGTAGAATGTCCACAAATGAATGACAGTATTTCCAGCACAGCACACACCCAAGATTTTTCAGAGCTATATGGAAAAACAGCATTGCACCGTAGCTCTCTGAAAATTGTTTTCAGAACCGTATTCTCTTCTGCCTCTCCAAGCACTCTTGCAAGTGCTAGCCACTTCATTACCAACACTGAAAAGTAATGTGTAATGCCCCCCAAGCTCCACCTAGAAGTATCCAGTGAGCCAGACTCCCAGCCGAGACTGAAGAGCAAACATCTCGTGTCTCAGTTACTTTTAAGCCCAAAATTTGACAAATGCTAAGGATGTATGTTGTATTTCTATTCCCTATTCTTCAGGAGGGAGAGGGGGTAGACATGGGGGATATGGAAAACAATCAAGATCATCTCTCCTGCAATCAAAAGATTTTGTCCCTAATTGAAAAACATTGTTACTTTACTATTAGCTTCTCCTCTTCTAATCTGTGCTGCCTCTCCATACCAATTGGAGTATTCTGGGTTTTTTATATTTTCATTTCTTTAAAATATTAACCCATTTAAAATACACTTCTATTTCCTCCTTAGCTGACTGCTTGCTCTTGTTACATTAGGGCTGGAAGAGCCAGTTAAACAAATGACTAAAATGAGCCTCTCTTGAAGTCAGATAAAGACATCAACTTACGTAAAATTGATCTTGCATTTCTTGATTAAAGGATAAACCAAATAGTCTACAACTGGGACCATTATAACAATCAGGATTGGATTCACAATCTGGGGAAGATGAACATGAGAAAAAAAATCAGTATTTCTCAAAGTGCTTTTTTTAAGTAAGGGCAAGATGTACATAATCTTTCAGAAGTATTTGAAATTGGAACATAGAAAATTAATGTACCTGCATTTGGTCTGGTTGAACTAGAATACCCTGGTGAAGAAAAAAATAAATAGTTTTTAATACTGTGGCAACAAATAAAACTCATCTGAAAAGTGTTAATTAAAAAAAAAGGAATAAAAAGTAACCTACAAAATCCCCATTCATTGCTGTGGCTTGCAGTGTCCATCTTGACCCCTAAATAAGAGAAGAAAAAATTAGATGTCACAGTAAATCAATGTTCTAAAGTTCATTTTGAATTGTTTGCATAAGTCAAGTGTTGGAAAAGACATGCAATGGAACAAAAAGTAAAGCTAGCTTGCTATGGGAGTATTCTTACTCTGCAATGTAAACATTTGGACAAAGTGAGTCTCATGGCCCATTCCAGTTCATTTACTCATTTTGTGAAATACAGCAGAAAATAACTTAGATGCAGAAATCAGCTGGAGAGAGGGCAGGGACATCCTGTGCAGGGCACTGCCGCGTGCTGTGCACAGAAGCCACCCTGGGGCCCGTGTGCCGCCAGCCTGAGCCCAAGCAGCCCACACCTCCCACTTGTCCAGCCTTCCTTCACACAGCCCAGAGCCACCGGCCAAGCCAGGGCTTGATCTGCCTGGAGCCCTGTGCCCCAAAAACCTGCCTGTAGCTGGGACAAGCGGGGATGACTTTAGGCCTGAGCCCAGGATGAGACAAGAACGCTACCGCTGCATCTGTGGCGAGAGCCTTCAGCTACCCGCGACACCCCACTGTCCGAGATGTGAGTTATGACCCATGTAATGAGTATTGACCTCTGAATTTATAGCAGAGCTGCCTAATTGGAACAGGTCACACTGACAGCTACAGCTCACAGGCACTAGACTGAATCAGTAGGATACAGGGAGTCTGGACCAAACTTCCTACTGTCTGACTTGGATGAGGCTTTCAACCCCTGGTTCTCCTCAAGCATGTTCCTAAATTCATACTTCAATGCTCAACTATGAGTTAAGCTGAGTGTTGCTTTTGTGAGTCTTGAGCACCCAGTCCACCAAGTGAATGGGAATTATAGGCTTATACTTCTGCTTGAAGGTGTAAGGTATTTATAACAAGGTATGAGTGATTAAGCAAACTGGCATTCAGATAACTTGAACCCTGGTTCTCCAGATCATTTACACTAGGACCCTAAATTTCATCTGACAACTGACAATTGAAGAAACATTAGCACTAAGAAAGCTTTAAATTACTGTTTCATCCCGAGTCCCAGGCTGATACAAGATTTGGAGAGGCCTGTCACTGAATCTGTCCTGGGTGTGCTCAGATAAATTGAGATTGCCCCTGGCTGCAGATCATCCTGCAGGATGACTCAGGAACTAGTGACTTTGGAACTAGTGACTCAGGAACTAGTCTTTTGCAATAAAACCAGGATAAAGAATTTGTTTTTCCACACTCCCATAGGCACCTTTTATGTCTGGTGACTTCAGAGTACGTAGAGTGACATGGTACAGCTGTAATTACCAAGCCAAACAATTTCTACTTTACCTGCTGGTCAAAAAGCGCCCAGAACATGGGGAGAGGGATGTAAAGGAAAAGCACCTTCAACACCATCTTAGTCTGAGCAATCAGTTGTTTCTGCAGAAAGTAAAAATTACACAAGAGGAATTGGTTTAAAAAAAAAGAAGGGAGGAAAAAAAGAAATTCAGACTGCTACTCACATCGCAGCAACACGTAAAGACCCATCATGTCATGTTTACCCACACATTAGACTTTGCATGTTGTGGGTACATCTGATGATCTCTGTTAAAATAGTACAAAGTCTGCTTGTGTGTGTGTGGGAAGGGCTGCTGGTTAAAGGTCACTCAGAGAGACCTGAGCCTCTTCGCATGCACACTGATGGCAGCATGAGATCCAGCACTTAGGTGCCATGTTATTTTTCTAGGAAAGAGGCATTTGAACAATAGGCAACTGAGGAATTTCACATAGGAAGAAAGCATAAAGGCAAAAGGAAGATAAAGGTGACAGGCTATGGTTTGTGCTGCCATTGACAACAGGGTAGAGTGGATAGTAGGCAAGGGACAAATTGGGAACTATGGGATACAAGGCTTTGAGAGTCATGATGAGAAATCATACAGAGGCTGGAGAGGATGCAGTGTTTAGCCACTTAAACTGAAATTCCAAAGCATAAATCTGATGTTTCATACCAAGACAAGTATTATGGCACTGTGCATTGACCATGACAGGCAGCACCATTTCCCTTTTCCCCTCTGCAGTCATTACACCAGCGTATTTTGTTTGAGGCCAGTTTACCATGAGATACAGGAAGTTGAGAAGGAAAGATAATGCCTGCTATTTTCCTAACCAAAACCCTTAAATGTTTGTATTTGTTTGGCGAGGGAAAGTCTTCTCTTCATCTCCCTTGAATTTCCCTGGACAGCCTATGATTACACAGAGCATTGACTCACACAGCTCTGCTTTCTCCCAAGGAGCTGAGGTGATAACCTGCAATGCCACGAGAGCACGGAAGTTTGGCCAAATCAGCTACTGAATGATCCAGAGGCCCAAAACTATTTTCCCAATGCATGAGGCAATGGATCAGAGCAGACAGAGAAGCTGAGGGTCAGGGGATGTCAGAGCAGAGGAGGCTCTCGGAGTACTTACATCATACTTCTCATTTGCCCAGTCTAGCCAGTGTTCTCTCTTGGGGAACTCCTTGCTGCGATGCTGAAACCTGTTTTTGATGGCAAACTGAGGAGAGACAGAATTATGCTTAATGTCACTACAAATATTTAAAACACAATGAACTGTTTTGTCATTAGAGATGATGCTCCTGGCTTCTTGGGTTTAGAGGCTGCTAAAGGTGACTTGACTTCTGTTAAGTGCTCCAATCATCTAGGGGAATATTGTTTTTAAGGCCTCACACTGCATATCCAGCAGAGCATGCACTTGGGGTTAGGTGGACCAAACAGCTCAGAGCAGTCTCTCTCAGCGTGGGTTGCTGCTAGGAGCTGCAAGATCTGCCCTCTTCAGACTTACTTATGTACAACAACAAATAGAGTAGTGTCATATACACAGGTTTGCAGAGCTGAATGGCTGTAGGAAGACATTTTACTGTGAGAAGCTGCATCTTGTAACTACGTCTCACACCCTGACATAGAATATACACAAATATAGTCCCAAAGAACTCCTGAGATTTTCTGCACATTATAACATGCAAGGCCGAGCTGGGCCTTAGGAGCAGCACTCTAAGCAATGGCCAAAGTCACCTACAGAGATTTGCTTTTGACAGTGCTTACAAGATAGGTAATAGGCTGGGCTGTATAAAGCTATCAGGTCTGTATGGATAATGAAGAAGCTCATCCAAGAATAAATCTGATCTCAAAGTTGAGGCACTGCAAAGTTGGGACATGCTGTGCTTTTTATGTAGATTCCACTCCTTTCTTCGCAGGATGACACTGATGTGCAACCCCCCAAACTTCCTTAATACAGTGGGGACCAGTAAACCTCTGCATTGTAAATAAACAATCTTTTAATAAGGAATAAGTCTTTGCTGATAAGATGTACTGATAGCTCTGCTCTTGACTCAGCTCAAGGCATGTTTGTCTCTTTCTGCATAAAGGTGCACAAATGTGGAGGGAATGATTCCCAGAAGCTGGGATAAGCTTTTACATAACACTGACACCTTATTTTGTTTCTTTTGCGTATAAATTCACACATAAATCAAGATATGCATAAAAAGACAGTCTAAATCTGAAGGTGTCAGTAAGAAGCCTTCTGTAATAAAGTAAAAATCTTCAGAAACTTTCCTCATATTAAGACAGATTTCTGATTTAGGCACATTTACAGAACACTTTTAAGAATTGCTGCCAAGGATTTGGGGAATGTAAGCAGTACTTACCCCAACACATTTGGAAACCTGAAGCATTATATTTCCTTGCGGTTTAACTTTCTTGTACATTTTGCTTCCAATTACAAACACAACTACAATAGGCAAACAGAAACCAAAATCAACTCAGGATTAAATTAAAATAGTAACAAATATTTTGGTATGGAAACTAAGTCAAGGAGTTAAATCAGGGTGGGAATAAGCCTCCTAAGAAATTGCCTATTCACATGCTATCATACAGTAAGATAAATCAAATTAATATGAGCAGATTGCTTCTATTCAAGACAAAAAACTAAACCTGGAAACTCTTATGGTTAGTGCTCAGTGGGAGGTTATCTCAATTAAAGGAATGGTCAAAAAACAAAGACCATTTAGGATCTTGACTCTGACCTTGCTGTAGAAGCTCCTTTTCAGGAGCTCAGGATGCTGCAGCTCACATCACACAGGGACATACAAAGCTCTGCCTGAACTGCAGGACTCACCAAGGTGTCCTGTGCTCCCAGGCCCAGGCACATTGCCCAGCCTCATTGTCCCACATGCAGGGCAGGACATGGGCAAACCCCCTCAGCCGCTGTCCAACCTGGGCTGGGCTCATGGGCAAGGTGAGGTCACTGGTAGCCAGGTGGGCTCCCAGTTAGGACCTTGAAGGACCAGGACCATGAGGGATACTGTAGTACATCATGGCACCCCCAGTTTCTTGGTCAGCAGTAAGGCTCAGGGAGTGACCTGTACACAGCCAGTAAAAATGCAGGTGTTTGAGAAGTATTGATATATCCAGTATTGTCCTCCAGTGCAGGGACAATTACCTCATACAGTTTACCATCCTGGACTAGAGATAATGTCCACAACACACATTTGCTGCGAGTTCTTACCCTATATTCAAAAGATCTATTTGTACACAACAGTAATCCAAGAAACACAGGCAGTAATTTACATCATGTATAGAATTTGAAGATACATTCACGTCTCACCCCAGCCCCATCAGACTCTCCCAGTAAATCAGTCTCTTCTGTAAAAGCGAGTGCTTCAGATTAATCCCACCCACCTCCCCACCCAAGAAAAAAATTTAAGTGAAAAATTGCAGAAATGATCAGGTACTGGTAGAGGTCAATACCTGGAGATTACTATCACACTTTCATTATTCTGAGATTGTTATCATCTAATTACCGAGGCAACAGTGGCAACAGATTCACCTACCCAAGGCAACAGCCATGAGGATAGCAGGAACTCCAAAAGCTAGCGGGTAGCATCGTTGTTTGGAATGAATGCCACACTCCGTAGCTGAAGTAAAAAGTAACATCAAATAAAAGTCCCAGTCAGCACAGCTGATGTTTTCCATGTGGTTTCTGTTCTTTGCACTCACTGTTAACTCATGGGGAAACAACAAACCTGTCTGCTGACATCCTCAGAGTGGAGGATCAGTATTCAACTTATCTTTCATTATTGAAAAGGGGAATTTCGTGTCACAGAATGGTTGAGGTTGGAAGGGACCTCTGGGCATCATCTGGTCCAAGTGCTCCTCTCAACTAGGGCTACCTGGAAGTAGTTGTCTAGGACTGTGTCCAGATGGCTTCTGAGCATCTCCAAGGATGGAGACTCCACAACCTCTCTGGGCAGCCTGTGCCAGTTCTTGGTCACCCTCAGAGTGAAAAAGTGTTTCCTGATGTTTCCTGGGTACCATCCACTGAGAAAAGCCTGGCTCCATCCTCTGCATTCTTTCCCATCATGTATTTTTATACTTTGATTAAATCCCCCTTTGCCTTCTCTTCTCCAGGCCAAACAGTCTAATGCCTCTCAGGATCTCCTCACAGGAAAATTACGTCTAGATTTACACTGGGACATGAAGAATTACACTAGAAGGGTCAAAAGCATGTCCTTAGTGAGAAAGGAACTAGATTACAGAAATTTTGGGATAACTTCATAAACAAAGATTCTAGTAATGTAAGTGTCACTTGTTGAAAAAACATCCCAGTCACAGCCCCCTCCCCTCCTTGGCATTAGTCACAGATTTGACTCTATAGAATTCAAGCACACATCCTAAAGTCATGCTCAGAGTATGAACATAGCTACTAGCAGTAGAAAATAAAAGACTAAACAAAATTATTACATTCTTCACCATACTTCTTCTAAGAGGAGAATTAGAGAGTATGGTTTGGAAAAAAATGTTAGCTTGTGGATAATTCATGTCTTGATTAAATTGTATTAGTCTACTGGTTAAACCTTTATAGGAAATAACAGTTTATTACTTCCCTCAGCTCAATTTGTCATTTTTTTCCAAGGTATTTTTCACCCTGTATCAGCAAGGAAGTAAACCACACGCTGTGCCATATGCATCTCTCCTCCCTTTTTTGGGAAAGGATAGAATTTGCATTAAACAAACATCTAAAAGTCTTCTACAGAGTCTTTTCCAGTCAAGAAATCCAAAGGCCAGAGTTTCAGCCCAGTGCTTTAGGGTTATTCCAGAATTCACATGCTGTTTCCTTTCTTTTGAGAAAAGCAGCCTTTTGAAACTGCTAGCAAGTGCATCCATACAGCACCATCTGTGCAAGCTTGCCACAGAAATCCATATGCATATAGGTTAGCAAATTGCTCAGTTTTGTTTAGGATCATGATATTCTTTATAAGCAAAGGAGAACATAGATTTCTTATTTAACAATATGAAAAAATATTTATTTTGTCACATGGATAAATCCAGTTTTAAACTGGCTTGTTTTGAGAGTACCTCATCTCCGAGAAGCTGGATGACACACTGAAGACTATTTGCTAGATAATGCCAGTGTGTCAGAGAACAGAATTTTAATTTAAACCTTACTGGACTGCAATCCAACACTCCTCTTCTGATGTTTAACAATTGTAAACAAACATGTGACCTTACCTCTGAGATTTGGGGTGACTATAGTCGATAGGAGACTTCCAGCATTAATGGACAAATAAAAGAGAGAGAAGAAGGTCCTTCTTTGCTTTTCCTACAGTAAAAACAGAAAGATGTTTAGAAAGGCTTAGCCAGAACCACATTGATGAGCCTAGATCAAAAAATCAGCACCTCAGGTTTCAAAGTTCAAGACAAATAATTAACTAGCTCCTTCTTCAGCTCCCCAGGAAAACCTGCAGTAATGCACCTGCCTAAATATGTATATTATTAGAGTACTATAATAGTCAAACTTTAATTAGAGTATCAGTATAACTGAAAATCTGAAAGACATTGTTACCTGATCTTCTTCAAACTGATCTCCACCAAATGCTGACACACAAGGTTTGATCCCACCAGTACCGAGGGCAATAAGGATCAAGCCAATCATTGACAGAGCACTGGAACAAGGAGAAAGGAAAAAAGAAAAAAAAAATAGTTTTGTGTTTATTCTCAAAGCATACGTAATAGAGTGGTTGAAATTCAAGTAGCATAAATTTAAGTTGTCCCATCCTTCACCAGCCTGGGAAATAAAAGGTGTACAAGGCAACTCACATGTGCAGTGCTACACTATCGGGAGAGCCATCCCGGTTGTGATCTGTCAGGTCATTTATGGAGCCCACAGACAAGACTGTCTGCCCAATTGTATAGACAATGGACAGGTAGACAATGGTCCTGTTGTCAAGAGAGGAGATACATTTTCTTAGATATGTTAACACAATTACACACATAAAATGCACACAGATAATTACACAGCTAATGCAGACTTTTGCTTATTTTAAAGATTCGTGGCAATGAAAACAATTAGCGGATACAATAAATTATGGACTGAACTTGTCAGAAGCTGCTATAAAAATCTGCCCACACACCACTGCCACAATATTTCTATTCTTTTCATTATTATTATTTTAGGTAGCCTTATTTAATTAAACAAGGCAAGATGACAAATGGATTCTATAGGGATCACTAGGTCCCAGGAAATACTTTCATATCTTCAGTGGTTGGCTTTTTACTAACCAACTCGAGAATGCCATTTTCATATTTTTTATATGGTGAAGATAAATGGACTTCTCTTCAACACCGGAAGATGCAATTTACACTGATTTAAGTATCATTAAACATTCTCTATGTTATTTTATATTTTAGTTGCAGGAGTAAAGAAAAAAGAAAAATTAAAAACCTGCTTCAAATGTGAAAATTGCCCTGAAATACTGTTTTGAACAACAACTCTATACCCCTACTCCCTCGGCTGTAAGTGTACCAACATTTTTACACTCAGATCAGAGTGAGAGCAGCACTGAAGAGTGCATGCTGCAGTCTTAGAGTACTATAATAGTCACCTGTAGTTCTTCTGACTTCTCTGCCAGGAGGCGCCTAGGATGGTAGTATTGCGTAATCACCAGCCCCCACACCTTGGCTTTACGGTCCAATCCTCTTTTCTGTATGTAAAAACATACTCCCTTTTAACTTTGTTGGACCGTAAAGCCGTGGCTGTAGTTTAACCCACGTTCACTTGTGTCCTTGGGTGGACCTCCGTTCAACAGATGTGGGTCTCCAGTTTGGAGAAAAATCAGGAGAAACCCAATGCAATGATGTGAAATTATTTTAAAACCCAGTTTTCAGGAGTAGTCCCAAACCCAGTGCAAGGCATGACAGTGAAGGACAATGCTCAAAAACCTAGAACAATCCAACTACTTGACATAAGCAAGAGATCCTCACAGCAAGCTTGGACCAGCACCCTGACACAACAGGGACATTGACCAAGTTACCCTCACTTTAAAACAAGGTTGTTGTTCTCTGACTTAAAATTGCCCTCGCCTGTAGCAGAGTAAAAAAAAAAAAAAAATCCATAAAGTGGGGCAACGATGAGTCTGCTGTTTAATGATATTTAACAGATACAGTTGAATGGGTTGGTTTTTGAATAGCGCTTCCATAGTTACTTTAATTACCCAACAACCTGGGAAAAAGTTTCCAATTGAAGTTGAACCTGAGCTGATCAGGAGAGAAACTTCTGGTTTTTATTTGTGAGGCTTATAAGCCCACTGCGAAGACTTACATAATTGGCACTGCATTGATGACACACAATTTAAAAAAGTAATTGTGATTTCTGTACTATTTTCCCCAAGATTTTCACAACTAATTTCAACAAATGTGAGCAGGTCCCAGCATGCTCTTTGACAGACATCACACAAAGTACGTGAACTGTGGAAGATTTGAGTCTCTCCTTTAAGAGTGCTTAGCAGTGCTTAGATAACTTCCTCATCCTCTTGTCATCATAGAATTTTTTTTTTTTTAATTCTTGTTTAAGCCTTCCTTGTGACACCTTGCATTAAACCCTAATGCTGTTTCCTAAAGCATGTTTTTTCTTGTTTAAGCCATCCTAACAAGCTCCTGTTAAAGGTCTGGGCCTTTCAGTTGCGGCACTGGCATATCCAAGTACCAAAGGAGAAGAGATACAAGGTCTTCAAAGTTTCATCTTGATAAAACAAGTAAAAGCCAAAATAAATTTTAAAAATAAACCACAGCATCTAAACAAGCGAGTACACAATATATGTGTCCTGCAATCTGTAAGACATCCAGCTAGTTGCAGTGAGTTTGCACTGCTCAGAGCAGCTGCACAGAGCACACAGGGACGGCCCTGCTCATAGCCCTGGGCTCCCAGGGGCAGTCCCTACAGCAGAAGGCAACAGTGCCGCTGACTGCACAGCACATCTCTAATCTCTGGGAGACCTTTGGCAAGTCTGCTCACATTCATGGCTCATAACCCTCCATAAAATCTTTATTATGCTTTTTTTCCGGCAAAGTAAATACTTTTAGAATCAAAACATCAGTAAAGGAGAGTGAGATAAAGCTGTTGGAAATAATCTGGTTACATTTCAAAGCACTTCAGTGCTACTATCCTGACCAACTACCCTGCAGTTAAAAATACAGAAGACATCATTTAGAGAAAGAATTGCTATTCAGTAAGACCTCTCATGGATCTGTCAATTCTGAAATCACACAGTATTTTAAAACTTTTTCTAAGGCCCACTTAACACCAGATAACACAGAAATTCACTATTTCAATGGCCACTTGCAACAGGTAAGGAGACTGTCCTATGTAATTATAACCTCCAGTATCTATTTTCACAGCTTGGTGAATAGTCTCCTTAGTTTAGCTTACATTTTGTCCAGGTGAGAGGAGAAACATGCAGCCTGCTGGGGAAGCATGCTACTACCCTTAACCAACTAGCAGAACTGGAACTTTTGTTGATTCACAGCGCAGTTGCAAGTCTGAGCTGAATCAATTAAAAGCTCAAGCTTTGGTGAAATAAAACAAACTACCCTGGAGTAGTCAACAGCAGTTCTGAAGCTGTTGTTGAGAGCTGCTGTTTTTGGTGGTGGTTTAAGTAACACTGATTTCAGGTGAGCTTTCAAGATCTTTGGTTACTTTCTAAGGAAGCACTTACTTAAATTTTCCCAGCCAAGAGTCCGCAATGATTGCTCCAAGGATAGGCGTCAAGTAACACAGAGCAACAAATGTGTGGTAGATGGCAGTGGAAAAGTTGTCTTCCCAGTGCAGGAAATACTTGAAATACAAAATGAGCACAGCTGTAGGAAGAACAACAAAGCAACAGGTTACAAACCCAAGTCAGGCCTGGGTAATGGTCAGCACAAGGAGACAAGGGACATACCTTTCATGCCATAGTAGGAGAACCGCTCACAGAACTCATTGATGACGATGAAGAAGATGCTCAAAGGGAAGCCAAAGCAGAGCACCTGGAGGTAACAGACAACGCGAGCTCAGAGCTGTGCAACCCAGACTAACACTCTTCACTGCAACCCACAGCCTAAGCAAGCTCAACATGGACTCAGTGGGAGTGGGTAGGTACTCAGGGTCCGGAAGCTGCACAGGCTTCTGTGGGATGACAGTAGTTTACCTGAACCAAGAGTCAGTTCTCACTTTCCCATCTTGGTCCCCAGAGGTCTGCACACTTCTTATCTGCCCTTTGCAAGAGCCCTTTAGCAGTGCTATAAATGACCTTCAAGTGCTGCACAATGCGCATTTGATGTCTCCAGCACCTAACCCTTACTGCAATCTAGACTGGTATCTAAAAATATGCAAAAAACCAATGTTTTTGGAAAAATAAAAAGTCAAAACCCAAAGCCAACCAAAAACGCACAACACCAAACGCCTGCAGTACACCAGCTAGAAGTTCAGGACTATTTTTAAGCACCTGTAGTTGAGCCAAATAAACATTTAAACTTTTCGTTCAAGCAAATCTCTCAGGAAAACTCCTTATCCTTAAAAATGCTCTGCTTGATGAAGAATCCTTCATTTCTTCAGACCTAATGATAGAAGGGACTTTATTCGTAACCTAAAATGGCATGGCATTGGCTGCCAGATTCACTGAGCCTTCACCTGCTGCAGCAGGCATGTCCATGGTCATCATCATGCAGCTCGTGACACAGTTTGTGCCATTGAGACAATGTTTAAAAAGCATACATCAGGTACAAATCTGATATGATCACCAGAACTGGAAGTTTATCTTCTGATCACCTACTTGTCTTAGTAGATGAATATATGATATATTCATTAATTTCTATTAAAATTAATGGGAATGCAACTTAAACATAATACTCCCTTTTAACCTTTTTAAAATGGATTTAAACCTGCAAGTAGCAAAGAATCAGATTTTGAAGACGTTTCAGAACATTGCAGAGGCAAAACAGTTCTTCTCCATGCTCCAGTTTAATTTAAAAATGTCATTGTTTGGATTAAAAAGGCTTAGGAATTAAACTAATCTGTATTTCATGTGAAACAGGAGGAAGTTAACTTTGCAGCTCAAAAGGAAAAAACCTTAGATAGGGAAATCATGCCTGACGCAAGTAAATTGGAGAGCCAGTGTCTCCAGCAAAGCCTCAACAAACAGAATACTTGGAAACTTGGGAGCTACAACAATTTTTTTGGGAATGTGACAAAAGAAATGAAAATAAGAGAGTGGCAGGAGCATAGTTGACTGATCTGACTCAGTTGTGAGGATGCCTGAGCAGCTGGAAAAGCATTGGCCATTGATGTTTGCAGAACCAAGTACTTACTGCATATCCTACCCATGGTTTGATAAGCAGGCTTCACAGGAAAAACCCAGTCTCAGCTGAGGCAAGTTCTAGGTGGGACTCCTCTAGCTTTAGAGTACACAAAATTTGAGCCGTACATATAAACTTGTCGCTCTTGATTTATCACATCCTCCATGGGCAGAAAGAGGTGTCTCCAAAGGAAGATCATTCACATCTATCCCAAAATTAGGTAAATTCCCTTGAAGTTACCCATTTCCTTCAGCTGAAGGCAGCAAGAGATTTGGACAACTACTCCCAACCTGGACACAGGTGTTGGTGGACTGGAGTTCACACAGAAGAAGGCTTTGTGCCCTGTCCACATAGCATTCCCCTAAGCCATGCAAATGGTCATGGGATGGAGAGCCACACACTGAAGTTTTGGTTCAGCACATGTTAAGTTAGTTAACTGAAACAGTAACCCAGGCTGCATGACACGTAATTGGGAAGAGCCCAGATGGAGAGGAGAGAATGTCTGCTCCTGAAGCAGAACAAAGAATTCCCCATGTCTGTCCTGCCTACAGGAAAAAAAAAAAAAAGAAGACAGACCAGTCCTGGCCCAGGAGCTGGTGGGACCCATCTCCACCTGAATTTCACAAAACCTCACTAAAATCTTTTGACCACTTTGGGGTTCTCACAAACTTCCCAAGTGTTTTGCCATCACCCTACCTAATACCTTATTCTTTAGGAGGGTGTTACATGCTGGTCTGGGGAGGTCACAATCCAGCAAGCCTAGATTTTTGTTTCAAGATACTGGTGCTTTTGTGCCTGGTGGAGCTGTCCTGCATTCCCATGCTGGCACAGCAGCCCCTGGTGGGTTTTTACTGGCTGCCCCCAAACTGGAGGGGATCTGCATGTCACAGCTGGAGCTGAGCATGAACACAGACATGCAAGAGAAAGCTACTGGGTCCTTCCCAAGGTGACAGGCCTTCAGCTTTTCCAAGATGCTACAAGCAAGAGGAGACTATGCAATTAATGCTTGCTAATACATGATGTGTACTTGTCCTTGTTTTGCACTGTACTGTCTTCTGTTACAGTATAGACGTGCCCATACACACATTTACCAAAACCTTGTCTGTTGTTGCCCTCATTGGTCAGGAAGTGCTGGATCCACCACCAAACAGGTAACCTGAAGGTTATGTTTTATAATGCCCTCTGTAACCTTGCCCTGCCCTGGGCATGCCACCACCCTGCTGCACAGCTTTGACTTTGGCTGCTGAGGAAGCCACTAAGACGAGGGAAAGTCTGTGGAGTAAAACCTTGCAAGATAAGAAAAGCAAAGGCAGAGATAGGGTTGCTGAGACACATATCAGTAACAGTTCAAAGATTCAAGAGTGGTGGATGATGATAACTCAGCCACAAGAAAGATGGGCTCCAGGGACCAAGCTCCTCCCACCAATGTCTGCTCAGTCAGCAAAGGCTCTTCAGACATTTTATCAGGGTGCTGATCACACTAATGCTTAGCTAGAATTTAATAAGTTACTAGGCTGCTTTTGCACGTGTTGGCCAGTAAGTCATTATATTGTATACAATAATGTATACATTATTGTATACATTTTATGTATGTTTATGGAGTGATTTTTACTTTGGGTACTGCTAACATTACCAAAACAACATAACCCAAAGAGAGTCAGTAGAGCAACTTTTTATAAGGGAAAACAATACTTACCGACTTGCCGGTAGTTTTTCCACCTGTGGAGGGGAAAAAACCAAAATACAAGTTAATGGCAACTTTTAAGTAATACTCCTTTAAAACCAATGGAAGATTCAAAAAAGGTTCAACTCTAAATAAACAAATTAAATGTAAACACAGTACTGGTCAAGGTGAGTACATTTTCAGTTTCTAAAAGGGAAAGTTTTCATAGTTATTAGGCAAAGCTTCCCTTGATAGCCTTTGGGTTTTTAGGGTGTGCATAAAGTCATACACTGCCAGGAGAAGCTCAAAAGGAATGATGAGTCAAAGCATCCCATGGTTGCTCACCACACATCATTCAAGGTGGTGGTAAACCAGCCACTCAGAGATGATGAGTCCTGTTACAATTCACTCTTGGGGATGTTACCTTAAAGACACGTCAAGATTAAGGAATAGGCTCAAGATGCCCTGCCAGGGATGGAGGTCAAGTCCTGAAAAGGGACTTTTAGAGGACTGAATATACAGCCCCAGCTCTGTGATCCACGTTAGCAGGCATTCCCAAAACCTGAATCTTAACCTGGGAAGACCTGGAAGAACAGAGAGGTCCCACTGAGGGCAGCAAGAGCAGACAGCTGCTTGCAGCCCTGAAGTCACTTCCAGCTGCTCTTGGCAGGCCCTCTCCCCTGGCAGCACTCCAAGTGGAGTCCTGCAGGGCTTCCTCAGCTCAGGAGACAGGCTTGAAGGCTGAGCTTTCACTGTGTCAGATAATGGCCCTATGCCCACATAGTGGGGATGCCAACATTTTCCATAAAACCACATGAGCAAACTCATTGTCATTAAGATAAGACCAAGTACAAGATGTGAACTTTGAAATCCCTCCTTGTAAATCAAGTCTGCCTATAATATATCTCTATAAGAAAAGTATGTTTGCCAAAATCATTATTTTGTCCATAGTTCACAACGGATGAGAACAGCTGACAGCAACACTATAGTGTTTGACACAATACTAAATAAGGTAATTTCCAGAAATCACTAAAACAGATTGTTCTGATTCTTTCCTTCACTGCTGTGGACAAGTACCTTCACAACAGAGACAGTAGTATTATGCAGGTGATTTGAGAATATATTTTCCTAGAGAGCAAGCAACATTCTGAAAGTGCTAACACACCCAGTTCAGGGCACATGCAGGTACACGAGTTATTCAAGTTATCGGCAATGCCCCTTCCACAACCCACACGAGCAGATACACTGAAGGATACCAAGGTGTTACCAAGAGCCTATCTTCCTATCAGCTCCTTGGTTATTTCCAGTTGTTGGCCTTTCCAGCACATGTGCATCACACTGACAGTTTTTCATGAAGAAGAGAGAAGAGAAGATCAGTCTGGGCAGCTCACTCCCGTCTGTTGGGCAAAAATTATCTAGGATCTTGTTGTTGGTTGGTTTGGGGTTTTTTCTGCTTTCCTGATGGCAAAAGTGTCACCTCTGCAACAAACCTTACACAGAGGACATCACAGAGGCAATTATTTTTAGACATTGTCTGACTTCAATGTTTAAGAGACACAATTATTTCCAAACATTTTGACTTTACCCCTCTATTCTCCTTTTACAGAGACAGTTGGGGAAACTCCAGATAGCATTAAAGCCAACCTTTCAACACAGGCACCTAAACTAAGTAAGGACTCCACTGTCAGGCAGCTTCAGGGATTGACCTACACAGCACAGAACACCCAACATTTTGCATCCTTTTCAGTGATAATCTGAGATTTGCTTGTGGCATGTTGGAGCAGTCACTCTTGAAGGGGCAACCTTCAGCCTCTCTTATTCTTTGCCCACAAAGAATGACCTGCAGAACTGCTCATTTTCACCACAAAGCACAGAAGAGCTCCACATTTTTCCATATAAAGCTCTCAATGCTTGTGCACTTTGTATTCCCTTCAGATACATAATATTTTTTAAGAAATATAAAGTCAACAGCCACTCAGTTCTTGGCTTCAGCACCACATCTAAATAATTATCAGCGGGCCATTGTCTCCTTCCCAAACTTGCAGGCCAGGTGGGGCAGGCTTACAGCTCCAACCCCTTCCCACCAGTGTGGTTCCTCCCCTGGAGTCACAGAGATGTAGTGGGATGCTGCATCCCTTGCAGCTCACAGTCCGTGACACAAAATGGGAGCACTTTGCCCTGCTCCATGCAGCCATCACAGCAACTCTGCCTGGATGAAATGCTTCTTGTCTGTGGACACAATAAATCTGTACACACCCATACTGTCACCTGGGATGTTTCTGGCTCCAGAGCAAGCCTACAGTCCTGACACCTGACTTGGGGCACAGACAAGCCTATTGCCCCTGCTCCCTGCAGCAGCCTTACAGCACCTTCACAAGGATGCTGCTACCATCAGGACATCCCCTCCAGGAGTCCCTGTTTCATACCTTGCTATTCCAAAAAACACCAACACAGAAACTATCCAAGCAAACCTATAACGCAGCAAGCCTGATAGTACATGAGCACACCCAGCTGCATCCCATTTCTTTCTCTTCGCGGAGCTATCACCATTTTCCTGGTTGTCTGCTCAAGCCAGCAAGACCCCAGTTAACCCCCGGGCAGCACCACTGACCAGTTCTTCCTGCTCATTACTACAGTTGCTTGTCCCTAGAACACAGATTTCCTTGCTGAAGATGCAATGGCACTTTCTTGGGTTTTTTTTTGGGGGGGTGGAGGGCAGACATTTCAGGTTCCTTCCCTCTGTGAGATAAGGTTTCTCCAAGCCCAGGAACCGCTTGCTCTGAGAAACACCAATGTGCTCAGACAGACACTGAAGGACCAAAGGTCCAACAAAGGGCAATGGAGAGAGATACATCACAAAAAAATTATTTTTTGTACATCTACTGCTCAGTGTTCCAGTTTAGACAGGAAAAAAAATCTTCAGAATTTATTAGCTAAATGGGTTCTGCCCTTACGTCAATCTTCCACCCGTGTATCTGTGTTTTTAAAAAACACTAGGTCAACCCTAGGTAAACACTCTCGATGAAAAAGCATTATTTAACATCTGCGAGATACACCACACTTCTGCTCAGATCTTAAGCTCCACATGCCTTAAAAGTGTAGTGTAGGGTAGACCTTACCCGCCAGGGGCTCAGCTCAAAGAGCTTACAGAGACCGAGGCAACATCGCTCGGCTCTCACTCGGGTTTCAAGGCAGGGTCATGTAAACCAGGATAAAGCGTTGCCAGAGGGAGAACTGCCCCGGAGGAAGAGGTAGAGACGCAAGAGTGCCCGGGGACTTCCTCAGACCGACACCGAGCAGCAGAGCCAGCCCTGGGCGAGCAGGACCCTTGGCCATGCTGCCAGCTCACAGCCCGGCACGATCACCCGGCTCGGAGGGAATCGGCTTGAGGATCCCGCGGTGCTCATCCCGGGGCGGCATCCCTCCCGCGGGCCGGGGACCGCTACCCACTCCGGGCTGCCCCACCCCACACCGCCACACCTACCCATGTCGGCGGCGCGGTCCCGCCGGAGCGCTCGGGGCTGAAAGACAGAAAGAAAGGCGGGAAAGAGGGAAGGAAGCTGCCGGGGGCGGCCGGGCTTTAAGGGCGGCGGCGGGGCCCCGCCTGGCCCCGGGTGGTGCGGGGCGGCGCCGCACAGGTGTCGGGGCGGGGAGCGGGTCACTGTCGCTGGGGAGCCATCCCGGGGCTCACCTGGCCCTGACCCGCCACGATCCGCCCGGGCTGCCCGAGCGCAGCGCTCTGCGGCGCTCCTCCCGGCCGCCTGCTCCCTTGCGGCTGCTAAACGAGGGCTGTCCCCGGCCGCTCGGGGCTTCCTTCGTTCTCTGGCCATCAGGAAGCACCGAGACAGTGCCATCAGCTGAACCGAGCGCTGTGCAGTGCCGTCAGCTGCACGTTGTCCCTTTGATGTCAACGGCGTTAAGGGAAAACTTAGTAAGCGAGTAAGTGGAATACACACTATGTGGAGGGCGGCTTTCTGCCTCGTTCGCTCCTCTCAAGCCAAGGAAACAGATTTCCTCGACTGCTGCTGCCACCGCTTTTTAATGATCTCTGACCTGTGGCTCCCATGAACTGGTGCTTCTGAGAAGTTGTCCAGACAAGATGTGGATGCATCCCTGGAAGTGTTCAAGGCCAGGTGGATGGGGCTTTGAGGAATATGGTCTGTGGAAGGTGTCTCTCTCCATAGCAGGGCATTGGAACTGGATGAACTTAAAGACCCCTTCCAACCCAAACCATTCTGTGAGTCTATGTTTCTATGACCCAGTTTGCTCATCACCTGGTCAGTCCACAGCAGACACCTGGCCCGTGTGCCACTTGTGCTACCAAGCCGCAGGGAAAGCCAGGGGAATGCACATCAATACAACGTGACGTACATTTCCTGCACGCACTTTACTGAGCCACGTACGTGAAATAAATGGATGAGAAGTTTAGCATGAGAAGAAGAGCGAGAGTGTGAGGCTGACAAGAAGAGTAGGTTAGGGGAGCTGCATGTTACCAGGACCTGAAGGACTCAGAATGCAGAAACAGTAAAATATTAGCAGACATTGCCAAGAAAGAATTTTCTGACAGAAGAATAAACTCCTTCTTTGAGGCTTGAAGATACAGTGTTACACTCTACGCAACCAATCCAATAGCATTTTCTATGGCATGCAACTTAATAATTACCTGGCTGCTGAACAGGTTCATTTCATCTTGGCTACAAATCAAACAAGCATTGCAATGCATTGCAATTTGGAAGATCTACACTCAGCACTTCAGGTTCAGAAGGCTGCTCTGATTTGTGATACAGAGCTACAGCTGAACCTGGATTTCTGAAATTGTGTCTATATGGGAGTAATTTACTCAAAGGAGCTCTAACCTCTTGGCAGTTACCTGTATGCTTGACTGTTAAAATTTATGAATAAATTCTTAAGATAAAACATGAGTAGGTGGTAATAGCTATATTTATAGCAAGTTCTCCCATAAGAAACATAAATCTTGCTGCATAAGCTCCACTGACACAGCTGATGCTAGTCATATATCACTTCTCAGTGGGATATATATATATATGGCCACACAGCACAGGCAGTGTTGCATTTCTCTATTATGGTTACTCCAGCAAAACAAGCAATCTGTAATGCAGCAAAGAATGCTGAAACCTCCAATGGCTTGTTCATCTACAGAAATAATTGAGATACTGCCACCATTTGCTGTTAAAGTATGAAATTAAAGATGTCATTTCTTTCATGAACAATGGGAAACTTCCCATTGCATGAACAATGGTGGTAAAAGGGTAGTTCCCAGGCACATCTTATATAGACCCATGCATTTAGTGAAAACAAAGGGTAGGCCTTCAATGTTTCTTCCTAGAAAGCAACATACAAGTGGCATGCAGAAAGTAAGAAAAAACAGCTGTTCTCTCAAAAATTTGGGATAAATGAGCTAGCTGGATCACCCTGGCTTTCCCTCGTGTTATCTTTCAATTTTTAAGGTCTCTGTTAATCCACAAAGAAGTCACCCTGATAAGTACACATTTTAATTTGTCCCACCGAGAGAGATAAAAGTAGATACAACTGCTTCACAGCTATTTCTGAGGTGAATTGGCTTCTGCTTTCCTTTAGTAAGCTGATGCCACAGGGTTGATCTCTGTGGGGCTATTTTATGGTTGTACTCATAGGAGGGACAGAATTTGTTCTCAGAGGATTTAAGTTTCCCAGTGACGCTCCCTTTCGATGAGAACTCAGAGCACAGCAGGGCTGTTAAATACTCAGCAAACAAAAATGCAATTCTGCTTTCTTCTACAAAACTGTGAACTCACAGAAGCATGTTTTCAAGGTGTAATAGAAAAGTCAGCCACCATAAATTTGAAGAATTAAGCATGTTTACCTATGAGGGAAACTGTCAGAAGCCTTGCTGATGTCAAGGTAGACAACATCCACTGCTGTCCCCTCATACACCCAGGCAGTCATGCCATCGAAGGCAATCAGGCTGATCAAGCAAAATTTCCCCTCAGTGAATCCATCTTCACTATTCCTCCTCATAAGCTTCTTTCCCTCCACATGCTCAGAGATGACAACCAGGATGAGCCATTCCATCTCCTTTTCAGTGACTGAGGTGAAGCTGTGACAGGCTTGTAGTTTTCTGGGCCCTCCTTCTCACCCACTTCCAAGACTTGAGTGACCTTGACTTTCTTCCAGTCCTCAGGCACCTCTCCTGTTCTCCATGACCCTTCAAAGATGAAGAAGGGTGGCTTAGCATAACATCTGCCTGCTCCCTCAGCACTCATGAGTGCATCCCATTGGGGTTCATGGATCTGTGGGTGTCAAGTTTGCCTACTTGACCTCTAATCCAACTCTATGACCAAGAGAAAGTCTTCCTGTCTCCAGATTTTCTTTCTTGGCTTCAGGGTCTGGGATTCCTGAGGGCTGGCTTTAGCAGTAGCAACTGAAAGAAGGCATTCAGTAACTGCACCTTCTCTGTGTCCTTTGTGACCAGGGCACCCACCTAACTCAGCAGCAGGCCCATGTTTCCCTCGTGTTGCTTTTCCTACTCGTACTCAAAGAAGCCCTTCTTGGCCTTGATTACAAACAGGCCTTAGCCCTTCTCATCTCATCCCTTCGTACTCTGATAATGTTGCCATATTCCTCCCCGGTGGCCTGTGTCTTTTTCCATGTTCCATAAACTTCCTTCTTTGTTTGAATTTTACCAGAAGCTCCTTGCTTATCCATGCATTTCTCCTCCCCCCTTTCCTTGATTTCTTACTCAAAGGGATGCACCCGGTCCTGAGCTTCGAGGAAGTGATGCTTTAATATTAACTCTTGGACCCTCCTACCTTCTAAGCCCCTAGCCAATGAGATTCCTCCAAGTAGGTCCTTGAAAAGGCCAAAGTTAGCTCTCCTGAAGTCCAGGGCTGTAATCCTACTTACTGTCTGTGGCATTTAAGTACAACTTTATAAAATTAAGGCCTTGTTGCCTTTGTAAAATTATGGCTCAGGCCTGTTACTTTGGCTAGAGAAAGACTGTGAGAAAAGTCTGTGAGAAAAAAAACAATTTTATCCATGAGAATGTAGCATCAACAGAAGCACGGAAGTTAAACAGTAGAAGGAGAAAACAGCAACATATCTGCACCTGTTATTTTTCTGAATGCTTGAACGCCTACGCCATAGGGAGCCAATGACTATATGTTTTAGTTAGTAGCAGCCAGTAAGTATATTGTAGTAGTTTAGCAGCCGATGAATCTGTAACACGAATGATAACATACAAAAAGTGTATAAAAGAGGCTGCTTTGTTTAATAAATGGCTTTTTGGCCCTTGAAAGAGGCACTGTCTGTGTGTGTCGTGACCGCCCCAACAGCAACAACTGTCCTGCTCTTCCACACAGGATCCTGAACTCCACCATCTCATGGTCACCACAACCAAGGCTGCTCCCAGCCCTTAAGTCCCCAACCAGTCCTTCTTTCTTAGTTCAAGGTCTCCTTGATGGCCCTTCCACCACCCGCGTCAAAAAGTTACCATCAGTGCTCTGCAGGAACCTCCCAAGCTGTGTGTTCCTGGCTGTAATGATCCTTCCACTGGAGGGATGGTCCCACATATTGCTCAGTTAAAGGTTGTAGCTTAGTCAGTAAGATTGTTTCCTTGCATCTCCTAAGAAGGAAGAACATGATCATTTCAGAGGAGCTGGAGTGGTGAGTCCATAACATGGAATAGTTGATAACAACTATTCATTATTTAAGGACTATCAATTAAGACTGAAGTATTTTAAAGAAAATTAGGGCAAATTACCATCTGTTCAGATTATGTGTGATTTATAAATATTAAGAGATGTTTCTGGCTCATTTTGTGGATTGGAAGAATTGTAACAAGGATAAAGAATTTGCAGGGGTGTGCAGCTCATCATGGGATAGCCAGTATTGGATCAGATGCTGCAAACTGATTGAGGTTGTACATTAATTCATTCTAAACAAAGGCTAATGGATCTTGCTGTACAACCACAATCCATTTGGCTTTCATGATGGTAGTAGCCAAACACTAACACTAGTCACTTCCCAGTAGCTACTCCTCCCAAGATAATGCATCATTTCAAGAAAAGTTTATTCCTGCTTTCCAGATAGGGAATCTCAGGGGGAAAAAAGTGATTTGTTTGCTGTGACTTTTCTCATGCACTGTGTCATGTTTTGCTAGCAGAGCAAGTAACAGGTGGGATGGTCTGGAGGAGATGGGGACTGCTGGGAAGGAGGGCAGCAGGGGTCCCTGAGAAGGGGTCTGCACCAGTTCAGCTGCTTTCAAGCAGCAGCAGTACAGCCACTGAGTGCTGTGCACACATAGTGACATAGGTTGGTATTTGAGATGCTCACTCAATTTGCCTGCAAGGAACAACTCTGGTCCCAAAACATATGGATTTGCTTCTTCAGGAGATTTCTGAACCAGACCAGGGACATGCAGAGAAAGAGGTTTCTACCAACCCAGCCTGCCAGCCCAGCTCAGCAGCATTTCACAAGTAATTGTCTCCAGAAAAAGGAAAAGAGTTCATGGGCTACAGCCCAGAAGGGACTTGGCTTCTCTGGCATGTCTTTATGTACACACACTGAACGTGTGGGTGGAGGGTAAAGCAGGGGACTGGGAACTAGAGCAGAGCCTTGTGCCTAAATAAAGTAAATAAGTGAACTGTATTTACCTGGAGCTGCCCCAGACTGATGGCAAAAGTCCTGTGCCTGTGACAACATGCAAAGTTAACCAATATGGCAGATATAGACCTAATGAGCTACCGGTAAACAATACATTGTGAAGTCACTCCTGCCAAGATGTGGGTTTGTTCCTTTTATTTTTGCTGAAAACATAACCTGTGGTTGATAACTACGATTGTTTTGTTTCCCCTTCATTTACTCTGATAACATTGTTTCCTTGGTAGAGCCAAATTTACTCCTTGTCCACTTCCTCTTTATATTCATCTCCATCATGACAACACCTTTGCTGCTGTTTCCTTCCATCGGTTTTCCCCTTGGAGAATCTGAAGGGGATCTTTTGTGCAAAGCCTGGATTTAATAGGGAACCTTGGTTCTGGAAACGCAGGTCTGTATGGAAATCAGCCTTAGCTGACAGTTGCAAGGAGGCATTAAAAATCTTCCCTTTGGACTAAGAGATGTGACCACCCCTTCCAGCCCTGAAAGGCCTTTGTGGATCCAGCCTTCAGCCTGAGCCTTTGTACCACAGGCACGTGTTGCGCCTTCGTGACGCATCAGGCACGAGACGAGGAGAACAAAAACACACGCAGTAATCCCAGTTTTGGTGCCGATTTACGGTCAGATGTTGTGCAACCCATCTCTGGAGCTGGGAGATTCTCCCTGCCAAGGAAGGGCACTCCCAGCAGGTATGTGGGGTAGACAAGTAGGAGTGTTAGCATAAGTATTAAGGGCAGCTGGCAAGGGAAGTAGGGCAGAACAAAAGAGCTCCTGATTCAAAACCTTTACATATTCCTTTCTACTACAGACAAACACCTGTTTCTACCCTTGAAGTATGTCACTGTATTCAACAAAAAATAAAATAACAAGGGCATGAGTATCCTGCACCATGCTAGGATTCAAGCCTTTCACTAGGTGGTGAAAGCATTTTTTATTCTGAATTATGTACCTCTGCTTTTCTTCATGTTAGATTTGAATTTGCCTGGCACACAGCATCACCCTCTCTCACCTAAGGCAGCGCAAGGATGCTGAATGTTGTTCAAAGCACCTTGAAATCACCCAATCACCTCTTCAATAGTTTTTTTTCTTTGTACTGCCACATTGCTATTCTCCTGAAACTTTAGATCTGTGCTGTGAGGCCTGACATTTTTGATTTTTAGCTTCTCATTGCATTGTGTCTGCTGAAGTTTCACTACTAGTATGTTTTTAGCCAAGCTGTGGTCTTCTTTTTTTCTTAAGGACAGCACACGAGAATGTCAGCAGCACAGCAGCTGCTAGGGCTGGCTGGATTATCCTGTCAGCTTATGCAACCAACCCTACAACATGAGTCATGTTGACTGGACCACGCAAGTACAAGTGTCATCTCTTGACCAATCTGTGTTTTGACTCAAGCAGATGTTAAAAGACCAGAGTTAAAGTGACACAATGTTTAGGAACTGATGTGAGATTTGTATTTAACTCGTGAAGATATTTAAAGGATTATTTTTAAGTGATGCACCCAACACACCCATGCACACACACACACACCCCACCCCTGAATAAATCATCTTACAAGATTTCAAGGAAAAGCATCCTAACATCTTTTGACTTTGTACATCCTTTTTGGGGTGGGTGAGGCAGCACTGGTATACAAAGCATACCTGATTTCAGCTGGCGTCAATGTCCACAGTGGAAATAACATATTTTGAGTTCAGGTAACAGGACAAGATCATATAATTTTCTAGAGATGCATTTTCCAGTGTTGAAATTCTGCAGCTGGAGACCAAGAGCTCATACTGTCTACCTGTTGAAGCCCTGTTAGAAGTTTGCAGATGGACTCATTCCTCCTGAAATGGATTTTCATGTTATTTACACAGTCATATTTTCACCACAGGTTAAAAAGCTTCCTTCTTTCCACTACCCAGAGCTGTCCTGCATATTGCTCAGATCTAAATGAAAACTTTAACAGCAGTATCTGATAGAATTTAGTGTGCAACTGGATTTCAACAGATTAATTTATCTCGCTGCTCTCTCGTGAAGTCTCTACAAAGCCAATTTTTGTATTTCATCTTAGAAATCTTGATCAGTTTTGTTGCTATTGAAAGATCAAAGCATCCAGTGCTCAATTGGATTAATTCACCTGTGCACTGCGGTACCCCTGAGGGCTTCCCTGCCTCTCTACTTCTCTTTGGTCTTTTCTAGTAGCACCTCTAACCTTCTCTAAGTAGTCTCCATATTTTTGTAATACTTCTCCAAACAAGCAAAAAGATGTGTTATTATTGATCTATGCAGTTATATACTGTTGGGGTTTTAGGAGTTCTCCTTTTTTGTTTTCTCTTAAGGAATTTTCTGCCATATGTGTTGCTAGGAGACAATAATGACCTGATACTTAAGAGAGACAAAAGAAGTGGCCACAGCTCAGGGGAGGGGTTCAGCTGGCTACTCTCTTTACCTGGGGTTTCTCCTGTAGGGCAGAGATACCGGAGATTTAGACTGGGAAAATGGGGTTGGGTGCAGCTCTTGTTCTCTCAGTGTTCGGAAGGGAGAGAGCCTGTGGTCGCTGTGGGGAGAATTCGTCACTACTGCGGGGTTCCGTCTCCTGCTGCCTTTCTTCTACCATGAGTAGAGCCCTGCTCGTAAGAGTGGCCATTGCACTGGGACTTTCTTAAAACTCTACCTCACCAAAACAAAGGACCCTTGCCATCTGTTCAGGTGCCTCAGGTGAAAAGACTGGGACCCGGGACCCTGACCCCTGACGCGTCCCGGAGGGCGTGTTTCCCCAGCTGCACACGGCAGCTGCTGTGGAGGAGACCGGCTGCCACTGCCCAGCTCCGCTGCTCTCTGCCGCTGCCTCAGGCTTTTTTTGCTGCACTCTAACCCATACCCCCTGCCTGCCGGGACGCCCTGTGGCCCCTGCTACAGCTGCGGAGTTTTTGCTACCTCTTGCTTGCTACCCCGGGTGAGCTTGCCCTGCTGTTCCAGCCACTGCTCCGAGGTTCCTGCTGCAGCACATCTTCACCACGTGGCCTGTCCGCCATTACCGCGTGAGGGAGGACACGCTGACCTCGCGCCACAGCGCCCCCTGCAGGCGCAGGGAACCATTGCACCCACCCTGCCCGGCCGGGAGCCACCGGCGCCCCTGCCGGCCGCGAGCGGAGCTGCACCCCACGGGAAAGGGCCCGCGGCCGAGAGAGGCTGGCGCTGGGTTCCTGGGTCTGTTTGTTGTTGCTGCCATAGTTATTGTTGTTTGTTTGACTTGTTCTACATCCTAGTAAAGAACTGTTCTTCTTTTTCCCATATCTTCGCCTGAAAGCCCCTTAATTCCAAAATTATAACAATTCGGAGGGAAGGGGGTCATATTTTCCATTCCAAGGGAGGCTCCTGCCTTCCTTAGCAGACACCTGTCTTTCAAACCAAGACATATACTTACTTTCTTTGTTCTTGACACTCCTGAGCAACTGATTCCCAATCAGCACCACAACACAATCCAGTTATTTTGTTTTGTCAGCTTCTAGAACAAGGAGGTCTTCTTACTTTCTCACACTTGAGAAGCCCAGGATCTGCTATTACTTAGCAGGAATGTAAACAAATCTAATAGGTCAACCCAATTTCCTATTAAGAGAGTGGGAGATTTTGAAAAGAAAGAAAAAAAAATAAAAGAAACCCCAAACCTCAACAACAGAAATCCAACCAACAACAGCTTTTTCCTTCTTGCAAAGGCATCTGAGTAAAATGCATTCAGTACAAAGGTTATAATATGACCGTACATAAACCACTTAAAATTACATAATGTATTTCATAAACTGAAACTGCAGCACATAAATAATCTACTTGTCAGCATAACATATTGCTAGGTCACTTGCTGCTTCCCTCAACAAAAAAAACTTTTTCAAGGAACAGGAAACTGTCTTCCAAGAGGAATCAGAGAGAAGAGAAGCAGCATATTCCCATTGAGCAATGCTGTTATGCAGAATTACAGGGAACATACTTAATGACAGGGAAATAGTTTTTTAGGAAATCATTACAAATTTGACCATGAAGGTTAATACTTTTTCTAAAGATGAAGTGTATTGTGCTAGTTTTAGGTATTTCAGCAATTGGGTTTTTTCCTTGGCAACCCAGTTGTAAGGGCCAAAGATTACCAACAGCCTTTTCAGCCTCTGCCTACAAATAACTTTGTAAATACAGTCAGATTAATCCACTTCTTAGGCTGAAAACATTGGAGTGTGAATTTTGGAGGAAACTCCACAGATACTTGAACACTTCCCATAAGAATATTTTCATGTCAGGACAAAAGCAAAGTCTAGGATCTTATTGAGTGCTGCACAAAATGTTTGGACTTCTTCCCGCTCAGGCTACACCTGTTGTTTAAATACACCCAGCCATTTCTTTCTTTAAAGCACATGCTTATTCATATGTGTTGAAACATATTCCCTTTCTCAGAAGCATCTTGTGGAGATACCAACAAACAAATGATTGTCTATGGCCTTGTAGCACATTCCTCATCAAAAAAGTAGCACCAGCAACACAGAAATTTTAGTCCTGTAATGAAAATTACTGCAATTCTGGTGCTGAAAGCTATCCTGAAAAGAGTGAGCAGAGACACTTTTTGGCAGGTCAGTCGGGAAACATCTATTTTCAGACGTTTTAAAGAACCCTAATCCTGGCAGATGGGTTCCTTTCCACCAGTGGGTCTTTTTATTTTTGTTTCTCCCTCCTCCTCTCATAAGATTGAAAATCAAATTGCCATCTCTCTCTTTCTGCCTAAAATCCTTTTGCTGAGGGAAGGATGCAACGGGAAGGAGAATAAAGGGTATAACATTACCTGCTCTTGCAGTTTCCTCTTCTTAGAACCATAGAATCTACCTGTTTTTTAAATACCTCCAGGGATGGTGACTCAACCACTTCCCTGGGGAGCTTGTTCCAATGTTTTACAGCCCTTTCAGTGATGAAATTTTTCCTAATATCCACTCTAAACCTTCCCTGTTGCCACTTGAGACCCTTTCCTCCTGTCACCTGTTACCTGGGAGAAGAGACCTCCCCTCACATTGCTACAACCTCCTCTCAGGTAGTTGTAGAAAGTGAGAAGGTTTCCCCTGAGCCTTCTTTTCTCCAGGCTAAATAATCCCTCCACTCATCATGGAATGTAGGTTTCAGACTCTTCACCAGCTCTGTTGCCCTTCTCTGGAGGCACTCCAGCACCTCAATATCTTTACCGTAGCAAGAGACACAAAATTGAGCACAGGATTCTTCTGGTAAGCATGGCGGCTAGGTATGGAGAGGGTAAGGATCACAAAACCTACCACTATTTTTATAGTAGTTTTAATGTTTAAAAATAGTATGCTGCCTAATCAAAGGTTATATCTTGTTCCATATATTGATCAAGACTTAATTTTCACTGCTTTCTGAGCTGTAAAAGTTTGCAGAGTGTGTAGTTATTTTTTGACTTAGTATTTTTATAAATGAACAAGTTTTGCAGAAAGAGCTGTTATTAATCAGACAGTAACAGGCCTAATGGGTTGAAAACAGGGGTTCAAAACTCAAAGCTTTGCTATTTCTTTCTTTGCTATTGACGCACTGACTCTTCAGTGAATTGTCTAAACTTTTCCATCTGTAAAAACAGAACAGTTACAAATCTTTGCAAATATTAATCAGATTCTCACACTTAATATTTTTACTTCTATACCCCAAAAAGCCCATATAATATGATGATACCTTTCTAAAGTTCTAAAGCATTCTAAAATATCAAGTCTGCTTATAATGAGGTCATGGAATTATCCCATTGTAAATCTTGTGATCCCACACACATGCTACATGAAAAGCTTGTAAAAGAAAGATTTCAAATTGCTCAGCCTAGCCAACAGATACACTACATATGCAGGAAACATTTTCTATAATAGAAGCAGTCCATAATGCAAAAGCAGTGCAATCTTTCCCTATAATCTATACTGAAGAGCAAAAGAAAAAACAAAAGAGGGGAAGGGCATGCAAGCAGAATTAATTGCTCTATTTTTTGTTTGGAAACGGATGCAGAACAGATTAGCCTGCAATGTAGTGCATTCTTCCATAAACAAGCAATTACATTTGGTCAAAAGCAAAGCTGTTTAAAATACCCCTGGCTAGTTATAGGTAAAAGCTCAGAAAAAAAGTAGCCTAAAATGGATGGGCTTGTTATTATGGAAAGGCTTTAAGACCCTTAAACATTTTAGAAATAGGTTGTAAAATCATCTTCCAGAGAACAAATGTAGCATCAGCTTCTGAAATTACTTGAACTAGAGTGGCTGAGAACTGATACTTTGTGTATCAGAAGTTAATCCAGGTCTATCCATCCAAAACTGCCAAAGCTTCAGATGAAACAAGTACTAGAATAAGGCCCACGTTTATCTGTTTCAGTACTGGAGTTAAAAACTTTAAAGTTACGTATTTAAGTTTGAATATTGCTACTAGAAACCAATGCTTCATTAATAGCAGTTTCTAGGACATTTAAAAATTCTTTTTAACTAATATAATATTTATCAGAAGTGCTGTCTTTACCAAGTCCTGCTACTGCTGCAGCAATACCTCTCTTTTGCTTACGGTAAAAAATCAAGTATGTTCAAGCAGAAATTATTTATCTGCATTCTCTCCACAAGAACAGAAATGCCTTTTTCATGACAGTGAACATATTGAATTGTGGTTTATTTCCTGATTTCCTTTCTGATAAAATCACATTGCTTGTCTATTACCACCTCTCTATTACTTATCGGTGTGTCCCAAAAAGAAGCATCCACCTTAAGCCTCATATTGAAAAAGATAGATTTTATTCTGGTTTTGAGAACATTTCTAAAAAGTGGATGAGAAAACCTGGTCAAAGAACAAAGTATCATCCTCTTGCTCCCATATCCATTCACTTACAGTTCCTGGAGACAAGGAGTGGTTCCTGCATCCTACTAAAATAACTTCTTATTCCCTCTATTATGAGATAAAACAAACTTCTAACAATGCCTCTCAGCCATAGTTGGTTTTGGTAATATTCACTCTGAACTTCTCCTTTATGGTTCACTTGGTAACAGCTGATGCTGGGTATGTGCCTGAGGCTTGAAATACTCCATCCAATAACCCTTGATGAGCTCCTCTGAAGTACAACAAACCTTTCCAGAAAAAAAGTGTTACATTGCACTCAGCTGAGACCACAGATGTTTTTCATAGGGCAAATATTGCCTACTACAGAAAAACCCCAGTTTGTTCAAAAAGCTTGTGCAGAGATGGACGCTGTCCCACCAAGGATCCTCACTAACACCCTCAACTTGCTGCGTGGGGTTATTAATAAGCAGGAAGACATTTTGTGGTGCAAAATGCCCATGTTCAGAATGGATTGAAGTGAGATTTAGGACACCATTGTAGTACAAGTGCACAGTTCAAAGTATTTGTTTCTGGCTCATCTTAAACATGATGAGCTGAACCATGACATATCAAGAACATGTTCTGTTTGGTGCTGACCATAACTATTGTTTGAATATCTGTGCTGCTGACACGTGCTTTGAAAGAAGAGCTGAACACAGCGAAGGACTTTGGCTAAATAGCTTATCCACAGGGAAGAAAACCACCCGTTTTTTCCCCCTGAACAATGCCACCAGATCTGAAAAGAATGAAAAATGGCCAAAGAGGAGTGTTCAGAGACTGGGCCTTGCAGATGGACTGGTGAGGAGGAAGACCAGTGGACTTTATCTAAAGGAAGCAATGATACAGACAGAACCAAAAATATTTCAGCAGCCAGGCTGCTGAAAATGAGCTGGCCCAAAAGTCAGGTGGAAAGGTCAGTCCAGGCAGAAGAGGCACACTGTACCTGACTTATCTTTTCCCTTCTCATGATTAAACATGTATTTTTCACTCCTGCTGTTATGCAATGCAGCTATACATTATGAAACCATTGCCACATCCTCCTAACAGGTGCTGCCACATTTTGTATCAGGGTGAAGTTGGAGTCATATTAATTGTGTTTTGAATTATTGGTGATAGAGAGGTGTCATTTAACCTTCATTGTAGTACCTCACTGTTTTGGTTTTTTTTAACAACAGATTGACATATTTGGTAACCACAACAGACAGAAGGAACAGAGATGATAAACTGCAGCTGATCTTTTATGTAGTGTTTCAGTTCTCCTAGCAAAGAGGTTTTAAAGAATTAAGGTTTCAGTAAGGGAGAAGCCAGGCCTGAGACAAGGTCAGGAAGCTGGATGATCCCTCTTATCATCCTTGTGGGTCTCTTCCAACTCAAAATATTCTGTGATAGTAAGATGCTAATATTTATTGCCAATAAATAAATAAATAAAATATGTATCAGTTATTTTTTAATATAGGACCTGAAAAATGGTCCTGATGACCACTGTATATATAAATTGCATGCAATACATAAAAAAGGGAAAGAACAATTTAGTGCAGGTTTTGGGCAGGAATTTGTAAACTTCAATGGCAATATAACACATCCTGCTAGGATAGAAGGGAGATCTGTTCATGTCTTTATTCACATATAGTGATAGGATTAGCTTAGGATAGAGCCAAGCTGATACATATTAGTCTTAACTGAAAGGAATAAAAATTAATTAAAATATACAAGATAAATGGATTAAGCAAATGGTGTTGAAACAGGCTGAATTGAAATGCTTCCTATCAAATATTTAGCTGTTTGACAAATAACTCCAACGTAATATCATGCGTATGTGACTTGCAATTTGGTAGAAGGGGGGGAAAAAAGCCAAAATGAAAGACTTGCAAGCTGCAGGAGGACCACACCTCAATAAACAGCTTTTAAAAATAAAGAAGACATCAAAGTATACTGCAAATTTTGTCACATGCTTATTAATTTAAATGAGCTCAGTTTGCAGCACAGCCCCAGTCAGATATCTGGAAGTTGAGCCAGAAGAAGAACGGCTACAAGAACTTGCAGCCATTCCCAGGACACCATTAAATGGCTATATGAAGTTTGAACAGTTTCAAAATGACAAATCAGGACACAAGACACATCATGGGTGAAATTCAGTTGAGGAATTCCAGCTTCTAAGAACTTCAACCCAGGACTTTGTTGCTTTTGACAGGATCAAACAAAATCCAACTTTCATGCTTCATGGACCAAATGACATACCTGTTTTGTAGAGGCTGATAAATACCACCCAAAACTGAGATAAAGTTTCTCATTGCTACCTGAAAGGTGGAGGCAGAGAAAAGGAACAAGACTGAAGTTGTAGATCATTCTGTTCTCTCAAAGAAGCATCCCAGGAATTTTTTTGTTTATAAATTTCAAATCACTTCAAACACTAGAAATATTAGGATGTAGTTGCCTGGAAACTGCTTCATGAGTGCTTGTGGTATGAATTTCTGCTGTGATTGATGCCTGGCTGAAATCTGGCTGCTGAACACAAGTCTTGTGATCAGTACTAATGTGCTGTCCTGAGTTAAAACCCAGTCAACAAGAAGATCACATTCTAAAATCATCATGTTACAGACTGCATTCCTCTGCTTTTCCAGAACACTGTTATAAAAAAGCCATGAAACAGAACAGGTTAACAGTAACTAACATTAGCTCATAACAGCTAATGATACCAGGATTGCAAGTTTTGGTTTCTTAGACCTAAGAGAGACCATTAGCTCTGAACCACAGGTTAACTATATCAGAAATAAAATTGTAGTTAAGCAACACTGCACCAAGACCTTTGGAACTCAGCACCATTGATAGTGCTTAATGGAGTTGTTGATAGGGATTAAGAATCTGATTCGAACTTCTAATCTGATTTTGCCTTGCTGCAGTATCCCATCTCGGTTATGGCTTCCTTAACCAAACTAAAAAAGCCTTGCAGCACTCTCTAGTCACTTAGAAAAATCTGGTTTTGTGTTGTAAACTCCTCAAGTTTCAACTCGGTAAATTGAAACGCTGTCCCCCAGATCTCCTACCATATATTCCTTGAATTCGGATTTTTGTGGCTTTTATATAAATTCTTCAGTACAACATTTTAAAACCTCAGCCCCAGTGTCCACCCAGTACCAGAGTCATTTAACTATTTTCACAGGTTCTGTAGGACGAGGTAAAACCACCACAACACATTCTGTTTAGATCCACTTGCTGCAGTAATTCTCTTTGCCACAGAATTACATTAGGAGTTTGTTTACGGGAAGCTCCATGTTCAGAAGATTCCTTAAAACCATTTCACTGGTGCCGTTTTCCAAGACATAATGTGTGTATTTAATTTCTTTTCCTGCTCCTAGAAGCATGACTTTGTAGGTGATAACACTAGCCATAGACACTAGCATACTCTTGTTTAAAGGTATGGTGCAATTAAAACAGGAGAGACTGACCTTTGTTTTCATGCAATTTAAATAGGCAGGGTTTTTCCACATTTGTTTCTGGAATACCAGTGAAAATGTTGAATAGTACCACTGTGACACCAATGTGTTTGGAAGTCTCGTAGAAAGAGTCCATCAATGGTCTCTAAAAGCATTTGCCAGGCTGCACTTCAACATTTGGACACAGTTCTGTTATAAAGGCCCTCCCAGGTCACACTGCTCCAGGGAGCTGAAACAGAGACATTAAGAATGGTTTGAATGACATCGGAGTGAGAATTATTTATGTGAAAGCATGAGCAGCAGCACAGTTGGAAGGAACAGCAGGAATTGATAACTGAGGACATGACTAACAGCAATTAAACCAGTAAATGCTGAGGAATGTGCTGTTTACATCAAGACCAGGAGGTCTGAGCTCTGATAAGGCCATGGCAGGATGACTTGTCAGCAGAAGACCTGAGGTCTGATAGCAGGAGGATGGCAGCAGGGCTCCAGCACAGTGTGTGCCCGCTGCTTGCCATGCCAGCACAGAAAAAGGCCATAAAGTTACAGAAATGAGGAAACACACACAGGTAGCAACCCTCCCTACAACTTATGGGTGATGAGGTAAGCAAGGTTATGATGGAGCATCACACTGTACTAGCTGAAGGATACAAATACCTGCGTGGCTCTGGTATTTGTATCTGGTATTGAACCCTGGCAGGCAGCTCAGCCCCACACAAGCACGTGTTCATCTCCCTCCCCATGGAGTAGGGGAGAGAACTAAAAGGGTAAAAGTGCAATAACTTGTGGGGTTGAGATAAACGTAATTCAGCAAATAAAACAAAAACCCAAATCACCACCATGCCCCCTTCAAACAAGCAAGCAAAAAAAAAAAAAAGAAAAAAAAAAGCTAAAAGAAGTCAAGCAAAGATAAAAATCATCAACTCAAGAAAAGTGTTGCCAACAGCCTAATTGCTCATCAGTGACAGATGCCCAGCCAGTCCCCAAGCAACTGCTGCTCTGGCCAACGTCCCTCCCCTCCAGGTTAATTCCTGAGCTCAATGCCATATGATGTGGGATGTCCCTATGGTCAATTGGGATCAGCTGTCCTGGCTGTATCCCCTCCCCCCAACTCCTTGTGCACCCCCAGCCTGCTCCCTGGTGGAGCGAGAGGCAGAAAAGGCCTTGACTCTGTGCAAGCACTGCTCAGCAACAGCTAAAGCACCCCTGAGTTATCAACACTGTGTCCGGCACAAACCAAAACCAGCCCCATACCAGCTACAGCTAAGAAAATTATCTCCATGCCAGCCCAAACCAGCACAATGAACAAGTTTTCCACTACCAAGGAAGAACCCCAAAGACATGGCACTTACTCAAGGGTCACCACTCCTTTTCTCCCATGGGGACCTCCAGCCTGCCTGGAGTGGCTGCTTGGACATTGGCTTCTTGGTGCTTGTGAGCACGGGGGTGCGAAAATACAGCTGGCTGAAATCTATGAGATTCGACATGAGTGACTGAAATTGGTTGTGCTTAAAATAAATACCAACTTCCCTTTCCTTCTCGCCTTGAGTTGAATTTTGTCACAATAATTTCATCCTGCATCTTTTTCTATAAGCATATTTTACTATTGGCTGAGTCACTTTCAAACCCTGCAGGTGTGCAAGGCAAGTCAATCCTCCAGTTCTGAGCGCACATTTTAACTACACAGCTCTTCACCAACACATTGCTGCCTTGTGCTTTACCAGCTGGTGCATTCCTTCATTTCTGTTTCAGTTCCTACATTCTGAAATTATCAGTATCTCCAAAACAGATAACAAACCATTTTAGCATAGGGTATCACCGCCCCTATTCTATCTTTCTCAAGTAAATAAGTAAAAAAAAAAAAAAAAATCACAGTCATAAAATTTGTCTAGGCACATTCAAATCTTTTTTTCCAAGGCTTTATTGTGTATTTTTATAGTCTCCTAGCACACTGTGATGAGCAAATATTCAGCTGTTTCAAATTATGGATGCAGAATAAGGATCCAACACTGCTGACAATGAGAGAAAAAAGCTTTAAGCAATCTGAAAAAAACCCTTCAACAGGATGTTGTTGATGAAGAGAGATTTTCTTTTCTGTCACAGGCCTTTAAAAAGTCTAAATAGTTTCTAAATTCTTCCATCTCATTACACCAATTATAAAAGGCATTGGTCCCCTTAGTGCCTTGTTATTGATTACTGTGGGTAACGTGGCTACTAAAGCTTCACTAAATGAAACACAGCTGTGGGCTTGTCGCTGCTCAAGCAACGTTCACAGAGTTCTGAGAGTTATGGAATGACCAATGAATTGAACAGTTTTGCTGAACTAAGGTCCTTTTCTTACAGTCACCTGTATGTCCTTGGGAACTCCTTATTTCTCCTTTTTACAGTCCATGCCACTGAAAAAACCCAGATAACTTACCAGCTCTATCAGAAGTTTCACTTCTATCTTGGTGCCAATAATGTTGACTGGAGCAAAATAATGCAGTCACTTTTTTTTCAGATTGCTTCCAGGCTTCAGAATTCTTTCTTTTTTCCCCCAAACATTAAACGCTAACTCAAGTTTACTTATTCAGTGGCTACCAGCATTTTCTTGTATTTTGTCTGGTAACTGCTCTAGACCCGTACAAATCTGCTTTTCCTCATACACTTGGAAAAAATCTGACGTGTTACTTCAATTAATTTGAAAATTACATTTCTGTAAAGCTGCTTACCCTTATACCAATTCTTGAAATATTAAATTGAAACAAAACTAATTTAAAAGAATATTTATCTTGGGAGATGAGCGTGTTCTGAAGACCTCAGCTGTAGTTCTGCCATATATGTTCACAATTTTCATGTTCCCCATCTTAATTTGTCACATCAAACTTCCACATTTTTGGGAGTCAGATATCACAGTGACAAACATAAACAGATTATACACCACTAGCTACAAAAACCACTATCCCAAAAAGCTACACTTGGTGTTCAGGTATCTGGTGTCAATGAATTTTACAGGGCAGAGAGAGACATAAAAAAATAAGAGATGTTCTAAGGATTCACAGTGAAAGATTATTTACCTAAATCCCTTCAGCCTCCTCTTTTTGCCTTTCCAGGTAATCTTTAATAGCACAATCCAAACCACAAAACAGAACCATGCAGCTAGAAAAACTCTCAGTGCTTTTTTCATCATTTACAACATGTAGCAGTTAAACAAGGTGTAGCATTCCCAAGGCATTTTACTAATATCAATCACACCCTGTTTTTGCAGAAAAAAAATAAGTTGCAAGTTTTGCATAGAGAGAAGAAATGATAAAATTCCTCCTTAAGCAGAAAATGCCAGAAACACCCCCCCAATATCTACTACAGTTAACATGAAAGGGATATACTGCCTAGCCTCTAGATATAATTTAAATTAATTTTTTGTGTCTAGACCAAAAGATACTTAGAGTATAAATGGCTTTTAAATAACTTATTATATATTCACTAAAACACTTAAGAAAGGAAAAAACCACCATCAAAATATTTTAAAGATGTTAAAATGGTCACTTCCACAAGTATCATAAAAAAAATTGAAGTTTGTCATTATCTGCCAAAGCTTTCAGTTTTTTCTTCCCCCAAGAAACCCCAGGACTTCTAGTCTGAGCACAATTAACTACATAATTTTTCAGTCCATGAAAAACCACTGAACAGCAGTCTTCACAAACTTTAACAGCTAACTTTCATGACAGACAGCGACTCAGATGTCTCCTTCGTACTGAAGTCTTCTCATAAGGAAATCAAAGATAAAAGAAACTGGGTATAAGAAAAAACCTTGCCTGACTTACTAGACCAGATGTTTTCATTAAGATCCAGGTCTGTCTAAACACACTGCTTTATTTGAGATGATTCCATTTACTTAAATACTATTTAGAAAATATTTGTAACATTTTCATTAGGTGTAATTTACTGCTTACCATGTCCATCCTCAGACTCAACTGCAAAGACCCCCCATGACCTATTACAAGTTGCTGTTGTGTATGTAACTGTGGCAACAGTGAAACAGAGCACGCTCAGCACCTTGAAAAAAGATTTTTGAAGCGTATTGAATCGGAGAGGTCGAGTTTCACTTGTCCCTACACCTCCTCATCTTTACTGTCCTTAAGCCCAACGTGCCCCCTCATTCCTGTGGCTTGGCTTCCTGTTCCCTGCAGTGCATGACAGGCTGTGTCAGCACAGACTAATGCAGCCGAGTGGAGGGGTCTCTGCTTTAGCCAGTGTCTGTTTATATGTCCTCAGATCCACAGAGCCTCTCTTCCCTTCGAGGCTCCCAAACAGTGCTTGGTAGCCAAATGTCAGCCCTGGCAGAGTGCTAAGTTATGTTTCTGCCATAGCCAGGGGATCCTTTTTTTTCAAATATTTGATCACTTCAAGATCCTGCACTTGTTCAGTGGTGAAGTCCTGGACTGTCAGAGGTGACAATCCTTGTCACCTGCCCATATTCTCCAACTTGCTACCCATGACCATACTGCCTTGGGACATACCCCTACATGACATTCTTGAATTAACCTTAGAAAAAGCTGGAAAAATATACTTGAAACATGCCAGCAGGAATATTTTAGTTACCAGAGGGTATTCAAGATACTGAAGAGTTATTGTAAAAAGGGAGAAAACACCTACCCCACAGGAAAAGAAGAGGAAGGTGCCATTCTTTTTTCATCCACCAATTGGTTTTTGGAAGAGAAAAGGGAAAATGTGTAATTGCTCATTGTCTTCATGAGATGGTTCCCAAAGTGCAGGGAAGGCAACAATGCAGGGCCCAAATACCAGATTAGGCTCAAGGCCAATGCTTTTGTCATAGTTCTCCCAGGCAAAACACAACCAAATGATACACTGCAAATTTGGCCTTTAACAAGCTCTCAAATTTGATGTACAGCAAAAAAAATAGGGAGCATGGCAGTGATTAGATAAACCAATGCTGTGAACAAGTAAATCAACACTATGACCAACAACTGTCAAACAGATAATAATTATCAGTTCCTTCTGCAACATGCTGTGGTCAAAGCTGTTATCTCAAACCCTTCAAGCCTGACACTGGGTGCCAAAACAGGACTGTTGTGATTTAACTTCACCCAGCTGCTCACTCACTCCTCTGCAGCAGGATAGGGGACAGAATCAGAAGGGTAAAAGTGAGAACATTTGTGGGTCCAGATACAGTTTAATATGTAAAAAAACAAACAAAAAAAACCAACCAAGAAAAATAAATTATGCAAAACACCCTCAATTGCTTGCCAGCAGCTGACCAATGCCCAGCCAGTCCCTGAGCAAGTGCTGCTCAGGCAAACTTTCTCTGCAGTTTTTATTGCTGCGCATGACACCATATGATGCCGGACATCCCTGTGGTCAGTTGGGGTCAGCTGTCCTGGCAGTGTCTCCTCCCAGTTCCTTGTGCATCCCCAACCTGCTCCCTGGTTGGGTTAAGAGAGGTAGAAAAGGTCTGGACTCTGCAAGCTCAGCAACAGCTAAAACATCCCCAAGTTATCAACACCGTTTGCAGCACAAATCAAAAACACAGCCCCATACCAGCTACTGTGAAGAAAATAAACTCTAATCCAAAACCCGCAGAGATCCCAAGTCTTTATAAATAAATTAACCCATATTGGATACTTAATTTATGTTTTACAGAAGTAACAACAGAGAAGGGAAGCTGGTACAGAAGGAATTATTCAGGAGGGAAATGCCCACATTTACTATCTTAGCATATATAAAGCCAAAACAGCAGAGGGTGTGTTCCCTCATATAAATGTATCACATGAGATTACGCCTACAGACACTTTGTTTATAGAGTTGAATATGTGTTAATCATTAATGATTTAACCCTGTGTAAACCTAGAGCAATGTTTTGTCAACTACAGTTTGCTGTTTTTCATAGGCCAAGTTTCAGCAAAACAGTTACACATGTATTTGATGTGCCTGTATATACACACACAGAGACACAGATAAATATTCAATTCTGAATACATACTACATTTATAGGTTAGTTATCAGATACGCCTTCATCCAATTGAGGTCTCTGTGCCAAAGGGAAACTGTCAGTTCCGTTCCCAGAAAAAATGAGGCAACTGAAAGAAGCCATCGTGATGTACACAATGTCTACTAATACAGGGATACAGAAGTCTTCCCAAATGGCAAAACAGCTTTAGGATATATTCTCCCAATAATGAAGTACATTTTGAGGTAGGTGTTCCTACACCCATTTTCACAGATGAGCAAGTGTGAAGCATTTAGAGCCGAGGAGAAGAAAAGGGTCTGCCTCTTACAGCCTTACCAGCTCATTGTCTCGAAGTGTATGATTTTTTTCCTCTTCAGGTAAAAGTATTTTAAACGACCAGAAATTTTGCTTCAGAAACATAATTAGAAAAAGCAGAGTATATCCAGCATTTCCCTGCCAGGATGAGCTGCTTTAGAAAAAATCTTTGATGAGTAATGGCAACATATGTGTTTCATGCTATGCTACAGAAAATGACAGTAAACCGCATGTCACAAGGAAAAGATCATTTCTACTGCCATGTGATGAAAAGTTTTGAAGACCTCCTAATATTAACTGTTCTAGTGAATAACAACCTGTAGTTACAGTAACATGGTACTTGAGCCAAATGTGAGTGACTCGAAAGTGATGTCTTAACTAATGGTTTAATTCCCTTTATTGACAGGGAATATGAAATAAGCCCTACAAGTGTCTGCATCTCATCTCATATGCAGGACGCCAAAAGCCTTTTTTTATCAAGTTCTCATTTTTCCCAAATGTCAGGGATAAATCTAAACAAAAAAACGCAGCACACAGTGAGAAAAGTAACTACCTTTTTCCTTTTAATATAGATGTAGTACAGAATGTTTAATTACAGCAGGACAGTGCTTCCAGTTAAATAAAATTAAAAACCTTTATTTCCCCCAAATATAAAATTACTAAATTAATGTCTTAAAAGAATAAGAATATGGAAAAAGCTTTAAATTATACCACCATTTACCACAGTAACCATGACTACCAATTACATACTCCATTGCTTTGGCAAAAAAGGTTTTTCTTTTAATAACTGCATATAAACCTAACATAGCAAAGACTGTATACATCTTTATATTGCACTTATTTATATACAGGGATAAATGAACTGTAAAGTCTGCATATACTTGGAATGAGCAAATTTTCAAAATAAACTGAAAGCAGAATGATAAGAGCTGGTATGAATATTAAAAAAATGCTTAGAAATGTAATACATTTATGTACAGACTGTATGGACTGTATTAACAAACAATATGTACATAACAATTTACTACTATTGATATTTTAGTGTAACTCAGTGTTCATTAATACAGACCTTTGGTTGTATTTAGTTGTTTAGTAAGATCTAAGCTCGCATACCTCCAAAATGCAACAAGGTATAAAATAAAGCACAACAATTTGCCAAATGGTACAAAAACTACTATTGTCAGTTCCATTAAACCCCAAAAACTAGTGTCTCTGTCTAGCCCCAAAATAGTTCTTGTACTTGGAATCTCTATGTGCCATACACAAAAAGAACACCTGAATGTTACATATCTGCAAAATTACATCCCACGACACTTTTTTTGTAATGTGCAATTCATTTTAATAATACTTTCTAATGAAAAACAGAAGCTAACTTCAACTTTATAATTTTCCAACACGCACTTCTGCAATGACATTGTGAACACCTTTAAATTTTACCAGCAAGGTTAAAAAATATATATGTGTGCCTCCCTTACTCTAAAAGACTATTATTACCAGTAACTGCTACTTGCTAAGTGTGCTCAGACATTCGCATGAACTACGCAGTTTGCACGTGCCCAACATTTAGCTTCAAGGTCATCCTGAGTTTGCACACAATGAAGCAAATCCACAAACTTTAAAAGAAACAAACATACTTCCCTTTACAAAACAATCATGCAACTGAAGAAGAACTGGGCATCCCATGAACTGTTGTGCTTGTCGGCGTTCCACTTATGGCGTTGAAAATGTGTAGCGAGTTGGGCATGACACTGGCCTTTTCTTCCACCGGAGTAATCTTAAAGGGAAAGACATGTATTTACCAAAATGTTACAAAATGACACAGGCACGTCTAAAACAAATAACCAATTTCATGGTGTGTTGCTTGTCAACTCAACCTCCCAGTACTTTTTCAACTGCACAAAACTTTTGATGACAGTTACTCTTTTCAGCCACCTTCTCCTAGATTTAGAAGTTACTTCCCCAATATCAGTCTCCTAACTTAGATATTACACTGTCCTCTGTAGAGGACAGCTGGACAGTTTCTCTCATTCCTCCTGTTAACTTTCAAAAGGAGTTTCATAGTGACAACAAGCTCACTTTTTGCCTTTTTTGGTTTTCCTTGTTTGACTTTGACGTATGATTTGAGCATTTCTTACAAAAAGCTATCGAAGCACCGAAAAGACTTTGTTCTTACCAGCTATAAGCAAATATATGCTAAAATTAAAAATACCACAAAAAAAGGAATTATATAAAGATTAGACAAACTAAGAGAACCGAAGTAGAGAAAACTAATTACCATCCCATCTGATCATATTGGCAAGCAGCAGAGGAGGAAAAAAGAAAAATCTGTTAAGGTTCTTTTATGCATTTTTAAAATTACAAATTTTTTGCAGTTGTTAAGACTTTGCAGTGTTACATTACAGCTAATAGTTTATTCAGTGATGCAAAGCTCTTTTTTCCCAAAACAGCAATAGGCAGACACATAAAGGTGTGAAGACCTTCATGTTTCTAAGCCTTTAGGGAAGTTATCAGTCTAACTGAAAAAAAAAACCCCAAAGCAAAAAAAAGCAATACCACCACCAACATTGCATGTTTTAATTATGTACAACTAATTACATTTCTATAAAAAGAACACAGTGGTAGGCTAATAGTACATATTACTGCAGTCAGTGCTGTACTTTCATATTCTGTTCACAGTATCTTATGGATATCATTTTTTTGTCTAAATGTAAACCAAGAGAAGAAGGTGCAATGTAATTTACTCCTGATGTTGCAAGACATGCTTTTTCTTATCACCAATCTTTGGAAACTCACATACTTCAGCATTTTTTAAACATCTAAATCTTGCACTAAGCTCAAAGTATTTTTTCTTGTGCACAAATTTTCATTATATTCCTTTACTTTTTCCTGTGCCAGGGGAATGCTAATCTTGCATATATCATTAAATTCTTTGACCCAAACACTTGCCTTTCCTTTCTAAAGGGGTATTCTCTATAGCTGTCTAATTCTCTCATGTACCTTGTTCATCTCAATCAGCTTTCCAGTCAGTTATCCTCCATTCTAAACCCTCCTCTGTTTATCAATAAATCACATTGAAATATAATCAAAGTGTCCCACTTTTGTTAGCTAAGCAAACTCTTTTTCTGTTCCACAAATCTTTCAAAACTGTTTTCTTCTACTACTGTTTTTTATTAAAATACCACATCCAACCACATAATTCTGGAAAAATTGTATCACTTCCTGTAAACTTTGGTTCACAGCGTTCTCTATTGATGGTGCTAAAAGAGAGTTAGTTTTGTCATAAGCTCCTCTCTGTGACAGGATATCAAAATAGAAGAAGGAAAATAAAGCCAATGTGCTTCATCATAGTTATATCATATCACAGAGCTACTCAGAACACAGTACCTGAAAAACCACATCAGGAAATAACGGAAAGCAACAAAGCGTGTGAAGTGAACTTTCAACAAGTGGCATTTTTGAATAGAAAAAAGTTGCCATAAAAGTTTTGGATACCATCCAAGCAAGGGTAGAATAAAGGCAAATCTCTCTTAAGAATTATGAGCCATTCTCTGGTTCTGGAAAAAAGTTATACAAGTAACAGTGGATGAAAGGAGCCTGAAGTGATGAATACAATGAATAAAAATGTCAAGAAGGCAGAGATCGAGCACCAAACTTCAGCTCTTCCTGTCCTCCTGGAAATAATATCTTTGCCTTTGAAGTCAGAAGACAATTCTACTACGGAACCCAGATGCAAGGGTTGAGTGGTACACCTCACTCCAAAAAAATTCTGGTTTTCCTTCCCCTATATTTCTACCTCGTCAGTATTGGACTTCCCTCAAGAAAACAGACTGGAATACCTCTTGAAAGATGCTTAATTCTTTGTTGCAAAAGCAATTATTTATACCTCCAAAATCAAACAAGAAAGGGCTACGCTTGCAGATCATATTTATTTATTTCATTACATTTGTTTTGTCTTTATTGTTGTCTTCCTTGCCTAAGAAAAACCAGGCTGGTGCCATGAAAATACACAAACAAAAAAAATTGAAGGACCACAGTTTCGTGACAGACTTATAATCTGATAGAAAGAAAAAAAAGAAACAATCCTTTGTGTAAAGCATTACATACATTTTCCCTATTGTTTTCACATTACAGTTACATTCTGAATGATGGTATGTATAACTTAATTTCAGCACATACTTGTTCATGCATTATTTCAGAAAGCTCTTTTGCCATTTCTCTGTAGTTGGCCTTCATTTCTTCTTGATATTCCAACTGATCTTCCTTTATCAGTCGTTCATTTATACCCAGAGCATGCCCACAGGCTTCAACAAATTGCCTGATTTAGAGAAAATAAGGAAGTTCTCAAACAGAAACCCAAAAGATTGATTTAAAATGTTAGCTTAAAGTATGTTTTTAATGAATCAGAACACTTTAAATGTTAGAAGTTTCAAAAATAATTTTTATGAGTCTTGGAAAAAAGGTCCATTTTTATCTTCCCTCTCCCCCATCCCCAAGAAATCCCAAACCCTCCACACCATACCTAAAAACCTCCTTTAGTAGCTTTACTTTATTGTCTGGATATCTTTTGGTGTTAGTGTCATCTAAGAAAGCTCTTGCATATGCTAATGGACCAGCATTAACCTAAAAAGAATAAGATAAAAAAACCAGTCAGATATCTGACATAATATCTTAGCAATAACAGGTGCTACAGGTGTCTATTGGATTTGATTTTTTTAATAAGAATACATTGATTTAAAAAAAGCTGGACTTACAAAACAAGAAAACTGCTAGAGTTGGAACATAAGAGCAGGAGTTATGAGTTATGAGCAGGAGTTCCAGTGCTATGAACCTGGCACAAAGAAACCACTTCGGTGACGTTGCAAGGTAACTGCAGATACTTCCAATCTGTCATCTTGGTTTATGAAATTAGGGTGGCAAAATGAGCTAAACCTACTACTGTTTGGTCTGCTTATTTATTGAAAACAGTTTTCCAAGCTGAGAATTCTGCAACAATCTGCAGAAGTTTAGTTGTGCTCTTATGGCAGCTACAGGAGAAGTGAATTCAGTGACTTCTGACTCATCCTTACTCTTCCTCCATATTATCAATATGAGCCTCTCCCTTCTCACCCCAAATACTAGCTTGACAACTTGCTGATTCTGGAACCTTGGTTTGGTTTTCTTCCCTTTTCTGCTGAATGTGACAACTAGTCATTTCAGATGACTGTGTTAACAGCTCTTTTGTTTCGAATTAGTTTAAAATAATAGAGCAGCACTTTTGTCACTGCATTTTGAAGATCCTTACCATATTGACTTGTCCTTGCTACACCTGCTTCAGGTACCCTGTTTTGGTGAATCTGATGGCTTCTCTATACATTCCAGTTCTTGACTGCCTTAGGCAAAAAGACATGTTGGACACAGGGATTTTCTACTATCACCTTCCTCCTGTGTATTATCAGTCACTCTTTGTCTCCATAGGGTTCTTACAAAAATGTGCTGGACCTACTGTGGGCAGACCCATAGCTAGGCAAAATATGCTACTTTACCCTCATGTTCATTCATTATCTTATAGCAGTTTCAGCTTTACACCAAAATCTGGTGGGGCTCAGAACGCAACAGATTCCAGAGATGAATCTTAATTCTTTCATGTAACTGTCTCTGATCAGTTGTTTATATGAAATACTTTTATTGCTTTTCCTATTCAGGAAGTAACTGCAGACAGTGAGTATATTTCTAACTTAGGACACTCTTGAACATACAGAATAGAAGCTAATTATAAAATGCTACTTATATAATTTTTCAAAGACAGAAGCAAATTAAACAGCTGTATAGCAAAGGTCTTACCTGAACACTGACACTTCCCTGTAGCTTTAGCTGCAATTTGATCATATCTACTTCAGCTGAAGAGCAAAGCTGCCTAAGCTCTGCAACTTTTTTACTCATTTCATCAATGGCTACTTCAATTGGGTTTAAATCAGTGTGGTGCTGGTACATCACTGGAATGCGCTTTTTCACATATGGGAAACAATGTATAGCTGTGGAAAGAAACAAGTTTAATATAGTTAGGAAAAGATTTTCTAATAAGCTGTGCTTTGAGAGAATCTTATGCTAAAATCTCATTTTGATGTAATTAATTGCCCAATTTAATAACTTACATAATTAGAAATACTGCCAAATAGACAGGGAAACAGAACACTGAAATGTAAATATGCACAGCTTTACATGCATTACAGCAAAGAAAGACTGTTGTAATTACTACTACTAATACCCATCAGGAAATAAACCACTGGAACTTAATTCATTTGAGAACTGTAAAAAGAATTGCTTTTCATTCACACATCCCAAGGAAGAGAAGAATCAAAAAGAGCAAAGCTGCATTTTCTATTTCCTCACAAGTACCGGCTATGGACAACTAAAATTATAAACTCACTTATTTGTTTTTACAACGATCTTAATACAGAAACTCACATTTAACAGAGAAAAACCACAAAAGTCCTTTTCTAAGAAAAAGGAAAGCCAGACTCCAGATTCAGAATTCTGGAAGCTTAAGGATAAAGATAATAATTTTGAGGATTCCCCACAGAAGAAACAAATCTGAAAAACCTAGTTATGGCCAAAAATACGAAAAGGATTTTAGCTGATAGCTATGAAGGACTTAATTAGGTGAAATAGAAAAACCCATACAGACCATAATTAGACCACTTGAACTAACGCTTGCAGTCAAAGCATTCCATTCCATCAGTACCTGTCAAAATAGTCCGTCGCTTACACTGTTCTTCTACTCCTCCTTGTCTCTTACCACCTTGAGTGAAAGGCATCTCAAACATAAAGCGACGAATGTTATGAGTCCTTTCAAAATCTGTTTTTCTCTCCTGCAATTCTTTTTCTTCAAAGTATGGAATTACATGTGTAACTTGAATATATGCATATTTTGAATCTAAATCCTTAGGATTTACCTTAAAAACAGGACAAAAAAAAAAAAAAATCAAATAGCTACATTGTGAATAAAGTGGATCTAACAGTAGTCACACAACTTCCAGAAATTAAATTTGGTCTCTTAACCTCCGAATTATTGAAAACATGGGAAATGTTCATGCTTTCACAGGGGTTACCTGTATTCAGTTTTTAGCAATTAGGAAGAAAGACAACTAGATGCATTACAGCATGTTGTGGATTTTTTTTGTTAGTCTTGGTTTGTTTGGGTTTTGGTGTTTTTTTTAAACTGCCTGTGATGACGAAACCCAACCCTTGCATCAAGTTCTCCTCTCCGTTTAAAGTTCCAATATTGAAATGCCCACCATTGCTGCACTTTAAGGCCAAAAAGCACAGAAATTTTTGAATCAAGGATTCAAAAGGATCCTTATCAAGGAACAAAAAGAGCCATGAAATTATACTAAGAGGAAATCACCATAATGTCTAAGGGTGAAGAAAAAATTACCATAAAGTCTAAGGCTGACATGTGGAAAAGGGAAGAACTTCCAAAGAATGACAGTGCATGAATAGCAGGAAATACAGCTGAAGTTAACACGGAGTATGATCATAATCCAAATTTGTTCTAAGATACAATCATTGTTTTGAGAGGTAACACTACAGAAATTAAGCATTTTGGCTGTTCTAAAAGGCATATTTAGTAGGAGATAATATTCCTCTCATGCCTTTCAAACAGTAGAGTTTTTAGACACAGATGCTTGTGTGCCAAATGAGTAACAGACAGTGATTCCATGGTCAAGTGAACTAGGCAGAGCAATATATTAGAATTTTTTAGAGAAAATAAAGATCATACTTTGCCAGAATCTTGAATCATTTTGACATTTTCAGCTCCAAATTTGTCAGAGTAGAGTTTTTGGAGTCTTTGGGAAATTTCTGAAAGAGGCGTGAGTTTAGGCTCTTTGTAGATGTATTCTTTTCCATCTTCATCCTCAAAGAAACCCTGTAAAAAATTGGAGAACAAACGATACTAAGATGGACATAATGTGTGTGGTTCAAAGGAAATATAAACATTTAACATTAGTATTCAAGCAAACATAAATAGACAGAAATTAAAATCTAAGTAAAAAGGTTTCCTAAGAGAATAAAAAACAACAGAAAAATGTAATTCTCTACTACAACATGAATGAAAGATAATGGAAACATAGAGTTTAAATTTTAAAAGTTTGTAGCAATTCTATGGTGTGCCGAGCCTTTGAGATAAATTTCCTTCACTTTTATTTAAAAGTGAACTTGCAGCACTGTTTCACTTGCCAAAACTGATGGTCTTGCCCAACAGAACTACCCGATTCACAAGTGACTATTTTGGCAAAAGTTTACATAAAACTAATCTGAAAATTTTCCTTAGGTAGTAATAAAAAATTAATTCCGTAAAACAAAATTTTATTATGCAAAGATCTTAATTTTATGATGCACTTTTGGTATGTACTTCTTTATTTTATTACACATAGCATTTTAAAACCACAACTAAATGCTCAATACATGGAAAGTGAAACAGTTCTTTGGTTTAAAACAACAAGCCATGTTGAGTTCATGTTTGAAACCAGAAAATAAATATTTTTGTCATAAACAAAACAGACAAAATAGAAAAGCACAACATATCATGTATAAACACAGGCTAGATTGACAAAAATACCCACACCAAACTAAGGTGAAATGCAGCAGTTTGTACTGCATTGCTTGCTTTGTAAGCGGTTACTGTAATTACCTCAACATCTGTTTCACTGTCTGTAAACTGGTATTGCTATAAAGTCATAAAAGACAACAGAATACATGTAAAGTTATACTGCTCAGAGTATTTTACAATTCTCCATGCTCAGCTGAACAATTAAGCAACTGGGCTATGCATGTAGAGAGTGTATTACTTGATACTGCGTGATACCATAGGGATACAGAGGCATTCTAGACATGTACCAGAGGATGTGAAGCTGCCAATACACAGCCAGAACTTTGGTCTGAAGCATGCAATACTGATGCATAGAAAAGAGTGATCCATTCTCTAAATGGAGCTTGATGTTACTTTTTGACTTGCAATGGCTATTAATGCATACCCATCTAAGAAGCAGCCTTGCAAACCACACTGTAGCACTACAGACATTAAGTCAATACATTGCTAAGAACTGACATTACAGAAAACTTACCGCTGCCTTAAGGTAGTAAACAAAAAAAAGAAAAAGGGAAAAAGGCAAAAAATTTACTGAGGAAAATAATACGAATTTTACTGGAATTGATAAATGTTTTAAAATAAATTACTGGTGGTGTTTATTTCATACAGAACACATTCCTTGTGCTTTTTATGTCACGGTATCAATACAGATGATGAAAGAGTAAACCTTGTAAAATAAACTCAGGTTTTTCTTACTGCATAAAGCAGAGAGTGAAAGTAAGTAACACTCACTTGTCCAAAGAATGCTACCCTGAAATAAGTTCCCAGCAGCCTCTTGCCTGTATGCATAACTTCTGTAACTTTACTGTATGCTCGATGAAGGGTGTCATACAAGTGAGCAAGCCTCTAAAAGTAAAAGAAAACAATAATGAGGGAGAAGAGCAAAGCAGAACTTTCCTATCTAAAAATAACAAATAATGCTCTTGTAGCCAGTAACAACTGAAAACATTCTTTTATTGAATGGTAGTATTAGGTTTAGCACTTGTATCAGGATGACAATATGTAAGACTAATTTTTAATAATTTATATTTAAAGAAAAAAATGTATTTAAAATTAAAACAAAAATTTCAACACATCCAAATTTGAGTTACTATTTTAATACTCTTATTATGTGATGTCCTATGTGTCATGCAGTTAGACTTGAAAATTCAGGATATTTTTCTTGCTCAAATCTACTTTTGATGAATTAAGTACCTCAAAGTCCCTCCGTTTTTCATAAATGGGAATTATAAGTTTATATATGTCAGCAATGAGTTCATAGCGTTCTGCCTTCCAGAGTCCATCAGCACACTGCTCCAGCAATTCCATCAGCACATCCTAGATTTGGATACACATTTGAAAATGTAGAAAAATTAGTACCCATAAAAAGCACAGCAAATAATTCTACCACAGTTCTTACCAGTGAAAAGGGAAATCTTGCCTCAAAACAGAATTATCTACATGTAGTAATTTAAGTTATTGCGGCAAAAATTGCTAAAAGGAAGTAAAATAACACAGAATGGTCTGAGTGCTCACACATACCCCTTGTATTTACCACAAACAGCACGTTTCTTTTAGATATTCTTGGGAGTTCCTGAGACCTGCTTCTACCATTCTTGCATTGCAGTAGTGAAGGCAGAAGCTGGAAAAAACTCTCTTCATGCTTAGAAGCTACTCTATTCCACCTCCTTCTTCCCTCTAGTAGCAGACTAAGTCAGCATAAAGACATCACTGAGAAAATCAACTTTTAACACTGAGAGCAAAGAGACTAAAAAATGATACCCTTATCCATGTGCTGCAACAGACTTTAAAACATTTTCTCCTTTCCCCCCGTCATTATGGGGCTATACAGACTCCCCAGTATCTCCATCCTCAGCAGCCAAGTGCTGACAACTGACAGAGCAGTGTCACTGCTGGACCACAAGGGCTGTCCACAAACACTTTTATGACACAAGTCTCAATTCAGACACCAGAGGGCATCCAGATGTAGCAAAGAAGTAAAATTTTGTTTACAAAAGGAAAAGAACATAAAGAGCAGAAGCTTCAAGTAGGAGAGCTATGGAGCAAAAGAGCACAACATTTCTGAGCCCCCTGTCTCAATGCTTATCCATTCTCATGGGAGAAATTCTTCTCTCGATGTGCAATGAGTTTCCCTTGACACCTGTGAGAATGGCCTCTTGCTCTTTAATGGTGTTCTTCTTGGAAAAGTCTGATTCTTCTACTAACCAGTTTAGGAGCTGGACTTTTTCCAGTTTGCTGATACCTGTCTTGAATTTTGGGGGTCAGTACTGGACACAAGGTTAGAGATGGGGCTCCACAAACAAATGAGAAGTTAGAAGGGGAAAACCCCACTTCCCTCTGCTTCTTGATTCAATCCTCTCTCTAACACAATGCAGCCTGCACTGGCCTTTATTTCCACAAAGCCACACTGATGATTCCCAATCAAGTTCTTGTCCACTAAAACTTCTAGGTCTTTCTATAGAGCTGCTGCTCAGCCTGTACTGAGATTTTTTTTTCCTCTTTTTTCTTTTTTTTGTAGGTGCAGGCTTTGCACTTTCTTTGCGCAGCCTTGAGAGAACACTGTGCTCCTGTGAGGCTCTGTCATTTACCCATCTGCAAATTAGGATAATGCCTTTCACGGAATGTCACAGGCAAGCAACTGTTTTGATGAAATGCACGCAGTAGCCTTCTTAAAAATGAAAATCCCAAACTAAATTTTGTTTTTTCATCTGGCTAACTTAGGTAACCCTGGCCTCAGAGAGAATTCTTTTAAAATGAGACCTAAATTGAGAATTCCCAAATTTTAATTTTTTAAAAATGAGAAACTGTATAAAATCTTGAGAAAAATTTCACTTAATTCAGAACAATTTTTATAAACTGGAGAATATGAGAGATGTTGCGTCCCTTTTAGAAACATGAAGGGATTGTCTCTGATCCTCCAATACTTGTAAATGCTCCTTTGGAGATTTAACTCTAAAACAACGAGCAAACAGGGAAATCTCAAGTTTTAAGGGAAGAAATTCCACATGGCTTGTTACCATGTACAGGAAGAACTTCCATCAGAGCATCATTTTGCTAAGCAGTAGTAAAATACAGCTTGAAAGATGTTTCTTCTTCTTGATTTCTGTACCCAATTGATCTGTCATATCATTTTTTTCTTAGACGATACAGTTCTGCTTACATATGAACATACTGAGGAAACACTCCCTATATAAATAGGTTCCTATTCCTTAAGGAACTACGTGGTTTGAAGTACTTCTATGAAATAGTAATAATCATAAAATTATGATGGGTAAATACCCATGATGTTTAGTCTGCTAAAGCCAAACAGGTCTTCCCTATTGTTACTCTTGTTGTTATTACAATGATTATTTCTCCCCATTATTACTTTTCCTGTGTTTCAGACAACTTTGAGAAGTTTTCTGAAAAATAGTAACTTCTTTCAGTATTTCATCAGTTAGAGTACTACATGGTTAAGTTTAGAAAGGGTTGCAAGCAGGGAAAAAATGAAATTTGGCTTGGTTTGATCCTTCTGCAAGCTGTACAGGCTTACAATCTCACTCCTGGCTTACTTCCGTTCCACGGAAATACTGAGAGATGGAAATAAATTTGTGTAGGGTTCAATGACCCAGAAAAAGCAGTATATTCTTTTTGCAGGGAGTGCAATGAGAAAAAGAATAAAGACATTCCATTTTTAAAAAAATGCATAATAATTTAACTCTGACAAATGGTCTGGCAGGAAAACAGCGACAGAAATTTCCAACAAAACTTTCCATCAGCAGTAGTCGCTAGAATTCCTGATCTTCAACAGCTTAGAGCAGCTTGCATTTTGCTTTGACTAACATGCTAAATTTCATGCTGGATCAGAAGAATCAATGATTTTAAAAAGACAGCAAAAAAATTGAAAAAAAAAAAAACAAACCACAAAACAATTTGCACAGTCAAATAATATTGTCACACAGCTTCACCATACACTACTTAAAACACAAAAGAAAAATACTTTTGTTGTACAGTTATGCTTACAAACGAGGGGGTTTTCCAACCTGACTGCTGCCAGTAGTGGTCTGTCCCTCTCTTCCACAACTAGACCAGCAAATACATATTGTAGACATAGCTTTTCATAAGCAAGATTATTCATAATATTTTCATATAGGCTGGTTACTAGTAAAATTTACTGCAGAGTTAGCACAGATGGATCAGCAAAGACACAAGGAATGAAACTTAAGCCAGAAAAAACACATGGACATGAGTCTGGTGCCAGTTTCATTGTTATGGCATATTTCCTTAGGAAAACTGTAAACAGCAAAAACCAGTGAACACATTTTCATGATTTCTGGTGGAGTAATACTCTAAATCCAAGTCAGTTTGGCAAAACAACAGATTTTGCTAGCTCTAATAAATAACCCACATTAGTGTTCATCCTGTCAACTAGAGTAAAACCCCGTTTTGCTTTTATTCCAAAAGTGGTGTTGTGTTGATGTGCTAGCACTATATTTAATATATATGTATATAGTAAATTCTCTAAATCTGGGACACCTCAGAGAAATTTTTTATTTCAGCTTCAGGGTAAGAATGGCAGATCAAAACCAACTATTATATCCCTCATATCAGTAATTCTCCAGATTGAAACACAAAAATTGCAAAAAACCCGAGCCTTTCCATGTATGTAAATTCTAGTATTTTTATGTTTACTTACTTCATTGAAGTGAACATCTTGCATTCCAACATCCTCCATCATTGAAGCCTCTTCATCTATATTCGGTGTGATTACTCTGAAAGCAGTACAACCTTGCCTAAACATCCCTGTCATTGAAAAAGAAATATAGACAAATTTAATTTTCTCCAGCAAGATAACACTGGGCCATTTTGTGATTCTGCATAAAGCAGAAGCCGTGCTTAAATAGACCTACCACCAACTAAATAAAGAAATAGATCAGCCTCCCACTGCATGATTAAAATACAAGACTTTACATTACTGTGAATGTACAAATGGGTTTTCAAAAAACCCCAAAAACGTTAATATCTGGACCCTTACCTCCCAAACTCAGTAGTGTCTGAATCTTCCTACATTATCTTAAAAATTTGTGTCTAATCTACTCCACCCTAAGTCTAAGATACTCAAGGTAACTTTTACAGTATTTAATTAAACTGCCATGAAGTCATGCTGGAACTGTGTACAGGGGCAGGACCTGGCATGTCATTTTTTCCAGTTTGAACAATATGAATGACATTAACCACAAAAAATGATCAAGGGAAGGCAAACCAGATTATTCAAGCACAGAAAAACAGGAAAAAACCTAACAAAATAGCAATCTAACTTTACTGAAAAAAACCAGTTAGCAAAAATGGAGTATAGAATGTCCTAACAAGAAACCCATCTCTTCTATGCATGCTGTATAGCTCTTTTTTGATTACCTCAGATTGCTGAATTAAGGAAACAGGATTTTCTGTATCAATTAAAGCCTCAAGGGCAATCAGTAAATATTATTGATTCACACATACTTATTTCACAACTCATTCCTACAAAGATTCTTTCTGCTCAGGTAGGAGTTCTGATCACCAGAGGTTTTATTGAATGATTGCCTCAAATGCAAGGGACTCTTCTGTAGTACCACAGGTAGAAGTCTATATTTTATGTGAGAATATACAAAATAGCAGATCACCCAAAAGACTCACAAATTAACAAAGACTATCACTAGTTCTCATCAGGTATCAGCAGTCTTCCAACTGGACACAGTAATTTGTCCTAGCAGCATGTGTCAGATGTGGTCTCAGAGAAGGTTCTGAAATCAATGGGGCAAAGAAAATAGCCTATACACTACACAAACATTTGGCAAGAAGCACAACAAGAACAGAGAGAAGTCATCTTTTAGACTCATGATTTTGCTTCATTTTGAACTGTCATGCAAAGGCAAAGCTAAAAACCTGCGAACATTAATTTGCCTACAAATCCAAAACACTATCTCAACATCATAATTGGTCTTAACAGATCCCTGAAACTTTCTTCTAGAGATCTAGAGATCTCTTTTTCTTAATGAAATCCACATAATCTTTTATTTTCTCAAATCCCTGATTGAGAACTCTTCTGATCCTAAAGATAGTTTTCTACCCTATCTCAAGGGTCATCAGAACTCACTTTTACAGACAGCTGCTGGTACAGAATACCACAACAGGGTGAAACATCCTGAGCACTATTATCACTGACTGAACATCTGAAAATTTGTACAAATTTATTTTGACTCCTCTGGCAATGCCAGGTTTCCCCAGAGGCACTGAGGGGACTCCTTGTTGAACAAGAATATTCACTGATAACTTTCCTTTAGAAAGGATCTGATTTGAGCTATTAGCAGCTCCAGCGTAAAACTAAAATTTTTACTTTCCTAAAAATTTACTTTGCCTTTTTCTGAAATGCTGCCTCTTAGATATGCAAGTATACTCCTAAATATGTGAGTATGCCACCTGGTTAGGTCAGAATTTTTTCTCTGGTGAACACTGAAATACCTACAACTTCGTCAAGGAAACTATTGATTTTCCCAAACCATAATGAAAAAATATATTTGAATACATTAAAATAAGGTTTTGAAATCATACCTTTTCGTGTGAGATATTCTGCAACCAGTGCTGCAACATGGACATAGCACATTGCTGCCTAAAACAGAAAGAGTAACAATCTTTTAAAATACAATTAACGTGGGACTATTAAAAGCAAAGTATATAAGGAGAGCCCCAGCATGAGACAATTTCCTCAGTTTTCCTTTTTGCTGCTTTGCAGGAGATATATATGACTACTGTAAGAATTCTCCACCTCATTTATGTAAAACAGTAACTGTGCAAGTGCACTCACTCCTTCTTAACCAGAGCACTGAGTGGCATGGACAGCAGTGCATTATCTAAGAGTGACCATGGATCACATGCTGTAATAAAAACAGGTGAATCTCTTTTTTGGGGAGAGATATTTTAAGTGTTAAACTATTAAAGATTCTACTCAGCATTTGGTAGCCCTTCTGCCCTTTGTCTGCTTTTTGGCTCCATACAAAGAGAAATGCAGAAGAAACTGGTGACAGACCATTTGAAAGCAACAAGAGAGACGTGACCTATGAATAGAATTTGAAGGAATTTGATTGGTGCAGTTTGGAAAACAGAAAAAAAAATAAGAGGGACAAAATAATTTTCAGATATCTGAGATTTTTTATGAATTTGACACTGACCACTTTTCTCCACAGAAAGGACCTTAAAAAAACCAACCTGAGATTCTTGTTTTACTAAAAAGGCTTTCAGCAAAGTGTTTCTCTAACTGTAATTATCAGTTGAACAGCTTCTATATGGAGGCTGCACAACCTCAGACAATGGAGGTGAAGGAAAAAGGTAAGAATCTGCCAGCAATTCTAACTCATACTTTGTACAGAGTTGAACTTGGTGATTGACAGACATCCTCATCTAGTTGCATAGTCAAAGATTCCAAAATTTTAATTAAAAAAAAATAAAACCAGAACTGAAATGGACTAAAACACCTTGTCTTCTCAGATAGCTGAAGTTGTTCACTTCAAAAGACAAGCTAATAACAGACTAATGTGCATGCCTTCTGTTTTGCTACCATGTAGAAGAAGAGAATTCTAGTACTAAGAATTAAGTTAGGAAGACTGCAGCTTCTATTTCCTGGAGGTATTTACTTGCTCATATGATGCTCATTTTAACAGATGTTTATGAAATTCAATGATTTCATACAAAGCAATTTACTTTCAGATGGAAAAAACTTCCAGAAAGGGACAAAATTAATCTGTATCTGGATAAAATATTTACATTAAGACATATCATAATCTCCACTTCCAATTCTCCTTTTTGCTAGAACTGAATGTTTTGAGAGCACAGTAAAATCAGAAAGCTTTTCTTTTATTCAAACAACACAAGAAATTATTTGTCAGTTTTAAGAACATTAGCAGTTTTTTTAGTAAGCAATTTGGAATAAAATCAAGCTAATTCTGTAAAGGCAACTGGAGGAGAGTTCAAGGAGTGGCTTTAAGTGCTTTAACAAGTAATAACAAAGATATTTTTAAGCAAAAGGCTTGTCTTTCATGGCTTGCATTGAGCATTCCATTCTTAGTAGTGTGTCAGCTATAGCAGTTAAACATGTTCCTTACATTAATAACCAGAAATTACTTACAGATGTACTTGGGTAGGACAAAAACTTATCAGCTATTGAAAATAATTTACTAACAATTCAAAGTTTATTAAAAATATTTATTATGTTACACACTAACAACTACATATAGCCCATTCTCATTCTATAAAGATAAGCTTAAGCTTATTACAAAGCTAAAACTAGTTTGATTTTTTTTTCTCTTACCTCTGAAAGATCTCCATTTTTAACATGGATCCTTGCCATGCTGTCTAACCATGTCTTCCTCAGTTCAGGTGTACTCGCATAAGACTTTGCCAAACTGTACTGGAGGTCTACAAGCATTTCTGGATCATTCTCATGCTCCTTCATCTGAGCTGTAGCCATCAGTACTGTGCGAATCCGTTTGGTTAAATCCTTAACATCAGAAGGAAATGTAGTGTGCTAAAACATGGAAAAGTCAGGTTAACTACTATCTTTTCCTAATCTTTGCACAACAAAATGATAAAACATAATTGGAAAAGATACTATGAAAGAGTCTTCAAGCATCCTTCTACAGTATGGAAATAAGAATTAAAACAGACCTTTATAATTCTGTCGTTATTGGCACAATTATTGATGATGGAAAGAGACTGCTGAAATCTGGTTCCTCCAATTCCAACCACATCAGCAATTAACTGGCTGACTGAAATAATAACCTTGACAGAAACAAATATCTTGTTAGTGCATATTTCATTAAATACCCTTGAGATGTACCTATGAAGCAATTACAATGGAAGTTTTGTTCTTTTTAATTGAAAAACTATTCTCCTAAAGAAAATAATGTTTGGGATTTTTTTACCAATTACTTGTACAAAAACATAGGCAAGAAAAAACAGGCTTGTGTAAATTCAAAACACATGACTGACTGCTAGGTGAACTAGCTAGAGGTCATTAAACTGGCAAACTACTGTTCCCAGCTTTGTCAGGACACACAATTTTCTAATTATTTGTTTTATTTTAGACTTTTACGTGCTTGTTGCTGCATTCTTTTCCTTCTTCAGATGCAACAGGGTACACCATTTAACAAACAAAATAACATCTACAAAACAGAACGTTTCTATTGACAAATAAATTTATTTCCTACAAAACACAGGGTCATCCAACTGTTTCTAAGTATTTCCTTGTACTGAATACATTTTTATTGCCATCTTCTTACTCTTAGTACCAGCCTTGCTTGAACTCCAAAGAATTTATTTTAAGTATGTATCTGACAGGGCTTTGCACACTGGTATGCAACTGTGTATCTAGAATATTAAAAAAACCCCCCAAACCCAAAAATAAAGATGATATACTAACTTGCAGATGTGTTCGGACAAAAGACTTCTTCCCTGTGTAGTCAAAATTATTTCTCATTAAAAAGTACAGTAACTGTGAAGCTTCATTACGAATTGAACTCAGTTTGGAATTACAGTACTTCAGAATTTCATAGCACAGTGCAGAACACATATCAGCTCTACCTTCATAAAATGTAGAAGGAAACTGAGGAAAAAGAAAAAAACAAAGAATTTATTCATTAAAACTAGTGTCAGATCTTGATAAAATAAGCATGTCAAGAAAAACACAAATATATTCATATCCTCAAACTGTGGAAAAAACAAGAGTTATAGTAGTTCATGACACAAAACAATCGTTTACAGCAAATTCAAGGACAAGCATTCCACACTGTTGAGATCAGATCAGTCCTTATTCACCAATTTTATTTTGGGATGTTAGTTCTAAAATTCTTACATAGTATATTGTTAACTAAAGAACTGGACAAGTACTTGAACATGAATTTTTTTAAACTTCTTACCTTGTAAATAAGTGCCCTTAAAGCACTGAATACATTTTTCAGTGCTGTTTCAGACTGATTCTTTTGCAGGAAGCAGAGGTATACATCAAATACTTTCTTCATCAGTGGATTATGTCCGTGATCAGTCAGTAGCTGATTCTTTAAAATGATAGTGAGAATTTAGGAGTTTTGTACAGCAATACATTTATACTACTCTACGAATATATACAGATCATCAAAAAGCAAGACATTTAAAAAATATAATCTCTATAGCATTACCAAAATGTTTAATAACACACATCCCTCTGAATTCTAATTAGGTATTGCTAACACTTCATTAATTTTGCTTATAAAGGAATTGTTACCTTCCGAATAGACTTACAGAACATAGTTTTTTTTATCATTTGTCGATTAAATCCATTACTATTAATAGTTTTTTGAGAGGCACACTCAAAGTATTAACAGACTTTGCTTACACTGGCTTTAGCAGCTCAGACAGTGGAATTTTCTCATAGCAGTATCTTCTACTACAACATGATTCTACAAGGTCTTGCACCTTCTGCAACTCCCCTCAGTGCACTCCCCTCTTCCTTGTCATTACTATATACTCCAAAGGAGTGGAAGAGGGTAGATTCAGACTGGACATAAGCAGGACTTTTTTTACAGTGAGGGTGCTGAGGCAATGGAACAGGCTGCCCTGGGAAGTAGAGGACGCCCACTTCATTGGAAGGTTTTCCAAGGCCAGGCTGGATGGGGCTTTGAGCAACTTGGCCTAGTGGAAGTTGTCTCTGCCCATGCAGAAGGGCTGAACTACATGACCTCTGAAAGTCCCTTACTACCCAAAACATCACATGGCTCTGAATTTATGTATTCTAGTGCAGTTTATTGTATAGAAGCTCTTGATTCTCCTACCTGTTTTGTTTGGATCTTTGAGACTATTCTACTTTCTCAATATACAACACACAGATAACCTTGAAGGATTGTCATTCCAAGCATGATGGGTTGATAATGAAAAGATTAGTGTTCATTCCTCTTTAAATCTTTATAGCTAGGTATCTTCATTTTCAATTCTGTCATGAGGTCTGTGGACAGAACTGGCTCTAAACTCTATTAATTAAATTACCAGAAAAAGGAATCTCATTGTAAATAAGGTGATGTTTTCATAACTAGATTAAAGATCAGACATTAAATTTGAATCTTCAAGCAAGAATCTGGATACACTGCCCCAATTAGAGGAGAAACAAGTTAGAGTTATCATCTCTCCTTTTTATGGCTTCGATTTTTATGTCTGGAAAATCTCAGAAAAACAGACAAGAGGGTTAAGTAAGTGGGCATGCTATACAGAGATTCCACAGGAGAGCTACAGCAACTGATAAAGCTAAAAGAAGCCTTATTAGTGGAAAAATTGAAAGAGGAACACACAAATCACTATTAAGGAGTGCATTACCATAATAAGCAGCCAAGTTCAATATGAAAGTCTGAGAGTGTCCAATTATGGTTTTGCCATAGATCTTTCACCTCACATGGCCTTTAAAAGACACTTTTACCACTAATATTAGGTAGACACTAAAGCTTCTAGAACAATTTTTAAGAAGTTAGGCTGAGGAAGGAGCTTTTCCCACAGATTACTGCTGATCTATGATGTGTGACTGAAGACAAAGAATTTTGCTGTAAGATACCGATTTTACATGACAGTAATAAAATACAATGCTAGAAAAACAAAAAATGCAATGCTAAATTAATCGACTACAAAATATAATTTAAAAAATAGTTTTAAAAATATTTATTCTCAAAGATATTTATGAGAGAAGTTAACACCAAGTCATGAACAAACCTTAAAAGCCATTGTGAATAATGATAGAGTGTCCAGAATTGTAATGCAAACTTCGGTGGCAGTATTTGCTTCAAGTAAAGACTGGTGAAGGACATCTGCATCTGAATGGCCATAGCCTACAGAAATTCCAAATGAAGCGTAAGTGCTGGATACACTCATTTAAATGTTTCTTATTTCCAAAACACTTGCTGAACTAGGAAAAGATTAACAGGTAAAAAGCCTGACAGAAGTTAGTATTCAATACAGAAAAACAATTTGTATGCATTTAAATAGTTTCAAATATGATCATACAATTATTCTAACATAATTTGCACAGGATCAAAAAATATATTAAGTAAGAATTTTAACAATAGAAGCATTAAATAGCAGTTAAAAACTATGTGCTAGTTCATATATATGTGCATGTATACACACGTATATATATATATAAAGGTACACAGTTATATATATACACACATATATATTGATAAGTACTGCAGTAGGATGAAGTTACAGCTGAGAAGATGTAATTTTGGTAATTTAGTGATGTTACAATGGTCTCAAAGTTAATCGCAAGTCAACCATGATAAAAATACAAAATAGTAAGAGTTGAAGGAATACAATCCCATACTTATATGCAGTTTAACACCCAAGTGATGAATTCTGCTCTTGCAGCATATCATGCAATAGCTCCATATTTATTAAAACATTTTTCCACTTCTAGCTCCATAGTGTATTTTAATAAATTTAAAAACATATCCTTCTTCAGCATTGATAATAATGTGTCACTTCTGTTCACTATCGCCGGTCTTTATACCAGATTGACAAATGTGCCTGGGTTGCTTTATAAAAATTTGGTCTGGATCATGTTTGTATGTTAGATTTACAGTCAACTTAGCATCACTAAATCAATGACAAGGATGACAAACTTGTTGAGATCAAGTAAAGAGCAGAAGAAATGCCATACTCTTTTATAATGACACCTGGCCACTTCTTTCTGCATCTTCTCGCTTCCCTGTCTGAAGTATGCATGTATACCCACAACCACCAGTTTCTTTAGATTCATACATTCTTTCTTTAAGCACAGAACTATACTGAGATTTCTCAGAGATGAGATATATCACTTACACCATTATTTCAGTTCTATTTCTTGCTTAGGTGGTTAGAAAGGGAGAAAATAGTTTATAATTTACACTAATAGACAACTATCTTGCCAAAGGATCTTGATTTTAGAAACAAGTAAAGCAACTATTTCCAGCAGACACTTCCTTCCTTTATGTATACCACACAGAAAACCTACAAGATTATTCAAGCTCTGAATGCTACTTTGGATACATCATAGAGGCAGACTGACAACTAAACAAGACTGGAAGTTAACAGCAACAAGAGCAAAGATATAAAAATCAATCTCACACTCAACGTGGTTTTTACAGCAATGTATTTTCAATTTGTAAAACCTTTGGTCAATAGAAGGTGTAATATCCTGATATTTATTAAATGTCCATTAAAAAAACCCCACCTATTATCAGTTTAAACAAAGTTAACTGAATGAGAGACCTTCCTTCATAATTTCCTTTAGATGGAAGAGAACAGAAAGTTTCTTTTACATAAGCATGCATTTTTAAAAATCTTTCAGCTCACTGTTTCCTAAAAAACCAGTAAACATTGCCAAGTTCTGAAAGTATGAAATCCCTTCGCATAGGGACATGCTATTTCTCAGAGGCCTTTTTTTTAAAAAAAAATCAGTCTTTATCTACAAAGAATTATACTGTATTGAATGTGTAGCCACATAGTGTAAAGGCTTTCTTTTGTGTATCAGCAACCATGTAGAAATTATGATGATACAGCAGTAGCAGACTGATGGTAAGAAAAAAAGAGTAATTTTTACAGATATACTTGTCTGACATTTTAAAAGCAAGCAATTTCATTTCTTACATTTAAACAGATGTGATAATGCATTTATGAATACAGGCTTTGTGGTAATTTTTTTTTTGCACTTTTACACAAGACAATGTGATAAGTCTTGTGCAATTAGGCTATTTTGCTATATATAACAGAAAAAGAGCTAAAAGATTTTAAGGGACAGTTAGATATGCTTTGGGAAATCAAAGAATGAACACAGTGAACATACAGTTAACTCAAATAATTGTTTTTCTGCACACAGCTCTTTTCAGTACCAGTGTTGTATTTTACTGGATTAGTCAACCAGTTTCATTGTTTTCTGAAGCTGAAAATTGAAAAATGGTGCTTTAGAATACTTTACATACAGTATATTGCAATTTAGAAGCAGAATGTTTAAAAAGATAGGCCACAAGCAGATTTAGTTTTCGATACAGCAGTCTATACAAGCTGACTTCAACCTGATTAAATCTTACCATTGTCTACAGAAATTCCAAGAATACTTGATATCTTTCTCACACTGAAAACAGAAAAATCACTTCATTATTGGACGCTTTTTCACTTCCAGACAAACTAAATCATGGGCTCATAATCCTCGTAGAAATTCTAAGAAACTTATTTCTCCTTAGGGGATGTCAAAACATGGAGATATGGTCAGAGTGCATACATTTACTTTTAGACTAGTAATTTATAAGAGTGAGTAGGAGAAAAAAACTGAAGCCTAATAAAGCAAATAGGAACAAAAAAAGGTAAATTTCGTAACTTTGTGCAGCACAAGTTTGAGGTGCATATAACTAAAAACAAACTAAAATACAGTTTTAAGATACACTGTAGTTAACCATGCTCCATGTAATGGCATCAGCCAGCATTGATTGTTCTATTATAAAGCAGAGAACAGACCATTGACTGCTTCCAGCTATTCGTTTGACCTAGAACAGTAAAAGTCATTGGGATGCACTGGTGCGGCTCTGGGACCTGTCTCTGGTGTTGTGGTACTGGTTGAGGATGACAGATGTTATCATGTCATGAGACTTACTGTGGTTAAAAGTGAGAGAGTTATCCAGGCTGCTCAGCTGCTGCAATCTGGCATGCATCATTCCTGTTCTGTTACGGGAAACAGGCAATGTCTGAGATTTTCGATCATGAACTATGGATCCTAACCCCTCCTGGTTCCTGCAAGATGGGTGAAATGGGATAGAAGCAAAAGTTAGACATGTCAAACTGCAGCAAGACAGGAAGTGCTGTTAGTTAAGCACAAGAAGTTTTATAGAAAGAATTATAATGCAACCTATTCACTGTTTTCTTTATAAAACAAAAATAGGTAGCTTAAAAAAAAGCATCACAGCAAACTCTTTCTTAAAACCTCAAAGCATGAAAGCAAAAGCACACGAGCAGCCACTCTTGAAGTGCTAAATTCACTTCAGAGCTTTTGAAAAAATAAATATTTGAGAACATAAATATTCTGAAAACATTCAGAACCCAAAACGGAATCCTCTATTTTGATTGCAAAAATTTTAGCAAAAAAGTTAGGACACACAGCGGTAAAATTAGAAAGCAGACATGCAACAGGAGAGCAGGAATTAACTGATAGTATCATATACTTCTTACCCAAGCAGGAAGGGAGAAGAGCCATAGACTTTGTTAAATTTGCAGCAATCAAATGAAGAAAACAGAAAAGTGATCTGTGTTAGCAATCAGTACCGGCTAACTTCCTATTGTGTACCACCACCAGAGCTGATGGAAAATGAAAACCAGTGCTTGAGTTACAGAATTCCCTGTTCCCTTTCATTCTCTGTCACTTGTGTATTTTGAGAGTACGTGCATTGACTGTGATATACTTCAGTGTAGTGACAATGTGAAAGACATGAAAGCTACATTTACGGGGAAAATCCACAACACCAGATGATTTCAATAGCTCAACATTTTCAACATTAACATGCAGCACACAGACCAGGTGATCAGTAAACAAAAAGGAAGAGTGGTAGTGCCCTCCACAAACTAGCCAAACAAAGTAGTTGGAAGAATTTTTACAAAAAGCCTGAGAATTATAGACTCCTGTAAATCCAGAGTTTGACGTACATTTGAACACAAAGATTACAATCAAAACCTTAAGAAAGCCAGATTTATTTTTGAGTTTTTTTAGGTTATATGAACTTTTTTTTCCCAGAAAAATCTCCAACTAGATAGTCAAGTTTGTAGAAAAAGATTCACATTATCTAAATTAAAACCAAAAAAGCCAACATTATAGTTAGAATGTATAACCATCCAAAGTCAGCAACAACTTTCTCACTGAGTTCAAGAGAGCCAGTATTTTAACCACACCAGTTTAATTATAACTGTATTACCAAATTAACCACTGCGTAAGGCCTAAAGAAGTTGCTATCTTTTACTCCATTAAAAACTACTTTGTATTAAAAAAAAATAATGTAAAGATACTAAAACAATTTGATAAAAGTTTCTGACTCCCACAGATTTTCTTCGGACTTCAAATTTAAAAACAGCAGCGTTGGAATGTTCACTACTCACCTTCAAGTAAAAACACTATATATACAAAATTTCTAAAACATTTCAATTCACATGGTTTTATGGCCAACTGAATAAACAAAACAAATAATAAAATTTCTTTCCCAAAGACATTATTTCAAGGAAAAAATGCTGTAAAAGATAGCATTTAAGGGGTGGATTTTAAAGTCATTATTAACAAAACAGCTCACAGATCATTCTAAAACAATACCAGACTTCCAGACAGGATTCAGATTTGTTAATATAGCAACCAGTTACTTACTTCAAAATCTTATGCATCATTTCACAGTAACTCTTCTACTCGTGCAATTTATTTGTTACAGAGGTTCAAGGCATATTGTACACACTGTCATTATTAGCAAACAAGACAGTGAAATTTAAATTCCACACAGTACCTGGCTATGTATCGTTTTCCCATGTACTGGAACTGATGTAAGCACACCCTGCAGAGAACACAAGTCAGAGAAGCCACACTTAAAACAATCTTTTCTAGATTTATGTACATTGGAGTTATTCAACTATTACTGTTAACTTTAAACTCTTACATCATAAAACTACTTTATTTCTCCCATGCTTAAAATTCCCTTCCAGACCCCAAGCCACTCCATGCCAAGAAAAGGTAAACGTGGCTCTTCTAAAACCAGTCACAGATGGTTGGTATTTCTTGGCAAATTGGGAATGACAGCAAAAGGCCCCTAAGGTGCCTCCAGAGCACACCTATCCCAAAGCTCTGAATCCAAACAGCCACTGTGAGTCCAACAGTGACAAGGCAGATGGACTAAATGGTGAAAAAACAAAACACCTTAGAAAACTGTAAACATCAGCTTCAAGTGCTCCATCTTGTACGCATTTTAAATACTTAGAGAAGAAGTGTTTAGCCTCAACTCTCACAGGTGAGATTTCATGATGTGACGTGAGGCTCACAGTCACAGTTATCTACAAACGGACAACAAGCCAGGGCAAGTAACACGAAGGAGGAACGCAAAGAGATAACCAGACATTGCCTATTTACACAAATTCTGTAAATTGTGTGTAAGTGCTCAAAATAAGGGCAAAACATTTCGCTTCCCCCCCACCCTGGCCTAAACTCACTTGGTTACAGATTGGCTGTTTTTTGTTTTGTTGGGTTTTATTTAAGGTCTCCAGCTTCCAGGATAACAACACAGTTTCTGAAAGAACTATCTTCAAAAGGGAATATGCTTTTATAACAAGATGATGACAAAGACAAATTAACAACAAACATTTTTCATTAAAAGTAATCTATACTACTGGTAAGTGCACAACACTAATGACTAATTAACTAGAAGTCATATTTTCAAATCAAGAGAAGTGGTGTGAGTGGAGGCTGTAATACGGATTTTATTTTACTCTGTTCATACTGTAAGTATTTACTCCAATAATACAAAACACAATGCAACATCCCTTGTTCCTCCAGTAAGATGTTAAAAGTTCTTCTTTAAAGTGTAAAGCCAAAATGAAAGCCAGTTTTCAGGCTCTCTCTTCCCCATGCCAGTTGAGAATGAGGGGAAAGATTGCCTTTCTGTCTCTTCAACTCAGCTCCATTTTTTACTGAGACCTCAAGCAACTTAGCTATCTCCAAACTGCAAAGTCAGAATGGTGTTTGTCTTCCCCAAACCTGTCATTCTGAGCACAAAATAACCTCAATTCGCCTTTCTGATATCTTCTTGTCTTTTAGCTTTTAAGTTTTTCAGATGCAGGATAAGCTGATGATAACAAGTGGTGGACCCATCCTGTATCTCTTCCCTTAGAGAACAGCAGATGACACATGAGGAATGCTAGGAGCATGGGCTAGGAGCATGGTTCTGAAGTTATGCAATTCTATCAATTTTGCTATGCAACCATATATTTGCTATTTAACAGCTGATGTTGCAAGATGGAATTTAATGCAGAAAGGTAGCAAGACAGTTGGTTCCTCTTTCATGAGCACTGCAATACTCTGAGCACTACTTGTTCAAGAACTTCCTGAGATCCTTTCTGTATAGCCTAATTCCAGAGACTATCACTGAATTGGACAGACATGCAATTGTGGACATCGAATTCAGGACTTCTGAACAGACCAGGACAGTATTATTAAAAAAAAAAAAACCAAAACAAAACCATTTACACATGCTTATATCCACACTCATGTTGTTAACAGAACAGCAAAACATACAGTTGCATGACAAGCACAACAAAAACTTACTCTGTAATAGTGAAAAAGTCCATGAGTTCAGATTTTGTAGCCTTGTTCCAATATGTAAACAATGCATCTAGGAAAATGAAAAATATTAAAACACAGATTAAAGGCAGCAAACACACAAAAATATTAAATAGAAGAGTTAACATCAGTTCTTAGTTTTCAGATAATGACGATTCAGAGAATCTAGAAATGGCTTATGGGGTACAGATAACAATTACTATTTGAAGCTTTCCTTAAAGCTAATTATACAAATGCACATATCAATTCTCCAAATGAGTTTCTGCAATATGATGTTAATTAATTAATCCTTAATATTCCCATCCAATTTCATAGTTTAGATAGTAATAGTTGTGTAGTCTGTAGTGCCTATAGCCCTATAACAATTTAAGACTTTACAGTATTTCAGACTGTTAGTCCTATATCCTGCTTCTTTACAGATTGGTCCCAACATTTTTTTTTTTAATTAAATTATTATTTTCTTCTTTTTCTAAATTACAGTATTTTACTACAGATAGTAGTAAACACATTCCACTTTTTCTTTATGTGCACAGTTTTCTAGCATGGCTATGTATGTTCTACAAAGCTTGTAGTTAAGTAGCCAAGACCTGGTTTCTGTCCCCTGGTCTCTAGGTAAAAATGTTCAAAATTAGGTAATGAAGTCAAAGTTATTACAAAGATGTATGAAAAAGTTTATTTGACACTTGTGTTCCAGAATTGAGACCAAAAAAATACCCACTGTGGTTATGTAAACTTAAACTTGAATATCCATGAAATTATGATGACTTTTTACATATTTCAAAGTGTAAAATAGTGAAAAAGCTATTTTTGGGTTTTATTATTGCTTGTAATACAAACATATACAATAAAATCAATGCAATTACATAAAAATGTAATGGAGTGATTGGATATTGAATACTGACTAACCTTCCAATACTCATTGTTGATTAAGTGGTGTAACAAATTAGACTTCATGTACTATATAAACTTGAATTTTAAAAATTAACAACTAAGTAGGCACAGAGAATAAATTAACTATTTTTGACACCGCAAACTGAGGAAGTCAATGTCTTTACCGAAAGGGACTTGGACTTTTTAAAAAATATTAATCACAGAGAGGGATGATTCCAAGATGTTATGATCCCAATAAACAAGTAAGATGTGCCATTCATGCAGTATTTCTATACCTCTGTAACCTTCTGCAGGAAAATATGACTCTCAAAAACTCAATGGATCATCTCACCAACATTCCAAGAGAAAGAAGAAGCACTAATATCCCCATATTCCATAAATGGAAATATATACAGAAATCAAATAATTTAGTTCCTTGTCACACAGCAAGTTCTGCAGAATGGAGGAATGAACTAGCCCAAGACACTTCTACAGAACAACGAATTATTCTTCACCTGTTTTCCAAACCAAACTGTACAATTGCGCACAAATACTCACTTTCTTAAAATGTCCTTTAGTTGGCCTCACACTTTGACTAAATAATGAATACTTAATGCTTACAAGGTTTCAGTTAGATTATTTATTTGAGCCATCACACATATTTGTAAAATGCAGCACAGCATGGTACCTACACTTCAAATATTCTGCTGATTTCAAAAAGTTAATGAAATAACAGGAATAAACCCAGCACATTACTTTGAATTTATAAAAAGCAGGAGGAATTACCTACCATCTGACATGCTTCTTAAAATATGAAGGAAACACATGAGCAGACTTTTGATCTCCGCTTGGTCAAGTTTGTCATATCGAACAACAGAACTTCCTAAAGTGCTGCTCTGTTGGTTCTGAAAAGCAAACAGATACATTGTGGCTGAAGAGTTCTTAAACTGATAATAAACTAAATTGTTTTCAATTGCTTTAATAATTCCTGCAACAGAAGAAAGATCTCAGAATGGAGACAAAAATGTTTCATGTAGAGACAGGTCACTAAAACACACATTACACACATGAAGTATACCAAATTAACCCTCCTTGCCTTTGTTTGGTTTTAATTCCTTCTAGGTATAATTTTTTCCCCCCCAGAAGGAGAAGCAGGAGGAAAAGTCACCTAAGAGTGATTATTAATCAAGGTAATTTTACCTAGATGCCCACATTGTAGAAATCAAGCCTGTCCCTTCTACTTAGATTGAATACTTGAACCTCAAGAAAAACATACATGAAGGGCAATAGTATGCACTCTGGAAGATTAACTACCACTAAGTAACTTGCTCTTGTCCTCCCCTCCTCCCCCAACATACAAACAAACCCAAACAAAAGCCAAATCCTCTCCCTCTTTCATTTTTTAATATAATTCCTACACTTCTGGGAAGTTTATCAGCAATCTACAATACTATCATCTGTCCAAAAAGAAAAAAACTGCAATTGGTCTTTCAAAATGTGTCCAACAAACAAAATGGAAAAATGAAAACTGTAAAAATATATAAACTGAACTTTGGGCAAAGACTTACTTGTAAAAGAGTAATTTTCACACAGTCTAATGTTACAAAATCCTCAGTCTGAAGCTTTTATAGATATACTATATAAACATTTGTTTAAAGTATAAATTGTGCCCTTTATAGTGCCTAATTCTCACATCCAATATGCCACTTATGCAAATAGAAAATAAACCAGGCATTTAATAACTTTTCTGTAAAGTCAACAGTCTGGTATAATTGATCTGTACAACTCTCACTATAAAAAAATTTCACAAATACAAAGGTAGACTCAAGGGAGAAAAGCACTTGGTTTCACAAACGAAGCAAAAAGTGACAGTACTTCAAGGGTAGAACAACCCTTCCTAGAATACTCCTAACTGAAAGCAGGAGACATACTAATCATGAAGGAACATTTCACAGCAATCACAACCATTGACTGCTGAGCCCTTCAATGCATTATGTTGCATTAAAGAATTGCTGTCCTAAAACAATCTGTGCAAATTTGATACTAGTAAATGTGTAACTCACATACTAGGCATTGAATGGACACACAGTGAAACTGAATGTGAAACTATGATGAATACCAGCCAGAAGTTACTGTAATTTAGGAGGACGTGGACACCTCTATGAGCCTGATTACTGCAGGTTCTAAAGACCTCAAAAACTGTTTATCTTTGAAATATCTCTGGTGAACAAGGAGGTGCTACTCTACAGCTTTTTGGATACTATAACAGCTCAGGCAATTAATGGGTGACAGAGCAGAAACAGAATTTGAGTTTCCTAGACTTTCAGAAACTGCTGAGAGCACTAGATAATATTCCCACTAAGACTGTTGAACATCTACATGGATAAAACTCGGACTATAGCTACTCAGAAGCTTAGTTTAAAATGTCAATGTTAAACAATGCTAAATTTTTAAAATGTTAAAAATGTCAATAACCTATAAAGCATGCACATATTGAAATGGAAACTGATTTACTTCCAGTCTATTCTGATTCCACAAGCATAATGCTACAGATTACTCTGAAAGAAAATTAGAACAAAAACATGGCTCCCCACTAATGATATCAAGCAATAAGCAAAAACTTGGAGATAACATGCACTGAACAACTGATCTACTAGAAAGAAAGTTCAGAAAGCAACAAATAAGAAGCCAGGACTAAGTATTTGGGGAAAATATTAACAGCATGCAAAACATAGATCCTGTGTTACCTAAATTGGCAGACCAGAGCAGAATTTTCAAAGGACGTTGACTCCTTTGAAAACCCTTTTACTCGGTGAAATCACTACACATTAGTAATTAACAACATGACAACTAAGTAATAGATGAGAGCATTGCCATTTAGCAACAGTGTATACCAAGATATTTCTTTATTACCTTGGTCAATAACAAAGAAGATCTTTTAGTTCTATTAAAGACCCCAAGACTCAAATTCTGCAGATATTTAAACTGATTGGATTTTTTTATACTTAAACTAGATCATGTGCATGTGCTCCAGGTTTGACATTTAAACATATTTTACATGGTTAAATTGCATATATTGTGTTTGAGATTCAACTGTTGCAAAGAAGCGGCAAAACTACTGACCACACACTTCACTCAGAAGCTTAACTATACCAAGCACAAAAACCAGATACTTCTTGTAACTGAAGAGAGAAAGTAGTATGCAAAATTTTCTCTGGCAAAGCTGGGATTGTCAGAAGTGAAAAATCCATAGTAACACGGTTTTTCTTTGGAGGGTGAGAATTTTCTTCTTCTTCTCCATTTGGGCGCAAAGCATGAGCAGAGTGCCTTCTGAGAAGCTTCTCTCTCTGCCACACGAAGGCATGTCAGAGTCAAGGGGAAAAAGTTAACATGCTGTGACTTGCACAACAAGAGCTAAGAAAATGAAACGTTGATCAGTATCGACACAAACTCTAGAAAGACAGGACTGAATACCTCATAGCTACTGCAGGCAGAGCTCCCAATTTGTAACAGCTTTAAAGTGAAATGATTTAGAAAAAGTCAAACTAACATAAAAGAAATCACCCAGAGAAAGCACAAGTATTGTTTCAACATTTTAAAAATGCTAAGTATATTGTGCATAGAAAGTGATGGAGTGATGCTCTCCACAGAATCTAACAAGCTGCTCTAACTAGAATTCAGTCCTCTCAAACAAAATTTGATACACTTCATCTAGTGCCTTTCTGTAGCAAAGGAAAAAACAACTGCTTGCTTATGTCTCTAAACTGAAAATCTGTTTGCATTTTCAGTGAAACAGCTCAATAAATGCAATGCAAAAGGAGTTCACAAGATAACTATATTGCAAAAGAAAGACTTATATAAAATACTGCTTTAAAGTTATTCTAGAAAGCCCATTCACAGAGATCAGACAAGTTAACTCCTATGAGACTTAGGATGAAATTTTAGGAATACACTTTTGGGGTTTATTTGGTTTGTTTTTCTTTTTACCTTGTCAAGGGAATTGCTCTTGTCACTGTGTCTTTCTGGGAGACTGTTTCCTGAGTCTGTACTTATAAGAGAGCCTCTTGAGTCAGCACTCCTCACACTGTTAATATTTGGAGTTGATGTGGTGTATGGAGAAGCTAAAAAAAAAACAAACCACAAACCCAAACAATATAAAAATCTCAAACAATACATAAAAGTCATGCCACAGTTTAATCAGACCTTTAAAACCCCCATATATTTTTTAAGAAGGCAAATAATTCCATTTAGTTACTTTTAATGAAGACAAACTTACTCTAGAATTTCAGCAAAGTATATATGTAAGTACATACACACAGACCTATGTACAACTATGTAGATACACGCATAAAAAACATATGTAGCAATACATACACACTTTCATGAAGAAGCATGTCTATTTAAATAAAATCCTTTCCCATTTTTTGTCTCTTTACTATCACCTTTGACAGGGAAAAAAGCAGCCCTTCTCCAGAAAATAGCTTTATTTTCATATAGAAGAGCAAACCCCAAAAGATCCCAAAAGACAGATTGCATGCACAGACTGAAATCTGACCCATGCTGAGCACTTGACTCCATTAGGTTCTGTTGATGAAAGAAGCAGTAACATTCCACTGTACATGCAGAAAGCAACCGAAGTTGGACACACAGCATTTATTTCTGGCAACTAATGAAAAATTAAACCAGCTGCTCTTTAATTATTTTATTTTACTTTTTTGATGTGCTTACCAATGCCAGAGATAACACCAAATAGATCTTTAGGAAGATTGTTATCCAGTGTATTTCCTGATTTTTGTGGTGTTACTAACTGACTTGCAGTTGGCAAAATCTGTGCATCATCCTTTGTACTCTGTTTGGAAAAGAGAGGAAAATGTGATTATTTTCCTGCATTATGGACTTAGTGAATATGGCACATCTTCTAGAGAAATATTTGTTATGTACTTCTTCCTTAAATTTTAATTTCTATTAAATATGCTCAAAAGAATGGAATGAGATGTTCACATATTTGCACAGGCTTGGGATACCCTAAAACTTAAGACACCTCAGGAAACATTGAAGAAATGAGTATTCAACTGAATTTCAAACACTATAAAACAGATATTTCAAGAAGACTTTTATTTCAAACACCCAAATATTTCTCTTGTTGGAAGCGTTTTGGAGAATTTTTTTCTTAATATCACACGGAACACAACAAGATACAGACAAAAGTAAAATTCATGAATAATTAAATCTTAGATTCAATAATTGTGTGCAACCATATCAATATATAACCTTCACCAATCACATATTAATTAATTCTCCTGCACTACAGCTCTTTCAAAATCACTCTCCTTTAGGGTTAAATTCTTCTCTAATTTCTAGAAATTAACAATCTTTTTGTGGTCCATTTGTTTCAATATTGGACTGACTTGAAGAATTCTGAACCTTATAAAGCTCCTTCTTTGCCAGGAGTATGCAGTGTTTCATATATATGTTACTAATAAATTATTATAAAAACAATTCAGAATACCAAACAGAAATTGTCACTCACATTGCTGGAAGGGTTAACAGGAAATGGAGACACATCTTTCACATTGATCCGCTGAACATTTTCTATGAGCAGACCAAAGAGTGGCAAATACATAGTGGCTATTCTTGCTTGATGGCCCTAAATAGAGTTTAACAGTTCATTTAAAAATTACAGTTTTAATTTTTAATCACCAATTAGTTTTAACCTATTCACTCCTAAATTACAAAAAAAAAGCACTTAATAAATATTTTCCAAGCCAGAGCCCACAATTCACAACTTCATAAATGGCAAAGGCAGTGATCACTGTATTTAATTCCAATTTATAGAAACTTGGTAAATTTTATTTACTGTCTCAATTTATTTACTGTCTCAATTGATGTGATTTCAGCTAAGACTAAACAAGTAAATTAATATTATGTTAGCTTGATAAATTAATGATACCTTCCATTACAATTTTTTTTGCTTCTCCACAGCACCACCAATGTTAAAAAAAGCCAGAAAATTAAAAATCACTCAAAATTTACCACCATGAATTGTAGTTTTCTTATACTCATTTCACAAATAATAGATGATGGAAGGACATCTGCCAAATATTAAGATCTACTATTTAATGAAATGAAGAGCTTAAAACACACTTGTAAAAATCTAATTACTTTAAGCACAGCAGTTAGATTACACTATGCTGAAACGCCAACCCACATATGAATATATTAAAAGGTGCTTTGTCACTTCATTCAGTAAAAAGATGGAATTTGAAGATTGATTTTGATACAATTTTCACCACAGTCTGAGCAGAAATAGTTTTGCTGCAAATTAACAAGGGTTTGGTCTGTGAAAGAAAAAAACTTTCTGCATGTGTGCACACCTAATCTCCATTATTTTGTACTACTAGCATAGCAATACACTTACCCTGGTAGCGTATCTATCATCAAAAGAATGCTTTATCATCAAATTCTTGAGCACACTAATGGCAATCTGCCGCACATCTCTGAACTCTTGTAAGGCATTGCCCACCTCCCTTAGAAGCAGTCCAACCAAGAAGTGATTTTTACAGAATTCATCAGTTAATGAATAGTCCAGGTGAAGGTCTGGAAATAAAATACAAGTTCCACATAAGGAATGGTTTTATTTAATCAATTTATCAATCAACTTAGGGCTGAAGTAAAACACAGCACATCAGACACAGCAAAGTCAATCTGGTCCCTCTTCAAAGTACTTTTTGTGTTATAAAAGAATCCAGTTCATTTATGTATTGGATTTATGACATCTTAAGAGAAACTTCAGCTTGAAGGGCTCATTATTAGAATGTCTATATATTTACAGTGTCAGCTGAGGAGGTGTACAAGAGTTTCTCATGTTCACTGTCATTGCTCAATACAGTAATCAAAAACCAGATACTAATCTCAAAGCAGTTTCATTTTCCAAAGAACTCTCAGTAAGGGAATCCCTTAAGTCAGAAAGAAGCATATCTGAGGCAGCACAGACATTATACAGACATTCTACAGGCTTTCTTGTAACTCACTTAAGAGCCAACCACATCACCTGAGATATCTTTTGCCCAACACAGCAAAACAGAGCCAGAAACACTTCTGATAAAGGTCTTCTTTCCTGGCTGAACTCCTAGTTCCCAGGGAGCAGCATTTTACACTGTTCTTTATTGTGCAATCACAAACACTGTCTTCTCCGGTTTTGCTGCTTTTTTAGGTTCCCTAAGCCAACAGCTCATAGTCTCTTTTCTATGAAAATATTTATGCAGTATTATTATCCAAGACACTCCCAAAGGCTGAAAAGCCAAAGACAGAAAGAAGTTCTAAGCAGCTGTTTAGCTTGTGGTCTCAAATCTTGCTATATCTTGTTCAACCATGATGAAAGTGTTAATTAGTTATACTCAACTTTACTAACATGGCAGAGTCTGCTGAATAAGTATTTCAGAAAAAAATTAACCTATTCTACAAAAATATGTTAGGCAGGTTTACTTGTTACTTGTGAAAGCACCCGCCTTGCCTCTGTTTAGTGATTTCTGCTGTAGTTCAGTGCCTGGAAGAAATTAATGTGTCTTCACAGCCACAAATGCAATAGTTAACATATTACTTGTTTTGGCACAAGGCTGGATGTACCAGGAACCCAACTGGGCTACACAGGACTTTCATGACTGAGCTCCTACACACACACACACACAAAAAAAAAAAAAGACTCACAAAGTGGAAGCCAGAACAAGCTACAAAAGAGGAATATAGAAGCATTGATCAAGTATTCAGGGAGAGTGCCAGGAAAGCCAAAGCTCAGCTGCAGCTGAAACTGGTAATGGACATCAAGAGCAACAAGATGTTTTACCACGGCATTAGCATTAAACCACCAAATAAGGAAAACACGGGGTATTTGCTAAATGGGAGCTGTGATTTAGAGACAGTGGGCTTGGGTAAGGCTGAAGTACTCCGTAACTTTGTTACTTTATCCTTGGCTGCCATGATTCCCAGGCCTTAACAGTCCAGACACTATCTTCAAGAAAGAGAATTATCACCAGTGTATAAGGATCAGGTCAGGGATCTCCTGAGAGACCTCCAGTCATGCAAATCCACACCACCAGATGAGATGCTGAGAGAGTTAACTGATACCATTGGAAGATCACTCACTATCACCTTTGTTAAGCCATGGTGAAGCCATTTTTCAGCAAGTGAAGAAGAGTGTGACTGGGAATGGGCAAAATTTACCCAGGGCAAATCATGTTTTAAGACTGGTAAACCTGTTTGTTTTAAGGGGAGAATAGCCAATGTCAACATGGTCATTGTATCCAAACTGGGACGTTTCAGTCTAGGTGAAGAGACACCCAAAAGTGAAAAATAGCTACCAGGATCACTGGGCTCAAAGGCTGGAGGTTAACGGTTTGTACCCTACTTGGAGACAGCTGCAAGAGGATTTTCCCAAGGACTATCCTACCTAATACTACTTCATCAATGACCTGAACAAGGAGATGGAGTATACCCTCATGAAGCTTGTGGATGGGCACAGTCCATATACTCAAAGGGCAGAGCTGCATTTCAGAATAATCTAGATTCTACAGAAACGGCAACTAAATTCCACTAGGAAAAATGCAAAACTCTGCACCTGGGATGGACAAACTTCCTGCAATGGCACCAGTTGTGGAAGGACTAGCTTGGGATTAGCTCTGATGAAAAACACCTAGTGGTCAAGATGGACTGTAGCTTCAACAGGAGTTATCAAGGCACCCTGGCAGCAGTGAAGGCTATCAGCATACTGGGCTCTATCAGCAAGGTCATAGCCAGGATATCCAGGCAAGTGTTTATTCCCCTTTACTTGGCATTGCTTAGACATATCTGTAATACTGTGTGTGGTGTTTGGGCCTCCTAGTACATGACAATTCTGGAGTGAGTTCAGTGAAGAACCACTAAGGTACTTAAAAGGCTGGAGCACATGTCCCGTCAGAAGAAACGGGGGGAACTGAGCTTGTTTCATCTAGAAAAAGGAAGGCCTGGCATGATCAAAGCAGGAAACTGGGCTACAGACCTAATCAAGTCCCTTTAAATCTGAATGGATATATGAAAAGAAGTAAAAAGCACCCCAAGTCTCACCCCGCACACCTGCCTACAGGAGTGTTGCAGGCTTCCATAGCTAGTGAATTAAAAGCTAACTCATGGAAGAAAAAAAAAGCAAACTTAGTATAACATAGCAGGAAAGGGAGGCAGAGTAAAGGATGTAATTTACCATGTCTTTCTTTGGAAAGACTACTCTGCTGACTAACCACTTCCTTTAACTTTCAATGAAAGGATTAAAACTTTAGACGTCTATTTAACAATTTCAAGCTTTCCATCATCTCACAGACCTGATGAGTTACACAACGTACACATCTAATAATAAAAAGCTGACATATAAGAAATATGCCATACACTACTTTGGAAGAATTTACCTTGGTATCTCTGAACTCTGCCTTTTCCAAACGGCATTGGTAGATTCAAAGGTATGTAGTGCTCATGATTGCAGACTACACGAAGAAATTCAAATTTGAATTCAAAAAGAGTCTGCAAAAATAAAGTATAAATTAAATAACCGTGCAGTGATTTGAATAATATATTAAAAACAACTTTCTAACACAAGAGCATCTGATTCATGTCAGTCTTGCACTATGATGGATATAGACCTGTCAAAGTTCCACATGTCAGCACAAAATAAATCCAGAATAACTCGTACTTAACAACTGGTTCTATTGCCTGTTCCCATTGTCCAAAGTTTACTACCCTATTATGTATTGATGTAAGAAAAGTTTGGACACACAGCAGAAATTCTTTGCCATCTGATACCTGCTATCACCACTCCAGTAAGTGTAGCTTAATTCAATATCAAGTCTTCTAACTTGAGACTTCACGCACTCATGCGTAAAATTTCTGCTTAGTGGTGCACCCCCCAACCCACCACTGTTGTGATTCACATGCTCTAGGGTGGCATTGCACCAGAAGATGGGAATCAAAATATGAAAAAGTGGTTTGATGGAAAAAAAATGCTCTAGGCACAGAGCAGAGACATCTAACGTAACCGGGGAAATGTCTGAAGACTTAATGCAGGACTCTATCCTCGTGTATCAAGAACAGACAACACTTAAAAATAGCTTGTTTAAAAACACTGAGTACCTTTGGATCTCCTGGGGCAAAGCAGCTGATGTAGTTATTGATTTGCTTGAAAACAAAGCCTCTATCCATAAAAGTGAAGCACCTCTGGGGAGAACAAATAAAACCAAGACAGAATTGATTTACTACTGTGTCCACATTCAGTAACTATATTTCTGTATTTAATAAGTTTATTTTCCAAACACATTATTGACATTTCAGTTTGAATATAAAAATCAATAAAACAAGCAAACTAAATATGTGTACATAAATGAATATCAAATTTTCCCTTAAGAGTGCTGAACTTAAACAAATCACAAATAAAAAGCAGTTTGAAAAGAACTCTATCTTGACAGAAATTAAAATGTCATGCCACTAGAAGTTTTATCTACCATTTTATTTCCCATCCTTTTTTCTCCCTTGGAGATATTATTGGCTGAAAAATGAAAGACACTGAAAGTCTGTCTACATAAAATGCATGCAAATGAAGCACTACTGAAAACTTTTCCAGGATTTGCAGGCAACCCAGATGATACTCTTAAAGGAAAAAAAAAAAATTCAAAATACATTTTGACTGAAATATAAATTAATTTCTTAAAATACCAAATTTCTGAATGGATGTCATCTTGATTACAGAAGATGCAAATTATACTTCAATGCATTTTAATGTGGACATAAAATCATATTTAAAAGGCATTATGCATATTCAGCTTTATATGAGTTGGCTTTAAGATTCTCTAAAATCCACGCAGAAGCAATATTATTGAAAGAATAACCAGAGAGTCCAAATCTCTTGTGTACCTACTTTTATAAAGGCAGCAAGGCTATGGTTTGCATTTTTTGAAGCCTCTGGATTGTCTCTGTACTTCTGAGTGATGTGTGGCATTAGCATATTAACAACCGTTTCCACTGCATGATGAAAGGAGGCAGAGAATCTCTGGTTTCTTAACAGCTAGAAATGAATTCAGATGCAATATTTAATATAGTTTATAACACTAGAATATATCATAAAAATTACTTTAGATAACACATAGATAATCTGGCAGGGAGAGAGGAAACAGTTTTCAAACCTTCTCATTTTCTAGGGGGAGAAGGAGCATTTGTTTAAAAGAAAATATTATAACATTCACTAGCATCTATTACTGAAATTCAAGCAAGGCAGTCTTTGATGACCAAACCACATGTATAAAAGCTTCTAAGTATAATGCATTGATATTGTTCTATACTGCAATAAACAACACAAGTTTAAGAATAAGAGGGAATCTCTTAATTTTACCCATCTTCCTTTCCAAAGCAGACACCAGCTGATTCACATATAATAACTGTATTATCAGACAGTCTTTTCTGTCTTGAAAAAAAACCCAGTTTTTGCTGTTCTTCAACTATCTTGATAATAACTCCTTTGCCTTTCACCATTGAAGAAATTGTCATCCATGCTTCTTTCTTTCTCTTAATCCTCAGGAACTTCAAAATCCCAGTTCTTCAGGCTTCAGAATCTTACTCTCTGTGTTTTTAAGTTTCTGCAATCAGAACTCTTTTCTCTTACTTTTTGGTAGTTTGCCAATTGGCTTAAAAGATTTCCTCTTCTTTCATAATTTCCTTCTTTCCACTCACCACCTGTATTACCTTCATCAATGAATCTCCACACTCTGACCAATATTGGTCAGTAAGTGCTCTTCAGCATTTTGGCACTGCAGAGTCTCTTTTATTTCTCTGCCTCTTACAACTTTTACCAAAGGTTCTGCCTCTTGTCTGAAGGGACTCAATGACATATGGTGTGAGGCTGACAACATTGACAAAAATTGTTTCAATTGTATGGTCATTCTGTCTTTTCTCTTTGAAAACTGAAATCAAAACATCCATGTGGTCTAAGTACTTTTATTTAAATAGTTCTCTGAATGACATTAAATGCAACACTCCTAGACAGAACAAGTCTCTATCGAGGCCCTGCATAAATCAATGATTACATAATTTGCTCCCTTTGTGTTTGAATTTTGCTCCAAAACCTCCAGCTCTAGTTTTAAAAAAATGAAAAAATAGACAGTAAGGCTGAAAAGGATCCTTTTATAAATATAAACACTACTCATCCATGAAATAACAAATAGGAACTAAAGATTGTGTTTGTGGGTATACCCGTGTCCTACAATGCCCTCGTAGCTCAGTCTTTGTTGAACAGTAATTAAACATAATTCTTGCTATAGAAATAATTTTGCTGCATAGAGAAATGCATCTTTTTATCAGATCTCATAAGCAGGAAATATCTGAGTGCATGTTGCATTTATTACATTATCTAGTAAGACAGAAAAAAATCTAGCTAAATAATTTATTTTATATTTAAGGGGCTTGTAATCAAGACACAGCGTTCAGGGTGGGAATACTTGCAAACTAGAGTAAGTTCTGTCTGCTCCCCTCTCTTTCACATTACAGAGAAGGTGACAATGAAGTTAGCTGAACTGGGATTCAAACTCTACTGATCACAGAATACTAAGTGCAGTACTACAAAGCTTTTTTCCTGATCATTGTACAACTGTTTTTTTTCTCCTGTACTTCAGACTTCCAGATATATTCTAAATACACAGTGAAAATAGTGATAACAATATCACAACAACCTGATATGTTACTCAGCTGAGACTAAGTTGTATACTTGAAACTTTCAGGACTTGTTTCAATCCAAAAGTAAACAAACTAAGAAGTTGTCACCAGTGCAAAAACCACCGCTTACAGGCTAAGCTTGTAGAAAAATGCATTTCTAAAATTTTAGCATTCTCCTTCCAGCATAGGAAATAACACAAAATTAAATATTGATACTTCTTACTACATACAGAAGACTGTAAATTTCATGACTCACTGTTCTCAGGATCATTTTATATCACAGTTACTGTACTACTCAGGAAAAAGCCCACATGTTTTCAGATAGTGCTTACATCCAAGTCCACTGTTATCTACTGCTCCCAACTTCTTTGTACCACAAGAATTTCAACTTCCTATTAGAGAGTCTGATGATTTACACAGACTGCTCTACTATATGGATTTTAAGGCATTTCTGTTCTTTTATATTAATGTTCAATCTAGCCCTGTAGTTTTTTCTATCTAATATTTCAGCTGATTTCTCCTGCTGCTTTCCTTCTCTCTTTTTCTTACAAAAAGGTTACTATTTACATATCAAAACCACATATATATTTTTTTTAACATGCAATAAAAATAAATTATTGGAGAAAGAAGAGACAATATAAATCTTCCTTTGAATATATTTTTTGCCAGAGTTGACATACCTTCACTTTAGAGTTTTCTATCAAATGTTGAGCCATTGATTTTATCAGAACTTCAAAGAAAAACCATGAATACTGTAGAGAAAAGAAAACATTCAGTAAGATTGCCACATGCCTTCAACAACTATTTCAATACACTTAGTTCCTGTTCTTCAGTTATGACTAGATACGAACACGCAGTAAAAAGTACAGTTCAACACATACCTTAAGCAGCTTGTTACTTGTAAGAAAGTCAGCAGATGGCTTTAAAATTGTTGTCATTGATTTTGTCAACTCTTCATGTACTGTCTTATATTCAGAAGCAACATAGGGTTCTGCTTTATATGCATACTTGGGGAGGAAAATCAGAATTTAATATGAAATTATGGCATAATACGAAATAATTGAAATTAAATAGATGCAACTGAATTTAAATATACTCTTTCTTAGGGAAATAAAAGAAGGGAACATTCAATTTACTTTAACCTACCTTGACATAGGATCTCAGGTAGCTATCCAAGCCTTCTTCATGACACTGAGCAACAATATGGATAATAACCCTAAACAGAAATCAGAAAACAAGTAAACCAAAAAGAAAGCTGACTGCAACAGCAAAAACACTACTCAGTTACAGATTTATGTGATAGCCCAGACATCATATAGGCTCTATGAACCACTTAAAATTCCTTACCTTGTCACGTTGACTGCAACTTCCTCTTGAGTTGCTCTAGTGAGAACTCTGAACAACTGGTTTAGAACAGTTGGCAGGAAAGCTATCATCACATGGCCTTCCATAGCATGAAGGCTCTAAAAGAAAGCAGTAATACTGTCACTCCTGTGAATCGACTGCATTTAAATAATGAATTCTGAAACAATAACATTTATTGCAAGTCTTTTTCCAAAAATACATGCTGCTTGCACAATTTGGTGTTTCTTACCAAAAATCCAGTATAGAAAGCGACTGAGGATATTTTCCAGTATAAATATTTAGTAAATATTTTCTACATTAAAGTAAATAGGGATACAAATCAGGTGTTATTAACAGCATTTTAGAAGCACTTTTTTGTACTTTTTTGTTGAAATGCACTCTAGGTAATGATTCAGTGAAAAGTCTGCCCCTGTGCCCAACAGCACACTGACACTGACATTGGTATATTTTGCTGTTTCAGCCACCAATGCAGACATTTAGCAAACACAAAAACATGCAGATTTCTTACCTGTGATTAAGTGCAATACTAATTATACTAGTTAGCTGCTAAACAATGAACTAGCAACTATGTTAAAACCCAGGATGAAATAAAATCCCTAACCACTTAATGCTGGAAATTGGAGAGTGAACTATTAACAACAACTTCTTCCTGATATGCCTTTGCATTCCATCACATGCAAAAGATATTACAGACATAACCACCCTAACAGAAAAGGCAGTGTACAAAATTCATCCTACAAAGTTTTATGCCACAAAATTCCCTGGAATCAAAGGGAATTTGACAAAAGGGAGTGTATTTGCTTAACGTGCATGCAGATAACACATGTCAAACATTTCTATTTAGTGTTAAGTGTTAAGCAGCTGTCTTGTCTTTGACTGTTTGCCTGCACATCCACGCTATTCAGGAGACAAAATGGTCTTTCTTCCTATGTGATCTGTGTCAGAAAAAATTGAAGTGGAAACCGAGCACTCTATTGAGCTAATCCTCAAAGAGAACTGAAGACATGACAATGATGACCTTCTAAGCAAAATTTTAGAAAAATTAAGAGTCATGATTCCTTACACTCTCCATACACAGTTCAATTTGATTACTTTGACAAACGAAGCCATTAGTGTTTTGAAATTACCACTCATAAGGCTGACCAATACTGTCTCATTATTTCTTTGTAGTTTCCCCTTACATTGCAATTGAAAATTTATTTAAGGCAGAAAGTATCTTTGTGGGTTTTTTCCACAGCATATTCCATTAATACGAGTCATAGTCACAGTACCAATTCTCACACTGAAAAATGAGACCTATAAAATGTCTGAAGCTCCTAGGTTTTGGAAAAGCATAAATAAATTATATAATCTGTTATTCACTGCCATTTTATACCTTAAGATATTTTACAAGATCAGTTCCCAGTGCACGAGCTCCGGACTCTGTTTTCTGACAGTACTGAAAAAAATTATGCAAGTGCTGGTCCTATCAAAGACAAAAAGAATAAATTAAACAATATCTAACTTTACTCTCTATAATCCATTTAAAATATTTATATGTATAAATACATATGTTTGTCCACAGATTCAATTCTCAAAAATAAGAGTTGAAGTGCACTGTTCTGAAGACTTATTTAGTCTTATTTTTTTAAATGAAATTTCCAGTGTATTTTGAATACCTGTTATACAAAATGCCACCTATATTTGCATCCAACTGACATGCAGAAAACAGCATACTTAATTATCCCAACCAATCATAATGTTTTTTATGAACAGGTCTAGCAGGACTCATTGCTTTGCAGACACGCCAGTAAACAGCTTTTAGACAACTATGACCTCTCAACTAACTGGAAAATTCAGACTGGAATGGATGACAGGAGACAAAAGGCTCATATTTTGAATAGCTTCCATTTAAGATCTTCTGTTTTTCACATCTGATGTAAAAGAAAGAGACCATGAGAAAAGCCCAAGAGACAAAAAAAGAGATGAACACACTGAGTTTAAGAATCTTCCATATATTGTATATACATATTATAAACATACATTTTTCCTAAAACGTTCTCTAATTTAATTGGTTTTGTAACTCACCTGTGTATACACAGTTGACACCAGATGAGTGGATATTTTTAACAGTTGTTTGCCTCCATCTACCCATTTAATTTCAGGACCGGAATGCTGCACACACACATGAGGGGGAAAAGTAAACTAATGTAAGCAGTATATTAAAGCAAAACAATTAGTTTACAGTACCATTAACAACACTTCTTTCAAAAAGAAAAAAAACAGGTTGAAGAAATGTGTGCAATGAATAAAGTCATAAAAAAGGAAAATTATGCAGGCAATATTACCAAAAGCATTTATGAAGCTTAAAATGTTTTTTAAAAGTCCCATAGTATTTTCCTTGATGGCTAACAAAATTGATTCTCTGTGCATCACAGATTCTGTGTTTCCCCTAAAACTCTGCAAAGAAACTTCTGACTAGAGAGAAATGTTTACTATTTTATCAGAAAAATAACACAAGAATTTCCACAGATACTCATAAGGTTTAAAACTTGTCACTGACAGGTAGCACCCAGTCCTTCCTTCTCGTCCCATTTCCACAGAACTGAGAATGAGAATGCTGACCCTGACAGACAGTTAGGGAGATTTTATTGCTAAATCTACAACTAGTCATATTGGTCCTAACCTTCTATGCATGGGCATGAGCAGAGACGAACAGCAGAGGCATAAAGAATACACCTACAACGTGAGAAGATGAAAGATGTGAAGGAGACGATGGTTGGAAAGCTTACAGCAGAGTTTAAAAAAGAACAGGTGGTAGAACAGGAGGAGAGCAGCACGTCTTGCTGTTAATTTTAGGTCTCTTCCTCCAAAAGTAGTCAATTTTGTCTCTGCATTTCAATCTCTTTGTCAAATTCCCTATCACATTTTCATTTTGTATCCTCCTTGGTATGATTTTTATTACTACAATTATGCAAGCTTTCTGCTTTGAAAAATACAACCATAAATTTAACTTGCGAAGTATAGAGATCACAAAAATCAAGATGTGAGAATAAGACTTGTTCAGGAATAAAAGACTTACTGAAAGGAGACAGCATGAAATGCTAAAAAAAATTTAGTAAAGGACTTCAGATTATTTGCATACCTTCATAAATTCCAAATAATTTTAAATGTTTAAAAATTACTGTAACTTCTAGTTAACTATTACTATAGAGAATGAAACTTAAACATTTCTTAAGTATATCAGCTAAATAACAACAGAAGTATGTAACAATGTAACTTTCTGACTTTTACAAGAATTTGACTCAACCTGCCCTAATACATTTTTTTTTGTCTCCCGTTTCTCTTTGAGTTTGTTTGTTTCCTCTAAGTCAGACTTTAGAGGAAACTTTTGCTAAGCATTCAATTTCAACTATAAAAGAAAATAAATTCTACTAGAAAATTACTTAAATCTTATCAGCAGGCTGGGGAATCACAACCAAACCTTCTCTCCACACTGTTTCTTTTTTTTTTAAGATTAGAGCCATTTTCAGCAACATACCTTTCCAACACCCACTTCTTGATAACTAAGATAGCCTGATGGAAGATTTGCTGACACTGGGATTTGTTGCTCATTGGTGACCACTCTTCCATCTTTTATCAGAGGAAGCCAAGAATACCCAACTATAGAATATGAAAGGCAGGTAATTTTAAATATTATGAAACTTATCATAAACCCTTACAACAAAAGTCTTACCAAATAATTCTGACATGTAATTCATGAAACAAAAAATATTACTGTAAAGGCCAAATAATTTGAACTGAAATAACTACAAAACATTGAAAATGCAAAGTAATTGTCACTGATTTTGAGAAACACCATACATTTGATGGACGTTCTAAACCATGATTTGAAACATTTAAATTAGAAGAAATATTTTATTAAATCTTTCAGTCAGCACTATGTAATTAGAAAGCATTATATGGATCACAAAAATCATGGGTTTCCAGTTTAAGCATACTTCAAAAAATTTCCCTAGCGATTACTGAAAGTAAAGCATTAGTGTGCAAACCTTGAGTTTCAACAACATCTTTCTTCTTTGTACTCCCTTTGCTTGAATTATCACAGCTGACATGGTAGAAGGTGAACAACAAATGGTGCTTTTCATGTAACTGAGTGGGCAATTCTATTTTAATCTGAAAGGCAAAGAAATCTCTGTAGAAGTTTTCAGCTAGAGCACTGACATGTTTTACTAGTTCTACATTTGAAAAGCTTTTCTAGGTTGCATGTTATTTGAAGTAAGGCCACAAAACAAACACACAAAACTTACTTTTAAAACGTCCTTAGAAAGGTGACCTGATTTAACTGAGAATTTTGCCATCCTCTAATATTTTCTTGTATTTTGAAACTCACATAGTACCTGATCTGGTAGAAGTTACCTCAGAAAGGCAGCTTACCTCATCATAAAACTCTGGGTTTTGATGGTGATGCAGAACAGCAGCAAATGCACTTCTAGTAAATACTGGTCCACCAGGCCTACCATAGATACACTATGAATAGAGACAAGGAAAAAAGAACAAAAAGACTCTGTGACCCTTTTTTACTCTCAGCTTTGGACGTTTCAGAATTTGAAATATTTTAACTTGTCTTTAACTTGGTTTCTTTACATGATGTGTAGTCTTGCCTGCTGTGCAGTAGAGCTGACACTGTGATTTCACTTTGGATGTCTCTACATTTCTCTACTTCTGTTCTTCCAGGCAACTTTTATACACTGTGATAGCTCATAAAAATGGAGGTTGGCTCTGAAATTGATCTAAAGCTTTAATGGTTTTAACTTACTGGGGAGCAGGCATAAGCTACCCTCGTTTGCAACAAGTTTATTCTTGGAATTTTAGTAAAGAAATATTAAAGACACTAAATGCTCTGAGGACTCTTTAGAAATACCTTAAATCAGAAACAAGCAAGCCATCCAGAAGTCACTCTCAAGCCACCATCCCAAACTAGATTAGTTAATCCAGTACTACTGTGTTACTTAGCTAACTGCTCACTATTTACTTCTATCAGCCACAAAAATGAAAAGACTGACCTTCAAAGGCAAAGAATCCTCCTCATCAGAATCCTTGAACTCAATGCACACTGCAATATTTCTAGCCTAAAGCAGTTGTTAAAAACATAAACACAAGCAATTAATCATAAGGATCATCACAGATATAAATACATAAACAATCTTAACCAACCCCAAGAAAGAAGAAGGTACAGTTTTCCTATACTCACCTTTGCAAAAGTCTTTTGACTGTCATATTTTAAGTGCTTTGGATAAACATAAAGATGATTGTTGTAGATGGTAAAAGGCTGAGTGCATTTTGGTATACAGGGAACAAACTCCTCTATTTCAAATGCTGCTAGTGTCTTGATACTGTTTTCAAACTGTTTCATGGGAATGTATGATGAGTTAACATAATCTGAAAATACATTGAAAAAAACAAATAAAGCACTGAAGAGGAAAAAGCCTGAATGTCCATTTAACAGTGTTTGTTAACACTTACTTGGAAAATCTGGTGACACATTGTCAATTGTAACATCCAGATTTCCTAAAATAACAGGAAGTTTGGCCATCTTTTCAGGTCTGTAGGAAGGAAAAAAAATAAAACAAAACCACCTCAGTCAGGCTACATGCAAATCAGATGCAAGCAAAACAGATAATAGGAAACAGAGGCAAAAGTAATATCCTGAAATAGGAGTATGAGAGGAAAGGTGGTTTGAGGGTGCATGACTGATCTGGTCTTGCTTTTTGCCTAGATACACAGTTTTCTCTTCCTTTAAATTCTTAGGGGAAAAAAAAAGACTCAATACACCAGTGTGTCAAAGATCATGGAAAAACACACGTTTTTTCTTCTTTAAATCAAAATGAAACACTTTGTCCAAGGCAAGTTTTGTCTGCCATGTAGTAAATCACTTTCATTTGCAGCAAAGAGGGAACTGTAAGTAAGTTTTCTAAATCTCAGTGGCCACTGATAAGCATTCATGGTGGTAGGATAAACCCAGGGGAAGAGAAATCAACAAGTTCCGACCTCCTCCTTTTTCTAGACTAACAATTCACCCTGCAAAACCCACCAACTATAGATGTTATCTTGTCGCTGCTATTTCAGAAACATGAAGTACAAGTATTTTCCATGGCCAAACCATGCAGAACCCTTTACTAGTAAAGATAGTCAGCAGCATGATTTTTTTAAATTATTGCACAGCAAGTGGATGCAAAGTTTTCCCAAAATACAATCCCATGCTATGAAACAAACTTATGGCTGGAGTCGGGATTCTAATTCCAATAGATATGCCTTAGACATTAGAACCTCTTTCTTACTGTAATTGCTGTGAAATACTGTACATGGTTCCACAAACAGGATGCTAAAATACCCAAAAGCACTTCCTTAACTCACAAAGTGGTGGGGCAGGATAATTTACTGTTCGTTTCAATTCCAGTAATAGCATTTAGGGCAAGGAGTATCAGTACGCAGAGCAATTTCACTGCTATGTAAAGTTCAGTGAAACCTTCAGCCACTTGCTAAAACTGAGCTAAAATATCTATTACAAACCTCATCCCCTTATCAGATTTGGTAAGCAAGAAAAAAGAAACTATATCCTGTGCCTTTGTGCTTAGTGATTGTTCAAGTTAGTACCACTCCTGCTAAGTGTACTGTAACAGAAGTGGAAACTTCTTTGCAAAGCAGCAGAGATAGCTCTATTATTTTACATCCTGTTTAGTAAGGGGATTAATGACTTCATGAACATGGTCATCTATCAGTAATATATTCTTAAGCCTTACACACAAACTGATGAAATCTTTAAGAATACTTTGTGAAAAAAAACCCATAACCAAAGTTCTGTTATTTAGCCATCCTGGGACACGCGCATTCGCAAGGAAGGTGGGCTGGAGCCTTGCTTGAATCCCTTTCTCTGAGAGCCAGCATCCCCTGTCCAAGGTCAGGGAACAGATGATTTATGCTCATACTTGTTTTCCTTTGAGAAACAGAAGAGCATATTGTGCAAACATAACTCCTAGCACAGAGATACTTCAGGATATGATGCTGATTGCATGTTACGTGTGGGATAATACTTCAGTTCTGCTTGTAGCCCCCAAACACTGTAAAAGAAAAATCTGTAGCTTGTTTGAAGGCCTTGATTATATTTATACAGATTCTGTATTTGATGTGAAAGACACACATATATATACATGTATCAAAATATTAAATGTTCCAATTCAAGACCATTAAAAATATGGTGTGGTTAGGGTTAGGAGTGAGGGGTTTCAGGTCGGTTTGTTTTTGTTTTTTCAAGTGGGGAAATCAGACTTACTTCCTGAAATCTGCTAACAATTTCAACATGTCTTCATTTGAGAGCTTATTACTGTCTTGTCTGAAGAGAGCAGAAAATCTTGCATTTTTGTCCAGGGTTCCTGAGGCATCTTTAAACAATGTCCTGAAAGTAAAAATCTTGCTTTCAGCTGAGTTTATGAAAGTGTTGAAATTCATTTCAGGAAATTTCTTTATTACAAATCAGAATATACTGCATCATCCTTCATATTAAGCACTTAATATTCTTGCCACTGTAGGTGAGTTTAGCATATAAATAGCTCAGTCTAACAAAAAAGTGTGAACCATGGCATTCTTAATAACATAAAAAATATTGGCAACAGAAAACAGCTGGCAATATTAATAGTTTGAATAATAATGTAATGAATCTTTATAACTTTTTTCCTACTACAGAGCTGAAGGGTAAGTTTGTTGCAAATCTTTGGTTAATTGAAAGCAAAACAAGAAATAATTTAAATAGCACATTAAGTTTTACAAGATGGGAGATGCAAAAAACCATGTTAGAGAAAAGTTAGGAAAAAAATACAGATTGACGAGATTTGTCCTCACCGAGCTGCCCAGGCAAAAGGCATTCTATATTGACCTAATCTCTGGCATGCCTGCTTAGCATTCTTCAAAACTTTCTGTGCAACCTGCAAGGGACATAAGATTTGAAAAGCTACGTTTTTCTGAACCATTAGTACACAAGAAAAAACCCCACATATTGACACTGATATCAATTAGAAAATCTTCTTTAGAAGATTAAAGATTGATCCTAAGTATGTGAGGGGAAAGACAACTGATAATGCCTCTTAATGATTCATTTCAGGTTAAGCACAGCCTGCTGATTTCACAGTATTTCGTGAGTGAAAACAGACCCTCCTACACTTCTGATACAAAATACTTAATTAAGCAAGAGAAATATTATTATATACAGAATATAGATGGAAAGTTAGAGCAAAATTCAACTGTTTTTTAAAACAAAACTCCAACTACAAAAAAGAAACCCCAACAATTCCTCTCTCACTTGCTCCCCTGCCAATATCCACCTCTCACCCTGTGTACCAAAACACATTCCTGCACAATAAGTAGTACCATACCCTGCAATATTTGTATTACAAATACACACAAACTGTGGGGAAGAGTTGTATGAAGACCACATGGACAACCCTATGTAAGGGCATTGCAACATTGTTTACATTAAAAGTTTAAATTCTTGATTTTGTTAACTTTTAAATGAACAAAAAACTCCATTATATAGAACAAACACAGACAACAATCAGAGCTAAAAAAGCACTGGTTTGAGATGTTCAACACTAAGCTGAACCACTTGGGCTTCTCTTTTCCAGAAATCAGCTTTTCCTGTGTGTCCACACAGAGCAAAACTATTTGCCAGAGGCAAAGCCACCTACAGAGTAAAACTCCCTGAGTATTAACCCTGATCTGTGCTGTAGATATTATAAAGAGCTGATTCTGCTCATGTGTTTGAGTGGACTCCCCATTACCCTTTCCTGTAATAAGGGGGAAATAGCACTCGGAAACATAAAACCTTGGTAAGTATTCAACATTTAAGGGGAGAAAAAGTGATTTTTTGGCTATAGAATTTGCTGCTTCCATTTTCCTTTTTTCTCGTCCAGAGTAGTAATTTTGCAGGGAACTGGAACTCGCTCCCTACACTGACCCACATGGAGGCCTATACAGCTGGTACTGTTCTATTTTGTTTCAGATTAATACAGTGCAGTCCCTGAGAACCAGAACAGAAGAAAAATTCAAACTAAGCATTCATTTGTCTAAAACCATAAGCAATTGAACACCAGAAAGCATAAGTTAATGTAACCATGAGCATTCCTATTGTCTACTCCCATCGTACAAGGCAACTACAAGTCTAGAACTCGGCATCAAATATGGGAACACTTGGGCTTACTTAACTTTCCCCCATGGCTCAGGCCCAAGCACACCAAAATCACCCACTCAGTTCAGGTTTATTTTAACTCAGTAACCGTCAACATCAAAACCGGACTCCTGAAATACAAAGCTGCTGTTTTCCAACAATAGCTGGGGGAGAAAAAAAACCAACTCAAGCATTCCTGGAAAAACAAATCAGTAGGCTGATCTATATTAAGACCAAGTGAAAAATACATGGTTTTTTACATGTAGCTTTACCAGAATCAAATTTGTAAGAAAGAACACTGTTGCTCTGCAAAGACTGAAAGTTAACTGTTTCTTCTTAGCTGAAAACAGGCAGAACGTCAACAGTAGCTGGCTGACACTGCTTACAAAAACACTTTTCTCCTGTATGCTGGTCCAGCTACTTAAGCATAACTGTAAATCAACAAAATTAAGCCTCTACTTCCTCACTGACAAACGAGAAGAAGCAAGTAACAAAACTTCTGTAGATGTGTTTCAGAGAACATCAAAATGTTATGTCATCCTAGATTCCTGGAAACTTAAGATGTTCCAGTGGATTATTTCCAGAAGTGATTTGGGGTTCTATCAAATCTGCAAAGCATTTTATAGATAAAACCAGAAGCTTAATCATCTCAGTGGTTCTGGAGGAAAAAGCCAGCAAGTGTGCAGATAAGGTTACAGTAAACTATTGTCACCAAAAAGTGAGAAAAAAAAAAATGCCAACAATGTTACACTAAGATGCATTAACTAAGAGAGACATACGGTTAATTTATGATCTATATTTAATATTTCACTGTTTCACCATTTTCAACTCAACTTTTACACTGAAGTCCAGTATTCTTTTGTCAAAACAGTTTACTTAAAGACATTATAAAAATTACATTGTCACAATTATAAAAAGTGAAATAAATGTTTCCAATGAAACGTTCTTTTATCGATAATGGAATAATAGTTACTGAAAATAATTATAACATACTACATCAAATCATCCAGTTATATGAATTTACTATAAAACAACTAAGATTTTGATTTATATTGATTAATTTGAAATCAATCTGGTTTGCCTCAGCATTTTTTTCATACCACAGAAGAAAATAACATACCTTTGATGAATCTGAACTTTTCATATATGGTTCAGCACAATGTGTAATACTTCCCTGTAATACCTTTTCTATTCTAGCCACAAGGAAAATGTCAGTATGAGGACATGTGACTGAGAATATTCCCTAGAAATAAAATGAGAGATAAATATAGAAGGAAAATGGACGTATTACATCACATAAAAGAAAGCCAATGAAATAACGTAGGAAACTTGTATCCAAAATCCTACTAGTTCTTCAGGTTACTAGTTCTTACCTGCTTTGGATATTGCAACACAGTTTCATGAATGTCCTGAATTCTGTGTAAACTATCACCACTGCCATTCATCATTTGTTGAGATGCACTGGACAGCATGTGCCTTACTGAGGCGTGGTTCAAATCAACATGGAAATCTGCTGAAATCTTCCTGTTGTTTTTAATATCAAATAGTGACAATGTGACAAAGAAAGGTTCTACCTAGACATTAAAAAAAAAAAAAAAAGAAAAGGAATCAATTATCAGTGATGGCACCTAGATCACTGCAAAAATGCGTATAAAAAGATAAGTCACATTTTCATAAACACATATGGCCATCACCCTAGGTATTACGGACAAGATGTAAAAGACAGTTAAAGAAAAATTTCTCTCTCCACCATCCAACAAAAATATTAGCAGCAAAGTTACTTTTTGTAGGATTTAGGCTTTCATTTTGATTTAAAAGAGTAAAAACCCCCATAATATAAATTTCTCAATCACAGCAAGGAATCCCTGCCATTAAGGATAGTGCTAATCAAATATTAAGACATTCATTTCTGAATTAACAGAAAGTAATTAGATTCATTATTTACATTTGTTGTTGGTCCTTCTTCATTTTCTGCGATGCAGCTTTGCAAATTAAAAGATAAATCATTACACCTTACAAGAATTTTTTTTCCAAATTTCTCTTCAAATGGCTTCACTTCTGGTTCAATACTAGAAAAGTCAAGTTTCTTTAAAAAGACAAAAGAAAAATTAAGGTAAGTTGGTTTTCATCTCAAAAGGATCAACATAAAAAAACCTGCTTCCTTGTAAGAAGTCTAACCTGTGCATCTGGATCCAAGGCAAAAAGTTTAACTCTGCTTTCAGTTTTCAGCTTGATTTCTGCTTCTCTGGTACTCTGTTCAAAATAAGAAGAAAAGTTTTGGTATCACACTATTAAAATGGGCTTTAATTTCATGCCTTTTTCTGTGATGTTCAAAGCTTCACACATTTTTGATTCATGCATTCATTTCTCCCTTACTGAGCTTTGTACCTCCTTAGTTTACATTGATCCAACAAGACCAAGCAAAAGTGGGAGTCTCTTCTCTAAACGCTTTTTTCCAGTCCTAGAGATATAAAAACTTCCATCAGCAACATGCAACCTTCCAAGCTCATGGGAAGTACACTTCAGTGTAACTTCAATATCTGCCTCCTTAAACAATAACTTTCATAACCCTATTTCATTTAAATAAAAACACGTAGTATGACTGTAGGTTAAAGCTCAGAGCTATCCTGAGACCATAAGACTGCTCAGAAAACAACAGATCACCTAAATTAAGAAACACTATCATAGCTCTCTTTCTTTTTTCTTTCTCTTGGTTGCTTTTTTTTTTAACTTTTCTTGAGCTCTACTGCCAAAGAAGTGGTTTTCCTGTGGGTAACTGGAGAAAACCCAAAAACTTCCAAAAGATAAACCCCTCACATTTAAAAGTAACTTTGCAGAGTTCACTGTACACTGCCTGGGATTTGTGGATACCTATCTATTAACAGTAAAACAAAAGTGAAGTGGACCAAAATAGAATGTGAAAACTGATGGCATATGTAGGTTACCTTTTTTGAAAGAGGTATTATTTAAAGAGTATTCTATGATTTTTAAAGTCACAGAATATGACAAATGCACATATGCATGTGCCAAAATTACCCATGCAGGAGAAATGCCATTCTTAAAGTAGCAGCTGGCTAAACAAGGATACAAAAATATTACATTACAGGCAGGTGTTTCCTTTTGGATCAGCCTGTATGGGTTAAAAGAAGTTACAAACCCAAAATGCTCATCACTGACCATCAGAAGGAAGTGATCTACTGTCTACATCTGCTTTGCTGGAGACTGAAGCAACTTCTACTATGTCTCAAGAGAAAGAAAAAACAAAACAAAAGAACATAATCTCTAAGAGCTCATAACCCTATTTTTAGGTTGATAACAGGAACTTAAAAAAGAATTTGACTTAAAGGATGTATTACAGAAGAAAAACTTCTGAGGTGCTACTTTGAATATAAGTGCTCCAATAGTTTTTATTTACTTTACTTTGTTAACTTTAACACAAAAAGAAGAGAAGAGGAGAGTTGCTGTGAAAGAGACGACCCAGATACTCAATACCAGCAGAGTACTGGCAGAATTAGCTTGTTGAACAACTGGTATAATTGAGAAATACAGGAAATGTGAAAAAGTTTAAGGATGGCAAGAAAGTTGTGTGCATGTTTTGCAAAGGTAATATTTAGTGGCAAGAACTGAGGAAGAAGATTACCTAGCCATAGGAGCTAGACAGAAACTGTTTCAGCTAAAGCATCTTGAATAGTTTTTAGATTCTTCAGTGTTTTGTGCACTAAGACCAGATGAAAACATGCATTTTTGACTGACAGATATGGGGCAGTTGTCAGAACTCAAGAACTGAAAATGCATGTAACCATCAACCCTGTAGCACAGCAGCGGCTCTTTAATTTTATTTCCTCATCTGTAAAACTGAGACGGTATTTTCCCACCTCAAGGTATTCTGGGACCCATAATGGTTAAGGAGGTGCTTGGGCACACTGATCATGACAGTCACAGTTATTTCAGAGGTCTAATTTGTTTTAAAATTAATAAACACAACAAAAACAAACAACCCCAAAAAACCCCAACCAACCACAAAAAAAAAAATCCACTACAAAACCCCTATATTCACTCCTGGTACTTAAATTACAGGTAAATGGAACATGAAATAGGTACAAAAGACACAGATTAAGATAGATGTGTGCACATGTATGTACTGAAGTGCAAAATACCACTTATTTAGTTTACGTTATAAACTAACAGCTATTGATAGAAGAATGAAGGCTTGGAGATGTATGTACTCACAAGGGTTAAAACCCTTCCTAGGAAGTCTGTTTTTTCCCCTACTGTCAGGTGCTCTACAATCACCCCTGAAGGAATTTCTCTCTCCTCATAAGGATATGAGGTCAGCTATTGTGAAATTCTCCTCCTAGAACCAACAAAAATAATAGAGCAGCTATAAACTCTTCTAAAAGGCCCAATGCCTTGCAAGGCTTCCACTGGGGAAAAAAGAACCAAATCCAAACAACAGCTGAAAAGACAAGGCAAGAAAGAATAAAGGACAAAATAACCCTCCAAACAAACACCATTTATATAAAGCAATCAAGTTACAAGACAAAGAGTAATGCAAATGGGCAGAGTTTTCCCTGTACTTTTCCTCAGGAAAAAAAAGGCTAGGAAAATACATTAGAGCAAATTTTATTTTGAAAGGCAGTGTTTAGTAAAGGTGAATTAGAAGGGGAAATAAAAAAAAATTATGTTGAAGGAAACAGAAATGTAAATGGCTTATAACCATGGAATAAATAATAATAATGACATGCCAGTGCTTAAAGAGCTAAGCAAAAATAATATTCTAAAAAATAATGAGCTTTAAGAGCTGCATGCTTCTGATCCAAAAGTTATGAAAACAGGAAGTAGCAACTGTAGTACTAGAACTACATGCAGGTGCTGCAGCCCTGAAGTAAAGTCCCCTCTGGAAGGAATATGGACCATAAGCACTAAAATAACTGACTATAAAGAAAGAAAAATCTTCCATATAATACGAGCATCCAATTCCACACTTATTTATGAAATAAATTTTCATTGCCTCATGCAAATATGCTGTTTGATGCTTACAGCCCTTTCAAGGAAGCCTTGATTATATGCACCACAATCCCAATTAATTTCCAAGTACAGCCATATTTGGTGCTAGATTATCACATAATAGCTTTCTGTGTACATGTGCTAAATTGATTACAAAGCAATAACAGAAAGAATTAAGTCAGCAAACCAATTTGGGTGCTAAAAGCTTGTTAATGTCTTCTGAATGGATCCTTTGATATGTTAGCTACTGTAATAGATAGAATTTGGTTTGCTTGTTCTCAGTTCATAAGCTGCACTACTTTCAGGAGTAGTTACTAGGTCAGCCAGATCCTCAGAAAAGAAAGGGAGAGCATTCCAGAGAATGGTCAAGCAGAAAAAATTCAATACTCCAGGCTGTACCACACAGAAGAATGTAAGGAAGTCACAGAAAGGAGTTTGGATTCTGCAGCTTCAATAAAAAAGGTCACCAGTTCCACTTCTTGGGTGATTTAACAAAAATTTCTCCCTTACAAAACTGATTGCAACACACAACTCACTGATTTAACTGAAATAAAGTTTTTCAAATGGGCTGAGGAAGAGTTACTGTTATTTTCTATTTGTTTCCATTTTATTTCATTCTTGTTTCCACCACACTTCTCTAAGAACAAAATTGAAAAGCAAGAACCATGGCAACACAGGAAGCATCCATGGACCTGCCAGCTCATTATAAACAAACATCTTAAAATACATTCACTTCATCACTGCTATTAAACTGCTCTGGATTTCTAAGTATAAAAATAAAACTTGACTTCAGTATAACTAGATTTCTATAGAAATACTTTAGCACTTACCTGAATGCAACAAACTGATACAAACTGATAAAATATAATGAATTAATAAATTAATAAAATAATAAGACATGCTGCATTTAAACAGCATATCAAGATTTATATAGGAAACTTCAAGACAGTATCTAGTTTCCTTCCAAAAGCAGAAAATAAAGAAGCTCAATAACCATATCTATTCACAAAAGAGCTTCTAAGCTTTCCAAGTACCACAAACTGACTGGAAGCTACAAGCCAATGCCTTACCTTTACTGAAAGTTTGTGTGGCTAACTTATGTTTACTATTTTATATCCCAAGTTGACATTTACAATATATATTACCTTGGCAATTTCAGGATAGTAGTTATCAAAACTACTTGATGAGCTTTCCAGTTTGCTTTGTTCATCATCTGAAATTATAAAACCTCATTTTAAAATGAATACAAAAATTCCGAAGTGCTCACAAAATTCCATAGCAAAAGGATTTCATTTTTTTTAATCTCCTACCCACTCAAAAATGACAATTGTTAACGTAAATAGGTTGTGGACAACTGCATCATTTTCATGCAGTGATATGGGATACACATCATAAAGACACCCCAAGACATTTATTGAAAGATGTAACTATTTACAAAAATCGCTAACGTAGCAGTTATTTCTAGTCTTACCAGAACACATCTTTAATTTTAATTTTGATATCTGCATGGGGCAAAGAGATACTCAATGCACAAACTTACATTACTCTTTCCACTCTGCATTGTAACTTGACTTCAAAACCAGTTCCCTCTGTTCATTAGGTTCCCAGCTCTACTCACCAACAGTTACTGGATTTACAAAGCAGCCATTCATTTTAGCTATAAACATCTTGCAGTTCTAAGGTCAACTAAGGACCACAGACCAAAATGTCTTTCCCAGAGCTAGAATCTTCTCCTTTTCAGATTTGCTTTTGTTGCAAACATCACACTAAATTGTGACAATCTCTGAAGACTGTGTGATATCTCATTTTAAACTCTAATGATCCCTTTTTGGTACTTTGTATAAAAAAACAACCTTCTGTAATATCCTCCAGGTTCTTCTGGATATGCATACAGTTGGTTTCACACCAGCTTCCCTCCCCATCCACTCTCAGGAGGAAAAGTGAATGAGAGGACATCTAGACTATCCTTTTGTCACCGAAATACTGGTGACATACGTCACATTCCTTATAGATTCTTAAAGGGCTCCAACAGAAAGCAATCTATTTCAATACTTGCAGGAAACATTTGCGGACAAGGGAGTTATATTTAAATTTAAGCCCCACACTGTAACCACAATTTCTACCTACAGTGACCACAGAACAGATTATTTCATTTTCAGCAGCATTTTACACATTTCAAAAGAAGTCCATCCTAAGTTTCTTTTTTTCCTTAAACTGCCTCAGTCCTGATTTGACACTGTGAGTTCTACTTTTCTAGACTTGATCAGTCTCCTAAATATCTTCTGGACTTGAATCGACTGGAATCAATACAGAACAGTACTATTTTAATGCCCAAAAGGTCAAAATGCTCATCAGTTGAAAGTAAAAACAGTAAAAAGGCCTGTAATTTTTACGATCAAAGAAAACAAAAAAAATTGAGCCACAAAAAAAAAATAAAGCCTTTCTTTCCAAAATGCATGTAAGACAATGTGGTCACATAACTGCATTAGCCTTGCTAGGAACCCTGCTTACCTTCGTGGGACTCGCCATTTCTTTTTTCTTGCATTGCAGCCTCAAAGTTAAGCTGAAGGATTTTGTTCAGAGTGTTTATCCACTCTTCCATTTCAAGTTCACTGTCTGCAGCTAAAAGGTAACTACTCTTGTCTTGCATCTTGAGCTCAAATGCGAAACGTCTGACTTTATTGTTCTACAAGAAAATAAAAGACCTGTGCAGCACTTCACATACTGTCTAACCACAACCAAAGGAAGTTATACACATTTCAGATATTCTATACAAAAATACAGTTTGATATTTTGAACAAATGTATCATAATTACACTTTTTGGTCTCTGACATTTGACCTTTTGAAGCTATTTGTAGCACTGCAACAAGTGAAAGTAGGAAGGAGAACAGCCTGTTTCCCAGTTTTCAGTCATCATTCTGCTTGCAATCATTTTATAAAAACCCAAAAAATCAAATTTCCAAGTATGAATTCTTTATGTACTCAGATCACCTAGAAATGAAAATAGCTAATGTCTACTGAAAAAAAAAGAAAATAAAAAGCATGAAACTCTATTATATTTGAGTGACAACTGTTTGCACACTGCGATTTTACACTGGAGGTAAAACTATAATCAACATCAACCCTGAATGCCCTGATATTGTTAGTCATATAGATATACATAAAGTTGGGAAGTTCCTCCTTTTTTCCTCAACCATTTCTGTCATCCTTCTCTGCACAATTTAAATCAGGGTTTCAAATGCTACTTAGCCTGACTCATGCTTCTGGGAATGAATTCAGAAGTCTTATATGAAAATTCTACATTATCATCAATTTAGTTTTAAAAATCAGTAATTCATTAGATAAACATTAAAACAAACAGTAAGACAGACTTAATGGTTGGGGAATTTTTTGTTGAAGTTAAATGCCAAATTACATATTTGTTTCACTACATCTCAGATTCTTCAATTAACAGACTAACTACTTGTTGACAAAACAGTCAGCTTTCTACCAAATATGAGCTTCTGTTAAGGATACAAACAGAAGTGTGGACATTAGACCTAAGGCAATCTTACCAGCTGAAATCAGTGCTGAAATAAATGAAAAATCCTAAGAACAATAACCTCTAAGTTTCACAGTATAAAACTTGGACACAGGCAGTAGATGTCACACATCTCAGTTTTCACAAAACACTGAATTAGAGTGACTATACCTATACATATGGCTGGATGTGTGAATAGATACACTGCATATATTATGTGCTCCACATCTCTGATCAGAAAAGTCTCTATATAATTTAGTATTAAAACAAAAACCCCAACAAAACAAAACCAAATCCAAAAACACCAAACAGAATTCTGGGAATTCTTATAACTTAATTATATTAATTCTTAAATAACTCTTTATTTAAGTTTGGGAAAAAAAAGAAATCCACCCAAACCAAAAACCCCAATCAAACAAAACCCCCCTACTGCACAAATTCAGCATTCCTCATGATACAAGTTCTGATGAGGAAGCATATTCTGTTCTAACTTCATGTCTGTTAGTAAAGTCAGTATTTTTCTCTCGGGCATCCAGTGTCTTTGAAATACTAATGCAATAGGAAGTAATCTCCCCTCACTAAAAAGACCGCCTCTGAAACAATTAGTTTCATTCTGAGAGCAAAATGCCTACTCAAGAACAACCATTTCTATGAATTCCATGTCAGACTACTTCAAAGTACCACGGCTGGGGTCCTTACAAATCTTCTCCTGTATTTTCCTCTGCTGTTAAATAGAAGTGCAATTTCTACCGTGTAGATACCACTTTTTGCCCATAAGAGTTTTTAAATGGTAATTCAACACCAATAATAAGTAACAGTAAAACAACAAGATCAGCCAGAGAGGCCACAGGACATAACACAAGATAATAAAACTACACATCTGGAGTAGGGATGTTGTAATATTTGATAGTTCAAATCAGCATTTACTTGCCCCTCACCAACAATTCAAGCGAAGAAAAAAGCTATTTCCAAATGTCTTTATTCTAGCCACTGAATGACTAGTTGGCTTCTTGGAATTGAGGATTAACTGGTTTCGATTTTGTACCTGATGCTAATTCACAATTAGTCTCAAATTTTTACATGCAGTTTTGAAGACCAGATGCCAAGATCAACACTGAGGGTACTGTACAATACAGTACAGCGTTAGAGACACAGCCAACTATAACTTTTAAAGCATCCAAAGGACAGTTTTACTTAAAGATTACAGTATCAGCCCTACTTGCAGAAGAACAAAAGAACAGTAGTACTTTTTTTTTTTTTTTTTTAAAAGCAAGCTCCTGGCAGAGTCTGAGGAAATTTGAGGTTAATTGGATTGAACTGACGGAACAGAAAGTATGGAACAGTATGAAAGTATGTATGAGAAAAAGAGATTTTCAGGTTTTAAATCCCAAAACGATAGAATGGTTAGAGGTTAGAAGGGGCCTCTGGTCGTCATTTCATCCAACACTCCCTCCTCCAGCAGAGCCAATTAGAGCCATTTAGCACAGGATCGTGGCCAGGAAGCTTTTGAGTATCTCCAAGGATGGAGACTCCACAACCTCTGGGCAGCCTGTGCCAGCGCTCGGTCACCCTCACAGGGGCAAACAGTTCCCTGATGTTCAGAGGTAACTCCTGTGTTTCAGGCTGTACCCATTGCCTCCAGCCCTGCCACTGGGCAGCCCCGAGCAGAGCCTGGCTCTGCCCTCTTGGCACCCTCCGTCAGTACTTGCACATATTGATGAGACTACGGCCCTGTTTAGGAACCACTTTTACATGTGTTGGCTTGTTTTAAAAACACAGATCAAACTCATTTCAGTAAAGTTGCCCAGAATAGTATCTCTAAGGCAAAACAATTATATCTAGAACTTGCAGCAAAATAAAATTTATTACAGTTATAAGATTTTCATACTAGTTACCTTCAAATGTGTATCCAAAAACAATACTACAATATTTGGGGAAAAAAAATCCTCCGTAAAGCTTTTTTATCTCTTAGCGTAATCTCCAAACAACTTTAAACTAAAAAAATATTATTTAAGAATACATTTTTATTAAACTCTGCCTATTTCTGTACAAGTTTAAAAAAACCCCCAAGACTCATGGGGTTTTTCCAGGTATGCTGTGCCTAACAGAGCAGTTACATGCTGTACTATAAATACATAGCAGAATCACAAAAAACAAAAAAAGAAAAATAATCTTTTCTTTGGCACTTGCTACTGACAAACATTTTACCAAAGCCTGTAACTTTTCAAAATAAAGAAAAGCACAGAAAAGTAACATTATAAAGGTCAAATGAAAGCATCTGGAAGGGTGTTTGAATTCAATACAACTCCCGCAACAAAAATCCCACACAAGAAGCTATGCAAAACATTTTACAGCTCATGCAAGCACAAAATCTAACTGAAATAAACTTCAATTTTATGCTGTCATGACTTTGCCAAGTTTGGGGTTCTTTGTGCATTTGCCTTAAAATTTGGTTTGCTAAATACTTTACATCAACTAGCAATTTATGTTCTTTTCAAAAAGATTTCAAAAATTCAGTCTCCTGCCCTTTGAAATCTTGTTCAGTGCTTTGGCAAGATGCAGCATGTCTATTTGTTCCTCTTCATAACAGGCACTTATCTACATTCAACAACACTTATCCATATTTTAAATACAATTTCATTTGCTAATAAATACAGAATTAAATGGCAAACAGGCAGAATAATTATAATTACCTGAACCACTCCCATGCATGAATCTAGAAATATTGATCCTTTAGGTTCTTTTGATATTTTTTCATCTTTGTAGAAATTTAGATTATAGGATCCATCACCAAGCTGGCTTAAGTGGAAAAATCTTCTTTTAAATGACTAGTAAAAAGAAAGGAGGAAAGAAGGACAGTGACAACACTAGTACTAATCAGCTTCCTATTACAATACTCATAAGTGCTATTTACATAGTAGTTAATAGAAAAAAAGCTTTTATTTACAGATAACCTAATCAGTATCCACAGAAAATAAAACAGAAACCATTAATTTAAAAAAAATTAACTTAGGATATCTGCAGCAGGATTGTACTACATAATTTGACAGTATTTTTGACTTATTGAAAGGCATTTAAAACTGACTCTATAATATACATAAGAGGCAAATTAAAAAATTATAGTTTTATATAAAATATAGCAATACAAACAAACAACAACACTCCCCCCCCAGTATGACACGGTCCCTTTTCTACTAAAATGACACCAGGGTACAGCTAGGAAAATTTAATTCCTCCCACATACTAGCTTTTTCATTTTTTTTTTCTGATTTACATATAATAAAATAAAAGCAAGATTTCAGATATATAAAGTACATACAAGCTTCCCTCTTTCTTTCCATACAATTGTTTTTAGAATCAAACCACATACGAATTGACGTCTCCAAGACACAGGGAAATTTAATACCAGTGTTCAGTTCTTTACCATATCTAAGATATTCCTAAACTTACTCTCATTGTCACACTGATTGCACTATTCATGTTGCCTTTGTACAGCCATCCTTGTTTTGTTATTCCACCCTTCTGAGACCCAAGAGATGCTGCATCCTGGAGATGAAGAAAGGAATATGGGGAAAGGAAGCAAAAAAGAAGAAGGGAAAAAAAAAAGGTAAACTTATGCATCACATTCCATGTAGTATTTATCAGTAATTTCAGAAGTCATTTTAGAAGTTGAAATAACTATGTTCATAACATAATGATAATAATGTACCATGAGTCCCTGTTGAAATTCTATAGCTTTTTCATTATTTTATTTAAAGACCTGGGATGAGATTGACCTCGTCTAACTTTTAATATGTAATCTGGCCACTTCTACAGGCTTTACCTACAGCCAACAGGATGACCCAGCTTATCGATAGCTAAATGTTAGTCAAGACAAATCCCAGTGAAACAGGGGAATGAGGAAACAGTCAAAACTTAAAACATTTACTTACATTTACTTTGTAACCTTTTCCACAGAATGTAAGGAATTTTTACCAATTTCTATTGCCAAAAAGAACAATGTAAACATTGCATTGCTTATCCAAAACTTCAATCGAGAATTCTCAAACCATTTTGCTTTACATGCAGTACTTCAAAGACATTACCTTCTTAAGAATTTACAGAGAATTAGTTCTTGAATTGGATCTGCCCTTTTACAGATCAGAATCAAAGCTTTGCAAAGAGAACAAGACCAAACTTGGCAGCAATGGCAAGCTCCAAACGGCAGATCCAATGCGTGCATCACACATCACACCCACTGCCTGTACACCCCATCCATCTGCCAGTGGAGGGAACTGAATGACTGTATCAAAAACCTCAGCATGTTAACAACTACCAAGAAGCAGCACTCAGCTATCAAATCAGATCAAAAAGACAGATTATAATTGCCACAGAATAAATATTAAATCACCAGTTCCAAGTAATCTTTTAGAGTACTACCAAGCTGACTTTACCATGGTTTCCAGTCGATGAATCCCATTTTGAAATAAAACTATTAATGAATTAGACATGCAGGAAGATTTTCAATCATCTAGAGGAGAAATACTCCTGGTAATTTTTTATTGAAACATTCAGAATGGATGTTTCAGCATCCAGCTGAAACCAAAATCACAAAACATCCTCAAGTACCTAAAGCACTTTTTCTAATGCCCTCTCTCAGCTATTAAGAAAACATGCAACAAAAGTGATTACATAAGGGGGAGAGTGTCACTAGTTCAACAACTGAACATTAAACCATATCTTGGAATAATATGAACTAGTTGCTGGAACTAAATCAAGGAACATTCTGTAAGAAGTTACTAGGTAATTTATTTACAGCTTAGTCTGTCCAGCTTGCATATTCATAAGCATATGCACACATGAACCTCAAAAAACTGTGAACAGAAGGCAAAAGATGCATCAATCTGACCTTTAAAAATTTAGACAGCTTGGTACTACTGAAGTTAGGCCCAGTAAGGATGACATGGTCATCAACTATCAGAGCATCAGATATAAAGACCCAAAGGCATAGACCAGAAATACTTGGTAAATTTTCATGTGTCCCAGAGAGCCTCACTGTCCAAGCAACAGAGTCATCTTTTTTTGTATTTTCAAGTCACTAGCCCCCACCTTTGTTCTATTACCTAGATAATTATTTTTCTTGTACAAGAATAAAGACGCAGAGACAAATTAAAACACGGGGTTTCCAAATACTACTCTATATGACTCTTCACCCCCCCTGGTGTGAGTTATCCCCAAGGAAAGGGTGGGTTTAAACCACCTTTACAACTGCAAGGCGATGAGTAGATGATGAGTTACTGCCAAAACCTGGCACAAAACAACCAATGCTTTTCTGTAACTGCACAAACCATACACAGGATCACCTCACATGACAAAAATTCCTTCATTACCTGTGACAACAAAAATTAGGATTTAGCTCTTTTAAGACTCCACTTCCCAGTCTCTGAGGTGCACAATTTCCCAACTCTGTTGAGCTGCATGCTGTTTTCTAGCAATAAAACTGAGCATCATTTGGGCCTCTCTAGTTACACCATTTCTTTCTGTCAGGCAGAATTCCTGCCAACAGAGCCAAAAAGCTACTGAATCTTTCCAGCTGACCATCTGTCAATACAAAGGAACCCAGGATCCAGTTGTTAACACACGACTCCACACTGAAAACATACTTCCTGTTTCCAACTGGTAAGGTAATTTCCTCACTTTTATCATTACTGCTGCACACTGTGCCTCATTTTTTTAAATGATCTTTCCCACAAACTTGGCTCCAAAGTTTACTTCAACAGCAACTGTTTCAACAAAAACAATCCCGTATCTTGATCCCACACTGGACTGAAAAATTCCATTTGCAAACATCAACCTGATGGCCTGATAGCCCGAATTAGTTTTGGATAGGTAATTTTCTCCTTTTTAATGATGCACGATCAAACTAATCTTTATCTGATTTTCCTCCAATTTTTAATCACCTGAAGCTTTTTGCTTTCTATCATTCTCTTAGTAAGTCAGCTTTCTTCAAACACAAACAAAAGTAAAACAAAAAGACCAAATAACTTTCAATCTAAGGTTTGCATCTGTGCTTTTTGGCATAGAAAGATATTAATGTTTGAAAGAAACACCTCTTGCATTAAGTCTTCCCTTGGTGAAAGAATTTATGGTCCTCCCCACCCTATTGTCCCACTAACTTCCTCCTACCATGTCTTTTTCTTGTGTTTATTTTCCAAGTTCCTCAAAGAGCAGCAGAAAAGAGATACCCTATTCCTGCCTGTTCTTCCAGGACACTGGGCAGAAGGAGACAGGCAGTCCTCTCCACTTACACTTCCTAGTAAAATGCATACCACCTGCTAATAGCCAAATTATAGGTTTTCAGTGTTTAACTAACTCTAGCCATAATATATTTCCTGGTAAGAATTATAGTGACTTATATATCCATTTAATTTTTTAGTGTTTAACTCTCTGTTTTTTAAAACCCTTCAGTTGTCAGAAATACTATCACAGTAAATAATGCCAAGTCTTCTAAATGTCAGTATAATAGTAATCATAATTATTCACATCCTACAAATAGGAAGTTTTGGATATGGATGCATAAAGTTATTTGTCCAAGTATCACAGTGCAGATTAATAGCAGCGCTGGATAAATGGCATCCTGGGATCTCTGACTGGGAATCTATCTACTTAGATGAATTCCCCAAACTACTTCCTCACATTTAATCCTTTCATTTCATATGCAGCAGTTCTGAATACCAGGAATTTAGAAGCAAAGTAGTTGTCAAGAGGCAACAACTATAGAAAAGAAAAATTACTTTATTTTAATTCTTGTTTGAGATGTAAGATTTCAAGTACTCATAAGAAAAGAAAACAGTGGCATTTAAAATTGAATTTTAAATTGAAACAGGGTGTGGTAAAATAAATAAATCACAAAAATAACAGAGGCAGTTACTGAAAAAAGGTATTTGGCATTTGAAATACACTTGAAAATTCCTTGAGGCTGTACATCTCTCCTTTCCCTAAGTCAATGGCACAAGAGAAAATACCTTGCAGTTTTAGTCAATTTTTTAAGCTTTGGTTTCCATGATAGCTCTTCAAGTCTGATCCTATACTCAAATTTGTGATGAACTAATTTTAGCTCACACTGCATGCTACACTGTCATGCATGCTGAAGTCTGTGTGCTGTCATGTTGGAACAGATTCACCTATGGTTTTACTCAGTTCCATGATTAAACTGCATGAAACATTTCTCTCTGGAAACCTGTCTACATAGACACAGTATAAAACAGATTTTATGACAGCTGAAGGATTATATGTCACCAAGTATTAAAACTTCAATTTTATTATCTGTCAAAACTTTTTCTAACTCACATGACAGATCTCCAGAGAACAAGGTTATTTGAAAGGAGATGGGTAAAATAACTAATTTGTTTCCCCATCAGGTGGTTCAAGCTAATCTCTGCTCTCATGTACTGACATCAACACTTAACCAAACTCACAACCAACGAAACTCACAACCTCTTACACACCCAACATTCTTTAATGAAGATAAAAGAAAGTAAGGAATTACTATTATCTCACCTCATCTTTGTCTGCTTCTTCATCCACTTCATATAAATGAACGGGAAGCTTGTCTGGCTTTGTCCCCTTACTACAAAAGAAAAAGCTTCTGAAGTACTAGGAATTTTGTGATTAGTTACCTATTTTATTGATGCAAAAATTAAGATGTTCTTTTCCTACTGAAGAGGAAAAAAACATAAGAATAACTAAGTAAAAGCATGTATTTTTCATTAACTCTATTCCTTAGAATGCAATTTTCCTCATTTGTACATCTGCCCACTGTGTTCCTTTTGTTCTGCTTGTCACTATCCTAGTGTGTAACTGAAGAGAACAAATGCCTTCTCATTCACTGCACTCTGAGTATCTTATGAGTAAGAATTCATACCTGCAACCACTGGCTCCTTGCAGGACAATGCATTTATTTAAATTCCTATTGTGATTTCTGCTCAGGGCAAGTAAAAAACCAGGTACTGACTTATACAAAACCTGTGAGTAGATCAGAACTTTTCACAGGGAAAGGTAACTATTTCTTAACTGATAGATGCAGGAGAGTAGTTAGGGAAGACATAGATCTTCCAGTTGGGGTATTCAGAGTATTTAGCTACTCTCAGACATTCTAAGTTAAGGTTTTAATCTCTATACTCTTCCTAGAAAATTTTGAAAAAGTTGGAAAACATTTCTCTAGCAGATGGTTTAGAAAGTTTGCAACAGATGTAGACTAAGCTTTTACTTTGAATCATCCTATGAAAACCTGCTCTAACCATCTCAGTTAGGTTCTGTTCCCCAAGCTCCCAAAGCAAGTTCCAAAAGCTGCCTTTGAAGCTACGAAAACAGGATATTATCATTTTAGGTTCATCTAAACACTAGCCTGTTTTAGTTAACATTCTTAAGTTCACGTTGTCAATGATACAATGTCTTGTTTTGACTTGCCTGATAATAAGGCAATGTTATTACAGTACCTTTCCAGAAAATGGTTTAACATGATTTTATACATTCATCAACTCCATCCAACAAATCTTTATCATCTCTACTGACCGTTAAACATTGATAAGGCATATTTCAGTTTACATATTACTTGTAATAATATACTTCTGTAATAAGTAAGTCTGTATTAAATGCAAAGTTCCTTCACAATTTCAATTTACCATACCACTAAATAACATACTTACTTTGGAAGCTGCCGAAACTCTCCTGAGTAATCTTCATATCTGTAGTTAACAATATGCCAGTCTGAATTGTAGGTTTTGATGCACTGTTGTAATGAAAACCAAGTATCAATATTTACTGGAAGAGGATTAAAGGCATTCATTGGACCCAGCACAAGAAAACCTCTTAAGATATGTCTGTTTATGAACTACTATGGTTACATGTCAATCTCTGAAAATTCTGTACACTTCCTTTCTTTTGCAATGATCTAATGCAATATAGCTTTTTGGAACAAGTTATACGTTTTAGTGGAATGTTATCATCTGCTAGACATGTATTTAATAAAACCAGAAAATGGTGAATGCACTCAGCATTTTCAGTCATCCAAAATGTTAGAGCAGTATTTTGCCGTAGCTGAAAACATGGCCAAGCCTTTAGAAAACTCAGCTGAAGCTGAAAACATGACTGAGCCCTTAGACAACTCAGGACAAAAATAGACACCTTATTAAAATAGAATATTCAATTTTGCACATACTGATACAGAAAACAAAAAACATCTCTTCCTTGAATGTATACTTCCAGTGCAATTAAATTAATACTTAAATTTAAACTACATGCTTGCAGAGGTTGAAAAGCAATTATGTCATTAGGTTCTGATCTAGATCACAGGAAATACCATTTTACTCCACCCATATTGTTACAACATAAAAGTACTGATTTATCTTGGCTTTGAACAAAGTAACATAAAACTGACAAAATCTGTTGACGGAAACCATTCCATGCAAAATTTTATGTTACACAATAAACCTACACATACGCAAACACAGCATCCAATAAATCGCAAATATTTTCTTCATACTTCAAAACACGAGTTTAATACTTGCCAAGCAATTGTTTCTGCAGAAACTCATTAAACTTCATGAATTACCTCTAACACTCCTCCCTCCTCTAGTCTATTCTCTTCAAATTTATCTCAGAAATGTTGAGGTGTTGCAGTGGTTGTTGCAGTGGGGATCCTGCAACACGCATATATCAAACCAGGAGTCCCGTGGAAAGGAAATATATATGGACAGACAGATTCTTGCTAGCTGTTTCAGAGATGTTTATTTCTCCAGCCGCATGGCCGGGGCTCTGCTGAGGAACTGTTCCAGTCACGGGACCAAGGGTCCTTCTGCCCGCGCAGGGAACACAAACCAACCCATGGGAACGAGGCTGAGCAGGGACAGAGAAGCCCCGTGTCTGTGCCCTCAGGGCCCCTCTCCCAGGGCTACACGGCAGGGGAGGGACCCCAACATTGAGGTTAGGTATTAAGGGTATGTATCAGTGTGAATAAATCACTTTGATATAGATTCAGCTATCTGGAACTCCTTCAGTTTTATTGGCGTTACAACAGACATTTACTTGCTTCAGATGTTAAAATATCACCTTAAAGCAGATCAGTAGAAAACCAGGAGATAATACAAAAAAAAAAAAAAGGAAAAACAATTAAACCTTTAATTCCTTAAAAGCTTCAACAAGACAATAAATGAAGAGTGACCTCACAAAACCAAAAGAATGCCAAAATAAGCAAACAGTTCTGAGAAACTTCAGGATTGAGGATGCTTCTTCTACATATAACGTACAAGTTGAACAGTCATAATGAATTTTGGCCTCCACCAGTGTTACAGTTCTGTTCCAGCAATCTGTACAAGACTATTATGAACAAAGTAAGAATGGCTGGTGTGAGACACTTTATCAGAAAAAAACAAGTCACAATGATTAATTCCAGATTTACCAGTGGATCCAATATTGTACTGAAATCACCCACGTTCATCTGGAAAAGCCAAAAGCATAATGAAGGTGGGGGAGAACCATCTGCAAAAGCCAATCATGCAAACAAAATAATTAAAAGCTATCCTGTTACACTTCTTTTACAGCCACGAATGGAAAAAATACTAGGTTTTCCTGGAAATTTTGCCTTGAAATAATTGACAAGTAAATGGCAATAAATATTTAATTCTTTTTCCAGGGCCTATTTTTCTGTTTGTTTTAAATGGTAAATGAAGGAGAAGAAAAACAAGTCAGGTATAATACTGTTATTACACAGTCACATGCAATTTCAGTATTACCTCAGTTACAAACAGGCTCTGAGCTTCCTTCTCTGCATTTTCAGGAACTGTTGAACGAATGTATCGACTCTGCCGCTGCAATAATGCTGTCTGATAAACAACAAAAGCAATTAATGAAGCTTGCAATTAAAGGGAAGATGACACATTATGGTCACACTCAGTTATACCGCTATAATGAAGAAAAAGCTCAGCAGAAAACATCCTATGAACATGCTGTTTCAGAATAGCCAGTTAGGGAGAATTTCCTTTCATTCAAGCAAATGTGTTCCTTCTTTCACAATAAGGGCAAGACTGGAACCAGTGAGAAATAGATGCCATAGGACAGTTTATTCCACTATATTGTCAACATGGGGAAGAAAATACTAGTAAAAAAAAATTCCACGATGACAACATAACTCCAACATTTTGAAGATAGACATTAAGGTAGTTATTACTACACATAAAAACTATTATTCAAGGACGGTAATAAAACCACACCAAAATAAAAGAGTAGTTCAACTGCAGATCTCAAGTGACAAAAAATGAGACTAGCACTGTTTAACTTCAGGTTTAGAGAGAAGGTGTGGATCTCTGAAGTATACATACACTTCAACCTACTAAGTCAGAACTTATTCCTATCCTATGCCAGAATTCAGGGAGGCATAAAAAGGCTGCCAGAGAGCAGGAAATCTCTCTGTGACCATGAAATTCTGCTTCTCGGACCTGTGCTGAAGTAAGCCTTAGCATAGTTTACATTTGTAAATGAAAAAAAATGAAAACTTATCAAAATCTTCTGGACCACAAATGAAAATAACCACACAGCAATAGAACTTGTTTTGCACTATGTGGAAAGGAATCTCATAGCTTAAGCCATCAAAGGTGAACAAGAGGGTTTACACAGCCAGGGCCTGGAAGGGGGTTGTGGTCCCTCACCTGTTAGCTGTACTCCACACATCCAGGAAGGATCAGATAAAAATGTGACAAGAAAAAGCTCCACATGTTATGTTGAAAAAGAAAGATAAGTACATTATCTTATCTCTGCTGAGAGTCTGATCCACAAGGTGATTATCTTGGTCATTACCAAAGCCTCACTCCATTAACTGGGGAGGGTATTTGAAGTACAAATATTCAACTACAGTGAATATTGTAAGGGGAAAAAAACCATCCCGTAGTCATGGTCAAGTCATTCATCTAGATCAGAGCACTAAAAAGCGACAATGCCAACTGCTTGGGTAGGAGAAGTAAGGAGGTACTAAAAGCAAATACCACAAACCCCAAAATATTTCATGGGACCAATAAATCTTGCAGACTACAGTTAAAAACCAAAAAAACAAAACTGCAAGAAGATATACATGTATATGCTAATTGCTTTTAAAAATGAAGTTATCTTAATTCTAGAAATAGCTTCAAACCATATTAAGTATTTGTTTTCACAAGCTATGGAAATAAAAACTTCTATTAAGAGTATTAAACTACCTTAAGAGCTAAAGGCCAGAATGTCTAGATACTATTCCAATGCATTAGTCCGATATTTGATGAGAAATTATTTATATTTTATATAATATATAAATATTTATACTTTATAAAATACATAAATACATGCAGTATTTATCTATTTTCTACAAGCATACAGTTATACTGTACTTTCCTAAAAAACCATTATTTTAAGAAAAACCAGAGACTAAGGTGGCATCTTACCAGGCACTTTTCATGGGAAATTCATGACCTCATCAATCAAATTTTAACACTGTAGCATAATTTGGTGAAATTGAATTAGGTAAACATACTTTTAAAACGTCTGCTGCTGTTATGCTGCTACACAACTATCAATACAACAGTAAGGGCTTTTTTCTAGTTGTTCACACATAAAAAGATTTTTATCTTAGTACTGTATCAATATCAGTGACAAAACAGAAGAATCTGACTTGTCAATTTTGCTCATATTCCTAATTGTCTTAATGCACCTACATCCTTCTCAGCTCATCCATCAGCTGCAGTAGTGCATCAAAGAGCCAGGAAATGCAATGAGTGAGGTATTGTGACTTAGAGAAAATTCCTAAAAATAATTATTTAAGCAACACCACAACATTTTAAAAGCAAGCATGCACATAAATAGAAATTATATTCCAAAAGAAAATTTAGGAAGGAAGGATTGTCTTCTCGACAAACTTCGTTCACAACTACATTGGCTGAACTAGTCCATGGAAGTGAAACTTTTCATCCCTCTGGGTTTGAGTGATCATTTGATTTATGGCAGCATCAGGAATTACAAAGCATTTGTCTCATGTTCTCAAAGAAAATTTAAAAACCCTCTCAATGACTCTGCTGTCAAAACTAAGGAAGGCCACTTTTAACACGAGCCAGGATTCACACACACTTACTGAGGCACGCACTTAACAGGCTCTTTTACTGACACAACTTTCTGATTGAGTCCCAGGGATTTAGGACGTGTTGAGGTTTCAGAACAGACCATAGCAGCAAGAACATTTCACCATGTCAACCAAGGAGTACTTGCTACTCAACACCTGATGGAACATGGATCGTGAACAAGGAGTGCAGACTGCAATGGATATTCATTCTTTCTGTCCCAAAGTTGCATTTGCCAGTGAGGCTGTTACCACGGAGGCTCATGCTCAAGATGCAGAGACAGAAATTGTCCTAAAAGATTCAGTGGAAAAGATGGCAAGCTGTATGTGAGATCCTGACCTTAAAACAACCATGTGTCAGAGGTGACAACCTTTATATGGGAAGTGTCAGATCCTTTGTATGGGAAGTGTCAGAACCTGTATTATAAAGTAATTTCCAATATAAATTGATTTAGAACAGTTGGCTAAATTTTGTGCTTCCTAAAATGAGGACACTACTTGGATATTTTTTTGCTTTTCCTCTATTGAAGATGTGCCTTCTCATAGAATGACCTGGATTTAGTTTTACTTCTGCAAAGTTGGCATAACATCTATTTTCAGAAGTACTTAGCTCGCATTAAATAAAAGCTAAGAGCTTTAAGTGAAAGTATGTTAAATCCATATGGCTCAAACCCAAAAATAACAAAGGTGAAACAACGTCTAAGCCAAGCACCAAAATGCCTTCAAAATAACACTGCAATAACTTTGCAAAGACAAATTTAATATGGGTAGAAATGCACCAACATTTTATTTGCTACAAGCAAATTTAGCCTGTATTTGGATTATTTGACAGGCAAGGGGGAATGGATTCAAACTGAAAGAAGGCAGGTTTAAATTTAACAAGCTGTGGATGCTCCTTCCCTGGAGATGTTCAAGACCAGGTTGAATGGGGCTCTGAGCAACCTGGTCTAGTGAAAGGTGTTCCTGCCCGTGGCAGGGGGTTGGAACAAGATCTTTAAGGTCGCTTCCAACCAAAACACTTCTATGGTTCTATGATTTCCTTTAAAAATTGAGGTAGCACTCAAAAGTTAGCTATTTTAAAAGAAAATAAAAGGTATTTAGATAAAGGGTGACTTACTGCCAAGTACACACTTAGTACTGCTTTGGGTTAAGGTTTCTTTAAATAATTTACCCACTGTGCAGTTAACATAAACATCACCAATTTTGCAGTCACTGAGCATATGACTTTAATGTGACCACCACCACCATGAAGGTGGTCTGTTTTAAACTAATACTATTTAGTTACTAAGCCATTTAATTATTGAGAAAATTACTGAAATTTGGGTGAGAAATTTACAACAAGCCATGAAGAGGCACAAACTTGGATACAAGAGTATCCAATGGATATGGTCATTCAGTGTTATGAAGCAGATTTGTCACTCCAAGACAAGATTACTCTTCCCACTAAGAAGCTAGAAGAGGTATAGCCTCGAAGAACTAGCAGCATTGTGACTGTGAGTAGCAAGAACATTAATAGAGATGTTCCAATGGGCAGCAGAAAAGTGGTTGTTCTATCACCATAATTAACAAACACATTATATAGGCACCATAATGAAAACGAGGACAAAAGTGCAGCTAGAAATGAACAGGCTACAAAGCTTGAAGGTACTGCAAGTTTAGATACCCCACTTACTCAGAAATTCAGTGATGCCAACAGCAAAACAATGTCTCCAAACACAACATGACTGCCCCTACAAATTTGTTGAGAACAAAGTAGGGAATAACCTGATAACTGAATTCAGTGTGGAAAACTCAGAGCTTGAGCTTGTGAAAAGCAGCTGAAAAATCTTCAAATGGTAAATTGAAAAAGACCCAATATATGGAGATGAAATTGCTGATTAAGAGCTCTTCTGGTAATTACAGAAAAGCAAATCTTGCTATTATTTAGATGTAATATCATGAAGAAAAAAAAAACTTGAAAGAAAAAATTACAAATCTATTCTTTTTTTATTTGAAGCTCTGCACAAAGCAGAACAGAAATCCTGTTCTTCTGAAAAGTAAATGAACTGCTCCCAAACATATATAAAAAGAGAGAAACCATGTTTCATAACCTCAGCTAACCACAATTGGGACAATGGCAAATGCAGTTAAGTGGAAATCTGGAAAGGTTCCTGTAAGCAGATAGCTGGCTGAAGAACAATCCTTCAAACTTCAAAGTTTTCCAAGACTGGAGCATTTTCTGCTCCATCCTTGCTCAAATGTTTCTTTGGTAGTTGTTTGAGCTTAGAGCTACTTCTGACAGCATGCTTAGAGAACAGTCACTTCTGAACAGAAAAAGGTGAATTACTGTTGTTTTTTGTCCCCTTTCCCTCACTAGACAAATAATTTTCATCAGGAGGAAGAGGAGAAGAAAGCTATATGCCATCCAAAAATGCCAGTTGCTGTGCAAGTTTTAATTTCTGATAGGGACTAAAAATTCCTATCAGTTCTCCTTTAATATCTAGCTTCTCACATCTATTAAATTAAATTTCAGTTATCTAACTGCACTACCTGAAAAAAAAAAATCCAAATCAAGCACAAATATTTCTTTCCAATTTCTCTCTAAATAATTTAAACCTTAACAGAAATTCAAAGGTGGTATCATTAGTGGTGCTTCTTTGAAAATATGCTGCTTCTGTAATTTTCCAAGAATTATAGAAGTGATATCTAGTACTGAAAGCTAAGTATTTTGTGTGCCATTTTAAGTGTTAGTTCTAGGGCCATGCTGAACAAAATAGCCTTACTCTTAATGTCATTATAAATTAACACTGCTGGGCTTCCTTTCCAGGCAAGGCCTTTCTAGATTGTAATCAATTTAACTTAAGTGTGAGGAAGAACTTTGAAAGATAAAAACTGAATGCTCTAAAAGGAAATAGCTTGAACAGGTTTCTAGACAATGGTAGGCGTTTCCACCTATAAACAGTTCTAAGTACGTTTACAGGTAGTTCTAAATGCTCTAGCTCACTATTTTAAATTCATCTTGAGGGAGATGAGGCCAGCATCAAACACTTGAGCCACAGCTTACCCAAGAGCTGCCCACACACTGAGTGACAGCCGCAAGTTAAGAAAGAAGAATTAAAAAAATATATCCGAAGCTGAATGACAAACATAGAAAATATGCCATGATTCAAATGATACTGGCAACTATATAATGACTCATGATTTCAAACCTGTAAATATGGCTATGGAAAACTGAACAGGGTTAAAAGGTTTAACTTAAAAATAAAAATAATAAGGGTTTTCTGTTCTCTGACTTGGGAATATTTTCTTAATACATTGAATGACACATTTAAATGCTTTGTGTTGTTGAAAACAAGCTAGATAGATCAAAGTAGTACTGAAGAGTCATGTGTACAGTAAAAATATTTGGATTAAGTTTGTGCCAGCAAGTCTTCCAAGAAAATAAAAGTTTGATAATGCAGTTTGATAGTACAAACCAGTCTTCATCTAAATCACGTATAAAATGAGACTCTTACCAAAAACTCTATAGAGGAAACCCAGAAAAGTTGTTCAGATATTATATTGACGAGGGATAAAGAAACAGAAAAACTGACTATGTTCCAAAATTGTGACTACTTGAAGGAAATCTTCTGATGTAACACACACTTTAATGACTGCCTTGATGAAAATCTGATCACAGAATCCAAACAAAGGATGACAAAAGACATTACAATTTATGACAAAATTCAGTCACTCCTTTTGAAGGATGAGACTGAGAACTATGGACTAGCTTCATTCATACAGGCCTGAGGATAAGAATTGCAGAAGGTCACTAGAAATAGCAGTTAAACACTTCAGACATACCCCAGACTGCTCAGACAAAATGCCTGAGGATACTCTTAATAGGTTTGTTTCTTCTCCATTGATAATTCAGAGCTGTTCACCGGAATGACCTTGATAAGTGAACTAGTCAATCAGGTAAGAGCACACTTAGCAGAAGTAACATGGATTCCTCTTGACCAGTGATACTGAAGAGACACACTACAGAAGGGGATTTTGGTGGCGTAGCCTATTCGTGCTTTTCAGTCCCAAAGCCAACACCTGGTGTAGGGTATCATCCTGAGTGATTCAGTATTTGAAAACTTGTATCAGTACAACTTCCTTTTCAAGAAGTCTTACTTCCATCCTATAAACTTTCACGTGTGGCTGAGAACACATGAAGCCCAAATTATTCTCTAAATAACTGTACCTTCCCAAAACCCTAATTTTTTAGCTCAGAGTGGGAAGACTACAAGTAGAGTTATTCATCTAAGAATCAGTGAAAAAGAAGCCTTCAGACTGTACTTAAAAACAGAGTCCAGCTGCATTCAGGTAAATGCTTTAATAGGCTAGAGAGAATTCATTAAAAATTCAATGAGTAATTTATAGGACTTCAGATATCCTTCTGTAGAAATACACCAACTCATCATCAACTTTCCCCATGGTAAACAAACTCAGCTTCAGCTAGTTGGCTGACTAAAATTAATTTACAGACTGTTCAGATGTCTACACACTTTTCAAATACAGACATTTTGATTGCAGGTACGGGCATGCGGACAAGAGACCATCCTCACTATTTACTCCAACTCCAGTCTCTAAGATACTTGGTAGTTTTCCTAACTAGATATACAAGAAAAATATTTTTTTTAAGTGTACTTAAGTAAACTACTTATTTAGACAAACATGGTCATTTTTAAAAGTATAACAATATTATCACAAAGTTTGGTTAAGTCTGGCTTAATGGAGTCAAAACTGTTATGTAACGGGTATTTTGCCAGAACACAGTTTTAGCTGGGACCATGCAGCTAAGAGTAGCAGACTGCATTTGAACAGGTTCATGTCCTTCACTACTAAGAATGGGGGGGAAAAAAAATCAGTTTAAGAATTAAGAAAGCAGATGCTTTTTTTAAACCAACATCACATAATTTCCCACATCGGAAAGGGAGGGGAATATCTACAAGTGACTGATCATCTACTTCAAAAGGCAGTAAAACTGCTGACTTGCAGATATTACAATCTGGACAGATGAGGAAATTGTGCTATTTCTTCTGTACCTAAAAGAATTAATTGAGCAGGGTAATGGGACTCCTGGCAAAGACTCCGTGGGGATTTTTGAAGCTAAAGAGAGTTAAGAAACAAAGAAATAGGAAGTTATCACCTCACGACTAATACTGCTAAAAATCTGCAGCAAAAAAAACCCCAAAAAAACCGAAAAAACCCCACAACAAAAAACCAGGGTGGAATAAATTACCTGAAAGTCATCATAAGGGAACAGTAGCATCTCACGTAGAGGATCATTCAAAATCTGTGTTTTCCTCTGAACTATGACATTTTCATAGTCTATTGGTTCTATGAGCTTCGGTTTTGCCTAGGGGAAAAAAGAAAAAATGAAAATAAATGCCGGTATACTGAGGAACAATTACAGTTGTTGACTTATTTTAGAAGTTACTCTTTAAAAAAGACCGGAGGAATGATATTGCATCTACATCGAAAACATACAGTATTCAAAATGCAGACTTTGACATATTGTACCATATGGGGAAGTGCAAGTGACAATTAGAGAGACAAGCATGCTGACTGCCTCAGAACTATTGCACAAAACACAGTAACTCAGAGCTTATTAGCTTACTCACATATGTGTTCTCACTGCAAAAAAATTATAAAGAAATTACTAGTCTCTTATGTTGATGGTTGCCTTTGCTTGATACAGCCTAGAAAGCTCTGATCTGGGTTTAACAGGAATGAACCTTAGCTCAAATATAGAGCTTTGTTTTAATTCAGCAGTAACCAGCAGCAGGGGCAGGCTAATTGACATTCCTCCTTCTTTATATTTTTTTCAAAATTCCCATAGGCCATCTACTTCCCTCTTAATTGCACAAGTAGCTTTCCTCAGTAACTGTGCATTGATTCCACATTAAAACCCCTTTCCGCAGATGAGGCATTACAGCTGCCTGTGCACAATCAGACAGAGAAAAGCCTTCACCCTGCCAGGCACTCTGTTAAGTGGTCAGATGGCAAAGCAGGTTTAGACAGAGCTCTGAATGAGGCAGCTTTGCCATGGAGTGTGCAAATTAATGCAATGATGGGGTTACAATCCAGCTTGAACTTTCTGCAACTAAAATCGAGCATCACAGTACCAGACATAAAATTTTAATTTTTTACAAGAGACTTTACAAATTACACTTTCTCAAGATCAGTGGTACTAATTTACAAGTATGATATATTAAAGATGTATTAAAAATAATTGTAGCAGAAGACCAGCTTCTGTCATCATTATAGGTAAACTGACAAGACAAGCTTTATATATTGTTTTGCGTAACTCATGACAATAATCTTCCAAATTCTAGTTGTACTATACAGAACAAATATCTCTATCAATTACTGATATCAATCACTAGTATATTAACAATATTCCTGAGAAACTCTACAGGTGTTTTCTTCATCCAAAAGTGAATCAAATAATTTTTTTTTCAAGGAATTAGGAAAGCTTTGGTCAGAGAAAGTTTTCAGACTTAGTTCACAGGCTACTCAAAAGTTATTTGAGATTCCCTAACATGTACCACACAGTAGTTTTACTGGTAAGAAGAATGTGACAACATAACAAAGCATAACAGCTGCAGAGGCAAAAAAAGCAAAGTCTGGAAAATAAATCTACCAAAAATGATTAACAAAATGTAGCTTTGTCAAGAAAAATAGCCACCATTTACAATCACATGGGAAAGATTTACTAAAAGTTCATCAGCTATATAACAACATACTCAGCACAGACCAGTACTTCTAGGAGTCATGATGGAAAATTATTATGTTGTGTTTGACATCTTTCTCCTCAGACAAGACAGAGAAGGGCTGTTCAGTTCACTCCATATTGTACTCTGACACATTTTGAGAGCTAATCACCTGAACCCCAGCCCCTGCGTCATCTTCTCCTGTCATTCATGAACAGGAGTTAGCACAAAGCCAAGAACTAACATCAGTGTCTGTCAGAAAAGGCTTAGGTTTATGCTCATGCACCCATCTGTAGCTGAAATGGTTGGGCAATTTAGCTCAGAAAAGCACAAGAGAAGCAGGCAAACACAACCTAAGAAAAGATTACATTTTCTCTAATGTACTAACTATACAAAATATTGTGGTTGCAAGTTTGCATTTGAGTGTTCAGACTGCTGCAGTGAATCCCAAGCTAATGAAATGGTGTGCTCCAACCAAGCACCTACTTCACCCAAGTATTTGAAACATTTCCTACATATTGACACTACAAAATTACCCCTTCACAAAATTTCAGGTTGAGCAGCCCCCCTCTAACAGATTGTCATAACCAGTTCTGATTCCAAACAAATTACAGTAACTTCACCTACCCTCTCCAACTCTTCACTAAGGCAATAATGGTCCGTTACAAATTTTCTTCCTTAAGCACAGAGATAACAGAATACAAAGAACATTTCAAACTCTGGTCTATAAATGAAGTACAAGGTAACACATCAGTCAGAAAACAAAATACTCTTTGCTCACCTTTCTCTCACTTTCACTGTAACAGGTCTCTCTCTACTTATCCAGGCAAGCAAGATGCCCACCTGCCAACCACTGACTTTGAGCTCTTATGCAATATACTCTTTCTTAAGTTAAACCAACGTCTGGAGACTACTAGAGTAATATGGCCCAGTCACTCCTTTTGGTCAAGTTTGCCTTTCCCGTTCCTTCTCAAGAAGGAATTATACACAACATGCTACGGTGACAGGTTGGTTTGAGAGTAGTGCAGGATGACTGACCTCTAGGAGAAACAAAAATAAATACTGCAAATTAAACTGTGCCTAAAAAATGACCAGCAGAGAAGGACCATTTGATTTGCATATACAATCAGTCTCTTCAGTTAGCTTAAAAGATTTGGCTTCACAATTGGCTTAAACTAATTAAAAGCAGGGCTGACACTAGAAGGACCCGTCCCCTCTCTCATGGCACGTTTCTGAGCCTTCTCACACTAAGACCAGCAACAGAGCCAGAGCTGTTGTGACAGATTAGGAGGTGACCTGGCTTGAGAGAGCTCCTTCCAACCAAGGACCTTCCAGTCAGATTGTGTCTGAAATACTGATCAGATGGCAGTGTGACCACTTGTGGCAATCTGGGGAGCTTTTTGAAGGAAAGAATAAACATACGCATGATCAATACTGTCAAAAAGCGCACATACCAGGACATCTACTATCTGAACCAGCAAGTGGATAGACACACAGCCCCAATTCCACAGCCTGATAGCAAGGGAAAGCTGTCATCACAAATGGGTAATGGATTTTTACACAGTGCTGCACATGATCAGCATTCTCATCCACTTCTCCCTGGTGCTGAAGAGCTACATCTATCCTCCTGTTAATTCTCTTGGGAAGGTGATAGGTAAAGACTGGAAGAAAGCTAGTTCTGGCTTCTCTCATTTTACCAGCAAAATCAGAGGAAAAGGATTACTTTTAGAGTATAAATGTAACTAAAGTTATTTCATGGGCATGCAAACACACACACACACACACTTGTCTAGCACAGCTAACTCAAAACCTAAAGATGCAGCTTTAAAAAACATCCAATTAATTGCAAATGCCTCTCTCTCCTTGCAGTCACAAAAATGGTTCACCACAACTATAAAATTTGTGAAAAGGAATCTCAGAAGAATATGAGCTTTGCTTATATTTTGTTTGCTTGCTGTAAACACAAGGTCGAAAAAAAAATCCTTCCTCAAGAAAAGCTTTTAAAGAATCTAAAGCTCACTGTAGCTGAGGTCTTGAATACAGACCTCTCCTATTTAATCAGTGAGGTACTTGATCTGCAGAAATATCATTTATGTAAAAACTAATGAAGAATGTGCTCCCTCAGGTTCCTCCTAAATGTTACTCATTTCTTTCTTAGTCATTTGTCAGATTCAAAAGGAAGAGGATGTTTTATCAGTTTGGACCAGATATGAAAAAAGAAAACAATAAACAACACACTGATACTGGCATTTAGCCAGACATAAAACAGTGCAAGGAAGCAGATTCTCTCTCAGGCTCTTCTACATTAAAAAAAAAATCTGGTCTAGTATTTCATGTAATATAAAAGAAAATATGTTGGGTAGTTACAGGATTGTTAAATAGGATTTATGAACCAGCTGACACAGATAAAACTCAGCCCAGTTAAAACTGCAACATCAAGTTTATAGGCACTAAAACTCAGTCTTTCCAATAAGACTTAATTTTTCCTATTAATTTGCAGCCAACAACATTTTTATTTCTGTAATCTAGGAAAATGCTAAGAGCATAGGGTTTCATGGGCTCCTGGTCTCGAGCCAACCAATGCTATATTTGTTGAAAGATAAAAGAGCAAATTATCTGCCATACCACTTTGGGTTTTGCCTGAGTATGGAAAGCATGGAAACTTATCAGAAATAAGAAGTATTTCAAAACAGCAGTCATGACACCCACACGGTAAGCATTTTAATCTGTCAGAATACAGTTTATATATTAGGACAAGCAGCATCAAAATTCATCAGATAAAATAAATTTTAAGCTAAGAGTTCAGTGATTGCCTACACTACATACTACAGAAAAAAACCCACAGTACATGTTTCTCTTGCATGCTTAAATTGAGATAACTGTTATTGTCCAATTCTCTTCTCAGAAAACAAAAGATGGTAAGGCTAAGTGCACTGAATGTTGTTAGCCTCCTGCTACAAAACATTATTTACCTTATAAAAACATGTTTGGCATATACACCTGCAAATTAACAAGTTCCCATAAGGAGTAAAATGGAGCTACAGGCACTAGCAGGAAGCAGGATACAAACAGATGAATAGGTGTTATGTATTTCTTAATAGTGGCCTGAGGCAAGCCACTGTGGACATACAATAAGATTATTTAATACTAAACATGGGTAACAGCTCCCTGTATCTTACTGTCCCACAATAAACATAAAATAAATTGCCCAGGTCGAGGTTTTAAAAATTAATTCAAGAAATTATATGTATCCTAGAGCTCACTTTTAACTATTGCATTTTATACTGACAGCAAGTTTCCAAGCAGAAAGATGAACTCCAAATGATCCAACTTCCCAGAAACATCATCTATTTTGATACGCAGTTACTACCTCTGACTATCAAAATGCAGCTGGACAGCAGGCATACTCATCCAGTAACTTCTACAACAGCTAGCACAACAGCACTTCATCCCAAGCAGGGTTTCGAGGCACCACCTGGAAAATCTAAATGCTTTTTCCATGGGCTCTTCTTGCTTTTAACCTCAAGAGCAAAGTTATGACACAATCTAATTCAAATCACAGGGACACAAGACAGCACACATATTGACATACTGGCACTGAAAGCAGCAGGTAACTCTTTCTGTAAACTTACCCACCTAACCAGGAAAAGTTAATTCAGGCACAGCATTCAACCAAATAACATTGTTTCAATAACACATGGGATGCTTCCAGTTATAAATACCTAGTCCCCTCAATACTCCGAAAGACTCTCAGTGAACTACATTTAAAATAATTAAATGAATACAACATAAATGAATATGACAAAAAACCTGTTGCTTCCTGACAGCTGATTCTATCTGATCTTTATAAAGAATACTTATTGAGTGCTAGGCAAATCACATCCTAATTGCACAAAAGGAATACATCCACACCTGAAAGAATGTTTTAGACAACAGTCGATGAGAGGTATTACTAGAGTAAACCAGAAGCCTACTGTTCCACATGCTTTTGAGGATTGCTATCTAATGCAATTCCCAGGTTTTTAACTCAAGAAACAAGAAATTCTGCTGTTTAGAATTCATTACAGCAACTAGCAACTTTGTCAGTCTTAGTTATTACCATACTGTACTCTTCACCAATGACAGGATACCTACCTTCACTGTGCCAGTAAAAATGTAGTGCAACATCACAGCCCAGTGAAATAAAAATGGACCCAAATGTCAATGTGAAATGAAACATAATGCCTTACTTTTTGCTTTCTGCTTGGCAGCATACTTGCTGCAGGTTACTTGCACCACTTCATCTAGCTTTCCTCAATAACTAGACAAAAGGGATCTATAATTATGCTATATATACACTTTTGTGTGTATATACATATATATAAACAGATTAATACCAAAATAGCAACTGAAATGACACTGAAGACATTTTTATGTGACCTTTGTAAAACCTAAATGTTCTTCCCTTTAAATATTGACCTTTGTGTTGAATGCATGCACTTCATCTAAAAATGAAAAAAGGAGAGCAAACACTGGAGGTATATTATTTCACAAACATTAAATTAAATAGTATTTGAAAAATTACAAGGAGGTACTTCATAAATGGTGATAAGTAAACACAGTATTGTTTTATACTTTTTTTCTTCTTAAGTATGTACATGTGCCTTGCTGATTAGCCGCAGTACCCTAAGTATCTGCAGAAATACTAATATCCTCTCTGAGCATTCATGGGGGAATAAAAACAATTCTAAATAAAGTTAAACAGTCCAAAGGCAGGAAAGCACACACAAGATTAGCTCATATTGTACTGATGAAAATCTGGACCAGAAATCAGAACACACCCATCCAAAAAAACCCCATGTTTTACTAACAACTCTCTGAATAGAATAAAACTAAAAAAAAGTTTGTCTTACTAGCACACGTGTAAGTTTTCAGTTATATACAGTAACAATTCCCAAAAAGTTACAGATGAGTATTACTAAACACAGATGGCCAGCATGTTTTAGTTCAATTCTTAAATGCACAGTGTGAAGCTCAAGTAAGAGGGAGAGGGGACACTATAATTTGAGGATTGCCCCACTAACTTCAACTACAGCCACACAAATAAAGAGGACCAACAGCAGCAGCAATTAAGCATGAAATAATACTAAATAGAGTTGAAATTTTAGTAAGAACTATCAAAGTACTTCTTTCTACTGCTATATAAGTACTAGTTTAACAATCCTCCTCTGAAGAGAGTTGGTGGATTCATTACAGCTCACTTACTGTTTTCTTGCTGTACTACTAAAGTTCCAACAGAACTAAATGTCTAGCAGTGTTTCAGACAAAATAGTTCTTATTTGATTATTTCCCCCACATACAGAAAATTCCCTTTTCCTTCACTGGAAGCTATTTTAAAACTTTAAATTCCTAAATAATGTGCACTGAAAGAATTGAAAAAATAGGTCCTTTAACAGATACATAGATACTTTAACAGAAGTACTCATTAATTATTTAGATAGTTCTTTGATCATTTAAGTAAAATTTAACTGTCACAAACACACTTTAGGGAGTTCAAATATATATTAATTGGAAGATATGCTGGGCAATTAAAAACTAGAGGTGCTAGAAAGTATTTTGAAGCATATGTAGTTTTCATGCTAGGTTCAAAGAGCTGTACAACTATGCTACACAGAAGAGACTGAAAAGCAGCTAGTCTGAAAGCCAAATTCCAAAGTCATACTCAAAGAGAACCAAAGATCTGGTAAACCAGAACAACAAAAATCAATTAAAAAGGCAGACAACACACAAAGAACCAAACCTAAATCCTAAATGCAAATTATTCACAAGTAAGAATGCTGGAACTTTTCATCAGCATCAGATTAAGCAGTTTTTCATTGACAGAGAGAACTGGAATTATTAAAGGGAAGAGACAGCTTGTTTAAAGAACTCTTACCAGCACAACCACAGGACTCTCTGCTTCCACTTCACAAGGACCTGCATCCTTGCCCTTCTGCGGAGATTCTACAGTAAGCTCTTTCTTAGGATTTCTGTTTGTTCTTGCCTGCATTCTTTCATTGAAAATACAGACAGCAGCAAAACTGTATGCTTTTTGGCATCAAAGTAATCGACATGCCAGTGATCCAGTGAAAACAAAAGCTTTTTCCCTGGCACAAGCAGCACAAAGTACAAACTAGTCTAACTTCTCAGCTGCAGTTTGCTAAATCTGTTATGGTGGGAATGCATGACAGACAAAGGCCAGCCCCTAAGCATGCTGTATTCCTCTGGGGAGGGAAAAGGGAAAAAAAAAGGTGGATCCATTCTAATGCCTTAAGGTTGTGAGTCAAACACAAAAGAGAATGTACATATCTAAAATTACCATGTAAAACAGGCTGAGCCTTTTACAGCATGTAGAAAATCAAGGCTTTAATAATTTAAAATATTTTTAATTTAAGAATTAGTCACTTATTGACAACTGTGTCTCTTTAGAAGTATAAAACCCTAAGTATTGTGGTTCTTAAATATTTTTGCATTAATGTCACTTACTCGGGTGCTATTAACAACCAGCCAATAACCAAGGACATTCTCCATGATCAATGCCCTGAACTGATACATTGCTCCTTTTTGGGTGTAGGGTGGGCATGACCTTTTTATCTTAGTGCTAAATCCATATTAAAAGTTTCACTTAACACCAAATTGCCTTCACAGTAAAAATCTTACATAGTCTACAAAGATGCTAACTTGAAATAAAATTCAAAAACCACCTTAATACCTTTAACCCTTTGGCACTTAACTCTTCAACTACCAGTACCCCTCTGCCTCTTCGCTCTCTTCAGCCAGTTAGCTCACTGCTGTATTGCACATTATTTGTGCTCATTACTCACTCCTCACAACCCTTCAACACTGTAGGCATCCATCACTGATCAGCATCCAAAATCACAGAGAAGACAATGCAACAAAATCTTCACACATTTTAAGAGAAGACACTTGAGGGAACCTCGGTCCTGCAGCCACGAAGACCATCCAGCCATCACTCACTGCCTTTGGCTAGTACAGAACCCTGCAGGATGTCTCCCTTGTCTTATGAACGCTTTGCACAAGTGTCTCTTGGCCTCCAGATATCTAGGCTATAACAGTGCTCAGCGGTTGCTATCTTCATTCCTGTCCTTAATTACAACACAAACTCAAGTCATGCTTCAACTTTGCTTTTTTGACCCAACTACTCTCTTACTATACCACTGCTTACAGACACTGTTCAGCACACACATACAGTGGTAAAATAAGAAGCAGCAATTTTTTTGGAATCATTTCTGTGCAATTGCAAAGCAATTTTGTATGCATCCTACCTGACATTTTTGGAATTTTTAAGGTTTGACTACTCCAACTTCCCCACCCAGTAGTTTTAGCATATGCTAGATTCCCCATGAAAAAAAAAGTGAACTGTGATGAGCAGTTTTTTCCAGGTTTTGAGAGGAATATTTTGGTTTTCCCTTTGTTTTTAATACTAATGAGTTGCAACCTCAGTAGCTGTACTTACCAACCAAAAATACATCTGAGAGAAAATTCAACTCCCCAGAGAAGCACATCCCTATTTTAAACACTCTGTCCAGTAAGGAACCAGACAGCTGTGGAAAGTAAGCCACCACCTTCATTCAACTCTCAATTCTCTCAGGACAGTTAGTTATCTCACTTCAATATAACTCACATCCTAAATTTAACTTGGCATGAACTTTTATCTGTTCTCTAATAGAAGAGAAAGTCACCTTAAACTGCAGAAAGCAGATGAAGTTGTGGAGAAGCACAAATATCCTCCTCTATTGCCAGTATTTTTAAGAAGGCACAACTTCAGGCAAGGTTTCTTATTCTTCAAACCTAACGTAAGATGTTGATATCCCCTTCTCTCCACTCTCACACTTGCACAACATGCTATTTCAGCCTGCACTCCTGAAATTGAGCCTGAGTTTGCCCATCCCATCCACAATGCAAGTACATTTCTAAAGAGTGGACAGAAAGAAATAATAACATTTTAGTTCAGACAATAATGATTTATTATATTTCTGTCTTTTTCTCCAGGAAATACAAGTTCAATCTATGTACTTTTTAAGCTGCCTCTCTCATACTGAGACACCAAACTCCAGAGAATAGTACTTTATGAAGCTTCATTAAGAGTTAAGAAGGAAACCAGCAGTTTAGTCAAATTTACAAAACAGATCTTCCTGTGTAAAGCAAGGTAGACAATAGTTCAAGAACATTTAGTTACACTTTTTATTTTGCACCAGCCCCTTTTGTTTTCAGAGAACGGAAGCACAGAACAGCTTAGACTAAATTACACCATTACTTGAGGATGCAGCTGCCAAACAGGAATTTGTTTCATTGAGATGGTCTGCAATTATACTTAACTGCAACTAGAAATGCACAACCTTATTATGCAAAAGGCATTTGTGAACACACTAATAAAGACTTAGAAATTATATACATTTTAAATAGTATTTCTTCTCCTTAATTTAACAAAGGATTCTTCTTCTAAATGGCAACATTATTTTATCCTGGTCAGGTACTTCTCTTGAATGCATCTGGACTACTTTAATTCATATTCATATTTAATTCATAGTATAAATGTGATTTTCTTTCCTTGCCATTCTTCCTATTCTTCTCTAAACATGATGAGGAACAAAAGAAAGCCAACAGGCTAACATTTTTATAACATCAGTTTAAAGATATAGATATTTTTCCTTACTGAATAACAAATGTAATTTCTAGCTTGCATTTCATTAACATGGCTATACCATTAGAAGAGGTTCTTTTATTTAACAAAAACAGAAGAGTGAGGCAGTACCTCTGGAACTGTATCCTGCATGAAATAGACCTTAACTGCCAAATTGATGCGTACTTCCAACATTTATTTTCTGCTGAGGACTTAGTGATTACCTCAAGAATTTAATTAATTTAAAAATACTTAGGGGGAAAAACAAACAAACAAAAAACCATGGCAAAAATATCAAAGCAAACCAAACAAACAAAATCCCAAGAGATATTGCTTATCCAGGCATCACACAGTCAAAAGACTTAAGCTACTTTAATAAAGTAGTGTATTGAAACAATTTACCAATAACACATTAAGATTCAGAAAGTGAAAGATGAACACCAGAACTTTAAGACATGATGAAAATTATCATCTTGTTACATGACCTGTAGTTTTAACCTCCTTAACTGCAATTAAAAAAAAAAAAAAAAAGAGTAACAAAAAAGTACTCAATTTGTTGCATCAATCAGTTACCTCAATAAAGATCAACAGAAAATCCAGGAAAACACACAAAAAATGTCTCTGTACAAAAGTTGACTGTATTTCCAACACGATTCCCAAAACTGTGGCAAATTACTAGCTAGAGACCTATCTGCAAAATAACTCACATTATTATGGAAACAATGCAATTCATCTTTTTACAAACATGGTGGCTTGATGGACTTCACATGGTACTTTTAAAAACAGTAGTTTTCATACCACTTCCAACAGCCAAATATTTGGCTCCCTTCTTGCATCATATACTCCTAAGGAACAGCCTAAGTAATTACAAAATTACCTAGGTTCTCAGGATTACAAAGTTCTCAGTATTTCTGGCATACCCCAGTGATTCATCCAGCCAATTTGCTGCCCAAAGGACAAGTTCCTCACATGGACTCTTATTCTTTCAAATCACTTTTTCCTTTAAGAACTTACTTAGCTAATGCACAATATCACATAATAAAAAGTGAATGATGGTAAGGGAACAGGCAGCATATGAGAATGGAAGATAAGATGACTACCCAGCCTCCCTGTAGGAACAACCTAAAATCTGAGTAGTTGGGTTTAATGGCTCTTCTTTTGCTTCAAGTCCTACTTAAAGTCTGCATCAAGATCACTAAACCTACTACCTGTAATTACAGCCATCAAACTTGCCTCTGTAAGCTTTTCTAGGGAAAGAACTGTCCTTAACCTGGAGCAGCTGGTGGGGGGGGGAGCAAGAGTAGAGGAATAATATTACTGTAGGTATGCATGTCCTGTATATTGGAAAACAGAAGGATTTGATATTATTTACTAAAACCCTACACCTGTTCTCTACTCCTTTGTGGCTTTAAATTTCCTGGCAACTCACAGAATCTCTCAAAAAGTAATTAAAAAATGAGAAGCATGGATAACTGGAGGGGGTTGATGCTTTGTTTTGTTAGAGCTTTGGGCGTTGGGATTTTTGGTTGGTTAGTTTTTGGTTCGGGCTGGATTTTTAAGGCAGTAGGTCATCTGAAAATACAGACCCACCTTAGCGGAATGACAAGGACATTAAAAGCCAGTACTTCTTGCTCTCATCTGTATTAGTACAAGATATTCCAGCACTGCCCTCCCACACTTGGCAGCCTGCCTTGCAGCTGTATTCAAGGTTAACATTTCACAAGTCAGTGGAAGATTCAGTGTTGCAGCTATACATATCTTAATGCTGCCAAGTTTCATAAGTGACCAACAGATACGTGCTTCCCTGGAAGAACATATTCACAAGTTCAAGTGAAAGCCTGATAGCAGATGGAATGCAGCATGCAAGTCACCTGGCAATTCCCTGCCATCCACTCTACACTCAGATGAAACAAAAAGTCATACAAAACTCAGTTAGGAAGACTCCTTCTATGGCAAACACTGCAAATGTGTAATTTGCAGTCCCACCAATAAGGAGAACATTCTTGGTTGGAAACAGAGATGAAAAAAGAAAATGCATAAGACACAGATATGAGTGTGCTACATACTATGCAACTTTTCATGTTCACTTTCTTTGGTAAAGCAAGAAAGAAGCCTATTTTGTAACAGGGAGAACAACAACCCCTCTTTGCAGAGGTATCTGTAAATCAGTATAAATGATACATTCTTAAATTTTGCATTGCAGGTAAAATTACTCTCTAAACATTATTTCTAAGGAGAGAGTTAAGTAGCCTGGATAGGACAGAGATGCTGAAATACTGCACAGAAGAGATCTCGATCATGAGTAGGTTGCATTGATGAAAAAAGGTAACACCAATGTACAGGTCTTGTAGTACCACTCAAGAAGCTGGAATAAAAAACCTTTCTTTTAGTAGCAGTATAAAGTTAAAGGATTCTCCCAGTGAGCGTCTCTATTGGATCCATAGTGATTCTGCACACTGCATTTTTTAAAAGCTTTATTTCACAGAATAAAAATTTGGCTAAAGTTGTTAACACAAACATGGCATATCTCATTATTTCTCAAGTACACAGATTATCTGACACACAAGATACAGTACCTTAGTTTGGACACTCTTACATTGTGACAAATAAAAACCAAAACAAGTGTAAAATCACAGCAGAGCTAAACAAAATGCAGATTAAATTTTGTCCATGTCACATATTTGCATAGTACTATATATGAGGTATCAACTTGTGATGCAATAAATTTCATACTATTGATGCCCTAGGTTTTAACTTTCATATTTTTCAAATCCTGTACTGCCTAGTGTGTAACTCTGAAGTTTCTTGTAGCTTGTTCACTTCTGCTCTCTCGTGCTAGGTAGACATAACAAAGCCTCTCCGGGCCTGCTCTCCAAGGACACCCAGACCATCCTATGCCCAAAAAGTATAAGCCAAAAGCTTCTAAAAGGGGGGCAAGCTTGGGGAAATTACATCATTAACTGAAGCTTTAATTGGAGAATTTGTGCTGATATGCAAATGAACCAAACCTATAAAAGTATGAAGAACTCATGACCTGTCGTCCATCTTGGGGTCCATCTTGGCAGTAGCCTCTGACTCCCCAGGGTGTACCTTTGAAGGCCTTTCAAATAAATACCTACCTTTATTCCCTTACTCCTGTCTAGTCTCTGTTTTTAGGTTGCCTCTCAAGGCATCACCATCTTAGTAGGCATGTATCTGTTTTCAGGGAAAACCTGACTTCCTTAAGGTCACAGGGGAAAAAAAAAAAGAAAACAAATTGGTAGAATTTAGTATAGGAGACTTCAAGATTAAAACTGCACTTCCAAATTAGCTATGGTTCTGACATATCTCCATATAGACAGGACAGACACAAGGAGACTGACTGTGAGAACAGTATTGGACCAAAGATGGCTTTTTTCTTAACTGGACAGGACCTTATGACTATTAGAAACTAAGAGGATAGAACAGACACACAAAAAGTGAATCAAACCCCCAAGTCTGAAGATCTCTCAAATGGAAGTGGTTCTGTGCCAACCAAGCCTGAGGGGGAACTCTTCCCACTGTGTAGCACCAATCTTACATGACTTTTTCCAGGAACAATTTGCTCCTAGAGGAGAATGTTAATTCACCTCTCTCATTGGACTGAAGTAAGAGTACACTTTTGTTTGCCCCTCAACTGAAATACAAAAGTGTCTTGGACTTCACACTGGAGAGTTTTAAGAAACAAGAACACTGGAAGAGTTAGCAGGTGGCTCCCAGCTTTGGGTCTTCAGCACAAGACCCACCTGTTGAGTGGGTCCAGAGTAGGGTCACAGTGCTGAACCACCTCTCCTCTGACAGGCTTGGAGAATTGGGATTGCTCAGCCTGGAGAAAAGAAGGCCCCGGGGAGACCTTAGAGCAGCTTTCCAGTACCTAAAAGTGGCCGATGATAGAGCTGGAGAGGGACTTTTTACAAGAGCCTGTAGTGATAGGACAAAGGAGAATGCGCTTTATATTGAAGGAGGGTTGGTTTAGATGAGATATTAGGAAGAAATTCACTAATGTGAGGGTGGTGGTGAGGCACTGGCACAGGTTGCCCAGACAAGTTGTGGATGCTCCACTCCTGGAGGTGTTCAAGGCTGGGTTGGATGGGCCTCTGAATAACCTGGCCTAGTGGAAGGTGTCCCTGCCCAGGGCAGGGGGGTTGGAACTAGATGATCTTTAAGGCCCCTTCCAACCGAAACAATTCCGTAAGTCTATGATTTACTTTAATTGCATTTAATTTCATGAAGAATAGGGTACCTGCATCTGTAGATGACTCAAATGAGCACTTCAGGCTATTTCTAAAGGAAGTGGATAAAAGTACTGAGAAAGAGGAGCAGAGAAGTCAACTCCTTTGCATGTGCTCATTAAGTCTAGACTCCAGTCTTAAATGCCCTACCCATGCAGCTTCTCCACCACAGAAGTCTTCTCACTCCTTAAGACCATACAAAATTTTATGGAGGGGAGGGTTCAGGAGTTTTTTTAATGGCATTTAAGTTTTTTGGGTGGTTTGGGGTTTTTTTGTTTGGTTTTTTTTGTTTGGGTTTGTAGGTTTTTTTTGTTGTTTGATAGGGTTGTGTTGTTCTTTGGGGTTTTTTTAGCTCCAGACATTTTGATTTCTTTCAGCACAAGATATCCTGCTCCCCCAAGATTCCCTGCTGCTACATTCGAAGGGAACATGTTTCCCACCTGGCTGTAAACTGGTTCCATACTTTTGGGTTGGATATCTTTCTGTGCCAGTCCAACCTATACTGTCATAGATGAACAATGGTTTATGCATGTACACTTGAGCAACTATCCTGATTTTATCCCCAGGCCTAAAGACATTTTTCCTGAAGATAAAATGCTTAATCTTATCTTCTGCATGCCAGTGCACTCAGTGCCTGAGAGCCTGGTTCTCATAGTCCTCTCATGCATCTTTCAAAGACGTGTACTTGATGTAGGTACTACGCACTTGGTGAATATGTGCTGCAATTTCCCCTGCTGAGAGGGCAGAGGGATATAAGGAGATGGACATTCGAGTATTCTTCCCATAGGAATCTAATCAAAACAAAAGAAGTCTACAGAAACCGTCGGGAGATTCAGCCAAAACTACAAGTCAGCACATCAGACGCCAGGTTTTTATTCAGCCAGAGCAGTAAGATGAAAGGAGTTAAAAGAAGTGCTCTAATTCAAGTGACCCATGAAAAAAACCCCATGCAACAGTTAGATGCTGTACTTATACATATCTGTTTTTTCCTTATTAAGAGGCCTAATGAAGCCTAATGCTCCCGTTGCTGATGAATAAAAGCCACTCATAATACAGGTACAAGTTGAAGCAAGTTATGAGAGTGTAACAACAGACTAACCCATACAAATTGTCAGCACACCATTACAGAATTGCTGCACAAGCTGTTTAAGCATATTAAAATAAAACAACTTCCACTTACTCAGCACAATTTCTTCCTTAGAACTCTCTCCTTTATATATTTCTACTTTATTTCTACTAGACTTTCTACCTCATACAAACAAGTTGATATTAATTTGCAAATTCAGACAGCAAGAACACATCTAAGCTATTTAAGGCTTTAAGGTTTATTTAAAACACAACACATGTTAAATTAAGGAGACTCTTTTAAAAAAAATTATACATATGTAGTTTACTTTGAAATCAAAATATCTGCAACTTGAATGTCTTCTATGGAGTTATTTCCAGAATGATGTAGCTCACTGCTGTCATTAGTCAATCTTCCCACATGCCCAGACTTTGGTATATCTTAAAGATGTCACAGTTTATTAATAAACCAAATGACTCATGAGCAGCATAGGAAAAGCAGTCACCAAAAAACTCAGGAACACCTAGTGATGACACTGCTATCAAGTCAACTGGTGACACAGACTAAGAAACTACAGCTACTAAAATGTAGCAGGCTCTGTTTCCAGCCAATACCTAAATCTACCCTATTAAAAGCTGCACATGTACTATTTCAAAATGCCCCGCATTCCTCCTCTGAAATTGTGTAAGCACAGTTTAAGTATCAGATATTTTCCATATCAGACACAATAAATGTAAAGACTACTTAAAATTATTAGGCCCCATCTTGCACAAGCTACAGCTATCATACTACCTTAGGTAGGTTTACCAAACTACAAGGCTCTAAAGCTTAACGAGAGAAACGGCAGCGCCGAATAGGCCATTAGAAGCAAACTGAGCAGAAAGCATTTCAAGCATGGAAAAAAAAGGAGTTGTTTTCTGCAATTTTCAGACAAATATATAATAAAAAAGTTAATGTCCTTCAGCCCAGTCTGTCTCCCTTCAGAATTTTCTAATTCTTCCATAGGTGCTGGTGGCACACTCAGCCCAGCTTCCTTCATCACTGAATACTTCAAGTGGCTTGTTAGCAAACCTCAAACTTTTTAAATGTTGCTAGTTCTATTATCACCACATCATTCGCCCTTGCTCATTTTCCACCTTTGTCAACCACCCAAAACAGTTGTTTAGGATCTAACTTGTACATTAACATTTGACTCTGAGATAATGATTGCTTATACAGTGATAACAAAAAAAAAAAAAAAAAAAAAAAAAAAAAAAGGAATTTGAATAGAAAAAGAAATAACATGTAATATCATTCTGAAAATAAATCTTAAAAAAAACACAGGAAAATTAAGACAAACTAAGTAAAGTAGATAAGCATACAAGCTAGTATTCTGAAACTACATCCTTCAACTTACTACAAAATTAAGCACATTAAAATGTTTTCTCAACATTTGCCAAAAATAAATATGCCCAAGATGGGCATTTGGGGGAAATATAATTTCATTATTTTTGATGCAACTTTTAACAGCATCTCAAACTAAATTTATAATCTTTTATTAAAATGAAGATGCTTATCCATGTGGACCTAAGACCCTACGAGATCCTGTGTTCTAGCAATACAAAGTTATAGGTTAGAAATGTTCCTGAAGCTAAGATACAGCATTTTCATTGCAAGTTTGAATGACATGAAATGGACAAAAATAAACTGTACTCCTGAGAAGACATTCATATAGGGGCTTTATCTTTCCTTTAAGCAATCAGAAGAGCAGGCCCTCTTAAGATAAAACTGTAATTAGATTTAACTAGACTTTAGATTTAACCTCCTGACATCTGGGTTAAAGGGTAAATAAGAAGAACATGCTAAATCAACTGCCTCTGCCTCCTTACTTTCTTCTCAGAAGAGGTGATTTTTCCTTAAAGGGAGCTACTTCCTGAGAGTTTCCTATTCACAGGTTTTCAACACTGATTTTACAAGAGGATCAATGTACTGGTAAATTAAAGAACTCCCTGAAATTCACCAATGTTTTGACAATAGCTCTGCATCAGGAGATATTTGATCCAAAGTGGCTAAATAGACCTGATAGCAGGTACAGACAAATAGGCTAAGCTAAGACATTGCAGCTCAGATACATGTTACAACACAGACAAAGAGGTGAAACCACACACCCACTTGCATCTGTTGCAACAGTCACCAAAATAAAAAACAACACAAGCAAGTGATACCGCTTTTAGTGTCACTCTTTCGGTCTTGGCCATGCAGGTTCTCTTCAGAGATGAGATACCTGGAGCCTTCACCTCAGTGTACAGCTTCTCTAGTGAGGAGCGACATAATTTCGCCCCCTGAAAGCCACCACTTTGGAAGGGAAAGAGCTAGATAAGCTAGCTTTAATAGCAAAGAGTACAGACATCATATAATTTAAGAGATATAAGTTTTATATACTTCTACGAGTTCCATAAAATCACTTGTCACTGTTGCCAGGATTGCGGTATCTTTCTTTCCCCTTCTTCCCATCCTTCAGAGAACCCCATTTTCCACTCTTCAGGGGTGTCGGTAGCAACTGCTCCCCAGCCTCAGACAACACCTAAGAAAGCAATAGCCAGTGCCAGCTCTGATTATCAAGAGCATGACCTTTAAACAAAGCCTGTTTTTTTCTTGTAAAACTCTGACTTTTATTCTTATGGATTTCACTGGTCCAGTACAATGAACAGGAAGTCATGCTGACCCCTTGATTCCACATATTCCTCCATACTAACCTTCAGGTATTTTTCCCAGGAAAATATCTTATCTTGATCCACTACTTCCAGTTAAACCAAGTTAACAAAGCCATACAGACAAATTTTAAAAAATAGTATCATTACTTAAAAGCATCTAGACATCTTGGAGTTGAAAAAAATCCAACCCCCTAAGAGACAGATGTGGAACTTCAGTTGCAAATGGCAGGTGAAGCATATTTTGAGCTTAATCTTGCCGGTTTGTACCAATTCTGTAGGACTAAATTAAAGAAAAATTATTACTGGAACAGTACCATGTGAAACAAAGTAGAAAAATATACAAAAAATGTCACTGTGTTCTCCAAGTTACATTAATTCATATTACATTTAAAAAAAAAGGAAGTATTTCTTCATTCACTCGCCTAACTATACGTAGAAGTCCAGGCCAGTAAGGGTGTTAGGTCTTAAATTCAATGGGTTACAAAAGTTACTTAAAGTGTTCATTACACAGAATTTAACAAATTTCTAGCAATCTTCTGTATGAGGCTAACTTAAAAATTGCTAACAGTGTAAAAAGTCCCCTAATACCCAGAGGAAGCCATTTTATTTTTAATATCAAACCATATTAAGCAAATGCAATACTATCATGAAGGGTAATATACATACTACAAGTTATTTTAAGCATGAAGACAGCTCAGATTATTCTGTGTTCTTTCCTCGAAGCTTGTGTGTGTATCCATGTATAGAAATACACATATATCCGTGCACACATATACACGTGTATATACATAGATACACACATATGTGCAACCACACACCTTTTTTCCCCTTATATTTCAGTTCAGCAAAAAAGGGGCCTGAGCAGCACAAAGGCAACAAAGCTTTGTGAAATTTCTAGAGAGTTTCCATAGCTGCAATTGCACAGCATGGGTAGCCAGCAAGATACAAGCTTGTCAAAATCTGTCCAGCTATTTCAGTGTACCACACCCCTCTTATCCCAACTACCAAGCCAGTGACAAAGCAATTAGCAAGTAAACTCAAATTGTTTTAAATTAATATGTAAATCCTTAACTAGTCCAATTGTGAAGCAAGCTGTGCACATTAGTTAGCTCCTCCAATTCCACCCCCTCAAGCCTAAATGTAATACACCTGACGCACAAACACGTCATTAACCTGGGGGGTAACAAAGACCACAGTCTCACTTTAAAGCCTGGCTTCTTTACATCAGGAAACACCTAAAAAGCCTTTGAGAGCAAAGCAGGTTCAGGAAACAGTTATTGCTCCCCTGAACCATTTTTTTTTCTTCTAGAATGCTCCTGTATCCCTTTCAGTAAGTTAAACAGAAATAGAACAGTTAAACAGTTTCAGAGGAAAAAAACCACACTCAAATCCACAAGAAAAAAAAAACCTTAAATGCTGGCTTACTGTTTCCTCAACAATGCCTTCCTTAGTTTTTTCAAATAACATAATCATCAGTTGCTCCTCAGCCAAAGTGCCAAATACATTCCAAGAGTATGTTTAGAAAGATCTAACAGCAGACAATCTTCTAAAACAATTACAGAGTGGAAACTCTTCAGAGCTATCAATACAAATCTAAATGATAAAAGGAATATGAATCTTAAGCTTTAACACTACAGCTGCATGCACACATACATAACATGCCACATACATGCACTAACATCCTACAATATCAGGACAAGATATATATCCATGCCTGTACATAGCAGATGTTAAATAAACATGCTATTCTGTTTTTAGTTTAGCTTTCAATTAGCAGATAAAATTATTAATGAAACAAGTTTTATTTACCAGGAATGAATGAATCAATATTTCTGAATCTTCATCTGGCAAGCTGAATGCTGTGTATTCAAGGGCATTGTTTTCCCCTTGCTGTTTGCATATATAACCACAGTTTCTCTCAAAAACTGTACGAATGCCTTTAAACAAAATCACACTTGTCGTGCAACCCATTCCCAATCTGTTGAATTTTGCATTTCTAGCAGCCCTGATCGCATTTGCAGAATGTCTTCTTCCGTTGCTCGACTCGAGTAATTTTCCTGTGCTTTGCAGAAATATTTCTTTGTACAATCCTCATTATGTCCCACATTTAGTATGTTCCTTGACTAGAAACCATCAGCTACTGAAATGTAATCCTATTTGCTTAAGCCAAACACTGCCAAAAATCCAGCCGCTGAAGACAAAAAATCAGAGGGCGATGAAAAGCAAAGGATACCTCAGCTGTAGAAGATAGGAGGCTTTCAGCATGTGCTGTACTCCACCACAGAGATGAAAAGATATTCCAAGGGGTTATGGAAAGAGCTCCTATATTCAGAGATCCTTAGAACATAATCAAAGATGAAAGGAAACTGCAAAGATACTGCTGCAGTTTCTGCTGCCAGCCACAAAGAATCCTCTGCTGCTGCAAGAAAGCAGTCTCCCAGAATGCTTAGCACAGAGTTCGTACTGGCAAACACTTCTTTACTTGACCTATATGTGCTTTTTAATGTCTGAAACAAAAAGCTTCAATATAAAAACCTGAAAATATGAGGGGGAAGTTCTTAAATCACTGCTGCTATGGAAAGAAAACAGCATGCTACATACACTTTCTTCAATCAAATCTGTATGTCAGAGCATGCTATTATCAGTTCAAGCAAACCACAAGGGAGCTGAAGACTGTCTTCACTTTTCCCTTTCTTTCTTGCATACAAAGTGATCCATCGATTCCCACCAAAACTGAATTTATTAGTCCTTGATTGCAAATAGTCAATAGCCATAAAGGAAAAGGAAAAAAAAAAAGGAAAAAAAAAAGAAAAAAAAAATACTATCTAGTTCAGACCAACATCCACCTCTACACCAAAAATATAGAATGAAATTTAAAATACATGCATTTCTCAGTTTTATGGTGACTCACACCTGTACTGACTGAATTTATTGCTACAGGACTCTACTTCACATACTGCACTGGTATCTGTCGTACAAGTACATAAATATCTTTAACAGACACTGAGAAGAGATGTTAAATTTTTAGCACTACTCTTAAAGGCAAGCAATTTTCAAGAAATTACTGTCCCAATCCACACCACAAGAGTACCATATCACCCCGTCAGAGATTGCTGGTAACTCTTATATTCCTGCTAAACTGAAAGTATTGAGATGTATTTACTTATTTACTTACAAAATTGTAGAACTGGATGAAAAAGTAATCTTACAAAATCAAAACTGTTGCAGTGGAGTTAAAACAAGCTAAATTAAAAGCATGGAAGGGAGGGAATAAACAGATTCAAGATGTCAGCTACAGATTTGCCCCCATGCAAATTTTCTTCTCAAGGAAATATTTGCAAGCTATAATGATACATTTACAAGAAATATTTCAGACTTATTAGCATTTTTCCCTAACATCTGCCTAGTTAATATATGTCAATATGCTTCTCATTACATTTCTAACCTAAATACAACATAATAACATGCAGACACATCAATAAAAAAACCCAAAAACCCAGCAATATTTGACAGTGATCCAAGTAGTTCCTGTCAGTCCCATATTCACAAAAGCAGAAGTTAGACCATTTCTCGTATTGTAAGAAATACCAATTGTTTTAAGGCAGTTCTGCTAATAATGAACAGCTTTTTGATGAGGGAGAACAAAGAAGGTCATGGTGAAGAATTTGGCATAAATTCTACTATGAAGGACAGAGATACTTCGTACATAACCATGAACCTTGCAGAGCAACGTCTCCCTACCTATCCTACCCTCTTTGAAAAGAAGAAGTAGGTCAATGAGGGAAATGCAGTGCTCCATTCACTAAGGCTGGATAAAGACATCCTTGCAAACATGCAAGGGAAAACAGTCCTGGGAATTGCCACAGAAGGCACTCCCCAAAAATACATTCAAGTTAACTGTTTCTAGTGCAGAAGCCCCCTTCACTCCCATCTGAAATGTAGGATTACAGAGACCTGACAAAGTTCAGGTGACAAACACAATATCAAAAGTTAAGAGATCATGAAAAGGAAGCACTGTTTAGAGGGGTTTCCATGCAATTTCAAAGATTTCATAATAGCAAATGCCTCTAGCAAAAAAAAGAAGAAGTAGCTTATGCCTTAAGAGAGTATGAGAAAAACACGTCAGTTAACAAGAAGTTATCATGTACTAGACAGTTCTTTCAAATGTCTAGAAAATTACCTTACTTGTAAAATACTAGGTAGGTTGCCGAGAAACAGGAAGACAAAAAAATTTAATTTGGAAAGACAAACGTGACAGAACTATATTCTAAGTCAAGTTGGAAACAACCCTGGGAGGTGTTCTAATTCAAAACCAATTAAGAGAAAATTTAATTCCAACTATATCTTGAATAAATTTAGCATCATGTTTCTACAGTATTTTAGAAACAGCAACTGAAACTGACATGGAGCAACACAATGGTAACACAAATGACATGAAAAACATCCTCATTACAGTCTACAATTTCCTCATGAGGGGAAGAGGAGAGGCAGACACTGATCTCTTCTCTGTGGTGCCCAGTAACAGGACTCAAGGGAATGGCCTGAAGTTGTGTCAGCGGAGGTTTGGGTTGGATATTGGAAAAAGGTTTTTCACCCCAGAGGGTGCTTGGGCACTGGAACAGGCTCCCCAGGGAAGTGGTCGCAGCACCAGGCCTGAGAGAGTTCAAGAAGCATTTGGGGAATACTCTCAGGCACATGGTGTGATTTTTGGGAATGGTCCTGTGCAGGGCTGGGAGTCAGACTTGATGATCCTTACAGGCCCTGTCCAACTCAGCTTATTCTGTGATTCTGTAGTTCCAAATAGAGCTTGAAAGGGAAATAATTACGGGGACATCAGGGGTGGGAAGAAGCCACAGGGAGGAGGAGAAATCTGAATAGTATACAATGCAGTCTGCCAACAAACAGAAGTTTTATTAATTTTGTGCGAAGTGGAAGTTTCCAGCTTCATTAAGGAGATTCCTCGAATTGCAATGAGCAACCACAGAAGCAGTGACCATCCAGGCAGCAGTGTGACACAATGTGATATTATTCACTTCAGTATCACATCTCAAAGTGAAACAGTGTTGTGATTTAGTAATGGTATTCCCCAATTCCATGTTCCCACTGAAACACTCCAAACCGTGAGCTGCTCATTCACTGCCCCCTTCCCTTCTGCTAAGTGGGTGGCTGGAGAAGAGAACTGGAGGCATAAAGGTAAAGATCACAGGCTGAGATAAGAACAATTTACTGGAAATTACAGCAATTAAATAAGAAAATAGTAACAGCCACGATACTAATAAATAAAAGTGTACAAGAATCACATGATTGCTCAGCACATGCACCCAGTAATACCTGAACCACTGCCACACTACCCCCACTGCAAGAGACCCCTTCCCCTGACCCTGAAAAATGATGTAAGGTGGTATAGAATAACCTCTGGGAACCAGCCACGCCCCCTCCTGGTTAATGCAAATATTAACCTTATCCTGGCCAGAACCAGGACAAACAGGAGGCGGGAAAAATTCTTAAAAAGTCTTAATCCAATGGTAAAAAAACCAAAGCAGAACAAATCAATATATGAACAAACCCACACTGTATACATGAGCAGCAAGCTGTGAATTGCAAACTGCTTTTAGCTGAGCCTGGGTTATGGAAAGGTCTTTTTCCATAAGGCAGAGAGTGAAGAGGAGGGACATAAGGCTATAAGGAGAAGACAACACTAATGCCTGTCTTTTCTATGAAAAAGGGCCTGCACCAGAAAGTATGCAGACTTACAAGCTATTTGCATCAGCCAAACCACCCATTTATATGGGGAGCAACAAGCTCCTCCCTGCTATATACTATATTCAATCTGTACTGACTGCACCATTAGGACAAAAAAATTAATTAGCTGTGTTAGCTCCAGATTGTTCAGAATCATGTATTTTTGAGACATGGTCTTTTGGAAAAGTAATAAAGAAGCTCTAGTTTCCTTCCAAAAACCAAAATTGCTTTAAGGGTCTAACCACTCCTCTGATTACAGTAAATTACTAATAACCACTTCGCACTTGGGAACCGGAGGATTTCAAATCAACATGTTAAGCAGCCCTTTGACAACCAAATGAGTTCCAAGAAGCATAATGACCAGGTACAAATTAAATGTGTGTTAGCAATCAGACAGTTCTAAACAATGTTTACAAGTTTCCATTTGAAAATGTTTAACATATATGAAGGTTAGGGAATCAACCTGGGTTGATATAAAATCTTCAGCTCATCCTGTAAAATTCTCACTATCAAAATGAGACCTTAGAGGCTCTTAGACAGAAAATGAACAGTTAAGATGATAGAGATCAAACTAGGGAGACCTTCCAGTTGAATGTGTTACTACAAAACACACTTCTGTCTTCAGAACAGCCACTGCTAAAGAAAACACTTCATAGAGATACAGGCCCATATCTGCAAGAGAACATACTTTAGGCAGAATTCAAGCACCCAAGTCCACATAAAATATCCTTAAGAGCCACAAAAAATATCCTTAATCTCTTGAGATATTAGAAGTAGGTACTTACATTTTTACCTACAAAGTTGTCCATGACATTTAAAATGCCCAAACTGATGCCATCTTGACACGACTGAACATCTGGCTCCTTAGAGATCTTACCCCATCCTGACTGAATTCCGCTTTCCACAAAACATGACAGTGTTTGTAGGTGGAGCACTACCTCTCATCTGGCAGTTGCCTGTATATTGGCTCAGAACACTAGAGATGGGTCCCTAAAGCCCCCTCAGTCCAGAGATTAACATCACTTGGTATTCTTTGTAGTGCCTTAACAATCCAGTGACAGTATTTCAAAGGCAACATACTTGCTTCTGCCTGAAAAAGCTGTGCTGCAGGAAGGAACTGAAGATCCAATAGCCCTGCAAGAGTAAAAAGAAGTGTATGTAAAAGAGTTCATACTTAATAGGAGTGTTCATAGAGGACCAGAAAGTTCAGGTTCTGGTTCCTGTTGCAAAAACTGTTTCTGCAATGATTGCACACGCAGATTTCATAGAAGAGTTCTACCAGGTAATTCTCTTCAAGAACTAATGTTTCTTCAGAAAGAAGAAACTATGCTGAAAGTTTCTTTGTGGCCACAACAGTGAGTTTTATTTTGTCTTAAAATTCTTAAGCACTTGACTTGTCAAAACTAGTGCAGAGCATGTGTTTGAATATGGATTCTTGTTAGGAACCCTCATGTTTGCTCTCCAAAATGGTGAGGAGGATATGGAAAACTACAAGCTGGTCAGATTCACTCCAATCTCCAGGAAAATTATGATGCAAACCCTCCTGGAAGCAATTTCCTGACATACAAAGAACGAGAGATATATATCAGTTCCAAGTAGATCATATGGATTCACCAGGGAAGAATTATGCCTGACCAGCCTGTTTGTCTTCTGTGATGGGATGGTTGGCTCTGTGGACTAGGAGATAGCAATGGACACTGAATACTGTTGGTAAAAGAATGCTTCTGACACAGTCTCCCACAGCATCCTTGTACCCCAATTAGCTAGATGTGGTCTGCATGAGTGGATAAGGATGACATCCTGTTGAACAGCGAGTTGAACATGCTGAGCAGGCTTCTCAGTGCAAGAAAGATAGTGACATATTGGACTGAGTCTAATGGAGGGCCATCATGGTGTTTCATGTTGAGAAAAATATAAGAGATCTTGCATAGTTCAGCCCTAAGTGAAGGCTAAAAGGAAATCTTATTGCTGTTGCAATACCTAATGGGAAGCTAGAGAGAAGAGTCAGACTGTTCTTGAAGTACAGTCATAGAACAGGAGGAAATGGACACAGAATACTCCATTTGCATAACAGGTTTATTTACCTTTTTTTTAACCATGAAGGTTGACAGCTGCTGGGGTTAAAGTATCTCCATCCTTGTGGATATTAAAACCAGATTGTCACAGTCTCTGAGAACCTGCTCTAACCAGATCTGTTTTGAGAACCTGGATTGCACTAGGTGACTTCCAGAGATTTGCATTTCAGCCAGTGTACTTCCATGATTCTGTGGTGGTACAGTGGATAGCCAGTGAAACAGCGAAAGATAAAAGCTCCAAGAGAATTCCGTCCTTCAGAAGAAAGCCAGTATAGTACCCCAGGAGGTAGTCTTGAGAACAACATGGTTAAATTCCCATGTAATTTTGACTGAGCATCTGGACACTCAACTAGACCCTAGGAAGAGATTTGCATCCAACAGAAACAAAAAACTACCATTAAATTAGAAATAATGAGTATAGCACCAGTCTGAAGACCAGAGACAGTTTATCATTCATACAAGATGCCACTAATGTCAAAGACCACATCAAAAGTTAAAGGTAATGCTTATGAAAACTGGAGCAAGATTTAGTCTGTCCTACCTAGACAAGGTATTTTTTGTGTCTATTATGCCTTTTATATATTTAGAGAAGTGAGGAGGCATAAATGAAGCAACCTAAGAAACACTATTTCAAACCTGACATGGACGTATGTACACATGTGACGTGTTATGTACGCGCTGATGGAGAGGCGCACACAGATTTAAAGCCCTTCTACTTGCAAAATGCTAAATGTCTTAGCTAATAGTTTTAGGTTTCATATTTGAGAGCTGCAGAAAGCTCAGTCTCTCACAGATCCATTCTTACATGAGTAACAATACACTTTGATCCACAGATGAGCACAGATGTATCTGTCAGTTCTGTGCCTTAAGTTCAAACTTAAATATACCTTGAGGGTAGACATACCAAGAACAGCCCAAAGAACTTTGGGAAGTTGTCCAAGCCACTCTAAACTGAATAAATGAGCATTTATTGCTAAGCATGAGACACAGAACACCTACCCCTCTTAACACTGCATGCCATAACATAGGATTTCTGATATTGAAATATGCTCACTGGACTCCATCTAGTGGTCACGTAACCTTCAGCTTTCTGAAGTTGAAGTGATTATTCTGGGTCTTAAGTAACTGATATGATAACCATAACAGAAAATTATTATTACCATTAGAGAGCTACAAACCAAGATGGTAATTATAGGATATTATTTCAGAAACACTGATGAAACCATGCTGGAATAAATAATGGTCAACAATACAAGAGACTAGGAAAAAAAATTAAAATCCAGTATTTTAGCAAGCTTACTGTATTCAGGTAAGAGCAGCAGAAACTTCAGGCTCAGACATCCTTTTTTTACTTTTAATTCATCTAAGAAGGTCATTCAGGTTCAGGTCTATCTCCTTTCTTTTGTTCCGAGCTCTGCCAGGAACAAGTTCCAACTTCCCCTGCAGGAGATGATTTGCTGCCAAAATATTATGCTGGATCTATTGTCCCTTGAACTTTATCAGCAAGACTGTATACAGCAGAATTATTTGATTTTTCTTTCCTATTAGGAACTTCATATTTAATGTGAGGAAAAACAGGATCATGTTGTATGCTCTGGCTGGGAAGAAATTAATGTAACGACCGTATTAAGCCATATAAAATACCAGGCAAATAACTCCAAAGTGATAACAAGCCTGGCAAGCAAGAATCCCAGGACAATTTCTGAAGGAAACTAGAATAGCATCCTTCAAATAATTATGATGTGTGCCATCTATTCATTAACCTGAATGCTCTTTTTAAACTCACTGACGTTTGAGGACCAACACAGATTTAAAATCCCTTTTGGACTAGCAAACAGTGAGAGTGTGGCCTCCTTGAACGTCCCTTAAAGACAAACATACTATTACAATTTTCATGTAAACCACCTACCGAATCAGACAACATGACATTGCACGTATTAGTGCCAGTGCAAGTGGGTGCAAATATGCCTGGCAGAAAGACGTCCAAAATACTTGACAACATCACTGTACTGGGAAAAATGAGACGTGGGCTAGATGAGATCGCTTGCAATCTTGTTTTCACAGAGCTTCAGTTCTGTATCATTCTACTGCCTGGCCATAGTCTCTTACCAACATGGCTACAAACAAGCCTGGAAAGGCATCAAGTGAAGGGCAAGCAGATTCTCTGTCAGAATCAGCACCCTGGTGAAGAACAGTCCTTCTTCTGAAACCAAGGGATATAAAAACCATTATGAAACATTAAAGAACAAAATTGCACAATGGATGGCAACCCTTCCATCACCTTAAAACTCAAGCCTCTTTTCTGAATATTGATACCTACAGTGCTAGCTAGCATTTTCATTTGACTTTTGATTTCTTGACAAACCTGTTAAAATGAGAACAAGAACTATCTTACTGACATTTACCTCTCCGTGGAAAACACCCAGCTCTTTCTGTGGAGCATCTACTTTCTCATTCAGGTATGTTTCAGCACTCCTTTCACCCTATGAAGGGCAGCTGTGCCTTGGGTAACCAGTAAGGTAGCAAGATCATCTATCTCCATGTCGAACACAAGCATCCAAAGGCAGTGGAGGCTCTGGATTTGCAAGCTGAAACCAAATTTTATGTCTATAAACTCAGCCACATTGAATTCCAGGCTCCTGAAATTAACTACAGTTTGGGTGTTATAACAAGTGAAATGTATTACATCCTGCACTGATGTAACCAGATCTTTAAATGCTTTCTCTACTTCAATTATGCAAGCATTATCTATGCTGATTTAAATTCTCCCACTCTTTGTTGGGAGAATAATTTTATAGTAGTCAAAATATAAGCTCCTGTCTTATCTCTGAACTCAACAAGTAACTCCTCCCCACCCACAGAGTACCTGGAAGTACTGAAAACAGTTCAGTCTATGCCTCAAATTTCCAAACCTAGATCAGTATCTGTCAACATGCCATTTCTTTTTAAGTCAATAGCTACACCTGAGTATCAAAAAGCACCCAGAAGTAGACAGAGCAGCAGCTAAGGATTATTTATTTACACTGATGGATCTATATTACAGGCTTCTCTGAACTCTAGAAGCTATGGATCAGCATTACTCCTTCTCAGGTTTGTTGGGACTACATTTATGTGTTCACCTTTCTTGGTTTTTTTTCATTTTGGGTGGTTTGGCATTGTTTCTCTTGTTTTCTTTGGGTCTGGGGAAAAGTTGTGTTTTAAAGCATATTTAGGTAGCTTAGCTCATTTTATGTGAGGTCACTTGATATTTCCACTGCATGAACAAATGTTTCTTAGCAGAAGAAACTTCAGATGGGACTATTTGATTTTGACTTGTAAGGACTGTAACGCTATTCATTCTTCCCTGAAAATTTCAAACAAGTTTAGAAGAGTGAGAAAATCAGTCTCATTTTGAAAATTAGTTTCATTCTGAAAAGTGACTAATTTTGTAGGTTTGGTGTCCCATATTTTTTATTTTCCAGTATTCTTTCCAAGAATTGTTAGTAGAAGAAACTTTTCATGAGCACTATAAATAGTTAAGAGAAAAAATGCCAGTCTAAACCACGTTTCCTTGATTTGCTAAGAATTATAAGGCTGACACTTTCTTACGGAACTGTCGTTACTAAGAACATTGTACACAAGGTCTGCTTTGCATTTAACCTTTCCACAGAAATACTGTGAATCTGATTTTTCAGGCAATGTGCAGTCTCAGCTGACATATTTCTTCCTCCTCCCAATCTCCAGATTGAAAAATGATCCAGAACTTTCATGGGGCTTTTTTTGGGTATTTATTTTTGTTGTTTTTGGGGTTTTTTGACACAATTGCAGGGGTTTAATTACAAATTTTGTTCTAAAGCTACCTTGGATCTTTTTCATCAGCTACTGAGCTGAAAAAAAATCTAGCTGGTTCTCTAGTGGAATGGGCCTTTCTATTCAGAGAGGGCTCCAATCCAAAACTTGGCCTGGACCCAGAGGTTTAAAACTAGAATTCCAGAAAAAGCCTCCATTAGCATTGACACCAATTAGTACTCCAGTCTGAATCAGCCTACAATCTGCTTGAGGGATGGATGTGCTGGAGGGCCATAAAGATGATTAAGGAATTGGAGCACCCCTCCCATGAGGAAAGTCTCAGAGAGAGGGGACTGTTCAGCCTGGAGAAGGCTCAGGGGAATCCCGTCAATGCATATAAATACCTGCAGGGGAGTGCAGAGAGGGCAGAGCCAGGCTCTGCTCGGGGCTGCCCAGTGGCAGGACTGGAGGCAATGGGCACAACCTGAAACACAGGAGGATCCCTCTGAACATCAGGGAACTGTTTGCCCCTGTGAGGGTGTCCAAGCACTGGCACAGGCTGCCCAGAGGTTGTGGAGTCTCCATCCTTGGAGATACTCAAAAGCTTCCTGGCCATAGCCTTGGCAACTGGCTCTAGGTGACCGTGCCTGAGGCAGAGGGTTGGACCAAATGACCTCCAAAGGTTCCTTCCAGGCTCAGGCAGCCTGGGAATGTGTGACAGAACCATGGCATTCCTTTGCATCCCATCCCTTGGAGAGATCTTTCCTGCTGCCTTTTCTTTTTTTTTTTTTTTTGTTCTGGATATTCACCACTAGGCCCAAGGTAACACTGCCTTACACGGAGCCCTAGTCACAGAATGGAATGGTTAGTTTCACCAGCCTGAGGTGCCAGATCCAAACTTTTTAACAAAGACTTTTGGTTTCTTCTTCCTCATTTTTCCCCTCACTTGGACTGCCAGGAATCTCTGGACATAGCAGGAGAATGCAGAAGACAGTGCCTGGATTCCCCATTCCTTCTCTCATATCTGATTCATTGAGCACAGAGGAGATGACAAACTGTTCTAACAGATGCAGCAATCCATCCTTATGCTAACAAAGAATCCCATCCCTCACTCTTTGCAGTCAGATTAAGACTTTTTATTTTCTTAATGTATCTGCAGCAAAGCTGCTATTTCTCCCAACTGGTCGCAATGGGAGTGTACGTAAAAGACAACCGCAGCAACAGATGTTGGATTTCTCTGACCAAACCTTTGTGGTCCACAAGAGTTTTCTTCATAAAACCCCATTCAGAGCTTCTGATAAACTTTCTGAAGACCTTTAGACAACCTAGTATACTTTTTTCAAAGCAGAGTCCATTCTACCAATGAAATTCTAGCCCTTGCTTAATACAAGAAATCTAGTCCATTATGTTAAAAGGGTTAGATTTTAATGCCTGCTAATTTATTTCATTTTTAGTGCTAGAAGAAATCTCTATTTGAGATAATACATGCTCACTTTCATTCTCACAGAAAGACCTTTACTTACAGTAAAATAAAATTAAAAAACCAAAATCCCATAGCTTTCTCAAGATGCAATACCTACCACTACCTCATAGATTATTAAATTTAAGAGAGCAAAGAAATCAGTGCTTCTAGACTAAGACAGAATGTAAGCCTCCTTTCACAAACCTATCTATCTTCTAAATTAATGTCTTAAATAAGCTATGTGACCAGAATTATTGGAGTATCTTCTCGTCTTTAGATGTAAGTTATTTCAAAAATATTTGAATGAGAAAAGCATTACATAATTCATGGACTACTTGTGCAACTTTACACCTTTTCTGCCTTGCATAATTAATGCTTTCCATGGACACAGACAACCTAAGGAGGGGCAAGGGAAAATGGATTTGTCTTTACTCTTGTAAAAATGATGGAGTACCCAAGTAAAATGAAGTACTTGAGACTGTTCAATTTCAAAATCAAAAATAAACACTAGCTAAGGAATGAAGTTTTACATACATATTATTTTAATACATACTATTTTTTAAAGTCATTGCATTAGTAAATTCTTCAGACACCATTAGAAATTTCAGGTCTAAATAACAGCTTCCTGGACACCAGCAAGGAAGATGTTATTACACCTCTTGTCTCCATAAAGAACCAGTGGCATCAAAACACCTCTAACAATTACAAAAATTCTTAATAAAAGCAATATAGGCAATACATTTCTCAGGAGACCACAATCAAGCTTCTTGCTGTCTTGAAAACTGAACTCCCCTTACTTGCTTCAACAACTTATGAATAACCTCTCATTATTTTTAGAGCAAACCCACATGAATTTGGCAGAATCTCAAAGTTACCTCAAAAATACAAATATCTGGTTAAATTGACAAATTCACAAATTGTTGATCTTGCATACACATTCCTATCTCTGATGGTCATCTACTCTCAGGCACACGCTACTCACAAGTGACCGCTCAGCCCAATGACCACATATGCTTAAAAGTTACTTGAACATTTACACCTATGCAACAGAAAAAACTGTTTACACTAAAGGTCTGGTTTTCAAGATGAGTAGTTACAGACCTTTTTGAAGCATTTGCATTGAAGCACAATGCAGCATAACCAGTGACTTTTAAGTGAGGTATATGGGTGTCATGGTTTGAAGCTGGCTAAGCGCCAGGCCCCCACAAAAAAACCATCTATTTATTTTCCTCTGCTATAGTTGAGCAGAGGAGGGGGAATTGAAAACTTCATTTTCATGAGTTAAGGATTATTGAAAAAAAAAACAAAAACATTTTAAGGCAAAACAGGTTCAAAACTTAAACAGTATAAAGATTTATTATTAACAGAATTAAAAGTAAAAAGGGTAATGAGAACCAAAGCAAACTTTCAGAACACCTTTCTTTCCCAGTCCCTCCCTCTTTCCACCAACCATGCAAGGAAACAAAACATGGGGTTTTGGTCAGTATTTCACTTTTTAAAAATCTTTCTTCAGTATGCTTAAGGAAAAGACTTTCTTCTGCTGTGTCATGGGGTCCTTCCCATGGGAGATAGTTCTCTGTGAACTTTTCTAGTGTGGTTTTAACTTCCACAAGCAACAGTCCCACCCCAACCTGCTGCAACGTGAGTCCCTCCCACAGGCCAAGCAGTCTTTCCACAACTGCCCAGCATGGGTCATTTTAGTTTGTGGGGTTTAGTCTTTTAAGGGTGAGCTGTTCTAGTTTGGAAAGGCTCTCTTCCTCTATCTCTAAAAGCAAGGGTCATCCCTCTCTCTGAGTTCCTCACCATATTACAGCTTTTTCAGTATCCACACGCTCCAGCGTGAGTACTCTTCTTCATGGGCTGTGCATGGGTCTCTGCACCCTCCCATACACGAATACATGAATTATAGGGGAACAGTTTGTTGTATTATAGTCCTCACCATGGCTTGGAGGAGAATCTCAGCTCTGCTGCTTGGAGCACCTCCTGCTTCTCCCTTTTTTTTTACCAACCTCAGTGCCACCATGTTGGTTTTCCTCACGCGTCCTCACTTTTCTTTTTTCTCTGACTTGCAAGAAGTTGCAGTTGAGAGGTTGATCTCGTCCGGGCTCCGCACTGGGGAATTGCTCACCACGTCTCTCGCTGCTGGCCATGTGGTCCTTGCCAGCACCACATGGGCACCTCTGGCCTCAGGAGAGCTCCGGTCGCGCGGTCCCGGCCTTGGGAGGGCTCCTGCCGCATGGTCCCAGGCAGCCCCCACCAGGATGGGCCCCGGCAGCCGCATCACCACCCCTTGGGAGAAGAAAGAGAGCTTCCCACAATTTTTCCTTTCTTAAATATGTCATCACAGAGGCATTACCAAGTTGTCTAATCGGGCGGGTAATCTCCCCATCATCAGAGCCTTCAGCAATTGGCTCTGTGCCAGACATAGAAATTTCGAGCAGCTTTTCTCCCGCCCCCACCAAAAACCAGGCTATGTTAAACCAACACAATGGGTTTAAGTTTGTTGCACAAGATGTTTAAAAGTAATAATCACAGAGTTGTGAAATTCCCAAGTTTAAATGTAGATGTATGAGTTCTACTTCCATTGAGATAGAAACGTCCTGATTGAGGACTAAGGGAAATGAGTAGGAGGAAGAGAGGAAGGATAAGGCACGCTGTGATAGCCCATCTTGCTTAAGGTGGAAAACCCAAACCAGCATCATGTACATCTGACATTTGCTGTATTAGAAACAACTACTTATAAAGCACTTGCTCTTCTATCTTAAACATAATTATCCTAATCTAGCAGGAAAGAAAAAATTCTGGAAAATAACAAAGAAATAAATTGCAGCTTACAAGAATGATCTAATGCTGTTGAAAGTTTAAACATCTACCTGTTCACACAGAAACTCAGCTGTCCTGTATTTTGTCTCTCAAATTGCCTTCCTGAGCAAGAATTTTAAAATTCAAACAAGTTTAATGGTATTTCTTAATAGAAAGTTTAGTACTGTAGTCCAGTCTCTGAATCTTTACAACCACAGAAATGTCTATCATACCAATAAGTCTTCTTTGCAGTATCAGACTTTCCAGAAATAAGTTTTCTAAGTGCTATCTTGTATCCAATCAAAAAGGTTTATATATACACTCTGCAAAAATAAAATTAGCACCTTTATTAAAAAGACCTTATTCTCTGTGAATTTTTATTTCCTTTACAAAAGGTAAGCAAACTGAAATAACTTCTTAGGGTTGAGTACCAGGCTTTTTCTCCCAAGTAAAGAAAGTTCAACAGTTCAGAGAGACTGAATTAGCATTACCGTTTTTAGTGTGTTCCTACAAGATGAAATATGTCATGGCAATGTTCATTGCCAGCAACAATTTTTCCTTTAAAATCTTGAGTATCAGTTCTCATCTCCCTGTCTTCACTCATCCCTTCATAACAATTTGCTTCTTCCAAATTCCTTATGTATACAATTTCACATTCCATTTACAGAAAGCTCAAGTTTTATCCATGTTTCCAGCTTTTCTGTACCCATCAGCTCTATAAGACTCCAGTCCTCCCTCATCTCTTTAGCATTACATACCACTTTTGAAATCCTACTTTCCTAAAGGAAGCCATCAACTCTCTCTTTTCAAGACACACAATACAACTGAAGTCTGGCAGTTAATGAGGATCCAAATACTCAGTTCATCATATACTGAGAAGCTGCTTTGGAGAGAAGCACACAAGCCCTCTTGATAAAATGATAAAGGAATCAGAAAGGAAAATGCCAACCCAAAATAAGTACTACCTAATCCTCCCACAATTTCTGGAGAAACACATGGCAGTAATACAGCATAGAATGCACCTCTCCATCTTTTCTTACAAAGTTGAGAGGTCAGGATTGGAAAGACAGAGTTGACGTAAGTTTTCTTGTAAAGAAAACAAAGAGCACCAGTGAATTTGAGATCAAAGAGGAGTAGGAGATCCAGGCATGGCCTTTTTGATATACTGATTTTCTTCCATGTCTGAAAAGCTGAATTTCTGGAAGAGTTTTAGAACTCAAGAGCTCCACCAGGTATCTGAACTTAATGGATAAAGCCCAAGACTGTCTTAAGATACAGTTCTAGACTTCAAATAATCAAAATCTATTTTACATATCCGTATCAAAAAGAAGAACTGTATAGAGCAATTTGGGAATCACTCAGATTTCATCCTATTTTCCCATATCACAAGTTTCTTCTGTACAATATTAATTTCGACATGAGAGAAACAACTTTTGCTGAATTATTTGGCATATTTAAACATTTTCATTATCTGAGTATTTGATAAAGGCATTTTATTGACAGCCAGGCAAAAGCAGATCAAATTTCATATGCCAAACATTATCTTAATTGCTTATTATCCTTAAATGTCAGCTCTAATATAGGTATATTATTACTATAAATAACCCTAATATAGAGTAATTTTGTCACTGAGATAAGTTATCATTAACATACCATTGAACAAGACACTGATCTGTATGCAACGTGCTTTGAGTAACTCATCATCATCATTTAAAGACATCACTTCCAATTATGCATAATACTAAAACTGCATTGAAAACTGCTCTTGGCAAGATTGCTGGTTTAAGAGACACACTTGTCATCCCCATAATCTTCCCTCTCAGACATAAATGCATTTGGGTGGCCAGAGGCATCAAATTAAGTCACATGACAAGTCTGAAGTAAAAACAACATCAACAATGCACAAGAGGATATTCAGCAAGGATGCTACTGTCAAGCAGAAAATAGTAAAAACTGAATCCAAATAATCAAGAAATACATTACGTGCCTTACAACACAGTGAAAAGCTGATTGCCAAATAACAAGATTTCATTTCAGCAAACCAAATTGTACTTGTTGGTTCAGCAAACTACATCTAACAGAGAGAATGTATGAGATGTCAAATGCTGACGAGAGAGCTTGCTTCATTCTGTGATGAAAACTAGCTTGGCAAACCACATCTGCTTCATGTTTTTTTACTACACAGTCAAGTTATTTATTCTGTCAGCTGGCTGAAAGTCTCTGACTTTTAGATCCAATGAAGAGCAAACTGAAAGTTTAAGATATACCACACTATCCTACTGCCATGCTGTTTTCAGTTCTCTTTCATCAATAAAATCTCAAGGACATTAATAAAATGGAAAAAAAAAAGGCATATTTTAGTAATGTGATCTAATAAACCTCATTTAAAGATGGGCAAAGCTTTTTTTTCCCTTTTTAACCTAGCCATACATTGTTGATTGTAAAAATGGATGGAACTGTTAAACAGTAGCCACAACAGCAACTTATAGAATCTACTCAAACTCAGAGATATTCGTAGTTCACATTTATCTGCTACTGCAAATAATGACTGGATGATCTGCATCACTGCACAGTACATTCTGCTGCAGAGATGTAGAGACCAAAGCAATAGCTGCTTGTAAAGATCTGGACAGACCACCCACCATGAACTACTAATTTGAATTTATTCTTTCCTACCTCTAGATTCCACACAGCAAGACTAGTCAATGGCAAACACCTTCAGTAGTTTTTCAGTACTGGAAGATCTCAGCACTTGCTCATGAGCAAGTGATGACAGTAAGATCCCTTTAGTTACCAATGCTGAACTATGTTTTAAGCAAGACATTTTGTTGACAACCCAGTTGAAAAAATCCTGGGAAAGTGCTATATCAGAGAGGTTTGAGAGGCAGCTTTGGAAGGAAAGTGGGTCTCCTTTACTTTAAGGCCCCAGATTTGCACAGAGTATTCCACAACTACTATAATACTGGTAAGACTCCTGTTTTCACCAGGTCAGCCTAAGAGATTTTTCACATAACAAAGCCCAGAAACTCCAACAGCTAAGAAACAGGTCAACCTGTCAAACTTACAGATGCAAATATTTTTAAAAAGTCTTTTATAGCAAAGAACAATACTATCTCATCTAAATTCCTCCTTTTAAAAAGTACTGTTTCATTCCAAACATCAATGTTCAACAAAAAGAGTTACAGTATATTAACAGGAGGAAGAAAATGTAAATGGAAACCTGCAATTACTAGCCTTTTATTTAAACAGTGTGTGCACAGGAACACTGGAGTTCAGTGATAGAATGAACAGCATTCATGATAGTCAGCAAAACATAGCAGAAGGAGCAAAATATGGCTGAAATAGGAAAGTGAACTTCAGGACAAGACTGTATGTGAGAGATGGGGACTCAGCTTCATGCATCAAGCTAACATAAAAGGATCAAAAACCTGACATGAATGTTAAGTCACTATGAATGGTAAGTCACTACGTTTGCTTTCTAAAATACTGATGAAGACCTTAGCCAGATCAAGACAGTACACCATTTTGCACCATCACTTCTTTAATCTCCATAAAATTCTGCAGAACATGCTGTTGTGACAGCATAAAAACAGCTGGGATATTAGGGCCTATCACCCTATTATATGTTTGGTCAACCTGAATTAATTAAAGATGCATATAAATATTTTCCAAGTCATTGACACTAGTCATAAGTGAACTAAGGAAAAACCTTCCAAAGGCAGAGGAAGGAATGGCAGGGTTGCAGACTACTGCAAAAGAAACATTTATGTCATGAAAATACCTAAATTTCTTTTGTGCTCCCTCAAAACGAAAAATATTTTAAAATACATATACTCTTCTTCCACAGTTCCCAATAAGCACTTGATCCCTGGAGAAGTGTTAACACATTTCGGATATTCACTCCATGTATACATGCTAACACCTTGTGGAAAGCTGTCAGTATCCAGGCAAACTCTGAACTATGCATATTAGGTCTTTTACAAATTCTGTGACCCATAAATAAGTAAAGAGCAATTTAATTTTAGAGTGAGTTTTTTAAAAGAAAGGTATTTGTCTTTCAGTCACAGCTACAGCATTTGTTACTCTCCCAACACACGACTATGACAAGACAGTGTCCCAACAGGAGGTTTAAAAAAGTTAGACAAGATTATACTTAGTATTAGCAAGAGCAAAGAACAAAGGACAGATCAGCTTCCAGTATCAGGAATCTCAGCACCAAAACTTCTTCACTTACACAGAGATAAATGCTTACTGAAACACTTCCCTTGGAGATAACAAAACCACAAGGAAAACAAATGCATACCATGAATAAAAGTCCCAGGAGAGAAGCCCTGAAAAGTCTTACTGAGGCTGTTTAAGATGTCATCACCCGCTGCCTCCGTACAGCATCTAACAGAATCACAGAATTGTTAGGGTTGGAAAGGACTTCTGGAGATCATCTAGTCCAAACGCCCTGCCGAGACAGGGTCACCTGGAGCAGGTGACACAGGAACACATCCAGGTGGGTTTTGAATGTCTCTAGAGAAGGAAACTCCATGACCTCCCTGGGAAGTCTGTTCCAGTGGTCTGCCACCCTCAATGGAAAGAAGTTCTTCCTCATCTGGAGGTGGAAATTCTTGTGTTTATGGCCACTGCTCCTTGTCCTTTTGCTGAGAACCACTGAAAAGTTTGGCACCATTCTCTTGACACCTGCCTTTGAGATATTTACATGGACTGATGAGATCCCCCCTCAGCCTTCTCTAGACTAAAACACCTAGTTAGTTTAGACACCTGTTTACACAAATTTACTTTCAGCAGTTTAAATTAAATGAATGCGCCCAATTGTGCACTGGAGAGAGCAGCAACCATGTGCTAGCACGGTACAGGACAGCCGGGATAAACAACACACTAAAACATTCCTGCTACACTTGCCAGCGCTCATCTTCCATTCTGCACAACATAACAAAAAACTGCATCTTAGTTGTAAAGAGAGTAAAGCAGTAGCAAGATGAAAAATCACTTTTGCACCGCTATTTCGACACACGCGAAAGCGATTCGGTCCCGTCAGGCCGGGCGCCAGCTGCTCGCTCCACAAGTGAAGAGTTTGCAGGGGGCGGGCGGGAGCGCCCAGCCGTGCCCGCCGGGCGCCGCATCCCACGGCGGGCGCGCTCCCCCCGCGGCCGGGAGCGTGCCCGCCCCGCCTGCGGCGGCACCGCACCTCGCCCCGCCGCAGCAGCCGCCGGGGCAGCCGAGGAGCCGCAAGCCCGCGAGGGATCAAAGCCCGCGCCGCCGCCGTGACAGCCCGGCAGGGATCAAAGGGCCCGTCTCCTCCTCCGGGGCCACCGCCGCAGCCCCGCGAGGCCCCGGGCCGGAGCCTCGCCCGGGCCGCCGCCGCACTCACCAGGAGGACGGAGCCGCGCACCACCTCGGAGACGCTCTGCCGCAGCTCGGCCGCCGTGCCGGGCTTGCTCAGCGCCCGCGTGAACTTCCGAGTCTCCGGAGCCACGAGTGCCATGGCTGCTGCCTCCGCGCTCCCTCCCTCGGCGCGGGGCCGCCGCTGCCCTCCCGGCGCGGCCGCCGGGCGGACGGACGGACGGACAGCCGGGGGTGACCGTCGGGGGGCGGGCAGGGAGCGCAGCCCCGCCGCCGCCGGGTGCCGCGGGCAGCCCCTCCCTCCCTGCTTCCCTCCCTCCTTCTCGCTTCCCTCCCTGCCCCGATTGGCGCGGCCGCCAGCGGGGCGGGGGGCGGGGCCTGGCCGTGCCCACCTGTTCCCGCAGCGCCGCTCTGATTGGGCGTCGGGTTACCTGCCCGGCTGCGGCTCCGCGCCCTCATTGGCCCGGCGCGGGCCCGGGGCCGCGGCGGGGCGGGGCCGGCCGGAGCCGGAAGTTCCCGCCTGGCGAGCGGGCCCGCCCCGGGCGGGAGTGGCGGCGGCGGCGGCTCCGTCGCGGTAGCACGGGCGGGCTGTGCCTGCCCGCGCTGTGCCTCGGCGGCTGCTGCTCCCCCTTGTACTTGCATAGGGGAGGGCGTGATCCTGCCCCTCTACTCAGCCCTGGAGTGCTGTGTCCAGTACAGTACAAGAGAGTCCTGGAGTGGGTCCAGCGGCGGGGAACAAAGATGATGAGGGACTGGAGCATCTCTCTTATGAGAAAAGGCTGAGGGAGCTGGGCCTGTTCAGCCTTGAGAAGACTGAGACAGGACCTCATCAATGTCTATAAGTATTGAAGGGTGGGTGCCAAGAGGATGGAGCCAGGCGCTGCTCGGTGGTGCTGAGCAACAGGACAAGAAGCAAAGGGCAGAAACTGATGCACAGGAAGTTTCACTTGAATATAAGGAAGAACTTCTTTACTGTATGGGTGACCGAGCACTAGAAAAGGTTGCCCAGAGAGATTGAGGCTTCTCCCTCGCTGGAGATATTCAAGAACCACCTGGACACAATCCTGTGTCATGTACTCTGGGATGAACCTGCCTGAACAGGGAGGTTGGACCAGATGTCCCACTCTGGTCACTTTCAGCCTTGTCCATTATAGGATTCTATACCTGTAGACACACATACACATACACATACATGTGTATAAGTGAAAGAGTCCAAAACCTTGGGAAATGGGTGCTGGAGCTGCAGCACCCACAATGTGGAATGAGTGCGTGCGCTGCTTGTGCATCCAACTTTTTCTCTGAAGTTTTCCGTTTTACTTTTTTATCCTCACAAATAGTATCTGTTTGTAGGTAAAGTTGCACATGTCCTTATGTGAGTAAGGTCCACAAAGGTCATGAGGGGTCTCAAGCATTTCTTAAGAGGAGAGAATGAGGGAACTTGGCCTGTTTAGTCTAAAGAAGGGAAGACTGCAAGGGAATCTCATCAATGCATATTAATATCTCAAAGGCAGGTGTCAAGAGGATACTGCCAGACTCTTCAGTGCTGCTCAGCAACAGGATGAGAAGCAGTGGCCATAAACACAAGAACTTCCACCTCCAGATGAGGAAGAACTTCTTTCCATTGAGGGTGGCAGACCACTGAAACAGGCTGCCGAGGGAGGGTCACCTGCTGCAGGTGACCCTGCCTTGGCAGGGGGGGCTGGATTCGATGATCTTCAGAGATCCTTTCCAACCCTAAGAATTTGATTCTGTGATTCTGTAAAAGTGTAGATGTCTCTAGCATGCTTAATTACCATGAATTCCTGCTGAGAGCTTGGCTAGCAGCACTGCTGGAAGGCATGCAGGCATTAGACACGTTTAAATGCCTGGAGCATTTGAGAGCATTAGAGCTTGTGCACCTTTATCTTCTTAAGCACCTTTTTATATAAACTAACAATACTTCTCTACACTGAATATACAGCTTACCACTGAGGGAGGGAGGGACTGAGTGCTGTGGACAAGGGGTAAGGGGACTTTCAGGTGGAAAAAAAATAGCACAAAGTGTTTGTGTCTGAGCATACATACTCAAGAAAAGCCTGCTGGATAAAGGGCCTCTTTTATTGGATGATTCACAGATACATCTGTAACTAGTAAGATTCCAAGTAATTGAGGTAATTCCTTCAGAAAGACAGAGGATAAAAAATGTTCAAATGCACAAATTTGTATCTTACCCAGAGTTTTTGTCCTTGAAGGATCTTTCCTACAGATACTCTGCAGACCTGCATCAAAGGCTCATTTATTCAAATGCACGAGCTGGGATTTTTTAGTAGGATATCTGTCACAATTTGAGTGTTCAAATTAGTTTATACCTTAAGAAAGACGTCATGTGCAGAGGGTGACTTGTCAGGCCCAGTAAAGATCACTAGAGTTTCTGTTCTCACAAATCCAAGACCTGGTGTGTCTATGAGTCAATGTTTAGGCTGATAAATCAGAAAATTGCATACTGATGAGACAGATTACCTGAATACAGAACTGGATGAGCATCTATGTAAACATTTAGCTAGAATGAGCTATCTTATGATTGTCTTTTTAACTTTTATATCTCAGTCTGTAGGATATGTCTAGATCTCAAACCACCACAAGTAAACATGCCCTAGATTTTATATAAATAATAGATTATTATTTTAGAAAATTAAATATTTTATTATTTTCAGAGCTCTCAGGTGCTTTAAATTCTGACAATTCTGACCAAAACAAAAATAGTCTAATCTAGAGATTTTAATGGTTGCTTGAATGTAAAATGGCATAATTTAACTATGTTTGCATAATTTAACCATGTTTGTTATCTATAAATATTTCCCATGTATATTATGCATTTTGCTGGAACAGTGTTCCAGGTCTGAAAAAACTCTGAATGATACCTGTATAGATAGAGATATCTAGAAAAAATAGGTAAATGATAGCTTACTTCAGAAAACCACAAAGGATACCCAAAAAACTGAGGTTATGACAATCATCAGTTTCTTTTCAGCTAAACACATTCAGCTAAAGAAAAAAAAAGAAAGTGACAATTCTGTGTATAAAACAAAAGGAAAAATATGGAAGCTCATAAGCAGAAATGGTAAATTACAGTTGTGAAACAATGAGAATGACTAATAGTAGCTAAATATAGGAATGAAAAGTCTTGGATCATTGCCTAAAGGGCAAGGGGAATAAATTTTTTAAAACATCAGGATCAGGAAAGAAAAAAATCTAGACAATGGCATGGTTTGCCTGCTACTTTGAAATACACAACTTTCAGTAACAATGCCAATGCATAAAAGGATTTATTTTTTAACAGAAACCTGGATAATGCAGTAATACTTCATGGATGTAATTGCAAATGTTTTATTCAACCAGTACTTAGTAAGGATGCTAAATAGCAACCTGTAAAGGTTAAAGCATTTAAACTTTCAAGACCAACTAAGTCATGGCACAGACTTTTATCGGATTCTAAATCATTCATGGTAATAATCGACCTGTGTTTGTTCCAGAAATGAAGGAGAGAAACTGATTTGATGTCCATTAGAAATGTAAAGCAAAGGGGGTTTGGAGCTAAAATAACATGATGACAATCTTTGGCAAAATCATAAAAGTCAAAAGTAAGAATCCTATGTAGGAATTAAAGAATTATTGAGTTTCTAATATCAACATGATTTGCTGAAATTTAGGCCTGTTGCTTAAGGGGATTAGTATTTCACCTAGCAAGGGTCACTGTATGGTTATGAGTTTCTGTGAAGACATTATAGTATATTCTGTTGAGCTAACATTATATTCAAAAATATTTTTATACAAAACTTGCAACATAGCTTTATCTGAACAACTGAAAAAAAAAAGATGCAGCTATAAATATTTATAGGGAGAAAAGGCATCTAAGTACAAAGAGTATTTTAAAGTCAAATTATAGAGGTGTTATAGTGTGGTTATGGAGAACTCAAAAAGACTCATACTTACAGTACAAACTTTGGATTTAAAAGTGGAGGAATATTAAGAAGTAACAATGATGATGTTATATATGGCATTCATCAAACTTTTACTGAAATTGTGGTATTGCATTTTAACACAAATAATTGACAAACTGGAAAAGCCAGGAAAATCTGCCTTGCAGTGAGAGAATGAAGAAGCACCTGTCTAGCTTATACAAAACCTCCATCATAACGTACTAGGATTTGAAAGAGAATTTCAAATATTAAAAGTCTCTTTAATATGTCAGCTGACAGTGAGAACCAATAAATGGCAGGTGAAATTATACTCATTTAGAGTAAGATCCTTCTCTTTTAGCCACAAGAGGAGTTATTTGGCATTATCCCTAAGGACCCACTAAGCTCTATTTCCCAATTTCTAAATTAGGATTCAATAGCTTTTCTAAATCCTGTGATCTAAGTCATCCCTCAAGCTATGGACTCAAAGCAAAGCTCACATTGTAGAATTTCTTGGCTTTTGTTGCTGTGGAGGTCAAGATCATCATAACCTTTCTGGCCTGAAAATCCTTTCAGTTAGGGAAAGAGCTGTTGAGCCAAAGGCCACTTAAAGTACTGATCTCTTCACTCTTGTGACCAGTGACAGGACTTGAGGAAACAGCATGAAGTTGAGTCAGGGGAAGTTTAGATTAGGTATCAGGGAAAAGGTTTTTCACCCAGAGGGTGGTTGGGCACTGAACAGGCTCCCCAGGGAAGTGGTCGCAGCACCAAGTCTGAGTTCAAGGAGTATTTGGCCAGCGCTCTCAGGCACATGGTGTGACTCTTGGGGATGCCCTGTGCAGGGCCAGGAGTTGGACTTGATGGTCCTTGTGGGTCCCCTGCAACTCAGATTATTCTATGATATGGCCAGAGAAGGTGCTGAAAGATCAGAGGAAGCAAAGGTGTACACATTAAATATTTGCTAAGCAGACAGTCTGGAGGTTTTACGAATAATAAACAACTTAAAAATGGATCTTAAAATCCAGAGAAGATGTGGGGGTGTTTTTGGTTCTTTTTTTTGGTGGTCTAAAAGGCAGAAGCATAAAAAGCTACATTTTGATAGCATTTTAGCAGTAATTTAAAATGAGTTACTAGTTCTCTATACTTGTAAAAGTTAAAGTAAAACAATACTGCTGGTAGATAGCTTTTTTAGCATCTTCAAACATACTAACCCAATCAATGATGTGCTGGAGTAGGTTCATTTGAACTCCTTTTTAAAATTCTCCCAAAGCCTGAAAAGAATAATGGAGTGTTTTTGCTGCATCTGGCTAAGACTGACTTTGTCCCAGATACAGCTAATCTACCCTTCCAAGTATTATACAAGCAGTCCACACAGATATTTCTGAATAGCAGCATTTAGTTTTTCCCCACTGCCCCCAGTGGAACATAAGAGCGTGCCAAAGTTTATGTACAGAAAGGTACAAGCATTTAAAAATTACTTTGATTATACAACACTCATCTCTTCTGCCCCATGAAATCCATAATATGCCTTTTTAAGATAACACCATTTTTTTATCAGATGGTATCCCCAGGTCTACAAAGTTCATCCTAACTTCAAATACCTGAAAACATCTACGTAGTGTAAGGTAGAATAAACATGTATTTCCACTGAGCAGATATACTGTAAATTACTTTGAGATTGTTTCCTTTGATTATATTAGTAAAAAAGAGCACATTCATGTTTCTGCTGCTCATAAACGGAAATGCAAAAATTATTTCAGTTTACTCCTTACCTGGAAATCTGGCTATATCATGAGGTGAAAGGAAGGAGTATTTAGTGGAAGTTTCTCCATAATTTCCAGAGTGTTACTGCTCATCAAACTACATCCATTGCCTGCTTTGCAGAATGATGTCATTAGTTTCAGTATAACTCTGTGTTTTAGGCTTAGTTCTTGTAACCCTGCCAGTAGAAACTTGAGGAAGGACCAAGTAAATATTCCGTGATCTTTCTACCCATTCATGTGCAATTTTTTGTGCTTCATTTTTCCATTTTTGTTTCTCATGTTCAGCAGAGGTATTACAGAATTAGTATAAGCAAACTAAATCTTTCTCTGCACTGGTGCACAGCGTAAATGTAGCTTCTTTTTTTCTTAAAAGCGGAGGTGATGTTACCTCCCATGACCTGGCTGAACTCCAACCAGGGTAACTGTAGTTCTATGTAAATAAATTCCTCTGCAGGTTCACGAGGATACAGAATAATTCACTTTCTGTCTTTTCTACTGACTCATAAGACAATTCTGGCACTTCTTTCAGTTTATCAGTCAATCAGTTTCATTCAGACTTCTGGCATAGTATTCCTTCTTCAGCATTAGTTATAACAATCTACCCATGAGTATTGCTAACATCTTTTGGAGAGTTAGTCATGCAATGTGAACCGAGTTCCACATAATGCTTTTCTATTTTCAATGGAGTACGACAGCTGTGTGATTTTAAACCTGATAGAAGATTGATGCAGGACTTCTGAGTGGCTGCTCTGATTTTGTTTATTTTGGTTTGTCTAAACTCAGTTTAGATAGTTTTTGCTGGACCAAGTTAATAAAGGCTACACTTAACAAAAGTAAAAATAGATGCATAATGTTTTGTACCAAAAATTTAAAATTATTTAGAGTTTAACTTTTACAATCTTAAATGTTTATTTACCTTCACAGCTTTTCCTGAACTGCTGCTTAGGATTTCTGTGTGCTTTTAGGAGATATTTCATGTCATGCCATGACCACCAGCAGCTGCTTAAGAGCATACCATGGGATACATCTTTCTTTTATCATCAGCATAAGGACTGTTGAAACCTTTAGAAGAGGATTTCTCTTCTCAGTAGGGATGGAGATTTCCAGCTAAGCCAGACCATATGCTGATTCCTGGATTTCTTATCTGTAATCAGTCTTTCTTTGATGTTGTCAAAGATGTTTCCATTAAAACTGCAGAATGATTCTGGTACTTCATCAGTGTTCATGTGCAATATTTATTATTATGAGACTACATCCCTTACTACGCAAATCAGTAATACATTTCTTGCAGTGTTAAAAGTTTGTGATTCCCCACCCACTTTGAACTAAGAGCAGCACAGAGGAGATGGCTGATAACCTCTTAACTCATAAAAGTGCTGACAAGGTCTCCTGCAGACACTGTAATTCAAAGTAGTCTGTACGACCACAAGTGACTTGTCTGCTCATTCCCTTAATTTGACATAGCTCACATTTCTTCCATTCTGAGTAGGTAACTTCATCATACTCAAAGAATTTGGGTAAGTGTTCCTTGTTTCAAAGTCAGTTTAGATACAGTTCCAAGACATGATCTATGAAATAAATATTAGGATATGATCTGTATTCATCAAAGAGATTGAGCAATGATTGTTTACACTATAGGCAAGTCCCAAAGCTTGCAGTTCTTACCTCCATGGCAGAGGAACTGATGCAGCAGAGATCCTTGCTGACACCAGGGAACAGTTTTCACCATATGCTGTTCACAAGAAAAGGAAAACAGATTTTTTTTGTATATTGCATGCTTGTCCAGTATCTGTTCAACTAGTGTATTTAGGAGCTTGTTCTCTGGTATAAATATATACTCTGAAATGCTAGGCTTTGCTTCCTGTGCTTTCTTCCTTGCCAGTTCTTCTGGCTGTCATTTATAACAAACATAGTCACAATAAGAAACACTGTCACAAATGCAGTATACTGTCATAAAATAAAATTATTGTAGCATACTTATTGTAAAGATTTATATTTTTATACAACATACAGCTATTAAAAATAACTGCACAATTGCTAATTTCTACTGGCTAAGGGTTTGGTTTGGCAGATTTTGAAACTGCTTGCTAACTACTTGCTGTGGTTGACTTACCTAAAGTAACTTGTTGGGAGCAGTTTTAAACTTTTTAAAGCAACTTTTAAATAGCTGCAGGGCGATCTTAAAACAAAATTAAACAGAAAAAGCCAAGCAAACCCAAAAAACAGTGCATATCCAAAACCAAAAGAAAATATTTAAAGGGTTTGAAAGTTTCCTATCTCTTTATAATTTTTGCATATTTGTAGCCTATGATGGTATACCACAACAATAAGCCTTATTCACATGGGGAACCACAATGACACTACTAGAAATAATCACATGAGGAACAGCTGCAAGAATGAATTTGTGGATGTGGTGTAAATAAGAAAATAGTAAAATGGAATGCTGGAATTATCATTATTTTATATGATAATATATATTATCATTATCAGTAGAGAAGGGGAAAAGTCAGACATCTTTCTAAGAAATACAAATACTAAGAAAGTTAAATACTTCGTAATCAGTTCTGGACTATACAACAGACTGAATTTATAACCCAGTGCAATAGTACCTAAGAGCAACATCTCCTAATCAAGATAATAATTCAAATCATTGTTTGAAGCCTTTCAAATGTGACCAATGATCAGTGTGACTTAGGATAAAACTCAGATTTCTTAGAAGGACAGTTGGAATTTGTTTAGTTGTTAAGCACGTTGGTCTTGGAGGAGGATCCCTGTGAGTGAATCAATCAGATTCCACTGTCTCGTCTCCTATTTTCCTATGAAACATGACGAATGGAAGCTCATGAGCATTTGTCAGCCTTCCTTTGCAAGGACAAAGGAAAAAGATCATTTTGGGTTTGATTTCCTAGATTTTCCTGATGTACTTTTTTGTACATATTTATGTTGTTTCAAAAAAAGCAAACAAGCAGACGAAAAAACAGAAAAGAAATTTACATTCAAAACTGACCTTGCTTGCTATATAGGACTTAGATCACTTAGGTGTCACTCCTCTGTCCCCCAAAAACTACCAAACAGGCCTTGCATTTAATTTTAATTGCATGTGTGACCAAAATTAGTTGTCAACAAAATGGTTGGGTTATTGTCTATTTGAAAGCTACAGCTGCCTTGTTATGTGTAGTAGTATCTGTAGCAACCATAAAATCTAAGAGCCTTCCAGAAGCCTATTAAGCAATGTGAGTAATACATTTTTGTTTGGGTTTGGTTTTTTTTTAACTCATGGAAAAATGTGCGTCGCTGGAATGTTTTGGCTGCTTTTTAATAATTCATATTCCATCCATTCATCCACCAATATACTATGTTTTCTCCTTCTGTTAGACAAGAGAAATTTACAGAAAGAAGCATTCAAAGCCTGTGGTGTAGAGTGGGGAAGTAATCACAGGAGATTCCTGGAAGGCTCTGTCTCCTCCGTCAGAAGTCTTTTTCTTTGTAGAGAAGTCTCACGTGTCAGAAGATGGAGCAGCCAAACCCAGATTTATTTTGGAGCCATGATGTCCTTAGGTTCTCTCCTAAACACTTTGCAGCTGTCCTCTAAACTGGTAAATCCTTCAGGAGTTAACATGGCTTATATTCCAAATACAAAAGCAGCTGTAAGGATACACAGGGCCACAGATTTACTGGCACGTTCCAGGAGCTGCAGCAGTGATAAATCGTCTGTAAAACTCACATTTGTGATGCAAGCAACCATATAAACAAATATGCTATTTTATATTTTACATTTATAATAACTAAGAAAATATAAAGCCTTGTGTTTGTCATTTCTTCTGACACAAATTTTGTTTCCGTTTTTCAGCATTGTTGCTCAATCCTTAACAGTGAGTAAAATTCCACTAAATAAAAATATTCCTGCTTTCAACAAGCTTTGCATTTATTTTCAGAAAAACCCCTAATGTGTTGGGCAGGATCTTCAGCCCTTATCATCTCTCAGATCTATGTTCAAATAACAGACAGAGAAGATCAAACAAACTGTCCTCTGTCCCTGTGGCTTGTACAGTCAGCATTCCAGCCCTATCCTTTCTCACTTTCTCACTTTCTCAGGGTCATCTCCTTGCATCTTAATTTAAAGAAAAGGGGTCATGTAAGTTTGCAGAGCACAGATCTGTTTGGGATACCATCTGTCCTGCAGCATCATCTCTAGATTCCTTGTTTGCTGAGACTTATTAAATCATGCCTCACTTTCTTTAGATTTTCTGTAATGCTCTAGTTATCTTCACTCATAGTTTTTAATTGTCTAAAATACCATTTTAAGAAAAATCCCTTTCAACCAAATTCTTACATTATCTTCTTTTCTTCTCTTCCTTTAGTTTATGGAACTACGTTCTCCCTAGAACAAATCCTATTTTTATTGTTTTTATCACTGTCTTTCCTGCTTACATTCTTTTTTGTATTACTGGCCATGTAATTAGGAAGCCTGGAAAGGAGTAAAAAATATATTTTTACCTGTTTCAAGAATTGGACATGTTCATAATAAATTTAAAAGAGAATGTACCATAACCTGAAAGGATTGTTGGAAAATGCTGCTTTAGATAGATAATCCAGTGTAAGGTGAAAGAACAAAGAGCAAGCAGTTAGAGGTTAAGATCGGATAGAGGGGGGGAGAAAAAAAAGAGAGAAAACACCTCTGTCTCAAATATACCAAAACAATGTAACAGAAAAGGAAAAGAAACAAAGCATTTAAGCTAGCCTTAAGACCAAGCATAAGAGGAATGGTGTAAAGGAAATTCTGACTTCCAGTTAACAATCCTGCTGCTGCAGTTTTAACTTCTTGTAATTGTAACCTAAGAGTTTCCTGGAAGCTGCTAGCACGGAAGCACATTCAGCCTACTGAAAGGCAAGTTTTGAAAGCCAAACATTTTTACTTGCTGTTAAAATGAACTTGAAATCTGAATTAAGTCCATTTTTTAAAGTGCATCACAATGGATATTATAAAAAAAAGGTAAGTGGTTATAGCACTACTGCCCTGTGTCACCTCTGCTTTGAAAATTAACTCTTCGCTTGTCTGCAAGTCTATATTGGTTTAGACTGGGAAAGAGTGAGTAAGTCTGATTTAAAGAGCAGGATGAGTGTCCTCAAAAACGGAGACTGTGCCTTTCCACACAGGAGAATATTTTGTTCCAGCAGCCAGAGCAGCTAATGAAAACTAGCGGCCAGCTCCCTGAGCACGGGTGTGAGCGCTGCTCCAGGGCAGCCCCGCAGTATCATTACCCCCAGCAATAAAGGGCCCCCAGCTGCCACCACAGCATGTCATTCCCAGACAGCTCTCCAGTCCCTGTAGCCTTTCCATAGGCTGTTTCCCTTAAGCCATACCTTGTGTCATCTCCAGGTGTGGCAGTGCCAGTGTAAACTCTAGTGTGGAAAGGTCAGTTGGGTCTGCAGCACCCCATGGAAGAGGCACCGGGTTGTGCCAGACACGGCGTATTGGTGAAAAATGTTAGAGAAACTACTCTGGTGGTTGGATACTGAAAAATCTGAACTTCGGATACTGGCTTCTACTGCAGCCTAGGTGAGTTGTCTTCACACAAATGGGTAACAAAGCCTGTTAAACCTGTGATTTTTATAATCATAAAGCTATCTTTCAGGTGGCAGATAGTTGGCAGAATGCCCTCATCATGCCTCATCAGAGTACCCTGAGAGCAGAACAGCCAGAGACCATCTTGGCTATGACAATAGCCAGGTGTGTGCCAGAAGGGGTGTGATCTTGTTTGAGTTTATGCTGAGTCCTGGAGAGATACATCTGCAGTCTTGAGGAAGCTGCAAATTTCCAGTAACCTTGGGATCCCACCAGAGGCTTTGGTAAGAAAATATAAGGAAAATATGGTAAGAATCCTAAAAACTGTAAAGTTTGGGTATTAGAATTGCTAGCAGAAGCAGACTTAATATTATATCTGCAAATCTAAAATAAATTAGCTGTTCAAACACTCTGTTACCTACTGATGATGTGCTGCAGGCATCTATAAATATATAAAGATATGTCAAATATATATTCTATTTAATTCTCTAGGCATCAAAAGCACAATGGTTTTGTTAAAATAATCGTTTTCCATAGCCAGGCTGGTTGACATACAGTGGATGCTGCCACAAAATTTCAGGGGGCATGTGTTGTTATAAGAACAAGTACTATTTGTACTGGAAAACTGGTTAAGCATAAGCTGGTTTAGAAGTCAAATTAAATATATGCTTAATTCTGTGAAGACAATTTCTTTCGGTCTGACCAAGCCTTTGCTTATACCCTTATATCTAGCTTTAATGATGCTTTTCTAACCTTGTCCTTCTCAGTGACGTTCTTCCTTTTGAAAGTCTTCATTACCCTTAATACACTTTTTCCCTCCTCATTGATTCAGCTGCTGTTAGGGTTGCCATAACTGTGGCAGTTCAATTACTTTATTTCTGCCAACCATTTCCTTTTCTCATTGAAGCTGAGCATGCAGCTTTGAGAAGGAGCTGTTACAGCACACTCTATGTAAGATGGTACTCAGAGGTATGAATGAAATAGCTGACAATGGTGATAGTCCTTGTGAAAGCTCTGCTTTGATGCTTGAAAGGCTGCAATGGTTTCCTATTTGTCACTACCTGTATATTGGCTTGTTGCAATTGGATCTTTAAAGTGCTGTGGGATCTGGATCCTGTTATCTACAATGCCACTTCCATCCCAGTGACAGCTGAGACAATCACATCTGCTCTGGTTAGAAGCTCTGATATTAGCAGGTGATGAAAATAGTAAAAATAGAAAAGGAAAAAAAAGCAAGAAAGGCCACCTCCAGTCAGGTGTCAGGTCCTTGCCTCTGTCAGCAGTTGATACAACGGAGTCCAAGGGTATGTGAAAGAAATGAAAATAAGTGTGTTTTAAAATGTTTGCTGTCATACTTGTGATATGATGAGTTTAGACAGGGCTTCATGGGACAAATAATTTTGTTTCATGCAACACTAGGACAGAAACCAGGGCTGGTCACATCCACATCCAGATATGTTCAGAAAAAAAATCCAAAAGAGTTATTTTGCTTTTCTTGCAATAACTGTGGGTCTTTGAGAAGCTCTCCACAGATTCCATTCTTGGGGTGGACACGAACTCATGACTGCCTTGTAGGATGTGTGGATTGTCTACACAGCGTGAATGAAGACTGAGCCTGGTTAACTGAGTGCCTTGGGATGGAGAGCCAGTCTGGGTGGCTACAGGGAATGGAACTGCAGTGCCTGCACTGGTCAGATACACAATGCACACATGGTTGCCTGAATGCAGTATTGCAGGTATGACTTGTGCACTTTATCCACTTAGGTGCAGAAGCAGCTTACTGACAGTCCCCAAGAGTTGCCAGCTGCTATGAAATACAGGAGGTGCCACATCTTGCACAGAGTAATGCCAGAGATCCTATAAAGTCCACAGCAATCCCAGCCCAGTCTGATTAGCATCACTGAGGGCTTGGGCACGCCACCATTACTGTAGTCTCTCCAACCTTGATGAAATCACCTTTCTTATGGCAGTTTTTTTATGCAATTCCCTCTTGCTAGAGGTAATCCTGTGGTTTTACCATTTTTGGATTCAGTCCCTGGATGTCAGCCCTCTTGCCCACCCCCAGCTTTGCAGATGCTTGCAAAGCCACCTGCAGCAAGTAGGTAAATTCCCTCCAGGAATCTGTGGTCAGTCTTACCAAGGTTACTGAACGTTTCTCTTCAACTAGCCCAGCTCCCAATTCACCTGGAGGGAGAGTGAACAGCAAAAATCAATAGACACACCACTAGTCTCCTGCTTAAAGCCTTTCAGTGTTGCAGTCCTTGTTGCACGGAGAGGGACTTGGGATTTGCTACAACCATCCCATAGTCCTGGCTGAGTCTCTGCCAGGTCACTCTCCTTGAGGTAGTGCATCCCTCTTATCGATGACCAGCTAGCCAGGGCAGGAACAGATTTTTTTCCCTTGCCAGCCTTTAACTGCTGGAGATGTTCCCGAGTACCAGTGGCCTTTGGGATCACACTGGCTCACACACCTGAGTGCAAATATCCCATTTGTTCTCCAAACAATGCTTCCTTCTTTCCTCCCTTGCTTTGCTCACTCATTCATTCCCCTGGCACGCTGTACAGCACAAAGCATTCCTGTGAGCCGGCAGGGCTGCTGTCATCCCTCAGAGCTTGCTGTGAGCAACCTGCTACTGCTGGCAAGCTCTTGCAGAGTGATGTAATCCTGGGCAGATCTTACGCCACCATTCTGATGCCAGATATTGTGTTGGTTCATGTTGTTTATTACAATGTGTATGGCTCCTTATTTTTTTTTTCCCCCAAAGGATTTGAAATTTGATCCATGCTTGTCTTTCTGGTTCTCAGTTTTTCTGTTGTAGAGCTCTGAAATCTTTTTGTCTGGCATCTGTGGAAGGCTCTTGTTCTTCCTCTTGTATGTTCCAGCTGGGCTAGGTAATTTCCTCTGTTTCACATATTCTAGTTGTTTTGTTAACTTTTAACCCAAGTCTTTCAACTTTCCAGTCTTATGTTCCCAATCCAAATAGCCTTGCTTTGTCTGAGTCAACAATTCAAAACAGTCAGCCTGAAATCAGTCAACCTTCTCCTGTCTTTTACCCTTTTTACCTACCTGCTAATGAAAAGAGTTTTTAAAAATGCTTAACTCCTGCATTTTCACATTCTGTAATACCTTTTCATGATTCATCCCCCTGGTTTCATGGAGCAGTATCAAAGGTACAAAGTGCTTCAGCTCCTTGCCAGAAACAAAGCCAGGACCTGGCTGGTTTCCATTTTGCTGCAGCTGTAGTATTGTTACAGTCATTATCTTTGAAGTACCTGGGGTGAGATAAATGTTGGAACAAGGCAAAATACCTTTCATTAGCCTGACTTTTTACAGACACCTCTCTGATTTGTCCTCGCAGATGAAGGTCAAAAATGTCCCTGCTTATCCTCTACATTTCCTGGTATTTTCAGCATTCAGGGACCAATATGCAGCTTCTCTGTCCTGCTCGGACATTTTCTTAGTTTATTCTCTTTACTATAGTGTTCGTTTGCTTGGTGATGACTCAGAACAGAAAACTATGAAAGAGGTCAACCCATTTGTTTCCCAGCCTTCTAATGGTGCAGTTATCCACCCCAACAGGAAATTCAACACTTCTTTGTGAATGGATGTTACAGAGTTCTAGCGGCAAGAGAAGCCACAGTGCCATGGTCTGGCATGTATGCAAGGTGACTTGGCCTAAATAAATTAGATTAATTGAGTGAAAGTAAAAATCTTCCCTGAATTAAATACACTGAAAAGAGAAAGCATTTACAGACTGTGCTGTAAGGAACCTGAAAATGTTTTTTTCCTCTTCCTGTGAACTAAAACCTGTGCACTGACTCCTGGAAGGAGCTCGCGCAGGAATCCTCTCACCAGGTCCATACTAAACCCTAACGGGTTAGGAAGGTGATTTGTTCATACTCAAAGTGTTACTAAATGAGACAATATTAACAGTATTACAGCTTGGTAGTTGCTTTGTAACATGGGAAAACACAGTGAAGACACCTCACACACAGCAGGGTTTGAATATTGAGGAATGCTGTAGAAATGACTGGAATCTCCCTCATATGTTGAAATGCATGTGGATTGGGATCAGCAAAGCTCATTGAAGCAGATGTGCGCATTTCAGGATTTTACATCTACCCTTTGACTGCAAGGTTACAGTGTTGACTCAACCTCCAGTTTACTTCCTCTCGGATTTCCCCATCTTCAGATTTTGTTTCCTCTGTCTATTGTAGGAGTGAAATGTTACAAAACAGGCAATTTTATAAACATTGCTTTTGAGTAAAATTCTGGATTAACATAGAGTTATAAATTTAGATTTATTGGTTATTAATTAGCAATAACTGAGACCTGGAATTTTTTTTTTTTTTTTTTTTTTGAGAATTGGCACAGATTTCTTGTTCATGGTTGAAAGACACATAAAATCTTGATTCTGTGCTACTGACAGCTCTTTGGCAACACTCTCTTCAGGATCATGCACCTTACCATGAATATTCCTTTACTGCAATCTGCTTCACGATCCATTACTTTAGAGTAACAAAAATCAGAATTGTTTAACTTTCAAGGAGTAACCACTGGAGAAGTTATGAGTTTCTATTTCCTCACTTCTGGATGAGATATGGAGAATAGTGCAAGAAAATTTGGAGCAGCTCCTTTAATATGGAGCAGCCTGGAGAAGAAGGACTTGGGGATGCTGATGGATGAGAATCTCAACACCGGGCAATGTGGGCTTGTAGCCCAGAAGGCCAACCATATCCTGGGCTGCATCAAAAGCAGCATGGACAGCAGGGTGAGGGAGGTGCTTCTGCCCCTCTACTCTGCTGTGGTGAAATCCCAGCTGGAATGCTGCATCCAGCTCTGGGTCTCTGTCTTGGGGTGATTTTATGATAATACTGTATTCCCCTATGCTTATTTCCCAGAAATGGGTCCCGCAGCTTTAAGCTGGGTCCGAGGGAAAGGGGAGGGAAGCCGAGAGAATTCTTAGCACGGTTTGTGTTCAAGGGCTCATCCACACTCCCCCGCGTTCTCACCGCTGCAGAGCCGAGGGAGCACCTACCTGCTTTTAGCTAACCTGTTAGCTGAGGCAAGACATTTTCCCATACCGGCATACCGAAATCCTCTGGTAACTTCTTCTTCTTTTTCTGGAACTGTTGGGCCTAGCTGTGATCCGAGAACCAGATCATCAGACCCCGTGGACCGGCGGGGAGGCTGCGGGGACGCCGCATCTCGGTCCCTCGGGAGGGGCCGAGCCAGCTACAGAGGGAACTCTGAATCCACCAGCTTTCTCTGCATTGAGAAGGTTTATTATCTAACATTACTTATTTTTTTCTGTGTCTGCCGGCACTCTGCTTGTAAAAGAAATAGTTTTTTTCACTTTCATCCAAGGAAATTCCTTTCCTATCGGTGGGGGAGGGAGTGCTGAAACCTGTCTTCTGGGGAGGAGATGTTCCTGACAGAGTGTTTCCCCCTAAACTTGTCTCAAACCGAGACAGTCCCCAAGATAAGAAGGGTTGGAGCAAGTACAGAGGAGTACTACACAAGCAATCATATGGCTGGAGCGCCTCTTCTATGAAGACAGGCTGAGAGAGTTTGGGCTGTTCAGCCTGGAGGACAAAAGGCTCTGGGGAGACCAGGTAGTGGCCTTCTAGTACCTACAAGGGGGTACAAGAGAGCCAGAGAGGGACTTTTTACAAGGGCCTGTAGTTATAGGACAAAGGTGAATGGCTTTAAACTGAAGGAGGGTCGATTTAGATTAGATTTGAGAATGAAATTCTTCTCTCTGAGGCTGGTGAGGCACTGGAACAGGTTGCCCAGAGAAGTTGTGGATGCCCCTGGGATACTTTCCCTGGGAGTATTCAAGGTCAGACTGGATAGGACTCTGAGCTACCTGGTCTAGCAAAAGGTGTCCCTGCTCTTGTCAGGAGGTTGGAACTTGATGATCTTTAAAGTTACTTCCAACCTGAACTATTCTATGATTCTAATATCCACAAGTACCAAAATCCTCCTTTGAGGGCTTCAGCTGCTTTGTCTATTCTATTAATAAATCCTTATGTGACTGTCAATGAGTGACAACCTTTTGGGGGAAGGAGAGGCAGGGCAACTTGCCTGTGGCAGCACAAGTCATGGGTGGAATGAGGATTGTGACACCGGATTTCCTGCCTCACAAATCTCTTCTGGTTCTTCCAGATCAGGCTGCCTCCCAAGCAGGTAATTACATGCATATCAGTCATACCTCTTATAATTTTCTTATCTTTATTTATGAGCTGTGATTCTCCTACTTAACTCAGTTGTACTTCACTGCATTAATTAGCTGTGCTTAACAGAACAACTTAGAGAAGTATTTAGTTAGTGTGTTCATGAAGTCAGTTCCAAGAAAGGTAATTAAGCTTTTAACAAAGCTAGACAAAAAAAACCAAAAACAAACCCAAAGCCCAATTACAATATATTTAAAAGTGCTTACTTCTCTGCCAATCAAATGTGGCAAAGCCATTTAATCACCCACAACTATGAGGGTGAACTAGTTGCAAAGAAAATTATAGCTGCACATTTTATATGTGTTCAGGAAAGAGATCTGCATTCTTAAACAAAATTAACTTTAACACAGTTTTAAAAAACCTCATACATTTTTAAGTGAGATGTTCTTTGTATAAAGTGATAAGAGGAAGCTGTATCTTTTCTCAGTTTTGGAGGAGGAAGAGGGCAAATCCTCAACTGCAATAAAGTGGTTTTGGTTCAAGGTAATGAATGGATGGAGCTAGATTGTTTTAACCCATATAATGATCTACATCAAATATATGAGACTTTAAACTCTGAAATTCATTTTGACAGGTGACATTGTTTTGAAAGCAATCCTGCTTACACATTTAGGAAACTGTTGGCTAATTTCATTAGAATTGTTGTATTTTTTGTTTTCCACGTCATTGAACAATTCTGCTCTCTGTTCCAGTCATTTTATCCTGCGGGGCTGGTGGTTTTTTTTTTAAAGTACCTCATCCTTTTGATATTTTATCCAAACTGAATTGCTTCACAGAATCACAGAAGGAATTATAGAATATTCTGAGTTGGAAAGGATCCAGAAGGATCCTTGAGTTCAACTCTTAAGTGAATGGCCCCTAAGGGGATCTTCATTGTTTCTGAAGAGTTCTTGCCTCTCTGTCTCCATTTAAGAAGGGGCATATAGCAAGCAGGATGTCAGCTGTGCACACCAAGATGATGGCTAGATGATATTGCCCAGAATACCTAGAGAAGTGAACCTGAAGTCTGAGCACAGAGTTTCTGCATACTTTAGGCTATTTTGAATGTACACAGCCACAATTCATTTCTTAAAATTATTCACTTTCTGATCTGCTGTTTCTGACTCCTTCTGATCTCCCCAAAGAAGAGCTGTGTCAGTTAGCTGTGTTTTAACATCACTATCAGTTTGCCAAAGATTTTAAAGAGAACAAAACAGGACCCTTGCTCTATCCTTTGCATAGCTGGTCTGAATGAGAAAGCATTGCTACTTTTACAAAATAAGAGTAATAATGCTTATAATTATTATTTTTGGTACGATTGTTTGCATAGGTGAAATAGGGCGGAGGTGGCCCTACAAAATACTGCTAATTGCATTTTCCAAAACACATGAGTAAGCCTCCACAGATAATAAGGTGCCTTTTATTAATTTTGGTGTTTTCTAGCTGAATCTCTGGGGCAAACTTGCATCACATTTTTCAAACCTTTCTTTGCAATGTCATGGCCTCAAAGCTTTTACTTTGGAAAAATAAAAGCAGGGCTTCTCTGAAAATATCTGGATTTCAGATAAAAGAACACCACAAAAGGTACTAAATCTCATAATAAAATTACAGAATGCTGTAATACATCTGGGCTGCTTTTCTATTTTGCTGTGCCTGCAGTACTAAGGTAGAATGGCAACGGCAGGTCCTGAAACACACGCTGCTACCAGCTTGTTCGTACATGTTCTCCAGACAAATATTTCTATGCTCCAGGGCTGTCAGTTGTGATGTGCAAAACATATACATGTGCGTATATGTATATATGTGTATATATACATATATGCACACACATATAAAAACAAAATCTGAAATCCCATTAGCATGAGAGGAGAATCAAACCTTTACCTCTGCATAGTTTTTGAGTACTTGTCTACATAAAGGACAGCCAAAACTGAAAAGGAAATAAGTACAATCAGCACATAACCTAGCCATGGGGTTTACAGACAGGGAGAAATTCTCATATAGCCATCCAAGCTGTTACTCAGGATGCAGAAATAACCCTGTCTGAGTGCTGTTTTCATGGGTCATGGTGTAAGACATGAAATAGCTGAGCAGGACAGCATCACAGTGTTTGACTCCTGTATAAGGTGACACTTCTCTTGGAGGCAGTATTGATGAAGGTCATGGTGGACTGGGTGAGTGAGCGCTTTAGCCCCACATTTGATTTCCACTTGTAAACTTGTGCTGGAGAGCAGCCTCTTTACCATCACAGCCTTATTCCCAGCATCTTCTTGGTTGGTCAGCACAAGTTATGAAAAATTCTGTCAAATGTGTTTATATGAAGGAAAAGCGTGAAACAACAAGTGCAAGAAAGATGCTGTGCACCAAGTGATAATATTGAGTCTCTTGCTGGTGTTTTGTGTGCAAAAGCTATTCTGTGTTAGGTTATGCTAAACCTCAAGACAGCTTTTCTTGTAAAATAAGAAAGTCCATGCAGAGGGCAGATATTAAATAATTATTAAACTCTAATTATTTCCTCATAGCTCTTGCACAAGATTTTCCATACAGGAAGCCTTAAAAAAAAGTCACTTGACACAGGCAGAGAGTGGATGAGGCATTTGGCCCCTGGCACTTAAGTCATAGAGCATAGAATCATTGAATCATAGAATGGTTCAGGTTGAAGAAAAGCTCTAAGATCCTTGAGTCCAACCACTAACCCAGCACCGCCAAGTCCACCACTAAACCATGTCCCCAAGTGCCTTATCTACACATCTTTTAAATACCTCCAGGGGTGGTGACTCAACTATTTCCCTGGGCAGCATGTTCCAGTGCTTGACAACCCCTTCTGTGGAGAAATTTTTCCTCATAGCCAATCTACATGTTTCTTCTACCAGCTGTGCTGGGGTGCTGGCAGCCATCACCAGAGAGATTGTAACAACCTGCTATAGGGGAGCAAGGGAGTACAGTAATACTAATTTCATAATGGCCCATGATGGCACTCAGGATGGCCAGCACCGAGGTCAGGCTAACAGGCCTGTAGTTCCCCAGATCCTCCTTCCAGCCCTTCTTGTAAATGGGTGTTACATTTAGTAATTAGGGCATCCCATTTGCTGACTTCCAGTCAACCAGGACCTCTCCACAGAGCCAGGACTGCTGGTAAATTATTGAAGAAGGTTTGCTGACAAGTTCTGCCAAATCCCTCAGTGCCCGTGGGTGGATCCCATCCGGCCCCATAAACTTATGTGTGTCTAAGTGGTATAAGCATCTGAGGTCACACCTCCATTTTCATTCTTTTGAGCCCACACAATTGAGTTCGGGTTCCCTATTGCCATAAAGCAGCACAACTGATTGAAAGACCAGGTTATCTGTGCAAAGAAACTGTGACAGAGCCATATTAGCTGCCAGTTCCCTCATGCTTGGGCAATGGGAATATGCGGAACCAGTTAGTCAAATTATGAGTACTGTCACAGCAAGAAAGAGATTAAATACTCACTGTAGGGTCTGAAGACAGTTTGATTATGAAAGCAGTCGGCAAAGACTCTTAGGCCTAGAAGTGATTTATCAATCAGGCTACCCCATTTTGTTATCATACTGTGAATAAAAACCAAGACACTCACTCGTACACTGTGATTTAAGGGGGCAGGGTTATTGGTCAATAAAGCTTTGTAGGAGACAGGAACATCTGTTGTTTAATCATCTTCTCAAATAGGCCAAAATCTAGAGTGCCTTTTAAACATATTTACTTTTTTTTTTTTCTTGGCTAAATTATTGTTTGTAAATCTATTCAAATCTCCTTCATTCCTCAGATCTGTGGGAAAGCCAGCTGGGGTGCTGACAGAGGGACCATAATTGCTGCAGTCTAACCAAGACAGTATCAGCACCTGGATTTTGACAATGTTGTCTGGTTTTTTCTCATGAATTCAGCTTACCTCCTAGATGTGACAACCCAAGAAAGAGTAAATATGCTGCCTTCACCTCTATCCACTGTGAAAGTCTACATGATTTTTTTTCCACGCTCTAATTAAATCCTTGAAGTTCTTAATTTAGCAATGACTAATCTACTACCCCTTTGGATCTCAGTTCTGTTCTCAAAGTCTAAAACATTCTTATCTTGAATCCAGGCCAATGTCTTGTTAATTATGGCTATGTCTGAGAAGATCATCTTTGTTGTTACTATATCAGCAAGACAGAATGAAGAAATTTAATACCTGATGAAAGACACACACCTTTTATAATTTTCCACGTCAACAGTGTTTCTCAGGCCCCACCCTACATTCTTAGCATAGCTGGTTGCACAATGTCACTTAAATTAAGCGATCCACTTACTGATTTTCTTCCTTGCGCTTCTTTCAGAGAAGGGAGAAGCCAAGTTTCATCCTCCCTGGATCTAGAAAGTATTAGCCTCTTATTTGCAAAGAACTTGGAAACTTCCTTAAGAGTGCTTGTAGTAATCACCCGAACACAAACACCGGTGAGTCATCAAATTTCAGTTCAAAGTCTATACAATCGAGTTTTAAATTATATTAGGATTTTTTTCTAACATAGCACAATTAGATCCCTTTCCATTTTCTGCTCGTATCAGGGAAGGGTTCATTCTCATAGGCTGAAGCTGCTGATAGGGCTTTTTAGCCATTACCATGAGATAGTCACTGATCAGCCCAGATTTTCATTAAGTGCTTTCTATGATAGAAGTACCAATAGTAGATAAAATTACTTTTTAAACGGTGGGGTTTTTTTTTGGAGTAGTAACCTGATCTCTTTAGCAGCCTCCCAGCATCTCTTTAGTTTGCCTCACAGATTATGGATTGTGTGTACTGTGGTTCTGTGTGTGCACGTACACGAAACATTTATTGTCAGGTACTCTCCAAGAAAGTTACCGACCTGCACATTATTTGGAGGGTTTTGCTGTGTGTTGCCTACATCCACACTCAGAAGGTCCTATAACATTTGCATTTTGCACAGGAAAGACACTTTTTTGCGCTTCTTTTGTACCTCGTGTGGAACATGAAGTTACTCAGGATACGGAACACCCTAGTCAGACAGTGCAGCTCAGAAAACCTTTTTGTTGTGTGAACTCACAGAAAAAAAAGAGACTCAGTGGATACCACATACAAAGCAACCAGAATTCTTCAAGATAATTCAACAATGCTTCTTTTAGTATTTTCTTTCATCTCATTTTCTATTTCATCTTTTCTTTCTCTTTTTTAAAATCATCATGCCACCCTGCACAGACCACCTGGGCTCCATCCTATTGGTGTTACCTTTCCTGTCCATCCTCCTTACCGCTTCTCAGAGCTTTTAATGGATTCCTCCTCCGCCTGTGTCAGGGGTTAAGACCTGCCAAATTGCATAACCCCAAGTGTGTCTCTGTTTTTTCCTCCTGTCTCTTGCTCCACCCTGTGCTAATTCCACACATTCCACCCAGCCTTCCCCTCAGACCACTCCCTTCCTCTCTCTTTTTGTTCTCGCCTTAGTATCTCCATTCATGCCATCGCCATCCATGTAGAGCAAAGGCGGCCTCCCACTCATGTCAGCTCTGCATCCTCCCTCTCCCCTCTCAAAACAAAGCCGGAGCGCGGCAGGGCCCATCTGCTCCCTGAATCATCCTGGCTGTGACAGCCACTTTCCATCTGCCCCAGCTTGCTGCTGCACTGTCTGCGGTTTGGAAGTTTAAAGTGCACCCATCTGAGCCAAAGTCTGCTGAAAACACGGCAGGCTTCTGGCTGATGAATTCAGGGCACTGTGAATCAGGCCATAAATCACCTGGGGCTGACATGCGCTTTTTTTGTTGCATTTTTTTTTCTTTCCTGTTTTATAGCATAATGTACTGACACATCTCAAGTGTTGCATCAAATGCGGATACTTAAGCCCCAAATCGGTGCTTTTCCTGGGCATGATGTCTATCTACACAACAACCTTCAGAAGAAAGCAGTTTACTTACAAGCAAGCAAAATTTCTGGGGTTTGTATGAGGCAGCCTAGGATACAAATGCTTAATTTTTGCCCCCAAGTGTACATGTCACCAGCAAAATCATTGATGCTGAATTCAGCTTATGAGCTGCTTTCCCTGTATACACAAACATATCAGTTCTTATTCATATTGACTGGACAATAAGTTCAAATAATTTTTTATTGAGACCTCAACCATGCTGTTGTGGAAGGACAAACTGCAGTGAAATCTGGAATCAAAACCATAGGAGAATGGCTGAGAAAACTTTCTTTACAATATACATTCACATGCAAAATTAATCAACTGCAGTGTTCTGTTGAGTACTAATGAATTATGTGTACTAACCTTTTCTTGTCACCCATGTAACTTGACTTGTGTTGAAAATATATAGTTACTAGTATAAATACTCAGAGAACAAAAACATATTTAAGGAACAAATGCTGCAGTGAATGCATGTCTGGTATATATAATGGAGTGTATTGACTTTGCTGGTTTATTTTTCTCCCACTTGAAAAGTTTGTTAACTTGGTTTACAGTAGGGACAAAGCAATACACTTAAGTTCTAGTATGAGCAGATAGTATTTCATAACTATTCCTTAAGGGCCAAAAATGGCCTTGACACAACCTTTAGCACAGCTGCCAGATCAATACATGAGCCAGTAGGACATTTCTGAGGTCCAGCTACCCAGCACTGCTGGTTGCCTGTGCTCCCAGAGAAGTCTGTGTGGCAAGAGCTCCAGCATGTTTAAAATAGAAAAGATTAATGGTGTGTTTTACACACATCTTCAAATAGGGCCTTTCAGTTCCTCGTCTTGCAATGAATTCCCAGTTGCTGTCTCATTTTTCCTCAGTGCAGATGCATTTGCTTCAGAGGAGCCACCAAGCCATCCAAGAACAGGGAGGCTTGCAGCCCAGGCTGGTCTGTCCAGGCTGAAGGCCATGTGGAAAGATCCCCTGGAAGCTTCATCATGCAGGCATTTTGGGGTTTACTTTGAAAATTGTGGTGACAAAATGTTGGTGCTTGCTTCTCTGGTTTAACACTGCAGTCAAGTCTGTCGTGGGAGCTCAGTGGCAAACTGCTCTCACTGTCATGCCAGCTGACTGGAAAGTGACATTGTCCCACCTCCTGGGCAAGGTGAGGAAGAGCCCAAAATGTCAGCTGAGTGAGTCATCCTGCCAGGAAAGATTTATTTGCCAATGTTGGTGATTTCTACTACAACTAGCCCCACAAACACAGATTTTCGTAGTACCCTAATTTATAAAGTGCTCTAGGTATTTTAAAAGTGTATTAAGTATATTAAGTTGTGTTCAGCAAGTTAAACAAGACATACTTCCTATGTGCAGAGAAGGCAGCTAAAGGAAGAGTAAGAATGCAAACTTTTGCATTTAATTAGTTTTTTATTTCAGTCTCTGACTAGATCCAGTCTTCAGTTTTAGAAATCCACCTAGCATTACAATGCCTGTAGCAGCAAACAATGCTAGAAAAATAATGGCCCATGCTGGAAAGAGTACGGCATAGAATCAAGAATAATTGTAATAAACCATATTTTTTGTGGTTTTAATAGCCTCACTGTACTTAAATATTATTTATCAATATACTGATTGTTTTTACAGTAGTTCCTCTTTCTGATAATGAAAAGCAATTTGGTTTTCTGATGGCAGTTTAAAGGACACAGCTGGGCAAAATTTCACATTTCTGTATGCTAAAGCTTTTTGACACCTGACTTCACCATTACTAGCATTTATGGAGGAGAAAGGAAAACCTGGGAATGCTTAATTCCTGTAGGTGTATATATTTCTATTGCAAATATCGTGCAAGTATATTTCTGGTGTGAACATCCTTTAATTTTTTGCAAGTTCTTCTGAGAGATCATTGTATTTCAACAAAATTATATGAACACAAACTTCTTCTGATTTGGGTAATTAGGTGAAAAAAAGACAAGACTATTCCTTCGTGTTCAAATTTAACTCAAATACAAATGAGATAATGAGAACAGCTTAAAGCTTTATTGGTTTTTTTTAATCTCTTAGCAGTGTTATGCTACAGGCCTGATAACATCATGATGTGGCTCATCAGGTATTCCCTTAAACACAGATTTGCCTCCAAGTGTAAACACAGGTGATTAATAATCTTTGCATTGTGTGGAGATAGACAGATAGCATTACAATATGGATGTGAAGCAAGAGGATGAGGATATCTGAGAAATATGGGTAGGTATCAGGGAGAAGGAAGGCCTTTAAATACCCCTATAAATATCTTCTAATATCTAATTTTCAGAATAGGCAATTTCAGCAAGGTTGTACCTGTGTGGAACAATGCAAATAATTTTCTGCATCTTAAAGGCTCAAGCGTTTTTGCTATCACTGATAGTTATCTTGGGTAATTTAGCATATGCTCCAGATCTCAAAGGTACTCTTTGACATAAATTCAGTCTGAAATAGATGAGTAGTGCTTGATCTCTTGCATGCATTAGAGAATGCAGATATGCAAAGTACATTGTGTTATGCAATGCTACACATAATTATTTGCCCTCCTAATGGATTCCTTAATTGGGTCTTCTGAGTACAATGCTTAAACTTTATCATTTTGTTAATGCTTACTATGTTTCACAATTTACCTTGCAGTAAATTAATGCCCTTCAAATGAATGATCTAAAATGCAGCGACAGCTGCTCAACCAAGGGCAGCTCGACCAGTGTACTTTTAATTCTCACAAGAAGTCTCATCTAAGTGAAATAAAACATGAACACGGGCAGATTGATTCTTATGCTTCTTAACTGTTGATTTTAATCTGAGTTTTCAATATTCTATCTTAACCTTGCTTTCCCAATATGTTTGTATTAGGATCCGGTTCCTGGTTATGCCTACCATATGTTCTTGTTTTTCACAGGATCTCAACCGTCATTGAAATAAATTTATTGAAAATAAATGTGACAAGGAAATAAATTTATTGAAAATAAATGTGACACTACCTTTAAGGCAGTGTTTTACAAGTACTTAGAGACCAAGCTGCTGATCAAGTGCTTGGTGCTGCACCTTGAACACAGAGATGCCAACATCTGCGTGCACGTGGCGCCAGTGCTTAGGATCATGTGGTCGATGGTTAAAACGGAAGTTATGGCTAAGACTTGCAGTGTAAAAGTGTATGTGGCTCAGCTCCAGATAAGCCAGTACCTTAAACTGGTACTGCACTGTCGTTGCAGGCCACTCAGGGGGTCCAGCTGAAACACAAGTCAGTGGTATGTTTATTGAAGCAATAGCTGCCCGCATTCATGTTACCAGACATTGGCATGCGGTTCAGGTTTAACACGGCATTTTAAAGTTTGCAAAAAATCTCATGGCTAGAATGATAACTAATGGAATATATTTGAGCATTCTAAATTTTTTATAATAGTGTGATGCAAAATCAATTGCAAAAATAACTGACAAAGCCCAATACTCCTTCAGCCACTCCATTGCTCCTTATTAACTGTAAGCTTATCAACTCTATATGGGAAGAACTAAGCTAGAAAATGATGCGTATCTTCTAGATACAGTAAAAAACCCCAAACCTATGCAATAAAATGATCACACTACAGTTTAAGAGGACAGCAGGTCTGCTGCAGTATAAAGTTTTGTTCACTTCTGAAGGAGTGAGAGTAATTCTCTAATTTTGGAAAGGTACAGGTCAAATCCATCTTATTTCAGCCCAGCGAGTCTCTGCCTTCTGTCCTTCCTCCTGTTCCCATGCAAGCTACTACCAGCAAGCTGCACTACTGCTGAACTCTCCTCTGCAGGGTATATGTGTTGCACAGCTGTTTTCCTTAACATCTTCTGTAACTGAACACAAGGGTTAGAAACTCTAGGGAGGAGTTACTGAAAACATTAAGTTTAGCATTAACCTCTCTTTAGGTATCTGTTAATATTTCAGGTAATTGTAATAACTGCAGGTGCTACTATGAATGCCATGGAAACCCTAGACGTCAAAGAGACATGGACCACTTACAATTAACCTGCAGAATCATTAACTTGCACTGAGTTTAGTCAGAAAACTCCTGAGCGAGGTGTTACATTTCCATCCTGTTTTACTCTGCTGCTATCCCTCATTCTATATGCCAGGGGAGCATCTGACTGTTGGAGATTAATTAGTAATTAAGAGTTGCTTCAGAAACATCACAAGTTCAGAGAAGAAAAGAACCTAATCATGTTGGGAAATCGTTAGAAATCTAAATTCCAGTCTCCTGGGATTTTCTTTTGAGCAGAAAATTTAAATAACTTTATTTTGACCATACCAAACCGACCCCACCAAATAGATGTAATAATCAAGTGGGAGATATTCAAGCTGACATTTGTACAGTGTCAAAGCCTTCTAAGCTTGTTCTGAGTAGATTAGTAGATAAGTGCTAGCCTTCCTATTCTGGGATATATTCCAAGGCAAGCATGAGGACTGATGATTTCATTTAACTCCAAAGTAGTCAACACTGTATACTTAAACAATGCAAATAATTTGCTTAATTCTTATGACACACTACCAGTTGAAAGCAATGGTGTTGTGATAAAAATACCTCTCTGCTTGGCACTGTATCTGAGGGCAAAAACTACATTTCCTCTACTATTCAATCAATATGTGAAACTATAACTATTTACAAGGGGTGTGCAGTTTTCTCAAAAATACATAGTGGATCAAATATGATCTAATCCCAGAAATACTGACTTAATAATTTTTTTAAAACAATGTGTTTATCATCAGGTGTTTCATAGACTCTGTAATATATTTGTAGACATTAATAAGATAGTGGCAGATAGATTGAGAGCCACGTCCCTGTATTCCAGCAGTATTGACATATCTGCAGGTGTTTGGTTTGCTATAGGGAGAAGCTTGCCGGCTATTACTACTCATTTGTCTTTGCTCATCTGTCAATGATAAGAAGTCCACAGAGCTGCTTTCAAAATGGCCCTTAAATATTTGCCCAAATGCATCCTCACTCAGTGGAATACAGGCCTAAGTCTCTAGTATGTTCAGTGATTCTGACTTGAATCCAATTCCAGCGCCTGACGTTGCAGAGGAGAATCCCTCTAATATGATTACCTTATAGGACATCAATCTAGGGAAATCTTCAAAACAGAGACTAGAAAAAACACTAGGTCTTGGCTCTTAGGACTGTAAATTTCTAAATTAATGATTCTTCTGTCACTCAATTCTGTGAGACTGTGAAAAGAAATAAAAGCAATCTTCAGCATTGAAACAACATTCCTAAGCCTATTACACAGGCAATACTAGAAAAGTTTTCAGGTTTTATCCTCACCTATAGTAAAGCCAGATCCACACAAAGGCTTAATTACTTTAAGTGGAGGTTAGTCAGAAAAGTTCAAAAAGGTAATTAATTAAACCATGAGTACCTCATTATATCCCTAAAGCTTCATGAGGCACCCAAGCTTTTCCCAAAAATGTTTCACGCTGGAACTACTGCAAGACTTGCAGGCTTCGCACCTCCTTATTTACCTTCGCTTTCCTTAGAAATGAGGGTTGCCTGTCACTTCTGTGGTTACAGGCATTCAGCAGCGCACTGGCAAGACAGAGTTTGCATATGTAACATACAGCAGCCAGAGCCATTTGCATTTGAAAGAAAGAAGGAAAATTTCTGTAGCAAATCATTTCTTCCAGCTGTGCTTTAACAGCAGAGAGTAAGCTGGTTGTCTATAGCCAAAGACACAAAGTACATGAAGGGTTTCATGCTGTGAATCCAATTTAGATTCTTTTCAGAGGAAAGAACCTCATCTTGGGATAAGCCAGGATTTCCAATGTGCTATCCCTTTGTCTCTCCCTCCTGGCTGGTTTAGACATACCTCCTGCTCTGTGAGCAGATTGTGAATCCCAATCCTACCTGCCTGATGCAGGCCTTGTACAGAGAGAACAAGTGAGCAACAGAATTCTGAAGTTAGTTCTTGGAAATTGGCCATTTAAAAAATACATGCTGATATGCTGAACTTAGCTGAAGTCTTTGTGGACCAAAGCATAAGGTCTTTTTATGTCGCCTTGGCAGTGTTTAAGAGATTATGTTTACAAAGATTCAGCAACTCAGCATGTCTGAGTGCTAGTTAAAAGTTGCATTTGAATGCAAATATTAAAATGCATTTTTAATGGTGTATTAAAAAATATGGAATATAAGAAATATATGACTTACCTAAAAAGCTTTTACTATTGGTTGCCTACTTTAAAATTGTTACCTAGATGACAAGCCACATTTTCCAGTTCTGGGGTGGCATTTGTTTTCAGTCTTGTACTGCAGTAAGCTGAGTGTGACTTTGAGGCCCACAGTTCCATCACCACACAAACACAAAGCGCACACACCTTGTGCTGCAGAGCACGGTCACCTTTTTGAATGCCTAGCATGACTTATTCCAGTAAAGTCTGATTTCTACAAGGACTTTAAAATGTCAGTGAAATTTGGTGCCCTAGTAATTTCAGCCTTATCATACCATATCTCTTCTGAAATCAGGAATTTGGCTCACTTCACATGGGGCGCCGATCATGCTGGTAGAGAGCTGGTGTCTGATGTGCCATTAGAGCTCGAGGTGATCTGTTCAATGTGGTCCCTAGGTGGAGCCTAAGGAGCAATTAATTTGATTCCAAAGCAGGCACCTTCATTTGGCCACCTGAAAAGCTCTCCAGACTCCGCTGTCTCTATTGACTTTGTCTCCGTTAGCCGTAATAACAGCTTACCCACGGCTCCTAATGAGACAATTACCTCCTGGACTCCCAAATTACGGTGAGCCTCTAGGGCCAGAGTTTTCCAAAGTGTGAGGAGTCAGGCTTCGTCGAGGCACTTACAAATATAAAATTTAAATCGTGTTGAATCACGAAATCACAGAACAGTTAGGGCTGGAAGAGGTTTCTGGAGATTATTTGGTCCAATCCCCCTGCCAAGGCAAGGTCACCCGGAGCAGGTGACATAAGAATGTGCCCAGGTGGGCTTTGAATGTATCCAGAGAAAGAGACCCCACTCCCTCCCTGGGCAGCCTGTTCCAGCGCTCTGCCACACGCAGTGGAAAGAAGCCCTTTCCATTTATAAAGATCCCAGTAATTACAGATAACACACGCAGACCGAAGCGCCGCCCGCGCCCCGCCGCCCGCCCGGCGGGCCCGGCAGGGGGCGCCGCCCGGTCTCCTGGCGGCGGCGTTTGGCCCATCGCGGCCGCCTTAGCCCTCCCCAGCCCCGGCCCCGGCCCGCCGCGGCTCCTCGGGGGCTGCCCGACCGCGGGGGCTCCGCCAGCCGCGCCCGCCGCCCGGGCCGGGCCGCTGCCATGTTCACCAGCACCGGCTCCAACGGGTTCTGTGAGTACCGGCCGCGCCGCGGTCCGGGGAGGGCGGCGGCCAGGGGTGGGAGCCCGGGCGGCGCTGCCGCCGCCAGCTCCGGGGGAGCCGCTGGCTTCGGTCCCCTCTTGGCTGGACTTTTAAACTACGTGACGGCGGGAGGAGCCGCGGGTGTGTCTGTGTATGTGTCTGCGTGTATGTGTCTGCCTGTGTGTATGTATGTGTCTGTATGTCCGTGTGTGTCTCTGTGTGTATGTATGTATGTATGTATCTGCATACATCGATATAGACCTCCATGCCAAGATACGTATCAGAAAGAGCAAAAACCCTCTTTTCTTAATGTGAAATCAAACTTATTTTTTATAACCAGTTTATTGATAAGGCAAACGTAAGGACTAACGTGCTTCCAGCTCTGTTTAGGTTTATTTTTTTTTACACGCAGCACATGTAAATAATTTCATGTCCTGGTGCTACCTGAACTGACTTCACAGGTATCGAGGGTTGGCTCTGAGCTTGTTTACAGGACACAGAATCTGCAGCGTCTGGAAGCAGCAGTGGGGAACTGACCTGGCTGCGGTGTGGACTTGGGCGCTACAGTCCTAAGAGCAGGCGAGGACAAATGATAAGTCAAAGCTTTGCTGACTAATTGCGTGCTCCATACAAGATGGGTGGGAATGTCCGTCTGCTGGACGGCAGGAAGGCTCTGCAGAGGTACTGAACAGGCTGGATCAACGGTCCAAGACCCAACAGTATGAGATTCAAAAAGGGCAGGTGCCGGGTGCTGCACTTGGGTCACAACTGCCCCAGGCAGCACTATAGATCTGGAGAAGAGTGGCTGGAAAACTGCCCGGAGGAAAACGACCTGGTGCTGGTTGACAGCCAGCTGAACATGAGTCAACAGTGAGCCCAGGTGGCCAAGAAGGCCAGTGGCATCCTGGCCTGTATCAACAATAGTGTGGCCAGCAGGACCAGGGCAGTGATTGTCCCCCTGTACTCAGCACTGATGAGGCCACACCTCGGGTACTGTGTCCAGTTCTGTGACCCTCAATTTAGGAAGGACATTGGGGTGCTATAGCATGTCCAGGGAAGGGCAGTGGAGCTGATGAAACATCTAAATGCATGTCCTGTGAGGAGCGGCTGAGGGAGCTGGGGTTGTTTAGCCTGGAGAAAAGGAGGTTGAGGAGTGATCTGATCAGTCCTTACAAGTACCTGAAAGGAAGCAAAGTCGGGGTCAGCCTCCTCTCCCAGGTAACCAGCGACAGGACAAGACGAGAGGACTTGGCCTCAAGCTGCACCAGGGGAGGTACAGGTTGGACATTGGGAGGAATTTCTTCACAGAAAGGGTGATTAGATATTGGAGTGGGCTGCCCAGGAAGGTGGTGGAATCACCATCCCTGGAGGTGTTTAAGAAAAGACTGGATGTGGCACTCAGAGCCATGGTCTAGTTGACAAGATGGTGTTTGGTCACAGGTTGGACTTGATGATCTCAGAAGTCTTTTCCAGCTTAGTTGATTCTATGTTGCTGTGAAATCCAAGTTTGGGTGATAGCACCCTCTGACTACGGGGGAATAATTCTGGCATTTAAGGAGTGTTGTAGCTGCATTTTGTATGAGGAATTCAAAGAAGGGAAGAGTGTTTCTTCAGATGGAGCTGATAATACTGTACCTTGATTCACAGCTCCTGATTTTTTATCCCTCCCCATACCCCCCAATAGATATTGTAGAGGGACTTTTCAATGGCACGTATCTGGGTATAATTCTATGAGAAAGAATGTAGGGGGAAAAGTATCCTTGTTTGACTGAATGGGTGGAAAGTGACAGTCAGTATTTACAAGTTTTTCCAGGATAGGTCCATCAGAAGGATGAGTGGGAAATGTTTGTCATAAGAAACATACTTGTGGTAGGGAAAAAACCTAGACAGTATGTCAATCTGCAAAAAGAGTATCATGGAATCATAGAATATCCTGATCTGGAAAAGACCCAAAAGGATTATCAAGTCCAAATTCTGGCCCTGCACAGGACAGCCCAAGAATCACACAATGTTCCTGAGAACATTGTCCAAATGCTTCTTGAAGTCTGGCAGGCTGGTGCTGTGACCACTTCCCTGGGGAGCCTGTTCCAGTGCCTGATCACTCTCTGGGTAAAGAACCTTTCTAACCTAAACCTTCCCTGACACAGCTTCATACCAAATGTACTTTTTTTTCTTCTCAAAAACGGATACAACATCCGTTCTTACTGAACTCACCAGCTGACCTAAAATGGATTTTTACAATAAGACTTGGCTGGTACGGGTACACTGACAAACTCCAGTAGAGGCGTGGATTTAGGTGGCAGTGACATATGCTCACCTAGGGCACAGCTGTAGCAGTTTAAGGTGTCCCTGTGCCCTCAGACTTTTGTTTCTGTCTGTGTAGCAGAAGTTGCTGCGGTAGCAGCAGGTGTGTGGGATTCCATCGCTGCTGCACAGAATCTGATGGTTCAGGTAGTTAGTGAATCAGTGCCTGATGTGGCACCAGGGAACTATACGTGTGTGTTCTGCCCCTGGGCTTGGGAGCAGTAACCTCTAGCAGAAGGCAGTGTCGGTGGATAATGGGACCTGTATCAGTGACCCTGGATAAAATAAGTGGACGCCTGATTCAGCAGCAATAAGAATGATCGTGCCAGGTCACACTGAAGGCTCCTGCAGCCTGCTGTGCCATCTCTGACAGACTGATTAACATCTACAATGCTTGGATGAGGAGATGTAAATAAAAATAAACATACCTGGTACATGGTACAACTATGAGATAGGGAAGCCAGGAAACAAAGAACACCACCTTTTAAAAGGACATAGACAGTTTGCCCTTGCTGTGGAAACTGTTTCTGTTATCTGGAATACTGGAGGAGCTGGTGTGCTCTGGAAAAAAGAGCTGGGGACTCTGGGTACTAGTAGGAGACCCAGCACAAACACATGCAATGGCTTATCAGAACACTAACCGAGCTGAGCTGACTTGTCAAAGAGCATTGCAGTGTGTTCAGGGGGCATCCTGCCAGCGCCTGGCTTTAGGGATGCTTGAGAGGTGGGCTGTGGTGCCAGACCCAGGCTGGTTGCTTGTGTTGCAGTCTGCTGGCAGCTTCGGTCCCATGGACAATGCTGCTGAAACACTTCAGCAGTTCTGCAAAGGCTCACATGAGTGTGTGAATGGCCTGGCTGTTTGTTTTACTGTAGTGCTGCTTAGTTTGCCAAGAGGCTGCATCCCAGGAGTGAAGTATGGTACACAGGAAGGCTTTCCATTGTAAGACACAAAGACCTTACCAACACTTTAAACCAGTTAGACCAACACCAAACCTTTCTGCATACATTGTAATATCCCCTCCCAATACTCTTCACTGCTGTTTATGTACTGCACAGGAGTGAAGTAGGAAAGCCTGTTAAGAGTTAGTCTTTATTAAGGAAAAATTTGAGTCCATGTTTTAAAGCATATACACTTGTTACATCTGGAAAATCTTTGACTACTGCACACAAGCTACTTCTTGTAGTAGTAGGGAGTAGAATCCTTTGAACTCGCTCATGCAGCTTAGGCTTTTACCTCTCTGTGAACCTTGTAGTGCAGTGCTAGCAATTTGTTAAAAGTCCCCAAGGCAAGAAGGGATCTCTCTGCTCCTCTGCTTGCATAACTGGCAGGACTGAATTATGTTGTGCAGAGGAAAATAATAAATCTATGTAAATTGATGCTTTGTGGTATGACTGAAGGAAAAATGAAGCATGTATTGAATACATAAGACTTCTGTGCATAACAATATTATGCAGTACAGTACTATATGGGAAAGCAAATTAGCTTGTACATCAGCATTCCACAGTGCAGCCTGGTTAGCTTGAGTCCTGGGAGCAGCATAGCATTGAAGGCCACAAAACTGTGGCTATTCTGCTTCTGCAGAACTAGCTCATTTCGTTTCAAGCTTGTGTGGGGATCTCCACATGGTCTTGCAGTGTAGCCATACCTCGTATTTCTGACAGTGTATACTAAAAGTAGTGTGGTAACATGGGTCTGGTTGGAAGGAAGAAAATTCTGCTCAGTGGGGTGAATATTTCTGTTACTTTCAACCTGATTCAGTTTCTATTTCAAGTGTTGCTTTTAGAAACAAAGGCTTTTTTTTTTTTTTTTCTTTTTGTATCTCCTTTTTTTTTTTTTTTTAATAGTTTGTGACCTAGGCTATATCTAGCAGTTTTCTAAACAGTAAATGTGTAGGTAAGTGGTTTGATTACAGACTTACCTGTGCCTTTAAAAAATAGATTTAAAGCATGATCGCAGGTTACTTTATTGACTTACTTAATACTAAATTTAGAAGCATTTGGTGAAAAACTGTTCCTGCAGTGATACTCTTACTGTTTTCACTTGCAATCAAACATCACTGCTGATTGGTGAGCCTGCTGCAGCATCTTGGACAGGTCTTGGAATACAATAGATTAATATCTGCATGATGGTTTAATGCAGGAAAAACAACCACCCAAAATGCAGATTCCGTAAGTGCATTTGAGAAGTACTGTGCATTCAGATGTGTATCAGTTATGATCTAAAAGATTCACAGATCTTGTGTATCAACATTTAAAAAATGGTTTGTGGGTATTTCGTGCCATTATAGTAGCCCCCAGCAGTTAACTGTGTTTGAAAGTGATGTGCCTGCCTTATAGCAGCTGGGTTTGGGAAAGTTGCGGATGATAGTGGAAAAAAAGAGCTGTTACACAGCATATTTTGTCTGCAGCTGTGGTGTAAGCTCAGTGGGGATCCCCACAGAAATTGCCCTGAGCTAATTTGAGCTTTTGCAGCCACTGCTCATCAGCTGGCTCATCACATCAACTGGCAATTAGAGCCTCTCCCAAGTCAACACTTGAGTCTGGAGCCTGGAATAGCAGTCCAGGGGTGAAGTCTTCCCGCAAGAGCTCTTCTGCAACAGTAGCTTGGTCTGGCTGCCTGTTTTGGCATGCCCATCTGCTGTCTCTTCACCTGTGAGTAGTGAACAGGCAGAGACAGGAAATCCTTTTGAAAACTGTAGCTGTTGCTGTAGCTTTCTCATTCTTGTCATTAGTGCAGCAGTGGCTTCTGAAGCTGCAATTCAAGCAGTTGTGCCATAAACCTCCCCCTCTGTTTGTTACAGATGGACGCTTGTATCCTTCATTCTCTGTACTTTAAAAGTGGTACTGGCGGCCAGAAGAATAGTAAGTTGTGGAAGAAGAGGATCTGTGGGCTTTGTAATAAGTGCAGGGGTGGAATGTTCAGACTTAGAAGTGGTTTTCTCATTTATGTCATTTTAGGATCAGCTTCACATTGCACAGTTGGTAGCATGAAGGTTGGGACACTTGTCCATGAGATTATGAGGGCAGTTTTGGGGGGAAACTTTTCCATTGCACCAGGAAGAAGCAAAGGTCTGTAGTGGAAGTTAATTCCTTGCTCTTCATCGTAGCATGGGCATATTCTGCTCATTATTAAAGAAATTTCTCTGTGTACTGAGGTGGATGCTCAGTAGATGTGTTGCAGCACCAGTACTGCCTGTTGTTTGAAAGAAATGCCACTCAAGGAGTAGTTTGGGATTGCAAATTTATTTCAAGACCTTTGAAGACAGTATTTGATATATTTTAACTTTCAGGGTCAAAATTAATGTTTATCCTTTTATTCTTCTTTCTGTGTGGTATAAAAACACTGCGTTTTCTCCTTCTTGTGCACATTTGCATTGGTGCTGCCAGCAGACTGGTAGGTTGGTGGTACATGTTTCCATCTCACACATGGTTGCACATTCATTGGATTAGAACTTTGCTTTCTAAATTTTACCTTTGCATTGTAAGTAAGGAGCTTGACTTGAATGTCAGAATGCCCGATTGTGCGAAATCTGGGATTGTTAGTAATTTTTGGTCTGACATGGTTGAGACATTCCACAACAGTGGGAAGGTTGCTCCTTCCCTGCAGCCTCGCAGCAGTCCTTGAGAAGGATCTATATCCTGTTGAGGGATAAAGCAAACTGCTACACTGTGCAGTGAAACACTTGGAAAAAGATTTTCAGAGGATGCATTATTATATTTTTCAAGTTCAGCGGACAAGAATAAATTTCTCAACTATGATACATTATGAGAAGCTGGAGAGTGGAAGTTTCCGTTACTCACGTGATGTTCCCTGTGGGTGACTGTCAGATTCATGGGTTAGTTGCTTCTGTGGTTTTTCACTTGATCACATGTCTAGTAATAAGTACTTTTCCTCTATATCAAGGTTTAAAGTGTCTAGGCTAAAAGCAGGTCTTAATAAAAATGTGTGTTCACACTTTTGGAGAACACAGATAAGGTTCTGTTGGTTATTTTTGAATGCATTCAGATTAGGAATTAACTTGATAGGATAAAGTATTTAAAGTGTATATTACCTGTAATGTAAAAATGATCTAATAATAAAAAATGCAGTAAAATCTACATTTAAACCTGTATAGAAAAACACAGAGTGGGATATCTGGAGATTTTATTGTCATGGTTTTTTGTGGTAATGTGACCCTTATGTAAAAAGTATTATAGGATTAATGAGTTCTTAAGAAAATTTCTTAAAATTAATGAAATAAAGTAAATGCATTCGATAGTAAAATAACAATTTTATCAGACTTTGTTTCAGAAATGTTTACTGTTGTGACTACTACAATTCTGCTGAATTAGGCTGTACTTTCAAATCAAAAATCTGTATCCTGATTATAAAATTGACCTTTTCACATTAAGAAATGTTAATTTAACTAAGTTAACTGAGGGAGTATTGCTTGAGGTTTCAAATGAACGTGTGTGCATATTGTCTGCATAGTAGCTTTCAAGAAGCTCCAGCTTCTTTTTTCCCCCAGTGTTCTACAGTACTCTGATGGCTTCAGATTGTTTTGAAAAGCCCAACTGAATCAGAAGAATGAATAATTTAAAAAATGGATGTCTAAAGAATATAGACTTTATTTTTGGAGAGCAAAAAAAAAACCCAAAGAAAGATATTAGATTGAAAGGTGGACAGTTTTCTTGGATTAAAAAAAAGAATCAGCCAGACTTTCTGCCTGGGTGTCTCATACAATCATTAAAGTAGAGCTTATATTCAGCAGCGTAACATCAACCTGTGTCAATCCAAGTCACTGCCTAATTTCTCTAAAAGGATAGTTCTTTAAGGCCATACTTGCTTAAATGGAAACTGCATGTTTAAATAATGAACTCAAAAAGTATGGGTGTGGACTGAATTAGGAGTTTTAAGTACAAGTTTTCATTATAGTCCACAAAGAAGATGTTTTCCTCACATGGTGAACATCAGAAGACTGCAGACTTCAAGGTGGTGAACAGCTAACAGTGCCCATCAAAGTCTTTCTTGATGTCATCAGTTAATACTTGGATGAGGATCATGCCTAAACTATGTAGCAAGAACCATATTTTCGATGGCAGTGGGATTGTGCCATAATTAAAATCTTGTCTTTCATGCCTATTACCATCTGTTTTTTCTAGCAGTTTAATACCGTCCCTGCCCGGCTCCGTGGGGTCCCGCGTGCCCCCACAGCCGCACGGGTGCGTTCAGTGTTACAGTCGGTAGCAAAGAGTCCAGAAGGGCATTTGTGTGCGTTCCGCCAGCAGCATTTATTGCTGCCACACTGGCGAAGGGTGCAGAGGCAAACACCAACATGATCCCGCAGCTCACAGTTTTATCCGGGGGCGGGGAAAAGGCGGGACCAAGGAACGGGGGCCAATGGGGAGCTCTGGGGGAGTGACGAGGGGGGGTAGAGCTGACAGCCAACCGGGGAATTCAAACTGAATTAACAGAACACTGCATCCTGGGAGAAGCCTTTTTGGTCACCCTAACATAAAGTGGTTCTTGTGGTACTAGGGACTTGTCTTACTGAAAACTCTCTGTCCCTTGTAATGTGTGTTCACCGGCCACCACAGCAGTTCACTGTTCTAGTGTGCTGCAGATGTTGAAAAAATCATTCATGGTAGTCACTTTAATCTGGACAGGTAGTAAATGTTTATTTTATTATGCTGTTTCATGCAGTTTTCTTCCTGCTGTGTTCCTGCTCTTTACTTCCATTAATACTTTTAAAGTAATCTCATTGCTCCTTTTATTATATTTAGAATGACAACAGAGCTACAGATTTTGTAATACCCTGCAAAAATAGTTGGCTGAAAATGAATGGATTCTGTGCCATAGCTGAGGTGTTTGGAAAGGAAGTATATGTGATTCAGGTTGCATGTCTGAAAAGGAGAAAAGTCATAGAATAAATAATATTTCAGAGTCTCTGTATTGGCTTGAATTGCGCAAGAGTTTGTGTTTTATTGCATCAACTGCGCCAACAGGTTAGGGTGAGTTGCTGGGTACACTCCTGCTGGATGTTCTACTTGGCAATTTTTAGTAAATGTAAGATGTGTATTGCAGATTTCTCTGTTCTTTGCTTGCTTTCTTCCGAGTGTCCTTTCTGAAAAGTCATGCTCCTAGAAGGAAAGAAGTTCTGATTTCACAAACATCCTGATTCTAGTAATTTCTTTATGAATAATTGTAATGATTGAATGGAAGGAAGATGAGTATCATGTAAATCTCCCTTGAATGGTGGATCTAAGTGTAGTGGAAAGAAAGTCAATTTATTCAGGACATTTATTCAGCTGGTTCCTGCTTCATAGCCCCTAAGAAAAAGCTAATCTTAATCCCTAATGCAAAGGAAACAGAAGTATTTGTTTTAACTAGATGTGCATGTATATTTTGCTAGAAAAAAGAATGCTGATTTTATTTCCTGAAATGTGATTGAGACTTAGCAGGGCAGCATAGGAGGACCTGACCTCTATAGGTGCAGAGAACTTAGGTTTAATTGTAGCCAAACAATTTCATGAAACAATGTTGGAAACAAAATGTCTGGTTAATATTTAACTGTCATTAATATCTCTAAACATTTCATTTGGTTAGTGTGTTCTTCCTATCTATATGCAAGTTTTTGAAAACTTGCGAAGTTGTTGAGCTAAAAAGTCAAGATGGTGTCACTGCTATTATGTCTTCCAGTCACCTGTTTAAATATGTCACTTCTTGAATGTGAAAGACTTTTCTCTAAAATGGTTTGTTTGTTTTGTCTTTAAGATAAAGCGCCTTTGTCAAAGAGTTTGTTACTAGTCCCAAGTGCCATCTCGATTCTATTGACTCTGCTCTTCCAGCATTATCAGAAGTTCTTTGCGTATAACCTACAAGCTGTAAAAGAGGATTTTCAGGTAAGAGTCTGTTCACTTTGTGTGAAAAGAGACTGCAAACTGTGATCTTCTGTGCAATTTTCCCCCACAGTCTGTTGGTCCTCTGGTTCTTTCCCTTTGTTCTGTAAGAACAGGTAAAGAACTGCTGTAGACCAGCTTGTTCTTGCCCTTTTTAATGCCACCCCAGTATGCTACTTTTTGGAAAATGTGAGAAAAACTGATCTGAAACAATCAACATAGCTTTCCACTTCTTTGTCTTGTCTGGGAACTTACTTGGTTTTTGTAATTTTTTTCTTTCAGGCACTGGCATTTGGAAACTTGCTATGAATGAAGTGTGATTTAACCCATTTAATAATTCAAGTATTTTGATATGACTGTCAGTATCTTATTGTGCTTAACTTTTGAGGCTGAAGAGGGCTATTTTGATTAGGCACGCTGATGATAAATGATTTATTTTAACAATGGAGGCTGTAACTTTCATTCTGTAACTTCTGTTGTAGTTAGTTGTGGAAAACTAAACTTTGCCTGTTGAATAGAACTGCTGCTTCTAATTTGAAAATTTCAGTTGATGGGGGAGTTTGTCATGCTCTTCAGCAATCGGCTGAATTGGTTAATTTCTTATTCATTCCTGTTTCAAACTAAGATACTCTATCTTTTAGGTATTGTATCTTGTAAGGTTTTATTTTAAGTTTAATTAACGATCCTGTAGTATCAGCTTTAAATGTTGAAATAATGCACTTAAAAGTGATTAGATAAGTTCTGTGGGTATTTGTTTTGGGATGTTTTTAATTTTTGGAAGTGGCAAACTACTGCTCAGTAGAGAAGGGTCAGCAAATGCCTCTGTGTTTATCATACACCACAGATTTTACAATTGCATCAAACAGAAGGTATGTAGTCAAATTAATGTCTTTGAGGATGTTGGTTGTAGCCTATAAGCTTTAAAAGATTATTAGACCTAACTAGTGATACTCTGTGCTATTGCACTTTCTCTAATCTTTCTTGTCAAGAACAAGAGCTTTATTGTAATAATAAATTACAACTCTGCAAGAGCACTACTCATATTTTTCAAGTGTCTTGCTGATGCTGTGCAGTGAAAATACATAAATTATGTCTGCATTTTAAAAATGTTATAGTCGTGTGTCTGGAGAGGGGAATGAAAAAGTCTGAGAAACTATTCAAGTTTTAAATGGGAATTGTGAGGGTTTGGGATTTGTTTGTTTGTTTTGCAATTTGTCTTTAGAAAAATCCTCCCTTTCCATATGCTTGATCTGCTGAAAAACAGTAGTGGCTGTGTTTTATTCAAAGAAATCATCTCTACTGTATCTTAACCATAAACACTTGCAAGTATCAGTAAAAGCTACAACACTTTTATTGTGGTGCTTTGGAGAATTTGTGAGTTTGGATTTTTTATTTCATGAGATTGTTTCACTTACTGCCATAGCCTTTGGAGTAAGCTATATACTATATCACTGAGTACCTCTGAGATCAGAGAAAGCAGATTGTTTAACTCCTGTCTGGTGCTAATATCCAAATGAGAACTCTTAAAAGAAAATTTGTTTAGAATAATTTCACCTGCAAGGATGTGTTTAATGGAAAGAATTTTTTCAAGGGCTGAACAAACATTTTGGATGTTGGATTTTAACGCTTCTTAAAGCTGGTAGAGAGCACAGGAATTAAAGTGAACAGTTGAAGAAGAGTACATTTGATTTGGAAGGCAAAATACGTGCTGTCCAAAACTAAAAGGTCGTTCTCCCCATACAGAGAACCCTCAAGAGCAGTGAAGATGCTGTGTGTGAAAGATCTTCATTATATCATATCTATGTATTTTTTAAGCTGGCTAAAGCAAAGAGCAGTAAGGCTAGAAGCCTTTCATAGTCTGTGTGAGGGCTGTTCAGTTAGTGTGTGTCCGGAAATACTCAGCTGCGAGGTCATAGCCCTGCCAGTCTCGACTTCAGGAGGGGTGGTACTCAGGCTAGGATTTAAAATTGGGCATGTTGACATGGGATAGTAAGAATGGTGAGTGAAATGGATTGAGGCCAGTACTGTTTAGTGTGTTCATTCATAACTTGGACAGCAGGACATGGCATTCTCTCAGCAAGCCTGTAGGTGATGTAAAACTTGGATTTGTAGTTGTTATACATTTTAGTTCTGCAGCCATTTAGAGGGGGAGAAAAGGGTCAATAGGAACCTTAGTTCAGCAAAGGCAAATGCAAACTCCTGCATCAGAGAGGGATAACATCATGCAGCAGTACAAGCTGTGGGCTGAGCAGCAGGAAATCACTTTTACAGAAAAGGCCCTGAGGGTCCTCATGAAGGCTTAAGTCGAACATGAACCAGCAATGCAGCATTGTGACTAAGATGCCCAACAGCATCCTGGGCTGCATTAGGAAGAGCCTCACAAGGAGGTCTGGATGGTGACCATCTTTACTCAGTGAGACTACATCTGTCCCTTGTGCTGGGCTCCTGAGTACAAAATTAACCTTGACATGTTGCAGAGAGTCCAGTGGAGGGCCACCGGGCTGATCAGGGGCTGGAGGATTTGGTGTATGAGGAGAGGCTGAGAGAGCTGGGGTTGTTTAGCCTGGAGAAGAGAAGATTTAGGATAGATCTTACCAGTGTGTGTAAATACCTAATGTGAGGGAGCAAAAAAGATGGAGCCAGGCCCAGTGAAAGGACAAGAGGCAATGGGCATGAATTGAAATACTAGAGATTCCATTTAAAGAAAAAGGTTTTCACTGTGAGACTGATGGAACAGAGGAGCAGTTTCCATCCTTAGAGGTGTTCAAGACTTACCTTGACATGGCCCTGAGCAAGGTGGTCAGATTAGACTTTCTTAGAACAGTTACACTGTACTAGTTTGTATCTAGAGGTTGCTTCAAAAATATTTTTTATAATTCTAAATTCACTAGGGTTGTGATTTACATTTTTATTTGTAAATGTAAAAGAACATGAAAGTGCATTTGAGTTAATTTCAATTGTTTAACAGTTAGACATCTGCCTTGAAAATATTTTAAAGGGACTTCTTGAACTCTCCATAACATTCTACTCTCTGTATTTCCTTCCTTAACTATGCTGCGTTTCTGTTATCTGACTCCAGTATTGCATTCCCTCTGAGCACAAATTCTGTAAAGAGTTTCCTTGAAGGAAGAGAGGCTTAACATGATGATCATTAACCTTCCAGATTTGGAGACTTGTATGTGGAAGAACAATATGTCTTGATTTGAAAGACACATTCTGCAGCAGTCTGCTCATTTACAACTTTAGAATATTTGAAAGAAGATATGGCAGCAGAAAATTTTCAGTAAGTTCCAGTTTTGAGGGTTTTTTTAAATAGAAACTTTTCTGTACAGTTTAGTCCTGTACTCTTAGATGAATACTGCAGTTTTATTTCTAGCATGTTGCATAGATATATATGTTAAAGGATTTTAAAGATAATTTGGTTTTCATAAATCTAAATTTATATTGATAATATCTTGCAGTCAGTGGATTATTCTAATTACTGTTTGCAGCTATATCAGTTGTAAGGTATCAGACCCATGGAATTTAATTTTGGAAACAATCTTACACTTCATTCTTCAGTATTTAGACAAGTAGACCTAGAATTACATTGTGTTAAAGATTCAATTAGTCTTAATTGAACTAGTGTAGAGGTTTTCTTATTTTTTCTTATATTTAGGGCTATATTAAAACCTTCTTTTCAAACTGTTGAATTGATTCAAATTAACCTTTTTTTTCCAGTCTTTTTTATTGGGCGCTTGGATGCTCTCAGCTTTGTTTGATCTTCTCCTTGTAGAAATCACTCAGTATATGTTTGGCATCACCATCAACAGCTTGCCTTCTGGTTTGTAAGTAGCTTCTAATGAATTGGTCATTTTAGATATAGTTTCAAGGGATTGTTTTCTGAAAATTTTATTTTAGAAAACCTTTCTTCATGTAACACTTCAAATTAAATTTAATCCTCTTTTGAACCAAAGTGTAAAGGTTCTTGGCACAACTATTATAATTTCAAACATTTATTTCTTAGCTATGATTTGTGTTTAATTTAGAATTTATCCATATAATGATTAGTTTCCAATATGTTAGTCCCATTGCTCTATTAACATGATTGCAACATGCCCTGCAGTGCACAAATTATTGCTATATTTGTTCAGTCTAAATTCTTTGGATCCATTCAATTTGTAAAAACTAGAATCAGGTTGTGCTGATTTCTGTCCTAAATCAGAAAGGCAACAGAACTGTCAGTCCTATGCTTTATGTTCACTTTTAAAATGCATATGCATTTCATACTGGTATTTTGTATGTTTTTCAAAAATTGAATGCTAGAGCTTGTTACTCCATTTTGTGCTTGCAGCTGCAGTTCTTACAGCTTTAAAAGTGTTCAGTGGTTCACTTTTGCATAACCTATGTTTGAGATTTCTGCACTTCATGAAAGATGTGCATGCTACAGTAGAACCATAGAGCTTGCAACCCTTGTGGTTAAGCTTCTGGCAGGTGAGATCGTAGAGACTTGAGTTTCCATGTGTTGCGCACTCTGAGGTAATAATAAAAGCTCTTGGAGTAAGATTTTTAATATTAAATACCATATTAGACATTTTTGTGTTTCTACTTTTGCAGAGAGTCTATTGAAAGTATCTAAAGACTGATTTACAGTGGACAAAAAGCATGTGTTTGATACTATAAAGACACATTTTTTTGTAGTGTGTGAGTATTCAAAAGGAGTTGAAAGCTTGAATAGCTACTGCAGTTACTCATCATGTTTGTTACCTGGAGTTTGTTGCTAGGACATAGGCTGCCAATGTGTCTGGAGAAATTAATATCTTCATATGTTTAAAAAGATACTTTGTGCAAAAGTTAGGTGTAATAAATGTGCACATCATACCCACAGGTAAGGTAATGAACTCTTTGACCATTGTACCCTTTGATGGTATTTTTATGACTGCAGAATGTAGTCAGTTACAAAGAAATCTGCATCAAAGAAGTTTTTAATTAAGTGCAGTATGAATTTTCCCTAGATATGCCTTCTCATTAAGTCATGATGACATTGATCTTGAGAGAATGAAGTTAACTTCAGAAGTGTGGGATATACAGTAGTTTCAGGAGCATTTGATTATGCAAATATAAAAAATTAATATATACGTTGCATCATAATTCTTCAGTGTTGTCTACTTTATTATATTAATAGTCACTTTCACATCTAACAACATTCACAGTCTTTTGAGGTGATAAAAGCATTGGAAAGTTTAACACTGATGCTAGGTTTTAGTTCATTTCAGGTGAAACAATAAAAGATGTTGAGCAAGTAAAAAAGAGGTGCAATTATTATTCTGCTTCTGTCATAATTACAGTGGAACAAATACATCTGTTACTTTTGGTTACAGAAAATTCTTCTGTGTAGCCAAGTGCTAGAATTTGGAAAAGAAATCACTTGTTTACGTTGTAGAAGTCCCCTGACATTTTTTCTCTTTTTATATCATTTCACTGTTCATATTATTGAGTGATCTTACACTTCCAGTTCGAAAACTTTTCCTGCGCACACTTCGAAGGTAATTGCGATAAAGGATTACACTGATGACTCTTGCCTGGAATTGTTTGGAAACGATGTAGTACAGTATAACATCCAAGCAGGTACTGAGATTCATGAGAAAGGTGGTAAAGGCTGCCCAGGGATTGTAAATTGTATTTTCATCTTGCAACATCAGGAAGGCAAAGCAAATGTGGAAGGGTACAAAGCAGATGAGTACCTGAGCAATCAAAGTAACTATAATTCTTATGGATCTCTCCTTGGCCTTAGGTTTCAATTTGGAAGTCTTGCCGTGAATAAAATTGTAAATAATGACTAGGTAACACCCCATCATGATAAACAAGGGGATCAAAAAGAAAAAAATCAAGCGACAAAAGTTCAATGCATTTACTTCCTTTAAATGGATGATATCAAGCATTTTCACGCAGGTGGTAAAATTTGAGGCTTGGTCTGGATCAGATCGTAAAAACAGCAGTGGGGATGTTGTTGAGAGGGTCATTATCCAGATTCCAGTGCAAGCCAGCACAGCTTTTTTTGTATTTTTTAGTTCTTTGACATGTTTGGGCTGGACAATAGCCATAAATCTGTCTACGCTGATAAAAGTGAGCAGCCACAGAGCAATGGCTGGATAAAATACAGTGAAAGCACTGATGATCCGACAGAATGTATCTCCAAAAGACCACGTTTCTGTCCCATGGTAGATTATCCGAAAAGGCAAAGAAAACATAAAAAATAGGTCAAGTAATGCGACATTCATCATATATACAGTTATGGTCGTTCTCTTCTTGGTAGTGCAGCTGAACACCCATAGTGCAGTGGCATTCACCAACAATCCCACTGTGAACACAAAACTGTAGAAGACCAGTGATGCAATCCTGTATTCTTCTGGGTGGGGATTTTCAGGGATCATAATTTAATTGAATTTAGGAATAGTATTTGCACTCCATAAATACCCTAAAATTAGATAAAATATGGGAAGTTATTCTCAGTCAAATAAAATTTATCTTTAAAAACAAACAGGAAGATTGTTTTACGATGGTGTTTAGTGATGAGACTGTATTGTTTAGCTGTGAAATGTGCTAGCTTTGTTGCTTTTTCTGACTGCAGATACATTATCATCCTCTGAAGGAAATATATATTGTCAGACTTGTGAAAATAGTATTCATAAGCATGTTTTAATAAAATATTGTGATTACTTAAGGTGCTTTTTTATATAAGGAATCAAAAAGTCAAGATTGACACTTCAGTTGTGTGTCAGTCACTGATTATTAGATTGAAACAGTTCTATTTGAGCTGTGAGAGCTACTTTCTAAAGAAAATATTTCTTCCAAGTTGTTCCTGTTAAAAAATTCTTGACTAAAGCTAGTTATGAATAGAAACAAGTGAGCATGGCATGGAGTGACATTTGGATATGCAAAGAGTATTGATTTTGCATTTTATTTGTGTAGGAGCTACTTAACTCCCAAAAGAACAGGTGCTTACTCGTAAGACACTAAAAAACTGGTTTACTGGCTACATAGCTTCTAATACAGTGTTTAATCCCAGTGCATTAGAACCACCCACCCAGCATACGAATGAAATGAATAGATTAATAGACTTCCTGTTTAAAAAAGTAAAAAGATGGGAAGCAGCACAGTCTCCAGCCAGGCTATATGGGAACAGTATTTGTTCAGGGGAGAAGTTCCTGGCTGGTAGGCAGCTGCCCCAGAGCACAGTTGTGTTCCTTCTTCCAGCTTCTTGGTCATAGGAGCTGAACATCTGAAACATCACTGTGCAGGCTGAGGTGATGAGAGCTGAAGGAGAGGATCCCTGGAGCCTGTGAGGATGGCAGACCTTACCTTGTGTTTGCGTGAGTGCTTTGTTTAACCCTCACTCCTAGCACTTTCCTGGCTCTGGCTGTGGTCACAGTTTCATGACTTTATGTGGGAGGGTTCCTCTTGTATGGCCTTTTACCCAGTCCTGTGGCAGCTTTGTGAAGAGGAGGAGGAACAAGTTAGTTGTTTGTCTGATCTTCCCACTTGTGACAAACAGCCAAGGAACTTCTGCAGTATCAGATTAGGCACCAGAACTGTTCTCAAGAGCAGAAGGGTGCATAGTTTCTGTGAGTTTTATCTCCAGAAGTGAAGAATGCATTAAAAAAAGGTTTATTGTTACTGCCCATCTGGTTAATGTTTTCTCTGTAATGTTACCAAATACTTTCTCAGCGCTATAGGAATGCATAGGGGTATGAACCAGTGTTTATTAATCTGGCATCCTGGTTTGACACTGGCAAATACCAGCTGCTTTTGAGAAGAGTGCCCATAGAGTAACTAACTTAAATATGACCTGTTAAATCTTTATATACGTTAGTATCTGCCTTGAAATATGAAATTTGGGCTTCTAATTTTCTTACAATTCTCCAGTTTACAGATATATAAAAAAGTTGTGCATAGAAATATCTAACCCTTAATTTCAAGGTCGTTTTTTCAGCTGTACAAAACAAAAAAAGGTGTTTTCTGCTCAGATGAGGACTTTAGAACATACAATAGAATTTATGTTTTGTATGGGAAAAGCAATGCATGAAATGCAAAAAAGAGGTTTGGAGGGCATCTGTATAAATGCCTCTAAAATTCCTCATTGTGTGAAGAACTCTAAAAATAAGAAGAACAAAAGAATTAAAGAATGCTAGCAAACCTTATTGAAAGTTAGATGGCATATGCTTAAAAATTTTGAGCACATGCTAGCAGCATAGTTCAAATATTATCTGGCACACTGTTCCACTTTCACTACTGTTGCACAAAATTGTCCAAATGTTGCTTAATACACACCTCCCCCCTGCCCTTGCCCTTGCACGTTGTAAGTGGGTCTTTTTCTCTTTAGTTCTGTTTTCTTTTTCTCTCTTGCTAGTGATTGTGTATGACATAGTACAGGACTACCAAGCTCCATATCCTGAGTGATTTAGCAGGTGAATTGAGTAGTAATGTATAAAAGAGGTAGAAGAATTCACTTGAATATTAAGAAACATCATGGATTTTAGTTTGGTTTTGCACTTCTCTCCTTTGGACTTGCAGTGACTGTAATTGTTTCTGGTCAGGTCATGTTTTCGAAATAACCAGTAGGCTGATGTTGATGGGAAGAGAGGAAGCTGAATCTGGTGTGATCTTCTTTCAGGAAAACCAGGGGTTCCATGCCTTATTTGCGGGTTATTTCAAGTTTGTGACAGTTTTGAGATATCTCAAAGAATGGACCTGCTGTAACAAAAAGGCTTTGTTGGGTTTGTTTGGGTTTTTTTTCTGGTTGGTTGTTGGAGACTCTTATTTGTGTCAAAGCCACAGTGGGTTGTTTCCCAACTTTGTGAGCTTAAATGCATGCCAGTTAATTTTTAAGAACCTAAAATGTAACATTTATGTAGGTAAGAAATACTGAGATTTTAAAAAAGCATGAGTTACCTGTCTGCATTTATACACAATTGGAGATACTTTGCTTTTTCATCGGTACTTGTCTGCATAGAGCTCAGGTTGGAACCTCCCAGGTCAGCCCAAGCAGATCTTTGGGTGTCTCTGGGTGGATGGTTTTTGCCCTAGTTGCCATTTTTCATAATGATAACGTTTACTTACTGGTATTGATTAAAGCACTTGCTGAAGAGCCCCTGGAGTCACTGGTTTCTGGAAGGCTTGTCTGTGTTAATTCTGAATGATTCCTCTGTGTTTGTCTGTATGTTATATCAATCTTTTAATTTTGTAATGATAACTGACATTCTGAATGTCTGATGTGAATTGGGAAGGCCAGCTAGGTGTCGTGTACAAGAACAAGACTTTCACAGCAAAATCACAATTAAATCTTTTCCTCCAGATTCTTATTGCAAGTTAGGTAACAGTGGTTCCATTTAAAGGACCATGCGTGTAGCTCTGTTCCCAATCCCCCTTTTTACTTTGCCTGTCCCTTGTGTTTGCTTGCATTTCCCCAAGGAGAACGTGACTTTCAGTGAAGCAGAGAGAGACCAAGCAACACTCTTCTCCTGGTTTTAGTGTGATGAAAACAAATATTTTTCTTTTAGTATTAAATGTACTTACCAATGTTTTCATTTATTGCATATTTTTAAAATTTTTGTTAAAATCCAAAACAACAGTATTTATGGTACTATGCTTTTACAAATGCAATCATTTTTCTTTAAATGTTATGTATAGAATGATGCTGATGTTTTGAAAGTGCACTAAAGAATTAAATACCTTTTCATTAGTTCTAGAGTTAATTCCCATGTTTAGCTTCTGAACAACGAAGTCTCTTAACAACGTGTATAAACATCCAAGTTACTTTGTTAGCACAGCATAAGGGATTGTTACTCACCTTTTGTGCACTACAGAGTTTCTTCAGAGATGCTTCTTTCATGGCCCCAAATCTGTAGAAGATTTAGACTTCCTCTTCTTTGCTCAGCTTCACTTAACTAAAATAGCTCCTCTTCACAGGCAGGAAACAATGACGTAATCTCGCTAGTTCTGAGCTATTTTATTGGTCATACTTAAAAGTTAAGGTTTCACATAGGTGCAGTGTCTGTGAACTGGTATTTCTATTACCTTCCAACAGTCAAACTTTTTTAATATTTCCAGTGTGGTCAGGCTGGGCTGTTGTACTACATATCTTTTTAAAACACACTTTTAAGTGTTTGTGGTATAATGAAAGCATATTTTAGGTTAAGGTTTCCATAAAAAGGTATCTGCGAGAATACACATCTTGGTTATGCATAAGTTTCTAATAAGCACAATGTAAATGTATTTTCAGTAGAGCATAGTCTGGTGGATTTTTTGTGGAAATCCCCATTTTATTTATATTGCCTTGGATAGTAGTCAGTCTGAAAGTGACAGAAATTCCCTGCGTTTCAAATGAGAAGTTTGATTCACTTGAATACACAACTTTGTTTATGCCTGTACTTAGAACATTTTATTAACACAGGAGCAATATTTCTATATATTACTTGCTGTCTAAAAAAATAACATGCTTATTCAAGAGCTTTGCTGAAAAATGCTGTATGAAGAGAGGTTTTAGCTTGTATAAAAATGGAGTAAAATCTCTCAGCTGTGTCACTGCAGCAGATATCTTAGGTGGGATGGGAGCATTCACAAAGGAATATAGGTGAAGAAGATTTAACTTCCTATGTTTCCTCTTTGTCGACGTGAAAAAAGATCCACCCTTTAGAAAAGCCATTCAGAGAAGGAGCTCATTCCATATTCTCTGTAGAGTACTTGCTGCTTCAGGTCTCTGACTGGCAGTCTTTGGGACGTGGGAGCAGAGAGCTCTATGTTGAGCAGGGGAGCAGTTACATTTCAGTCTCCACCTGACATGTCATCAAGAATTTGCCAGGATGTGCACTTGGTGCCAGAAGCAACGAAGTCCTGCAGTCCAGAAATAGCCAGAATGAGGTTTGTTTGTGGGAACATCTTTCTTCACTGACCGTAAAACTAATGTAGGTAGGTGATCCTCATTTAGTGCTCAAGATAACTTCCATGAAAAAAAGCCCCTCTCTCCTGGAGTCATGGAGTTTAGCTCAGCTAAATGTGTTTGTGTTAGCGTGTAGGTGTCTGCATAGGTCAGTGTGATGGGTAAAGTAATCACAGGGAAGGACCTGGCTATGATTTTTGGTGTGTAGATTACCTTTAAATATTTGGTTTTTTCCTGTTTAGGTGAACTAATATGAAACTTGGTTTTTTGTGATCATTCCAAAGGCCTCTTAAATGCAATGAGCTGCAAATCTTACCCTGACCACCCTATAGAAATATAAATCTATTTAAAAGTGCTTAATATTTTAGGATTAAGGATTATCTTGAAAGGACTAAGCAGTGTTGAAAACTCTTCAGTGGCTTTATCATTAGTAAAGCAACTCCAGAGCATGCTACAGCAGAACAAAGCACTGTTTTCAGCTGTTCAGTGAAATTTAGTGCCATATGTATATCTTTTGGAAGAGAAGAACTGGACTTTTGAACTCTCCTAGGCAAGAGTACTTTGTTTTGGGAAAAAATACAGAAGTGTCAGGCACCTTCCAGGCTGAACTGCACTGTGAATATACCAAAACAGGCAAGTGGACGGTCAGTGCCTCCCTTAGCTAAAGAGGAAGTACAAAAGTGATTCTGGGTTTAAATGGAAAGCAGGCAGATGTTGAGCTTGGGCTCAGAGAAGCCATATGCTGTGAGTTGTCTCTTGGCTTGTTGTGTTCTTCAGGGAGGGTGGGAAGTGTGACCTTTTATAGCTGTGTCTCATTTTGTCTGGTGGGTGGCTGATGTTCTGACCCTGCAGGGGAGTTCATGCCTTGTGAGGGCAGCTGCAATCAAGTCCCGCTGTTTAGACAGGTGGATAACAGCGGCCCAGTTGAGTATGCTGGCAGGTTAGCCACTCATCTGGTTTGCTGCAGCATAGACATGTTGGTCTGTGTTCTGCTTTCACTCAGGCTTTTCACAGCCTTCCTGGTGGAGAAGAGGCAGCCAAACCTCTCTGCTGCTTGTAGGCTGGCAGGCCTTCCCCCTAGGTGTGGAGGGATAGCTCTGTCTGGCAGCAGTAGGCTGAAAAGAGATGTTTGCTCTACCAGCAATTGCATACTCCTTGTCTAGGTGCTCAGGCTGGCTGCAGCTGCAGGGTGATAAGCATATGGAGGTGAACACCCAAATCAAAAGTTGCACTGCCTGGGGTTTGCGAGAGGCAGTGGGCTGCTCTGCTGCGTTGCATTGCCCTGTTGCTTTGGTTTCTGCTGTAGGAAGCACCTGGCTGTATTTTTGTTTCCTTTGCTATTTTATCAGCTAGAAATGAGTGCCTTGCACTGGTTTCCCTCAGATGGGTGAGTACTTCCTCTGCTCCATCTTTTACTGAATTAAATACCCACTTCCGTCCGGGGTCTTCTTTTGGTATTCTAAAGTTCGAGCAGTAGACAAGGTAATTTTAGTTGCATTCTGTTGTGCTAAAGCTGGTTTTAAGTAGTTTAAAGCTAAGCCAATGTATTTCCTGTCTGAGGATAAGGCAGAGTGCATGTGGTCTATTATGGTGCCTTCACTAACTGGCAGTAAGCCTCAGAAAAATGGGTTTGATCACTTGCAACAACCTCAAAGTGCAGCACTGAAGAGATTGCCTTCATGCTGTTGCTTTTGCAGAATTAATGTACTGCTGGGTCTTTCAGCGGTTTAGTCATGGTACAGAAAAGTATGTTTTGCTTGTTCACTTACTGTGTAATGTAAGCTTTGTCCAGCTGATACAGAGAAGTTCTGCACACAGTGAGACAGAAGGATTACCCTCTGCCTCAGTTTGGTAGGGAGCAGGCTTGAGCTCATGTTCTTCTCCTTTCAAACTTTCCACCTTTTGGATCTATTGAAAATAAAGCACTGAAGCTTCTTGCATGGTTCACTGCACCAGTGGTGCAGGAAGCAACTCTCCCATGTCCGTTTGTTAACTTACTGGTTTGCTGTTGTGGGTGAGTTCACATGCAGTTTTGGGTTACTGTTCTCAGCCTTGATGAAGACTGGCTTCATTTTTTATTCCCGTCTTGTGTTCACCATAGTGAATGTTTAAGAATAAACTACTGGTTAAAAGTTGTCATGGCACTAAATGCATAAAGTTATTGTGGTTGTTTCTGGTTTTTCCATGTGTGTGTTACTCAGAGGCTGTGTCGTGGCATAGCTGTCCCTCCTTTCCCAGTCCTCTGTCTGAGTGGGTATAAATGCAATGTGCAGCAGAGCTGAAGGAATGTGAAAGAGAGCAGCTTAAGAGAACTGCAGCCTAGTTAGCTGTACCTGACATGTCTTATTTACTATCACATTTTGCTTTCTCTTCTCTGTTTTGCTAGAACATGGTATGGTTTGAGGAAGGAGCTCCTGTATTCTCCCTTTAAAAAAAAATTTGAATATTCCATGCTTCTCCGGGGTTCATTTGGGTTTTTTTCCCACCCCTACGCCCTTCCCCCCTCCCCCCTGCACCTTCTCTTGTACAGCCAGGACACACCCTGTCACTAAATAGCCTAAAAATAGACAGTGCATCTGGCCTGTAGTTCATCTATTTATCACTGTCAGCGTTTGAAAGAAAAAATACTTCAGGAATTAATTAAAATGAAAGTGGCGTCTCTGAGATGTCTATGACAGTGGGGTAGTGGACTAGAGACAGTGGTCTTTTACACACCAGCAATCTCAGCATGTCCATAGTCTAATATTAGCTCATGGATTTCTTAGACTGTTGGGTCTGTTCTGCCTTCCTGTGTTACATTTTGTTGGGAAGCAGCTTTTTTAATTCAAGTACACATTTTTCATGACAGATATTTCATAGTTTATTAAAACCTGCATGAATACTCAAGTTTTTTATTTTCTTTTTTTAAATCTGCATTGTCAGGAACTATGAAATGAGTTAGTTGTTCTATTTTGGAAGTGTCCAGGAGAGTGTTTTCAATACTCTTTCCTTACTATGTGTGTGGTATGTGATGTTCTTACTATTAAACTGCTCTTAAAGGTCTCAGGTGCATAGAAGTATTGTTCTGAAACTTGATACACCTCCCAGGAATAGAGTTAATGTTTCAAACGAAATGTCTTTATTTGGAGCTGCATGTACTCAGATTCCTGTGATGAAATAAAGTGCAGAAATTGGGAGAGTTGTTTTGACTCCTCCAGAGTTCAGGAGTTTGGACAAGCTCTCTCAGTTACTAGGCCGAGTATATGTTATCAGAAATTAACAATTAAAAATTGCTACATAGGCTTTAGCAGACCAGTGAAGTGTTTTATCGAAAGTACCTGAAGTGAGAGTGGGCTGTGTGAATTAGAGTCAGCACTTCAAATTCAAGGGTGCCTTACTGTGTTTTGCCCAGCCCTGGCCAGTAGCTTGCTTTGCTGAAGTGACAGTCTTCTAATGCTGTTCTGCCTATGCCACCTGTCCCTGGCACAGATGAACAAGCAGCAGTGTTGTTGGGGTTGTGAAACTTGGTGTGCTGTGGTGGAGTTGAGGTGACACGAGAGGGAGCATCAGGATGATAAAGGGGCTGGCATAATCCAGACTGGGACAAAGCAGCCCGGTGCCTGCTGCACAGCAGTGAATCTGGTTGGTTAGGAACTCTGCTGGGCAGGTTTCCTTGGTGTGTAGGCTCAGCACTGTCCTTGGAGGGAAATGAAAGAGCGGCTGAGCGTGAGCATGCTCAGTGCATCGGAGCACCGGGACAAGGCCCGCTGGTGCTCTGAGCTGGCTCAGGTGGACAGCAGAGCTGGCTGCAAGCAGGTGGTTTCAGAGTTGCTGTCTTTTCAGGTATGGAGCCGGGTCCAGTCAGAGGACTCAACCAACTGATCAACTACAAAAAGTGTATCTATTCTACACACACACACACACACACACATATGCACTTTAAAGGGAAGGAGCTGAAAATCCTGAGCTTTATCACTACAAGAGGCCTAGGAGAGTAAGTCAGGGCATAAATTTGAAGTTCAATAATTTAAGCAGCTGTTTTCCTTATGTAGACATTGTGTTGGTAAAGGTGGCTTTAAGATAGGATGGACCAGTGAAACTGAACAGGGACTTGTATACTCTGTGTTCTCTGCCACTTTTGTCCTTTGCCTACAAATCATACTGCCTGTTAGTGCTTTTTTATTTTTGTCCTGGAACATCTGGGACATTGCCTTCATTTGCTTGTAACAGAGCCCTGTGTTGTGTGATGATTTGGGCCACCAAATTCATATCACTTACCCAAACAGCAGAAATGAGAGGGAGTGCAAAGCTTATTTTGAACAAGCAGCAGTGAGAGAAGAAAAGGCAGTAAAGGTGGCAGGATGTTGGACATCTCTGTATTCCTTCTACTTTCGAATTTGATGGCATATGGAGACAACCATAAGAACTATACCAGTGGCCCATGGCTCACAGCACTCATTACTGTCTAGATGACATCGTTTATTTCCAAGATGATGGGGCCTAACCTGTCACAGCTGTTGAGCGAGTGATTGGCACAGTGTCTTGTAGCAGTGATCCTGGATCTGGCTTCTCTTTACTGCCAGACGGTTCCTGGCCCAGTGCGTCTACTGCCTGGTTCTAAGATCTCTTACATTGGAAAATGGGGTTTAACCTCTAATAAGAAACAGTTTGGTGAAATGGTTTTGACCTCTGCTGTGGTGAGGATTAATTACTGCATCAATGCTGCCATCTACGGATCTTTAGCAAGCATAGCAACACATTTTGGAACAGCAGAAACAGGTATGATGGGTTCATTCCTTTATACACCTGCGCTACTTAGCCAGGTTTTCAGGAAAACTGATTATAAAGAGTGAAAGCCACTTTCTCTCCTATGGAAGGAGAGGCATGGAAGCTGTGAGGCATACCACGTGGCAGGGAAGCTGCAATTGTTCCTGTAGTTGTGGAACTGCGAATTCTGTTATTGCTCGAATAGTTACATTTCATACAGGTCTCCCCTTGGCATTTCTGTTTGTACATTAAGATACAATTCTGCGAATGAGTTGTAAGCAAAGACTTTCTTACTGTGCATGGTCTGAATTTGCCCTGAAAAACTGAAGAATTAGAAGACACCTAGTGGAGGAATAGAAGAAAGACTGGAAACAACATTTACCATTCTTTTTGCTTTTTTATGTAGCACAAGGATAGAAACTAATATTAGAAATCAAGCAACTCTGTGTTTTTTAAGCCACCCACTTCCTGATTTTGTTGTTTTATTCGTCTGATATGTCTTTATCAAAATAAGACACAACAGCAACGAGTTTCTTTGCACAGCATTCCATTTTTCAGGAGTGTTCTAAAAGTCTTATGATTAAATTATTTCACAAGAATAAAAAATGCCCTCTTTCCTATGTGGGAATAGGGGCCTCCTTTTTAGCTTAGTAGTTGACCCTTGAAAGTTATTTTCAGTCCATGTGGGCATGATCAAGTTTTCTTTCTGTCTTTACTGGCAGCTTGGGGTTTTTTTTTCCCCTCTTCTCTTCCTCTTTCCGGAGTTAGGAACACCTTGTTTGTTCCTCATGTTCAACTGTAGTAAAGAAAGACAGGGATGTGGAAGTCCCTTTGGAATTTAAAAGGAAATCCTGCATCTAATTGTAGATGTCTGTGCCAAACAATTCTGTACAAGTTATCATTTCAGCTATTGTTTGCAAATTGGCTTACTGCAGTGCCTATGTCATTTGATCTGAAGGGAAACAAGCTTAAAGGAGTCATTGCATCCTAGAAACATCAGTTGTCTCCTATCTGTAGAAGTTCTGCTACAAGCATAGATTGCTATATTTTTGTTTTAAGGATCTGATATCCTTTCATATAAGTGATATTCTCCTTCATCACAGAATGAACTGCTTCCATTCCACTGATGTTCTATGTATCTCTTCCCCCTCCCTGAATTTGTAGGGCAGTTAATTATTTGATTGCAGTGGAGGAAGAAGGAAGAAAAATGAATGAATAATTCTTCAGAGCAGTTGAAGACATTGTTAGTGTGCAGAGAGACTCTGCCTGTTGTAGCCTTTTGCAAAATAGAGAGTGGTGGTATGATTGCTCTCTTAGGACAGACAAGGAGGGTAATGAAGTAACTTCACAAAGGAGGTCTTGCAGTGACTGATGCTTTAAAGAAACCCCTCTTGATTTATCAAAGTAATGAATAGAAATTGATTCAGTAAGTTCAGTGGTATAGTCTAAGAAGGCACAGTTGTATGACTGAGACTTTAAAAAACAAATGTGCATGAAACAGAAGGCAGTGTGTACAGTTAGTAAAAAAAGTAATGCAGTTGTTTTGCTAGAGAATTAAGATATTAAAATGTCTCTTTTTCAGAGTTAAATGACCTTGAAGACTTGCTGTATAAGTAACAAGACCTTTTAAAATTTCCTCTTTGCTTTTATTTTATGCTTACTGAATACTCTCCTTTTGTTTAGTCATCACTTTTCTTCAAATACCTTGGTCTGTAGCTGAGAAAAAGGGTTATATGGTGGTCTTAATGGGGAAGTATGTTTTGCAAAGAAATCACTTCTGTGCTGCAGCTTTTCTATTTTGTTTCTGTTTTATCATGAACAAGCTAAAGGGTTTCCTGCCAGTAATTTGTGCCTTACTATACTTACTCATTGGAAAAGTTGAACTACAGCCTTGAATCACAAGGAGGTGTGAATGACCAAAAGGCCCCAAAATGGTGGGAAGCACTTTAATGTTCATATATTGTAAAATAAGCCAAACTGTGTGAATAAGATAAACATTAAAACCTCCCTTTACTAGTCTTCAGCCTTTGAAGATATGTTATGATGTCTGTTACAATATCCTCATCATAATGTGGTTAGAAGAAATTTGATTTTTTTACCAAGAATACAAAAGTAGTTAAAAAAATGGCTCAGCCAAAAAATAATACAATTTTTACTAATAATATTTACTGTGGAAGAAGACTGAGGAGTAGTCAATAACTCAACTTTCCTACAGAATTATGCTTAAAATCTTGAACAGGGGATATATGAGTCACCTTCTGTATTTAGCTCCAACTTTTTGTCTCTACCATGAAAATAGGTCATAATAAATGAGGTAAAAATAGCTTGGGTGCTTTGCCATGCAGGTCAACATTAATTGCCATCCTTTGGCTCCACTCTGCCCAAGCATTATGCTAAATACAGATCCTGATAAGATCATTTAATGCTTGTATCAGCAGGGAGCTGGGAGTGAAGACCCTCTTCAGCCCATCACATATTGAGGTGTGTTCTTGGGTTACTGAGGTGTGGACTGGGTGATGTGGGCCATTTGTGGGATCAGTAGGGTAGAGAGAAGCAGGATTTCTGTGCTGGAATGTTGGAGCCCATAGCGCAGTGGAGGATCAGATGTCAGGAGCTGGTAGGAAAGGCTGCAGCTCTCATTCACTTGTGGTGCCCACCTCTCCCTCCTCAGCACAGGCAGCTGTCATGTAGCCAGACTTGTCCATGCAAAGGGTTCTGGGAGACTGATGCTACCCAGTGTGCCTCTCTGGACTTCCTTTACTCTGGAAACATTAAACAGGTGAAGTTACGGGAGCCATAAGTTCAGGTAGGATCTGCATGCTTTGAAAATATTTCTCAGGTGGAGTAAGAATGGCTGTGAAACTAATAATGTTGAAAAGCAAGTCAGTGAAATCATAACACTTGAAATTTAGGTGTGTAACATGCCGAGGTCTTGGATTATTATTAATCAAATGTGTTTTCTCTAAGGCAAGAAGTTTGCATAATTAAAAAAAAAAATATATATATATATATTAGATCCAGAGTTAAAAGTTAATCTCCATTACAAGTTGGACCATTCCCAGTATAAGGTTCCACTTTTGAGGTTATATGTGTCTGAAGGGCCTCTTGAAGTAGGTGCTTATCTTAAATGAAGTTGCCTACTCTTCTTGATTCAGTAGAGTACCTCACAAATGGCAGCTTACTAGAGTAAGTGTCAAGATCCTTAATATCTGCTAGACAGCTCTCTTTAGATTCAGAAAGATTATAAAAGGCTCGGCTGCCCGCATAGAAGCATGAGTTTGTTTCCAGTCTATTCCTGTCCAGGCTTGGAGGGCAGGCACTTCAGTCAGGCTGAGTGTGTACCCTCATGTCCCTCTGTGAGTACCTTCAGTGAGCCCCTTGGCAGTGTGTCCATATGGGATGCTTTGCTCACTGCTTGCCTTGCACATGGGCATAGTTTGAGAGAGTGTACAGTAGTGGTAAAACCAGTGCCCATAGGATTATAGCCTATTGTCATCATTACCAGGTATGTAGTCACAGATTTCTATGGCCTAAATCAGGAACCTCCTCTGACATCTTTTGAGGGACAGAGACCTTGGGTCTTTAGTTTCCCTATCTTTATATCAGCTAGGTAGCAGCTTCAGGCTAAGTGGTCCTTTTGTCCATGCAGATTCAGCTTAGTCAAAGCTGACGGTACCATGGTGTATTACACAGACATGGAGGGTGGCACATCACCCTCCTGCTTTGGTTAGGAATGTCAATCATTTGGTGGAACTGACTTTATGTATTGTACAAATTATTGAGTGGGATTTTGAGTGCTTGAGTCGGGTGAGTCATGAGCAGGAAATCTGAGATGGTTTCTCAGAGCTATTTTAAAAATGTTTTCCCCTGTTCTGGAACCAGTCAGACATGTGGACACCTTTTCCAGTTTTCTGACAATACAGAGAGATTGGTCAGGATGTAGATGAGTTAGTTGTGACGACAGCATTCCATCTGAGAAGGAGCTTTTGTTCAAGACTATCTCAGCTAACAGTGCAGTCACACCACATCTACTTCTTTGCTTTTGTCGTTTCTTTCTGGCCTGGGGATAGCTTTTGGGCTTGGTAAAGCATGTCCACTAAATCCTTAAGTGAGAAACAGTCAGTCAGTAAGAAGCACTTACTCCCTTGCAGTTCTTAAATGAGCTGATTTCCTGTTGGTATGAGACAAAATACCTTTCTCATTTTTAAGAGTTTTGTTCAGTTTTTTACATTTTTACTTGTGTGTCTTGTACACTTAGGAAAATAAAATCAGTTCCATGAAGGGATACTCAGCAGTAATCTCTGTGCTATGCTGTGGAGAGCTTTTCTGTCTCATCACCAGGGGTTTTAGCAAGGGCTTGGTGGGAGGTGGTTTTGTTTGTTTTGCCTTCCTTTAGTGATTCTTTTCTGTAGTGGGATGTTCATTTGATGCAGTCTTTCCTCATACTACAGCTCTTTGAGCCTGTGGTCACCAGCTGTTCTCACCTTTTAATAGTGTTTGTGTCACTGTGTGCTCTGCCACAAGTTTGAAAGAGGATTGAAGCCTGTGTAGCTGAAACAGTAGAACATCCTGTACTTTTTCTCTTTTCTTTTTAAGATTCTCCTCAAAATTCATGCCACATTCCCCTATCACTTGTCAGAAAATCAACCTGCTGGTGTTTCATTTAAACCCTTCTGTTTTTAGAACTGGGGCATTTCTTTACCTCCTGGACATCAAGCACTTTTTTCTTTTTATGTTTCTAAAGGTTGTTCAGGAGTGTTTCTTGCTTCTTCAGTGCAGTGACTGTCTCCGTACAGACTGTCATAGTGAACAGCAGACTGTGAGACAACAAGGGAGCTCGGGGCAAACATGAGGCAGGAGCCCCACAATGGAATCACTACGTTCCTTCTTCAAGTAACTTTTTTCTGGGCTGTGGTTATGAGAAGTGAGTGTTTGCAATAATCCCAGTGAATGTTCCTGCAAATACTCATTCAAAGGAAAAAAAGGACTTCTTACTTTTAACTGGTGACAGGGGTGTACTATCTATATGCGTATCTCCATCTTCAAATCTACTTCTGAACTCCTTCTGTGTGTCAGAAGTTTGAGATAAGCAAATGGAAAAGATAGAATGTGTTTCACTCCTTCCACAATATGTTCAACCAACAAGGGGAGTAGACAGTCAGGAGTCCACCTTTCTGGCATTAAGCTAAAATATCTTTGCTCTTAAGTGCTTAAGTAATGCACTTCCAGACTGTGACTGATTTATTCCATCCAAAAAAAAAAAAAAATCTTGTGCCAAATATGTATAGCAGGGACTCATTTAGAGTAATTTCTGCTTAATATAGGAGTGATTGTGAGAAGAGATGAAAAAGTTACGTGACAGGTTCAGAAAATGAGACCAAACGTATTTAGACTCTTGAGGGAAATAGGAAGATCTTAATATGTGGAGCAGAAGAGACAGAGCAATGGTAGACAAAAAATACCCATATCAAATGCAAAATGACACTTGATCAGTGTAAGGGAGTGTGAGGCACCTGAACTGAGGAGGGCTCTGACTCGCATTCAACTGATGGAAAGAGTGGTACTTGTTCAAACCATAAACATGGTTCCCAACCACGTTCTCCACTCCTCTGCCAGTGCCTTGCACAGGAGGCAGCAAGAACAAGCACATGTGGCTTTGTTTCACCTGCTGAAGGTGCAGTTTTGTAGCAGGGCTGAGCTGGTTGAAGTGTAGGCTGCTGTTTACACAGCAACCAATTGGTTCCTGCCTGTACTTTCCTATCTAGCACTTGCAGCAAAAGTCATCTGACTTCTTACAGGCAGTGGTTATCAGGAGATAAAATAATGTTTAAAAATAAAACATATATACATTTATGTTTTTTCAGGGATCATTTCCCTGAAATTTTTAAATTTTTGAAGCTGCTTGCTTCTGGAGTGGATGCACACCAACATCAGAGCAAGGAAAGTGATGGAAACATGTGGCTGGAAGGCAGAGCAGGACTTTCTCTTTCCCTTGCTCTGTACCGCAAGATTCACAGTTGATTACATCAGCCTGGCTGCTGGTGCCTGAGATTAAGGTGTGCATTGCTGTGCAGTCAGTAACCCTTGACATGAGGATGAGGGTAGATGGGGCAGAAGACCATATCCTCTGACCTGGGGTTCTCTGTGGTGTATCACAAGCCTTGATTTTAGTAATTGTAAGAGGAGTCATTATCATCCAAAAGGTCTGCCCTATACAAAGTTGTACCATTCAAGATATCAGATATGATAACAAATGGATAATCAGGTGTTTTTAAAGTAGTGTCAAGATTTGCTGATGATTTTGAGAGTGTTCTTGAAATGTGGCAATGCTCCATTTTCACATTAGTTAGGATACTTTCCTCTGCCTTGCAATTGGGATTTGAAGTCTATCTGTTATTGCACCTCTCCAATAGGCACACTCATGTTCAGTAACGGTATTTAGAGGATGAAAGCAGTGGGAGGTAATTTGACAAAAAGTCAAAAAATGTTACCAATGATTGAATGTGTCTGGAAGCAAGATGGTACATCTTTGAAGGGCTTCTCTGAAATGAGCTATGCTTTTAAAATTCGGAGTACTGAGTGGCATTTGTAATTGCAGGCAGTCACCACTCTCACACATACCATTTAGCTGCTTTTGTTAAGTGGAAAGTACCAAGCATGGTTAGAGATCTGTGAACTAAGTGTATCCTGATTGGAAACTGGTCTGCCCTGCTGCAGTAGTCAGTACTCTGTAAGCAGCTTATGGAGGTAAACATTACATGTGTCTCTGCCAACCTGACTAAATAATGCCAGCTGTCTTAAATCTTTTTGAAGATAAATGAGCTGTAATTGGATTTCTGCACTGGATAATTTTAAACTAGGGCTGTTAGAAGCAGTAGTTGTTATGAAGAAACTCCACAATAGGCATATTATGATGAGATGTTGCATTCTCTGAGTGATTTAGGATTTGCCTGTTAAAATCAAGGTAGCAGATTAGAGAGAAACATGCTTTGGTGAGGCAGCTTGCATTTCTTCTTGATATGTGTGAGCAAACAGAAATGGTAATGAAGTTTGGGTTGAGTTGGCCAGAGGGGGGAAGTGGTGCTACTGAGAGTTGCACAATGTCCCAACATTGTGAACTTATTAAAAAGAATTTTGAAATAAGGGGAAAGATAAATTGCTATCTTTTGTATATCAACAAAACTTTTAAAAATAAAAGCAGACATTGTTTTTTCTGCAATAATATACTTAAAAGAAAAACTTGACATTTTAGTCAGAAATTGTTTCTCCATACAGACAGCGTTGTAAGAGGGAGGTGGATAGATATTAAGAGTGGAAAACATTAATTTGAATAGAATTTTAACCACTCTTCTGGCAATCTCTGCTTATTGAAAAGTATTAAAAGCTTAAAACTGAAACCAAGTGGGGAGAGCAAACTGTGATGTTGCCCACAGTATTTCATTTATTTGGTGTTGTTATCAAAGACAAGAAAGTGGGGTTTTTTGGGAAGCACACGTAAGAGTTCTCAAATACTAAAATCTAAATTTTTAAATTTAGGGAGCTTTTTGTTTCACCAGTTTGTTTTGAACAAATAAAACACAAGTTTAGTTAGCTTCTGAGGTGTTTGTGAATTTTTTGACACCAATATTTAAGATTTTATGTGTGAAGCACAGGAATTGCTAAAAATTTTAGCCATTCTTTCCCAGGTTCATGTAGCATTAATTGGTGGTTTCATTTTTGTGCTATTTTTGCCATCCTTACACCATAAAAGGTGGATGTTTTTTCAAAATCATATTATAATTCCTTGTTTTCTTACAACTACTGTTTGATTACAGTTTTTCTCAGAGGGAGCACTGCTTGCTTCTCTCTCACAGATTTTAGGATAGCTCACTGTTTGGTTTTCCATGACTACTAATTTGCTTGTGTTTTTATTCCTTTTTTATTCTCCACAAAGCCGTATCATTAGTTTTTCTCATTTTGCTCACAACAAAAATTCATTTATTTAAGTTTTTTAACTGAGTTGCTTTGGTCTTTTTCATTTGATAGAACACTTCTTGGAGAAAAAGAATTATAACTCATCCCTTATCCCGCTGGTATTCACAGTTGGAAAAGTGATAAATAAAATACCAAGGAGGTATTTTGCACCAAGGAGAGGACTGGATCCCAGTAAGAAAGGCACAAACACTTGCAAGGCAGATAACTGTTCATTAATAACCTAGAAAAGCTGATAGCAAGTTATGAAATCCTACATCTTTTCCGATGCTGGGAACAATGAGATGTTACAGCACTGGTTGGACCTTGGGTCAGGAGCAGCACATGGTGCAGATCCCATCTGTGGTGAGGTTCACCAGCTCTGACATCACTGGTATTCCTCCAGGGTCTTCTCACAGTACAGATTGATCAGTCACTGACAGAACCCAGCAGGGAGTGAGGACATAGCTTTCAAGACCCCCTTGAGCAATATACCCTCATTTCATTAATAAAGCTGCAGTCACAGAACTGTTGCATGTAATAATTCTTATGAAAGAGACATTACATTACGTACATATACTTAATTTTAAGTGTGCATTGACTACACATTGGGTAATTATGTATTGATTGTGCATATAGTGATTAATTATACTATTGATTAGGTGCATCTTGATTAAATAGCAGTCATGTAGTATGCATGATACAGAGGCCTGCACCCCAACGAATAGTTATGTGGGTCACTGCCTCTTCACAAAAAAATCATCCACTGCTGTCTGCTACAATAGATAAATCATTATTGATAAGGTTATTCCTGCAGCTGCAGGCATTTTGGTTCAAAGTACTGCTGATTTGATGATTTCCTATCAATTAAAGAAGTATTGCTGTTCTAAGCAAAGGTCACTTAACTAAAATAAAATTTTATTTATAGTTCTTAGGTACTTTGCAGTTCTTTGTGTGTCAGGCTGGTACACCCTGATGTTCTTCCCAGGCCGCTGCCATCGTCATCCTGTATAGGGAGGAATCCTGCTGTGAGCAGTTGTGTTGTATCATCAGATGAAATGGAGTATAAGTCATGGTTCTTACTTGCTTAGACCTGTTTTTGAGATGTTTACAAAGTTGAGTAACACTGCGAAAAGAGAGTAGCAAAATCTTTTTGTACTCATGGGTCTGTGGCCAGTGAGGCATACTTGTTTCCTGTTTTTGTTTGAGACCAGAAAGTGGCTCTTCATGAAACACCATTAAAATCAGATTTCTGAGAATTTTTTTTTTTTTTTTGGTTGTGATGGCCTTATCTGGACCATATGAAAATGAGACTTCATCTGTAGTTAAAATATGTTATGGTACTAACTCTTTATTGATCTATGTTCCAAAAACCTTTTTTGTGGGCATTTTAAAATTACAAATCTGATAATTAATCATTTCATTTCAGCAGGAATTTGGAAGTTGCAGCACAAGAAGCGCTGCAAGGAAATTGTGATGGCAGTGGTGCTTAACTGCTTGAATAGAGATGCTGACCTGTACAGTAAGTGCCTCCCCACAACCAGCAGCCACACTATTAGGAAGGCAGGCCTGTAGCCAGAGGAATTAATTTTTCCAAGTTCAGCTTTCTCATGCGATAGAGGAAACGTAGAGAAACCTTTTGTGGAGGCGGTAAAACCAGTTCAGACATGAGGAGGCATTTCCCTGACCCTGGGCTCTCCATCTGCAGGGGTCCTCAGCTGGTTGCTCTCAGCCATGAGCTTGGCCTCTAGGTTTGCCAGGTGTGGGCAGCTCCCTGTGCTCTTGGGTATGGCCAAGGGCCTGGGATGTGGGTGCTAGCTGAATAGCTGAAATGGTGCAGGAGAACAGCAAGGAGGAGCAGAGGTGGCCTAACCTAGAGTTATGAGCTGCTCATCTTGCAGTCACCCCTGGTGTTTGTGGTCATTTGTTTTGGTGTTGGCATCTAAATATGTTAATTTTAGAACTTCTGTTCTAGCTTGTGGGTTAAAAGGAGTTAAAGTGCAAAACCCCTTTGCTTAATGAAATTAATACAATGTAATCTATTATGTCAGTAATTGCAGATGACTTGATTATCCTGGTAGCTACTCCTTGCACATTTAAAATAGTTGGTTTGCCCCCATCTTGAGTGAATGAAGAAGTAAGGTTCTGGTGGGTGTTCGGGCTGTTTTGAATAGCTGGCATTGAGAGTACACTGTATTTGTTTTTTAAAAGACAAAAAAAGAATTGACCCAGAGTTGTCTTTATAGTCTGATAACTTGTGAGGAGTCTTCAGTTGTCCCTTTTTGTCAAAAATGCCTCACACATGCAGCTGGCCGGGCAGCTTCATCTCTCCCTGTCCCACTGGGGACTGTGATCTGTCGTTGTTACTTCTAGACTGAATTGCTGTAACTTTCCATACTTTGGAGTTGTGATACTAAGATACCAAGTTCTTAGCCCCTTAGTATCAGTAGCTGCCAATTAAACTCTATCTGGCTGCTCTTCAGGCTGGTGAGTTGAGAATAGTCAGTCTTCAGCATCTCTATATTTAAAGCAAGCTGCCTTGGAGTTAAACTAACCACAACTTCCCTCGAAAGTTACATGCCACAGGAAGGATGAAACTGCTAAGCGTAGCTGATTAAAGGGAGGAACATAGCTCTCCTTTTGCATGGTATAAGACAATGTATACTTTTCTGGAGGGGATAGGATAACCACAGTGTTGCTGCCTTCCAACAGGTGCAAAACCTGCTTTTTTTAGTTTAGCCCTTTGCACAACATCTGTCACAACTGAGGGAAACAAAAGAGGAAGAGGAGAAATTCATACTTTTGCAGTGACGAAAAATGAATGCAGTTTTGTGGAAAGAAATCTATGCCATGTCTTGACCTTTTATTTTAGGAGGATGCTAATGACAGCATTTTGTTACGGGCATAAGTAGAGGACAAGATTAGAAGATTTTAAAGTTATGTAATTTGCTAGTTTTACTGCAGGGCCATTGAGTTTTATGTTGCTTTATTGTCTAACTTGGACCAATTTGCTAGTCATAAAATAACGCAGGTTGAGAGGAGCCACTGGGGATTATGTTGCCCAGCCCTGGAAGTGTCAGTTTCATAAGAGCTGTGTTAAATCAAGTTTGGAGTATCTCTAAGGACAGATATTTCAAAGGCTTTCTGTCCAACCTTTCTTAATGTCTGACTAACCTCATGATGAAAAAATGCTTCTTAATGTTTAAATGTCCCTTGATGCAACTTGAGCCTGTTACTGGGTGTTGCTGTCTTTTCTGTATCCCTTCCCATTAGGCAGTTGCAGATGGCAATAACATCTCTCAGTCTTCCCTTTCCAGGCTGAACCATCTCGGTTCCCTCAGCCTCTGCTCCTGTAACATGTGCTGCTAGCCCCTTCCACATTTTTGGTGGTGGTCTGCTGGGCTTGTTCCAGTATGCCAAGTATCTTTCCTGTACTGGGAAACCCAAAACTCAGTACAGAATTCCAGGCATGATTTCACAACTACTGAATGGAGGGGAAACATTGCTTATTTTTGAACACAGTCCCATACATGTTTGGCTATGAGGTCACACTATTAACTCCTCTTTACTTGTCCACCAGGAGCCCAGACTGTTTTCCAATCTGCTTTCTAACCAGGTCATGCCCAGCCTGCACTGTTGTGTGGGGTTATTTTAGCTCGGATGCAGGCTTCTGCATTTGGCTTGCTGAACTTCATGAGGTTCATGTGAGTCCGTTTTTCCAATCTGTTGAGGTCCAGTTCTTCCTTATTTAGTGCATTGGAGCAAGGTTATCCAAATTGGTCAGTCATGCGGCAAGATCCTAGCTTAGAGAACTGTTATGCTAACGTGGTAGGAAAAGTAGATCTTGTGTGTATGGAGATACTCTGTTCTCTTCTGTCACACAGCTCAAACACAGCTGGATTCCCATTCTTTACTTACACTTGCCTTCTTTCCTTCCTTTGGAGTTTGAATGAAGTGTTGAACAGCTTTTATCTGACTGTTCACAGGAGAAGAGACAAGATGACTTGAAGGAAGGGGATTTGATGCAGGTCTCTAAAATCACAAGTAATGTGGGCAGGGTAAATAGGCAGTCACTGTGTTCGCTCATTTCTGGTACAAGAAGCAAGGGACTTCAGATGAAACTAACAGGTGTCACAAATGAACAAGAATGGCTCCAGACACCATGGGTAGTTATTCTGTGCAACTTGTTGCTGCAAAACGCAGCAGTCACAGACATTTTATTTGAGTTCAAAAAGGGACCAGACAGGCTGATGGAAGAAAACATTGATTGAGGGCTGTCATGTGCAAAGATGAGACATCTGCCTCAGGAAGTCTGAAGTTAAACATTGCAGGAAGCCAAGGGAGTATTCTGAGGGGGGAAAAAAATTGAGGAAATATATCTTAGCATTTACTATACAAGCAGTAATTCCCGTTTTTTTTCAGAGAAGGGTTGCAGCTTTGCAAAGTTTTTTGTATTTATTTTGTACCAGCTCTTAGTCTGCAGGCTGCAGGTTAGCCAATACTGTATTAGGAAATATTGCACTCAGATGAATTTGTTGTTCTTCAAGTCATTCGTTGTGTCTGTTGACACACTAGCTCTATATTGAGCCAGTGGGATACTGCTGAATACAAACCTTAGTTTATCTTCAGTTGTTCCCCTGCTCTGTGCCACAGATGTGGTGATAGAAGATAACAGGGTATGTCACTGCTTTTCAGTTCCTCCAGAACTGGTCATATAAGGCAAAGCATTTCTTCTCTTTCTCTTCAGCTGTAGGCTGTTTATTTTTCCTATGTTGCAGATTGTCTCATCATTTTATTTGAGTCTCTTCATTCCTTGCTTACCTAAAAGCTTGCAAGTTCCAGAACAGTGTTAGTCTTAAATGGAATATTTATTTAAAAGAACTCAAAACCTTCCTTTTTTCTTACACTAATGAGTTTTCCGATTTAAGAGGAGTCACTAACCACTTTCAAGAACTGTGTTATTTGTGGTAGCATGTTTACAACTTCTGACTCTTGCTGTCACTGTGTTTTGCTAGATGACCATGCTGCTTACAGGTTCCTCATCTACGTAACTGTCAGAGCTGCAGACCAAACAGTCAGACAGCAATGCCCTGGGGAATACCTGTCCTTGTCTGCTGAGACTGCAAACCACAGGAGACTGCCTTCTTTATCTTCACAGTATCAGTTAGTCTTCAATACCTTTGAGTCCAAGGCAGCTGAGGGTACTTGCAGTATTACTCTTTAGTTTTGTGTTCTTGGTGAAAGAAAAGATGAAGGTACTAAATGCTCTTCTGCTGAAGTGTGTGTGTTTTGGGATTTTTCACATGGTGCACCTTTACTTCATCATGTGTTTGACAGTAAATGTCTATCCAGCTTTCTTTTCTGGACTTGGACAGAGACAGCCAAAATGCACCATTTGGCTACCATCATAATTTTTACTTTCTAAATGCTCTGTCACATTCCTGACCAGATAAGATTCGAGAGAGATGTCAGCAGTGGACATGCAGTGTTAGTATTAGGGCTAGGACTCCTTGTCCTGTGCCATCCCCATAGCACAGCTGGTACAAGGAACAAGGCAGATGCTCTCTAAATGTTTTACTTCAGTGCAGTGTCCCAAGGCAAGAGAATCTCCCACTGCTACTTCTGGCAGATGACAGAAAAGAATCTCCTCATTGACACAAGCGTGCTCGAGCTGCAAGTGCATCCTGACAAGGAGTGAGGAGGAGCAGTGGCATCAGCTGCCACAGATATGAATTGTCATTGTCCATCTATGTTTGTGCTTGTAGGACTTTTGTCAGGAAACTGGGCTTGTCTTAGCTTTTAAAGGTTTTTATTTTATTGGTTACTTCAGCATTTGAGAAACTTTTAAATAAGGAGAAAAGAGTAGCTTTTCTCAAACCCGTATCTAACTGGACTCACACTAGAGCAGTATTTTGATGTAAAGTTAGCTGTTTGGGAACGCTGATGTGATTTAGAAACAAAATCTCATATTGAAAATAACAGAATTGCTAATGTGAGAAAATGGGGATGGAGAAAGATTTTCAATAGAAATCTTCACTTTGTTTCCACTTAGAAAAGTGTAGTTACCTGCAGTATGTGGTGTTTTAATACATATTTAAGTTATATTTTACGGACAAATATAAAAAAGACTTCTTGTCTTTAAGATTTTATAATCACAATTAGATGAAATGAATACTAAAAACCCCAAAAAGCCTAGACATTATTAGACTAAAATAAGCTTGTACTGGTGTGATGTTAATAATACATATATTTTGTTTCTACAACTTCTAGGTATTCATTTGTGGTGTGTCTGTGATTTTTTCCTGTTACCATTTGCTTACTCCAATAGGAACACATTCTTAAATAATAATTTTAAATAGTTTATTAAAAAAGCTGACAAGAATAGAACTGCTAGAACATGCAGAATTAAGCAGAACTTCTGATAAAAATTATTCTTCTTACGCTCCTTTTCTGAAGCTGCATAGTGTCTTTTAGAGTTAGAAAAGAGAGAATTAGAATTTTAGATTTAGAACCTCAATTTTGGCAGTCTAAGTGGTATGAAATATAGGGGGTTTTGTGGTTTCTTTGCCATAAAAAAATAATTGTTAATTTAATGTTTCCGTACTGCTCTTCAGATATGACCCTTCTGTGTTTGCAGGTAGGCAGAGGTCAACATGTGAGGAAGGAAGGCATTGAAAAGATGACAAATGTAATATGTCTGACTTCCAGTACAACCTCAATGTCAGAGAGATACAGCTGCAATAAATAACATTTATTCTGACATCTGGCACAGTTTTTACTGATGATTATGAGGCACTCTTTAATTTTCCATCACAACCTCCTGGCTGAGTTACCAAGTTGTGTTGGCTAGTGAAGGCATATTAATAAGATAGAACACTAAAGAAAAGATAGTGGGGCCAGAAATGAAGTAGGGAAGGAAACTGAAACGTGACGGAAGGGCACGTCAGCAGGAACCCAGGGCTTACATCCTGGATTCTCAGCTGGTATGGAGCTGATTCCAGCAGGATGTGTTTAAGTCATTTGATGTATTTCCTGAGCCAATTTCAGCATGCCTAAAGGGATCCTAGATATGCTGTATGAAGGCATGATGGGAAAACTTGTTCTTTCCCAGCCAATTCTGCTGTTCTCATTTATTGATCTCTCAGGTAAACAGTTCATAAAGAGAGGTAGCCGTCTCACACGATCAGAATTAATCCATTAATTTACTTTTTAGTGGTCTCAACTATGAACATTTATTCAGGTTTCTAAAACGTTTGTCCTGTGTCCATGTCTGACTTCAGCAGAAGTTCTTCAGAACACTGTATCACCATTCTTTTAACTGAAATGGTGCAGTTTTCATATTACAGTCTCTTGCTTCCATTTGTGTTTATAAATAATCTATATACAATAGGAGTAGAGAGAGACTTTTTACAATACACACTAGAAAGGAAAGTTTTCCTTTAGGAAAAGGAGTAAAGCAAGTAAATACACCTTGTGAAGATGAGTGATTTAACATACAGGAGATGTTCAGTGTTGGAAAGAACCAAACAGTTCGTTTGCTTTTCATGTGTTATATTTGACAATGTTTTCTATGTGACTTGTCCAATAAGGCATTTGTGCTCCAAATATTGTAAAAAGCAGTTTCACCTCCAAAGGTCTGTAAACTAAGTACTTGTCATAGTCAAATGAGCACAGAAGTTGTCCATTTTATCTCAAAATTTGATTTCCTTTGTTTGTGTGACTGGACCAACAAAGCCATTGCTGTAATTGGTAATTGGAGCTCAGCTAGAGGTCTTGAAATTTTCAGATGTTCTGGTTGTAGTTGGTCTGAATTGTAAGCTCTATTTGTGTTCAATCCAAAGTGTGAATTGATTCTGCTTGAGTTAATAACATCCAGGCATATGTAAGTGCAGCATGGAATCTGAACATTCACAATGGTGCATATTTGCTGGAAAAAATAAGAGATCGGTTGAAAGGATACAGCAAGAAGATTATAATGCTGAGTTTTCCAGCTGTCCTGTGATAATTCTTTTTCAGTCCATCACTCCTTGATTCCCTGACATCCTGAGAAACTGAATTCTACTTAAGCTGCTGTACAGGGAGCTCTAAGAGTTTTTGCTATGGACCCTGGATTTTTTAGTCTTTGTCCACCGTGGTATACTACAGACTTTATTTTTCAGGTAGCTTTCCATTGGAAGATTTAGCAAGTACCGTCATTTGCGTTTCTCCCACGTCACGTGAGCTTTCTTCGTGATGTGACCTGGCAGCGCTTGAAAGTGATACACTCACTTGTCGTCTCAGTATTTTCAGTACAGTTCTCTTGTATCCTTTGCATGCAAAGAAATAGATGAAAGGATCTAGGCAGCAGTTAAAATTCATCAGAAATACAGTATAATGGAGTGACTTCTGGAAAATTTTCTTTTCAGTGCACAAGGGTTCTTGCTGAAGTTTCTTAATCATGTGTTGTATGATTGCAACATGATAAGGGGTAAAGCAGATGATGAACACTATAATTACAAATATGATTGTATTGATAGCTTTTTTATTTATCCCTGATTTTTCAGTCAGTGGATTTTCCTTGGCTGTTTGAAAAAGTTTGCAGCTGATTTGAGAGTAGCAAAATAGTATAATCCCCAGGGGAATAAGATACCCTATTAAACAGGCAGCAAGAAGTATAAATGGCAGATGTTCTATTTTCTCAAAGTTTGGATATTCCATACATGTAGTCCTTTCTTCTTCTTCCTGTGACATGGATTGTATAAGTAGCGGGAAAGTTTGACTGAATACAAGAAACCAGACAAAGACACACATGCCCTTGGCATATTTAATCCTTCTGATCTTGTATCGGAAGGGGTGGACAACAGCAAAGAACCTGTCAATGCTCAAGCATGTCATGAAGTTCACACCGGCGTAGGTGTTGATGTAGAACAAGAGCGCGGTTATTCGACACAGCGCTTCTCCAAAGGGCCAGTGAAATCCCAGGGCGTAGTAGGCTATCCTGGTTGGCAAGGCAATGCAGAACAGCAGATCGGAGAAGACGAGATTTGTTGAATAGAGGGTAGTGGAGTTGATCTTCTTTCTGTTCTTAAAAATGACGGTGAGGGCAATGGTGTTTCCAAGCACCCCAAGAATCAAGATGGAGCCATAGAAGACCGACAGTAATATCCGTGCTGTGTCTTTGTGCTCGTATAAATCGCAGGTGGAAATGTTGGCCTCAGATGCTGTGAAAGGGTCCATTTCTGCAACCACTGTTGTTGCAGGAAGCTCAGTAGACCTAACATGAAGGAAAAAAAAAACAACAAAAGGGAAATTTTGTAATTAATGTAGATAAACTGCTTCTACATAACGATGGACAGCCTCTGTTGCAAAATAAGACTAAAAAACTGAAATGAAACTTCATTGCTGTGAAATACTTGTCAAGACTCTATCTGTAAACAAACAAATGCCTCCTTTTGGCTTTTCTGTTTTGATCCCAATTTCTTCTCTAATAAAGAAAATCAGCAATGTAGTAAACCAGGGATGTAATATATTTGAAAAGTGAAGTCTATAGACGTTCAGGAGGTGGGAGACTGTTTAAAGCAATCTGAAGGGGAAAAAGAGTCTGAAGAAACCACATGATAAACGATCATATGAAGTCCCCAAGGATCAGACAAGCAGACAAATGTTTTAAATGTGTTTCAGTTAATTTTAAGGGATTTTTTGTTTCTAACAATTCACATTGTGATTCTTTAACTTGTTTAGAGGAACTTTTTTTTTCCTGCATTCTTATCACATTGACATTATAACAGAATCATAGATTCACTTAGGTTGGAAAAGACCTTTAAGATCATAGATTCCACCATAATAACTCAACTTGTTTAATTCTAGTTTTAAGAATTGGCTTTTGGAAGCTAATTCAAATGTTGTTACATACATAAATTCTTAAGACTACTACTTTAATCACTCTTTAGTGACAGTGCTAAAGAAAGATAATGCAGGTGAACTATTTTACACTTTGTCAATTTAGTAGATTTTAGAAATTGTTTCATCTGTACAGTCATAAGTAGCATAGAAGAGTTGCAAAGTGGCAATGATTTGGGGGACTTAAAAATATTTTTAAATGATCCAGCAGAATTTCAAAAATTGAAATAACCCCATCCTGTTGATACTGCTCTCAGTGCAAACATTTCTTAGGTCTGCTGTTCCCTGACAGTTGTATAATGTAGACATAAATCTCAGAAAGGATGGGGCGTCTCATGATACTCCTCAAGCAGCTGTTCTACAAAAGGGTGCCTCTTAGAGGCACCATTTATGAATTTAAACATCAGTCAAAACAAGATTGATTCTACTTTAACACAGAATACTACCTGAAGATAATGCTGTTGCAAGTGGAAATTTAAGTCTGTTTTGTACCTTTAAATAACATGTCTATGTTATTTCTGAGGATGTCTCTTTCAACACACAATATTTACAAGCAACTGTAACCTGTTGTACTTCAAAAAATTCTTTCTGGGAAATACCTCTCAGTTTTAAGGGATTTAAACCACGCATTTTAGAAAGCATTCATTATCCTTTTATTAACTTGTGAAAGCATTAAAAGGTTAGTGCTTTCTTCCATGATTTGAGGAGATTGTCCTCTTATTTCAGGGTGTTCACAATTAATGGTTCTCTGTGAACAGTAAACCTGCAGACAGTGGAAGACAGGTGAGTGATGTCTGACTGATAGATGTACAATGTTCTGATTCATAGAGATTTGTGAAGTAAGTACTGTCCGTCAAGAGGTGGGAATACTGCATTCAGGGTTGTATGTCAAATCCAAAGTGGGAGTTCTGTGCCTTGAATAAAGGAACTAATCTGGTAAATAACAACTCCAGCTGTAGCGCAGATTTAAGAATGTCAGTAATTTTATGTTAGTTAATTCTGCATTGTTCACGCTGTCTTCGTGTTAGCGTGTTTGGTGACTGATTAATGCAGTACTTATTACCCCGAGGATAGTTCTGGTATGATTTTCTCCCATCTTTTCCCTTGTAGAAGTGTTCAGGATGGCTTTTGCTTTACCTAAGTGTAACAGGCTTCTTTTTGCCTAAAATGGTGTGGGTTTGTGTAGGCACCTGTATATGAGTCAGCGAGGTATTTTGTTTTGTTTCTCATATTTAAATGCTTCTGATTCTTGTTCACTTTCCCAGCAGCACATCTATCTTCTATGAATCTCATTCTCAAAGTCTAGGTAAAACCATTTTGTCAACATATATGGGAAAGGATAATCTAAGATTTATGATAAACAGTTCAATTGCCGTAACTAGCTACAGCATATTAAGTGCATAATTTTATTTTTGCTTTAAAGTTGTAACAGTTTTGGTTCAAAAATAATGCACTTAATTGGCACATCCATTCATATGTCTTTCTATAAACGTTTGTAAAATGTAGAATATCTATTATACAAACACATTGAACTGTCGTTTAGGAAAAAAACTGTAAATTCAGTAAAAAATATATTTTTTGTACATCAGGAGTAGAATTTCATAAATTGCATGTTACCTAATTTTGTGCTATGAAGTTGGATCTTTAATGTAATAAATTAATCTAGAGCTTGTTGCTCAAAATAGGATGTTCATCCTCACATATAACTGTGGCTATGTTGAGGAGTCCTAGCTGAGATAGTGTTTGTGTCTATCCATGGTGCTAGCTTGGATATACATTGGAACATGGCAGGACAAACTGGCCACAAATGGATGAGGAGACAGAGGGAGGAGCACAGCTCATGGATCTTCCAGGGCACTGTGCACATCAGCTAAGCTGTGCTCCTTGGCAGGCTCTTTTGCCTGCTGTGGGAGTCAGCTCTAGGGGCAGAAAATGTTCTTTTTGATCCTCTGTTATACCCAAAATATTTTGACTCTTAATGTAGGGAACACATTCTACAATGCTCTAGATGAGTATTAGTGTTTTCTCCATCTGTAGGTATGTATGGGCATTTTTGAGAGTCACCAAGGTGTTTAGGTGCTGAATTACCTGAATATATTTATTTAAAAAACAAAAAATGAGAGAGAGAGAGATTTTATCTGGTTTGTGGTCCAAACAGATGATAAAGTTGATACCATCCACTATAATGTGCATCACCTGAGCTGTGGTAACTTCTTTGTACTTGGGAACTCTAATTGTTGTTGGATGAACTTGATTCACCTCAGCAGGTATTTCACATTTTCTTGGCAATTTTATAGAGGGCATAATTTAAAAACTATTTTCTTCCTGAAAGGTGTCTAGACTATTAAGTAAGATGAGATATATTTTTTTAAATCCTATTCCTTGTGTCACGTTGCTGTTTATTTCTTGTCAGGAATCCTGAGTAATCCACTTATTATACATACAGCACATGACATCCTGCACAGAATGTATCTAAAAAAAGAACATTTTGAATACTTTTTGTGAGTTTTGTATTATTGGAGAAAAAATGGAGAATGTTACATTCTTACTGCTGCAAAACTCAGACTAGCTGGACATGACTCTGTTTTAATGAGCTGTGTGCCTGAATAACCTATGAGAATATGGCCATTTACTGTCCCAAATCCAGATGCACCAATTAAGTTACCCTCCAGAATCACTACTAAAACTTTTGCTCTTCTAGCTTGTTGGATTAAATACCCTTCCAGTGGCTTTCCAGGTTTATTCATGATATTACTTTTAAGTATATACTTGGAAGAAAGATAATATTAATTTCCCTTAACAATTAAATAATTTTAGAAAACAGTACCAGAGGTTTTTGGCTTAGAGTCACATGCAAAATTTTAAGGTATAAAGTCCTGAAAATTCCTGTCTGTATATCTGTATTGTAAAGAAGGTTGTTCAGGTTTTTACATTTTCTGAGTCTATAAACACTCAGTGACACAGACTGCTTACTCACTTAATGTAATCTTCTGTATAGTCCAGGTTATTATATTATTTTAGTTATTGTGTATGGATTCCAGTAACTTTTCATTTAAAGCATATTTTCTAAGATGCTGTTTATCTTGATTTGGAGAACTGAAGAGAAAGCAAATTAACCATTTGTACTCTAGTCTTTGGTCAGTCAACTTCCCTGTTAAAAAATGTGTGTCTCTTACTTAAATGTCTCTAAAATTAATTTACAATTGCTATTTTTATTGAGTCTCCTTACCTGTACACAATCTCATGGTTTGGGCAATTCGAGGTAAGCTTCTCAAATATTTCACCACAAGGTGAAATAATCCTTTGATGTCTGTTCTAACCCCAGCTGTGTCCCACACAGGACTTGGGTTTCCAGATGGCTCTTGGCATTAGTGTGCCTGGAGACATTCTCACCACTACGTCCCTGCTTTTTCTGCTCAGTTGATTATGTGTGCAAGATAGAGTTGTGTAGCATTGCACTGGGAGTTTGTGATGTTAGTTCACTGTGACCCAGGAGTATTTCTCTGATTCAGTGTGTCAGAGGATAACTTCAGTATAAGGGCATGGCCATTGCTGTCTGCTTCGACCTGGGAGAAGTTTACAATTAATTTTACTGCTAAATACTATGCCCAGGCTTGCAACCAGTGCAGGTTCTTCTTTGTTGTTCTTTCACTTGCCATTTTCAAGTCTTAGCACTATGTTTGCTTTCTGACCGCCAAATTTCTTTAGCCAATTGCCTTACGAGATTTGTTAGCTAGGCAGCTGCTAGTCTATTCTCTGTGCTTCTTGGTGTTTCACAGCAATAGCATCCACCTGGGGAAAAAATTCACAGCACAATGGCAAGCTGTTTACAAAATCTAGCATGTCTGAAATCTGTGCAGGTGCCTTTCTAAACCAATATTGTAATCTCATCAAAGAAGAAAAAATAAATGGTGTAGAAGATTCATGTTGTGTGAAAACATTTGACTGGCATTAGTAATTTGTTTTATGTTTCTACATTTGTTTTGTGTTTAATCCCCACAGCAAAAGGTGTTTGATGAACAGGATGGTGACTCCAGTCTGGAAGTACTGTGTAATCCAAAGCTTCATAGACATGTTCATGTATAATGAGCTTTGTATGTAGTATCATAATATTGCACACATTTAACTGTTATGAAGCATAGACTTAAGCTGTGAGCCAGCAATTGCAGTGTTGCACCTTAGACTATGTGGGCTGGGATTGTGTGCAAGCAATGGTATAAAGCTCTCTCTGTATACTAAATGAAATTTCTTGTGTTCTCATCTCTTGCTTTTTGGCAGAACAGGGAACATGTAGAAGGGTTTTACTGTGTATTGTAATCTAACATGTGATTTCTCTGTGTGTCTTCATCATTTTCATTCTTTGGAGTTGAATCCCTGGTCCATTTATCCCTGGTCCAGTAGCTAATTTAAGAGGGATACTAACTAAATTCTTGAAAAGGCACAGCAGTTCGTTAGAAAGATCTCTCCTGGCGCTCTATACATAGTATGGTTTAGTCACTATGAGATGGGCAATATTTCCTTAACAAAACATATTGGAGGATAATGTTGTTTATCTATGCATAAAGAGTGTAAATTATTTTAAAGGAATGGTCAGGAAGGAGACTTCTCTTCCCCACAAGCTTCACTGATCTTACAGTCCTGTATATCTATAATCTGTGTAGGTCTTACATTGTTTTAAAACAGTGGAAGATGGGAAATATGCAGTTCTATGTTTATGTAGGTTTAATTTTTTCTTTAATCTCAATTTTTTTTTTTTTTCTGTTGACCAGTCATATTTACTCTTTGGATTTCTATTTTACCATGTGGGTCATCTTTATTATAGAGTATTTCCTCTGAGGAAAAGGCATGATTCAATTAAGTTATGTGTATTAAAAAGTGTGCGTGCTATGTTGCATAGAACGCTTTGTTAGTACAGAAAAGAACATATACCTAGGGTACATAGTATCTATGTTTATGGACTGGCAGCTGGGGACTGCACGTGGTTTAATCAAAGCTGAGGCGAGAGACAGACATGTCCTAAAGCTTCCTCTTTCTTTCTAACACTTTAGCACTCATATGCATTTACTGCTTTAGGTTAATTTTTTTTCAAAAGCTGTTGAGTTTTGTGTTCTAAAGGCCGGTGAGTCAGCCTAATGACTGAGTGACCTGAGTCCTCAGGTCACAACCCACAGCTAATTTTGATGAGGGAGTTTCCAGGCTAGCGCTTTTATCCCTCTTTGGTGTAGACCCAAATTTGTTGGCATAGTAAACCCAAATTTGTAACACACACATCAGAGAATCCCAAGTATGTATTTAATTCATTAAATTGTCTTAACAATGACTGTAAAGAATTACAATATTCTTTAAGCGCTTAACAGATTATGCAAATTTACAACACTGTGGGATCTTTATGGTCCTGCTTTTGTCTATAACTATAGATTTAGCATGACAGTTGTTGTATTACAGTTATGTTTGGTACTAAAAAATAATAAAAACTACAGTAAGTGAGATCAAAATAAAAGAAGTTGAGCTGAAATGCTGTATATCTAGTTAAAGAAAAAGTGGAAGTCATTTGAAGTGTACGCCTCGGTCTTATCTGTTGGATCTCTCTTTACAAGGGTGATCTGTTCTACAAAAAGTATGAGAACTATCTAACATAAATAATCTCTGCCAAAAACACATACTAACATGAAGAGCTGTGCTGATGCTAGATGATTAACTTCCCTCCAGTTTATACTTACTTAACTATACTAAATGTAAAAAGGAGAGAGCCTAAAACTAGAGCAAATAAGCAAAATAAAAGTGTGAGCCACTGACAATTACATTCTTGCAAGCAGAAGAAAGAAGTGGTCAAATGAGAATTTGTATTTTAATACTAGAAAACATGCACACCTTTTAGAGTTTGGAGTTTTTTTCTGAGTTATATGAGACCTGTACAGGTATAGTCCTTCATTTTAGGGATTACAGCTTCAGATTTCAGTTTCTATATTAAGTTTATTATTCTTTATACCTGCTTCTGAGTCTTTTGACCAGAAAGGAATGAGATTTGAGCTCTTAATGACTAATTGCCAGGTAAATTGTCAATCCTCTTGTCTTTTCAGGAGCAGCCATGAAAATGTTAGACAGACCTCTTGTATTCTGTGCTCAAAGGCATGTACTCTGTCTTATTTTTTAAGATAAATGATAGTTGAGTTATTGTCTGCTGAACAATCTGTCTTGTTTTGCCAGTAATAGGAAAAATTGGTCCTTTTACATTGGGAAGGTGTATAAAAATCGTACCACTTGTAATATTTCTTCAGCTTTGTGGCACAAAGATCAGTAATAAGGAGAAAGGTGTTTGGTCATTGCAATTCAGAAGAAGAATGCATTCTAAAAACCTTGAAAGAAATGTGTACTAGAAGTTAAAAGAGGAATCAGCTCATAAAACTTTGAATTCTTAAAATGCTCTGTTGCAATATTTAGAAATGAGAAGAGTGACAGAGGAGTTTTCGAGCTGATAATAAAGGCTGTTTTCACAGACAAGGAGCACACGTGATAAGAGCAAGCTATGCCTTCACACCCACAGTATGGATTTGTTTTAAGGCTGTCTCCTACTATTATTCTGTGAGATTCAGTGACTTGAGAGCTTCAGTGCTTCCCTTACTACTTCTACAGTAGCTATTTCTGCATTAGTATAATTTAAATTAGTGTTGCTTAAAAATTGTCTAAGGTAAGGCACCATGAAATGTTTCCCTGTGATTGTCAGAAGGCTGTATTATAAGAAAGGACTTGAAATAACTTGTTGATTCTGTGGCTCAACAGATCCTTTAAATGGAAACTAGCTAACAGCATATTAATATGGGAATATAAAATATCAGAGAATTTCTTCCATGGGCCTTTCCTATACAAAGATCATTTATAAAATATCCAGTATAATGCAAAAAAGGAAATATTTCCGGAATTGTTTGCTGTTACTCAGTGACAAAGGAAAAATGTAAAAAGTTAGTTCTTTTCTGTACTTACATCTCTGTAGCTTCTTGGATCCTCTGAGCAGTTAAGGGCATTAACAGGATGGCTTGACTGCGAAGATTTAGCCTTGCACATTGTTCTCAAGAGTGATTACGTGAGTCTTTTGTGGGAGGGGTAGGGTTTTTTCAAGTGCTTAGAAAAAACCAACCCTGTTTGTATGCCGGTCTTGATTTGCTGCCTACTGTTTTATGGGATGTGAAAGCATCTATTTTTGATCCTTTTACAATTAGTCTGTTCAAAGAGAGTAATTAGAAACAACACTTGCACCTCCCCCCTGAAGTTACGCATTACTGACTTTCGCAGAAGGGACTTTACCCAGAGGTTTACTTGACGAATTGTTGACCAACTAAAATCCCTCTCATATGTGAAAAACTTTGTTTATATGCCATCTGCATTTAAGAATAACTTAATTTACAGCAAAGGGCTGTGTGATCAGTGCATGCTTTAAAACTTCTTCTTACCAATGAGATCTGATGCAGCACAAGGAAACCTCAAAACCGAGACATACCGAGATGCGGTGTTAAAGCAGATGTCTCAAACGCCCGTGGACATTCCCAGCATGGTTTTAGTATCATAATGATGAGGATTTACAGAAAGGCCTTTCAAAAATGTATGAGGGAGTTGAAGAACTCTGGGAGTTTGAGAGATTAATAAGAATGTCTGCCTTTGTAAGCTGTTTGTTGCATTTTAAGCAGTGATAATAATAATAATAATAATGAAAAATAAAAGGTAAATACATGAAAGATAAAAAACTTCTAAAACACAAATCTGATTCCCCTAAAATAATATTGATAAGAATGAGTGGCTAGGGAGTAGGAAAGGGATGGGATGTCAAGCTGTGAGTTAAGCCATTTGTACCTGAAATAACCTTGTTTCTGGGTGAAGAACTTTGATGTAAGAGTTGAATTGTGTGTTTGTTAAGAGGGTTTTGGAGATCAGAGATAGATGGAAAATCCTTTCGTTTGCTGTTAGAGACTGTGGTTGAGAGTTACTTGGGATTTTCCCCAAGAACTGATACTGATCATTCATGACTGCAAAGGACTATCTGTCTTTAAAATGACCTCATTTGGTGGCCTGATTTTAAACAAGGCACGATAAGGCTATTTTTGGCGGGTCCAACCCATGCAGAATGTAGGATGCCTCTTTGGAAATGTTAGGGCTGTGTTCACAGCACAGGTGTTGGCTGACATTGTAGTGGTGAAGGTGTGTAAAGATAGGATCTCTACTAACATGCCCATCTCATCAGAAAGCCTAAAGTGAATGCAGATCTAATGACAAAGTTACACTTTACTAAATGTACTTCGTGTGATAGGAAATGTTTTTGCTATAGCAGAACATAGAGCCTTGTGAGCTACTTTTGTACCTACTTGGAGCACTTGGTTGACACTGTACACTGATTTTCCTGGTGTTGAACTCCCAGTGTACACATGGCTTGATGCCTCATAGATGCCAGAGAGCTGAAGGGCTCTATCGAGGGCTTTCAGCTCCTCAGTCTTAATGGAGCATTCATCTTCTAACACCACATTCAGAAAGTGTTTGGGAGAACTTACCACTCTTATTCTAGATTTTTTTCTTACTTGTTTCTGAATAATTTTTTAATTATTCAGCTTCATCAGAGAGTAAAATCTCTTTAAATGAAGTAATGAGAATTAAGGACTGTTTAAAGGGAAATTGCACAGGGAACTTGCTTCATATGTATGCAAAGTAATACCACAGTGTGGTTCCCTGTCAAGCACCTAACATATGCTGTAGAAATGGGAAATTTTGAGATACGCAGACATGTCTTTGCTCAAGGGCTGACATTAGTACCCCAGCTTCTTATTAAAGGAAATGTTTGTTTCAGAATTGTGTTACCATTATAAAATAATGCCAGTATGTTTCCTGCTCAGATCTGATAAAATATTGCCTTCCTTTGCTTAAGATACAGTACTAGATTGCACCCTTTGAGTCACACTGATGTATTAGCTACCAATCCAGCCTAGCATGATGTAATGCTATTTGCTTGAGCTAAATGGTACAGGCTGCATTCTTTCACTAGCTGTTTATCCTTGTAGCTGCTTGTTTTCTGTTCTGATAAAGCTGCTCTTGGTCCAATATCTGTTTGACTGTTACGGGATTTGAACATTTAAATTAAATAATGTGATATACGTTTGTGTTTACCATATATGTGCAGACACTTCATGTTTTGCTTTTGGCAGGCAAGGCAAGTAGCATGGAACCCAGCAGTTTACGAAACATATTGTTGGATAGTCTTGGCATTAAAAACTAAAGCTTACTTTAGGATAGGTGTCTTGACTTCTGCCTTCATGAGGGGATTGTAAAGTGTTGATTAGATGATTAGTCTCAAATTTTGATGAACTCCAAGTTGCAGTGATTCTGCAGAGATATCCAAGGACAAGAGGAACCTTTCTTTTCACCTCCAGATGCACAACTTCAAGTTTTGTCTTGGGTTTTTACTTTTTCTCTGCCTTCTTGCTGCTTTCCTGTGAAATATTGGTGTTAGTGAGTATTGAGTAACAAAGCCAAATGCTTTTGCGGCTGTTGAGAGACTTCAGGCAGTGGGGTGCCCTGCTCATGTGTAGTGAAAGGATTGGGTGCAATAGGTGGGTCCTTTGAGTCCAGGGTTCCAGCAGGGAGAGGAACACATCTATCAGGGTGGTCACATTCCACAGAGTTGCTTAATTGTAAGGAATGTTATTGTGAATATTTAGCATGTTCAGAATAAAGGCTGGCACCTTAAGTTTAATATGGCAGTGTTTGGACAGACTGTAGGAGCGCAGGTCACTGAAGTGATTTAGTAGCTTGAGTTCCAAGTGCACTGTTTACGTGCCTGTATTATCTGCAGCTGTTTTATAAGTGATATTTTTAGTCCCCCGAAAAATACGTTGTTGTGAATTTGTCAGTTTAATGGTTTTTTGAAGAACTTGAATGAAGAAAAACACAGCACCGCAGTTACTAAGTGTAGTGAGTCATTCTGAATAAAATAGCATGTTATTTCTGCAAACTTAATCCCACAAAACTTCCATTGACAACAGCAAGTATTTTTGCAGAAGCTACATTTATTTAGCTTTCTAACCCTCTTTTCATGCATTTTAGAACATTTTTCCTCTGTTTTGTGCATATATTTGGTAGTGCTAATGTTTTATTTTAATCTGCATTTAATAGTCACTGTTTTAGACTTTAAATAGTGCATTTCTCTTATAAGATGTACTTGCCCCTGATTTTTTCTTCTCTGACAGTAATTTTTACATCTCTGATTTCTTTTTTTCAAGGCTATTGTTCCTATATGTCATGGATTTTTTCTCTGTACCAAACCAATCTCATCAATGCATATGATTTAGAATGTTCCCATCTGGTCATGGTTTCTGTTTCACTGCAAATCTTAAAATTTAACATGCTCTTCAAAATGACAATATAATTATTGTCAAGACAGCTACTACAGTACATCTTTGGGATAGACATGGTATCCATGTGGAGTGTTCAAACTCTAGAATTCACTTTTCAGGTTTTAGAGTTTTCTGGTTTGTTTGAAAAATTTATTTTCTAACCCACATGACTGAAATTAACTTCCTAAATATGAAGTGGGCAAAAACTCCGTTCAGAGTCAGCATGTGTTTGTGTCTATAGCCCTTCATTGCACACAGACATCTCAGATTTCTAGTAGAAGTTAATCGTGGCACTTGAAAGGATGTTCCTGATATTCTCATAGTGTAGTGAACAAAGGGCTGGGCTGGAGGTCTCTGCAAAAGGAGAGAAAGTACAGGAGAGGAGACTAAAAGAGATGAAAGGGAAAGCAAAAACAAGAGGATAAGAAAGAAGTGAAGAAAAAGAAAAGATTGAAGTAGTCCTTCAATAGGAATATGTTTTCGACTTGGTAGATGTTGAATCTGATACATGCTACCAAACAACTAATTAACACGACTAAAAGAGTTAAGAACCAGTCCTTTTATTTACAGTATGTGGATGGGTGTTTGCACCTGTCTAGTGAAACAGAGGAACAGAAATTCCTCCAGTGATCATGACCTTCAGGAAAAAGGCTTTGATTATTCATGGAGCAATAGGGTAGCTTAGGTTTGACAGGACCTCTGGCAGTCATCTAGTTCAACCCTGGGTTCAAAATACATCCAACAAGAATGGGTTATTTTGGGCTATGTGTCCAGGCTATATCTCTGAGGATGGAGACTGTAGCTCTGGGCAGCCTGGTACAATACTGGACTGTCATTGCCCCTGTCTGGACTTACTCCAGTATATTAATATCTTTCTTCAAGTGTGAAGCCCAGAAGTGGACACAATGATTTAGGTTCAGGCTAAGAAGTGCTGAGCAATTACTTCTCTTGGCCTGAGGATAACACATTGATAATGCTGCCCTGTATGTGATTGACCTTTCCTGCAAGGATAAACTGACACTCAAAGGCTGACTAACACTGAAAAGATTCTCCAGATCCTTGTCTGCAAATCTGTTTTCTAGCCAGTCTATGCCATTGCACAAGGTTATTCCAACCCTGATGGAAGACTCCACAGTTACTTCTGTTGAACTCCTTAAGGTTCCTAATGTCAGCCCATTTCTCGAGTCCATCAAGGAATAGCTGAATGTGGTCCTGCTCTCTGAAGTATTGGCTGCTCCCTCCAATTTAATTTCACTTGCTACCTTGTTGGGAGTGCACTCTGTCCCATTATCCAGGCTATTTAATAAAGACCAGTGTGTGTCCTTGAGGGAAGCTGCTAGTAAGTGGCTGCCATTAAAGTTGGTGCTGCTGATCAGAACCCTTGGAGTCCAGTGCAGCCAGATTCCCTCAAATCTGCTTATACAGTGCATATCTTCCCTGTTTTTCCTTAAGGGCTGAAGAGGAAACCAAGTCAAAGGGCATCCTAAAGTCAGAGTGTACAACATTTGCCATCTTCCCCTTCCTTAACAACAGCACCAGAGTCACTCCTGGTAAATCCATAGGGGATATTAGCAGCTGCCTCGTCCATCATGTAGCTGGCAATGGCTTCTAGGAGCTTTGCTCTGTAACTTTCCCAGGGATAGAGCTGAGGCTTGTAGCTACCTGGATCCTCTTCTTGCCCTCCATGAAGATGGGTGTGACATTTGCAATTTTCCAGTCATCAGGAACCTGCCTTAATCACCATGATGTTTCAGTGATGTAGCATTGGCAACCTCCCTCAGAACCCTGAGGTACGGCCTCCTGTGTGATCAGTTGGGCTCAAGAGCCTCCAAAATACCTTCCTTTACAGCAGGTGTTGCTCCAGTCCCACAGGAGGCTCAGGGACCACCTGCAAGGCCTGAGGGCAAAACTAACCAGTGAAAACTGACCCAAAAAGACATTGAGTGCCCATTTTTTTTGCCCTTTGTCAGTGGGTCCCTTTTTTCACCAGTGGATCTGCATTTCCCTTAACCGTCCTTTTGTTGTCCTTTACTTTGTCAGCCATATTCCAGTATTATTACGTGGATAACTCCTCCAACAGACCTGCTGTAGATAAGCAGCATCCTCATATAGATATTCTAAAATAAGGCATAAGTAAACTATAGAAAATTCTGAAGGCAACAGAAAATATTAAAGGAAATTTTTGAAGTACAGAATTATATAAAGAAAGCTGAAGGTGAAAGTTTAAAATTAATCAGAATGAATTTTCACCGAGTGTAGTTGCCTGTACAAATGAGTTTCAGACAATGTTTTGAAGGGCACCAGTTTTGGCATTTTAAAAAAAGATACCTGAATGCATATATGGGTAATATCTATTTCTATTAGATGTGAACTCTGTCTAAAAAGCAAACACTGAAGCCTTTAGGAGCATACCTCTGTGGTACCTATGAACTTACTGTTCTAGGAGAAAAGGCCCATCACTAAGTTTCATCCAGCTCCTCTAGGTTGTTGGGTACTGAGCAGTGTCAGACACTGGACTTTGAATTAAGCTGATCATTACTCTGGACTGGGTGGTGCTTTCTGTGGTCTCTGTTGACATAAATGGTGAATACTAACATTTAGGGAACCTTTTGGGATTCTCTAATCTCTTTTTAAAATGCACTTGCAGTCTTGGGAAATTCCTTTTTGTACTTTCCCATCTTATGATTGAGTGCACTCTTGCATGTGAAATCTCTGAGTCACTGTTTATCACAGGATCAATAAAACCTGAAAAGCATGCCACAAATGTGGTATTCTCTCAGTTAATTTGGTGAGAGTAGAAAGAAATAATTTAAAAATACTTCCCTAAGAAGAGAAAATACATTTTTTCTTTGTGTTTCTTCTATCTTCATGTATAAAACCTGATTTATTCAGTGACTGTTGTCTACAATGGACTAATTTCAGATGAAGAATGATTTTTGTATGTTGCTTTCTTACAGCATTGTGACTCTTACAACTCAAATAATTTCAATTTATTTCAGGAATGTGTTGTGTATGTTTATACAGGTGTGTTTTCTTTCTGTAAAAAGGATTATATGCAAAATTGAACATTTTTCATTAATTTCTGAGTTGACATTCTGTGTACATTTAAGTGCATCTGACTGTATGTCAAATGGATGGTACTAAAAATGTTTCTATAATTAAACTGTATTTAAGTCTTTGGAAGTTTTTCCCGAAGCTGAACTTGAAATATAACAAACAAAATGATATAGCAAAATGCTCTTAAGCCAGAGACCATTAAATCAGTAAAAATAATATTTGAAGTGTTTTCTTTTTTTCTTTCATAGCTGTGGGTGTTGCACTTGGCAATTATTCAGGAAATGTAAGTTTTAATATTCAGTCCATCATTTTCCATAGATTGCTGCTATCAGTAGTTTCTCTGGAAGGGAAATGTATTTTTGACTGAACAGTTCAAGTTACTGATGTCCTGATCTGGGCTGTTTGTGGAATTCCTGCTGGGTACAGAAGGATCCCTTTAATGTAAAGTCCTGTGGGAACTGCAACTCTTGAAAGTTTTGATAATCAGTGAAAAATCACCCCATGCAGCAGCCTGTGCCTGTCGGGCCCGGGACAGCGCAGAGCTATGGCTCAGCATTCACCTGGGGCTGATGGCACTTTGCTGGTGGCCTCCCCTGCCTGCAGCTTTCACAGCTCCTCCAGTGCAGCAAGTTGTGTCTGCCTGAAGAGACCTTTTGTAATTCACCTTCTCCATCCTAGGAAGTATTTTTCTCCTAGAATCTCCCATATCCATGCCTTTGGCATTGGTTCTTCTGTGACCTCCTCTGTGTTTTTTAAGACATGGTTTCGTTTTCTGTGTGCTTTATGGTGAGGAAAATGGGCTTTGTATCTCTGTGTCTGAATGAAATGCACTAGTTCATGTTCACAAGATCAGTCTAGGCATCTGCTTATTGTAAAAAGTGCTTGAAGTCTTAGATTCTATGACATTCCTTCCAATGGTGGTTTAAAAACTTAAAAAACATCTTGTGTTGTGATTAAGATGAGGACCCTAAAGGAAGTTTTATTTGTAGGGCCAGGAAGTCACTGGCAAAGGGAAATTAAATCAAACTGTCAATACTCCCATCTTAGATACTGTACTCTATTGGCAATCCTCTAACACCTTAAGTCTGGGTAAATACCAGGAGCGTAGCTTCATAAGTGAAGTGGTTTCCTCAACCTTTTGGGAAAGGTAAAATCCTTATCATTTGTCCATTTGAATCAAAGAAACTTTGTTCTGATGCAGGAAATCACTGCTGTTCTTGTTGTGTGCTGTGCTTTATAGGAGAAATCTGCTATCAGAGGAAATATGTTGCCTTCTCTTCTGCCTTCAGTCCCGAACATTTGGAAATAAAATACTTTTTGTCACTTGTTCTTATTTGCTAATTTATCTATTACCTTGAATGCCACAAGTTACCTAGTGTTGGTTCCCAAGGAAGACCTTTGTTTGCAAGGTGGTGTAACATTTTGATTGTTATGTACTTAGAATTAACTCCTTTTGATTCTTTGACACTACTGTTGCTAGTATCATTCTTATAACCATCTGTGTCTTTCTTTCTGCAGCTTGGGTCCTGTGTTTGCGCTGTTTGTTCCATTTTATTCCTCCATTCCAAGAGTGCAGGTGACACAAGTATTGGGACACTTTTCTATCACAAACAAGTCTCTGGTCTACATACTGGGTTTACAGGTATGGTATGTACTTGCTTGTTCATCTTTTAATAAACTAATAATGTAGTAGTTAGTTTTTCTGTAATATTTCTGTATGTTTGTGTATGAATTTTGATGCATGATTCAACATACATTTAACGAGTAACTATCCCATCAGCTAAAACACAGAGAAACGTGTGTTTCTAGTATGCTGAAGTGGTGAGCAACTGATGTGTTCTTACCTTGTCTTACATGGAAAAATATAATAGACAATTCTACAGGGGTTTTTTTTGGTCAGTAAAATGAATCAGACAAAAAGAGATTAAAACAGAACTTGTTCCTAAAGCATATGTATCTTTCACCTTTCCAGTTTACTTATATTCTTGAATTTGTTTATTTTTTCCCTTGTCTGTTAGAGTTCAAATGAAGGTGTAGAATACAGTATTTTTTATGGTAAGACTGTTTGCAAATAATCAAGGTTTTGGCGAATTTCACTTTTCTATAAATTAATCTTACTTGTATATCATGTGTTACTATGTGACAGGTAATTTAAAATAGTGTAACATAGAGCACAGCAACATCATGTAGTATTCTGTGAACTATCACTGGAAAAATATAGCTATTTTGTGTAGAAAGCCAGTAATTGTTCAAAAAACAATTTAAAAAAACCCCAAACCCAGCAGCCTAGAAATGAATGGACAATTGTGTTACAACCTGAATTATGAAATAGGAGACATACAAATTTGTGAGGAATTAGGCTCATTTCTATATGTTCTAGGGATTCAAAAGTAGCTCTGGCACTGGCAGTGGGGTAAACACCATAGTTACGTGAAATGTGGTAGAGAGTATTTTAGATAAAGTATTCAGTTTCAGAATGTTGACTTGTGCTCCACATAAACATTTAAGTCATCCTCTTTCCTGTTCAGCCTTTGGTTTCCTACACTTTCTGCTTCAGCACCTTATTTTCTTGATCTTTCAGAAATCTTGTTTCCTCTCTTCTGAACCCATCAATTCCACTATTATTGCAGTCTTTGGGAAAGCCATGATATTGTGTGGCCTGTTTTCCATCATGTCTTTTGTATTTTGCTTTCATACACTCAGCACCTCCAGTGCAGATCAGTGCTGTCACTAACCCCCATATCTGTGTGGGATCTCTCCCTGCTGTGTGCAGAACAGTTGCTGCCATCACACAGAGGCTGAGGGAAGACTCATTTGCCTTCTCCTCATTTGTAAACTCTGCCCTTATCTCAAGTCACTCTTTCCGTAGTCAGAACTCTAGAGGGAAGGTGTTCTTATGATCAGACAGCATCGTGCAGAAACATTTCAGTAACCAGTACTGGTCTAATTTTCAGTCCATTTTCTAGTTGGTAATAATCTTTTCCAGATGATTAGTCACATACTTTGCTAGAAACAGTGGGCTGCCATGTTGGCTTATCAGGATTTTTTAAAAAATTCACTACGACTTATTTCTGTGATTTCATGTCAGCAAAATGTCACTGGGTGAGAACTCCATTCCTTTAATTTTGATGCTTGTGCTTAGTCTGTCTGACTGCATGTCTGAGAGCTTCACTTGGGGTGCCTGCCTGCTTGGAACTCTTCTCCCGTTGCTGAGTCATTTCCTTTGCTTCAGTCTGTCTTTCAGACTTGTTTTTCTGTGCAGCCTATAACTGACATCCTGTTATACTCAGTAAGCTATATGAAAATAAAATGTATTGTTCTGTAGAAGGGGAGCAATTGTTGGATCCCTGTGTTTTTTCCACTTTGCTGCTTCTGGAATACTTTTTTTAAATGTTAAACTGAATTTTAACAGAGGTAAAAGTCCGATGTCTTCCATTGTCATGATGAGTGCATAGCCTATATTATATTGCAGCTTAGTAGTTCATATAGCAATAACTTTGTAAAATAAAAATTTAAATCCCTGCTCTTGTCTTCTAGCTCTTAACTTCTGGTTCCTACATCTGGATTTTAGCCTTAAGTGGATTGGTAAGTCTTACTGTTATAAAAACGGTGTGTTGCTTAAAACACTGTTATGTATGTGATCAGCACAGTATATTTGGACTCAAAACAAACAGAAATTACAAAGTAATATTTTGTGATGGTAAGTAGAAAGTTTTCCTCTTCAACTTACAAATGTGTAAAGCACTGACTAGCTGGTGATAAACTGACAGATGACAAAATTGGTAGTTAATATTTTCAGGGTGCCACTGCTCTCTGTTGCCATGGATATAGCTGTACACCCACAACTATAAATGACATTATTGAGGAAATGGTAGAAATGTGTGCCCTGGGTTGGGGTTTGGTTTTTTCAGTTTTCAGCAAGCCTCAAGCTTTGATTCCAAAACTCAGCTTTTAGTGGCTTTTTCATACTTTGCTGATCTCCTAGGAGATCTGTAGTATAGCTGTTTCTCACAATGACAATGGCAGTAAGGGTACAAAATCATGTTCATCACATCAGTCAGATAAAGGAGGTGTGGTCTTTTTCCTTTCTTACTCTGTTCTTGATACTAAGGCACTAAGTGCTGAAACAGATGGTGCTAAATCCTTCAGATTATTAGATACTGATGAGCTTCTCTTAAAATTTTACGAACTTAGACATTAGGAGCTCAGACTGATTTCTTGGCCCAAAAGACTGTAACCTTTTCAGACAGCAAGAGTGCCACCACTTCCAAGGGAGCTCATTACTAAGTTGATGGAGTCTGGAGAACTCAAATTATGCCCTTGCTGCATACTAATTTGAACTCGGGTTGAGCTCAGAGGGAAATGCTGCTACAACTCTGTAGTTTGGTCTCCATTTGCATTCTATTTGCATTGACTGTTGCAAAATATTCTGTGAATTTGCAGCATAACTAATAACAGGAGTGACAAAACAGCAAATAGTGACATGTTTTCATGATTTGATCTTGCTATAAATATCGATGATAGCAGTGCAGCTAACAAACCAGAATCTGTCTCCGCTGGAAATCAGCCCAAGCCTCTGTGCCCTCCGAAGGATCTGTGACTTCCTCCGAATGCACTACCCTTCCTGTTACTCGGCTGGCTCTTTTAATAGCCCTTCCTTTCAAACAGGTGTTCATTAGAGAGGGAAGGAAAGGAAAGAAATGGAAAGGCATTTTAACTCCCTCTTTCCTGATGACAGAAGCTGTATGTATGCTTGGTTATACAGACATATAAAGAACAGCTTAATTTTTGTTTCGTAATATATTATGCAGTTCTTTTTTAATTCTCTTTTAATGTAAAGTTTTATTCTTATGTATAATGAAACTTTCTCAACTTTCTTAGTAATCTTTTTTATAAATTAGCATGGTGTTTTTCATTTCAGGTTGACAGTATGTTTTACTTAGGTGTAAATCCACAGGATTAAATTGAGCTACCTCTGTGTCACAGGAAGGCTAAAAAAAATAATTTCAAGTTTTCATATTGCTTCAGTCAGCATGAATTAAGTCATTGTCAATGATGATGTGTTTTCAGTCTCAAATTTTTTTCCGCAGCAAGCAGAGAGCTGCACTCCACTTTGTAATAAGTGCTGCAATTTCAAAAGAAATTCATGCTAGGAATTTCAGCCTTTTTTTTTTTTGTGTAGCATATCTGCCACACTTCTGTGATTAAGAAGTCTCTTTTTCTCCTCTGTTAGAAATTATAGTTTGCCATAAATTTTGAGAAAACTTGATAAAGGAATAAAGTTTCATGATACATTAAATAATCTGAAAAAGGATATGCAACTCTATAAAGGTGTCTTTTAGCACTACAGGTGTAGTTGGTTGATAACGTGTATGTAGAGTGCCAGAAGTTAATAGATTGTCAAATTGATGTTAAGTCCTTCTGACAACCTATGTTATGTAATTCTTACTACTCTTGACATTTTTCTAGCTTACTAGCTTAGTCTTTGTGGACTCAAATTTTCAGGTATTTGTACAAAAGGGATGAGTAAATGCACTAACACCAGGTCAGATAGCTGTGATATTTAGTTACTAGTTTATTGCCTGTTAGACACTTCACTGTATTTTTAGCACTGAAGATCACTTAGCCACTCAAATGAGTGTATTATGATGCTGTTCTGTAATTTAACTTCTGCTTATGTGGAATATCAAAATGGATGGTGCACAATTTCTAGGATGTTGTCAGTTTCCACTTTGTCTTCACTATGTTCCTGGTTTAGGTTTATTTAAATTCTCACAATCTGTATTTGAACATGACTAAATGGGATCTGACTTTCCAGTTACATCCTTGTATCATTAGTATCATTAATCTTAGTTGTGAGTTCCAGGCAGGGTATGGACATACTGAGAATTGTACTGCCTTGAGTTCTTGTTTTCAGTGGTTTTGAGTGATGCCGTCATTACAGAAACGTGCAGGTAGGCATTCTTGTAATGTGCCTGGTGATAGGGAATTTTAGACAATTTGTAGTTTTGAAGGCGAATTGTTCTCAGTTGCAAAAATTACAGTTTTGTTATTGGAATACAGGTCTGCTGTGTCTGTCTTTGTGATGAGGTATATCTTGCTAGATCTAATTTTGATGCTGGATCCAGCACAGGAGTACACTCTTAAAGGCAGTTTCTTTACTCTCCACATGAAACTGGACAATCAGCTATTGTACTTTTGGTATGTCAGTTGTTGGTATGTTGTATAAAACATGCTGTTTAAATACATGATGCCTATTTATAAGGAAGAGAGAATTTAAGAAGTCGAGTTAAAGAAAATCGCAAATCTGATGTAATCAGTAATCTGTAATGTTCTTACGATTGATAAGACTAATTTAATTTCTTGTGATTTATTTTGCCAGGAATATATGATGCCTGGCACATGCAGACCACATTTGTTTCTTATGATAGGAGTTTTTTGGGGTTTGTGTCATAAAATTAGGAAACATATTAGAGATGCCTAAAATTCTAATTCTTTCAGTAGTTGTTTACGGAAGTGCTTCCATGCAGTGCATATCACTCAGTTTAGTGAAGGCCTGAAACAGTTTCTTCACTATTTTTTTCTTTAAAATAATCAAAACAACTTAGGAAGTGATATTCATGTTTCACTGGATGTATACATCTTTTTTTTTTTTTTCCCCCCACCCCTTTAAAATCTCTTGGATTCCCACTTTACATTTTTCCTTGCTACACTCTTGTAGGATTGAAATTTGAGAGGTGTGTCAAGGCTCAGTCATAGCTAGAGCTCGCCTGCTTAAAGAAGCTCAGGTTGGTCACCAGCAGAAGACATGTCCCACTAAGACATGCAATTCCCTCCACTTTCTAGGATGATGTCATCAGACAGATCACATGCCATGGGTTTTTCTGAGTAGCTTAGGGCTGTACTTCGTGGGGGAAGGTATCTTTCAGGCTCTTTTTTTGATTTTAGTGTTGTAGCTTTTCTTCTTATCTAGTATTGGTTTTTTACTTGTTTGCAAGAGGACCTGCACTGCATAAAGTTCAAAATTTGGAACCCACCAAGTCTACTGTGAGCTGCCTTGAATTTATGTGGAGTTTAGTTCAAACCTTAGGAAACTGAAATTGAAAAGTTTCTGAAACCCTGCTTGACTTGCAGATTTCACTAAGCTGAATGCAACAGTTTTCTTCATTGTTGCTGTGCTACACTGGAATTTGCTTTTCTCAGATTGTATGAAAAGTTGCACTTTTTATATTTAGACATTGGAAAACATAGAGCATCTGTAATTTAGAGCTTGTACTTTAATGGCTTAAGGTTAAGATAGAAAGTTCAGATGGTGTTGAAGGCATGGTTTTAATTTCAGTTCTGTTTTTTTGAGTACATTAGTTATTATTCATAATTTTGAAGTGGCTAACTTAGTTTTACATAGACTATGGATATCTGCTCTTAAATGCTCCCAAGTGTACTTGGATTGTACTTTTGGGTTCTATTTGTTAAGAACTTTACCCATTCTTTCTGTTAGTTATTCATCCAGCTGAGGTGTTTCTGTATAGTGAATTCATGTCCTTTAGAATTGGCATTTATAGGATAAAATGTGATTCAGCTGGGGAGCAAAATAATTAAACCAGACTTTCATTGTTTTAGTTCTTGTCTTAAAAATAACATTATGTAGTTAATACCTGATCAGACCTAGGAATCACTGATTTTTGTGTTGTTTTTCTTCCTCTTTCACATCTTTCTTGAGTGATTGTGAACAATTCATGCTGAATTTTTTATTGTTTTAAAAAATGTTTTAAAAGGAATGTAGAAGCATTTGTATTACCCCACAGTATGGTGTTCATATTTAAGTTATCATCCCTTCTACATAATTAAAATTAGTATTAAATATGTACTTTCTCAAAGAGAGTCATTGGTCAGAATCTGTTAATGTATGCAGTTACCTCCACATTCATGTCCTGCTGCACATTGTCCTTCATCCTCCAGTTAGTCTGGATATCCTTCAGTCATCCATGTTTAGTCTCATGTTTAGTCTTTGGTCAAAGTATGATATTTCTTGGACTCTTTGTAACTGTGATTATAAGTGGATTCAGGTAAATGTTAGTTAAATGTTTGATCTAGTTAACTTCTGAATATTTGACATTGGTGTTACAGTATAAATATCAGTAGTATTGCTAGTATCAGTGAGACTACCCACTCACTAAAAATTCTGCCTTTGCTTAAGTACTTACCTAAGTAAAACCATGTGTTTTGTGTGTAACTGATGTGATTCCCCTTTCCTGATAGAACTACCTACCAAAGAGCAAGTACTCAGTTCACAGAATCACTGAGGGTAACATCTGGTCCAACCCTCTCTGCTCAGGCAGGGCAACCCAGAACAGCTTGCCCCGGGACCATGTTCTGATGGTTTTTGAGTATCTCCAAGGATGGAGACTCTACCACCTCGCTGGGCAACCTGTGCTAGTGTTCAATCAACCTCACAGTGAAAAAGTGTTTCCTGATCTTCAGAGGGAGCCTCCCATGTTTCAGTTTGCGCCCATTGCCTCTGTTCCTGTTGCTGGGAACCACTGAGAAAAGCCTGGTTTCATCCTCTTCATTTCCCTTCAGGCATTTCTTTACCTCGATAAAATCCCTCTGGGCCTTCTCCAGGCCAGACAGTCCCACTTCCCTCAGCCTCTCCTCCTGTGAAAGATGCTCCCAGTCCTTTGATCATCTTTGTGGCCTTGCACTGGACTTGCTCCAGCAAGTCCATGTCTCCTGTGCCAGGGAATGCAGAACTGACCTAAGTACCCAGCTGCAACCTCAGCAGTGCATAGCTTGTGAAGTGCATAGCCTGAAATAAGAAATGGAAAAGCAACAGAGGAACAAAGGTTACAAAATGAAAAAGAAGCATAGTCTGTCTGTCTGCTAACTTCATGACACACGCAGATATCCACATGTACATTAACACATGCTGAATCCTGCCCAAAACTAATGTGAAATATTTGTGTGGACAATGCTCAGTGGTCAGCTGACTGACTGTAAGTTACTTATCTGAGTGCCACTACATTCTACTGACTTTATTGTCTTAATGCCCCCTATAATGGGAACTTTGACACCTTGCCCACGTCAAGATGTTAACACATGATAACTGACTAAGCTACCAGCACTTATTCCTGCATCATTTAACACATCTGAGAAAAAAAGGAGTTGATTCATCTGGAGTACAGGGGGATATTGGTTTGGAAGTGAGGTTTTAATTGTCTGGGGAGGAGGGAGATGCAGATATTTCCAACTCTGGAAGGAAGTAGTGAGAAAGGAAGGGAAAAGGTAATAATGTGTCATAAGATACTTTGTCTTTTATATCTGTGGCTTCTAAGATCCTGTAGAAAAATGGCTATTGGTTTTTCAGTTTGTATTTCACTTCTAAATTTCTCTCTTTGATCTGAGAGTTTCTGTGTCCAAAATACGGTCTATTTGGTCAGCTATGCCAACTGGTTCATTAGGAATTAGATTGTTCTATGAACATTTGCTTTTTTGGCAGCAATGTTACCCTTTTTCAGAGAGGGAATCCATGAGAGTAATTCATCTGTGTGTGTACTTTGGAGACATCTGCCAAAGGATGAGTTACATCCTGAGTGCCCATTTTTCTCTATTGACTATGAAACCAACTTTAAACAACCAGCTCATAAGTAGGCTTTTAAATTACAGATCTCTATGTTGGGTTAGATTAATCAAATCCTGATCTTTTAATTGAAGAGATCTGGTTAACAACATGATAATGATCACCTGCAGAACGCTGGCAAAGACCAAGGGAACCTATGCTTAGGACTGTGCTGAAATGGCAGTACAGTCATGCTTGCACATGCACAATGTTTTTTAGCTGATAATGATTCCATCTGACCAATGAAGCATTGAGGAACTCTAAAGAAAAAAGTTTCAAGGTATCTGGAAAATTTATGAGCCCAGTCAACTGGAAACAAAATTGAAGAGAAATATTTTAGTATCATTATAATCTTATTTTTCTCTCAAAGTAACTATTGCAAAAGGCTGTTTATAGTATTTGCAACAATTTCCAAAAAGGAAACCCAAACAGAATAATCTGTTACAATTGTAACAGAAGTTGAAAATATATGTGTAGTGGGTTTATTTGTTGGGTAGTTGTTTCTTGGGTGGGTTTCACACAATCCATTTTGGTTTGATAAATGCTTTCTTTAATGAAGATAAATACAGGATTCTGACACAAACTTAAGCCCATGTTTTGATTCTAGTTGTATAGAATTCAGAACATACTAAGGATTAAGCAGATAAAATAGGCATATAAATGTCATTTCACCTTAAGAAAACTATTTGCTCTTCATTTGTTGGTATCTGAAAATAGCCAAGTCTTGAGTACATATGATTAATATATTTATGTTTTTCAGAACAAAATAATTGAGTATTTGCTGTCAAGTTCTGTTAGGCAAAATAATTTTCAACATCATTTTCTACACCAGTCTACTTTTTTTCTGTTTGATTTCCTTTTTTTGGTGTTAATCAAGTACAGTGAATTTAAATTTTAAATACTACTCCAGCTACTTGTGGAGCATATGTCTCTTTGCCATGTAAAATACTCGAGACCTTCCATGTTTGGTTTACCTTATGTACAGAGAAACTACAGCTACTTCCTTTTTCTTAAAAGTGTACAACTTTGGAAGAACATGAGGGAAGGGGAGGGGAAGTTAGGCTTTCTATGGGGGCAAGAGGAGGTTAGGAAACTTCATATGAAGAACCAATAGTAGGCCAAGGTGTTAAGAAACTGAAAATATATAAGCACACTTTTTTTCTGCAGTGTGCCAGAGAGTTTCCAGCATTCTCCATTTCCTCTGCTTAGCACTATGCCACATGCAATATGGTGGATGATGCTGTGACTAACAGAAAACCGTATAAGGTATAAGATGAACCTTATGTTGCCAGCCACAAATTCTCCATTCTAACAGTGTGAGCATAACCACAACATCTTTCTGTGGTGACTTTTGGAGGCTAAAATACAGTAGAGGCTCCTCAGTTTGGGGGAAGTAGCCCTTTAATCTGATGTCTGGTGCTGAAATTGGGATATAATGAGATCGTTTTATCTTCCTTGAATAAACAGTGTTGCTTTGCTTTCTTAAACACTAGAAATTCACTCAATGTCAGTAACAAAAATGGTGTAAAAAGTTGCTTTATACTTTGTCAAAGCTTGTGTTTTTTAAAATGATATCAAGTTCTGCATATGAACCAGCTAAAGAGGAAGTTCTTTGGAAATACTTGACATTAAGATGAGAGTATGACACTGAGCCAGTCTGAATCACAAGACCTATTTTAACTACAAATATCTCCATTCTGGGTTTATTGGAAATATAGAAATAGCTATCTTGTCCTCACTAGGTGAAACTTACTGAAAATTTGTTATAAGTGACCACAGCATTTCAAAGTTTCTTATACTTCCATATAATATCTCTTCGTTTTAGCATGTCAGTAAACTTCTAGCTATATAAAGCCTTTTCTTCCTATTAAATGCTCTGGGATGACTTGCTAAAAGGATATATATAAATATAACTGCCTAAAAGGAGGTTTTAATGAGGTGGGGGTCAGTCTCTTTTTCCAAGTAAGATAAATGGAAATGTCCTTTAAGTTGAGACAGGGGCAGGTTTAGGTTGAGTATTAGGAAAAATTACTCACCAAACTTGGTCAAGCTCTGGAACAGGCTGCCTAGGGCAAAAAGAGGTTAAGTCACCATCTCTATAGGTCTTTAAAAGACATGTAGATGTGACACTTAAGGACATGGTGGACTTGGCACTGCTGGGTTAACAACTGGACTTGATGATCTTAAAGCTCTTTTCCAACCTAAATGATTCTATGACTAGCCATCTCAGCTAAGGAAAATGCAAGAATGCTTTTACTGATGCAGCTGCTAATTGGTGCTTGCAGTACACCTTCCCTTCTGAGACAAACAAGTTCCAAAGTACTGACACCAAAGATATGCTGCTGTTATCTCATTGCTCAATTTTCTATCATGAGTTGATAAAAGAATGATTGTGTCTGTGGTTAATATGTTCAGACACGTGTCAAGATTTGTCATATATTCAGGGAGATGCGGATTTTCCTATCACCACTTGCTTTGTTTTGTTCTTGTGACTTTTTGAACCTGTTCAAGATTTTTGTAAACAGTAGACCTTTTCAAAGGTGGTAAGAGAGAGCGGAGATGAGTATCTAGGAGGGACATTTGAAAGCAGTGAGGGAATGCTGGTGTGATGTTGGACAAAGTATTTTGAGTGGGACTTCTTACCCTGTTAACACCTGTACAATTAGGTGTGCAGAATCCCTGGAACGAAAGAGGGCTCATGGCTCCACAGCGTAATGATGCTCCCTACACCTAACAAGGTGGGAGGAAGGAAGATAACTTATAGGCTCTGGTGCTGCTCGAGCGTTTTGCGTTGCAGAAAACATCAGATTAAATGTATCTGTAATATTTGCAGTGTGGTTCTCGCTCCCCAAAAAACTGCTTTCTCAGTTACTGTACAATCTAGGTTTTCTTGAGTGAGGAGCCTATCTACGTCACTCCCTCAGGACCAGGGCGTTAGCTTCTGAGAGACCTTCTTGCTAGGCAGATACCTCAAGTACTACATACCAAAAGCAGGTGAATTGCAGGAGTGGTATGAATTTTCTTCCTCTTATCCTTTGGCAATTATAGCTATATCTTAGTTTCCAGTTGATGTGCACAGGTTTTAGTCATGAATTTACAGTCATCTGGAACAGTTTCACTAGAGCTGAGGAAAGACTATCTGAGGTCATGAAAAAGCTTCTGTGACAGTGCCCTGTCCAGTTAGGACCTTCCTTTGAATACCGAAAATTTTTGTTAAAGGCAGCCTTCACTCTGATGTGATTATGGCCCTCATAGCATTTACCTCCTTTCTCAAAGCATGGCTGAAAGACTGAAGAGGGTAAGGGTAGTTTAAAGCTGTTCTTTCTCATTTTAGAATGGCCTGTGCTTGGTGTTACATTCACCCCTGCATCATAAAATGAAAGTATAATAAAATAAAATCATTGTTTCCCAAAGTAGAATGTGGTTTTGCTAAAAGTCTCACTACCTCATTGGATATTTAACCTTTTAAATAATATGAAAAATACCCCCTCTCCCAAAGAATGCTGCTTTTTCCTATACTGTCTCCCCTGGTATACTCATCAATGCATTTAGTGTGTTTATACAAATGTCAGTGGGATACAACAAATAGCCCCAAATAAATAAATACTTCGGATGCAGAGTTTCTACATTGATTTTAGCAAAATTGCATTTCTGGGGTATGTTTACAGATTTTTGAGGTTCAGATCTCTTCCTGTTCATTTCACTGTGCTGTCGCAGCATAATTTTTGTGGCATAACAGACAATAAAGGGTCACAAATGCTGAAATGTGTCATAAAGCAGAATGCAAATGGAACGTCTTTGGGCTCAAGTGCTGCGGCTTCACAATGACATTCAAAATAATGGCTGAGTGATGACTGTAAATCCATTTATGGGGCACATGAATTTCTCTTTCTCCTGCTAAATCTGGAATGAAATCAAGCCTCAAGGCAAGCATAAACACAGCAAATGGGATTTTTTCTAATGGGTAGGAGAAGTGCCTCACAAAAACTGGCTTTTTCAGTATCACAGTTTTTAATGAATTGTTTTTTAAACATTTTTTTTTCCTCCTGTAAGGTAGATGGGCTCCTTTTGGAATAAGTCTGTGCATAGTCTTAGATTTAACTTCAATTCTGCTTGTTTACTTTTATTTTTACTAGAAGGAGAGACTCGGGTGATGGGGACAGAAGCCTTAAGGGGGTTTGGGTTTTTTTGAAGAAGTGTTTACAGTGCTTCAGCATCCTCAAGAGCAGTCTTAATCTTCTCAGGTCAGCATGCAGCATACCCTGACCAGCTCTTTTACTAGAAATTAAAATTTTATTTGAATTTTGACCAGTTTTAGAAAGGGTCACTTGGCTTGGGCTCAAATTCTGAAACAAACAAAAAACCCCATGCAACTTTATGAGTCACAGGCAATGCACCACACAGATTTTAAAAAGCAATAGTTTGTAGTTGTAGGGAAGTAAAGAAATCCCCTGTTCGTTCTCTGATTCTTGACTGAGAACAGTGAGTAAATACAGTAAAAGTGCTTTAAAAACCAGAAAGACCAACTGTTACCTGCAGCCAAATTCAAAGTAAATGTGGTGTATTTAAGTTCTTTGGTTTTCAGGGTTTTTTTAACATTTCATTTTTGATTTCAGCTTTCTGGGATTTGCTACAATAGCAGTATCTTAAAAGTTCATCAAATTCTTTGTGTACCCAGATGGGTAGCAAAGATATTTTCTTGGACTCTTGAACCAGTCTTCTCATCTTCGGAACCAACAAATGAAGTTCGAGTGGGAATGGGAGCAACAGTTGACATCCAGAGGCAGCAGAGGATGGAGTTACTGGATCGTCAAATCATGATGTCTCAGGTTGCCCAAATGAGGCGGCAAAGACAGCAGCAGGTATTGGTATACATTCTGTAAAGATTATATTGTTATAAGAAATATACTTCTTTGGTTCATAGATGTTGCATTGTTCCTGTTTCTTAAAAAGAATGTATTTTAAAATCTTTCTCCATCTTTCATACACTGTTGTACTGCTGATAGCTGTTTAAGTGGTTTATATAGCTTTATATGTTAAAACTGCTTCACAAGATGTGAGCAGAATGCCAGACAATTTCGTGGGGATATCAGTACTCCTGGCATTCTGTCACCAAAAATGAGGCTGAAGGGTAAAGTGATTGCTTCTTGGTGGTCTTTAATGAAAGACATTGTGTAAAGTTAGGAAATCAAAATGCTCCTGACTCTTCTGAGTATCTGTCTGGTTAGCATCATTTTCAGAGAGGTTGAAAATTTTTTATGGAATTCCTGTATTTGTAGGTGTATAGGTTGTTTCTTAAGGGCAGAAATTAAATTCTCTAACCTGCAGAGGTAAACCACAAGGGACTTGCTGTTTGCCACGTTTAATGCTCTTGGTTTATTTCCTTATTGAACAGAAGAGTCTTTATTTTCTCTGTTTTATACAAACCAACAAATGCAGATATTCTCAGACTTCGTGTTGCAGGGCAGTAAAACAAGGCAGGTGGTGTCTCAAATCCTGTATCTTAAGATGTGTTACTTAGGTGTATATGTTACTAGCAGACAGCATGGGCCTTACCTTGCCATGTGAGAACTTGTATTGCTCATAATTTATTTACAGCCTAGCAATTTCAAGTCTTCAGTGAGTTTTCTTTGCCTGAAACACAGCTCTGTACTGATACATGAGTTCTTCTTGTGTTTGGGATAGTGTAGTGTGAACAGGTATAGCTGTGTTACCCTTAATGCATTACCAGAATTAGAGGTGTGATGGCATAAAGCTTTGACCTGCAACTGGAGTATGAATCTTTGTCTCCAGTCCCTGATAACATCATTCTGGTTTTCTTGTTTTCCTTAACATTTCAATATGATGAAATTGTTCCTCAAGCAGGAACTTCTAAACTACTTTTCTCTATTCCTATTAAAATGCGAATCAGTTTTAACATAAGAACTGAACTAGAAATTACTCAATTCTTGAATGTTGCCATTGTAATAGCAAATGAATTTGAAGTGTATGTTGGGCTACAAGTATCTGGGAAGAATGAAGTCAGGTTTCTTCAGATGTGACAAGGAAGCCGTTTCCAGTTACGAGGGACAGTCTTTCTAATATATCTTTAATTACAAAAAGTGGTAAATAAGTTCAGAACTGTAAATGATAAAAGAACGGTTGATAACATTTTCCTCTCATCGTGTCCTTTCCCTAGGCTATGAACAGTGAAAGTGGAAAAATGTCTTTTCATGTTTGACTTCAAATAGAATTCTTTAAAAAGGTTGGAGGGGTTTGAACATCAGTAAGATGCTTCCCTTTACAAGTTGCTGAAACACTTTCAAGTTACCTTTATGTTCAGCTTTTAACTTGAGCACAGCATTTATTTGACTAGTAGTGCTAATCTGTGAAACCAGCAATCAGAAGGCAATAGGATCAATGTATGAGTGTTTCATAGAGGCTCTTCAGAAAAGGTATGTCATGAAAGTTTTTCACCCACCTGGTGTTTCTTAATGACTCACTCACAGAATTTACTGGTCATCAACTAAATCAGAAAAAGCATCACTCGCAAATGTTGCTGTGTAGTGGTAAAAATGAAAAGCAGACTGTTTTCTATCTCAAAATAATATTGGAAAAGTTGAAAACCATTTTCTGGATTGCTATACTTGGGCAATTCTTTTGTCTTTAGAGATTTGGCAAGGTGTAATTTGAAGACAGTGGAGCGGAACGGATCATGCTACAGATGAAACGAATTTAGATGATAATTTTACCTGTGGGAGGAAAGCTGATAAAGAGTACAGATCAGTTTCTTAGACAGTTTTTTTGTGGAATTCAAATAATAAAAGTTGTGAAGTACATCAGTCATCAGATAGGGCTTTGAATTATATTCTGGGTAAATGTGTGGATTTCTGAAGTCCCAGTATGCTGTCTGTACGTAGTGTGCCATGGGTGAGATAAATTAACACTTTCTCTCACACTTTCCACTTCGCTTGGTGAGGGAAGTGAACTTTAACTTTCCTCTGTATGCCATAGTGCAACGATTTTGTTCAGCTGCCTCTTGAGAAGGTGCTCTGCTCATTCCTCCCGCTCCTTTACTCTTCAGTTCATCTGTTTGAGAAATGAGACAATGCAGTTTCCCTGGATGTTGGTAGCATTATGGAAGGAGAAGATCAGTGCTTTTAATGGGGCTCCATTGTCTGTGCAATGTTGGCAAACTCCCATAAGGGAGGCCCCTCTCTTAAATAGATGCTTTTTGTAGTAAGTTTATTCTTTGAGTCTTCACAAGAAATTCTGAAGAATGTGAGCCTGACAGGTTATGCAAACCAACATAAAAAAATTTAAATTAAAAAAATAAATAAATAAACCAAAAGGGGGGAAAAACTAGGGGAAAAGCCTTTCTCAGAAGTTGTTTATAGTGTACCTCTGTGATACTGATATGTAAATAATTTTTTTTTCCTGCTGTTCACTAAGCCTTTTTATCCAAAGCAGAGTTCACTTTGGATGCTTTCTACAAAAAACCAAAAAGCAAGGAACAATCACCCCAGAATTTCTTCGCTGTCAATTCTTTGAGCTTTACCTTTCCCAGTCTTTTTCTAGCTGAAATGTTCTGGTCTGGAGGAACCTGAAGCATGGAACTGCATGTGTGGGTGCTGGGTTGTCAAACACCTGTGACTTCGATGAGTAGATTGAGTGTGTGGTAGAATTTGAAAATAAACCCACCAAGTTCATTACTTGATGTACTTCATTTTAGCTCTCAAATACTCAGTGGCACTGTGTCTGAATATGTTGCTAGAAACTGTGACATTGATAGTTTCTCAGGGGAGTGTGGTTAAATGGTGACTGGTTTTTGTGTTGGTTTCTAGCTGCTGTGGATACAGCCCTTAAACACGTCATAGTGTTCATCTAGAAAACTTTCTAGATCTTACTGTGTTCTTTGTTTTCTCCTGTGGATATTGCTGAGAAATTATGATCTTGTCCCAAATGAATTACTTAGCATCACCTACATTCACCTTTAAAGGCAGTGGAATAAAATGTGTGCCATATGTATTCATTCTCTAAAAAAATACTAGCTTGCCATTTTGTTACTGCTTTTAAAACTTCACTTTCTTAGTTCTTTTCTTTCACACTCTTTTGTGTGTCCTACTTTGTAAATAGTTTGTCCTGTTTTTCTTTTTTTCCCATTATCTGATCTCCTGTTTCCCTTCACACTGTCACATTTTCATTCCCCACTATGCCATTTTCCTCCCACGTTTTTGTCACCTCTTTACCTTCACCTCTCTTGTTTCCTATACTTTGTATTTGCTCCTATACAAAATGCTTCTTCACTTTGGGGGAAGTTCTCTCCTGCCACGTCTTACCACCAGTAATCATTTGCTATTTTATCCTTTTGACACTGCAATATTGATAAAAATTTTGGTCTTCCTCTCTTGATGTTTCTATTTCTAGGTCTCTTTCATTTCCCAGCATTTTTCTAAAGTTTATCTTTCTGTAACCCAAATAAAACCCTGATGGGAAAAGGGAAGCAACTGCTGCATCTGTGCACCAGTGTGGGTATCAAGGAGTCAACTTGACTTTCACTTCCCATTGAGAATCTTGGAGGGAGGCTGGCAGATACCCAAATTGCGAATAGATAGGGAAGATTCCGTGCCTAGGTGGTATTGGCTACACTGATGTCACTACAGTTTTGTGGAAGGTGGTAGAAGTGCCTTCTGTTGGCACTAAATACAACTTCTTTGAGCACTCCTACCTGTGCCCATTTGGGATGGATGGTGTATCAACGTCAGTTCCTTCATCTTGAAAAAATGGGGTTTTTCTCCCCAGAGCATTTTTGCTGAGCATATTAAAGACATGGTATTGCCTTCTTCTTGGCTTCTCTTAAGTGTCTTGGGTCAGGGAAGAGCTTCGCCAGGTTGCTCCAGACTGCAGCAAACCTACAGCCACATATGAAAATCTTCATTTCACTAGCTCTCTTTCTACTCTATAGTCCACTTAAAGCTTATGTTTTCTTTTCCTTCCTGTCTTTTTGTTCTTCTCTTCCAGCTGCCGCTAATTTTCACTGAGGCCAGACTCTCCTTAGATTCATACCGCATGGTATCTCATATGTATATCTCATCTTCATCATATAGGAGATTCTGCTGCTTGAAAAGACTTGTCTCCTATAACAAAGGGACTTCCTCTAATTGTTCATTTATTAGATGTCTTTCTCCTGGGACACTGGAGACATGTTCTGTGGGGAGGCACACTGAGTGTCTTTTATTGTTATGGGGAGCCTCATATCCTGAGCGATTTGCAAGTTTCATCTTTTATCAGCTAAGGACTGTGAGACTAGATTGGTAATTTACCTTCTGGTTATATCTAAGCAATAAACTCCTGACCTTGGAAAAATAATAGATTAGTGGAGCAAAGATTTTCCTGGCTCAAGAATTCTTCCTCAGGAATGTTATCCTCATTCATGATGGTAGAAAAAAAATCCCCCAGTGAATATGCTTCCAGACAGTTCAATTCTGCTTTCTCAAAGTGAAGAACCAGACCCAGGCATATTCTTTAGCTCTCCTACTGGCATTTCAATGAGGTGGCACTTCAATGAAGTCTTCTTGAATAACTTCACAAGTCTAAGTACCAACAAGAAGTCCTTCAAACAGATATTTTGAACCGTGAAGACCTTCTGCAACCTTTATACATTGCCAAGTCCATGAAAACCCTTGCTCTCACAGCCAGGACTTTGGATGGAAGCAGCTATTCCATTTTGTTCCACAAATGTATGTATCATTGTCAGGAAGGAAACTACCAGACTGGCTTACCTGAATAAATGAGTGAGACTTCAACTGAGTGTCACACAGTCTTTTTCTCTAATTACGTTTCCATTCCAATCAGTCTGTGTTACCTAAGGCTTCTTTGGGGTTTTCTGACACATTTGAATAGAAGCTGCCTTTAGCAACACTTCCATAAACCCCAAAGACAATGATACATAGGGTACCAATAGGATAAAAAAGCTTTTGTGCCCAGACTCATGGGATGTGTGTGCACAGGATTTGATATCATATTTGTAAAGAATTGTATTAAGCAGTAAGTGATTTACAGATTCATTTCAGCCCATGAATGAAGCTTGTATGCTGCAGCAATAATCACTGTGGCTAAATTTAGACTCAGTATTCCATCACTCTTCCTTTCCTCTGCATGCCAGTGTACACATGTTGACATATTTTGAAATAACAGACAGCTTCCATTTTTATAGAGAAAACAATATTTTCCTTCAGACCTGTGTCTTGAGCTCATCCTTTGCTTTTTTTGCACTCTGCTGACATTTTCAAGCCTTGATTATTCTCTGTAATTGTTTAATACTATTTTCTTTGTGTTGAAAATAAACTTGGATTTATTTCAAGCATTTATTTGGTGTAAAAACTGCATATGCTACTGATGTTGGCATGCCGAAACTCTGGTTTTTAACTGTTCCATGTTAATAATGTATTTGCAGCAACCGATAACCCACTGCTATTTAGACATTCTGGATTATTTTACTGTATAACTTTTTCCATGGATTCTAGGTCTGAAATTAAAAACATTGAATTTCCAGAGTCCTGATCCAGGTAATGAGCAGTTTATGACTATTTCCTCTACAGACTACCACAGAAACTTCAGGTTTCTGTCTTTTTTATGGAAGTTGGCCATTCCATGAGCTGACAGATAGTAGCGCTAACAGACACTAGTGCAAGTAGAATAAGCTGAGTGTGTCTCATTAACAGCCAGCTGTCTCAATCACAAGATTGACTTTATCTCCTACTCATTAGTAGCACCCTGCTCATATATTGAACAATCCTTTTTTCTCTTGGACTGGAATTATGAAATTATCTTTCTTTCTGAGTCAACTTTTGAGCTATAGCCTATGAATTTGGATTAATATTTGTAATCAGCTTCCCTAGAGAAGCAGTGGTTGGACAACTTTCTAGAGCAAAACACTGTTTTATTTCAAAGCAAATAAATTGTTTGAGAAATAGAGTATGTTTATTCTCCTATGAGATTGGTCTATATTGCCTTCCTCTGGCAATGTAACTTGAGGCAATTTCTTATAAAAAAGCTCATGGCATACAAACTTCCGCAGGCATTTTCAGAATATTTAATTCACTGTTGTTGGATCAAGTTCTGTTTACAGAAGGCAGGGTTTTTTTAGGTGTACCTGTCCCTTCATTTCTAATAAGCATGGGGCAAATAAGGCATCTGTTTTGGGGGCATCTTTTTTTTTTGATTATTGGGTACCAGGGCTTCTTCTGTTGTCCTTGCAACGTGCACTCAGAGAGTCTTGATGGACCATTTGTTCTTCTAGAGTGTCATTTTCTGCAGTATGTAGTAAAAAAGAAGCCTGTGGTTCAGATAGTACGTGGTCCTACTTAACATTCAGGTTTTCTGGTTTGAACTCTGATACTCGCACGTAACAACTGCAAGCTGGTTCCACCCCTTGTTCCTTAATGTGCTGCTGTGGTGGCTTAAGCCCAGCCAGCAACTAAGCACCAAACAGCCACTCACCTCCCCCTGCCACCCTGGTGGAGTGGCGAGGAGAATCAAAACTAGGTTGAGATAAGAGCAGTGTAATAATTGAAAAGAAGTGAAATATAGTAGTAGTAGTAGTAACAATAGTAATAGTAGTAGTAGTAATAATAATAATAAAAAGAAATACAAACCAAACAAGTGATGCACAATACAGTTGCTCACCACCAGCTGACAGAGGCCAGACCCCATTCCCTAACCTGGACTGGCCTTTTGGTTAACTCCCACAGTTTAGATATTGGGCATGGTGTTCTATGGTGTGGAATGTCCTTTTGTTCAGTTCAGGTCACCTGTCCCAGCTATGCAACCTTCCAGCTTTTTTTTGTTTGCATCATCACTGGCAGAGCATGAGACACACAAAAAATAGTCCTTGACTTAAGATACACACAGCTTAGCAAACCCCAAAATGTCAGTGTGTTACCAACATTATACTGAATCCAAAACACAGCACTACCAACTACTGAGAAGAAATTAACTCTATCCCAGCTGAAATCAGGACAGATACCTTAAGAGGCACTATAGGTGCAAAGTGTTGCATATGACACCTTGTATATTGACTTTGAGATGTCAACAAATGGAAGCTACTCCTATTTGCAGCCCAAGACAACTGGAACCTTTACATCCCAAAATGGAATGCTGATCTGTTTCCCTATGTCATTACAGACTAGCCTTTTATATAGTCAGGTATGTGTTTATGTAGTATTTTGAAGAATTTGGGTTTGAGTTTCCTCTGTGCCCAGAGTTTGTTATTTCAGCTTGTGAAATCAAAACAATTTTAGAATTCTGATGTCTCACTTCGGTTTCATTCTCTCCTTATTCCTTATTACTCTTTGAAAAGGTTTTTGCACAGGAGGTGAGTGAAGAATTATCTGTCTAATCATCATGCTTTAATACCAGTTCAGTGTCACTAGTCCACATCCAAAGAGCCATGTGATAAGAATTAGAACTGACTGTTTTGTGCAAAATGTCTAAAACAGAGCTGAAATTATTTCCTCAAGTACAGACTCCATGTTCATGCTGGTGGACCTGCCTTCAGCATTTGGAACACTGGACACCCCCAGTGTCATGCCAGTGCTGAAATCCCTTCCATTGTCTCTCAGGCAGCTTCAGGAGCCAGATTAAGGTGTTCCTTCTAGATTTCAAAGGAAATAGCTGATCAAGCTTCAGAAAAGACCACATGTGGATTTCTGAACTTCTGTGACACATGAGCTCCTCAGGGACAATGCAGGCATCAAAGTTCAGGATGGAGAAAATAAGAGCTGGAGACAGAGCCTTTTGGCTGAATAGACTTGTCTGTAGGATAAATTTCCAGAGAAATTAGAATATCATTAGAAATTGCTGGAGTGCTTTACTTGGTGAAAAATTCTTTCCGTCATTAGGAACAGTGCTTAGAACACTAATACTGTTATGTTTCTACCCCCTTTCAAAAGAGGGAAGTTATTAAAGTAAAAGGAAAACAAAACAAAAAAAATTCTTCCCAAACAACCAAAAAACAGAAGAGTTTTATCCTCACAAAAAGAGGCAGGCTTGACTTTGAGTAAGTGTACTGGAAATTTCACCATTTTAATCTCTTATGCAATGTTTTGAGCAGCAGATATCATGTCATCCAAGGGTATGCTTTTTTTTTTGTTTTGTTTATATCATCAGTATGTGAACTTTGGAGTCAATACATTGTTGAAAAATCTATACCGGAAAAGCAAGTCGATGTTTCTTGTTTCCAGTATATTTTTTAATGAAGCTTTATATGAAAAAAAGTAAGACAATATTTATGTCTTTATCAAGTAAGGGCTTCTATACAGAATGGAATATTTTACAAATGTTACTTTCTTCACAAAGGTGACATGCAAAGCAATTTCCTTTTTCTTTTTTTTCGCTGCGGTTGTTGTGTCAAAAAAAGGTGAACAGGACATATATCAGGAGGTGCTTCCTGTTTGTGCAGATGACAAGTTGGCATTAACCATCTACAGGAGATAACATTATCAAAATATCTTAGCCACATGCATCACTTTCAAGAGGATTTTTATAAAGCATTTTCTTTCATTTCTTTTGAAATTAGTCTAATGAAAATATATACATATCTGAAAGCTACATAACTGGATATTTGTTAATTGTCCATAATACAACACTTTTATTTGTCAAACTTTGGATAAGAAGTGCTTTTGCAAAATATGCCATGGTGGGTGTGTACGTGGGAAACAGGCTGAGCTGTTTTTCAAAACAGAGAGGGAGGAGATTATGTGGAAAGAAATGGCAATAACTAGGGGTTTAGCATGCTGTACAATCAAAGACATTTGCTAGCTCTAGATATTTCTTCCTTATTCTGTAGGAAAGGAGGATACTTCTTTCTTGTCCCAGAATTGTCCCAGGCACCATTAAAAGAAAAAAAATAACAACCCAAATTAAAAAAAAAAATCAATGATGTGACCTAGAAAGGCACAGCTTCTGTATGTAAAGCCTTGGCAGCTATCCAAGATGAAATCATCAATATGGCATTTCCTTAAAACCTTTTCTGTAATGAAGAGCTGCTATTTTCCCATTCCTGTAGTCCAGTCCATCCTTAAATCTCATTCTTTGGTCACCTAAACTTGTGACGAGTTTGTTGTCTTCCTGTAACGGAAGTTCCAACATCACCAGTGTTCTCCTAATCCACTTCCAGTAGTGATTTATGAGAGACCAGTAAAATTATTTCCTTGGTATGTTTGTTTCCTATCAGGCAGTAACAAAGAACTTAAAATCAACTGATTCACCCAGTCTGCCCTGCTAAACCAAAGGAAACTTCAGAATTCTCCTACAGTTAAAAAATTACAGCATAGGATTAAAGGAGGAAGAAAGTTTTATAGGCCTTTCTTAGGTTTGTCTTGTCACCCTTCTAGTCAAATAATTAAAGAAGCAGTGCTTTTGTCAAGTCTTTTTCCTGATGACATTTTGAAGAAGAAGTTGCGACAGAGGTAAGGGCTGGGCCCCCAATTGTGCACAGTATTTTTGTGAATCATAGTCTAGAATTTTTCAGTGCTTCTCATTCTCTAGCAGTACAGCTGCACTGGCTGCTCCCCATCATCAAAGATCAGGACCAAAAAAACGTTGCCTGAGATAATCTCAGTGCAAGATATCCCAAGTCTGTCAGTTGTGAAATCTGGCTCTGGATGTAAGAGGTTTAATGCATCCTCCTTACCTTGTCCCAGGTTGTGTTAAGTCCCAGCCCCCAAACCATGTAGTGTTAAACTTAATTCTTTTTATAACAAACTGCAAACTGGAATCACAGAAGAACTGCGTGGACTTCACTAAATGGATTCGACTGGCACACACTTGTCACTGAAAGTGCTGCTCAGGAAAGGAGCTTACATAGTAGACCCTTGAGCATCCCCATTGCTTATTGTTTTGGACCACTCTAGAGAGCTCTGTTATCTGAGGCAAGGTGCCTGTGGAGAGTGAGCAGATTGGTGTGAGCTCCTCTGTGCTGTTGGGTGCTGATGCTGAGAGTCAAGTATAATGTGAAATGCTTAGATATGGTTTGCTGATTCCCCAGGAGGGACTCTCAGATGGTTTAGAAGCATCACTTACATAAATTAATCAGATTGGATATCTTCCTGTGAAATCTTCCTGATTTCTCACAGGCAGGTGTAGTAGCACAGTGTAAAACCACTGCAGTACAGAAATGATCATAAAATTATGAAGAGGAGGTCTGCAAACTAATTTCTGTGAGGCAAGAAGGAATATTGGTCTGGAAATTTCCTTCTGTGCATTTTTATAGCTGGAATTTGCAGTATTTACTTAATGTTAAGACATTATTTGGTGCTTGATTTGGCTCAATTTAAAACAGATCTTCATGTATTTCTGCTGTGATAGTTAAGGTTGTCTGAAGGTCTTTGCACAGTCACCATCCATACTGTAAATCCATAGCCTTGATCTCCATCTTCTGTGGATTTAAGATGTTAGCTGCACTTCCCAGTTTTTCCTTACCTTTATGAGATTGGCCACATTGCCAGTCCCATAGTTCCTGCTGCAGTAAACCTTCAAAACTAGAGGAATTTTGTAAGGAAGCTGCAGTTCTTATTGAAAATAATGAATTCTGTGTATGTTAATGCAAACTGTATTGTAAGCTTAAGGCAAGGAAATTAGACAAGTCTGTCTGTAGTGTTAGGTGACAGAGCACAGGACAGGGAGGGTGCAAAACCAAACTGGAATAGGCAGCTCAGTATTGAAACTCAGGGCACTGCTGGAAAGGTACATTTATTTCAGTCTTCAGGCACACTGGATTAAAGGTAAATTCATGTTTATTGTAGATTTTATATTTGATATTCATTATTCTGTATGACTTACAGTGCTTCAAAGGAATGTGTCATAGTCCTGTTAGTATTTTTACCCATTCAGTGTGAATGACTTGCGGCAGCATTACTTTCTCCATCTCTAAGTAATAAAAACAGGTAAAGCAATGTTAGTGCAGTGTTCTTGCTGAACTCTAGAGCTTAGTAGACTGTGAGAAATTCAAAGTTTGTTAATTAAAACTCAACATAATTCTGAGTTACAGGAAATTATAGGTGGGGAAGTACATGATGTGATTTCCCAAGACTGCAAGGTAGTGCAGTGGTGTCAGTAGAAGATCTGAGATCCTTCTTTCTCCTTAGGCTTACTCTTCAAACCAGTTCTTCTTTTTACTACACTGTGCTGTTTGACTAACATGAGACTTACACAGAATCCTTTGATCAAAACCTCATGAATGTTAAGCAAATGTTTTATACAGTATGGGAAATGTAGACACATTTTTTTAAATTCAAATTCATTAACAGTGGAATCTATGTCTTGAAAACAGGTGATGGCTCCTGGCTATTTCACCTCTTGACAGGGAAAAATGTACTCTAGTATAGAAGGGACTAGAACATTTCTCAAGCTGGTGTTTCAAATCTCATGATTCTTCAAATGCTTTTTTAAGTGTGCAATTGTACTGCCCCCTGTGGTGTCTGGGCTGGTCGGGTCTCCTCTGGAGAGCAAGGAAGGAAACAAAGGAAAGGGCAGGAATGCTAATTTTTTTTTTTTTTTTTTTGTGGTCTAGGAGCATATTTAGCTGTTGCTGATCTGATTGAGCAGAGGGGATTTAATGCTTTAAGGGTACATAAAGGCAGGAAGAGCACTCTGAGAGAAGAAAAGAAAAAACTCTTGTAAGAGGAAGGCCTTCTGAGAAACAATGTTACAGAACTAAAATAGAGCAACTAGAGGAAGGAAGGCCATGTCCTATATATACAGAAAAGGAAGGGGGATCTTCTCCATAGTAACGAGGGGAGCAGGGGTGGAGGAAAAGGACAACATAAACTGCAAAAGAAGTTTCAACAAACTATGGAAAAGAGAGATTGGGTTTGCTCTTACCTGCTCACAGGATCTGTGGGCTTTGTATGATACAAAATCCCTTCAAAAATGTTTTTTTAAGCTGATGAAATGAGAATTCATGATTTCTGGACAAGTATAAATCTTGTACTTTAGTATTTCCTCTTTATGTTCCAAATGTCTTACTATTACAGGAGTTGAAGCTTGGTTGTTACGAGAAAGTTTCGGTTCTGTGATTTGCACAGTACCTATGTTACTGCTGTGTATTTGCATTATTACTATGTAGTTAACAAGATGTTTTGACACTGGAACATGGCCAGAGTTTGCAACAATATTTAATACACAGAAGTTAGGTAAATGTGGTGGGTCTGTAAGTCACACTGGTGTTACAGGAGTAGTCACTTGCATGGAAGTCACAGGTGTCCTGAAGGTTGGGTTTGTTTTAAGTTTCCTGATGTGATTTTGCTGATGCACTGAGAAGCCCCTTTTCCTTTTTCCCCTCACTTATTTCTTGCACTCTTTTTCCCTGGTTAACTCCAGCATCAATCTTGCAAAGTATTTGCAAGACCTGCTGTTGCACCTCTTGCCAGGCAAACACCTGTTAGTAAAGACAGCTGTCTTTCAGCCTCAAAAACCTAGCACTGTACGAAACCAGATCTATCCCAATGGATGTGAAACATCCTTTCCTCCTTCTGTTGGCACTTTTCCTTAGTTTGCCATGATTACTTCAATTAACTAATAAAGCAGTAACCAGTCCAATTTTTGCTTCATAAGAGACTACAGCAGTTTTTGTTGTTTAAAATAAAGTGCTTTACTTAAAAATCTGCTTTCACATTATGTGGTATGGATGATCTTTTTGTTTAAAACGTTTGTAGTTCGTTTTGCAAAGACTGACAGCAGTGTCTGCTTTCAGGGTGGAATGATTAACTGGAATAGACTGTTTCCTCCTTTACGTCACAGACATAATGCGAATTATCAAGATCATCGCCCGTCTGAACAAGGCATACCTCCACCTACTGAGGTTTCTGAAGAGCAGGTAAACACTTTGTATTTTAAAATGGCATTAAAAACGGTTGGGAATTAACTTTACTAATTTTTTATCATCTGTTTATACAGTTTCTCTAGCAGTTTCTATAGCAGCACAAATTAAAATACAAGGTAATGGTCACAATACAGAGACAGCGTATTGTCAGTACCATCCAAACCAGAGTGACAGAGCTACTGGGGATTTTCTGCTTTTATGTGTTACTGCTTGTAATTTATATTTAAAGATGTGATGGTTTCAGTAGTGGAAACTACTCAAATCTGATAAAAATAAATTTTCAAAGAAAGAAGAATGATAAATAGATTTCATTATTTGTCATGTAGACATCATCTTCGCTGAAGTCCTCAGCTTAAGTTTCCAATTCAGTCATTTTGTTTTTTTTGAAATAAAAATGTTATGCCAGCGGTGGACTGCAAAACACACTCAGGCTAAAACTTGGATGTTTCCCTCAATAATGTGGTCGACTGATTCCTTATACTGATGCCACAGAGAAATTCGTGTCCTTTCTATCAAGTATAGATTTAGACTTCTAGACTTTTGTTGATAGTTTTATTCTCAGAAGTAACAATTATTTACTCAGAAATTTAAGAATTTAAGATTAGTCTTATTCCTGCATGCAGGATTTATTGCATACAGTCAAATTCTCCAGGTTGTAGCCTACCTGCAGTTAGCTGTATTGGCCATTTTATAGTTTAAGGTCTCTGCTGCCCTTGAACAAGAGTAGGTTTCTTTCCCTTTTTTCTTTTTTATAAAGAGATAAGTCAACACTTGGTAGCACCACTGTCATTTTAATTTAAACTGAGCTTGTCCCAAACAGAAGTCTTTTCTATGATCTAATTTCTAGCTTTGACTCGATGTTATATTATGTTCAAAATGTTCAAAACTTTTAACTGCGCTTTTACTGCAAATCTGCTGGGCTACATCTAAAAGGAAAGAAAAAAACTGAACCCAACAAAAAACTGCCCAAAAACCATCAAAACCGCAACTAACAAACAAAAAACAAAATAAAAAGCCCCCACCAAAAAGCACCCTCTGAGACAAAAGCCAGAAACTTAGTTTTGGCTGTTCTGAAAGCCTACTCAGTGCCAGTATGGGATGGATCAAAAGATTTCCTTGCTAGGTTGGCTTACTTATTTGTTTTATTGAGAAATTCTGCTTATGGGGACTTTTATTTTTGGGCTGAAACAAATGAAATAGTTACTGGTCTGACTTATGCTGGATTCTTATCCAAGCCCTTTAGGCCCAGGTTTATGAAAGCAATATACACTTACATTTTCTGATGCATTGAGGATGTAGAGTTCACCTGATTGCTGTCATTTTCAAGGCTCTCTGGTTACCCTACAAAGAAAAAGTCATCAAAGCACCTTTGATTTTTCAGGACTGTACTAATAACAGCACAAGTTGTCTTAATATGGCAGAAATGCAAGGGTTTCATCTCTTCTTCACATTAAAGTTTGTGAGCATTTACAATGCTTTGGGTACAAAAATCTGCATTTCTTGTGGGGTTTTAGCACCTTGAGTTACTGTTGACAGTTATACATCTCTTTTCCCTGGAGCTGGATTCAGTTTCTGTGGTTAAAATATGCTCAGATGAAAAGAGGTTGTTGTTGTTACTATTCCCCATGATGCTTGATGAATATTTCTGTAAACAGAAACATTACAATTCCATCCACCATTTCTTAAAGTTAGAATTCACAGCAACTGCAGTAAAAAACTTACTTTTGAAATGTGTTTCTGTGGTTAGCTTTTATTCCATTGCCTGCCCTTTTTCTCATAAAAAACACACTCTTAGATGAAAAATAAGAGTTACAGGTTACAAAATAGAGGTTGGACTTAAACTATTGTTGCAGAAGTGTCAAAAGTAACAATTCATTTCTCTCCCTACAAGAAGGTGAGAAAGTGGCACTGATTTGTAAGGCTGGTGTTCTGACAACCAAGGTAGCCATTCTCAAACAAGTTGTGATGGTGTATTTATATTAAGAAAAGGAGGGCCTGTGCCTCCAGGCAAACTTGGCAGCAGTATACTTCTCAGTAAGTCAACAAAGCAGAGATGACTAAAAATAGTGAAAGTTCTGGAGGTGTCTTAGAGGAAAGAAAAGCTGCTTTTGGTGGCAAGTTTCTTTTAAAAGTACTTTCAGTGCTAGTGCTGCACATTGGTCTTGCACCCTGGGAAGATTCTTCTCGAGATGTGTACAGCCTCTGCTGTGTTCCTGCTCAACTTCACTCTGCTGCTGCAGGCTCACTACAGGCAGAGGAGGGGCAGCAGGATCTCTCCGACAGCTCCTGTAGCCCAGGACTTCCAGGTGGTTCAGGAGCTGTGGTGTCTGGTCATAAGGCCCTTTGAAGCAGGATGAGGAATGCTTTATGCTGCCAGTGGCCACAGTTGATTTTACATTCCCTGCCCTCTCACACCTTTTTAATTAAGATTAATTATAAAAGTGAAGGAGTTATATTATGACTTTCAGTCATACCAAGATTTGTAGATTTTAAATGCACTTTAAATTGGTATTTAACCATAAATTAAATTTGGTTATGCATACATTGCCTTTCTACACGTGGTGCTTTGTATATGTTAACACAGAGCACATAGGTTAGGTGTCAAGCACGTGATATTATAAAGAGGGTTGGTTAAGAGATTATTAATTTAACAAAATCACTGTCTTAATGTGCCCTTTTCCATGTAATTCTTCCATCAGATGTCACTGATTTTTGCTTTGCAAAAGATTTTTGCAAAAAAAGTGCTTTTTTGAGTATATGTAGAAGCCCTCCAAGAATTTTACTAAACCAATTTAAGTATTGTACTACCTGTATTTTAGGACTAGCTTTAAGGTTTATTAAAAAAACCCCAACACCTGGAACGAATAGTTTTGAGTTTTTTTAATGCCCTCTGGAGAAGTAGGTCTTTTCAAGGAAAAGAGCTGAAGATGTCTGGATAGGTTTTCTCATCTGCCCTATAATTCCATGTTTTGGTCAGTGCTGGTTTCTTGAGATCCTGATCTTGTCGAGAGCAGCAAGCCCCCAGGTCAGACTGTAGTTGTCATGTGCAGTACCACACTTTGGATTTTACTCTTCTTTCAAAACTGGACCAGCCAGGAAAACACAGGTGCGGCATTTTCTGCAATCGGCTTTGAATTAAGTGGCGAAAAGCGATCATTTCTGTGGCAGCATTTTGAAGCACACTGTCCCAGATAGGTCTTTGATCAGTGGGAAAGTGATTTCTGACATTACTGACTAATGTGCACACAGTGTGAATAAAACTCTAGCTTTAAAGTGGTGTTACTTTACTTCTTTTCCAGGTCGCACGACTTATGGAAATGGGATTTTCCAGAGGAGATGCTCTAGAAGCTCTGAGGGCTTCAAATAATGACTTAAATGTAGCCACTAATTTTCTACTGCAGCACTGATGGTTTTCTGTGTGAAGGAACTTCACCCGCTGCGTGTGTACATGCCTGGGAGACGATCAAAGCCACCTGCTGGGCAGACGCACCAAGGTCAGCCCTGCAAGAGCGCCAGAAGAGAGGAACGGCTCCACGTGACTGGTGACTCAGAGTGATGTTAAGAAATGATGTGAACTGTTCCCAAGCCTTCGGATCACTTGGTGGTTTCTAGTCTGGTTATCCTTTTCAAAGTAACTTTAGTTTCTACTTGTTACTGGATATCACCTAAATTTATTTTTAAATAAAATAGGTGGGTTTTTTCTTGTAAATCCTTGTTAGACACATTATCAGACTTAATGACTAGGAAAAAAAACCTCCAACAACAACAGCAACTAGATTTACCTGTCAAGAAAAATTGCATTTTCTTCATTTAAAGTCTAATTTGTCTAGATTACATGTTATTTTACAGTACTTGATTTTTTATTACAGTAATAAGAGGTTTGAAGATCATTTTATTTTCAACTCAATAGAGGGTTATGGGACTATTATGTCATTCTTTGCAAAGTTTTATTAATGCCTGTAATATTTTATTTCTCAAATTTCTTTTTGAATAAAAGTTGTCATTCAGCACATAATAGACAGATAGGGTGAGAGAAAATTCCTGTGTGTATGGCAAGCTACGGCAAGTGACCACTGTAAATTGGAATTTTTGCAAAGTGAGTGAATTGCTGTTCAAATACGGGTCATGGAGATACTCACTGGAAGCAATAAAGGTGAATCGAATGATGCAATAAGAGCAGAACTGGAATGACGTGAGTGACTTCCATGGCTGATTCTGAGAGGACTTCTGTAACAATGGATGTATGCGGTGTCCTGTGTGCTGCTTTCGTTTCTTTTAAGCTGGCTACATGCTGTCTTATAAGGAAATGATAAAGTCTAACTTTTCTATATATAGTTCTAGTTTTCTAGTGTCAGAGATGAGGATGGTCCTGCATTTGTTGAATCCTCACTGTCTGAAGCAACTTAGTGTTGACCACAGGCTGGAACATTAACTTACAGTGATTCAGGCTGGCGCAGGAGGCAACAGGACGGATGTACCAAGCTTGTGCCATTCTGGGTTTGAAATTTAGATTGATTCCTGAATCAGCTTGCTTGGCTTGACTCTCGGAAGTGCTCAGTATCAGCACCTTAGGAGTTGCAGGAGGTGGGGTGGAGAGAGGGGAGCATCTCTATACAACCAACCTGAAGGAATACAAGATTCCAAAGTGCAGCTCCTTAAAATCAATCTACACATGTATGTTATGCATTTCATGTGTGTTTCTGTATGTACTTGTGTGTGTACAGTGTGTGCATATGTGTCTATTTATATACACATGGGTATATTTAATACATACATACATTTAGAATAAGGTATAGGTCATAAGAAGTGTAACAGAGGCAATAACAGGTGCATAGGGGATGTTTTGGAAATCCAGATGAACACTGTGTACCACAGTACAGATCTTTGCAGTCTCACTTGGCCTGGAAAATGTACCAGGAAATCATAGGATAAGGTTTAGGGGGAGAGAGAGATACTTCTCTTTTCCTTTTTTAATTGACTGATAAAACTGAAAAAAGTCCTTGGGGCATACAAGTCCTTATCCAGAAATTGCATCAAATATGTGCAGCTTTCAGCACATGATAAAGTCTTTAATTCAGTGTTCTGTATGTATTTCTTTGGTATTTCCCAGTGGGTGAGGTAAGGGGTTTTTTGAATGACAGTGTGTTTTCTTGGGCTTTGATCAATCTCCTTCAGGGTTTGGCTTGTTTCTATGATCATATTATTTAGGGAGGGTCTGCTTTTTAATTGAAAGGTTTTGCTTGTGTGAAGCTGAGGTTGTGTGTGTATGTGTGTGTGTGTAGGCCACACTTCTGTACCCAGGAACTCTGGAAACCTGCTGTCTTGGAAAGCAAAGGATACGTGTAAGAAAAAGAAGTCCTACCATAATTTGTATATGCAGACTAGTTAAATGTTTTGAAACAAGTTTTAACTTGTTTCAAAGTTTTAACTTTGAAACATGCTGATTCTTCCTTCACTAATATTTTATCCAAAAGTAGCAATAAAGACCAGTGAATTACTTCAGAAATCAAATTTTGTCTGTAGGAAATAAAAGTCCACCTATCCCAGGGTAAAAAAACATGTGCCCTTTTCAGACATTGCCCTGCTCTAGGGACAAGCACAAAGAGTATTTATCCCTTGGAATTTTACAACATGTTGCGTGGCATATGGGGTATGTAAGTGGATATTCTCCAAGTGTAAATCCTTTCTTACTGTTGCCTGTACAGGGGATATTCAAATGTCACGGTTGTGTGGGAAATCCCATTTCCCTGGGCATTCTGCTAAACATGGTCAAACATAAGGGGTAAAATGCAGGTCAGTTGGTGATGTCAGTTGAAAACTCCCCTTGACAACTGTGAGAAAAGTTTGTGCTCAAAATGCTTCCAGGGTTGTGATTTCCAAATTTAAAAAAAAAAAAAAAAAAAAAAAAAAAAAAGAAGAAATGGTAAAAGAAGGGGTCTCAGACGCTGCTGAAAACAGTCTGTGTTTCATGCAAGAACCGTAGAAGAAAGATTCACACGTTAGAGCTGGAAAACAACTCAGTTTCCACTTAATTGTGAAATTTTCATTACCTGTTTCTGGGAATTTGAGGAGCATGTTCTTCACAGCCTACGCAGGGTTTGTCTGATACAGTTTTGAATGTCTCATCACACAGTTTCTAATCTGTGTGTGACACAAGCCATATTTTTTGGGCATCATGAAGAAGGCAGAATACTTTTCTACATCTTGGATTTTAAATCACGAGAAAATTCACTCTAGTTCTAGTGAAGCCAAGATTTGATACTTTGAAGTAAAAGCAGCTGCTGCTGTTAAAATTTCCCTACTAGACTGGGAATGTCATCTCGTGAGACAGCAATGGAGTAACTTCTTGGGGACTTTCCTAGACGGTTATGGAACACTGAAATACACCCACAGTGGGGTTGATATTTTTGGAGATCTACCTGACAAGCCACCAGGCTCAGGTTCTCAAGCCTTAATTTTTTGCCAAGATGGAGATTGATTGGTCTCAAGACCTACCAAAACCATTTTCCTCCCTGAAGCAAGTGTTAAAGGCTGCCTGTTACTGAGCGAGCCCAGGGACTGTCGCAGCTGGGTCATGCACCGGCCTGTGCTGTCTAGCACTTACCAGTGCCTTTTGGAACACGTGGTGGAGAAAAGGTCTTGTTCTTCTTGTCTGGAACAGAAGAACGAGCCAGAAAAACTTACTGCAAGGTGCTGGGCAAAGGACAACGTTTCTGGCTCTCCTGTTTGTATGTGTATGTATATATATGATTATATATATGCATATATGTGTGTATGCATGTGCATATATACAGAGAGTGAGTGAGAATATGTATGTATTGGTTCGCTGAATTTAAGTGGAGCTAAGAGTTTGTTAAAGAAAATTAAAAGTCTGTATTCAAAGACCCCCCTCTCTCAGATGTGTGTATTTGGAGTTGCAAAGGCACCCAGCTTTGGAAACACTCTGAACTACAACTCCCATGCTGTGGGGGGAACTGCATCTGTTTGAGGATCAATAAATGCACAGCATTCATTTGAACTAATAGAGGGATTTGATACAAAAGTGCAATTAATTTCTTGTGTGTTTTTCCACAAGAAAAACCTACATGAGATTCGCTTTCTTTAACTGGGTGGCCACAGTAATCAGTATTTTATATAAATGAGCATAAGTACTATTTTACTAGGAGAGTCACATGAACACACAAACACTGTATGTGTTTATATATATGCACATGTGCATGCGTATTTATTTATATATGTATAAAATGTGTGCCTGTTTACTTAAAAAATACTGGTTTAATTTTTAGTAGAATTACATTCCTCCTGTTTCCATATATAAAGGGATTCTTTGGCCCCAGAAAGTCCACTCTGAAAGAGGGTGTGTGCTTCCAGCAGTGTTTGGTGAGACGCCAGTGGTGGGAGCAGAGAAATGATATGACCAGACAAATGGGTGTGACTGTTGAGAAGCTCAGCACATTGGTAGTTCAGCTGTCATCATTTGTTTTCCAGAGGAGAGTTTTAAGAGGAAGGAGAAGTTAGTTTGACTCACACGTGTTTGTAGGGGGCTGTTTCTAAACCTGAATGGTTGCAATGGAGAAAGCAGGACTATACATACTTTACAAATGGGTGAAAAATTCCAGGATCATGGCTGACCTGAAAGCAGGATCTGGCCTTTTGGCTGGGGATAGGTAAGGACCATAAGTATCACATAAGATTGCAAAGGAAAGGACTTGAGAGAGATGAGGCAGGTGGAACTGAGCAAATCCAGAGAGTTTAGGAAAGAGGAGCAAAGTAGAACTGAGGACAGAAGGACAAGAGCTGCTCAGAGAAAGGGGACAGAGTGTCACATTGCACTTAGTTAAGTTTTAAAAGAATTCACAGGATTTCATGTGGAAAATTAAAATATGCAAGGTTGTGGCTAATCTTGTACTGAAAATCCACTCTTTTTTTTTTTCAGGGGTGTCTGATAGGGGAATCCTCACATTTTATTTGGTCAGTTTTGCAGGAGGTGGTAGGTGTGGCAAGTGAGAAAGCAGTGTAATCCCATCAACTGGGCAGTGCCGCAAGCCCTGGAGCCACTCGTATGTGAGAGTGCAGATGCTTCTGGCTTTCAAAGCACTGTTAGTCCCGCCAGCCTGACTTCTCCTGGCATCCCCTCCCAGCTGTGGAGACACCTCCTCCAGAAAGAACACAGCTCCTCCCAGGTCCTGCTGCTTTTCCCACGGAAGGTGATTTATAACTCCCTGTTCCATGAGAGCCCACCACCAGTGTAAGGGAAGTGGATTGAGAGCTTGTGCTTGCCCCTTGCTGCTTCTGGTCATTTGCTTGTGGGGGGGAGAGGCACACATGCACTTCTGAGGAGAAAAGAGTTGCCCACATTGCTTGGCCTGATCAATCACACCAGGGCTTGTTACTTGGCCGTGAGAAGCTTTTATTTTTAGTGGATATGTGCATTTTTACATTACAGAATTTTAATGGCTTACAAAGATGGCTTACAAATATTATGTATGACATGCTATAGTTTCAGTTCAGGACAATTTAAAGCGCAGACTGAAGAGCTGTGGAAGTTGGGAACCATGGCTAAGGGAAAAAAAGCTGTTCTGTTTGAGCTCTGTCCAGCCCCCCTGCCATGGGCAGGGACACCTTCCACTAGACCAGGTTGCTCAAAGCAGCAGCAACCAACCCAGCCCTTGAACACTTCCAGGGATGGGTCATCCACAGCTTCTCTGAACCACCTGTTCCAGTGTCTCACCACCCTCAAAGTAAAGAACTTTGTCCTAATACCTCATCTAAATCTGCCCTCTTTCAGTTTAAAGCCATTCTCTCTTATCCTGTCGCTACAGGCTCTTGTCAAAACAGGACCTTGGCAAAAATCCCTCTCCAGCTTTAGGTACTAAAGCTTTAGCTTTTCAGTGCTCCAAGGCTTCCCTGGATCCTTCTCCAGGCTGAACAACGCCAAGTCTCTCATCCTGTCTTCAAAGGAGAGGTGCTCCAGAACCTGAATTATCTTGGTGGCCCTCTTCTGGACTTTCTCCAACAGGTCTATGTTGTTCCTGTGCTGGGGACCCCAGATGCAGTATTCTAGGTGGGATCTCACCAAAGTTGAATATAGGGACAAAATCATCTCCCTTGACCTGCTGGTCATGCTGCTTTTGATGCAGCCAGTATACTATATCCTATATCTGTGCATGTATTACCTATGGTTGTGTGTCCACAAAGGGTACTCTCTGCCCTTAGATAAAAGTGCAGTTTTCTCTTCTTAGAAGACAGTACAGCAGCAATGGGCTGCAGAAAAGCAAGAATTACCTGCGTACTGTGCAGTTATGACTCTCTGCACGGAATGCCTTCGATCCCAGTGTGCTGTCGTGCGCTTCCCACACACGCCACAACCACCCGGCTTACGAAAGGCGCCACATTCCTACGTGGCAGCAGCAGACGCGTGGGGGAAGCACCAGCCGCGGATGTCATCGTCTTCTTAGATTCGTGGGCGTCTTTTTTAACACCGAGTAAAGGCTCCGGCTCCCTCTTTCGGCGGGAAGCGGCGCTGTCCCTCTCGCCCGAAGGCACCGTCGGGGCGGGCACTGCGCCCTGCGGGCTCCCCCCGCCACGGGTACCCCCAGCCGGGGGCTTCGGGGGTCTGCACCCCGGGGGAGCCGGGGGAAAGGCAGGAGCAGCGACCGAAGGGAGCCGGTGGAGAGGTATTTAAAAGACACACAGATGCTGCACTTGGGGACATGATTTAGCGATGGCCTTGGCAGCGCTGGGTTGATGGTTGGTCTTGATGATCTCAGAGGTCTTTTCCAACCTAAGTGGTCCTGTGATTCTGTGTTTCTGTGATTCCAAGTGACCGCTGGTGGGTCAAAGTGTGGCAGGGGGCGGTAGCTGCTGGGACAGCGGGGTACAGCAAGCATCATGTGAGGAGCTTGGACCGAGTGGGTGAACAGTGAAGTGTAGGAAAATGTTATTGTGCCTCTAGACAAAATGCTCTGTATGGTTTCTCTTCAATTTTAGTGAAATGCTCCATTTTCAAGCAGCCAGGGAGCACCCACAGGTGGGCAAGCTAGTCTGGGCAATACAGAGTTCTTCAGAGTTCTCCTTTGCCCAGACTCCTCTTGACCCATTCTGCACAAGTCCCTTCCTTTTCCATCCCATGGATGTTCCCTCAGCTCCAGCTAATAACCTGCTGTCCCTGGATTGCTATTTTCAAAACTAAAGGAGCCCAGGCTGGCGTCCATCTAGAGGAGGAAGGCCGGACCCCTCCTGCATTTTGCAGCACTACACTCAACTCTTCAGCTCTTCTGGACTTGCTCCAACAGGTCTATTCCAAAGTCTCCTATTGGTGGCAAGAGGTAGAGGTACCTTTCTTAATAAAGTACTTCTGAGAAAAACAGTCCAATGAGGAGCAAACGAGGTTATGTTCATACTCCAGCTTTTCCTGAGAAGGCTTGGTCATAGATTGGCTTTTTCTCAGCTGTGGGCTGCGGCCTGGCAAAACATCTCAATGCCTTGGTCTTGAGAAGAAGGGTTGGCCACTGCTGCAGACCCCTGCTCTGGTGTTCACATGGAGACCAATAGCTACGAACCACTTCTCAACCCCCAATACAGTCCCGTGGAATTTGAGTTACAAAGGTAACAGAGCCAAGATCTTCATAGCATGAGTAGGTGATGTTAGGGGCAACAGCCACCAGCTGTGGATGGGGAGGTTCACAGACAGTGGGAAAAATGTTTTTATCCAGAGGGCAATGCAGCGTGGGAACTGTCACCTCAGCAAGGGGACCCTCCTTTCCTGGAGTTTCCAAGCCTTGTCTGGATGAAGCCATGTCCAGCCTGACATGGTGCCAACCACAGTCCTGCTTTGGGTAGGCTGTTGGATGAGGTGATGCAGAGATTCCCTTCCAGCCATCACATCCCAGAGACGTTAAAAGGACAATGTAACTGTACGGCAATTACCAGCCTAGCCAGACTCTTTCAAGGGTGTGCAGACCACCGATACCCTTATATTATTGCATCCCAGCTCTTTCTTGTCCATTGTAATAAGCTTTTCAGGACAAAGGCTCTCTGCAGGTCAGCACTGAGGTTAGACCTGCTTTGGGGAGGGCTCAGATAGCCTCCAGAAAGGACCTACTAGAGTCTGTTTCCCACCTGAGTTATTTTAGGCATCCCTCTTAGTCAGCCTTCAGGATGGTACAGTGACCCATACCATACATAAAACCATCACCGTCCAAAAGCTCATTCATGTGCATTTAAAACAATAAAGGGCTGCATGTGACTGTTACTAACTTTCTAGGCATAAAAAAGGTTATTACCTTAAAGAATGATTTGTATTCATCGAAAGCGTCTATTCACGAAACTTTTTCAGGTATACTTTCCAGCAAATTAAGCAGCTTTTTTTTTTTTCCTTTTCATGTCTCTGTGTGTGTCTGTCCCTTCCAACTTCAAACAAAAGGCCAGACATGCCAGGAACTGTGAAATCCTATGCGTGGGTTTTTTATCATAGTCTAGCAACTTCAGAAAAGAGCTGAGAAGGCTCCTGCTAACTTTCTCCTTGTCTGAGAGGCACAAACCTCAACGGGAACCTGATGTCCCAGGGCTCCTCCTCTTGCTCTGGCAATAGTCACAACTTCCTTAGCAAGGCTCTCCGACTCCTCAGGGCACCAGCTTCAAAGTCGATCAAGGTCACATAAGGCCACCCTCTGTTCTTGTGCCTATTTCTCTACTCCCTTCAAATTAAGGACTAACGGGAAGGTTTCCCCCCCACCCTGTGCATCCAGGGCAAGTTTGCAGCCTTAGAGCTAGGCTGGGCTCCAGGCCATCCCCACCGTGCCCTTCCTAGCAGAGGGTCCCAGGGTGACTGCAGTGCCATCAGCTGTGAGGAAGGGCACCCTGGGGAAGAAGCAGTCATGCAAGTGGTGAATGTAGGCAGCAGCACATCCAGGAGCTCTACAAATTCACATCCTCGCCCCTCTTCCTTGGGGGAGGGCTTTTCCAGCATCTCCCACATGCCCCACATTTACTGCTTGCCCCAAGCAGAGCCCAGGTGCAGGAGTGGGATGCTGGGTGGGGAGAGAGTGGAGCTGATGTTTGTCAGTGTGGAGAAGGGGCTGTAGGCCATCTTCTGCATGAAGATAACATTCCAGCCTTCTCCTGAAATGCCCTGAGTCTGTCTGCTCCATGCTGTGTGCCCTGAGCCCTGCAGGGATGCTGCTGTAGTGCTCCAGGGGCAGTGCAGGGGAATGAGGCAGAGGAACATCCATGGTGGTTACCAGCACACCTGAGCCCCATAGGGGATGTGGACAGGCATGGGACAGGGGTGCAGTGCAGTGCTGAGAAACCTCCAGCTGGGTTTGCCAGCCAGAGCAGCTGCACAAGCTGCCTCCTCCGGGGTTCAGATGAAAAGGTGCCGCTCTGTGCTCCAGGCTGGCAGGTCCAGCAGCGCTGAGCACAGAGCCAGGCAGGCAGAGCCAGGCAGGGCTGTGTCCCTGCGAGGTTGGCTTCATGAGAACCCCTGGTTCCAGGCAGGGGAATGATGGAGCTTGTTGAAGGTGCTGGTCCTGCAGCTCGACTCTGCCTCCTGCCATCAGGGATGGTCCATAAGTCGCAGGCCGGGGCAAAAGGGAGGGGCTGTGCTGCTAGACAGAGACGGAGCCGGGCGGCTGGCTGTTGCTGTTGCTGTCCGAGGGGGTCTTGGCAGTGGAGGAGGTGGCCAGTGAACCGCTGTTCCTGAAGATGCGGAGCAGCCTCCGCTTGTAGCCCCGGAAGGCGAAGAAGTAGATGATGGGGTCGATGCAGCAGTTGAAGTTCATGAATGCCACAGTGACTTGTAGGGACATCTTGAAGGCTTGCTGCTCACGGCAGGATGGCTGATAGAGGATCTTCCTGACCATGAACTGGACAATGTTGAGGTGGTAGGGACTGAAGCAGAGCAGGACAGCCAGCAGCACCACCAGGATGACGGTGAAGGCCCGGTGGTGGTGCCTGTTCTTCACTGTCAGCGAGTTCTCCTTGGCTGTCTGGCAGAGCTTGAGGTTGATCCTCACGTAGCAGACCAAGATGATGCCCACAGGCAGGAAGAAGCCAAGCATGCAGGCCACCAGGAGCAGGTAGGGCAGATTGGGAATCTCCTCAAAGTTGAAGTACTCCATGCATGTCAGCTTGTCTCCCATCCTTCGCGTCATGGGCCGCAGGAGAAGTGGAGCCGTCTGCAGGAACACCAAGGACCAGATGAGGACACAGATGCCCCTGGCACGGCTCATCTTCCGAATCCTGCTGGGGTGCCTGGTGCGTACCACAGCAACGTAGCGGTCCACGCTCACACAGGTCATGAAGTAGATGCTCACATAGGTGTTCATGTAGAAAATGAAAGCTGTGATCCGGCAGAACCAGTCCCCAAAAGGCCAGTCAGACTCCAGGATGTAGTAGGCAATCCTGCCTGGCAGTGCCAGGGTGAAGAGGGCATCGGAGAGGGCCAGGTTGACCAGGTAGAGGTCGGTAGAGTTGAGTTTCTTCTTCCTGTGCTGGAAGGTGATACAGAGGGCCAGGACATTCCCACAGGCACCGAACACCAGCAGGATGATGTAGAAAAGGGAGAAGGTGACTTTGGTTGACAAGTGGTGGTTGTGCACGTTGCAGCTGCTATGGTTGCTGGAGGTGAGGTTGGTGGGCAGGAACACATCCTCCACAAGAGCCATTTCTGCAGTGCCTCACAAGCTCTTGTTCTCTCCCTTGGAATAAGAACAGACATGAAACTTGCAGCTTATTGATAACAGGAGTGGCACCCTTAGAGCTGGCCCTCACCACAAAGCAAAAGCCCTGTCCCCTGCTCCAGCCACCCCCCTGGCAGCATACAGCTCGAGTCATTTGGAAAAATGCTTCCCTTGTGATTTTGGTGAGAGCATCTCAACAGTGGCTGTGACTCATTCTCCTTTTCTTATCACGAGCTCCTCTTAATTTTGTTTTTTCCCAAGTCCAATCAATATGAGAAAGGACTGGGGGTGCTGGGAGGGGGAATTGCCTGTCACACAAGGAAGGTCCCAAACTCATCTGGTGGCAATGATGTAATTTACTCATTACTGCGAGGGGAATGGGGAGCTCCACGGAGAAAATGCCCAAAACCTGGAGGGGCCGGGGGCCGGGAGGTCTGCGGGACCGGCGGGCAGAAGTGCTGAGGAGCACCTTCGCAACCCTCGGGCGGGACCAAAGCAGGAGCAAAACTGAAGAAATTCAAAGAGAGGCAAAAAACCTAGCCTTCCCTCCAAACCCCCCCCCCACCCAACCTTCCCCAAAAATCCCGTGCTCCATGCTCGTCCGATCAGGGAGCTGGGAACACTCCGGCATCGAACCCCCGCTTCCCGCACGCCCTCCCGCCGCTCGCCCCTCTTTGGGCACGGGGTCCGCGCTCCCGGCCGGGGACAGCGGTGTTCCCTGGGCCGCGGGCTGCAGCAGCTCCCGGGACGCGCCCCCCGCCCGCCGCTCACCGCCCGCCGCCGCCTCCCGCAGCCCGGCTCCGCTCCGAGCGCCGCCGCACCGGGACGGGCGGGATGGGGCAGGACGGGCGCAGCGCTGCCTCTCGCCCGCCGCGGCGCGGACCCCGAGGGGCTGAGATGCTCCAACCCACATGCACGAAAGGGAAGTCGGGGGCTCCAACCTGAGAGCAGCGGTGCCGCCGCCTTCACCTCCTCCTCCTCCTTCTCCTCCTCCTCTTCCTCCTCCTCCTGCCCGATTTTTGGGGGGCGGCGGGCGCGGAGCCTCCTGCCCGCGCCCGGCACTCGGGCTCCCCGGCCGTGTGAGCGCCTCCCGGGATTCGCTCACATTATAAAAGCACCGTGAGGTTTGGGGGTTTTTTGTTTGTTGGGTTGGTTTTTTTTTACTTCGGGTTAGTAAAACCTTGTGTTCTTTCTGGGTGGGGTTTTTTTTTTTCCCTTTTGCTGTGTGAGAGGCACGCTGCCGCCGCGGGGGATATTCTCAGTAGTGGCTGCCCTGGAGAAGATAAATGACTGTACCTGCGCGGCAATCGCTCCCGACATCTGAGCCAACTTCGGGTTTTACTCTGAAAGCTTCTACAAGGATGCGAAATGCAACTGAACGATGAAAACAACTTCAGCTCTGGTTCACGTGCGGTCCAGAGTGCTCACCCCGGGCACACACACACGGCCACGGCAGCACGATCAGACCACGGCAGCTTTTCCATTAAAGTTGTGGTAAATCTTCAAAGGATCTTATTGTGTCTGTGGCCAGTGCAAGCCACGCAGTGCCTGTGGTGAAACTCAGATTTGCCTTTCACACACACCGAGACATCACCAGGCACAGCTCCTTAGGGCAGGGATTGAGTAGAATGAAACAATTTGCCCTTAGTGGAAAAGTATTTTTGTTATTAAGATGATACATTGCGTGGTGCAGGTGGGACAAAGCCCCTTGTCCCAGCTGGAACTCTCACGGCAGGCTCTGTCCCCACAGGGTGCCGAGCAGTGGAGGGCTGTGATTTAGCCCTCAGCCCTATATGTGGGCGTCTTACAGCACGGAGAGAGTACTTTCCTTCCTAGCACTTCCCAAAATGTTTGCAGAAGCGCAGCCTGCCCTGTGACCAGCAGGATGGCCTTCCCCATGGTGTCTGTTTTACTGGAGACCGCTGGGGTTTTCAAATCCCAAGAGGAATTTTTATGCTCTTTTTAGTGGTTCTAGGGTTTGGGGGGTTTTCGTGGTGGTGGTGATGATGATCTTGCTGGTGTCTGGTTTTATCCCTCCAAAAAATTCCTAATATATCAGGAAATTCCCATCACAGGGCGTTTGGGATGCTACTGAAAAACTGAAGCCAAGAAATACCAAGGTTAAAATTACAGTTAAGCTAAATATTTCCCTCTGGGTCAGTAAAGCTCAAATTATTATTTAATTGCCTAATATTGCTAATGTTTTAAAACAGTGACATTAAACTCAGTACTAATCTGTGTACTCATGTACCGTGAGTCATCTGTATAGAAATTACACATTATTGTCATGAACTTACTAGAAATTGAAGGCACCTAGCAAGAGTAATAGTGAAAATCGGCTAACAAGCATCTGTTAATGGAGATACTTTTGTTACTCGAGGGTTTATATTACACGGAGGGAAAGGTCTGCTAATAACAGAATAACTGCTGAGTAAATTATTAAAAATATTCCCTAGTAAAATGGGGATTTTCTACTTGCACATCTGTCAAGAGTTAAGCTAATCAGACTTGCGTGGGGCTCGGAAGTTCGTGAGCTGTTTCATCAAGACGGTGAAAACAGCCAATGGATCTAACACTGCAGAAGTGTTACCTCTACAAAAGTCCTGAGCCCACACTGGCGAGTGGATCCAGGACCATCCTTTCATCTCCCTAAAGCACTGCACGACACACAGCCGCAGCTGAAAAAAATACTGGTCACATCAGTTCAGGCTCACTGTGGCACTGATGGTGCAAAGCTCCTGTCCACCTTCACTACAGTCTCTCACATGGGAGTTTTATCTCCACAGATTCACACACCGTTGAGGAAATAAATTTGGATGAAGCTCAGCAAAATGCCATTGGCTTCCATTCCCAGGTCCCCACAACTCCTCGGATCCGTCGGAATCCCCATTGCTTGGCAGGGACGGACGGGGAGGTTTGTGATGCAAATTTATGCCCGGGACTTTTCTGAGTAAACACCCCCTTTGTATAATCCCTCCGGTCCCCTGGGCTCTGTGCTCACACAGGCACTGAAAAGAGAGCTGCAGATCCCAGAAGGGGAATCATGTGCTGATGACCCATGACCTGCCACCCGCCTGGGGATGGAGGACCTCTCCTGGGAGCCATGGGAGTGGGAAATGCCATCGCTGTGTCAAAAGGGGGCCTGGATACAGCAGGGTCGGAGGGGTCTCAGCCCCTGCGCAGAGGAGGGAGATGACCCAAGCGGCATCACCAGCCTTGAAAACAGGTGGAGGAGCCCAAAGTTCTGGGTGACAGCCGTGTCCAGGGTGACAATTGTGCCCAGGGCCTTGGGAATAAGACAGAGGGAAAGCAATGCTCTCTGCCTGATTTTATTTTTCTTTTTGCAATGCAAAAGAAAGGAAGTGGGTTCTTCTTTTGTGCAAAACACGCTCCTGCCCTGTGTGCAGCAGGTGCTGTGCTACAGGAGTGCAGCCCAGCTCCACCCGTTTGCACGGCTCCAGCAAGCCCAGCGGGGCTGCACCACTCTGTGCTGCACAGCAGGCAAGGCCCTTTTGGATGGGGAGAGGGACTGAGGGGATCCCCTTCCCAGCTGTGGGGACCCACTCCCTGCCTCTGCAACACTGGATGAGCTGAAAGGGGATCCCCCCTCAGACAGGGTAGAGAAGACCTTTCCACCCCAGTTTGCAGCCCTCTCATTTAAGACATACTGCCCTTTACTGAACCCAGTGGAATGTTGTGTGGGATTTGAGGAGTGAGGTTCAACTTCAAAGTTCATCTAGGCTTTCTTCTGTTGTGTCCATGTTTGCATAAACTTCCTTGGGCCTGGCAGGGAGCAAGCAGAGTCCCACAGCCCAGGTATCCATCCCAGCGTGAGCAGGACCTGCTGTCCCAGGGTGTCCCTGGTGCCAGAGACCCAGCCAGGATACAGGGGACACCTTCTGGGGGAGCGCTGTGCAAACATTCAGCATGGAGGGTCTCTTTCCTGAAATGTGCATCATGGTCCTTAACCATGGCATGACTCCAGCCAGGCCCCTGCCTGGTGGCCACCACATGATGCTTCCCAGAGCCAGATGTTGGGTATTTCAGGATAGATGTGCACCTCAGAGTCACATCATCATCACAGCACACCACTCTCTGCCATCCCATGAAGGCTGCCTGCAGCCTCCTTTTGCTGCTGGAGACCTTGCCATGGATGTTGCTTCGCAGCCCAGCAGGAAAGCCAGGCTGCAGCTCCATTGGGATCAGGTTCTTGAGGCCAGCAGCTGAGCCCAGCCATGGTGGTGGCTGTGGCTGGCGAGGAAAGCTCACGAATTGCTGCGCCTGCAGGCAGGCACCTGCACACGTGCGGGGAGATCCATCACTGCGCTTCATCCACGGCTTCTTCTTCGGGTGCAAAGCCACTCTCAGGTAGTTGTTTACATCTGGTGGGATTTCCCAGAGTTGAGAGATGATTTGGAGTTGGACTTTCTGAGGGCAAGGCAGCATAACAAATGAGGTAACAGCCCTTTCACAGAGACACAGCAGGAAGTTTGTGCCTCCTCTTTCCATTGTATCATCATCGCCTCTCCCTTTTTGCTTTCCCCATCGACTTTGGTTACCTTTTCTCTCTTCTAGTGCAAAACATTCTCAGGAAGCTTTGGGTGTAGACACAGAAATCTCCAGCTGCTTTCAGTTTTGATGCAACAGGCAGGGATTTTCCACAGCTCAGCCCCTGCATCCCAGGTCACCATTACTCATCTGGCTGTAGAGCAGAAATTAGGAGAATCCCTGATTTTGACATTCTTCTGTCCATTCAATAACAGCAGTTACATGGGAGGACAATGTTTTGGAGGCTTTAACTTGATTTGATGGGAACTGTAGAGGAATAAAAATATGAAGATTCCAACCAATTTGTGATAAAAATCGGAAGAAAACAATTACTGGAGCTTTGATATGTTTGAAATCTGATCTGGCCCTAAATCTAAGTGGGAAATACTGAATAACAAAGCAGCTGAAATCTGCTTCTGCATGACATGACTGACTTTGTTCTGCACATGCAGCACCAGCTCTGGAAATGATGTTGCAGCCCCAAGTCATGACAGTCAGAGGGGTGGCACAGCTCATTTCAACATCCCGAGCAGTGGAGCACAACATGGCAGCACCTTTGGGAGCTTCCTTCCACATTCCCTTGATTTTAGCCCCAAAATGTGGGCCTGAAGCCCTGTGTGTGGGCCACACAACCACCACTGTTCCCATGTGCCCGTGGCTTTGCTAAGCCTGGCTGCCGAGAGGGGCTTGCTGTGCTAACAGGGGCAACTCTCAGTCAGGAGGGTCAGGGCACCTTAGTAGGAGAAATACCAATGAAATTCACAGTCTGAAATAACTTCCTCCAGTGAGCATGAAAGGCACTTTCTCCCACGCTGTGCTATGACTTAGAAGCTCCATTTTGATTTTGCAGGAATAAGATTAAAGTTTTCTTGGTATCTGATTTCTGTGGTTAAAAACAATGTTTAAATGCTTGTTTGAAAAAACACAATCATACGGCAAGTTTGGAGAAGTGAGGTCCTATTTTTATCTGTTTTTTTCTTATGCTAGGGCCACAAATGCTGTATGTGCACATACAAATTTGTAACGTACATCTACAACATGAGCAAAAACAACTGGTGTAGAAGATGATCACAAAATACAGAAATGAGTGTTTGTGATAGAGAAAGTGCTAAAAACACATCTTAATTCCATCTGGATCTCTAGGATCCTATACAACAATTTCTTTTGGCAGGTCACCCTCATATTTTGTGACTTGTGAGTCTTTTCCATTTATTCTTTGCGGTCAATGTTTAGGCCATGTTATGACCAGTTTTTGGCCATGTTTAACACATACCAGGTAAATCCTATGGCAAGTGTAAAAATTAGCATCCTCGTGAGTGTCTCCATGGGGTGCTCTGTTCAGTGCACGAACGCCTCAGAGAATCACAGAGTGGAAGGTTGGACGGGACCTCTTAGGGGCAGCTTGTCTGACCACACTGCTAAAGCAGAGCCAGCCTGGTTGCCCAGGACTGTGTCAAGACAGCTTGTGAATATCTTCAAGGATGGAGACTCCACAACCTGTCTGGGCAACCTGTGCCAGTGCTCAGTTGCCCTCACTGTGAAAAAGTGTTTCTTGATGTTCAGAGGGATCCTCCTGTGTTTCAGGTTGTGCCTATTGCTCTGGTCCTTTCATTGGACACCATTACACAGAGCTTGGCTCTGTCCTGCTTGCACCCTTCCTGCAGGCATTTATACACACCATTGATATCCTCCTGAGCCTTCTCCAGGCTCGACTCACAACTGTCAGCGTTTCCTCTCAGGAGAAATGCTCCAGTCTCTTCATCATCTTTGTGTCTCTCCAATATGTCTGTCTCTGTGTACAAAGGAGCCCAGAACTGAAACCAGGACTCCATCTGTGACCTCACCAGGGCTGAGCAGAGAGCAAGGATTATCTCCCCTAACCTGCTGGCAACACTTTGCCTAAGGGACCCCAGGATGCCATTGTCCTTCTTTGCCACAAGGGCACATTGGTGCCTCGTGTTCAGCTTGGTGTCCTTTCCTCAGCAGAGCTGCTTTCCAGCTAGTTGGCCCCCAGCCTGTACTGGTGCCTGGGGGTGTTCTTCTGTAGGTGCAGGGTTTTGCACTTCCCCTTGCTGGACTTGATGAGATTCCTGCCAGCTCATTTCTCCAGCCTGTGAAGGTCCCTCTGGACAGCAGCACGACTTTCTGGCATCTCAGCCACTCCTCCCAGTTTGGTGTCATCAGCAAGCATGCTGGGGGTGCCCTCAGCTCCATCATCCACATCATTAATGAGGATGTCAAATAGGACTGGACCCAGTAGTGACCCCTGGGGCACACAATGAGTTACTGGTCTCCAACCAGCACCCGTCTTGCCAATCATCACTTTCTGGGCCTGGCTATGCAGTTTTCAACCCACCTCAATGCCTCAGTTTCATCTGCTGATTTATCTACCCAGCACTTGCATGTGAGAGACCGGGGTGCTCTGTGCTTTATTGTGGGAAAGGAAACCTCAGAGAAGTCACAGTAAGAAGTGAATAGCTGGAGACCTCGACACATGATTTTTTTTCAGAGCGGTTTGCTCTTGCTTGCTCAAAGGGTGCCTGTAACAGGTGTAGTGCCAACCCCAAGCGCTCAGCACTCCTGTGTACTTCCACCTCCTCAAGCCCTAATCCTGCAGAATCCTGTGGCTTTTGGGAGAGGGTGGGACCAGCTCACTGCAGAATAAAAACATTTGTTAAGGAAAACCTTTCTTAACAAAGGCCTCCCTTCGCAGTGCTGGTCAGAGTGAAGTCTGGCTTTCGTGGCTATTTCTGCCTAGACTCGGTGTGGGCAGAGCAAAGAGACAAATCTGTTTGCACCACAACAATGATTCACCTGCAGAGAGGCCCACGCGGCGCCGACCACGAGCACGGCACAGTCCCGGGAGGAAGCAGTCGGCCAAAGGTGTCACACACCCCTGCATGTGCTGCGTGTCTGCACGGGACCTGGGCTGGCTTGGCACAGACAGTCCTAACGCAAGAAGGTCTTAATTTATAGGGCCAGAACTTCTGTGGGGGTCTTTGGTGTTGCTTTTGCTGGAGGTCCTTTGTAGGGCCTGGATTTACCTTTCTCTGTAGCTCCCTTCCCTGGCAGATCTCTTCCCCTGAAGTCCACTTGCAGTGGGCAAGGGGCTGCAGCTGTCAAATTTTACCTTTTAGGGTTTACTTGTAAGACCAGATAGATCCTTTCCACCTTAAATTGTAGTTTCCAAGGTTTGTTGGCTAAATACTGTTTTAAAATGTTTTTTATGCTTTTGCTTCTCCCGTCTTGTCTCCTGAGTCGAAGTTGAGGTTGATCTCCTCCCTTACATGCCTGGGAATATATTTTCGAAATTATTTCTTCATAGAGGAACTTCTGCTTCTTGGGGTTTCACTCACTTGTAATGTATTCATGAAGACTGCAACATTTTAGCTGCTAATGCTTATTGTAAACACTTCAGTCTCTGGGCTGTACTGTAGCTACATTTGATGCTTAATGCTTTAAATGATTTGTGGTCATGAGGAGTTTGGCCTGTCAGCATAATTATAAGTGGAGAGGCTTCTGAGCGCTCCATAAAAACTAGAAAGAAAATGCTACAAGCTTTTTGCATCTTTTTCATGTACATAGGAGATATAGAAAATTGACCTCTAAATAAAGCTTTTTTTAGGAAAAAACAGAATCACATCTTAGCTTAAGGGAAGATGCTTTCAAGAAACAACCCCCCCCCCTTTACACATAGAAGTAGAGCCTGCTCAGCATCACATTCAGCCACCCCACAAAGCCATGAGCCATCGCTCAACAGGCCAAAAGAGGACCCTGCCTGACCTCGGCACAGAGAGAAAAAAAATTGTCTTTTAACGCCCCATGGCTCTAAGCCCCTTCCTATTGGGAAGGTTTTGCACAAGTGGGAAGTCCCAGCACTTCCATTGCAATGACTTGCAGCGATGCCTTGAGAGGCCTCCTAGAAAGAGAGACTAGACAGGAGTAAGGGAATAAAGGTAGATATTTATTTGAAAGGTATTTCAAAGGTAGCCCTGGGGAGCCAGAGGCTACTGCCAAGATGGACCCCAAGATGGACGACAGGTCATGAGTTCTTCACACCTTTATAGGTTTGGTTCATTTGCATAGCAGGGTTAATTCTCCAATTAAAGCTTCAGTTTAATGATGTAATTCCCCTCTGCTTGCCCCCCTTTAGAGGCTTTTTGTTTTATACTTTTTGGGCATAGGACGGTCTGAGTGTCCTTGAAGAGCAGGCCTGGAGAGGCTTTGTTATGTCTATCTAGCACGAGAGAGCAGAAGTGAACAAGCTACAAGAAACCTCAGAGTTACACACTAGGCAGTACAGGATTTGAAAAATATAAAAGTTAAAACCTAGGGCATCAGCAGAGACAGGGATAATTCCTCTCCATCAGGGGCCAAACATTCCCCCTGCTCACCACTCTAGCATTTCACAGATTTTACCTCTGCCATGAGACACAGAGGAATGATTTGCATCTCATGGACAGGGATCTGAGGCAGGGAATTAAGTGGTATAGATTGCTTTCCTTACAAATTGCAATTGTATGGTTTAGCATCATGAAGCCAGAAATCCCAAAGAGGGACCTTGCCTGTGAGCCATGCTGGAAACATTTAGGGGCTGTTAAAATCACGCATTTGTTATTCTGCTGGTATTTTGCTTGTGACATTTGCATGTTGTGGAAACAAGTTTCTGATTATTATTTTTAAATTTGTTGTTACTGTTGTTGTTGTTTGATTCTCCATTAGCATTAACTGTCTGCAGCAGTCCAGGCACTTTGGAGCTGTTAAAATGTGTAATCTTGAGATGTGCAGTCAGAGAAAAGTGTTTTGTTCTTCACAACCACAATCAAAGTCTGAGCTCAAAGTCTAAAATCCTGCTACTTTGAAATAATTTTCAAGTGCAGGAACAGGTCTCCTTCCTCACCCAGGTCTTACAGCAGTGCTGCTGGTTCTGTAGTACCATCACACGTAGCACACATGGTATCACGTCATCTACTGCTGGCTACCCTCAGGCAAGAGGGAATTCAGCTCTCTTCCTTAATGTGTCTTCAATCACTGACTCCCTATAACATGTGAATGTCCCTGCTTAGAGGGGGGAAGTGACCACTGTGGCTGCAAACGGTTGGTGTCAGAATGAGTTAAAGCTTGGCTGATAGAAAATGGGAATAAGGAAGAGTATTTCTAAAAGGGCAAGAAACAAAGGGGATTTTTTTTCAAGAGCTGGGGGAAATTTGAGGGAGACTAGTAATTTCCCATCTCTCTAGTGTGATAGTCATCTGATGACTTCAGTTAGCTTTGACCATTAATTACACAATTCACAGGAACAAACACAGCAAAGGCACCTCTTTGCAGTGGTCTTATTAGTGGGGTTTTCTGTTTGGTTGGTTTTTGGTTGGGTCTTCTTTTTGGTTGGGTTTTTTTTTGGTTGTCTTTTTTTAATGCATTTAAGTACCCTGGGACAACAGAGATAATTCTAATATGATTTAAATGCCAGTCCCTATGAAGAGTACAATTAGTTATTCACTAGAAATGGAGACAGTGTAGTTTCAGTAGCTTGACTTTGATACTCCTCAGAAGGTGTAGATAAGGATATGCACAGTCTCCCCACCCACACTTGGTTCATGAATTAATAGCCTGGCTGTGGCTGGCAGATGGAATGCCTCGAGGTGAAAAAGCAGTTTCTGCCTTCAGCTCTTTCTTGTAACAGGGAACAAAAGGTCTGATCCCAGCCATGCCACCCTGGCTGCCAGAGGGAGGCCTGTTGGAGGCCAGTCCTGTCACCCTCCCAAAGGCAGACAGGGCTCCCACAGCTTCCCGACACCCAGGTCCCACTGCCTCACCACGTGTCGCCGGCCAAAGCTGTGCTTCACTTCCAGGCTCTGTACACACAGGTGACCCACCAAACCCTCAGCAGCCAGATTTAAAGCCAGATCCACCAACACAGGTCAGCATTTGCCCACTGGCTTCGTGCTGCTGGGTCACCCAGCACCCAAATCATTCTCAATTTCACTGCTTGCATGCTTTTTATTTGCAGACAGTTGTTCCCAATATTTGATTTGTATGGCTGACCTGTTCAAAAACCACAAACACTTTTTCTGGTGTGATAGGTATTGACAATGTGATTGATGTTTGCAATGCTTGTAGTGGCTGACTGGAGTGAGGATGAGGGGGAAGGTGGTTTTATGCTCAGGACCACATTTTCTTCTGGAGACGTGAATGTCTTCATCCTGTTCTTTGAGGTGGAGCATATCTGTGGGGGGATTCCCCATGGCTGGCTGGGCCAAGGGCTTGTGCACCCTCATACGGAGTTCTTGTGAAAGAAGGTCTTGTAAAATGTACTAAGCTTACTGAAAAATGTGCTTACCACTTGGATAACCCAGTTTTTATCAGAAACCAGTCTGAGATAAAAGAAAGGTACCACACTGTAGCCCTTGAGTAAGGTCCATGAAGCAAATGCTAATTAAATGAAAATTTATGCATGGAGTATGGGCTTCTGTGAAAGAAATAACCTTGAACAGACAGATCATGCTCTCCGCAGGACCACCGGAGACTGGGTCCACAGGGTAAATGGGTATCTGCTGAGCCACCCAGCTCAAGAGGCAGCAAACCATGTCCTTAGACCAATCTAGACATTTACTTAAGGATTGTTTCCTCCAAGGAAACCTTCTCTAACATGCCTCTGGGCTGCTCGGTGAGACGTGCTGCCCTGTCTGCCAGTGAGGAGCCAGGTGGCATGGGACAATGCCACAGTGGGATGGGACAGCCCTACTGAAGGAAAGGAGCTTGCAAAGGTGCAAATCTCCCTTTCTCAGGTGGTGTTGAACTTTCTCTGCTCTCCTGAGGGTGCAGGGTGCCTGCAGGGCCTAGGCACTCAGCCATGAGCAGGGTGATGCTGAGGGAACCACAACCTACCAAAGCCACAGTGATGCTGCTGCTTCTACTATAAGATGCTCCAGAGACCACGGGGGAAAAGTCACTTTGCCAACACTCCTGTGTGTGTGCGTGGTACAGCAGAGAAGAAGTGTTGAGTGACTTTTGAGTTTCTGACGGCGGACATTTCTCCAGGCTTGAGTTGAGGAGGGTGTGCAGAACTGTCTGCAGGTCCTGGTGTGGATTCACAGAGGAGGTGGAGGGAGGAAGTGGTTGCTCTCATCTCTGCATGATTGCTGCTGCACACCAATTGCAAAGCCTTGTAGGAGGCCCATGATTGAGCTTGCCCTGCACAGGCAAGGAGGGAGGAGAGTTGGTGAAAAAAAACCACGTTTAAGGCAAGAAAAGTGATTTTTGTAAGGGGGGTAAATGTGTCATCCCACATCACCTGCGGGCTTGAGACAAGCTGGCGCGGCCCTGCTTGGTGCAGCTGGAGCTGGGAGGGCCAGCTCAGGCATTTCTCCATGCAGCAGACATTGGCCCTGGGACCACAGGGGCTGCTGAGGTCTGTGTGGCAGGAAGACTCCTTGCCCTGTGTGGAAGATGTTGATGGAACAGGGGGACTGGTTTCTCACCCCAGGATGCCCAGATGAGAGATGAGGCTGAGTACATCAGCCCATTTTGGCCCAGGGACTTGGTTTTGCCGAGGGATCTGGTCTTGTGTGAAAGCGCCAGCGGGGTGCTGGAAAGAAGTGGGAAGAAGCTCAGGAGAAGGAGGTGACTTCTTTCTCATTCTGGGTCTATCTGGAGCAGGGAGGGGACATGGAGGGAAACTGCACTGCTGAGCCCCAAACCACATCCTCTCCATAGTCACAGATGCCAAAGAAACGTTGATTCACAACAAGAAATTAGGAAAAAGAAAAGACAGCAAACCCAGATTTTAATCCTCAGATGCTACTTTTTAGAATACCTAGAGGTGAAATCTGCTGCCCTCTGTCCTGGGAAGCAGGCTTAATAGCAGGGAAATATACTCACTAAACACCTACCACAAATTATAGGGACCGGGTGTCTGCGCACCTAGATGCGGAATGTCGAGACCCAGAGTCCATCCTGCTTCCACCCTCATTTCCTCAGCTGCAGAGGTGAATGGTGGCAGCTCTGGGAGTCGGTGCCCGGAGAAGGAGCGGCCCGGAGCCAGAGGCGGATCCCGGTGCCACTAGAGGTCACCGTCACAACGAGGGACCGGCCCCGAGCCGCGGGCGGGGGACCCCGGCCGCCCATCCCGGGCCAACGCGGGGCTTCCCTGCTGTATGGGGCAAGCACCTGTGCCGGGAAAGGCGTGTGGGAGGGGACGGAGTTAGAACAGCTGAGCAACGTAAAGGAGGGCGGGAGAAATCAAAGGTTTGTGCTTTGACAGCAAGGGCTTCTCGCAAAGACTCACTTTGCTATACCTGATAGAATATTAGTCATTCGAATAATAATTAAATATTTTAATACTAACTAATTCTACTTATTAGAGAACTTAAAAACATTCAGAGGGAAAATGCCTTTTTTTTTCTTCGTTTTTTAATTTTTGAAACTCCAGACAGCTTTTTAAGCCTCCAGTGTCCTATGCAAAACCTTCCCTACCACAGCACTTGGAAGCTGATTTTTTCCAAAAGCTTCAGTGCCAAGTGTCTCCCACACTGGCACCTCCATCAAACACATCTTCACATTTCCTCACCTCCACAAACTGCGAGGATGTGGGCAGAAATGGGGTCCCAGCCACGGCCAGGCTTTATGGGAGCTGCTGCACCAAAATCTTTGGTTTTGAATATTTTCTTCTTAGTGCTTATGAATTAAAGACATTTAAGAAAACGAGGTGTTAACCTTGCCCAAGGGAAATACCTACGATTCCCCTAGAGCTTCCCCCATGTCCTTCCTTGGATGTTTTCTCTCCTGCCTGAAGTGAACTTCAGCCTCTTTGGGCACAGAGAGTTCCCACTTACATGCCTCAAGCGTTCTTGGGTAGGGTAAAATTTAAAAGTAAGTAACCCTCATGGTTTTAGCCAGGTTTCGCTTTGAATCACCAACTCACCTCAAAACAAAACTGAGAAAAAGCTCTGGGCTAACTCTCGTGTTCTCAAACCTCGGACTGTCGCACGTCTTTACTTAGAGTGAAATTATTCAGAGCTGATGTGAGAAGCTATTGCTCCTGTTAGAAACCAGACAAAACCCCCTCAATTTCAGCGGTTTCAGGATTTGTTTTTAGTGGCTACCCCCATATTTAGCTGGCGGAAATGCTGGTAGCAATCACCACCGCTGTTGCAAACTCACTCTCACTTTCCACCCTTTGCCAAGCGGCTACTCTTGTTACACTGCTTTTGGGGAGGACCTGGACCTAAAGTCCCACACTGGACTGTTAAATGCCACTCGATAAGGAAGACTGAGGGTTTTTTCGCCAGTGGAAGGTGATGGGCAGACGGTGTCAGGGAGCAAAACCTGGTCAGTATGGTGCAGCCACATAAAACACCTTTCCTCATGAAAGCAGGGCTGTGAGGGGGGTGCCCTCGGGAGCTCTTCCAATGAAATTTTCCATACAAAAACGTGTTTTCTTTGTGCTGTAAGTGTTCGACAGAAATGTTTTGCCTCGATGTTGCCACTGTATACAGATGCCATAATGCTGGTGGGCACCTTGGATAGAGACAAATCCTTTCCCTTTGCAGCTTGTGAAACAGCACCGAATGAACCACAATGGTTTGGGTTGAACCTTAAAGGTCATCTCATTTCAATCCCCCTGACATGGGAAGGGACACCTTCTGCTACACCAGGTTGCTCAGAGCCCCTCCCAACCTGGCCTTGAACACTTCCAGGGATGGGGCATTCACAGTTTCTCTGGGGGCCGTTCTAGTGTCCCACCACCCCCACAGTGAAGAATTTCTTCCTGATAGTTAAACTAAACCTGCCCTCTCTCATTTTAAAGCCATTGCTCCTTGTCCTATCACTACATATCCTTGTAAAAAGGTCACCAAGCTCCTATTTACCAAACACTTTCTCAGCTGTCAGGGCTTGCAGGAGGAGAGGGAGAAAGAGATTCAGGGCCCTGCAGTGTGAAAGGCTTGGCTGGGAGGACGCTGCTGAAGAGTATTTTGGACCCTTATGTCCCTCTGTTCTTCTTGTCTGAGCCCCAGGGGCCAGCAGTCATTTCCACGTTCCCAAAGCATATTCACGAGTTTTTGCAGGCACATTGTAACAATCTGTGTTTGTACAGGCAGTCCCAAGAACTTCTGCAGCCTTTGAGCTTCCCTGCAGCTCCTTGGCACATGTCAGGGGAGTAACTAGTGCTTCCTGGCAAAAATAAGGACGCTGGTGTACGTGCTCCAGTTTAATTTGTTTTCAGAGATAGTCCTCCTGACACAAGGCTGCATGTGGGGAGGAGGGAGGAAAGAAGCCAATGGGAGGAAGCACAACAGCCAGAGAGCAGTGAGGCCCTGGTTTCTGGAGGACACCTAAGGGTATACTGGCTTTTAAAGGTGTCATCTGGCATTAGAGCCCACGTGGTGTGGGAGAGCCCCAGATGTCACACCCAGAGGCAATGCTAATGCATTTCCTAAGGTGTGGAGGAGGTCTTGGTACATAGGGCACACAAAGCCAAGGCAGGTGAAGGTTCCCACCAGTCTCAGCTGGAGCATGTGCCACCTCAAGCTCAGGACAGTTTCTCTCATCTTCTAAGGGAATCTCCTACAGAGACTGTAGACAGCCAATAAGAAAACCTCAGTAATAAATCCTGTGGTTCACTGGACTGAAATTGCCAAAAGCCAGTGCAGCTTTACTGGGGTTTATGTCCATTTAATAAAACGTGCTTTCCATCTCACTCTGGAAGCACATGACCCCAGAGATTGAAAGCAGGCCAGGAGAAGACCAAAGGAAAACCCCACTGTAGGTATGGGACAAACTCCAGTACAGGCAAGTTAGGTGCTGATTAGAGACCATAAACGCTTGAATAGAAAACAGAGGGTGAGCCAAGGTGCTGGAAAATCCATTCCCCATAGGAACCATAGGAAAAGGTGAACTGCAGCTGATAGAAGCCTCTGTCTGGCAGCAGACGGCCATGGAAGGCTCCTTCATGTACCATTTGATGTAGAGGGGGATCTGAGGACTAATTCTTAAGCCAGCATTTAGGCAGAGCAAGGATCTTGGTGCATTTCAGCCTTCTGTAACTTCTGGCTGCGTTATTGACAACCGGCATGGTGAGGTCAAAGCACAGCAGAGACAAAGACAACTCAGATACTCTTTTTTGTTATTCAGGCATTAAGTGAAAATTGGGAAGACATACATGTACCCAGAAAGCAGGTACTGTGCAAAAAGTTTTAAATTACAAGCTAGTTAAAGGAAAAAATGTACAGTAAGACGGTTTTGGACATCTAAGTTAAAAATGGTTCCCACCAGTGCTGTCTTTATATGTTACCTACCAAACCCAAGAAATAAAAGCAACAGATCCATGTTATTTTTTAATTTGGTGATCAAATAGTCTTTACTAATATTATCAACTGCAGCTTGGAAAAGGCTGCTAGTAAGACCTGTTCCAGCCTTGCCTAGCTTTTGATGAGAGTTTGTAAACAACATTGATTGACAGAATTCAATTAATTAGAGGCAGGTTTTAAAGATCATGGGCTTGCTTTCAACAAGGAAGTTAATTCTAGTTAATTCCTTAATCAATCACAAAAATAAACAGAAAAAATTGAAAACTCCTTCCAGCAATCACCCAAACAATTTGAATTATTCTTCTTGGAGCGATGTCAATGACTTCAATGTTTAGGGCTTTTGAATCTACCTAGGAAAATTAAATTTATGGCATTTTGACAAATTGGAGAATTTTGAAATAACTGACATTTTTGTGGTCTACAGCTTCCTCACGAGGGGAAGCAGAGGGTCAGGCATTGATCCCTTCCCACCGATGACCAGTGACAGAACTTGAGGGAATGGAATGAAGCTGTGTCAGGGCAGGTTTGGGTTGGGTTTTAGGAAGATTTTTCACCCAGAGCGTGGTTGAACACTGGAATGGGCTCCTCAGGGAAGTGGTCACAGCACCAGCCTGACAGAGTTCAAGAAGCATTTGGACACTGCTCTCATACACATGGTGTGATTCTTGGGCTTGTCCTGTGAAGCGTCAGGAGTGGGACTCAATGATCCTTGTGGGTCCTGTCCAACTCAGGATATTCTATAATTCTATGAAAAGCATGACACAATTATTTATTGAATGAAATCACTGTGTTTGTGTGCATCAGATTCAGGATCTCTGGACTCACCCGCTTTCACTGAGATGTCTGCAAAGCATGTGAAAAAAAGTCAGCTCTAATATTCATACACAGCCAGTGGAGCTGAGGAAAGACAAACCTTCTGGAACTTCAAGTGGATAAAAAATAGGGAAAAGTTACAAACTGGTAGCCTGGACAGTGAATTTAAAAACTGCACAGGTCTGGTTACTGTTATTTCTTAGATTTGGGACATAATCCTGCTCTGATTTGAGTCAATGGGACTTTTGCTATTGAATTCAGAGGGACCAGAATCAGGCACTTTGTCTTCTCCAGACCTGACCACTTTATTTGGAAATATAACTTTTAAAACACACAGTTCTCTCTTAAAATGCTACAAAGTAAAGCAAGTAATTACATTAGGCTCTACCTGAAGCTCCAGAGAATTAATACAAAGGCTGCTTGAGTCTTGCCAACTTTCACTATTACAATTTTACTAGCACCATATGCAGCACTACCGTACCTGCTTGTTTCACTTAGTAAAATCGTTGGGGTTTATTTTGGTTTGTTTTGGTTTGTTTTTTCTTCCTAAGGAACATGCAATATCCACAAACAAAAGCTCCAGGGAGTGGGGACCAGCTCAGAGGCCCATATGGTCTTAGTATCAAAGTAATCAGAGAGGGAACAGGTCTGTTTGCTCAGCAACCCCACCCTTTTGGCAAACATGCGAGAGTTGGCTCAGGAAAAGGTGCTCTTTTGGGTGGTTTCTGTTGCTTGCTGTCATGCAAGAAACTGAAGTGAGATTTCCAGTGTTATTTTCAGCGCCCTTGTACCCTAAAAGGAAAGAAGCTGTGAGGTAGGGAGAGAACTGGCTGTGTCAGCTTTGAGACCATGGAAAAGTCGGGGACACTTTCCTAAGGACAGCCAGGAAAGGGTTCTGCAGAGGAGAGTTTTAACCAGAAAAAGCTTAGCATGGGATTCTCAATTGACTAATTCCAATGGAGGAGAACAACTGAATGCAAATGACACGTACAAGGTTTCATATAAAGGCCAAAGTGTCTCCTAAGGCAGGGTAAAAGTTGATGAGGGATTTTTCATCACTGGACTTGAAAATATAGTGACTTCTTGCTGAAAGATGAGTTTTGAAGACCAAAGACTCTGCCAGTGTGCTACTTTGACATGCACAAGTACACTGAGCTGTGATTACTGCAAGGCACAACTGTGTGGAACTCTGATATCAATGACTTTAAGACACTGGCTAGATAAGGCTGACAAGTTTGTTTGCAAACTTGGTTCTGAACCCCAGCATAGACTAATGCACACTTGTAGATGCTAGGCTGAGACCAGTCTGTGGGAGACAGCATCTGGCAGAGCTGCCCTCTCCTTCTGACCATGTGAACTGGCTGATGGTTTGGGACAGGATTCTCTGTTGCTCTGGGAAAAAGAACCACAGAATCACAGAAATGTTCGTTGCATGGGACTGCTGGAGCTCACCTAGCCTAACCCAAAAAGGGTTTGGGTTTGTCATTTTTGTAGCTGCTCTTCAAGCAGACCTACTCTTCAGGGCTGCTGTTCCATCACCCTTTGGGCTTCCTTTCACTGGGAAAAACAAGCCCAGGTCCTTCCATCTCTCTCTCACTGTATCTGCACTCTAGACACTGGACCATGGTGGCAGCTCTTAGCTGGACCTTTCCAGTTTTTTCACATTCCCATTGAGGGAGAAGTCTCAGAACTCCAGCTGTGGATGCACCAGTGCTGGTGTACCGGTTTGGCCAAATTTAGAAATGTATCCTCTGAGAGAAGGCACAACCATCCCTCCTCCACACCAGGTCTGGGAAAAATAAATTTTCCTTGAAGGAAAGTGAAGGAGATAAAACTATTTATTTAACAAACACACAGGAAAGGAAAATAATGCTAAATAATAAAATCTCTTGCTGTGGAGAAAAAACCTGGGAAAGTGTCAGAGTCCTCCCTTTGGTCTCCTCGGAGCTGGGGCTTGGCCCAGGGCCAGGCCCTCTGTGCTCAGTGGAAAGTCCTCCTGATGTGTTCTGATATTGAAGCAGTCCAGCAGAAAAGGGAGAAAATCCGAAATTCCAGGGAAGGAAAAAAAGTTCAACTCTCAGTCTCTCTCGGGAGAAAAAGAAACTGAACAACTGGCCAAAAGCTGACTGGGCAGCAGCAAGCCGGGTGCTTCCTCGCTCCCTTGCCGCAGCTGGGAAAAAAAATCCCTGTCTCTATGTGACCTTGAACAAGCTGCAAACTGCTTTGAGAAAGTTTTTCTTAGTTTTCCTTCCCCCTCTCAGGCTCAGTTCAGAGGCATAGAAAGGCACAAGAATTAATTTCTGGGCATTGAGCAGCGATATGGGATACACATCACAAAGTCACCCCAAGACAGCTTGGAAGGGGAAGTGCATGGTGCCAGATCTTTGAGCCACAGCCTCATGTTGTAGGCCAATGCATGGTGCAGACACCACTGTACCTCCATCCATATTCCCACTGCTGACTGTCAAAGGGGTCTAAACAGTTGATATAAACTAGGAGAAACAGAGTGATTTCGGTTACAGCTACAACTTTGCCTCAGTATCTGTATATAACTTTCCATGCTTACTCAGCAAATCAGAGCAGAGCCCAACCTACATCCTCTTTTTCCTCGAGTTCGTCTTTCAGTCTAAGACTTACCAAAACATAGTTTTATATGCTAATTTCCTCATAGTAAACCCCTTACTGTATGTCATTCATCGATACCAAGCGGTGTACATGTAAGAGTAGGCTAATATTCTGTGTATATTACCGACTTTATGAGTTAAAGAATTACAATGTGCTTGCTTTATTTAGGTGGTAAACTTTTTTAATGAGTCTGGAGGGTCCTTTACATAAAAGTAGTGACTCTAGCTTGGAATCTCTTTCCATGTTTATTAGAAATGTGTTTTACTTTACTGTGAAAAAAGCCAAGGAAACATGCAGCCCTAAAGTCTAATGAAGTAGTTACTTGTGCAGTCAAAGTTCATAAATTTTAAACACATTTAATTTATAAATTGAAAACATAGCTTGCACTGGCTTTTTCAAGATTATTGCTTGCCACAGGGGTTTTAGGGTAGTTGCCGGGCCATGCATGTTACCTCTTTTCTTTCTAGGCCAACACTGGATGTTCATGATTTTCTCACATTTGTGTGTGTTTGTTGGGTTTTTTTAATAAAAATCTTTTCAGAAAGGTATCTCTTTAGAATATTAAAAATCATAACCCATCCATCAGTCTCAGCAGTCTCTTTGTTCTCAACTTCGATATGATTTGCTTTTGAGCTGACACTTTGAGAGCTCTTTCTCCTGGTGAGAAGCCCTCTGTCCCTCTGGAGACCTGTCTCCTGAGCTAATTGGGAAGAGCAGTCCCTGCAGTGGCAGTCTGAGCTAGATTCCAGTCTCACACCAATAAAACCTCAGTGCCAGCCTGGGTGAGGAGCCCAATGCCCAGGAAAAGGGAATTTGGAGAAGTGGGGAAATGAAGATGCCAATTCCCTACTTTTGCCCTGTGCACTTCACAGGTTGCTCATCCATCCCTTGTGAGCAACTCTGGCTGCACAAGCTCCACCACGATTTGTCCTATTTGCAAAGCAGTCTCAGGTACAAAATATGCCATAGGGTTGTCTGGCACACAGCAGTGCTCTACCTGTTTCAGGAGGAGATGAGAGGGGGGTTCCAGCCTAATGCCAGCTGGAATTTCCACCAGCCATCCTCACTGGGCATACTGCTTCATGTTGGTGCCACTGTGAAGTGAGCCAGCAGATAGCTGATGACTGCAGGATCACTGTTTGTTGACACAGAGCCACAGAAGGTCAGTTCTGGAGCTTCAGGTCACTTTACATGGATGTTATAGAAATGGGAATGTACCTACGATAAGGGAAAACATCAAACCCACAACACCTAGAATAGCAGTGTTGGTATTTAACTGTTGTATCTTTAGATTTATATGGACAATTCCCCCAAGCTTCTTGCAGCAATATGGCAATGCAGGTAAAGAAAAAAGGGAAGCAGGGCTCACTGTCTCTGTTTCCATGCCCCCCCAAAATGGTCAGTTATACCCAAGCCATTTCAGAAAGATATTTGTGTGTCACCTGGCCTCAGCCCACATGCCACAACATTCCTTGCCTGGATACCGAGTCCCTGTCCCAACAGTTACAAGGGCCACTTCTGCATGGCTCATCCTGATGACTCCATCCTCAGTTGAGCAGGCACCTCAAAGGGCTTCTGCAAAAGGCAGCTGTGAGATGATGCCCTCCCAGTGACTGATGCAAGTCCCTGCTCTGGCTCACCGTTTCTCCCACCTCTTTCCACCGTAAGCCCCACAGTCCCTGTGTCGCTGCCAGGCTGTCGGCACACACCAGGCCCAGCCAGTGCTGGGAGCAGGGCCATTAATTGGAAAGGGGAATTGCAAAGCAGCAAAGCTTATCAACAGGCAGTGAGGGAGTGTTCAGCAGCCACTTCAGGGGCCAGCCCAAGGTCCGGAGCGGGTTGGCAGCCTTTTGTTTGGTAGCATGGGGTGGACACGCACGGCTGCTCCGCTTTGAGCAGGCACCACTGAGGTTAAAGCAGGGTGATGGCTCACTGGATGGTGTAGCCTTCTCCTTCTGCTGGGGCTGCCGAGGCTGTGGAGGAGAGCAGTGCTGGAGCAGGGAGCAGGCATGGCACAGTGATCAAGGAGCTCACTGAGGGTTTTCAGGATAGCCTCAGGCACAGCTTCTTGGCCTCAGGAGTGCCACCAAGCACCATTACTATGCACAGATATATCTTTTACTCATTAACCAAAGCTTCTAAATATAGCCCCAACTAGCACTAGCAAGAGATGGTGGGTGCCCTCTGTGGTCAGGTCTTTGCTGTCTGCCTACCTGCAGCACTGGTACCTGATCTTCACTTTGACAGTGCCCTGTCAGGTGCCCTCTGCTCTCAGCCCTGGGACACATGGATAATTTACATCACAGGTTTCCTGCAACACACAGGAAAAACATGCAGCCCTGGGAATGGAGCCAGCTTCTCCCGTGCTCCTGCCAGCCCTCAGTGCCTCATGCAGTCCTCCCCTTCATCCCTGAATCAACTCCTAACCAAAACATATCGCTTCCTTCTGGGAGAAAGCAGGCTCCTGGTGCAGCCAACATGGGTAAAACCCATGAGTTCAAAGCCGGATTCCTTTTGCAGGAGTTCTCACTCATACCTAGGAAGGGTCTATCAGGAGCTCTCCATTGTTGGCAGGGGAGGATTGAATCTTATGAGGCAGGTAAAATGGAAACTATTGCCTTTGCTGGGAAACTTTCAGGACATATCAGGAATATCTGATATACTTGTATGATTAGGTTCCTGGCTTCAGCCTTGGCTTGATGGCAGGTTGTAGAATCTCCATACCTGCCAATCACTCACTGCCAGCCAACACTTACTCCTTCACTCAACAATTTATTCTAAAAAGTGGGCAGCTGGGGAAGAGGGAAGACATCTCATGTTCCTGTGTGGATTTTGGGCTTCATCCTACCTGTAGCTTCTGCAGGAGTTATATGTGTCCATTCCTTCTCCCAGTTCTGCAAGAATTGAAAAAGACGGTCAAGCGGGAAACACTAAATGACTGTTTGCACTTTGTCTGACAAAGAGAGAAGTTATGGATGTTTAAAGGTTTGTTGCTATATTCTAGGTAAAGGAATATGATTATGACATCTTGCACATTGAAATATGATGTTACTTGACACTTAGTGTTAATTTAATTTTTTGTCCATTCCTAACAAAATAGATTTTCATGCAGTAAAAATTCTAGGTAGTCCCCAAAAATCCTCAGAGCAGTCTACCATGAAACTTCATAATCGCTCTATGTGAATTCCTCAACTCATCTAGCTCAACCTGGTTTCCTTGGAGTAAATGGAAGACCATGCTTCTCTACACCTTGAATTCCTTCTGTTAGAATATTTGAGGTAGGATAGCATTTTATATAGAGAAAAAATAGCTTGTAATTGGCACAATATGCTCATCAGAAGTAACCCACCTTTTAGTGAATGGCCTCTCATCCATCCTCCCTTGCCCACAGATAATTTTTCACAGTAGCTGGAAATCTAACTACCCATTTCTTCTCTCGGGAAAACAGTGTGAGAATAAAAATATGTCAGTGAGCAAATATTTGGTGGCAAAGCCAAAGAAATCATGTTCTTTTGAGACAGAACTCTCTTTACTTACAGCTGAATAGACAGAAATTAAGTTATAAGGAATCCGGGCTTCTTGCCAATTCATCCCCATCTGCTTGTCAAGAACAAATGCTTTGTTATTTGGCTTGGTGAGGGAGCAAAGAGCAAGAGAGAGGGCAGTGGGCCATGGCCATGACCTCCCACAGGCACTCCCCCACCCACAGGAGCTGCTCTTGCCTGGGACCTTCAGTACTAATGCTCCATGCTAGTGACAGAGAGAGGGCCAGGACTGGCTTGCCAGCAGAAGTAGGCACCATTCAGGAAAAAAACCCATCTGGATAAGAAAGAAATGAATGATGATGAATATGTGAGGCTTAAGAAAAACAAAGGTGGGTGTGGGAAATCAAGAAAGTAGAGAGATTTTCAGTGTCCCTGTGAGACCAAGGTATGTCACATCACTGATAGGAGCTAAGAGACTTCTGGGGGACTATGAGCAACTGAAAGAGTTGGTAGTGCCTGGAGCTATGTTGTTATGTCACCAGTATTCTCTAAAAATGTGAAGAATTAGAAGAAGAGCAAGTGCAAAAACCATGTACCTCTACCACAGCAGCAATCCTACGAAGTTCAACATGGAGACATTCAAAAGTTCTGCGTGTGGGACAGAATAACCTCAAGCTGTGAAGCAACAGCTCTGCTGAAAAGGACCTGGGGGCTATGGTGGGTGACAAGAGGACTATGAGACTAGAATATGATCTTACTGCAAATAGCTAACTGCAGACTGCATGATCAGAGTGCTGGGAGGAGGGTGGCCAACAGATTGAACTGGGTATCTGCATGGCACTGGTTAAGTCTGCAGGTGGAGTACAACATCCAGTTTTGGGACTCTTGCCTCAAGGGGGATGTGAAATACACTGGAAAGGTCCAGCTAAGGGGTGCCACTATGGTCCAGTGTCTGGGGTGCATATGCAGCATGAGAGAGGTGGAAGGAGTTGGGCTTGTTTCTCCCAGTGAAGGGGAGCCCAAATGCTGATGAAACAGCAGTCTAAATCTGCCTGAAAAGAAGGTACAAAGATGCCAGATCCAAACCCTTCTTGGTGGTTTCAGGGAACATAACAATGGACAACAAGCACACATGGCAGATGTGGAGCATCAGGCTTGCTATTAGGAAAGCTTTCTTTACCAGGTGCTCCAGGGAAGTGGTGGCAGTTCCTGCCTTGGAGGGTTTTCACAATTTGGCCGGATAAGGGCACAGCTGACCTAACAGTGGTGCTAGTCCTGCTTCAAGAGGGGTGATCTCCAGGATGCCATCTAACCAACATTTCTGCAATCTCATTTCTTGATGTAAAGTTATCAGTGTAGGTACTGCCTACTTCACCAGCACGGATGGAATTTTAGGAGAAGTTGTAAACAATCAATGCAGCACAACACAGACAACTTGCTGCAATCCAAACATGTCACCCAGCCTGAATTAATGAATGCACAGGCTGCATATTCAGCTGCATGTATTTTCCATTCAGCCAGATCACACAAATACAATTGTGTCCTTTACAAAGCTTTTCCCACCACACCCGAGGTGCTGAGGCACTAGCAGACTCAGCTGTTGATTTTCTGTAATTGCTTCCAGATTCACCATTTTTGGCAGGCCAAGTCACCACAGATTGCTTTCTTTTTTTTTTTCCTTGGGTTGAAAAACTCCTGAAGCACTCAACATGCTTCAGACACAAATACAGTACTAAGAGGTCTTACAGCCCATATGAATCCATAGATTGCTGTGTCAGATGCATTGTCAGCCTGCCAGACTACCACTCTGCACTTACTCATTTAGATGAAGGAGGATCAGTATAGGAGCTGATCCTTGCTGAAACAGCATTGTCAGGCATCCAACATACAATATACTGGCCAGTGCAGCCAGTTTCAGTATCTGTGAACACAAATGCAGCACCATGTAATGTCAGAATCGTAATTACCCTTTCCACACTTAAATTTTCTATTATTTTAATTTAGGAGTATAACTGTTCTACATGTTGCAAAGTCATGCTATTTAGGAGACCACCAAAACTGAAAAAGCTGACTTGCAAAATTCTTGGTGTTGACAGATTTTGGGTTGTGTTACTTCCATTTTCTCTACAGCACTGCACTGTGTTCCTGCTCATCCAAACCCAAGAATGGCAAACAAACACCTCTTTCTGAGCAGTGCCACACAACCTTTTCAGACCTACCCACCATGTAGGAATTTAGAGATGATTTTCATTATAGGTATAGTGAGATTTGCATTGTTACCAAATTCACATCAGGTGTGATCCTTCTCATTACAGCCTCTATTTTCTGTTCCTGCCTATTTGCAGTGATCCATACATAGCATGGCAAGTAAACTTCCCAAGGAACATACTGTAATTTCCAGAGAGAAAAGGTCACTGAGCGGGCCATCTTCATTTCACCAGAACTTCCCAAGCCTTTCTGTCTCTTTCCTATGTAAATAATATGCATGGATTTTTTCACATCTGATCAACCTTCTTCCCACCAATCATAAATTGAAGAGGCAGTTTTGCATTTATCTGTATTCTACACAACCTTATTATCTTTGGTGAGATATAGAAGACAGAGACCAGCATGTGATTTGAAATTTCCAGCATTCCTCTAGTCTACAATGAATTCATAATACAGAATAGCAGAGATAATAATTCTCCTACTTGGTGTTTTACATCAACTTTTGACATCCTAATCCCATTGACTGCTAATTTAATTAAGTTTTACACTAACCTCCATCCTGTTATCGACTGGGACATATTTACAAAAAATGTTTAAAGCATGTGATACTTTAAAAATGATCTCAGCAGAGAACTTACACAAAAATCAACAGGAGGACCTACTGCTCCTGGTGCTCTCTTTCTCCTGAAATACCTAAGCACTCCTAACATGTCACTTTGAAAATGGCAATGAGGGCACCTAAGAAAGAAATTTACTTGCAAATGAAGCCACATAACCTTATTAAACCACTTTGTGTGGGGGAGCTGGGAAAACCACCTCTTGCAGTCTACCCAGTAGAAAAATACACCTCTTGGTTGTTTCTAGTTATTCAAATTTGAGTGCTTAGAGACCCCACCCACCAAAACATAAAAGGGAATTCATTATAGGAGGAGGTGCAGTAGGTTTGCTTGGTTTTCTCCCTCACTTGAGAAAACAAAAAGCTTCATGCAAAGGATCTTAATATTTTTGTTGGCATAGGGCAGTATCTTGGTTTGAGACAAATTTAGGAAGAAAATGCTCTGGAATGAACGTCTCCCCCAAATACAGGTTTTTGGCACTCCCTCCCCCACTGATACGAAAGGAATTTCTTGGAGGAAAGTGAAAAAAACTATTTATTTAACAAACAAAGTGCCAGCAGGGCATAGGAAAAATTAATAACTGTTAAAATATTAAACCTTCTCAATGCAGAGAAAGCTGGTAGGTTTAGAGCTCCCTCTGTAGCTGGCTCAGCCCCTCCCAAGGGGCTGGGGCACGGCATCCCCGCAGCCTCCCTGCCAGTCCACAGGGTCTGATGATCTGGTTCTCGGATCACAGCTAGGCCCAACAGTTCCAAAAAAAGTTACTGGAGGATTTTGGTACGCTGGTACGCAGTCCTGGGGTAAAACCTCTTGCCTCAGCTCACAAGCCAGCTAGCAGCAGGAAAAAACTCTCTGCCGCTGCAAGCAAAGCCAAGCAATACGGGGGAGTGCGTGTGTCCTTGAACACAAACTACACTGAAGAATTCATCTGGCTTCTCTCCCCCCCTTTTCTGGACCCAGCTTAAAGCTATGGGACCCATTTCTGGGCAGAAAGCAGACGATAGGGAAATACAGTATTATCATAAAATCGCCCCAAGACAGGCAGGTTTGTACTGACTGACCCAGCAAATCCGGGTCTGTTTACAGTCACACACCACTGCTAAGCAGGCAACGGCATTTCTATGAAACTGCAACACTAGATGTGTAATATTGAACAAAGTTTTTAGTCTGGACATCATTTTGTTATTCTTAGAGGAAACAAAGTTACCCCATTTTGTGCCACCTTCTCTCTCCACACCTTTCTTCCTCTTCTGTCTTCCACATACTTGGCTGATCCCTTGCCTCCTTTGTGCCCCACTCTGCAGTAGTTTAATGAAGACCACATGTCCCTAGTTTACTCATGAAAGAGTTATATGGGACAGCGTCAGAAGCCTCCCTTGTACTGCCTGCCTGCAAGCCACCTTTTATACCATCTTTTTGACTGTCAGGTCATCTTCCTAGGTGATCACACTGGCCTCTCCCCATTCCTGCTGGGAGTCTTCTGCATCAGAGTGGTTTCTCATCCCATCTTCAGCACCTCTTTTAGGAGCCAAGAGTTCTCCAGGGCTCCCTTTTCCATTAAAATTCCTTTCCACAAGACTGCATTTACCAATTCTTTCAGTGTGTTGAAGTCTTCTGGTTTAACTTCATTAGTCCACTGCTTTTGCTCCCTCCTCTCCTGAAACTCGAGAGCTCTGCTGATTTGTGATCTTTTCCACTCAGATCACCCTCCTCCAGCAGCAGCTGCCTTTCATCCGGTTTTCCCACATTAACCAGCAGCAAACCACAAGCCACCAGGTACAGCTGCACACGCCTCATGTCACTGGAGCAAAAAGCTGCTCTTTATCCACAAAACTTCAGGGATGGGCTACACATTGTAATTGCCTCATGAACACATATCTAGGACAGAGTTTCAGGTGCTGTGGGGTGTACCCTACAGGAGGTATAGGCATCACTTCCGCAAATTCCCTGCTGCATGCAGGGACCTGGTTCAAGGTATAAGCTCACTGCAGTTAAAGAAGGATGTTTGTGACTCTGCAATCAGACTCCTAGTCTCCATGCAAGCAATTCCACTAGGAGCCAGGAACCAGCTCAAATGCTTTGGCTCTGTGCTGTCCCCCACTCCCAGTAAGCCCTAGGCTGTAACTGACTGGAAAGAGAAGTCTGGGAACCTCAAAATTGTGTTGACATCCCTGTCCCTGAACCAATGCACTTCTTTCCCCAGTAACAGGCAGTCAGATGTTCAGATGCAGATACTGATTTTGCACAGTTCCCATCTTGGCTGCTGAATTTCTCTCTGAGGCCAAGGGAAGTGGCATCAGGAAACCAGCAACACTGATTGTCTTAAGAAAGGGCAACAAAAAACTGCCAACAAAACCCACAAAAAACAAGGTATATAAATCTAAAATGCAGAATTCAGAAAAACAGGAAAAAAGAATTTTTGCCTGGATTTCTCCCAGAAACAGCCACAAAAATTCTCTTTTAGGCTGATGATCAAGAAAATTATCTTTTAGTTCTACCCACATCATCTTACATGATATTTTAAACATAATATTATTCACTATAATTTTTCACTTCTAATTGCAATGTCCTTTCACTTTTTTTACTTCTTAGTGCCAAGCTTAAAAGAGCTAAGTAAAACTCTTTTCAGTGTCAAATCCTCCCCAATTTAAAGGGCTGGGTGCATTGAATTACTACTACCATTTAACACATATCCTGCTTTTTGTGGTTCTCTGTCTTGCTTTTGCTTTCCTCCACTTATTATTTTCTTTCCTTTCTCCATTTTCTATTTCAGGCTGTCAAGGAGAAAGCAGAGTCTGACTCCCGCAATGAAATGCTTCACCTGGAGAGCCTGCTGAGAGTGAAATTGATAAAGGACAGCACCAGCCCAGGCAATTTCACTCACAGCGGGCACTTGCAGGTGAAGCACTACCATAAAATGGAGCAAGGTTACTCGCCTGCTACCTCCCAGCACAAATCACCAGTTGATAGCTGCTTGTTTCATGATCTTTTCACTCATCTCCTGCCATGCACCACTTGCACTGACCCCAGTGCAAGAGGCAGGAATCAGGCACGTAGACCAGTGTTTGCAGGCAGGGGCTGAGCCCAGTGCTCCAAATGTTGAGCACTTGGCTGAAGGCTGGCCTGGCCACGGGACTGCTCAGGCCACCTTCCCACCAGTGGGATCTTTTGGAGGATGCTTGCAGTCCCACCCACCTCTTCATGTAGGACAACAGTCCCACAGAGCTGTGACCACTACAACCGCCTGACAGGACAAAGGCAACTTGTAGATGTTTCTGTAAAATCTCTATAGGGTACCAGCCTGATGTAATTTAAGATAACCTATACATTATTTTAGCTGGTGATTCCCATGGATCTATTTCAACACAGGTTTGATCCCAGGGGGTATCACTCTCACTGTCACTCCAGCATTGCTTTGCCTCAGTCCTACTTTCTTCACTATGTGAAAATCTTGTTTATGAAAGAACAGTTTTAGTCAGCTCAGGATTTTTTTATTTTGATAGGAATATTCCTCAAAGCCTGACTGATACCAGGGCTGATGTTTTTCCCTAAGACAAGTTAGTATAAAGAATAGTCACAAGAGAATTGTGGTGATGCAAGGTAGGGAAGCTGGGCTCTGCCATCTACCCTTTTTTTCAATACTAGGAGTTGGGGATGAAACTCAGCATCTCCAGATTTGGAAAAAGCAAGCAAACAAACAATCTTTTCTTTCATAATTCATCATGTATTTAACAAGGTAATTACACTAATTCATACCCAAGACCAAAATATTTTGAAATCTAAAAAGGCTTAAGTCTTTCAGGGGAACAATCATAGTTGCGCTTAGATCACATGGATAAAGCAGGCTTAAAAGTTACAACAGATAACCTTTCTCACACTTCAGGGCATAAAATTCCAGGAATGGAAGGGATTATTGAGAAACTCCCCTTCTAAACAGTGCTTCTTATGAAGTGCTATACAATCCTTGTTAGAGACTTGAATACCAGGCAGTGCCAGACATATGACAAAGCAATTCCTGTAGCACTGGTGGGGGAAATCATTGCTACAAATATTCTTTCTATAAATACCTGTCATACCATTTACAAAATTCAAGGACTGAAATTAAGACCTAAGGAGCACAGTGAAAACTCAACGTCCTTGAATACCCTGCTCCTAATTTGGAACATAATTCTCAATTGAAATTAGTGGAAAAATATGAGTCTCAGAAGGATTTAACTGCCTCAATGCCTTCATGTCTATATTGCCAGCAGATGCATCCCAAATCAGCTTTGCAGCCTTTACTGTGCTGTTCCAGAAGGCTTCTCACAATCTGAAGTGCAAAATTCACCACCAGGAACTGGCCTCGGGTAAAAACCTTTATCAATGAATGTGGCTGATTACAAGTGTGATTATTATCATGCCATGGGAGGATATAGGGCAAGGAGAGAACACTTCAGAAATGGGACCACAGATTAACTACTAATAAGCAGATGATCTCTGTGTGTCCCCATTTATAAACTAGATTATAATACTTTTTAAAAATTATTTTTTCCCAAAAAATCTAGTTTAACTCTTGTCAAAGATTCTGTGCAGCCTCTTCTTGGAGGAAAAGAAATCCACAACAGAGTCTTCTTTTCCTAGTTGATAGAAATCAGTGACCACTAAGAGTGATATTTAAACTTGAAAACTTAAATTAGCCTGTACATTTAAGATGACAGTAAAACTATTACTTGATCATGCTTACTGCTGAACAGGTAATTAGCTCAACTCATTTGGGGGTCATAGAGCTATAAAAAGAAAGCATTTCCGTTTGTTTTATCCACAGACATATTACAGTATAAGGGTTTGTTTCTTTGCAGTCTCTGTAATTCATACTGATGTTAACAGCATTATATTCTTACACACTAATTGGTGCAGCCTAAACCAGACCCACTCCAAACACGGGAGATGTGATCCAGGCAGGCAGCAATCTTCCCACACTTCCTTTTGTGCCAGTTTAAAACTCACCAGGGACCTCAGAGAAACCTTACCTATAGCAACAGCTGAAACAAGTCATAAATGTATCTGCTCCCAGGGCCCGGAGTGCTCAGGCTGCTCTGGCTGGTGCCACATGCCCCCTCTCCCTCCTGGGGGAGTCTGGCTCCTGGAGGAGTGTTTGCTGCAAGGCATCCCCACATCCCTCTCAGCACACTCATTTCTCTGAAGGTTCTATGCCATTGTCCAGGCAAAGGCATCAGCTGAGCTGAATTTAGCTTTAAATATACTGTAATTGTCTCAGCATTTTCTTTTTAGATGTAATTCATTAGCCGTTTTTACCTCACAGAGCTCTTCTTTGCCTATTTTATTCAGTCAGTCCTTTCTCTTTTTAATTTAGGGAGTCAGCATTGGACTGATTGCATATTTCCAGTGCCCTATGAAACACAGGGAAAAAGAACATAGGCCTCCATAGCATACTAAAAGCCTGAAAGAATTTATGTTAAATATTAATTTGAAGTTGGTCATAAAATCACAGGAAGTTCTGAACCTAATGCCTGAACAAAGATTAAAAAAAAAAAAAAAGTGACACAATATCAGACTTGCAAGTCATAAAATCCAAACAAAATTAGCAATGGCACAACCAGATGAGTTTCTACACACCTTGTGACTACTCAGAACACTGCCTTGTTTACATAGGTAATGATGTGGCTTCTGTATGAGAGGACATGTTTTTCCTGAGAGACTGCAGCTCTACTTGGACCTGAAGGAGAAGCACACCTCACATTCCACCAAGCTCTGCAGAGTAGTCACAGGTTGCAGCACAGCAGTGGTCCTGAGCTGCAGGCAGCCAACACCTACCCACAGGAGGACTGTGCCTTCAGAAAGGCAAACCAGCAGGATCTCTGCCCTGGTACCTCACAGATGATGCTGCCATCCATCTGCATGGGCCAAGGGCTGCTCACATGATGCCTCTGCTCCGCCATGTAACATGGTCAGTGCCATGTTGCAATTGCCATGGAAACTTTGGAGCCACAAAGGACTAGAGCACTCAAGGTGCTTGACTCCCACTTCAGGCACAGAGCCATAGCTCTTCTGTAACCCTGCTCTACTGTCATCCCATTGAGGAGGAGCACAGCCCCCTCCATTTTCAGGCTCAAAGCTCCCTGAAGTTGTCTTTCAGTCACTCAGGGAAATACCTTATGCTTAGCAGGATTGGCATTGTTCGAATTTCCTCAGGTCAAAGTGATACCATGATGATTTTTTGCCTTTTCTTTTATACCCCTGTTATACCTTTTTACAGCTTCTGTATTCTTAGTGCTTTTTGCCTACATTCTTGGACTTGTTTGTTCAGCTAGGAGACTGAACATTTTAGAAGCTTCGTAGGTAGAGGATAGTGTGCCCCAGACCCCAAGGTCCTCTCCAGAACACATTCTGTAAATTAAGATAGAACTATCCAGGGGAAGGCTCCTTGGGGAGGGGGGCTCATTCAAGCCTCTCATTGGAGAATTTTTGATAGATATGCTAATTAGTAAAACCTATAATGTTCTACCAGATCTTTTGAGAGTGGGCATTGTGGTGTGCATTTCAGTGCATTCCACCTGGACATAGTGCACCTAAGGATCCTTAAAATAAATACCAAGGTAAAATCCCTTTTTCCCTTCTAACCGTGTTTGACTCTTAATTTTAAGACCAGGAAAAGGCATCAAAAGTGGCATCAATCCTCACGAACTATAATCCTTCACCTGTTTCATCTCTGAGACATTCTAAGGCATATTTGATGCAGCTGGTGGGGGCCGGGGGCGGTTGGAAATTGCTACCAGCAGTGGTAGTTAGCACAGCCATCTGGGACTTTAATTCAGCTTCCACCTCCACCTGATGAAGTCTTCACCCTTACTTCTCATTTTATAGAAAAATGGCCAATCTACCCGTGTAGGGGCTACTTAACAGCAGGGGATTTCCCCCCAAATATGAAAGACGAATATGAAATTTGTCATTGTTAGTGCTGGTTGCCTCAGGAGAGAAAAAGAATGCACTTATTTACTAAACTCTGTATTTTAGTTGCTAGGGGAGTTTCAGGTTCCAGGATGCAAACAGATAGTTCATATTAAAAAAAAAAAAAGTTGAAATGATAATTAGCAGCAAAGCGGACATTAGCTGTATCCAGTTAGCACCCTAAACATGGTGCAACAGAGCATTATTTTGTTCTTTGGTACTAAAATTGGAACTGAATTGTAACCTGTAGCGGGGAAAACAACTGTGTGCTTGCACCTGCTGCAGCAAGGATTATTTGTCTGTTCCACGGCAAGCGGAACAGGCCCACAGCTTGGCTGCTAAGGCACTATAGTGAGAAAAGCAGATTGCAGTGCCCTCAGTCAAAGGAGGGAATACGCTAGAAGAAGGCATTAGACACTAAGCTATAGGATATGAGGGACATTTAGGACTTTGTTTCTGAAATGAAGAGCTAAACTGTGGGAACTGTGAATATTTGGAAGAAGAAGGCACCCCTTGAAGGCCAAACATGAGCAGCAAAATGTGAGAACCACCATAAGAATAGCAAAAGTTACTCACAACACTTTCTGATAAAAAGAAGGGATAGGAGTGACACTTACTTCCTCAGAAGTTTCCAACTTCTCTATATTCTTATCTTTGTATTTTCTTATGACAATAATTTATCAGGAAAAAACAGAAGGTCCTTTTGCGTTGGCTTCTGTTGGTTCATTAGTCTCTGAAACAGTATTTTTTTCCTGCATTTTATTTCACAGTCTTGCATAGCCTTGGAATTTCTGATGATAAAACCTGTGATACTTGTTCTTCCAGTACTAAAACCACACTCCCTGAACTTTAACCTATGGCCATAAAACTTGTAGCAGGCAAATTCAAGAAGAGAAAATATCAAGTACGTTGCCACTGAATTTCTCATTAAATTAGAGAAGATGTGTTTTGCCCAGCTTAAAATTTGATCTCAAGGACCATGGCCATTCCTGCGATTATAAACCGTGGTTATAGTTGCTCCAAAATGACACGGCCCACAAACTGTTTTTCTATATCACCTTTGCAGAGCAGTGAGGAGGGAGCATCGTAGCATATGGCACCACATCCACAGAAATGCTGTTTGGACCAACTGGTAGAGCACTCCTTAAAATAGGTCTGAGTCAGCAGGTTTTGCAGTCACGAAGGCAGAGCAAGAGGAGGGATTTAAGCAGAACACAAAGCATTTAAGCACACACCGCAACTCCTACTCATGGCGCAGCTTTTGGAGTGTTCTCAAGGAAGAGGAGGATTAGATGGGCAAAGGCTTTTAAATATTCTCTCATGTGAAGGAATGGAATTAGGCCCACAAAAGTAATTTGCTTGGAATATTAACCTGGGAAATGGGAGATACATTTGAACTCCCTGGTGGTAGAAAAGAAACTGAACTCGGGTCATTTACAACCTGATTATCCTAACCATGAGTAATTTTAAATAAAAAGAGGGAACTGGGATTTCTTCTCCAGCTGTGCTTGTCATAAGGCTTGATCTTATAATTGTGCTCTCAGGATATCTACAGGATGAGACAAGTAGGAATTGGAATGAGAAAGGTAGATGAACATCTTATATTTTAAATATATGGAGAGTTCAAAAATATCTAATGTATATGCTATAAATTAATGCATTTATCTCAAACTTCAAGAATGGCTTGTGTAATGTCAAAAATTCACAAAAATTTATTAAAATAACCTTACCTAAGGACTATGTTATGTGGTCTATGTGCTTAGATGCTCAACCCTGTATCTGGTGAATTGACCCACCCAAAGCTTCACCCTGCCCTAGACAGGTTGGCTACTGTAGGATTGTGTGATCAACAAGTGTGCCCCTGAAGCCCTGTAGTAAACAGAAAAATAAAATAAAAGATGTTGTGAGAACAAAGGCAATTAGTGGAAATGCTGCAGCATTTACAAAAATAGTTTTTCATGAGAGGGTGTTGTTTGGAGTTTCTGAAGGTGCACAAGCCCAAACTGATGGAACGTGTTAGGAAGTAGGGAAAGGTAAAATGATAAATCTGAGTAATGTCCTCTCCTACATTATCAAAACAGAGTTTTTATGTCTGCCCCTCTTATAGGGTGGGGGTTTTTTGTTGGGGATTTTTTCAGTAGATTTTTGTCAGTGCTATACAACAGCAGCTGTCAATGACATGGAGGGAACAGGGACATGGGTTGTTCTGAACGCTCAGCTGCAATGGACAGCCACCACAGCCAACATCTGTCTGTCTGTCTGTCTGCCTGCCTCCTCCCCAGCTCCACTCAGCCAGCAGTATGTCTCACCCCAAGACTTCAGTCTGAAAACTGTGATGAGTTGTCTACCCAGAAGAATTAAAAAAACCAAAAACCCATGAGAATTAAAAAGACCAAAACCAGACAGGGATGTTGGTTGCTCTGGGTCTGGTATGGGCAATATCACACCATGGTCACATGACACCTGGGTCTGGAGGCCATCCTGGCTCCTTGACTACCCAGCCTTCAGGGGTGATTGCTCCCTGCCTACCTGTGTCCGTCATTATTTCCCCACAAGAGTCCGTGGGAAGAGAAGTGAGGAATAAAGACTATCTGTTTTAAAGAGACTATATTTTGCATGAAGTATTCCATGTTTTGTAAAAAAAAAAAGTCTCACTCCCCCTCTTTTCCGATGGCAACCATATTCTGCTGCATCTGGAGGAAGCTCCTGTTTTGTTTCAGTACTCTGAAACTAACTTTATATTCTAATAACCACTTCATCATTTAGGAACTCTTGAAATGAAAACTACTGGGAATTCAAGGGCGTTGGTAACAGGGGTTGGGCATGGTGGTTTCCTCCTCCCGGTGAAACCCTTGAGAATTAAAAAAAAACACACAAAAAAACCTCAGACAAAATTTATTTAAAAAAAATATGTAACTTATTTTTAAAAAGACAAAATTTATTTTAAAAACATCAAGGACTGCAGGACAGGCATGAAGCCAGTGCAGCCTGACTGAGATCGCTGGACCCAGGCTTTGCTGGGACTGACTGCCTGGGTGCGGGGGCCCCAAATGGCCACTGAGCACCATTCCTATCACCTGTGGACATTCGCAGGCTCACTGAATGGGACAGGTGGGAAGGGACCACAGTGGGACATCTGGTCTAACCTCTCTGCTCAGGCAGGATCATCCCAGAGCACATGGCACAGGATTGCGCTCAGATGGTTCTGGGGTATCCCCAGTGAGGGAGACCCCACAGCCTCTCTGGTCAATCTGTTCCAGTGCTCTGTCACTTTCACAGTAAGGAAGTTCTGCCTCACGTTTAGGTGGAAGTTCCTGTGCATCAGTCTCTGCCCTTTGCCTCTCGTCCTACTGCCGGGCACCACCGAGCAGCGCCTGGCTCCGTCCTTTTGGCACCCTCCCTTCAATACTTATGGACATTGATGAGGTCCTCTCTTAGATGTCCCTTCCCGAGGCTGAACAGGCCCAGATCTCTTCGCCTGTCCTGGTAAGAGACAGTTCTAGTTCCTCGATCATCTTTGTCACCATCCGCTGGATACGCTCCAGGAGTTCCTGTCTCTCTCGTACTGAGGAGTCCAAAACTGGACACAGCACCCGGGCCGAACAGGGCAGGATCACCACCCTTGACCTGCCAGCAAGGCTCTTCCTCAGGCATTCCCGGTGTCGCTGCTGCCGCGGCGCTCTCGGCGGGACGGAGCTGCGCTGCCATGGCAACAGGGGCGCGAGACACCCCGGAAGCGAACGCGCGCGCCGGCCCGGCCCCGCCCCCGGCGCTCGGTCAGGCGGCCCCGCGCGCGGTGGGTGACGACGTGTCGCGCGCGCGCCAGAGGGGAGCCGGAAGCGGCGCGGCCGCGTCAGGGCGGGCGCGGGGGGCGAGAGACGGAGCCGCGACCCCGCTGCCGCCCAGAGACCCCTGGCCCCGCCGGCCACAGCCCTGCCGCCCCCCGACCCCGACATGGCTCTGCGGATGCTTCTCCTCATCGCTGCCGCGCTGGCGGCGGCCGCCGTGCCCGCCGCCGCCTTCTACCTGCCGGGCCTGGCGCCCGTCAACTTCTGCGAGGCCGGCAAGGAGAAGCCCGAGTGCAAGGTGAGCCGGGGGAGCGCTGAGGGGAGGCTGCTGAGGCCGCCCGGGTGCGATGCGGCCTGGGTGTTGTTCCCCTGCCGCGGGGGCTCTGTGGTGGGGTTTGTCCGGAGGGTTTGTAGCCGCCTTGCTCGGCCGTACCGAGGCTCCTCGGCGGTGCGGGGGCTGTGGCTGCGGGGACTCGGAGCGTGGTTCAGTTCCCGCTGTGCTCGAGTTGCTCAGAGTTGTTAGGGTTGGAAGGGATGTCTGATCATGTGGTCCAACCCCCCTACCAGGGTGGGGTCGCCTGGAGTAGGTGACACAGGAGCGCGTATGAATGTCTCCGGAGAGGGAGACTCCATGACTCCCTGGGCAGCCTGTTCCATGCTCTATCCCCCTCACTGTAAAGTTCTTCCTCGTGTTGAGGTGTAACTTCTCGTGTTTGAATTTATGGCCACTGCTCCTTAGAAAGGAAGTTGATAAGACAGAGGACCCAGGTGCCAAGCAGAGGTGCTTGGCTGGCTCCTGGCTCAGCTCCGGCCTGGCTGGGAAGTGGCCACGATCCCTTCGAGAGAAGGAGAGAGCTGTCGCCTCATCCAGTGAGCTACGGCCACGTTGGGGAAGTAGGAAGTCCCGGCTGGTTATCTCTTGGGTCGTTTCAAATCCTTGCAGGAAAGCTGTAGCAAGTAAGGATGGCAGTGACGGGTCATGCCGAGGGGTGTGTGTGATTCTTGGCAGCAGCAAGCAGCTGGTGGCTGGAGCAGATATCAAAGTAAGCACCCGGTAACACTTTCCTTGCCGTCTCTTCCTGGCTGCAGGAACCTGAAGTGTAGGGGCTTCTAGGCTTCAGAGTGTCGAGTGAAGCTTAAACTTACCTTTGTGCCTGCCGAAGTGACGAGCAAAGTTCACATAACCAAATTAGTCGCTTGTAATGCTATTGGTGGGGAGAATTAATGTAGATCTCCTCTGATGAAAAATAGTCTTTTCTCCTTTGGGGCACCTTTTGAAGTTGTTTCCTACTGCCGTGACGGAAGTTGAAACAGACTGTGCTTTAATACTCAAATGAGAAAGTTCAAGACCAATCAGTTTTATGATCCATGGTCTTACTGCTGTAGAAAGTGGCTGTCTTGCACTTTCTGAGCTCTCAGCTTCTGCATTACATGAAACACTGGTTTGTAATTCTTTAGAATAGGAGGCTTCTTAAACTGTATGCTTTTGGTAAATACCATGTGCTGACTTTATCCTTTTGCCGTCTTGAATCAGCAGAGCCGGGAATAAGCCAAGCACATAATGAAGACACTTGAGTTGTAGTAGTAAAATATCCTGTGGAGGTTCATTTATAGGACCACAGAAATGGTGCTTGGAAGTGACCTCAGCAGGTCACATACTGCAGCCTCGTGCCAGCAGCATGAGAGGACAGAGAGCACCACTGTTGTCAGCACTAGATCAACTCAGCTCTACCTTTGTTTAAGCAAGCCTTGGAAACGTCCAAGCATGGAGCATCTCTCTCCTCCCTGGGTGACCTGTTACAGCACTGCACCACCCTATTAAGGACTGGGTTTTTTTCAAATACAGGCTAAAGCTTTCAAGCTGCAGTTTGTATTTTTTCACAACATCCCTGAAAAACATTGCTATGTTTGGATTATTCCTGTTTTAAGCTTGTAGAAGAAAGATTTATTTTTTTAAGTCAGGTGGACCATGTAGCCTACTATCTTTTGTAACCAGCCTGAGACACTTATGGGGTGATCTTTCTCAGATGTCTCTGAATTTTTATTACTCATGTAACATGTTCAAAATGTTTGTCTTCTCCTGAGAATTTATCATTTAATAAATGTGAAGTGAGGTACTTGGGTAATGTAAATGTACCACTAGCAGGCAGCTGAATACCTCAACAGCTGTAGTATTGCAGAAATTCTTTCTGAAATTATCCACCTCTTATCAATTTACATATTAGACATAGGCATATGGAGAAGTCTAAAGCACTCTTCACATGTAATTCTCTCCATCAAGTGAAGGTACTCTGGTCCCTGGTAAGGAGAAACAATATGTGATCGGATTATTGCTGTACCATATTTATGTAAGCAGATAAAATTAAGCTTTCTTGGACAGCCTTCATTTTTTACATTTCTCGCAGATTTCTTGCAATTACCACTGTTAATTGCAATGTCAGTAATAGTGAATTTTCCTCTGCCTGAGGATTTAGATCCACATGCCAGATCTCCAAATGTACTGTTTGTCTGTTACGATCCCTGCAGATCTCCTGTCCTCTATTGGTGAGATGGGATGAGATGTTTTTAACAGGGCGTGTAACTAAGAGCAGTGAGACTCATGGCTTTCCCCCTTTCTCCAAGTTGCCTGCTAATCTGCTTGGACAAACTCAGTTTGGCTGCTTCTTTTGGTTTTGGTTGGAATACCATCAGAAATGGAATGGCATCTGTGCTGACTTAACCAGCAGTTCTTGCCAGAAGATTAAGAATCCTTATTCAGTTTTAAAAAATACTGCTCACTCCAAAAAGGATTTGGTGTTGTATGGGAAATTGTTTCTCAAATATGCTGTTCTGTAGTAATGCATATTAATCTTAGGAAAATTTGGAGGATTCACATAAATCTCCTCCAATGAAAAGTAGCTTATTTAAGGCCATGGTTCTGTGACCAGCTGAGGCAGTCTAACTCCCTGCTGCTGGGAGCAAGAGATTTTGATCCTGTCTTCCCCCGGGCGGTGTATTCCTGTCATTTGCATTGACCCAGCTGTGTTACTTGGTTTTTTGAGCTTAACATGGCAGGAAACTATCCAACTTTTTGCCACTCTAGTTTCTTGCTGTGTTAGGGAGTTGAAGTGGCTTACAGAATTACGGCAAGTGTGCCCTACCCAGAGGTGAGCAGCAGGTCTGCGTGGCTTAGGGCAGGGGAAGGACGAGCCTCAAGGTGTGTCTTCACTTAATGGGTCATGCTGACAGCTCACAGAGCTTCCTACATCTCGCGGAACTGCATCCTGACTTGCACGTGGACAGCTAAAGTCTATCAGTAAAACATAGTACCCAGCTGAAGTATCTGAGCTACAGATACATGTGGATATTTCCATCTTTTCTTTTCCTCCAGAATTTCTTGGTTTGGCCAAACTTGAGTGAATTTTCATAGGGAGGAAATGCTCTTCTGTTGGTAAGAAAATAGATGGCTTGCTGTTGAAAGGGAGAGGGTTTGTTCTTGAGGGCATTCACCTTTGTTTTGCTCTTCAGCTCTTGTCTGATTACACAGTAAGATAGCTCAATTTGTGTTGTGGTTTAACCCCAGCTGGCAACTAAGAGCCACACAGCTGCTCACTCCCTGCTGACCCCAGTGAGATGGTGAGGAGAATTGAGGGGGAAAAGTAACTTGTGTGTTGAAATAAGAACAGTTTAATTGAAACAAAAAAATATACTCATACTACTAATGATAGTAACAATAATAAAAATAATTTTAATGGGGGGGGCGAAATAAAACTCAGGCAAAGCAAGTTGCACACTACAATTGCTCACCACCCACTGGTGGATGCCCAGTCCATCCCTGAGCAGTGATCATCCCCTTCCAGCCAGCTCTCCTAGTTTATATACTGAGTGTGGCATTCCATGGTATGGAATGGCCCTTTGGCCAGTTCAGGTCTGCTTCTCCTGGCCATGCTCCTTCCCAGCTTCTTGTGCACGTTCTCACTGGCAGAGCATGGGAAACTGAAAAGTCCTTGACTGAGGATAAGCACTACCTAGGCACAACTTAAAGCTTCAGAGTATTTTCACATTATTCTCTCATTGAATCCAAAACACAGCACTGTACCAGCTACTAAGAAGAAAATTCTATCACAGCTGAAGTGAGGACAGCTTGCTATGGTACTAAGAACTGCTCTTTAAAGTTTCTTTGGATAAATCTTTTGCTGTTTAAGCCCATTGAATTGTTTTGCTGTGCAAGCAGATAACTGCCAGAAGCAGCGTAAGGCAAACACTTGAAATTTATTGGAACTGCAAGACTAGAATAAGGGAAAGGATTTTGAGACTAAGAGGGAAGAGTGAGAGACCTCTCCTTTTCCATAGCGGCAGGCTAGCCCATCTGTGTATATAGAACAAATGTATACAGACCAAACTAGTCTGAAACCACAGTAGACTGAATTTCAAGAGTTGATAGAGTTACTGAAAAACTTTATAGGAAGGTAAATGTTGGTATCCTTGCCTCCTCTTTGGAAGGAGATTCTGTTCAAACTTAAAATGGTGTATCAGTCTGAATACTTTGTCTAAATTCTCATAGTTCAGTTCTTAGTTACTATACAGTTTAAATTATGGACCATTTTAATTACAGGGAGAAGTACTGGTCTCATCTGCACTTTTCTTCCTGTTCTTTTCAGACTTTTATTACACTAAAGTTGTGGTGATGACTGATATGGCTCTAACTTGGTACATGGCAACTGTGCTAAGGATATTATTTTTGTGCATGATTTCCTGCTATGTTGTAATTGGAATGGTTATGTTAGCCTTTGAGTGTTTTTGTCATGTGGTCACTGCTTTTGTGATGGTTAGACAGTGCTTTACTTACGCTCCCAGTGGATACAGTTCATTACACATCAAGATGTACAATTGCACAAATCTTACCTTTTCAGCTTTCCTTAGCCTTATTCAAACAAATCTATTTTTATATATCCATGAGAATTGAAGAAGTACTTAAATATAACTGCTGATTATTTCTGCTCTTTCAGTCTGGAATTGAGCTGTTTGTGAACAGGCTTGACTCAGTAGAATCTGTCCTTCCCTACGAATACACTGCGTAAGTATATTATACTGTTTGTGCCATTTTAATTGTCAGTTTTTCCAAAAATATGGATTTAATTTACCTGAAAGTATTATCTACATCTTGTTACAGCAGTGTGCCACTGAGGCATGTCTATTTATTTTTTTAACATAAGTTTACAAATACAGAATTTTCAATGAGCAGATGGATGCCTACATTGCTTCCTTTGTCTCAGTTGTCTTTGCTCATACTTTAGTGCATGGATTTATAGGCCCTTGTGGAGGCTGAATCACTGTTGTAGTGTAACTTAAGGTTAAAATATGTGTGTATATATATGATACTTTACTGCATTAGTTGTCACTGTAGATCAAAGTATTACTGCTGTCTTTAGTAGCCTATGCCAGATGAGTTAAAGTGGTAATGAGGTGCGAACATCACATCATTTATCTTAATGAGGTGTTAAATGTTTTCTTTGTACACATCATAGGAGTGCACAAAATGTATCAGTGCCTGGTACAACTATGTAAAGTTTTTGCTATAAAGATTTTGACTGTTAATATTGAAGAGCTTAAGCACCAGTTATGTCTACACTTTAAAGAACACAAATGTGATATATTTAAAAATAGACTGGGAAAACGTGGAGGATGTGCTATTAAATGTGTTGGTGAATAAAACTGTGATAACCTGTTTAATAGTGTGTGTTGTAAGGCAGCTGTCTCTATCTGTGTTTTATTTTAGTTTAGTTTAATTTTCCCCAAATTCAAGAATCTGCCTGCATACTTTTTTCTCAGAGTCATTATTAAACTCTAGATGAAGATTTAATTCTTGTCTAAAATCCGTGTTCAAGTAGGAAATTTCTAATTACTCAAAGAAACTTACACTACAGTGTTCTGAAATAGCTGATTAAGAGATTTGATTGTTGGTTCTATTTGGTTTATTTTCAAACTGGGATAGTGATTTTCACACCTCACAGGTTAAATGAAGAAACTGTTGTCTACAGGAGAAGCTGTGTAGTTCCTTTACTTATGATGAACGTGTTGATTTGGGAACATTATTTGCAGCTGAGAATATTTTATTCTTTTTTTTTATTTTGTCTCTAATTCAGGTTTGATTTCTGTCAAGCAGAAGGAAAGAAGCGTCCATCTGAAAACCTTGGCCAAGTCTTATTTGGAGAGAGGATAGAACCGTCTCCTTACAGGGTTTGTTCTCTGACGGGATGTTTTGTAATGTGTGCTTTCAAATGTAACCAAAGGAGATTAGAATCTTGAAGATGATTTTCACAAGGGCTTTATCTGAGAGAGCTTTGGCATCTGAAATTCCACACAATGGAAATCTGTCCGTTTAACCTAACTGTAACTGTGTGCTTTGCATTGTGGAGTTGTAGCCTGAAATGCTGTGCAGGTTGTCTTCCCTCTTTGGGATGTGACAAAACCTGATTATTGCTGCTCAGCACTCTTGTTTCTTGGAACCAGATCTGAAAGTATTGCAGCTGTAAAATGGAAGAATTATAAATAGTGTTAGCTAGCTGGTCTTTTCTGGTGACTGAAGCTCTCACATTCTCTTCTACTGAGGTAGTAGGAGAGAAAGTTACCAATTGAAGCTGCCTGTGACAGCATGGCTGCCGTGAGGTCAAATGACTTATCTGGTAAATCATGGCAGAAAACGTGTTTTATTCAGTAACAAGGAGCTCTTGCTGTAGGGCTCCTACTGTGAGCACAGGAGGGGTTTATAGCACACACCAATATAAAAACCTTCTCTGGAGGGTTAATGTACCTAGCCTCTGTAATTTGTTAGGTGTTTTCAGTATAATAGTATAGGCAATGAAATGCATAGGAGAAATTGTTAAATACTGATACAAGACAGTCTGTTAAAACCTTTTTGCTCATGAGTCTTTCATTTTTCTTAGTTCACATTCAACAAGAAGGAGACGTGTAAGTCTGTTTGTACAAAAACATATGATACCACAAAGCCAGAAGATAAACAGAAATTAGACTTTTTGAAAAAAAGTATGCTACTGAATTATCAACATCACTGGTAAGTTGGTATCAAAATTCATAGATTGGTTAGTGTACTACATTGGTGATAATTTAGTTTATAATTTCGTATTTGCAAGTTAATACAGATGGAACACTAGATAGAGGCACTTAATGTATTCCCCTTCTGTTTTTGCAGAAATGTTATATTGTTTGTTGTCTTCATAAAAAAATTTCCTTCACTAAAAGGATAAGCACTAGGAGCAATGGAAATTAGTCTGTTTTTGAACACCAAGCTTTGTGCTTACTGTAAAATACTGCTGCTTCTTTTCACCTGTAAATGGAGAAATTAGTCCTGCCTTAGCTTGCGAAAAGTCTTACAGGACCTTTATTCTGTTGCTATGTCTTTGTTTTCCTTGAGAGCCCTTGCAGTCACCTTTAAATGCTGTGTCCAGGAGACAGGATCAACAGTTCTGAAAGAGTTTTATGCAATGTTTGTTTCTCTTCTATGGATATGGAAGGGAAAGGTGGCCAATGGAAACTATGAAATAATTTTGGGGAACGCATAAACGCTTGGTCCTTCCCTATTCTCTGAGTCTCCCTGTAACCGTCTGATTGACCTTGAAGCATGCTGGGGCTCTGTTTCAGCTTGGACATTGAATCCTCCTCTGATGGGCATTTAGGGTGGCAAGGCTCAGTGTGTGTGCTGAATCCCAGGCAGGTTTTCAGTTTCCCAACACTACACCCACATCCAGGAGCTGTGAATCGTTTATCAGCAGGCTCGGTCTTGACACTGGAAATAGCCAGCCACGTTATTAGTGTTTATTTAGTGCTTGATGTGTTGGTATGCTCTGCCAACAGCAGCTTCCAGGTGCGAGAGTAGAAGGAACAACTTGGGCATGAGTTCCTGAGGCAAGTGTTTGCAGGGAGTACGTGAGCATCATTAACTGGTGTCACTCAGAGGTATGCCCTAATTCCAAATGTGGGCCTCCTGCTTTATGGGAACAAACGTTTTGGTCTTCATCTAGCTGTATTTAAACTTTTTGGGTATTTTAGTAAAAATGCACGTTGAATGTTGCCACTGTCATTAACTGTTCTTCTGTAATGTCACATTTCATTCCTTCAGTTTTGAAACAGCTGGAAAGGCAACAAGTGCATTTCCTACTGCTCTCGGGAACTGCTATGGGATATCTCTTTGTGGGGATAAACAGTGGTTCACTGATGTAAATATTTCTGGGAATCTCTTGAAAATTAGTGTAATAGGAGCTTTATAGGTTATGTCAGAAAGGTTCACAGGCAATAGTCGTATGTTCAGGTAGGTGAACAAGGAAGTAATAAAGAAACTCTGAAAGGTACAGCTACTTTTGCAGGGATTTAAAGTGTATATGCCTAATGCTAAAATAAGTGGAGCTTCAAACATGCTGGATTTGATTATTTTCCTCTAAAATACTGCATATGTTTGTAATATTTGCACCACTTTGAATTTCAGTGATGCATGTGAGTCTGGCATAAAGCTTCAGCTTTAAAAGATTGAGTATGTTTTGGTGTATAAATTAAAAATAGCTTCCCAAGGGTATGAGACTTGAAAGAAATTAATTTTTTTAGGAAAGCCCATAATGTAAGCTGATAGAAACTGAAACAGAACTGTGTAAAACTAATCATACCAAAAAGTACTTCAGATTGGTTTGGGTTTTTTCCCCTGTAGATTAAATTGTTTAACAAATATACTTAGTGTATTCAAGTATACTTTTTTTTTAACCAGTATAGCTAACTTTATAAGACTGTTGAGATTTAAGTAAGATATAATTCTGGTTTTCAGTGTGAAAACTTCCCTTGAAATTTAGGTTATTTCTTAGTTATTTTAATGGCATTTCTACTATTTTTTTTTGCTCTGCCCACTGCCCTAGAACTTTAGAATCAGTGGCGTGAAAAATCCCTGGTTATGTCCGTTAGTCCTCCTTAGCCACAGCTTCACAAAGTGGCAGTGGCTGGATTTTGTGATTAATGATGCGTGCTCCAGGAATATGGTGCAGAGGTATGTTGTACAGGGATCAACAAGGTAGCATAAGTGAGGATTCAGTAGAGGGTTATTATCCAGCTTCAGTTTATCATGAAATTCCTGGGGAACACAGATGGTGCAAAGTACTTTTAAGGTTTCAAAAGCCACTTAATAAGATTAGGAATTGACATACTGAATTGGACTCAACAGCTATACTGATATCTTGGCTGACAGTGTTCATCACCAGATGTTCTTGAGAGACGTATAAGAACACTGTTGAATAGCATATTTGCTCCACATGTATAATCTCTTCAAGTCATTTTAAATTTGAAGATTAACTGTGAAAAATGATTTGCTACTTAAACTATCAATTTGTTCCGGCATTGCTGCTTGAAGGCAGCTCAGTATGTCTTTGCTGCATAGATGCAAAGGAAAGCCTTTATCCAAACCAAGTTTACTTGCAATATGTTAATGTTGCCTTGTTTTGATTAGGAGATTAAAACTCTAACAAAAGCAAGCAATCTCTCTAGCATATGTTATGGAGATAAAATTTCAAATATACAAGCATAGAATTGTTTAGGTTGGAAAGGACCTCTAAGATCATTGAGCCCAACTGTGTGGTGGGTTGACCCTGGCTGGACACCAGGTGCTCACCAAGGCTGCTTTGTCACTTCCCTCCTCAAGTGGACGGGGAGGGAAAATGTGGCAAAAGGGTCAAGATAAGGGTAGGGAGAGATCACTCATCAACTACTGTCATGGGCAAAACAGATTCCTCAAACTGGGGAATTTAGTTTAATTTATTACCAGTCAAATCAGAGTAGGATAATGGGAAATAAACCCAAATGTTAGAACACCTTCTCCCCACCCCTTCCTTCTTTGCAGGCACAGCTTCACTCCCAGTTTTCACCACTTCTTCCCCCCAGTGGCACAGGGAATGGGGATTGTGGTCAGTTCATCACACAGTCTCTGCCACTCCTTTCTCCTCAGGGTCTGGACTCCCCACACTCTGCCCTTGCTCCAGTGTGGGGTTGCTCCCATGGGAGAGGTTTTCATGACTTTCCCCAATGCAAGTCCTTTCCATGGGCTGCAGTTCTTCATGAACTGCTCCAGTGTGGGTCACTTCCATGGGGTGCAGTTCTTCAAGAAGAGGCTGCACCAGCATGGGTCTCCCATGGGTTCACAAATCCTGGCAAACCTGCTGCAGAGTGGGCTCATCTTTCCATGGAGCCACATGTCCTGCCAGGAGCCTGCTCCAGTGTGAGCTTCCCATGGCATCACAGCCTCCTTCAGGGCACATCCATCTGCTCTGGTGTGGGGTCCTCCATGGGCTGCAAGAGGGTATGTGCTGCCCTGTGGTTCTCCGTGAGCTGCAAGGGGACAGCCTGACTCACCGTGGTCTGCACCATGTGCTCTGCTCCTGTGCCTGGAGCACCTCTTCCCTCTTCATCTCCACTGGCCTTGGTGTCTGCAGAGTTGTACATATTCCCACTGTCTCTCCCACTGCAGCTGCTGTTGTGAAGGGCTTTTTGTCCTTTTCCTAAATCTGTTTCTCAGAGGTGCTGCCTCTGGTCACTTACGGGCTTGGCCTTGGCCAGCAGGGAGTCTGTGTTGGAGCCAGCTGGCTCTCGCTCTCTTGGATGTGGGGGAAGCTTCTGGCAGTTCTTACAAAAACCTCTACAGCCCCCTGCCAACCTAAACCTTGCCACACAAACCAAATACAAACATTAACCTAACACTGCCAATTCCACCACTAAACCATGTCCCTAAATGCCATATCTAGTCTTTTACGTACCTCTGTGGTTGATGATTCCATCACTTCCCTGCACAGCCTGTTCCAATGCCTGACCACCCTTTCAATGAAGAAGTTTTTCTAATATCCAACCTGAACCTGCCTTGGCACGGCTTTAGGCCATCCTCTCTTCCTATTGCTAGTTGCCTGGGAAAAGTGACTGACCTCCACCTTGAACATCTGTCACACATTTGTAGAGAGCAATAAGGTCTCTCCTGAGCCTCCTTTTCTCCAGACTAAACAACCCCAGCTCCCTCAGCCACTCATCATAATACCCTTCCCCAGTTCTGTTGCCTTTCTCTGGACAACCTCCAGCACTTCAGTGTCTTTCTAGTGGTGAGTGGCCCAGAACTGGACACTGGATTTGAGATGTGGCCTTGCCAGTGCTGAGTACAGGGGGACAATCATTGCCCTGGTCCTGCTGGCCCCAGTACTGCTGGTACAGGCCAGGATGACACTGACCTTCTTGGCTGCTTGGGTTCACTGCTGGCTCATGTGCAATGGCTCTGGACCAGCACCCCCAGGACCTTTTCTGCCAGGTAGTTTTCCAGCCACTCTTGCCCCAGCCTGTAGTGCTACATGGGGCTGTTGTGACCCACGCACAGAACCCAGCACTTGGCCTTGTTGAACCTCATGCCATTGGCCTCATAGAATATGATCCAAAGTAATGAATCTAAATCTGGTATAGCTCCTAATTTGCAACTTCATTGTACCCTGTAGTAGGATGGAAAGGGAGTAGGAATTGGTTGCTGCTGCTGCTGCTGCTACTTGCAACTGCAATAGTCTTTGGAATCTCTTGAAAACCTGGAAACTCTTGTTTTTGTAGGGCCTGTCTTCACCCTTTCTATTGTATCGATATAAACCAATACTGTATCTTATTTCTGCTGGGTAGCTACTGGTAGGGATTATGCAGATCTCTCCATGTTGTGTGGATAAAGGCAGCATGTACCACTGTTTTTAACCACTGTCTGTTAATGTGCTTTAAAAACTAGTGGTAATTTAGAGGCTGTTCCAACATGCAATAGATTAAACAGTGCTTTGTTTTTGTTGTCCGAAGTTATAATTCCTATGTTTAATTAAGTGTTTCAAAGTATCTATAAGACACTTAAGTGTAAAGATATTCAGTAGCTTGGTAAGTTGTACAAAAAAATCTGTTGCATTAGCTTTCAGTGGGATGTCCTTTTTTTGGTTTAGCGATGCACAAAAATTGGCAGTTGTTCGATGTCTTCATGTATGAAGTTTATTAATATACCATTGAAAGTATACCTTGGGCAATTAATGCTGGCAGATACTGAATTTTAAGTCTTCTTTACATGACATATTTTGGGGACTTATCTTTCAGCTAGTTAAAACACTTCATAAAACATAAAGAAATTGGTTTATGGTCTTCTAGTAGTTCCTTTTATGAAGGGGCAGGATCCTATGTTAGTTACCTTTCTCTTATGTTTAAAAGTATGGTTTTGGTTTTGACATTTGTGCTGTTAGTTGCATGTTAGATACAGTTTGTATCTTAGTGTCCTATGACTTTCTGCAACTCATCATGGGAGTGTGCAGTTCCACAAATTTGTTACTGAAAGTGACCTATAAACCCCCTGGTTTTAGGTAATATGAATGTAAATATTGTGAGGTAATAATATAAAAGCAGCAGGTTTGAAAGTTATTATTTCCCCAGTTGTTTGGTGGCTTACAATTTTTTGGTAATGCAAATCATCTAATCAAAGTGTTGCATACTCTTTGGTAGCTATAAATGAGGTTAATGATCAGGAATTCACTTAAATAGCAAAAAAAAGTTTAAAGAGTGCCATGAAAAATGTCTTTTGCAATGGAAGAGCAGTGAGGAAGCTGGAGAATGAATAATATGTGATGTAGGCATTTTTGGTTTTAATTTTGTGTTTTGTCTTGAACTTGTCAGTTTTAGGTGGTTTAGCAAATTTGATGCTTTTGGCCATTTTTTAAAGACAAAATAATGAAAAGTTAAATTGTTATGACTTCGGACTGGGTGAGTTTTCTGCTTTGGGCTGTTTTTGTAAGGGGTCTTCATGAAACAGTGCACTGAATGGAATGGTGTTGGTTGAAGAGCTACATGCTTGTAACTCGTTTGGAACTTGGATTGGCAATCAGTGCAATTCCATGGGTAGTATTATCTTTGTAGTTAATATTCCAGTAATGAATGTAGCAAAGTTAGATTAATGTTAATCTGGTTTTGTTTCCATTACACTGTGTATTTTGAAAAATTGTGAAGTGTCACTATGCCATTTACAGGATTGTGGACAACATGCCTGTGACGTGGTGTTATGATGTGGAAGATGGCCAGAGGTTCTGCAATCCTGGTTTTCCTATTGGCTGTTATATTACAGAAGATGGCCGTCCAAAAGATGCCTGTGTTATTAATGTATGTTTATGCAATTATATATTTTTAAATATTCCCTTTCTACTAATTTAGAGACTAGCATTTCTCCTGTGTCAGGTTTCTATGGTGAGTCCTTGCTATTTTAAGAACCCATGTTGCATAAAAATAGGCAAGTGTTTTGGTCTGTGCAAGTACCTCAGCTGGAAAGCCTGATCTAAGCCTAAAAACCTTGTCTCTTATGCTGCATAATACAGAAGGGCTCTAAAAGATCAAGGGATGAACGTGCATGGCATTTAGTGCATGTGGAGTCTAACAGTGAAGGAAAGCGTGTCATCCTTCGTTGCCTAAGAAATTGAAACATTTGAAGGCTTGAACTTTACATTTTTGTGGGATAGAAGTGTTTTCATGGAAGCCGGTTTGCGTAGGTGTGTTTGTACCTCTGCGTACTTTTCAAAGGTTTGCTTTCCCTAAAACTGGGAGCTGATGGAAGAAGACATAAGATTTCTGCATGAGCAAAGATTCTCTTGTGATAGACAGATGATATCGTGGTGGAGGTCCAGATAAGTGCACTGAAAGCATTATGGAGATAAGAATACAACAGAAAGTCCAGGAAGTCTTTAGACTACCACAGACCTCTTCCATGGCAAGGTCACTGAGAACTTGGAATAGGTTTTTGGTTTTTTTCAAAATGGTTGGTTTTACTGGATAGATTTTACCAAAGACGACAGTTTCTGTTGTTGTCAATTTTGTTTAATTGCCTCCATAATGAGTTGGTTTCAGGGACTCCATATGAAAGGATGCATTTATGATCAAACATATAATCTGGCAATATTATTTTAATATTATTTTCGTACTTGCTTTTAATAAAAGGAAAATAACCTTTGAAGGAGTAACTAATGTACTGTAGAAGAACATTTCATTTATGTAACTATTCTTATAATTGGGGTGATCTATAGGAGGGGTGGGGATAGAACCCTTAAGAGATGCTAACTGAACTTCAGTAGATAGAGTGTTAAATTACTTGTGAGTTTAACAACCTCTTTAGCTGACTAAATTCCAAAGTGATGTTTCCCTTCACCAGAGGTTTGCATTCAGCATCTTGGCCACTGCTTGCCATTCATCCCATTGCCATTCATGCATCTTTGGTTTCAAAGGTGGTTCTGTCACAGAGAGCATTTATTTGCATTGTTTGTCTTGGAAGGTTCTGTTTAATTGCTGAAAAAGATACTCATTGTTTTAAAATAGCTGATGTTTATGAAATGCTTCTGATAATAAAAGTTGTCATAGTTATCTATTCAGTTTGCTGCTTAAATAAAATAGGACATCTTCAGTTAGAGAAATTTATTAATATATTTTAAAAATATTTTAAATTAATTTTTCTACTTTTCAGTTGTAGTAGACTGTTCTTAGCATTAACTTTTCTAACTCGTGTTTTTAATGCAAGAAGACACTTACTGTCTTTATAATTCCTAATATCTTGCATTCATATTTTAGGAGAACTTCTTGACAGAAAAACTGTATACAGTCTAAAATTCTGTTATGCAGGCTTCTGTCTAAGGCTTTGAGATGTCTGTATTTTTTGATTGTTTAATACAACCTTTTGTCATTGCAGTCAGAATTTCATGAAAAAGATACCTTTTATATTTTCAACCACGTTGACATAAAAATATATTACCATGTTGTGGAAAATGAAGCTCTGGGAGCAAGACTAGTTGCTGCTAAACTTGAACCAAAAAGGTTGGTAGCTAAAAGTAACTTGTCATCAAAAAGTGATCCATCCTAAGACACTTGCTTTGATCTGGGAACCTGCTGCTAGTCAGAAATGTTTTCAGATATGTGACCTGTAGATTACCTCTCCTGTTGATTGATGTGGTGTAGTTAGGACAGTCTAATATCATTTTGTTCTGAATTTGATGGATCTTGGTGCATTTTTTCCTGTTTGGACCAAAAAAATGACAAAATAAAACCTGTAAGTGTTTGTGGGGTGTGGTGTGTGTGTGTGTGTGTGTGTATGTGTGCATGTAGAACCCTAATTTCCCTACCAGGGAATACTCTGTTTTGTATCAGAATAGGCCACCAGTGCCTGATGCTGGCTTGACTGGAGTGCAAGATTTGATGTCTTCAACAATCAGGGTTTGAGTAGAAAGATTTCGCAGATACACAGACACCAGAACAACTGATGAGTGTGGCTTTTGCACAGCTGGTGTCTGTTTTATTATTTCTTAGCATCTTGTCTTTCATGGTTTAACTGAGCTGGTTGCATTGTTGGTTCAGTTGAAAGTATTTTTTTCTGACAGAAGTTAGTAATTCTGGTGTTGTAACTTCTTGAGTGTTTTGGAGGCTCATAGCAGTACTAAGACTTCCTTCATTTTTGTTACTCTGCTTCAGAGACTGTGTTCTTTTTAGAAGAGACAAATCTTGTTTAAGAAGTTCAAGTTTGAAAAAATCCTGAGCTTAGGATATGTTCCTCATGTGTTCTGAAATTTATGACACATTAAGAACAATTTTTGTATTTAAGGGAAGAATCCTTGGTATGCCCTTTTAAGATGAAAGAATTCTTTCTTAAGAATGTTGTCAGTGAAGCGGCTTTCATTCTGTGTCTTTTCTTCCTGCAGTTACAAGCATACCCATCCAGACAACCCTGATTGCTCAGGAGTACCTATGGATATAAGTAATAAGGCTAGTGGAGAAGTCAAAATTGCTTACACATACTCAGTTACTTTTCATGTGAGTACTAAGATTTCTGTGGTAGTTACCTCTTAAAATCATGCGTTAATACTATGAATTGTAAAGATGGACAATTAAAATCAGCTCACAATAGTAAATTTGTAGTTTTAAAACTTTATTTGAGCTGGAATGTCAGAGGTGGCTTGGGATTTAACCACATACGTTACAGTTTTGCATACCAACACACAGAGAGTGGATGTGAAACACATATGTGGTTTTTAAAAGAGTCACACTTTCCATGTCTGCCTAGGTTGTCTGGTAGATTATTTTTCAATCCAAGTTCTAAAGTCTGAGAAATTGTGTGTTTCAGCAATTTATTGTTGTAGGTAGGTTGAAGCTGATCATTTTCTGCTCTCCTGCTGCAAAAGCTGCCTTCTCTCCAAGCTCTTTCTCCCATGGAAACCTGCAAAGGAGTAGGAAGCTGGTGTTCTTTGTTCTACTACTCTCTGTTTAAAAGCAGAGAAGCAGTATATCAGGCAACTGCAGGCAGCAGTGACAGCTGAATATATCTCACTCGGTTGACAAACAAGAGAGGGGGGTTTTGATTTTGTTTTTCTGTAAAAGGAGTTTGCTGGACAAACTGTTTCCCAAAGTTTCATACTCTTTCTCAAACTGTTTCCATGTTAGTCTGAGTTCAAAATACAATAAATAGTATAAGAAGTATACTCAGGAGGGATTATATTATGTATATAGTATATAATTATATTTTGAGAACTAATGTATGTATATAATTATATTTTGAGAAATTATATCAGTTACAGTGCTGAAATGAATTTGTATATCAAAAAGCAAGTATTTCTGTCAGAAGTTAGTAATTGAGTGACCTCAGCTTCATATTATTTTATTGTTTCTCCTTAAAAAAATGACATGCCCAGCTGTGTGTGTGTTACTGTCCTGTGGGCAGTGTTACATTAGTTGGAGGTAGTCTTCTGAAATATCATTGTGTTGGCTGATCAGGTCATCTCAGGAAGACAAAAAAGGCAGCTTAGGCATGAGGGAAAAACACAGTTCTATCCTAGAGTCATTGAAACTGGTTTAGAAACTTGTTGCTTGCTTTGAGACACAGTTTTATTATCTCAGTGAACTAGATATATGATCTTGGCTAGATTTTTTAAGCCACTGCGTTTTTTTCAAAACCTGGCTTTACTGGAAAGCACTCTTGCTTCTGTATGTTATAAATTACTGAAATAACAGCCTGTCAGACACTTAGCCAATTTTATTAATTGATAGTAGTGTTTATAGTTTGTTTAAGATTGAAGCAATCTTCACCTTAACTAGTACTGTCTATTCCTTTTTTCTTGTTTACTCTGAAAAATAAAGAAATGTCCTTTTTGAAGTGTTTCTGATCAATGAATGTTCATTCTGAATAAGTATAATCTGTTGAAATGACTGGAGGCATAATTTGCTTCCGTCTACTAACAGCATAAGTTCTGTAGTATTGTCTCCCCACCTGTCCTGCAGCAAAAGCTGTTTGCAATGGGATTGGTAGTTGGTACTGAAATGAGGTTGTATGAAAGCAAAGGATAATTTAGACAGAGCATGATCTAGAGAGTGAAGTGTTATGCTGGAGACTGTATAACATAGCTTGGTTTCTTGATATGTGGACTTACATGTGCTAAAAATGCATGTTCTTTCATTATTCTGCTAGTCCATTCCAATTCCAGAAGAGCTAATACAGTTCTTGAAGGGAGGAAGCACAACTAAATTAATTTGGTAGGCCTTTATGTCTTAAGAAGACACACATGCTCAAATTCAGAAAATATTTTGGTTTAGGTTCTATGGTCAAATCTTATATTTCTTCTAGGTAGCTATTATTAAACAATTCCATGTAAGGCATGGAACTTGAAATTTCAGTTAGTCACAAGATTTAAGATTGCTTTGCATGAACATCAACTTTTAAATGTACAGGTTGGATACTGACTGTATCTGAAGCTCATGTGTTTACTCTTTCAGGAAGAAAAAACTATCAGGTGGGCATCAAGATGGGATTATATTTTGGAATCCATGCCTCACACTCACATCCAGTGGTTTAGGTGAGAAGGAAATTTATTGTAGTGAAGTGTTTATACTGCAGTTTGAATGATGATTTTAATTTCTTTTCCTTTTCAGTATTATGAATTCCCTGGTGATTGTCCTCTTTCTCTCTGGAATGGTAGCTATGATTATGTTGAGGACACTGCATAAAGATATTGCAAGATACAATCAGATGGATTCCACTGTAAGTCTAAAATGTAGTTCCTAAAATTCATTTTGAATGTATTTTTTTCAGTTAAATGTGTAGCTGTAACAGGTTATTTAAGATGCAATCTACTGTATTAAAATAGGTGTGTTTCTTTCACAGGAAGATGCTCAAGAAGAATTTGGCTGGAAACTGGTTCATGGTGATATTTTCAGGCCCCCAAGAAAAGGAATGCTGTTGTCAGTTTTTCTAGGCTCTGGCACACAGATCTTAATAATGACTTTTGTTACCCTGTGTAAGTAGTCAAGTGGGGAGGATTTAGTTGAGTGTACGTGATTTTTCACTGCTGACTGTATGGTGCTAGTAAAAATAGCAGTATAGTTTTGTCTAGAAATTTCATTAAAGTCATTAGAAATAGCTGAGCTGATGTAGTAGACATGCAGCTTAATATGCACAGATTTTAAGATAACTGATGTTCAAACATATAGTCTAAAATTTCTAACATAATTTCTAAAATTGTGCATCTCTACTTGACAGTTTTTGCTTGCCTGGGATTTTTGTCACCTGCTAACAGGGGAGCTCTAATGACCTGTGCTGTAGTTTTGTGGGTACTGCTTGGAACTCCAGCCGGTTATGTTGCTGCCAGATTCTACAAATGTGAGTAAAAGTTACTGAAAATGACAAGGCTTAAGTTCATTAAAGTAAATTATCATTACAGAACTGATTTTTATTTTGCAGCACTCTTTGTAGCTTCCCTCAGGGCAACTTGGAGAAACGCACTTACCTTAACTATAGAAAACATATATAGAGCACTAACATAGTTACACTGCTTTTGATGTAATCACGCCCAAAGACCCTGAATTGCTCTTGCTGCTGTGTATTTGTGAAATCAAATACTACTAGTACTAAGGTCTTTACATCAGAGAGTTTTCTGCTTCTGTTCCCTATAACTGGGGGGACAATGTAAACCTGCATTTAGTTTTAGCCATCAACATTGCTTGGTAACACGCACCTGCCCCCCCAAATTGTGAGCCTCAGTTCTTGCATGCCTGAAATTGTGACCTCTTTTTAGCTAGCTCCCAGGTTTTTTGGAGAATAATGCTTATCAGACTGTGGCTGAAGCACAGAGAGAAGGATTGTTAGGTGTTCTGTAGTTGTAGAAACCAACCCAGCAGTGTTTGGGCCCCTGACAGGAGTTAGTTGATACTGTTTTCCCTCACTGATCCCAGCTTTTGTTTCAAGACCTGTCTGTCTGCCAGCCTCAGATGGTTTACCCCTGTATCCTCTGATTTATTTTAAGGTGAAGCATGGCATTCCACATACAGCTTGTTTTAATTACCTTACTCAAGATGAAAGGTTTTTTGACTGAGAGAGATGGATCTTTTGAACTACTTTAGTTCTGAGTGTACAGGGCTAGGGAAGGAGTTTATTTCAGAACTTCAGCCTGGCAGTAGATATTGGAGTTCTTTCTTCTAACAATTTTGTAATTTTCATGTGGGGAAAACCAGTGGGAAAAGTGAGTTTGTATCTTGTAGGGAGTTTTTACACAGTGGTAGTGATGTGGTAGTGAACTATTCCTAATCTCCAAGCCAGTTAGATTTAAGCAGAATGAAATTTTAGTACTAGGAGCATGATTGAGGATAGAATTATTCTTTATATTGTGCTGTATGCTATGTATTTTGAAGGATATTTTGTAGTGTATTAATGGTAAATTGAATCCTGTGTCTTTGGTGGAGATGTAGTTATTAATGATTATATTTCATATTTTACTTACTGGCAATCACTTAGTTGATACTTGAATGTTCTGTTTAACTACTAAGACAGTGAGTGACTGATCCAGAGGTATTTTTGTTATAACAGGAAGTGTTATACAATATATATATATATGTATGTTCATACCCTGTATAGAGCATGTAAACATGAATGGGTTTTTTTTTTATAGTATACAAATAAAGTAATGTGAGACATAAAGCAAAATGCAACTGAAATGGATATCTAGTTTTAAAAATCGGGGGTTTTTTTCAATATTGCATTTAAAAAGTGAAACCTGAATTGAAATTAAATGGTTAATCTTAATAACTGCTGTCACGTTCTACCAAGTTTTTATGAAGAAATAGAAACTTAATTAAAATCACTCTAACCATAATCACTTCTGACTCTTGAAATAAAGAAGCATGTCATTATGGCAGTGCTCAGATGAAATTATCAGCTTCACTGCACTCCAGCAGGATATTTTCATTTGAAAGTATACTGACTAGAATTTTTATCAGCATAGTGCAAATTCGTAAAGATTTTGTTAATAAAGCTGTCTTTGGTCTTTTGGTATCACCACTGCTTAATGCTGCTAAGACTCAAGAAAACATCACTACTTCTGTAAGCGTGTTAGTTCTGACTCTCCTGTAAGACTCATAGGCAAGAATTATTTCGAGAAAACTGTTAAGCTTGGTTTTCACATATTTATGTATCTTTACCTACTGAAACCTGCAGTCAAATGCTAGAAAGCTTAAATTTCTTAATCACTCCAGGTTTAAAATGTTTTTTAAGGACTTAGAAATACTGCAAATCTGTTCCCTCCTTTTAGTAGATGAAGTGGTCAGAGACAGTTTCAGTTGGATACCTTTCCTGACCTTGGTCTGAGACTATTTGCTTTGAAATTCTGTGGTTAAGCAGTAGGATACGGAAATTTAATTTTATTACTGAAGATTTAGTTTATGGTTTTAAATTTGGGCATGATAGCACATTATTTGAGTATTTGCAAGCTAAGTATAACAGGTAAATGGAGTGGAAAATTAATGGTTGAGTTTAATGCATGTTTTAATGTCTGTCAAATGTTTTAATACAGCATTTGGAGGTGAGAAATGGAAAACAAATGTCCTGCTGACATCATTCCTTTGCCCTGGGTAAGTTGAGACTATTGCCCTGATTAACAGAATTAAATTGCTTCTCTGATGTGCATAGCTAATTTTTTAAGTTTCACCTGTACAAGTAAATCTTACATTGTCTCTTTATTCTGGAAGCTACAAGAGTATCATGGTGCTTTTGACAAAGATGTTAGTGGCCTATCATCCTTAGATTTTTTTTTTTTGTAAGCATTTGTTTACTCTCACTACATGAAAAGGTTGATTAGGAAGAAGCTTTATGATAGTAGTAAGTTTCAGGCCCACTTTTTCATTGTTTTCTTTTATTCTTCGGGCTGTTTCTCTGACCACACGGTAGTCGGTCTTACATAGTGTCATATAATATATAACCACTCTGATAATTTTTTCCACTTAATCACAGCAAGCAGTCTTACCCTGAAGTGTGGTTAAGACAAGCATATATTTGAAACAGCTTAGTTGGAACGTCAGCTCCTGCTGGAGTTCAGTCCCACTAGATTAACAAAGAATTGCTTGTCTGATCTCTTCGTTTTCATATTTTGTGTGTGTCATTTGGTTTTAGCGGAGGTTTGTGCTAAAACAGTGCCATTGTTTTGTCAACGTTACTAAATGTTAAGAAGTATTTCTGTGCTCCTAAGTGTGCTGTGTGTTTTTCAGAATTGTGTTTGCGGATTTTTTTATCATGAACCTCATTCTCTGGGGAGAAGGCTCTTCAGCAGCTATTCCGTTTGGTACTTTGGTTGCTATTTTGGCACTCTGGTTTTGCATATCTGTACCGCTGACGTTTATTGGTGCCTATTTTGGGTTTAAGAAAAACGTAAGTGTTTCTGAGAAGTTGTTTTTTAAGTGTATACATACATGTACATACACAAATATTTTTCTCTGTATAGGCCATGACTGAGGTAGCACCTAAGTTAGTTGCACTGTTGGCTCCAGTTCTGTTCAGTTACTTTAGAAATGCATTAGATATCCAGTCTTGGTATTCCAAGGCTTTGATACATGGCTGGTGGCAGTGATACTTCTCTGCTACGATTTGGGTTATCATTGTATTTAATTGAATGACCGCTACAGATAAATCAGTGATTTGAGCATTTTAATTTTAATTAGCATCTTTTTCATATATTAAAACAAATACTTGACCCAGCAAGCATAAGAGAAAGCAAATTATGCATTTTTGGGTTTCATTGTGTATTTCTTGTTCCTGTGTGCCCTCTACACTGAGGATGTTTCCTGATCAGATTGCTGGAGTTCTGTGAAATCTGTTTGCGTAATCGTTCTGTAAATGGTTATCTCTGATTGACAGACATTAATTGGGATTTACTCCTAAACCAATCAATTTTACATATTCTTATGAGGGCTCTTTGTGACCAAACATTTCACAATTTGGTGACCAAATCATTAAATAATGAGATTTTTTTTCTTAAAAACCAGTTTACTGGTTTTTAACCCCACAAACAAATTTCTATATACGTGCAGATACATTTGTGGGTTTTCTCCTGCACAGGAAGCCAGGGTTCCATCTCCCTGTAGATCTCCTGTAATACCTTCAGAGAATGTTGTCTTAGTAGGCTCTTTTAAAGTCAGTTGTATAGTTACCCTGTTTTTCTTAACCAGAATTCAATGAGTTTTTTCTGATAACTGTATTGAAATTCCATCAAGTTCCCCTGCATTGTACTGGTGTGTACATCTTCTTTTAAGGAAGGAAGATTTGATAAGCTAATAAGGCAATGTGGTAGGTGTCACAAAAACTTGAAAATCAAATCAGAAAGGAAGTATCTATTGATGCTTTTGATGTAATCTTTATGAAAGGAGGAAGATGCATAGTAGGCATGTATCTTACAATGCCTTACATTGTTTTCTCCCACCATGCTGATCTATGCATGTGCCTTAAATTAGGATTGAATTGCCAGATTGAATCCTTTCAGTAAATTTATCCTAGTGTGATTCTTGAAGTAAATGCTGAAAAATGACATGCAGGAATTTTTAGAAGGGGAAAGCAGGAGTCTGCACCACCACTATCCCAGCTGAAATGTGGTAAATCAGCTCAGACTCTGTAACAGATGATAGAGAGGCAAACATTAAAAGGGAAGTCAGAAATATGTCACTATGTTTTCAGTAAGAGCTGTCTTTTAGTGAGTTTGCCAAGCAAGTGTTGGTAGCTGAGCTGGGAGCAAAAGCAAATGTAGTGTAGCTGGTATGCACATGCTCAAAACAAAGAGTAGACTTTTTGCCACCACCCATTACAAAGAGAAAGCAAAAAGGTAGTGCTGTAGTTTGACATTTTATTTATTTAACTGTTTGTTATCTTTGTTTAAAGGCTATTGAACACCCTGTTCGCACAAACCAAATTCCTCGTCAGATTCCTGAGCAATCATTCTATACAAAGCCACTACCTGGCATTATCATGGGAGGGATTCTTCCTTTTGGATGTATCTTTATACAGTTGTTCTTTATTCTCAATAGTATTTGGTAAGTTCACCATAATTTGAGTTTTCTCTGTCATAAAAAGTGGTAATTTCTTTGTGAAGGTTTTTCTTCCATATGCTTTGCCAGAATTTTTGAGGATGCAGGGTTACCATAATACTGATTCAATAAAATTTAAATGCTAACATCTTTTTAATATTTTGTTGTTTCAAAAATACTCAGTTCCTGCGTAGAGAGGTGGCTGTGATATGCTTAGCAATTTACAGCTGACATACTATATTCAGATAGTTTGCTGTTTTCTCATCCTACTCTACTGACTTCATGTGGAAGTGGCTCTGAAGCTGGTATATGGCATGTAACTTGACAGTAGTAAAGTTTATTAAAATAAACTTGAGATTTTTTTGGTGGTTGTTACTAGACTAGAAAAGTATTACTACTCTTGGGAGAAGAAAAAAGAGCCAAGAACAAATTCTTGGGAAATCGTAAAAAAAAAAACCTACCTAGGAGAGTAATTATTTTAAAAAATAAAGCACTGAATACTAGTCCAGTATAAGTGAACTTTGATGTGAGCTCACTGACAAACTAATCTACTGTGAGGAATTTGTCTTCCTTCTGGCACAATTTAGTTATTGGATCTTGTTAAACTGTTTCTGAACCTTGAATAGGTGCCTCTACCCAACACAGACAGCTACAGCATTTGACATTTCTTGTTATTTTGGAGCTCTGCCCCTTTGATTGAAATGTGAGGTGAAATCCAGGTTCTGCTGAAGTCAGTGGAAGAGGTCACACTGACTTCACTGGAACTGTGATTTCAACATTATGTCTAGTCATTTCTCTCTCTAAAATCACAACCAGGGGCATGCTTTGGCCTTGCTTTCTCAGTGTTTTTAGACTGAGCTGCAAAGGTTCTTATTGTTTAGTTAGAAAATAAATTAGGCAATTGTATGGCTGCACAATTGACAGTATTTCAAAAGGAAGGGGAAATACTTAAGGTGAAGGTGATGTTACTACGTATGAAGAAATAATAATAGCACAATGGCCATTTAAATGATTTTTTAAACTCCCTTTTATAGGTCCCACCAGATGTATTACATGTTTGGCTTCCTGTTTCTGGTATTCATTATTTTGGTTATTACATGTTCCGAGGCTACAATATTACTCTGCTACTTCCATCTATGTGCAGAGGTAGGAAGTACTTCTTATGTTTTCAAACCTGATAACGTTTTAAGAATGCTTAAAAAAGTTTTAATGCTTTTGTAATTGAAAATAAGTATTCCAGAATTCAACATGAACACTATTACTTGATGAGATGTACTTAAACCATGTCTTTAAAAAGTGAAGCAGGCTACTTTTGGCAAAACTTGTAACAAACCCTGCACTGGGTATTGGTGAGTCAGATACGACATCTTTAGATTCTCACTCCCTGTTTTCTGAAGGTGCTAAACTAATCCATTAATTTTGTTCAATCAGAGTCCATTTTGGACATGCCCAGCCTTGGGAAAAAAAAACTCTCTGTGGCTGGAAATAAGTACATCTGGTTTATTTGGGGTTTTAGTATTTTGTCAGTTTGCTATTGATCTTTATCTGGAATTTTGAATGGTGTAATTAAAGCAGTATTGATTATATACAGTTTTTCTCCCTGTAGATAAAAAACCCTACAAAACTTACTCTTGGATAAAGTCATAAGAGAAAAAGTAGCTCTGCATTTACTAGTAGGGTCAGTGGGCTAGAGGTGTATGCAATATTGCTTATACGTTTGTATTTTTTCCTCACTCCTTCTAGGACTATCACTGGCAGTGGCGTTCATTTCTCACTAGTGGTTTCACTGCAGTTTATTTCCTAATATATGCAATACATTATTTCTTTTCTAAACTGCAAATCACAGGAACAGCTAGCACCATTTTATATTTCGGTTATACCATGATTATGGTTTTGATCTTCTTCCTTTTCACAGGTAAGTGTACTGAACCTTAATTTTAAATTTTGAATATGCCTTTAGTTTTGCACAGTAGAATCTGTCACAAAACTGATCTTGATGCAGAATTATAAACTTATGTATGCCTTCGATTTTTTTCCAGGTAGTTGTGTAGCATATTGCAACTATGTGATTACAAATTTCAGTGAAAGACATAAGTAAGGATGAGGCAAAACTACTGCTAATTTGAGGTGTGGCCTGTCATTAGGTCTACAAATATGTGATAAATACTTTTCCAGATATCATTCTTATGAAAATCATATGACAAACTCTGTTTTTTAAATTGGTTGTCTTTGGAGAAGCACACTTCAAATCACACGTAATCAAGTATAAAGTTATGGTGTCAAGATAAAAACAGATTTTATGGAATAGGTAGAAGAAAGAGAGAGGAGTAAAAGTTGACAAAGAATGCTTCTTTTTTTTTTTTTTTTTTTTTTAAATTTGCTCTCTTCCAGAACGTATTTACCTTTATCCCAATTGCATTGAAGTGGCATGGGAAGCAGACAGAATTTCTCTAACATTTTTTGTATCAGTCATGTCAGAACCTTGTAATCTTCACTGTGAGTGTTTGGAAAAACATCTGTCATAGGTGCTGCATTTCAATTTCCTCTTCAGTAATTGAGATGAGGTCACAAAATGTTCCATTGTTGTCTGCAGTCAGACACAAATAGCCCTTGTTGAGGGTGGAAAAATGGCAGTGAAAATGGAAGAAGTCTCCTTTTAAACTGATGCAAGAAGGCAGGAACTGCCAACGCCTCAAAAAAAATCTTAAAAATTCTGTATTCTGTTCCAGGCAGAATGCAGTCCATCCTTGTATAGTCTACCCTACAGAGCAATACTTCTGAAACTACTTTGAACTGATCAGTGGTTTAGATAATTTCAGGCTGATGATAACTCTTAATGATTCCAAAGGCTTTGATACATATATATGTATAGACACTATATTTTGAGGCCTCCTAGACTACAAAAGGCTTGTCATCAGAGCTTTTAATACAGATCTCACTCTATTAAGTAGAATTTTCATTTCCACTTAGCATAAGAGAACAAAAATAGTGAGAAAAGAGAAAAGAACTGAGAATGATGTTCATTTTAAGTGTAACCGAATAGTTCAAAGACATTTCCACTTCAGCTAAGGAAATACTGAAGCTGTTTGCGCACTATGACTGAATGCAGATGATGGTGAACAAGAGCAATGGCCTGCAAGGATTTTCTTGGGTCATTGCCTGTTAAAAGGAAGAAATGGGACTTGAGTGCATTATATAATCTCATTGAAAAGTGATCAAGCTGTGTCCCAAAAGTGGTTAGTTTTATCTTCCAGCCTTCATTTTAAGTCAGTCTAATGTGTTTTGGCATTGCTTGCAGATAGTTTGTAATTTATACATCTCTACTTTTATTCACATTTCTGTACCAGTTTACAAGTCATTCTGAATTTATAGATCAGAGATTCTGCCTTCCTTGCTCACTTTTCCTTCTTTCTCACCCTGCTTTTCTCTTAACCTTTACTTCTGCTCTGGGTGTACAGATAGTCTCATCGAACTAAAAAATCCTAGGATGCATGGTTGTTCAGCTAGAAATGAATGTGTACTGCTGTATGCAGATCAATTTTAAATGCAGTGCAAACTTACAAAGTAGCGTGGAAAATAATTAGGCCTTACATAAGTGTAAGGTCAATTAATTTAGTTTCACCAGCATTTCCAACAGATGTTCAGCAAGTCTGCCTGTAACAGTGAACAGTTTTGCCCAAAACCAGAATTGTGTTTACCCTGTCTCCTTTGTTCACTCTGTTTACTTTGGATGCATGCAGTAATTCTGGAGTGGATTCATTCAAGATAAAGGGGATTTACAATAATCTTCTGTGCTGAGATTTGCGTTAGCTGCCTTTCTGCACCTCAGATATCCATATAATTTCCTTTTTTTGCCTTTACTCTTTCAAGTCAGTCATGTCACATGACATTGTCTAGAGGCATTAAGATGTGTCCAGTGCATCCCCCTTTTCTTTTGCTCATGTGTTCATTTTCAGTTGACCAAGTGGCTGTGCAGCACCTGCCAGCAGATTTTTAGGGTAGGTTCACAAATATGCAAAGAAGACGTGGTTTATTCTCAGCCCCTTTCAGTTGCTTTTTGTGGTGGTCATTTGTTTGTAATTGGGACAGTGGAAATGTAAGTCGTCCTGTGCAACTAGAACTAAGTTTTCAGAGCCTGTATGCTCTTGGTTTTTTAAATTTTCAGTTTCTATGTTGAAATTAGGGGAGGATACATGTGAAGTTAATCACACAGAATTGTAAAACACTATGTGCTTAACAATTTTTTTATCTACTTCCCACAAGATTAAGTGCAAATTACCTTTTAATTTGGGGAAATAATCCTGTTTCTTAAGATTTAAGGATAATTTTGTCCATTTAGGTTGATATGAATGTAAAACCAGATATGCTCAGTTCTCTGAGATTTACTGAAGTGCTCTGAGATAAGGTTTTACAGAAGAAATCAGAGGTGCAGGGTAAGGGACAGGCAGTTCTTCTCCATTTTTTTAAACAAAAGAACCTATTAACAATTTAGCAAAAACTGCTCCCAAAGGCAACTGACTTCCCATGTCAGGATGATCAAAAAGCTAAAAAGAAAAAGTCATAATTGTTGTATTAAAACTATTCTGCTCCTGCTTACTCATCTGTTAAAAATTGTCAGGATCGGGAGGCAGGGTTTTGACGGTGCCCTGCTGCTATGTCGGTGTAACACATGCTTCAGGCACTTGCATCCATACTGCATTCCAGGTCATTGATCAGACTCAGCAGGCAGAATACCAGGAGCTACATGACAAATCTTTGATTCACAGCTGGGTCACAACTACGTATCATCGTAAATGAGTCACTTAAACATCAGTAGCTTAGCAAGCGTAAAGTGAAAAAAAATTACCATGATATCATTCATGGGTCCTTTCAAGCTTTCATAGAGAATGAGTTACCACACAACTTTTGTTGTCCCTCTTATCTGATCTAAAATAAAGGAAGGTTTTTTCTTCTAAAGAACTCCCTTGATACTTGTGTAAGTTAAGGATATGATTTTAGAAGAGGTACTTGGACAAAAATCAGATAATCTTCAGGGCTTTATTCCTGTCCTAGTTTTTGTGGGAAATTAAGGTTCCTGTAACAGGTGTTCTGAGCTTATATTGTTTAATCCAATATCATTCTGATTGAGACTGAATTTTGATATAATCCAGTTAGATTAACAAAGCCCAACTATATTAACTATTTCACATTCAAAATAATATTTTTGTTAAGTTTCTTTTGGAGTTAGACAAAGAGAAGGGATGAAGCAGTTTTTATTCTGCTAGAAGGATGATAAGTTATCAGGGAAATAAATTTTAGTTCAAATTTGTGTGTATGTTTTGACGTAAGTATTTCAGTAGTATTTATTGTTAAGGTATGCAACACACATGTTTTCAGTAGGACTACAAGCTGGGTAGTAACTACACTGTGGTTTGAAATTTGTATTAACTCAGTCTATGGAGACATAAAGGTAGTGCTCTAGTTTTCCAAGACCTTAAAGTATTACTAAATAATGGGGACTCTCTTTGATGCTGTTAGTTTAAATGGTTTATTAAACATAATAACAATATTCTGACAGCTGAGCAGATCAGATAAAGTGTGTGTGAGTAGTCACTGAGAAAGGGTGAAATGGAGCAATGTGAAGGAAGTGGGACTGCAGCATACTGGAACAACAAGAACAAATATGTAAGACAAGTAACACAGAAACATCTTACAACTAGAGTCTGCCACGTGATCTGTTCTATGGTCCTGAAAATAATGAGATAGGTTATAGAGTAGTTGATGCCTTTAAGGGCCAGGTACTGTCTGTAACTTTCCATTATTTGATCTGATTGATGTACTGAAGACTAAGGACAGCAGATCACATATACATACATCCTGAGTTATAAACTACAGAGAGAAATTAATGTCTCCTGTGTCAGTATTCTAAAATGTAATTTTTTTTTCTCTTTTAGGGACAATTGGATTCTTTGCATGCTTTTGGTTTGTAACCAAAATATACAGCGTAGTGAAAGTTGACTGAAGAAACCAATGTAAAGAATTAACACAGAAGAGGTTTAATCTTCATTAACATAACTTAAAAACCCTGGTCTCATTGATGAACTTGAGCTTTATCAGAAGTATTGGCTTCCTATTCTTTGAGAATGATACTGAAATGCACCTACTTTTCCACTAACATGTTTGTATTGTGACTTAATAACCTGTTTTCATTCAAACCTTAATGAAGATCAGAGTTACAATATTTATGCGTTTGTAAATACAACTATACTTTAAAAGAAATGTTAAATTCTAATGGCAGAATAGACGTGGCTGTATTACACAACTTAATGATACTTCTGATCAAAAAGTACAACTGTAAATAGGTTTTTCTAGCTTGGTAGGTGGGATGAATTATTTTTCTTTGAGGGAAATGAGAACTTTTTATTATGCTAACTTTGAAGGATGACTCTTAAGAAGTGTTGCTTTTAGTCTGGATGTGATTTTTATTTTTTACTGGTGTTACGTCCATAAATATTCTGATTTCTGTGAGTTAATTCGTTTTGGTGTTCTTGGCCTTTTAAACTATGTGCCTCTGAGTCCTGGAATTTATAAATTCATAATCTAATAAACGTTGTAAAAATGTCTTCATTGACTTATTACATATTATAAGTTCATAAAAATATGTAAATACAATTATATTGAAGACATATGCTTAAAGATTGCATAGAGTATTTTATGGCATTTTCTATGGTTTAATATATATTGACACACCCTTAGATCTGCAAGAAATACTATTTGTGCTAAATAGCTATAACATGGACATGTGATTGTGGTGCATGAGAACTAAATTATACACACATTTAACAAAACCACTCTGCAGCATTAATCCAGTCCTTAACCCAGACACTTTTCCAGAGTTTGCTATGGAGTTGTCACTATGTTGAGAAGATCTTACAGTGCATGAGTCAGCATTCTCTGCTGATCTTGCTTTTAGATCTCGATGATGCATATTCTATAGAGCAACTATTGCTGACTGTACTTCATGTAGGTTAAAAAATAAAAGAAAATTACTATTTTTGCCTTATATTAAGAGACTAATGTCAATTTTGGATGACTGGCATTAAACCTATATTTGCCTTTTTTTGGAATTGGAGTATTTTGTTCAAACCTTGTTTCGGTAGTTTTAGACTCATAACACAATTTGGCTTTTAGCATGTTCTCACAAACCTGGTAAAATTTTATTTTAAATTAAACTTCATGTACCAATTGCCATTCATAAGGCTGGGGGGGTTTTATTCTTAACAGTTTACTTTTCTAAAGGACTTTAACCTAATGATGCTTGAATATTGGACCCAATAAAAATACCCTTGTTTAAGGTAACTTGTCATTATTAACCTCCCAAAAGTTGGCACGTAAAGGCTTCAGGAGGCATTCCCACAACTGCAGTGCTCCACAGCCCTTCCCAGATGAACCAGAGCAGTCGTGCTCTGCCTGTCACCAGACACAGCTCTGTTCAGATGTGGACAGGTTTTTTCTTGTGCCCCTCCCAACATGTAGCCACTAGGAAATGCTGATTTTAGATAAATCTTCCATGCTTTTTGTTCAAAACAAGAAAAGGGTGAGAGCACGGTAAGTGTTTGCTCTTTACTACTGCAATGAACTATAGTGTGACTCTTGATTCAAATGTTTAAAACTGTAAAATTGAATAGTCTTCATATCCGTGGTGTTGTGATCACCTACTGTACAGTCACTGCCTGAAATCATCAGTAGTTTTTACACAAATAGGAATACTTAGTTTGAGAAACATGAACCAATTGTCTGCTATTGGAATTCAACTTCAAAAAAAAATGAACAATAACAGTAATTACACAAATATTTTATCAGCAAATGTGCTAACATTGTGTCTCCTGCATGTAGTATGGGCATGATACTAGCAAGGGTCTTCTAGAATTCACTATTTATAAAGCCTTGCTTTATAAGGATTGATTGTCATTACTCAGGAACCCATTCTGATACCTTCAAACAGTTCTAAGTTCACTACAAAAGGGTGCTTCAGATAGGGACCCACAGGGTCTCCTGAGAGGCTGTCCAGCCTGGGCAGTGAGATGGGCAGAATGCCACATTCCAGCTTCTCAAGTTCAATAGTGTCAATGCCTTGTTTTCAAACAGTTCAGCACAACCACTGTTCTGCTGATGCTGCTGCAAGACTCAAGACTTACTCTGGCTTGTGTGGGGTGGTTTGGGTTTGGGGTTTGTTGGGGTTTTTTTGGGGGGCAGGGAGCAGGGTTGATTGGTGTGGTTTTGTTCAGGGTTTGTTGGGGGTTTTTTCAGTAATTAAGTCAATTTTGTCTCTCTTCTCAGGAAATTGTTACGGTAGAGAAGACAGTCTTCCTGATATTTTCCCAACTTTCCATGACTATAGTTTGATTTGTTCACAATTATGCATTTAATTGAGGTGTATGAAATCATTAAACTGACTTGGCTAGATGATGTGAAGAAAGGAAATGTGTAACTGAGAAGAAAAGTGATGTCCCAGCAGGGCAGGCACAAGCACAGTCTGGCCTGTGCTTGCCCTCCATGTTGCAGAAGGTGAGCAAACTTCTCATTCTCTGGAGGTTGATAAAGGCAGGTGGGCCGTGTTTGGCTTCCACCTATTGCATGCACCAGTAATTAATTGCTCTGGGATATTACTGAGGAGGTCAGTGGGCTTCCAGGATGGCCCACTTTCTCCCTTTGTAGCCCAACAATACAAGAAGCAGTAGGGTTGTGACATCTCTTCTCCAGTCTTGCTTAGGGGCTACAAAATGGAGCAGTCAGAAAGTCAGATCTGTTTCCTACATTTTTCTGCAAGTTCTCACAAGGAACCCTTTCCACTTTCCTGCTGGAAACTGCTCTTCTCTGCCCACTGGAGCAAGGCTAGTAAGACAGCTGAGAAGAAACTCATGTTCCGTCACTCTTTTCCTGCTATCTGCAGGCTGTAGTGACAGCAGCAGAGCTGAATCACATGTATTCTCCTGCTGCATGATGTCAGATCAGTGCGGCCCCAAGGCAGGTGGAGGGCCTTAAATTTGCTGTTTATCCCAGAAAGCTGGGTGACCGTAGTAACACTGGAAAAAAATTAGAGAGAGGCTGCCTTCCCTTCAAGAAGGACAATATCCAGACTCAGGAGGCAGAGTCCAAACAAATACTTGACTAATATACCAGGAAAATGATGGTTTATTAAACTCAAGTCTTTTCTGTCAGTCTGTTACCTGTTTCAAGTGTGGGTTTTTGCTGGAAGAGACAGATTCAGAACTGAATTTCTGAATAGACCAAGACTAGCAGACAAATGTAGGCCGATTAAGAATGTGACTAAGTCCCTAGAGATTTTCTTGACTAGTAGATTATTTCAGGGTTACTGTGTCTATCTTTCTGTCTTTTGAAACAGCTTTACCAACAGGTTTGTGAAGACCCGTTGCTGCACAGAATGGGACAGAACTTGCAATCCCAGTTTTGTTGGATGGGACATTGTCTACTGTCCCACTCATCCCTGACACTTCAGAGGATTGCTGGTAAAATAACCTGAGCAAGCCATCTGCCATGTAATTTGATACAGAAATACACTTCCTCATTGCTCTAAGTGCACAATATCCATATAAATACTCAACAGAAACCCCTAGATGTAACATATTTTTGCAGGACTGGGAAGGGAAAATTGTAGCCTTGGAGTCCTCAATGAAAACACTGCCTGAGAAAAAGGGGATAAATAGGAAACAGAAATTGCATGAAAAATGCAAAGTTCTAGGGCTGCAAATAGATGACAGCAAGGACAAGTACTCCCTCTTGCAGTTTTATTCAACTTTGAATCTCACAGCCTGAGCAAATACAGATAAAGCTGCAACACTGCTAGTTCATGTATGGTATATAGCAGAAATCCATCTAAGGGCTCTTCACACCACAAGAAGATCATGGAAGAACAAGTAAATATGCTCTTAGAAGGTTTATAGGAGTCAATAATAAGAGCTCTATTTACCACCGTTAAGTTTCAAAAGAAAGTCTGGGTTGTCTGGAATGAAAGGGAAAATGAGAGGACAGAATTCCCAGATGCAGCACAAGCCAGAGGGCCCAGTTTGGTGTGGACATGTTCCAGCCCTTCGCATTTATTTGTGGGGATGCAAATGTTTCTTTTATTTTTTAGCACAACCTCAATAGAGTAGTGAAGGCATAGGAAGAAGCAGGTATTTGCCTCCATGTCTTGCCAACAGTGGCAACGTCCACAGAGGTAAAAGCTGGAGTAAAAGAGATTGGATAGGGCTAACAAATTAGAGAGCAATAATTATTACCCACTGCTTTCATTATAGCTTTGGGCCATTTATTCCATCATCTCACTGCCTGCCCTGGCAGTTGAACAAATTGGTCAGGTTTTTGTTGGGCTTTTTCCCTTCTCTCCATTAGCTGTTAGCTCCATTGTCACAGAAACTCCTGTCAAAATTTCAGTGAGAACCTGCAGGTCCATCTTAGCAATTGACACCTAGTGGTCTTTGGGAAGCAGCATGGAAGGCTGTGGTAGAGTATCATAGATTGGTATCAGCAAATTAGTAACTTTACAAATTAAATATCTAAAATTCAGCATTTCTGAGGGGCCGGGTTTATTCCCGTCAATGAACATTGACAATATTTTTACACATAGAAAAGACTGAATTCATACTATGGTTACCAAGTGTAGCAGTCTCATTTTCAACTGTTCTGTTAAAAACTGAAAAATTGAAAACTACTCCTAAATATCCCAACGCCACAATGGTTAATGAGGCCAGCCGTCATTATCTGGGAGACACACAGGCGGCTGTCATAGTAGCTGTCACTCACAGCAGCATTAAGTATAAACCACAGCATTAAAATAACAAACAGGAGAGGAAAGCTGGGCTGCAGAAGGATTATCCAGGGTCCTGTCCATGCTGAAAATACCACATGACCTTCTTCCCAAAATGGTAGTCAATCACTTGGTTGCGTGGCAGTGAGTGATCCCCTGGTGAAACTCTGGAAGGCAGCCTCTTCTCAAAATTACTCGTGCTAGAGATTTTTCTGGTCTGCTTAGAGTACAGATTTCTCTTGGAAGTTTATTTCACTGTTTCTGAAGATGATGATTTTTTTTGAAGACTCTGTTCTTCACCATGCATGACACTGACTTTCCATTTGGTGTATGGTCTACATCTTGCCAAAATTGTCATTTTTACTTTCAGTTTAACTTAGGTTTAATTGTCTTGATTTAAGCCTCTTGCACTAACACTAAGCTGCTTTTGTTTTTACTTTGGATCCAATAATTTTAATGTTTCCTCCATATGGCAGTGAGTTTTCGAAGGAAAAAACAAGGTCTGAGATGAAGTTATTTGAATGGATTGAAATTTGGAAAGTGAAACTAAAAATATAGATAGGAAATACCAAGCTAATGTGACATAAATGTAGGGAATTCCTGTGTGATATAGACATATTTTAAAAATTGACAAAATTTTTCACTACTTTTGATCATCCCTTTTGTATCTATAGTGGATTCCCTATGCCTTCAGCAGCTGGATAAGCAGCACAGCTACTCCTTTGGGGTGAATGCCAGAGAATAACAGTTATAAAATACATTTCAGTGATTCTAAACAATGAATTACACCTCCTTGTCAAAAGTATTTTTGTCAAGCATAACTGGCCTGTGGGCTTATTCTATGTGTGGTATGTTTTGTTAGCCAAGTTCCTTTATAGTCACTTGGATCATTAGCACAGGGAGAAATACAGGTCTGTTGACCTAGTTTTTTAGTCCAATACGTATATTAGTAAATATTCCCACTTTGAGAATATTCAACCATTTGTTAAATTGGTAAACCCAATATTGTTTCACCAGAGTCTGAAATCTGGGTCCTCTTCCAATTGTGGCTGTGTCCTGCAAGGCCAAACTCTGGGGCTTTGCTCCCAAACATGGTACATCAGAGACTACATTCCAGTTAGATCTGCAGGCTGAAAAGTTTATGTGACCACCCTGAGCTCGTTTCATTTCAAATGCACTTGGTTAGCCAAGATCTCCTACTTAAACCAGCTGATTTCAACTAAACACCTTGGGGAGCAATCGTATGATCCCTTCTCTCAAGTCACCCACCAGGCAGCTCAGGAGGGCCTGCAGGTCACAGTAGGCCATTTATGACCACTGCTGATGCAAATCTACCTGAACCAGAGTCTCTACATTGCTTTAGTAAAAGCACAACTCTCTTTTTCCCTGTAAAAAATAAGTGAGACACAGGAAGTGGCACATTTCTGCATCTGCTTGCACTCCTTTACTTGCATTTAAGTGTCAGGTTGCTCTCCAAGTTTTAGGTCTGGGCTCTAAGGTGGAAATTTTTTCAGTCCTTGGCAGATCTAAAAGTAGCCCAAGTTCTTAGAGGATGAATTTCCTGCCATGTGGTAGCCATATGGCAATATATGTAATGATGGATGATTCTGCTCTACTTGAGGGCAGAAAATATTTACGTGTCATTAAAATCGTTGTAACCACAACTACTTTTCACACCATGTCAGTCACAAAACTGGAATCCATTTAAATAGAGATTAAATTAAAAGTGTATTTCCAAGGTACTCCTGTAACGTCGGTCACTGCGAGGCTACTGAGATGCAGGGGCTCTGTGTTCCTGATGGGCATGATAAACATGGATGACAAAGGCAGCAGATACAAAGTCAGTTCGGGATCTGGGACCAGCACTGAATTTATATCTGCCTTATCCATGTGGAGAGCTACAGAGAGCTCCCAGCTTGATTCTGGCACAGAGCACTGGCACAAGTCAGTGAGGAAACTACCCGGCAACTTTACCCAGTGAAGTGAACACAAAACCCCCCAATTTGAACCCACACAAAGGGAAAAGGAAAAATTAGTCTTTAAATTCCTAGCTGAGACAGAACATGGGAGGCAAGATGCTTCTGTAAATTTGCAAGGGATTCCCGGTTTTATCAGTGGCCCAAGCCCACTTGAGCACCTGTGAGGATCCTGAAGGTGTTCTGCTGCCAGCATTAATGGTCTGTGCTCAGGGTGTACCATAAATCGTCCCACTATTCATCTGATGAAGAGTCCCTGCTTCTTGCTGGGATGCTCTGGTACCTGGCTTATTTGAGGAGAACAAAATAATTTCACTTGATGTTTCACACATCAAAAATATTCATGAAAACTAATCACACTTGCCAAATCCTTTTTATCTCTATAAAAATAAGAAAATTACCTCACTGAAGTAGTGTGAGACACCAGCCTATGGATGTTTAATGGTCCTTGGAAAACTATTTTATTTTGAGATACATTGCTTTCTGACATGACAGAAAGCAGTAGCATTGAAATGCTGTTTCAGACTCTATAAACAGAATAAGATATTCCAAATATGCACTGTCTCCAGAACACGCATTCCTACCTTCTTGATCTCGGCAAATTTACTGGTTGGAAAAATATTACTGGAAATCAGTGAAAGCTCTATTTTCTGGTTTTCTTTTTTCTACTTTCTTTACCTTTTGGCATTAAAGAATAGTGTACTATGTAGAGTCTTTTATGTAGGAACTTCAGAAATGTTAAAAAATTATGTAAAGTCAGTCCAAGTGGTAGGCAGACTGGCTAGTTTCAAGTTCTCTATGACTTCTTTAAATGTTTCTTTCATCTTTCTGTCTTATAGTGGAGCATCACCTCTGAAGCCAGCAGCAACCAAATCCAAGTTGCTAGTACCACAGGGCTAAGTTTTAAAAGACTTTTTAATGAAGGATAAGTAAAGGCTAAGTTGTACAAACCTTTCTTTAGTTTAGAATTAGATAGAAACTGACCATTGCTTAAATGTTGCCTCATGGAGAGCTGTGCAGGTAAATCAAGGTCGCCAGCTTTTTTCTACATATTTTTTCCTCCAGTTTCCTAGAGCTGATTCCCCTCTTCTTTGGCCGCAACTGCTCTTTTGGAGATGCACTGAAAGGCTGCCATAGATCCTTCTTTTCTTTCATTTTGATTCATTTGACATTTTTAAAAATATGTAGGTTCCCAGTCCCTGCTGCATGACCCTGGGCATGAGCATTCATGGCCTACAAGTGCAACAGTCATCCCTGCTTGCAAGTCATGCTTGCTCCCAAAGCGATGCCCTGCGCTGTCTCCGTTTGCTGTGCCCTTCTGCGTGGGGTTTCATGAGCTTCTTACAAACCACGGCACCATGGGCCCCGGGGCTGTACACATGTAGGAAGTGGACATGAAAACTAACAGGTACAATCAGCTGGCGGATGGTCCATGGAGGAGATATCTCCAGCACAGGCATGCTCACAGGAGTTTAATCTGCTTGATGTGAAAGTATCTGAACCTCCATTCAAAAATATCCAGACTCTTCTGGATAAAGTAAAGTACAACAGGGACATGGACAAGCAGCAACAGGATTAAAAAATGAAAACAAACAAAACCACAGCTAAAACTGGGATTAGAAATTATTTTTTTAGTATGACTTGCAGTATAACTGATATTTAATATAAGCATGTTCCACCTTAGGGAAAAAAAATGACTCTGTTCTACTTACCTTGTAAATATCATGACTTATATACACTATTTTTTTCTTTACATGTTGGCACCTCACAACTGAAATTTTATTTTGCCTACTAGTTTGCTTGAAAATTAGTGTCAAGCAGAGTTCAGCTCTCTGTTACACACAGTGAGCTTTAAAGGCAGCACTCCATGCAAGCACACAAACAAACCCGAGGGTCTCTGCCTTTTAGACACACCCATTTCCCTCCCCCTTCAGCCAGTAAACAGCTTCTGGCTGCAGATTTGATCCTTTATGGAAGAGATTTTTAAGATGCTGGCTGACCTGTCCAGCACCCTGGTAATCCTCAAGTCATCTGCTCGCCATGCTCACGTGAAGACCTCACCGAAAAGGCTTGTTGACAACCTTCTGCTGCATTAAAGACAAGTCTGTAAAACTGCTACTATCTTACGCAGTTCAACTTCACCATACGGTTGAATAAAACTTCTCCTTCTGACAATTTCAGAAAGACTGTTGACAGAAGAAGATTGTATGGAAAAAATACTTTCGGTTTCCAGTTCACTTTGGCTTAAATTAGATTGACACTGATCTGTATAACAGTTTGTGGACTCATTTTAAATGTTTGGGGTTTTTTTTAATTGACAAGTTATTATTTTGGAAGTCTGAATGTCCTTTCCATGCACGTTCTCATACAATGCATTTTAAACAGCCAAATACTATATTTTATATTCCTATGAAGCTAAAATATTTTAATTAGATTTATGTCAGTTATTCAGTCTTTATTGTTTTCACACACAGTGATTAATTCTTAAGTCTTAACAAGAGCTTGTATGGCAAAAAGTCAGTAATTCAGTGATAAAACAAAAACTGGGATATTATAAGCGCCTATGAATCCTTCAATCAAATTTTGCATTGAGTAATAAACACTAATCTCAGCTAAACTGTTTTGTTACACATACAGCATGCTCTGATCCCAAACAACTCCTTAATCCACTATTTTAATAATAGTCTATGGATTAAGGGATCTATACTGTATACTGACACAATGTATTGAGTTCAGGTTCTATAGATGAACATTTCTGTGATCTATTTTAATGGCACACAAGCCATCATAGCATTATGGTGTCAACAAGCCTGCAGATTATCTCCTGCCTTTCAAAGCATCCTGCAGGAAAGCAAGTTTAATGAATCTCCAGAAAGGTGAAAACACTATCAAATCTCTGTAGAAAGACATGACTTTGAAATAAAAGTGATCATAAAATTGCCAACAAGCATTTATATATAATCAACTATAAGATACACAGAATGTTCTGAGTTTTGAAATCTGTCAAAACAACAACGTTAAGAAGGACAATTTACTTTCTTGGCCCACTCCTTCTCTACATGTGCATAATAATTTTCTCCTAGCATCCTCATTTCCTCTCACAGTTTGCCAGTATTTCACATAGGAAACCCATCATGATGCACTTTACTCTTTTTTATGATTAATTTCCTCCCAATAGCTCCATGTCTGTTACATTCCTGCTTTTGAACTACAGCACCACTGCCTCGCTTTAAGTCAAACCACTGTGCCTGTAGCAGAGGTTCTCCAGCACCATGCAAAGCAGAGTGTCTCCACCACCTACCTTCACCCGGCAATGTCACCATGTGTTTAAGGTTATTTTTCCCAAGCTCTGTCTGTAGTCAGGGAAAGGGCACGCTCCAGCTGGAGTAGGAGTTGTTGTTGCCAGCTCATAAGAAACCCAATGCAGAAACCACACCTCTTTTTTAATAGATCACCTGCTCCCACCTGGAGAACTGGCAAGCACATCTCTCCAATGCCTCTTACAAACTCTTGTTTTCCAGTTGTTTCCCCCGTTTCCCCACCCCTCTACCTTCTAATCTTTCCCAGCCAGTGTATAGGGCACATGGGGTGTGTTCTGCTTCCCTGCATGAAAATATTTTGACTTTTCTGAATTCCAGTGATTCCATGGAGCCACTTTTCAATAGTCTCCTCCCAAAATTGCATAGCATATAACAGCATCTGAATTGCATGGCAATGAATTCACTGTCATGTCCTCCTGATGTCTGGAAACAGGAATTCTTCATATCTCTTACTAAGCACTTCAATTTAAGGCTGGACCTGTTCTCATATTTTCTACTCCCTGCAGCTTCACCTCAGCTACTGGCCCTTTGTTTTTTCCAGATGTTTCTGCCTTTTTTGACTTTCTTTTTCTATCTGTTGATGATGCTTACCAGTATCCCCAGCTTACTGGGGAAGGGAAGAGTTTGATTTCAAAGGCGGAGAACCAGAGCAATCTCTAGAGAACATTCCAGGTAAGCAGCGGTATTTACCTTTCCTGAGAAGCTTCCTGTGGTCTGGGAAGGATCCGAGAGCATAATGCTGTGGATTTCCCCATGTTCAATAGGATGATGGTAGCAGGGGGTCTCTGCCCTTCCCAAGAGGAGGAAGCAGCTGCCTGAGTGGTGCTTTTGAGGTGGTTGAGAAAAGGAAGCTTTGGGCCCTTCAAGACCACAGAGAAAGCTTTTCTCGACAAAATGATCCTGTCTCAATGTACCAGGGCTATTTCACCAAAATCCACTTTCCATAATGCTAAATGCTCCAGATGATGTACTCTACATGGATTTACGGTGAATTAAAACACTATGCATTGCTGGGATACAACACGCACTGCAATTCTGTTGAACATAACAGTGCCATTAATAGACACTGGACAATTAATTTTTCACCATGAAAACGATGGTTTATTTCTAGTCTTATACCGATACAGTTTTGGGGGAGGTTCTCAAGATACTTTGTTGCTGGAAAGCACATTCCTCCTTTGGCTCTCCTCCTCCTACAGGAGGAGACGTGTAATGTTAGGGAGTGCTGTGAGCTGTCTAGTGGCACGGGAGGCACCGCAGGAGAAAGCTCCCTGGGTGATCAGTGGTCTCCAAGCCGGGAGGCAGCAAACATTTGGGCAGTTAGGAGTTCAGGCCCAAAGCAGCACATTCACCTCAGGAGCACTGTAACACTGCTGGCCAGCAAAAAGGGGTGCCTGTCAGAAAGAGGCACAGGAGCCTCAGCGAGATTGGTGCCGACAGTTATTTATTTCCCAGTCTTGCTCAAGGAGCTGAGGACATCCCTTTGTGTTCACACAAACACACAGAGGAAGGCACAACATGCCTTGGCTGTTATGATGCTCATTTCTCTCTTGAAAATCAAAGTAAATGAGTGTCAAGAGGACACTGACATGCAATAGCTTCAGGCAGCAGCACAGCTCTTTTTTTCTACTAAGATTCCAATAAAAAATTATTTATTTTTATCAGCATGACTTATTAATAGCTCTACAGTACTGCAGTAGTACACTGCTTCTTTTTCCCTTTCTCATTCAAAAATACTTGTTTTAGTCACTATCATACCATTAAGAGATCACCAAAGAATTAGAAAATGCTTGTAGAACAAGGACCACCACATATCCTGCCAAAATATTTGGTTTGCCCTTTTGTAGCAACCTTATTCATTCAACATCTCAGAAGATACTAGACCAACATTACAAAAACGGAGTTTGAAATCTAACAATTGAAAAAAATACTGTACATGAAATGTACATTGTGTTTGGCGTGATGCTTTATTGAAATAAGAAAAACTGGTAGGTAGTTATCTTTTTTTAGAATATTTTTCCTAATCCACTATAGTTGCTAAATGATTTTCCCTAGTGTAACCCATGAGTCATTTGACCTTCATTATTTGCTTTCTATCTGAGAAATTGCAGGATCCCTCTCTCTGATTGTGTGCAGTTATGTCACCTTCAGCTGAAGCATTTGTGCCATGAATTTTTGCAAGGAGACACAAAACCCAAAAGCACCCACAGAAGTATAATTCTGATGACCAGCCCCAAATGAGCTGAGCAACCCTTTTCTGCATGCATGCTTCATGTACACATGGCTCCAGGGGTCTTAGCCCCAACCATACTGCTGCTGTAGGACTCACATCCTCAAAAGTACTTCGCATGTAACTCTTGAGGATGTCAGTGGGAGTTAGGCTCATAAATACCTTCTGAGCATCCTGGAAAATGTTACATTGGCTTAATCCAATTAAGTGAAAACACAGCATCTTTAAAAGGCTTCCTATTTTAAAAGGATGAGACAGATAAACAGTATTTTTTCCAGAATAAAGAGAAAAAATGGTAATGAGATTTAATTAATGTCCCTGTGTTCCTATGATCATTTAAAAGTCAAAAGGATGCAACAGGCCAGGATACTCCAGGTTTTCCAATGCTAGTGGATGCAAAACCTACACTCAGCTACTAGTGCTGAAGAAAGGCTATTTGGACTTTTGACAAAACCTGAAAGCTGCTCGTGTCAGCACAGCGTCCTGCCTCTCCCTGACATTGTTGCACTAAATGCTGTTGCTGCAAGGAAGATTCTTCTCTTGTCTCTTTCTCTGGTCACCAGGACCCAAGTGAATGGCCTGAAGTTGTGTCAGGGGAGGTTTAGGTTGGATATTAGAAAAAGGTTCTTCACTGAGAGGGTGGCTGGGCACTGAACAGGTTCCCCAGGAAAGTGGTCACAGCACCAGCCTGACAAGAGTTCAAGAAGCGTTTGGATGACACTCTCAGGCACATGGTGTGACTCTTGGGGTGTCCTGTGCAGGGCCAGGAGTTGGACTTTGATGATTCTTCTGGGTCCGTTCCAACTCAGCATATTCTGTGGTTCTATGATGCACATTTCAGGGGTTCTGCCTGGTCTGCCTGTACCCCTGCTCGTGTCCTCTCCAGGCTGCTCCCATCCTCTCCTCTCCTCTCTATGGGGAGCCATAGAGAAACAACAGCCAAGAGGGTCTATCAGGTGCCACACATCTCTTTTTTCCCCATTGCAGGCCATCCTCATCAGCGAAGTGGGGAAGGAGAGCATTTTGTACATATCGGAGTCTTGGAGCTGGAAGGGGAAAAGACAAGAGAGGTGCCAGGAAGAAAATCTGTCCCTACAGAAATAAGAGAGGGGCAGGAGACAAGTCCAAGGTTCTCCTCCACCATCTCGTGCAATATCATCCTGCATGAGGAAGTTCCCCAAGGAAGTAAGACTGGTGGGAAGAGAGGGAGAAGGGAAGAAGGCATCAGTGATAGGAAGGAGAAGGAACAGTCTCTGCCACACACAGTTCACTGGAGCTGTGCTGAGAAGGGTTAACGCTGTCATGCTGCTGGTGATAACGAAATGTTTGTTATCACAGTGTGTCAGATTCAAGTGGTATCGCCCATGACTTGCACGCAAGATTACATAGGGGAGGGAAGCTGAGCGCAGGTCATGTTCACGGTTCAGCACAGCTCTGCAAAACAGCGTATTTTATTTCTGCTGGGAGGGGAAACTCATGCTTTGCTGACACCACTTCCCTAGTAAAGTGATGCTAAGCCAGACTGGAAGATTTCCAGACAGCCCTCTGAAGAAGAAAAGCCATTTGTGTGTCGGGAAAAGAACAAAGTTATATGGCAAAACTCAGTGACCCTAAGAAAGAAAAAGGCCCTCCCATGAAGACTTGCGATTGACCCATGTGGATGTGAACCTGGGTTTTCTAAGGAGTCGGGGCACTGGTTTGGGGTGTTGTTTCATTATCCTTCTCTTGTTTTTATAAAAGCTGTTGCAACTGGGTGTCTTGGGGATCTCTCTCTCACGGCCAGACTTGGTCCAAAATGGGCAACATGTTCAGCGGTTGTGAAAGGGTAGGAATGTGAGATGCTGGGACAAAGAGGTGGCATGATCCAAGCTCATGTCTTTTGGAAACCTGACTGAAATATCCACAATATTGGAGGACCTTGCTGGGATTATGCTTTGTGGCCTCTGGCACATTCCAGCATCAAGGCAAAGAAAATTATATTCTCAGTGTAAGTCTGGACTGATGGAAAACAGAATCACAATCCCTACTTCATTTTCAAGACCCTTTTCTTCTCAAGTTTGTTTCTTTCCTACCCCATCCACTGCTACTTCCTATGTTACCTTTGGTCTTGTCTCTTTATGCTCTGCACGAACGAACTACTCCCACTCACGGCGGTCATTTGCCCGCTGAGGGGAGCGGAGCTGGAGCATCGCAGCCAGAGCAGGCTCCGGCCCCTGGGGGCCCTGCGGCAGCGCTCCCGGGCCCCGCCCCCGCGGGGACGTCAGAGCCGAGCGCGCGGTGTGGGCGTGCCGCGGGCCGCCCGGCACAGCCAATGGCAGCGCGGGGCGTGTCCCAGCGCAGCCAATGGGAGCGCGGGGCGTGTCCCGGCGGCGCGATGGCGGCGGGGCTGTGCTGGCGGGCTGGGCTGCGCGCGGGGAGGCGGAGACTGTGAGTGACGGGCCCGCGCGCGGGGCGGGGCGGGACCCCCGGCGCCCCTCCCGCCTTCCCCCGCTGGAAGCCGCGCCCGGGGGTCTCCCCCGGATCCCCCCTTGCGAGTGCGGGGGAGGGGCGGCCGGGCCCGGGGCGGCGGGGCTGGCGTTCGGGCACGGGCAACGCGGGAATGGAAGTCGACTTCCTGGTCTAGTGGAAGGTGTCCCTGCCCACGGTAGGGGAGTTGGAATGAGATGGTCTTTTAGGTCCCTTCCGACTCAAACTATTCCGTGATTCCTCCGGTTACCAGAACATTGCCCTTGCCCGGTTGTCCGCTTTGGTGCAGCTCCTGCATGGAGAGTGACCTTGGGTCTTTCCCATTGCGGCGCCCAGCCTTGGACCGAGCGGGCTCCTCACGGGCACCGTGCCCCATTTCCCGCAGGGGAACCGCGGGGCAAGGCGGGCTGGCTCCACACCGTTGGCTTTCCTGTTGTTTTTAGAGCATCCTGTGTCGCCTCCTCCATCGATGGCCCAGCATAAGTGGTGGTGTGGGCAGAAGCGGGGCTGTCAGAAGCCCCCTCAGCATCCCTTATCCGGGGCCTCGGGAGCCCCCTGTGAGTCCGGGGCGTGCGGAGTCCCCGTGCTCCTGTGGTGGCAGTGGCTGGATGAGGGAAGGTTATGTAGGCAACGTGTGTTCTCTTGTCAAGGGACCGAAATCACCAGGTGCTTTCCCACAGATGGGTGAATAGCTGTCAGGAATAGCACAGATTTAGGGCGGAATGCTAGGAAAAGCTCTACTTTAAATAGAGGATCGCCTTACAGGTCCGTGTGCAGGATCAGGCTCCGAGTGACATGTGCCACGTAAGACAAAGGCTCCCTTGCACCTTCCTCCGAGAGATCTGTGTAGGTTTGATGCCCAGCTTTCTGCCTGCAGGTGTGTGCCTGCATGTTCCCGGCGGGCCGAGAGTGACTTCTGCCAGAGGGAGCGATTGTTGGGTCTGTGCTCATTTAAGGCAGGTTTTCACCAGCGCTTCTAGAAGGAGAGCACGGCGTTTTTTTGTATTAATATTAGGAAGGCAATCAAGTGTTAATTCATTTTAATATCAATATTTAAAGCTTTAAATTCTCGCGTTCTCTGCTGAGACCATGATTCTGTAAATATTTTATAGCTGAGTGACGAAAGCCTATGCAGTCTGTAAAACTGTAACGTAGATGTTACTGTGAACATGCAATATTGATGCTGGTGTTCTTGGGGAGCCTCAGGGGCAGCTGGAGTGCTTTGTGCTGTGCTAGAGGCACAGTGAAGAGCCCAGAAAGTCCACGTCAGTCATTCCTGCCACGAGTAACTGTCCTGCGTAGCACCCAGGGTCATTTTTCCAGCCTACCTCCTTCAGTGTACTTTTACAGCCTGTTCCTGGAGACGATGCATGCATCCTGTTCCTGGAGAAGATGCATGCATGTACATGCCTTTTTTTTCCCCCTTGTTTTCACCACTTTTCCCCCATATTAGTGCAGAATCATAAATGCTATGCCTTGCTATTTCTGGTCATGAAGAATTCTGAATATTCATACTATGGGGGGGAAGAGGAGTCTGCACAGCATGAGGGCAGTCGGGTAATGACATTTATGTGTGCACAGCTCCTGTTCAATGCTGGGAGAGGAGGCTGGCTGCATGCCCATGGTGAGGCTCCTCTCTTCCAGCTGTGGCTCAGAAGGGGCTTCTTTGGCTGGTGATGCCATGGGTTGAGACATGGCTGCCAGATATCATGACGCCCGTGCTTGTCTCCCAAAATATGTGATGGCCTCCCTGTGGTGGGATTTGCCTGCCCCTTGCCATCAGTGCTGCCGTGGAGCCCAAGAGGCCACTGGGCAGGTAGAGACCACAGAATTTTGGGCATCCAAGCAGTCAGAGACCAGAGCAGGATAATGCATGAGAAGTGCCTGCTCACCTTTGAGCTAGGCAGCCATGGGGCTGTGTGCAGCTGGGAGAGAAAATACAGGGATGACTTCAAATGTCAACAATCAATGAACATGTTGTTTGGATTTAATTAACAGCTTCCTGGTCTTTAGCAGGAATTGGCAGGTGCCACTGGGTCCGGACTGTGGTGCCTGTGTTCCACAGAGCTCTCTGCCATGCTGTCAGGCTGGGGCCCTAATTACAGCAGGTACCTCTGATGCAGTGTGGCTGCCTTTCCAGCTGCTGCCGTCCTCTCTTCATGTGCATGCTGCTGCCCCTGTGAAGCTGGAGGGAAGCAGTGCTGCCCGGAAAAGGTGGACCAAGTATTTGTGTCATTATCAGGCAGGTACCCAGAGCTGGTTTTGCTTATTTGCCATGTTCCAGAGCCTCCTGGGCTCTCCCTGCTTGGGAAAGGTTTTTGTCTTGTTGGAAAAAAATTAAAAACCCCTTCATCCAGCTGTTTTTAAGTAACAAATGCAGCTGTTTTTTCTGTTGTTCTCTCTTTTCTTGGTGATTATGCTGCAAGAGAAGAGCTTTGCACATGCAAGCACGGTCACCTGTTTGCCCTCAGCAAGCCAAGCTCGCATCTGCTTCACCCATGTATGAGAGGGTTTTATTACATGTATTAATTTGCATGGCATATTCCAGGCAGATCCATACCCACGTGCCTGTACTGAATCAGACAAAGGCTGCATCCACATCTCAGTGGAATGCTGCGAGTATGGAATATACAGTGTGTGCACGTAGATCTTGTCATGCCAAAGGTGCGGGCACCAGCATGCCTGCTAGGAACAAAGGAACCTGAGAAGAGTAATAACCCTGTGTCAGATCTTCTTCAGAGACTGTGCCTGTGTCATTTAAAATTTCTAGCATTGGGAGTTTCTTCTCCCATCACCAATTGCCATCTTCCCTCCCAGGAATCCACCGCTGCTGTGTCTTGTGTTTCACGCTCCAAGTCTGTGTCTGCTTGGTAAATTAGTGAAGATGTTGTTTTTCATGTAGTGGACACTGGAGGGTGCTAATGCAATGGGAGCTGAAATTGTTCTAGCAAATTAAAGGTTTCCTCTTTGTTAGTTGTGAAATAGTTTTATTCTTTGTTGCAGGGTTTAAATGGAAAGACATGAATTGTGGCCCTTAGCAGTAGCTGATCCTATTTGGCGTGTATAGAGCTGTGACCAAGAATATCAATAAAGTGTTATGTCTGTGAGGGATTTCTTTCCTTAACCTCTATCAAAAAAAAATCACTCATTTTATGTTCTACACCTTTTTAAGTGTGTCTTTTGAGATTATGCCCTCGGGGTGAAAATTATTTGAAAGTGTGACTTTCTAGTGATAAAAACACTTTATCTGGCAGAATTGTTGAGCCACATGTGCAGAGTCTGCTTTTCTGCAAGGTCACTTTGGTTCATCGAAACTAATATTGTCGTGTTGCTAGTGAGGTGAGAACCTGATAGTAGCTCACATTGAGGAGAGAGGGAACACCCTGAACACTACTAATCAAGTCCCTGGCACTGTGATCCTGTCTCTGGGGATGGACCTGATGGAGTCTCTGTCTACCTTGCAACCAGCATTGGTCTACCTTGCATCGCTGGGCTGTGTGTGAGGGCACGTGTAGGATGGGGCCTTCTATCAACCATCACTGCTAGGCCAGGTGAAGCACGTTACAAAACTGAGCCTTAGCTCTGATTTTTCAGATTCACGCAAACATTTTTGTCAGGTTAAAGTTACATTGAGAGGTCTTACAGCAAAGAAGGTGTTACCTCTTCACTCTGCTCCAGCTTTCTGCTGAACCAGGTCTCTGCTCTCCTCTGCCCTTGGCAGAAAGACACGGGGCCAATATAAGCTCCCTGTTGTGCACTCTGGCAACTCCATAGTTGGCATTAAGGACTGTGAAACTACTGCCCGAGCCAGTTTTCATCCTGGCAGCAGCAGAGGTATGATGACAGATAATTAATGCTAATGAGAAGCAGGGTGCAAAGCTGAGCGTGTCCGGCTAATCACCACTGGCACCTCAACTGGTCTGGTTAAAGCTTGCACTGTTCTGGACAGTCCTGTGTGGTCCTGTACCTGCCTTTGCAAACTCATTACCCAAATGAAAGTCAGTGTTTGTACAATGTGTGAGCAAAACAGAACTGGGTACAAATACATCTTCCTTAGAAGCCTTTCTTTTTCGACATGCATGGCAAATGAGTTACTCCTCTGTCTCATTCCTTTTGCAAATGAATTGGGCTGTCCTCTCCTGGAAAATGTTGTTATCTTGCTGTATTATATCAGTCAGGTTTTATTCTCTTCCAGGTGTTGGGGTTTGCTTACATATAGCTGGTTCAATTTTTATTTCTTTTAAAAATATGCAATTTTTTTCTGAATTCCTCCTTGAACTGAAGATGTGTACGAGCACTGGAGAATTAACCTGTGGATGAGGAAACCTGAATCTCCTGTTCTGATACCAGAGGGGGGCTGCTGTTCATTTTGCAACCAGAAGCATGGACAATTTCACAGCAAAATTGCTTGGGTGTTTATCAGAAGCAGCAGAAACGTATCCTGTTAAAAGTTTACACTTCTTTTGCCAAGAGTTTTAGTAGCTTACCAGAATAGGGTTATAAGGGGATGTGAGCAGAAAAGCTTTTTAAAATCATTGTAATAAGTAGTGGTACTGAAGACACTCTGGTTAAGAGTAGTCTAAGCACACAAATATAGTCTAAGCAGACAAAAAGAGATGTGGTTGACAGTGTATTGGTCTTGTTTACCAGCTTTTAAGAGAAGACTGCTTCTTCCATCGCACCTCCATGCTTACAAGTAGAGAGCCAGGGTATGCATCCTGGTGTCATTTCCAGAACCAACGTGCTAGCTGTGGTGCCAAAAGGATCTGAATTTGTGCATTTTATGTAGATGGTGTCCCAACTTAAGAGTGGGAGACCTTTCTCCAGGAGAGAAGGTTAATGGACCTTCCACCAAACCTGTGTGTGTGATTGCGTTGAGTTTAAGCACTGCCAACTGCAGGATGGCATCTTGAGGTCCAATGCCAGCCCTGCTTGGTGGCCCTGCATGGAAAAGGAGGGTGTGTGTTCCCTTGGTGGGTGCTCAGTGCCTTCCATCTTTGAGCTTTCACACACTTGTGCAGTATTTCTTGGCTGCTCATAAAGGCTGGGTGAATGGGGTCCCTGGAGTTTTCATACCTGTTCGGGAGACTGGGCTGCCCTACTTAAAGTCTCTTGTCTTAAGAGCCATTCTGGCAGGTAAAAGCCCTTTGATGCCAAGAGCTTTGTAGAATTTCTGCTGATGAACCCCTGTATATCTCATCCTGTCCTCTGCACATCATGAGCTTCTGGTGGTGGTTTCTCCTGGACCCCTTTCTCACACTTCCCTGAGTTCTGAACCTCCTTGTTTGAAAAGGGGAAATACTCAATTTGCCCTTATTTTGTCAGCCAGGCTGTGAATGGAGGTGTTTCTCCAGCCACTGCCCTTTTTGCACTTCCCTCTTCCGCCCCACAAGGCTGAGGAGCACAGCAGGTCTGCAGAACTTCGACTGCAAGTGGGTCTGGAGGTCAGCTTGTGGTTACGTAGCCCCAGGATGTTGAACAAGTCTCCTTTATATATTTTCCCTTATTTTCTTGTCAGACCTATATTTACTTCTCAAGTCTCCCTGTGCCCTTTAAATCTCCTGGCATCATTGGTGTAAATAGGACTTGCCTGTCCCTGTGAAATGGGCATCTCTGTGGCTGCTTGCCCTGCCTTCTCTAGCTCTTTGTGGGACAGGGCTGTCTGGTTGTCACTGGCTGCGTGGCCAAACCCGCCTTCTTCTCTGCCTTTTTAATTAAAAATGGTTGGCATCAGGGGCTCTGCAGCAATTAAAGGGGAACGATGAAACTTTGAAGAATTTGGGGCATAAAGTTGATCTCTAAATTTTAATGTACTCATTGCACTTAAACAGTTGATACATTTTATTATTGAGCATTCAGGTGACCTAATTTCCCTTAGTACTGTACATTTAGCTTTATACATCTGCACCTAATTTGTAAAAAAGGACTTAATGAGAAACTTCAAACAGTTTAAATGTCAATTACAAAGAAAGCGAGGTTTTAAAGTTCCAGTAATCTGTCCATATTGGTCATCGAAACATGATCCCAGGTGGACGTTAATTCAAGACAGATGGCATTCCAAAGGCACAATTACAAAGAGCTTATATATTTTCAACACTAACAAGCTGTCACGCTATGTTGTAGCTACACTTCCAGTACTGTATAAGTACAATTGCTGCTTTATCTGCTGTGGACTCGGTAATAAAGGGGTTTGATTCCCCACTCTTGATATTGTCAGTGGGATTTTGGGGGGGGGGGGGGGGGGTGAACTGGAGAGCAGGGTTAGTTAGTGTGAATATCTTTCAGTCACTCAGTCTATTAGGTCGGGGGGTTGTGTTTATGTCTATGGTTTTCGTTAAGTTGGTGAAATGCTCTTCAAGGAAAGGAGGGGAAATATTGAATATGGGCATAACAAGACTAACTCATCGCAGCTATATTTCTATTTCCTGGCAACATTAATTAACTTCAGCCTTATCAGCTGCTGGGCAACAGCTATGATGATTTGTTAAAACCCCCAACATCCTGGATGTTTTCAGTTAAAAAGTCATCTGAAAGCCTTTGGAGTAATGCACATGTTACTTGGAAGACTGAAGTCCAAGGCATTAATAGTAGCTTGAGTTGCAGTGGTGTAAATGGGCAGCAGCTTGGCTGCCGCCAAGCAGGAGTGCTACACCCTGGGAAGAAAGCAGTGGAATTATTTTCTGATTTCTGAAAATATTCCTAGGTCCAAAGGCAGAGGTGGAGGAGCAAGGTCAAGGACAAAGCAAGGTCAAAGTAGGGTTTCTATTAGACTGAATAGTTGATCTAGTAGTAGATGTCCCTGGCCATGGCAGGGAGTTGGACTAGCTGACTTTCAAAGGTCCCTTCCAACTCAAACTATTCTATGTGGTAGATGGCAAGGTTTGTTTTAGAAGGACGATGTTTGGTATCTAGTTAGTAGTTGAGGTGGGCAGTGATCTGTGTAACTGAATGATGAAAGTTAATTTGGCATAATTTCCACTGACTTTTTGTTTGTTTCTTGAAACCAGGTCACTGAAAAGCAAGACTTGCATGTCTATGACTAGACGGTGTTTTAATAGGCTTTAACAATTCTGTGCTGTTAGCAGAAAGATTAATAATGCTCTCCAGGAAGGTTTTTAAGCTCCTATGGGCACGTGTGTCCTCTAAGAGGTGCTGAGAATTAAGAGCTTATATTTCTGCTCGTTTATCTACCTTTCATTGGAAAATGGAGAAGAAAGCAGAAAGGCTAAGATGTTCATCCTCAGAAGGAAGGAATTAAATGGTAAGCTTACACTCTTTAATTTTTGTTTTTCATTAATGAATGTTGTAAATGTGTTTTTTAAAAGCATCTTACCTGGCTTCCATTTTTGAAGGAGTTGTAGGTGCTATTTGAAATATGCAGCTCACCAACAAGTGAATTGGACTCCTGAGCCACACTTGAAACAAAATACCAATTTTACCTGCAGTTTTACTAGGTTTCCTGGTTTATGCAGTGGCATTGAATGGCCTCTAGTAATTGTTTTTAGCAGGAAAAAAAATCTAACAAAAATGAAAAACACAACTCAAAGCTCATTAGCATTGTATTTGGCATGCTATGAATCATTAAATCTTTATATAAATGCAGAAGTAATTTGTAACAAACAAAATCCTTTCTTTTTTTTGAAAGATTTTCTTTTGACTTTTTGTTCATACTGCTAAGGTGCAGCATGTTTTCGAGACATTGGATATTATTACCAGAATAAAGGCAGAACCAATCAATGTTTTAATTAAATATTATTTATAATCCTTGAGTGCCAGATATACTTAGTTGTGATAAGTGAAAAATATTAGGTCCAAAAAAAAGACTAATAAATACTTAGATAGGGTCTTTTTAACCTAATTTTGTTTTTAACCTAAATTTGATACTAGTATGTGCTGTTCTCAAGTGGTTTCCCCTTGAATTTTCCCAGTGCTTATCAGGGGAACATACTGAAGTCTTTTTATTTAGATCAGGCTTCGCTTTGAGAGTAAATAATTGTTCAAGTCCAAGTGGGAAACTTTCTTGCACCTGGAAAATTAGGAAAGGAAAAGATGTCCACATCCTTTCCCTGGTGGTTCTTCACCTGCGAATTTGAACTGCAGCAGTAGTAAAAGTTTTGTGGACCTCATTTTATGTGAGATCATTAAGCGACAGGAGAATTCAGGACTAGCTGCCCTTCATAATTCAGGACACTGAAAGGTGCCATTTATAAGCTCAAAGTGCCTGCAGGAAGGCAAAACAGGCTTGTAAAACCCATGCCCCAAACCCTGAAAGGGAACCGGTTTGTACTGCTGGTTGCAGCCTTGGAGCGGCAAAATTGCAGAGGTGGTGGGGATTTGGTTTTAAAAAAATGGAAAACCACCTGCCTCTAATATTTCATGTAATAACTTGAGTTTTCACACTTCTTGTGTTGATATCTCTTTTGTCCAAAACAACCCCAAAACATCCCGGGCAATGATCCCAGTAAAAACCTTAGCAGCTGAACTGCCCAGCTGTTGGACTTACTATCTTCCCTGTTACAGCCCACTGTTTTGCTGAGCTGTTAATTTGGCTATAAAATAAGTTTGTCCTGACTTTTTAATAATATTTGGTGACTGGTGACCTTTGCCCATGATGTGGGCCAGGCATTTTGTAGGGAGAGCTCTTGCATTCTTATTGTTTGAAGGAGTGGCAGCATGCACGACACTTGAAAGGGGGTGATGTGGTGATGTGCCATTGTTACAACTCTGAACAGGCAATGTAACCTACAAAATTCACAATATGCTGCAGCTTTATGGATTTAGAAGGCCTGAAAGGGCAGCCCAAGGAAACACAGAGCCCAGTGTTTTTTCTCAGAGCAGGTACTGCTTTCCTTACCTGCTCCCCTGTTAATCCTCAAATAAGAGCTGGAGCCATCGTTTTAAAGTTTATAACCAAAATGTAGCAATTGCTCCCTGGAATGAGGCATCCGTATCTGTAATCTTAAATGGCTGGGGCTGAACTCTTCCAGTCAGGCCAGTGTAAGCCTTAGAAATTCATGGCCACATTAATGTCCTGTGACTGAAGTTACCTGGGTGCCCATTTGCACCATCAGAGCCCAAATGCCAGTGGAGACAAGAGCTGACTGTAAATCAAGTCTGCCTGCAGCGTCTTTGCTTTGTTAATCTGGATTAGTTCTATACCTGCCTGTTTATGCACACCAGCTCCAGCAGCACCTGGCTGTGCAGTGTGGTATCCAGCCTGTCATCCCTCCCCACGTGGATCACATAGGAGCTGGCGGAATGGCTGCGCTTCGGAAGCACATCCGTATTATTCCATGTTCTGATGCTGCTTTTGTTGCCTGGATTGACGTGCTCAGGGCCCCAGACACTGCACTGAGCTCAGTGTGACCCCAGGCCTTTGCAGAGCCGACTGCAGGACTCAAACCTTTATATCCACTATTAAAAGGCAGTTATGTGACTGTTTATGTTAGACCCAGGTGCTTTGCTGCCTGTGGACATGCTGTTACTTGACAAAATCTAGTATTTTTTAAATTTATGATCCAAATGTGATGAATATACTTACCGGAGGACCTTACTCTGCTTAAATGGCTTGGCTGCCTTTAGCCACCACTCAGATTTCTGGGGGGTGGAACAGGAGTCAGGTTTTTCTGTCTCTCTGTAGGGATGTGTCCGTGGCAGCATTCCTGTTATTTCTGTATTTCCTTTGTGAAGGACATAAGGTTTCTTGATGGCATGTCATCAGTATATTTTTTATGACATTTGGGGAATTTATTGTTCAAGTTCTCTAACTTGTAGTACATTTCAAAGTTCTGTGGGTTCCTTTATTTAGGCTTTATATATAAATGCATGTTTTGTGGGCTTATTGCCTTAACTATTCACTTGTTTTGTTAAATCTTTAGTGATAGTAAAGCACTGAAGGTGCTTTGGGTTGGGTCAGCACCAAACAGTGACTTCAGCATACTGGAAGTATACAATCTGTTTTCTTACTGATTGGTTTTTTTGAGACATTGATAGATGTGAAAACCGTTTAAGAGTTGGGGTTTTTTTACTTTCCTGTTAAACTAAGCTACTGAGGAAATCTTCCTACTTCTACATGCTGCAATATGTCAGAAACACCGTTATGTTATAGTTGCATTATTATCTAAAGGAAAAATTGAGTGTGGGTTTGAAGTCGACAAGTGATGAAAGTAGCCCTGAGGTTGTCAATTAGAAAGCCAAGGCCTGGAACTGATAAGTTAATGGCCAGTCCCCTTCACACCCCCTCGCTTTGCTGCCTGCTCCTGCCTCACCCTGCAACAGCTTTACTGCTTGGAACAGAAAGAAAAGACACTTTGTGTCTCAAAATTTATCTCACTGATCCTATTTGCTTAAAGTCTTGGCTGGTTGTGTTCTTAGTATGGACAGAGGGTTAAACGAGGAGAAATGAGATGCTGCAGATAGAACATACAAACTCAAAATCATGCCCCTCCTTTTTTTTTTTTTTTTTAATTTGTTTGTTTATTTTTGTTTAAATGTTGAACTGTTAACATGGTTTTTTCAGACCATCCTCCTGCAGTACACACAGCAAATTTAGCAGCAGTGCATAATTTTAACTTCTACCGTATGTTTGTTTGCAGGTTTTAAAACCTGAAACTTAATGGCAACCAGTTGGAACCCATGTGTGCCTGCTAAAGGCAGAGGGCAACATGTGTGGTTTTTCATGAAGAGAAATAGTGGTTACCAAAGTTTATGATATAATGTAATATAATACAAAGTGTTTCTACTTTGCTTGGGCAGGAGGGAACTAATGTGTTGCCATTTCTCCTGGGGAACACATGGGCTTAGATAAATAGATAAATCATGTCAAACAACAAACAGGACTTACTCAGATTTTAATAATTCTTGGTGTGCTGTGTGGTGAGAACAACAGTAACTTTATGAAAAGAGCTTTAACGTAGTGTTAGTGGTAGATATAATTAAAACAGGCATTGTGCAAAACAAAACATGTAATTCATCTTCAGTTTTCGAAACTTCATGTACAGTGTAAGTTTTTAGGGCTTGTAGAAGTTTGCAGTTGGGCATCCCCTCTGCAGCCTGAGGTTCTTCTGCTCTTAGCAGTGCTTCAATAGCAATGGAGAGCCAAGATTTTTTCCACATAGTCCTCTCAACCTAGAGCAGATAAATAATAATCATGAGTTTGAGAAGGCAGTTTAATTTGTAAGGACATTCAAGTTTTTGACCTTTCTTGTAGTTTTCACTGTAACCAGCAAACATCTGTTGAATAATAGAAAAATGGTAGTTGCTACTTACCTGCCACATTCCAGTGAAACGGTGCTCTGAGCATGGACTGCTGCTCTGGAGTCTCTCTCAGCCAGATTTCAAACCATGGAGTAAATCTTTTTCTAGCTTAATTCAGGGGAAAAGAGACGTGGCATTGTATTAAACAACTCGGCGTGGGATGGTGTTTTCTCCTGATGTGCCAGCTCTGCCGGAGACCCACCAGGCTGAGCTTTTCCAGTACTTCCCCACAGAAGCAGTGCAGAAGAGGTAGTACATGATTTTCCAAAGGCACATGTTCCTTCTATGCCCTACTTTAACTTACTCCTTGAGATGCATGTTTCACAATACCCATAAATAATGAAAATATGCAATGACATTTTAATTAGAGGCTTTGTTTTCTTACACATTGTGACGCTGGTGTTTCGAGAGCTACAGGATAACCTCCTGTGGTGGCCTGCTGCAAGAGAGGTTATCTCAACATGAAGAGCACTGTATCTAGTTTAGCCTGGCTGGTTCAGGTATCACACCTACAGAAAGCATAATTCTGCAGTTTCCTCCTAAGATGATCCTTTCCTTGGATTGCAGTTTTGTCTTTGCAGGAATCTTCTCTAGTTATTTTTTTAATTAAGTTCTGGAAGTTAATGGTGTTGGGTAAGAAAAGCTCATATCTTTCTGCATTTTTCTTCTCTTACCCTCTTTTGTACAATTTTACTCACCAGTCAGCCCGGCAGGGCTGTTTGCAAGGTACACCTACATGCTCTAAGGAAGCCCATCAGCCAAATTTTGGTGGAGCCAGTAACTGCTCTACAAAAGGCAGACTGATGCCAAAAATCTCCATTTCTTTCAGGGAGTAGCTGCAGGATGTTGGGCTCTGCTCCTCTGGGATTTTTTCCCCCTCCCCTTTTGTTTCTGCTATTGGTTAACTGTGTTTTCTCATCCATGACACTCTTTCAGCTTGAGAGTTCCTCTCTTGCCATGTGTTTCTTTACTTTTGTCATGCTTTAAGCACATCCATGTCTTTCAGCGTGGATGGTTTGATATGTGTGCTGTTTGCTCACCAGTTTACACCAGTTACTTCCACAGCACATGAAGCACAGCATGCTGAACAGTGGCCATCTTAGGGCAAAGGCTGTGGTGCCCTACAGAGAGGGTACAGGTTGAATTTGTCTTTGTCCCCCTTTCTCTACCTAAGGAGGGAAGAGTCTCATTTTAGGAGGAAAAGTTTCTTTTTTGTCTGCAAGGCTGGATCCACATAAACTCTTTGGCTGTCTAGAAGTTTGGTTGCATTGGATCACGTCTGTCTCAAGGTAGGGAAGCCTGGTGTCAGAGCTTTTGATGCTACTGAGCTTTCTAAGGCTAAAAATCAAAGGGGCTCCTTTCCACCGACATGCTATACCTTCTCTGCCAAAGAGAACCTGAGCAGTGCTCCCTCATTCCCTTTTGAGTGCTCTCAAGCCCCGTTTCACATTCATGTGGCCAGATAAATGCTGGGAAGAAATGAAAATTACTTACCAAGAAGTGGTGTGGCATTTCCTAACATGTTTTTTCATTCCAATAGGGAACCTTAAAATAGGGGGAATCTTGTCTAGATTCAGTAATTTGGAATGGATAGAACTATGTCTTATACACAAGAAATTAAAAAAAAAAGAAAAAGAAAAAAAGGAAAGGAAAGGAAAAACACAGTGACACAGTGCTTGCACAAGGACACATTCAGGGTGTGAAAGTTGACTTGGCATTTCCAGATTTGTAATTTCTAAGACAAAATTGAAGTGTACTGTTGTCTTTATGCAGTCACAATGGATTTCCTTTGAGTATATCTGAAATGATACAGAGCTCAGTTAAGTCAACCTTGTCTTTAATGTCAGTATCATCATCTAAGACACATGTCATTGGCAGCATGTCTTCCCACAGAAACTCAGCACTGGTGTTCCTAAACGAGATAAACCAGAAAATGAATGTGCTCTCAAAGGGCTGCATTTCTTTGGGTATTTTTCCTTTGGATGTTTTTTATCAACTTCTTTGACCACTTTTGCCTGGAAAATGACATATTAACCCGAAAACACAACCAACAAATGGCAGAATCTGCAAAAAAAAAAAAAAAAAACCAAACACCAGACACGATAGTTTAGGTTTGTTACTGTAATCTTTGACTCTATAAAATGCCATTGTTTATGCAATGATAATGGCAAAATTAAATGGTTTTGAACCTAAGCATAAACTTGCTGGGGCAAACCAGCAACAGTTTGGGCCTTTCTTGTGCTGTAGACTGCAAATATGTTGGGAGGCCTTGACTTCAGAGACAGGAATATTCACCCCTTGCCTGATTGATCTGCCTGCAATGCCTGACAAAGTCTGCCGTGTGGTGTCTGCAGGATGTCTTCACTCCACATCCACGAAGGGAATTAGTTTAGTAAAGAAAGACATTGAAAACTTTTAACATTTTAGACACTGCCAGCTTCTTTTTCAGACCACTTTCAGCCTGTTTACAACTGATAAAAATTACTTTCTGGCATCTTTATATTAAATACATGAGATGTAGGTCTTGCTGCTTTCTGCCACCAGTAATGGTAATGCAGGCATATTCTTCCATTAAAAAAAAAATTATTAATTCTGGAACTAAATGATAAGCAGAGAGCTGAACCCTGAGTCAATGGGACGGCAACAACTTTGTGATCAAGAAATAAATAAGAAAAACAGTTCTCAAAATTTATGCTGAGTGTATTTATTCTTAAAATATGCCTATTAAAATTATGGCAAATCCTAAGCTTACTGTAATCTGTTTAAATAATAACCACCACCACCCCCTACCAAAATAGAAACAGTGCTTCCAGGTTGTAGATCGAACCATTCAGCTGATGAAAGTCAAAATCTAAACTCTGGAAACTCAAAGTGTTTGAAGTATTGTGTTGGCTTTTCAGATCAATAGCCTCCTCTGCAAGTACCAAGAGAATATTTTCTTCAATATATTCAATTAGCTCAGTTAAATGACTAATTTATTCAAACTTGACCAATTGGGAGTTGAAAAAAAGCAGAAAAGCTTGTTCTTCTCTACCAATCTGCGAATAAAAGCTAATTATGAGAGGATTAGATTTGTTAATACTACAATATTGGAGGATATTAAGACCAAATACTAGATTGGCTAATTCTAGCTAATACTGAGTTATTTTAATAGATCAATTTTTAAATCTAATCATTATTTTTTTACAAGTCTAGCCTTTTTCAGATAGTGTTATGCAAGCAATAAACTGTCTCACTACATTTTAAATTGCATTCCAGTTTTCATCCAAAGAAACATAAATCACAAGTAAACACAAAGAGATCAACTAGTAAATAAGAATTGTGCCATACATGATTTTCTAAAAAAACCAGTAAAATTAATCTGAAAAAATGTATAATGAGGTATAGAAAAGTTTAAATATATATCAGCAGAGCTACGCTGTCCTTCTGGCTAGCAGTAAGAAGTGCCAAATTTAGTGTAAAAGCTATATTTAGTTACAAAGCAACATACTTTAGTGGTTACAAACTGAGAATTAACCTTTCTCCAAGAAAATAACTAAAACCTTTACATGGGAAAACACGCTTCAAATTAATTATCTAACTCCAGGTTTCCCATTTGGTAGTTTAGTTTATTTTTAAGAAAAGTGTCTGTCTTGAAAGATTTAATCCTGCAGAAAGTCATCGATAACTGAAGTACCTACAAGTGAAAATAAACATCAGTGCAAATTTGACATAAGGATTCAGAAATTCAGCCAAGAATGCGATGTCAAGAAAACGTGAGGATACAATTTTTCAGTCCTGTCCATAAACATTTGGTAGACGGGACACCCCACAATGAAATTTAATTACCTCTTCTGCTGGTGGGATCACGAGAAAAAACCTTGCTTCAGGCACCAGCAGAATGAGGTACGGAGGATGGGATGGAGTGTCTCGGTCATCATGCCTTTGTGGCAGAGACACTGCTGAGTCCTGCTGCCTTTGGTCCGTGGTGTCCCAAACGTTGGGACAGATGCCATCATGGTTCCTCTCCATCTACTGGTCATGTTGGAAGTTGTTCTGGTAAATTTCAGTTCATAACCTGTCATCAAATCGCTTTGAAAAAACACTGCTTTCAGTTGCTGTTTAAAAATCAGTTTGGCAATTCCCCACAAATGGAGTCCCCAGGTGGTGCTGAGTTTCTGAGAGGTGGTCCTTCTTCAGCAACTTACTTGACAGTGTGGCTGGATGCCTCACCTCTTAGCCAAGATGAATGACTGGAGCAGTAGAGACCAGTGCTTGGTGCAGTGCTGCCAGACCAGGAAGCAATCTCAGGGTGCTGCAGCACCCCATTTGTGCACCTGCTGCTGTGTGCCTGGGTAGCTTCTTTACATTTTAAGCTCTCATGAACATGGGTTCCTCATCTTCAGCATGTCTGTAAGACAGCTGTTTAACTCAGAAGTAGCACAGTAGTAAGTAGAAAAGGAATTTATGACTGGACATTTTGCTGGATATAATGGCCTGTTTCCCCAGCTCCCCATTTTCCCTAAGGCTATTTCCCAAGGTAGCCCTGTATGTGTCTTGAGCCTCCAGGAGCCTCCTTCTGATCACTTCTGTTGTTGACAAGCCCGGGAGAGGATTTTTCTTAACTGGCCACCCAGCCTTGGAGCTCACTACTGGAGGCACAGCAATGCAGCAATGATGGGTGTGTAAGGGATGAAAAGCCCAGATGATCATGTTTGCATCCCCAAAACTATTAAGATGAACAGACTACAAGTTCATCCCAGCCTCTGTTCTTCTCTGCAGTCTCCCTTACTGGGCTCTGGGATCCACAACCCTGCTTGGGCATTCACCGTGACAGCGATGAGGCTTTACATCTTCGCTGAACTGTAACCGCCATTGTAAAGGGTGCTGAGATAAAGGCTGTGTGTTACCTGCCCTGTGTGTCTGCCCAGGCTCCAGATTTTTAAATGTGCTATTTCTTTGCAGTCCCTTTCAAGTGAAAATCCAGATTTTGCCATCTCTCCCTCAAATGCATCCACTGTGAAATTTAGCACAGTATTTAGGTTTCTCTGGACCGATTTTCAGGACAACTTGGACCTCGGGGGGTTTTTTTTCCTGTGATGTTTCTAAAACTGGCAGAAGAAGAACTTTTTTTTAAGCCTGCATATGCTGCAAGGAGTATTTTAAAATAAAGATTTTTTTTTTTAATCTGTAAGCATGTTTAATGCTTGTATAAGGTGCCAGATTTTAATTACAGTTGGCATTTATAAGTGTGGTGCTGGCAATGGCAACCATATTGCTGAAAAAAGGCATAAATTTTGACACTGGCAATATGGGAACCCAGCATATGAGACTGTAAACCTCATTGCTTTCTGTTTTAATATGCTGCTTTAAGGGAAGGACTTTTAACGGTTAATATTTAACTAGAACATTTAGGGTTCAATATAAAGTTGTTCTAATTTCAAACTATTTAGTAATTTAGGTCCTATCAAAGATCAGCTTAGGTAATAACTTTCTATTAAATAGCTTTTAAATAAGCATGCTTAAAGTAGGGAAAATAAGATGCTTCATTACAAGAAATGAGGTTGGCATCTACCAGGTTTTCCATTAAGTTCCAGGTCACAGACAAATAAAGGAAGTATGTTAGAAAAAAAAAACCTTTTTAAAAATAATTAGGGAGATGTCTGTTTTGTTCACCAGATGGAAAATCAGTAGTTGTGGGTGGTCTGTGCTGGATGGGGCATCTCACAATTGGCAGAACTATGCCTTTAACTTTTAAAGTCCTGGGACAAAATGTGAAAGTAATTGACTGTTCCGAATGCTCTCTCTCTGGATACCTAGCATGCTTTTAAAACCAAGATTTGGTGAGTTTCTGACTTTTTTTTCCTACAAATGCTCAAGCTGTTGTGTCTAGTATTAGGCCAGTTGGGTATATTTTTGGTAGCTGTTTAGTGGGGCTGTTGTCTTTTGTGTTTATGCCTTCATGTGCCTGGACGTGCATGCACACAGCTGAAATGCCACAGCTTTACAATTCTCCATTAACCCAAGGTTTTCATAATATTGTTTGCTGTGTTCAGGATATATATAACTGTTGGTTAACATTATTTGTTTCTTTCCTCTAGTTCATTCCATTTTAAGGAATTTAAATTTATCCATTTGCCAACATACTAAAGAAAACAAAGTTGCAACCTCATTTTCACAAACAAGAAGAAAATTCCTGGTTTAAAATAATTCAGGCATTTGAAAAAGTATTAAAAGCCATAATATTATTTTTATTTAATGTGAATAAATAAATCATGTGTGGATAGTATGTGTATGATGTGCATATTAAATACCATCATTTATGAACATATTAGAATCTTCTTGGTGCAGTTTGTAACTTTGCTTGCTGTTTCAGAACTCATACTTTATAATTTCAGGTTAATTTGAGAAAACAGTATTTTGAATGTGGAAGACGGGTTAGAAAATCCTTGTATTCACATTAAGAATAACAGATTTTATTATCTGCACTGCCATAAGAATGTATTCTGTTCAGTGGTGACCTCTCAAAGAATGAGACAGAACCCATTTATGTCATAGGAGGCAATTGCTTTATATTTACCTTACTTTACAGACAATTTTTTGCAGTTATCTATATGAATGGTCACAGAGAATTGTATGTGTGTGTTATATCTATATTGTAGCTTGTGTTAAACCGATCCCCACTTATTATGTAGAAGCATTCTTGAAGATAAGTGAGGCACTCAACTTAGTGCCTTCTTTGTAAAATCCCTTTTGCTATGCATGACATGTACTCTGTATTTTTTTTCCTTGCAGTAAATTATAAAGCTTTATTCTTTCCATGAATCTCCTTCCAAGAAAACACATACAGCCTAATAACACTCGCCTTGAGGACTGTGCATTGCCTCCACTACAAAGCAGTGTTTTCATTGAAGAGATAATTATAATATGGTTTAATGTTCTTGTCAACCCTGAAACACTGTCCCTAAAGAGTGCTATTCTGGTGGATGTCTTTTTGAAGAGAGCTGAATGTGGCTAAGAGAACATACACACAGCCACACACTTTCCTGATAAACCAGGACACATTTTTAATACAATAAATGCTCTCTAAAAAGAATTGCATGTTTTCTAAGGTACTAATTCAGAGCTGCATCCACCACCAGATTCCACTGTTAAAAATACAGAAAATTTTATTGAATTTATTTATTTTACTTTCTTCTCTCCCCCTCCCCCACAATATTTATAGACTTTAAATCCATATGAGAACACAAACTCATAATAATAATTAAAATGTTTTTAATGTGCTTTGAGGCACAGACTTCAGATGAGTAAAAAAGCCCAAACTGGAACACAAATGGTTCTTCCCAGGCAACAAACACGCTTGGCTGTTAATATGCTGTAATTTTCTGCTTTACTTAGTAAAAACAGCAATTACTTATTTGTTCCATATCCCCCCCAGCACAGATGCTCCTCAGTCTGTCCGCGTTCCGAGCACCAAGCGGGCTGTGTGCCTGCGCTGGGGTGCGACGCAGGGCAGGTTTGCTCCTCGCATGCTGTACCGCTGGCAGCGCCTGTTTGCCACGGATGCTGCTCTGCCACCGTCCCAAGACAATGGTGTGCTGGGCCTCACTTGCAGCCACCTCCCCTGCTGAAGGCAGACGCTGCCAGGTGCAGCTCGGCAAAGCGCTGGGCTGACCTCGCGAGGCAGCGCGAGGATGGACAAAAGCTGGACGGTCACACCGGTTAAGGCTGAAGTCCAGTCGAACACATCTTTGACATCGCTTTCGCTGTATTGTCTTTTGTGGTGGTCTGGGGGTTGTGAGCAGTGTCTGGTGCTGCTAAAAGCAACATAGTCTGGAGCAAAAAGGCTTTGAGGGAAATGAAATCACAGGGTGGCTGAAGGCAATGTAAAATTCCCCTTGGCTTTAGGGGATGTCTGGGATTTCCCCCTTGGGTTTCAAAGCCTAGTTAAAAGGCTGACACACCACAAAAAGTACATATGACCAAAAAAAACCCCAAAAAGCTAAGGACAATGCAATTTCCTCGCTCCTCATATGACTGTTAGTGTAGACAAGAAATTGCATGGCTCAGCACAATGCAACCTGCCGCTGAATCAGGTGCCTGGGATCTTGAATTTAATACGTAATTATTTTTAAAAGCTACTGTTAAATGAGGAATATGAGAGAATATGTTAATTAATTGAAAGGCATTCTATTAGGTATTTAATTAGCATAATTCTGGAAAGGTAGTATAAAAGAAACACAATCCCTGGCAAAAGTGTATCATTTGAAACCTCATTGCAGTCATCTCATCATTAGCAATCAATTTGCTTGCTCTGAAGCCAATGGGATTTTTTTTTTCCTTTGAGGAGGAATTACCAAATTAGGCCTTAAATTAATATTGTAAATAATCTCTCTAGAGAAACTTTTGACTGCAAAAATTTCCTCAACAAGCAAATCTTAAAACGTTTATGGTGCACAGTTTAAAAATATCCTTGAGATTTTTCCCCACAGGTTTATACGTTTAAGATAGACAGAATAAGCAAGTGTTTCTAGCAGAATTAACATTTTACCACCATGACAAGTATGTTTTGGTTTTCCCACCATTTTTCTTTCTTTTTTTGGTGGAAGAAAAAAATTGCCAAAAAATACTAAATCTTAATTAATGAATGTAGATGCAAAGTGTCACAGAAATGAAAAATGCCATTTTCCCACTGCCCCTTTTTTCATAGCTTTGGATTTGTTACTACACACATTACTCTTTGAGTTTGTTTTCTTTTCACAAGATACACTGTGTTCCCACCTAATCTTTTTAATGCAAATCAGCATGTAATATTTTGATGGATTTTGCTTAAGTCTTGGGTGTGGGGTTGTTTTGTCTTTTTTCCTAAACCACCCCTTTTCTTTTTTGAACAAAAAACTCATTGTGGGATTAAATATCTGACAAAAACATACTGGACTTTGCCAATAGGTGAATATACATTAGTTTGGTAATTATATTTCCTCTGGTTTTTGTTTGTTTTTTTTTCCTGGCTACATATGCAATTTATTTTAAATTTTGTTTTGTTTTGTTTTAGCTATGATGATGTCACATACAAATCCATGGTCATGTTAGATGCTGCTGCAGTCATAGCTAGGGCTTGGTGATTTCTGTGCAACAGACAGGTATTTTCATTGCTGTGTGTCCTCACAAATTCCCCTCTCTGAGAATGACTCTGTGTACTTCCCTCCATCCTGTTTTGTGCAGTCCTTCTCCTGCTGCCCAGAAGCACTCCTGCTAAGGCAGACGTTCCTGCTCTGCTCTTAACATATCCTTAATATTCCACTCACCTTTTCCATGGACCCTTGCAGATAAGGAATTGTTAAGCTCTAAATGCTCTCAGTGTTTTATTTAAAGTAATCTTGATTTCCAGCACCTAATGTTTGTGAAGGTACTTAATTTCCAGTTCCCATCCAAATGTTGGTATGGAGAGAGCAACTGCATGGAAGGCTGCACTGTTGAATGCTCATGACCAAATCTGGTTTAAGTGTGTAAATACTCTCTCTGACTGCATTTCCTCTCGAAATTCCCATTGGTTGCATACTATTGTGAAATGTAAGGTGATGCACTAGTATTTTCTTGCCTTTTAAACGACTGGAGCAAAATTTTGCTGAAGTTCTCTTTTGATGCTATTAACATTGTTTTCTTTTATGATTCTGGCATTCTTTCAGCCTCTGTATCTCCCTGCACTCAGCATCCTTAGAAGCGTTCTTTTATAAGGGGAGCTGGCAAAGTCTTGCAACAGCTCAAAGCAGCTTCATAAAGGCTGGAGAGTAAAATATTCAGGAGTTAGGAAATGTCAAAATTAAGACAGCTGGTGCAGTTAAGTTCAGCCCCCTTATATGTTTGCTTGATAGCACAGTCTTTTAAAACCAAGATCATACATAGTTTTTTTCACAGGACTCCTGCCTCAGCGAGTGAACAAGATGGACGATGCTGAGTTAATGAGCAGTTATTCAATATTTTGTTTTCTCCTAATTTTTCAATGTGTAGCCCTAGGCCTTATTTACTGCACACTATTGAAACCCTGCTGTGAAGACAGAATTGTTAATTTCCTTATGAGCTTTTCTATGGCACTTATCGCTATAAATATCTGAATGCTTAACAAACATTAATTAATTTATCTTCAGAAAATCCTCATGATAAAAAGGGCTGGTATTACTTCTATTTTACAAATAGGGAGCTGAGGCATACAGAGATGAGAGTCATGAATGTTCCATAAATTTGGGTGCTTCATTGTCAGCTCACAGTTCAGGAAGTACAGATCTCTCTGTACTCTTTTACTTTTGAACGTCCAAATAATTTTAATTCTGTGCCAAGTAGAAACTTCTGAAGAGACTCACAGACCATCCCAGCAGTTGACTTCACTATACTTGAGGAAGAGGTGGAAATACTTATCTTCTAAGTGAGCAGGGAATCACCTAAACCTAGACAAGGGGAAGCACTGCAGAATACCACTCCCTAAATCACAGCCTTTTCATGGGTTTAGTATCCTTACTGTGGGTTTCAGGAAAGTCGTTTCTTCCACTCAAGATTCAGAGCTCTTAGCCCTTTATATTAGAGTCACTTATCTAAACTCCTGCATTCAAAAGCAGTGTGGAATTTGACTTAATTAGGCAGGACCCTTCCAGAAGAGGACAGAAATAAAAATGTTGACAGGAGTGTCCTCTTACTTTAGAAATTGCTCAGTAGTAAGGAGCAATGGCATGAGTTCATCCTTATTTTTGAGGTTATTCAAGCCTGTATTTTCAAAACACTGCTTTAACCAGTTGTGGGTTAAACCATGACTTTCTACATGAATAGGTAGAGGGATTCACTTGGTAGGGGGCAGACCCTAGTTTCCATCCTTGCTCCAATTAGTTATCAAAGTAATTGGTATTAATCAAGTATTGGTTACAGTAAGAAAGTAGCTTTTGGTTGAGTCTCATAAACTGTCCTCAAAGGTCATGCTTGAGTTTCTGTGCATTGTCCCCCTCAGATGCAGGCAATGCGTAACTGCATGCCACCGAGCAGCACTTCTGCAGTGTGTCCACCAGAAGGGCAAGACCTTAAAAAACCTTAAAATGAACACACAAACAAAAAAAACCCCTCTCACGTTCCTACAGACAATAATCTTCCTTATCAGTCATGATTGAGGTCTGTCCCATAAAACATCTCTGCAGGAATATGTTATTGAAGAGAATTTCATAAACTGTGTGCCCCGAGGGCTGAATTTGGATTACACAGAAAAGTCAAATTGGCTATTTCCTAACTTTCTGTTAGTTTACCTCACAGTCTTTGCAGAAGTATTTTAGTGGGGTTTTTGCAGATTGCTAAGAGGAGAATTTAGCCTGAAATGATACTGGACCCCACATGGTTTGTCAGCATGGCTCCCAAACTGGAAAGCACTGAGCTATGGGGGCCAATGTGAAGGTAGTGCTTCAATCTTTCACTGACCAATATGCATATGGTACCAAGATATTAGGCACTGACACACTGTTGGTGTCCTCTGCACAGGCATTTTGTCTCCTCAGAGTGGCCTGGGGTCACTTCCCCTGCCACTTTTGTCCCCAGGGCATGGTCAATACCTGGCACTGTCCATGGGGTGGGAGGTTGCCATGCTCCTTCCTCAGCACACAGCCAGGGCAGGCAGACAGGAGCCCCGTCCTCCTAAGAGCAGGGGACAGAAAACAGGACCACAGGAAGTGGAAGGAAATGGGGATTGTAGTGCCCTTAGGGCCCCTTTCTGCTGCAGCTTTTCATCACAATGTCTGAGCCCCGACTATGAGCAGATCACAGGAGCTGCCATGTGCCAGAGTCCCACTTACTGCCTAATAACTGAGTTACAGTTGGTGGAGTTATGACACTTCTCTGGATTTTTCTTACGGGGGGAATCTCTGCAACTAAAGATGCCCAAGTGCAGCAGGGCCATTGCAGGTGATGTGATGCTTTCTGCGGCAGAAGAACCTCACTCTCTGAAATTGCCTGTTACCATTGCAAAGTTCTCAGAACTTTAGCCTGAAGTGGACATGTAGCCCTGGCATTTCCTGTCCCTGCTTGCAGGAGAATAGCATGCAACTGAAAATGAGAACTATATGGCAACTTAGGCCACAATATGATCCTACTGTAGATAATCCACTTCCATGAGGGAAGCTGAATGTGGAGAATGATGTTGCTGTGTTAATGGAGAAACAAAACTTTCTGCAGGCTTCACGGAGAAAAATGACTATTTTTCCAGTTTGCTTGGGTTGCAAATTCCAGAAGTTTAGAAGAATGAATTCAAGATGTAGGCAAGCAGATATCCCTCTCCAGTGCTCAGATGCAGAGCTCACTAGATGTGGAGGTTTGAGGGTTTTTGATAACAAAAAGACCGACGTTGCTAATGCAGACCCCCTGCTATCAGAACACCAGAGCGTTGGACTAACAAATTAGCACACAAGAAATCTGCAATTGCGGAAAAACTCGGGTGTCAGGATTGTAACAATTGTTTACATCTTTCTACAGCAAAAAGGCTGTTTAATCATGTTGAATTACAACCTCGTGTTCAGAGGGGCTCTCACATTATTGTCTTTGTGAAGATGAGTTGTCACTTCTCTGATCTAGGTTGCTCTCACAACAAAGAGGCACTAAGGCTTTCTGTTTGAATTAGAAGAAACAGAGGAATTTCATTTGGTGCTAGGCTGTGCAACAGTTTCCCTCAAGTTGATCCTTTACTAATTGGTAGTGAAATAAAAATTAATCTGTGTGAAAAAAGGGAATTTGCAGCTCAATTTTAATTATTGCAGAGAAAGTAAGCGAAACTGTGCTTGGGCTGTGCGAAAGTGTGGCCTAAGAGTAAAACGCTCAGCTCGAGCTTGTTAACTGGAACTGATGTCTTGGAACAGCAGCTGATAGCTAGGTCATATCTGTGCACTTTGGAGCCAGCCATGCTGGTTGAGAGTGGCACTGCTCCCCATCTCACTGGCACTCCAGGAGAGGCAATGGCTCCCGTAGGTCTGCCTGGGAAAAGTTCAATACATGCTAATGGGGCTCGTGGGGGCACCAGTGCAGCCCCTTCCCACCAGTACGGCTGTGGAGGCAATCGCATCCGGCCCCTGGGTGATCCCAAGCACCCCAGGTTGATGCCATCCCAGGTTAGGTTCAGAAGTGGACTGCCTGCAGCCTTCAATCACTGAAAGCAGTAGGTGTCCTCCTGGTAGAGGTTTTATGGCCTCTGCTTAGCACAGAGCTCCCTGGAAAGCATTTCATGTTCCTCTTTTCCCTCTCCCTACCTGAACTGCATAGGCTTTCCTCCCACATGGGTACTCAGTCAATGGAAACACATACCTCATCATAATAAAAGTGTTTGTTTTTTACATGTCTCCATGAACAGCAAATTCATCCTCTGACTGATGTGCTACATCTCTGCTAAGCTTCTGTTTAGGTAACATTCAAGCTGATTGAAAAATGCAAAGCAAAGTATCCAGGGTTTTGGAAAAGGACACTTTTTACCTCTCGATGTTTCTGTTGTTTAAAGAAAAATTAATGAGTTTCTTTCCTTTTGTTTTTCTTTCTTTCCTTGCTCTCTCATCCCTGTTTTCCCTATTTTTCCCTTTCCTTTTTGTATTAGTTGCCTTTTTGAAAATAGAGGGCCAGTGAAATGAAAACAATAAATCAGGCTGTGCCTATATTTCTTTGCCTCCCAATTTTGACTGTAATAGCAAAATACGTTTGACAGTGGGTGTGGGGTTTTTAAAATTAATTCTTTCTTAATTAAAAAAAAAAAAATCAACCAGCTCTAGTGAGTAATGGCTTTGGAATACTCCTGGAGGTTGTTCAGAAGCAGCAGTAAGATGGTGATGAGATTCTGTAGCAGCAGTACGTAGGCTGTACCCTTCTGGTTTGCATAGCGGTCATGGGGAAACACGATGCTGAAGTCATACTCCCTGTGAAATGTGGAATTACTGATTCCCCAACTTCAGCTGTTACTGTAACCACAACTGGAGGTGTACAGAGTAAGAAAAGATCATGCCTTCTTCAATCTCTTTTCTGAAAGACTTGTAAGATTTGATTTATGTTAGCGAGTGGCAATACATGCTGGGTTTTACAAAAATACTTTTTAAAGGACTTACAAAAACCTGACAATCTGATGACAAAAATACAGGTGTCCATCTGATTCTATGGCAAACACTCACTGCCGCTCTTTTTCTGCTCTGGAACCATGGCACTGTCTTTGTCCTGCATATATAGAGGGACTTAAGCAGAAGAAAACAAGAAGGGCTGAACTTCAGAAAAGCTGTACTTGGCAATTATCTTTGGCAATGCTAAAGTCTATTGACTGTTGATTTTTTTTTTTCTCCAATAAAAAGTAGAAATTAAATCCTACTGTGCCCATTGGAGATGTTTTTCAAAGGAAGAGTTACTGATGAGCTATTCTTCCATGATTGTGCTGGTTTCTCCAAATAACAACATTGCTGTGTGTTTTTCTCAAAGTGAGTAATTTGCATAGCATGCTTTTGGGGGTTTCTGCTGCTGCCAAAGCTAATTTAATACTCATTAAAGTACTGAGCAAGTCTAATCCAAAGCCTTATGCGCCTTCAATGCAGGCCCATAAAATGCGCAGATTTGCTCTTGCTGGGCTGCTCCAGGGAAGGCTTGCTGTGGAAGGCGGGGTTGGTGTGCATCCTGCTATCACATAGCTGGTGTGGGCTGGTGTGATGCCATGGTTGTCCTTTGCCTTGTGCGCAGAGAGGTGCCGGGCTGTGCCCCCCACGAGCCCAGCTTTTCAGGGGTGGGGCCCAACACCAGGTCACCCCTGACATTTCCATCTCGTGAGGAGTCTCTGAAATGGGTGAAATCATGGCACTGCCTTTGCTTTACATGGCGCCAGGGATTTACCCAGCTTGTTGTAGGTGCCAAGCAACCCAGCTGCCGCTCTGTACACCAGGGTCCAGGCGATCCTCTGCGCGCAGCAGTCCGAAGGTGGCACACGCATCGTGTGGATAAACCCACACGCCTGGGCAATGCCAGCTGTGGCTTCTCCCGACGGCACGAGTGCTGCTGGGAGCACGGAGGAGCCGCGACTGCCATCGCCTGCCCCAGTGACCTCCGTGGTGGCAGCTGCGATGCCGACTCTCTTTTGGCTCGCGTGTGTGCCCCACGCCTGGAATAGTGGGAATTAGGACATGGCAGCTCCATAAACACCCGCGCAGCTGTGCGGTGGCGAGAGGCAGCCGGGGGCTGCTCCAGCTCCTCGCCGGAGGTGGGCTCACTCCGGACGGGGCACGGACCCTGTCCCGCACCTCACCTGCAGCTTCGGCGCTGTCTTCTCGCAGCTCGTGGTTGTTTCGCACGCTGCGAAGCGGGGGCTGCCCGCGGCGGCTGCGGGCGGGCGCGCTGGGGGCCCGGTGTGGGCCCGGCGGGCCAGGGGCGCCTCTAGATGGCAGTGCCGGCCCAGCGGAGCGGCCCGCCCGGCCCGCGGCCTGCTCGGACCCGGGGGCTTCTGCCGGCACCTCAGCGCTGCTTTCTGGGCACAGCTGCCGCCAACACTTTACTTCTTATTTACCTATTTATTAATTTATTTACCATCACGCTATTGTGAAGCATAGATAAATTGTTCCCTGCCAGTCGTGGAAACAGCAGCAACGCAGGGCCCTTTCCAACCAGCTAGGATCTTTTACGTCCCTTCTGAACCAAGCCATTCTATGATTCCAGGAAAACATTAATTCCGAGGCTGTAGCCAGCCGGCCTGACGGAGAAGCAGAGACACAGTGTCAAGTGACACTGTCCAAACGCAATAGGCCAAAGTCTCTCCTGTTATAAACTGAGGCACTGCTATTTAAGGGATGGCACCGTTCTATTACAACAGAGATTAGGGCTAGAGAAATTTAAACGTGACCATAGTCATATAATATTCAGGAAATTCCTAATTTTCTGTTGGAAAGGAAGGAAGGAACAAGTCCCCTTGAGCCATCACCTCCATGAAACGATGGCTGTCTGGGGCAGCCCTGCTTCTGCTGCTTGGTGAGATGTTCAGAGCCTACATGCAAGAATGATTCATCTCTGTGCTTCTGAGTTGAGATAACAGCATTGCAAACCCGGCTGTTAAGGTTAACCTGTACACTGCATAAGGACAACAGATGGAAATTCTGGTGTAGAGCCACTGCAAAAAATAAAAACATGTTCCAAAGGGAAAAGGAGCTTGTATTTCTGTGTTTGAACCTTTGATCTTCGCTCACATCAGAAGGGAAGAGTAGACCTTTTGCTGAAGACACATGGTTTTGCATCTGTGAAAACACAGCTGTATAGAGCAAAACAAAACTGGTGCAAAACACAATGGGTTTGCTGTGTCAGTTTAACTGGTGGTGCCAAGATGCTTTAAAAATAGTGAGGGTTTTTTGTAGAATCTTTCAGAAAGTCTCTGTCTTTACACAATTGTTTGTTGAGATTTTACTCTGTGGATTTTAAAGTTTGTCAGTGATCAAGAGACAGCTGCTACCTAAATATTTAAAGCGAACTCATGGGAAAGTCTGGCAGTCCCTCAACAATCTTGTTTTAACAGTTTTCAAAACAATGTAAATGAAACCATCAAAATTGACAGGAAAATCCACGCTGGCAAAACCACCTTGATTCTGAGAAAAAAATAATCCATGTGTCATCAATGCTGAAAATCTTAACAAGGTACCTGCCATCTACAGCTATTTCGTGGTAACATACTGCTTTATCTGAGTTGCCCCAAAGCACCTCCTGAAAGTAAAGGGACGTTGCCCAGTGTCCTCAGTCACTTCATTTTGCATTTGAGTGTGATGGCAAAGCTGTTCCCGGATGCCTGCCTGTTGTCTCCTGCCTCCCCGCATTTGCAGCGACACATCGCTGTCCCAGCAGCGTTCCCCACAGCCCTGCTGCCTCACTGCATAGGCCAGCACTACCTGTCCCCTCCTGCACCCATCTGTGTCCCCCCCCAGCACTGCCACAAGCACACTTGTGTCAGGAGCCTGGCAGCAGCACTTGTTTTCTGCCTTAAACCCCTACTCACTCCAGTAGGTTTATTATGAAAGACAAAGAGGAGCTAGAAATGAGGAAGGTTAAATGCTAAGATGCAAAATTATTTCTTTAAATAGAAAGGAATATTCTTTTATTTCTAACCCACCAGATTCCTTTTTGGACAGAGAGGGATTCTGGCTTTGTTTTTCTAATTCTTGACATCAACACAACAACACTTCGCTCTTAAAATTTATCCATCCTGGGAGCCTTACAATAAATTTTCAAATGTGTTTGGGTTCCTAAACATGCAGCTGGCACTTAATAGGATTTTCAAAAGAGCATAAGCAGGTTAGACATCCTCCCATCCACTGAAATCAGTGGGATTTAGGTACCTATCTTGCTCAGTTGCTTTTGAAAATCCTGCCAGGTGCCTGTCTGCATCTTCAGTTGCCCCTGGAAAATCTGGTCCCCATCTATCTCAGTGACACCACCCCACCTCACCCCCACGGCTCCCATGAGTATTTGTCTTCTGTCTCTGTCTCCCGCACTCTGGTCTGTATTGATGCTGGAGTCTCCTCCTTTGTAGTTCCTAACACCAGGGACATCCCTCTCCTTTCTCTCTACCAAACTGGCTCTTTAGCTGGTTAAAGGCTCAGTTGAGCAGCTATGAGCATTCCCATATTTTTCAAATTAGTTTTCCTCTCCTCCTAATGATTTTTAGTTCTGTCTTGGTGTTGTTTTAACTGTGTAAAGCATTTGAGGGTAAAAGACTGGGTTCAAACGGGCGTGAATGTGAGGGAAGCTGCCTGTTATGCCTCTGCTAGGTTTTTTGTGTCTCTAGGCTGAATGCAAGAGGGGGAATTAATTTCTCCATCAGCCTGTCTCTCCCCTTCCCTTGGAATGGTAAAGTGGTCAATGGGTTGTATATTTAAAGACGAGAAAATTGGTATTTTGATTTCTGTCTCGACTACGGTGACTCACTGGGTCTCCTCGTGCAAGCAGTTCCCCATCTGTAAAATGGATCCCCGGGTTCCCGTTTGCACCGATACGGAGCACGGGAAATTAATTAGCGTTTGTGCAGCCCTTTGAAAATGCTCAGACAGAAGGTGCTGGAAGGTGCTGTGGGTTGGCCCGGGGCTGAAGAGGCTCACCCCGAAGCCCTGCCGCCGTCAGAGCCCGACGGGGCGAGGACGGGAGCGGAGGATCCAGAGAGAGCTGCTGGCCAATTCCTTCGCCGGAGATATTTTCCATTTTCTTCAGGGGAAAACAAATTGGAAAGGGAGTTATCGGTGTGCACGCCTCCCTCACCGCGTGTTGCCTTCTCCTTTCCCAGGAATAACAACAGCTTCATTAGCAAGCTGACAAAAAAAAAAAAAAAAAAAAAAAAAAAAAAAAAAAAAAGAAAGAAAAGAAAAAGAAAAAAAAAAAAGGGGGGGAAAGAGAAAAAAGGGGGGGAAGAGAAGAACGAGAGTACTGAAATATTAATAACAGTAATAGTCCGGGTACCAGAGAGACACAACAACTCTCGTCTTTGCCTCATGCAGAAAGTTTCCTCTTTGAAGTGGTTGCTTCCCTCCTCACCCCGCCGGGAGGGAAGGGGGAACAATTGTGGAGATCTAAAGCCAGCCAGGAATGCTGAGCTGATGGCTTTCCTGCCTGCCCCCTGCCCGCACCCCTGCATACATTCCTCTCTGCCCCTGCCCGCACCCTGACCGAATCCCAGCCTGCCCCATCCACATCTCTGCCCGCCCCTTCCCTACCCCCTCCAAGCGCACTGCCTGCCACAGCCCACACCCCTGCCTGCCACTGCCCGCGTTCCTGCCCGCATCCCGGACGGGATCCCGGCCCGCATCCCAGCCCGGATCCCTGCCCGGGCCCCGGCCCGCACCCCCGCCCGTCGGGGCGGGCGGCCGCGGCTGCAGTTCGCGGCGCTGCCGGTGGGTGTCGCCCAGGCCCCGCTTTCCCTCCCTGCGTGCCGTGGGCGCCGGGCCCGGGGAGGCGCGGGGTGTCAGCCCAAAGCGAGCGGTGACCGTCCCACCCCACGGAGTGTCCGGAAAAGAGACATTTCCACATGGACACATCGAGGTTTAAAAGGGTCGGGTGGTTTGGGTTTGGCTTTTTGGTTTTGTTCTGGTTTTTACCGAGGGGGTTGTCGAGTTTTTTTCCCGCGTGGGGAATATTCCCCTCCCTTCTCCTGAGCGTGGCGGGCGCCCTGCGACTTGTACTGTCAAAGCGGCTGCTCGGAAAGGCGCGATTTCCATCACGCTGCTTTAGCAACTATGGAAATGCCACCGGTAACAGCGAAAAGGGGATTTTTTTCCCCTTTCGAAGTGCAGGTGTGCAGGTGTCTGCTTGCCATCGGCAGCGAGGACAAGAAATATTTACATCTTGCTAAAGATCATCAAGGCACGTGAGCAAGAACTCCCTGTCTGGCTTGGACCAGCCAGTGAGATAAATGGATATTTGCTCTTTTGCAAAATATACACTCGAACCATTTTTAACCGTTGAAGTTTCTTGCATATCTCACGGGAACACATCTTCCCAGTCTAGGATTGTTTTCCTAGAGCATTATGATTTCTCCCTCTTCTTTTCCTCATTAAAAAAAAAAACCAAACTAACAAAAAAACTCGAAATCAAAACAAAAAAAACCCACCCCAAACAAAACAAAACAAAACAAAACAAAAGCCCAAAGAAAAATACTTCTAAACATCTTCCAGTGTTACGGGCTATTCACGTTTTGCAATGTATTCCTAGTAATTTGCAATTTTTGAAAGCCGGGCATTGTTCATCTCGATTTATTGAAATGCACAGATATGTTAAATAGGAAGGGAAAAAATCCCAACCCCAATGACTTCTGTTTGGCTGCATATGCAAAGAGAGGGCAGCTTGACTCTTCCCTCGGCGTTTGTTAGTCACATCCTCTTGGCCATTGTTTTGCTGTTTGTGCTGGGAATTCAATTTATTTAATGGTAAAGAGCCAGAGGTTGTTTGGTGGTTTGGTTTTGCTTTTTGCTTTTTTTTTTCCTTCTTACTCCACTCATTCAGAGCTGATCTGAGAAAGAAAAAAAAAATATATGTATTAGTCATGCCAAGGGGCAGCTCTGGAAGTGAGCTCTAGTCGCCTTGAGGGAGGGATGAGGATCTCCCAAGTGACAGGATACAAAACATACAGCGTTATTATACTTTGTTAGTAATTTTTGGTTGTATATTTAATTTCTGAAGATCTTAAAACCCATCCTGTGGATAGGTGGTGAAGACTTGGCCGTTTTTTCAGACGCTGGGCTGCATGTACACTACTTCTTTCCTTTCTGTAAGCCTTAGGAGGTGGTCCCCTGGCTGGCTGCTGTAGGCTGTAGGTTGCCTGTTTCTTGAAAATCTAAGTCCCCCAGAAAAACTGTTTATAGCAACAGGCCTGTTTCCAAAGTCAAAGGGGGAAGGAAGGGGCATCGCTTTCAAATTACCTTTTTTTTTTTTTTAGGGAAACAGAAATAAATAGGTTCCTTGTGGGAAAGGTGTGAGCTGCCTAAATTGAGAAACTGTCCCGTCTTTGAAAGCTCCCAAGTCCCAAAATTATTTTGTTAAAAAGGACATCGAGGAACAATTTTCTGATGTTGTTATGGCAACGGAAATAGTTGGGTGGCAATGTGGGTATCCAGAACGTCAAGACTGTAAGAAACCAGCAAAATAAGCAGCGTGTTGTATTTGGACAAACAAATTGAACAGTGGTGGCCAAGTCTTACACTTCTTTCATTCAGTGTAATCCCCATTTTCATCTGTCCAGCCATGCCAACAGTGCCTTAACGAAGGTGCCAGCAAGTCATTACAGTATTTATTGCCCTTAAATGCGACCTGAGATTTCAGTTTGTTATTTTTTGCCGTTGACATACTAGAAGAAGGATATTTCCTTATGTTTTATATTTACTCCTTCTTCATTGCCTCCAACTTTTTCTTTTCTTTTTTTTTTCCCTGCCTTTCTGTGGCGACACGTGCTCCAATCCCTTTTTGTCCCCGCGCTCCCTACCTCGCCTGCCACAGGACTGTCGGCAATCCCCTGTAAAAACAGCCAGACGTACTCTTCTTAAACCTCCGCAATATTAAAATTTCACCACCGCTTTCATTTCGCTCTAGCTGAGGGAGCCCTGAAACCGCAGCCCCGTATCCCCTAGTTTAGAAACAGCCAAAGTATTTGGGAAGCCCGCGAGTCCCTACTGTAACACGCTTCAGGGACCTTTTGTACAGCAGCCGAATGAGATGAATTTGCCAAGTTTCAAATTTCAGGGGCAGGCAAGACATTTGTAAGTCTGTGGTTAAGTTATGCTGGAAAAGTTCCTTGATTTGCAGGCTTTTTTATTTTCTTTTCTTTTACCTTACTTTTAATAAAAAGGAGATGGAGTGTGACATTAAGCAATTTTACAGCATTAGCAGCTTTGGGCTGTAAACAAAAACAAACGAATCCCGCTTACTTTCAGTCTCAGAAGTTTGCTGTCAGTCGGTCCTAAACTGGGGACTCGATCCTACGGGACGTTATTCAAGCAAAACACGGCTTGAAGTCTCGGAGAGTTGTGTCTGAGTAAGTACCCGGGAATCAGACCCTCTGCCTGCTGCAGAAGAGAAGTGCTGGTTATCTCCTTTTAAAGTTCTTTAAAAGAATGCGGTCTTTTAAAATGCGGTCGCAGACTTCATCCTAAAGCTTTTGATTTGCTTTCAGATTGCCTTGCTAAGGCAGCATTCTTGATGCAAAAACTGGAGAGAAAAAGAGAAATTAATGGATTTTTGAGTAAGGCTGGGTTTTTTTCTTTTACATTTAAAAACATCTCCCCTTCCAAATAAAATAAACCAAAAAAGCCTTTTATCGAAGCATCTGATTTTAATTCGATGTGATTTTTGTTTCAAGGTTCCTGAAAAAATTAAAACATATCCCACTCAATGATTTGAGCTTCAATTTTCAGCATTTTACAATGTAAGATTACTTGACATTATTTAATTGGACATGAGGGTGTAATACAGGAATTTCCGTTATGTGATGGATTAATTGTTTTCCTAATACTTTAAAGGCTGAGATCCAAACATTTTTCCATTCTATTGCAAAATTAACTGCAATAAATCTGTCAGACCCAATTATTCATTTAAAACATTCCACACTGATTAAATCTGCACATTTGCCTGCGTGCAAGTGCGAGCGAGGGAGAGGAGGTGTGCACGGAGGGGGGAGTCCAGGTTTATTCCCTCTTCTTCTCAAAACGGCAATGGTGTTAGGAATGAGTCCTTTAAATTTAACTGGAAAATGTGAATAGCTAAATAGTCTAATGAGAGGATGAGGAATATGTGAATGCACGTCCCTGAGCCTCCCTGCCATCTCTCCTCCTCACTGCCAGGTCCGGACAGGCAGAAGCGTCACATTTGGATGTTTGATGCTGTTTGAAAATATCATATTTTACTTCTAGTGCGGGTGGGATTCTTGATTTTTGTTTTGTTTTGTTTTGTTTTTTCTTTAGTTTGTTGATGTTTTCAAAGTCTCTAAACAAAGTCAGATGTGTTAACAGTCTTATTAACAATGTTAAAATGGAATTAACAGCTTGTGGATACCTCTGGAGTACAATAGCATGTCAGCCTACCCTGCCCCCTTATAAATCGCGTCCCGCTGTCTTTCTTTTGTTTCGTGCCCAATCAGCAAACTAAAGTTTTGTTGAGACAGAAGGGCAGTTCAAGTGTTCCTGCTCCGGCGGAGGAGGAGCGGCGGTGGGCTTTCTCCTCGGCCCCGGCGAGGCCCCCATGTGAGCGAGCGAGCAGGGAGACGGAGCGACCCCCAAACCTGCAGGCAGGGCTTTGCTGACCTGCCTGCCTCCCTGACCTCTGCCGTCCTGTTTTGTCAGTTTAAAAGGCTTTGCCGAGGTTGTAGTTTACTTTTATGGGCCTTTCAGCGCGGCTACAAAAGCTTTTGTTTATTTTAGGTGTAGTGCGGTTCAGATTTCTATTAATCTTCATATGACTTCGGTGGCTTTGCTGCTTCTGTAAAGGTTCGTTGCCGAAATGGTGCCGTGCCTGGTCTGAGGCAGCCAACATTGGCTGGGTAATTACGGAGAGTTTGGGGAATTTCAGAAATAATTTGCCTCTGAGAGTGGAAATTAGCACCAACACATGCTGTTGTTTAATTCGATTTCACCATCATTTGGGTTCAGCACTAAGGAAAGACTTTTATTTTACCTTTTACTCACTTAAGTTTTACTTTTTTACAATAGAACTTATCAGAAGTGTCACCCAGCTAATTTCAGCATTTAGTGCAAAGCGAACATTTAATGAGATCTAATTTTTTTCGTGTGGCTAGAATTACCTTGGGTTAATTTGCATAGAAAATCTATGTAAAGCAGGAGGCATTCCCCATAAGGAAAACTCTTATGTGTTTTCCTTTATGGTAATTATATTTTTACTCCTTTCCACTAAGAATCTTCAAGTATTTACAATTCCTCCTAGAAGTGCAGAGCACTACCAGGCAGGCATGCATTTCAAGCCCTTTTATCAGTCAAAAAACTGCAAGGCACAGACAGGTTGCAGCTCATCCAAGGACTGCAAACCATTCTCAAGCCCAAAAGAGAAAACGTAATCCCTTTTGTTGGGGTACTCAGTCCCCATGTGCACTCGGCCAGCCCCACAGGCTGCCCCAGCTCTGACTGTCCCACCCCACTCAGCTCCCTGGCCCCACAGCCTCCCACTGGACAGGGAGTGTGCTGGCTGGAGATGCACCTGCCCTCCTTGGTGCCCCAAAGCAGGCAGTCTCTATGTCCAAAGGCTGCTCTCTGGAGCAGTAGTTTTGTCTCTGGCAGCCCCTCATACTGTGCCCTCTCTGAAGTAATTTGGCCAAGATGGACTATGCTCTTCCCCTGCTGTCCTTGGGCTTCCCAGCGCTGGCTCCCGCTGTGTCCCCATGTGCAAAGCACAGACCAAGGTACTTTGCTTTTGCTTTGCATGTGGGTAGCAAAGGGATGCTTGGTGTCCAGTGTCAGAGCTGCATCTGGACTGCCTGGACCTCTTTCCTCTCTTGTGTGTGTTCACACTCAAACCCCAGCCTAAATCCCTGCTGCCCTCCCTTCCCTGCCCTTCAGTTTACACAGCTGTTCTGTAAACGGAGGAGATGATACCAAATGCAATGCAAAGGGATTGGTAGCCTGTGGGCCATTTGATTCCACTCTGGTGCACACCAAGCATGGCTTGCCCACCACAACACATGAAAATGTTTACCCTTTCTGCAGATTTTGTCCTTGAGAAGGTGCGTAGTGATGAGGATTGCGTTCATTATTTTCTTAACTAACCAGTGTGAAAACTCTCTCATAGGGAAACTTGTGCCAGTTTTGCACATATAAAACCCAGCATATAGTCTTAACAATGAAAGAACCAGAGTGATAAAGACTAAATTATAGAGAAATAAAATGTATGTTATTATTAGTATAGCTTAATTTACTGTATTGTGAAAATGTTAAATAGGCCATACAATAATATGAGAATATATAAAATATAATATTTTCTTTCAGCTTATCTGAAGTGCTCTGTGCCTATTTTTGCACTCCAATGGTTTTACATCAAAAATCTACAGAAAAAAATATGCATTTTCATCTTCTATTAAAGTTGATGGAGCTGATGAAACTGGTGAACAAAGAAAAATTTATAAGTATGTGCTGATTTACTTATAGAGACAAAATGAATGCCCCTTTTTGGGAAGCATGTTAATTTTTATACAACATCTGCTGAGAGACCAAACACATCTTTTGTCTGACTCCTAGGAACTTCATAAACAGTGTTTATTGAGAAAATATTTGTTGCTGAATGAAATGGTGCATGACAAAAATTATGTTAGTACTTTGCATTTTTTTGGACATAGAGACTGCCTGCTTTGGGGCACCATGGAGGGCAGGTGCATCTCAAAGTGTCTCAGATAAGCAGTGCTCTGAGGAAAGATGCTTAGGAATGCCAGGGTGAGCTCTGGCGGTCACTCTCTGCACACGGGTGCTGTGCTCGCCATCGGCCATCCCCATCACTGGGGCATGGCCTGCCCACCAATTACTGTGCTTCTGTCACTGTGGCAGTAAACCTCATTTATTTAGTAGCCGACCGACAGCAATGGAGGAGCACGGAGTAGCAGGGCAGCCCTTGCTGGCTCACCTTTTTGGGCCCCAGAGCCCAAGCATTGGAGGCGCTGAGACCTTCCCACGGAGCAGCTTTGACAGAGCGGTGGCTGCTGCCTGCTGCTTGCCAGCATCAGGCCCTGGCTTCATTTTGTTGTACAGGAGCTTGCTCTCGTGTGTGATTTTTCCAGATTCCTTCATTTCTCTAGTTATGCAGATATCATCTTCCTGCTAGACATCCTCTGAAAGAAGATTTAAGAATAATCACATTTCCCTCTTATTTCTATTCTTTATTGTTTGTAGCAAATTCCTGTAGAAGATTTTGTGGAATATAGTACAGTCTGTTTACTTTTAATGTGTGGCAGTTTTGTATATGGAGCTATGTGGAAATTCGTCATTTGTATTATCATCTCAATGAGCTGTTAGTGATGCCCACAGGAGTTTGCATGAATTTTCTGAAAGGAGACCCCCACAAACTACACAACAAATTTTTTGAAAAGGAAAGAATAAGCAAATTTAGTGCCACTTACTTAAAAGCAATTTTCAGTGATAGTATATATTATGTATTTGCTTGTCCATTTGGGTCCAAATAATTCTCATACAAAAATGTGCACTGGGAATTGCATCATAAGAACAGGGTCAAAGAAGCGCTACATTCTTGATCCAGAAGAATGTACCCACATATTCAATATTACAGGTGCAAAGACATCTACTGAAGGTAAAATCAAGATACTGAAAAAAATCTTTCCAGGATTTAGCCTTTATACAAATGTCTCTATTTGAAAGAAGCTAAAATATTATACAGTATGATGCTATCTTTTATTGAAGTCTAAAACTACTAACTGGTACTTTTGGGTCATATTTCATGCTGATAGGTCTGGGGAGCCTCTTCCAGCTGTTGGAGGTAGGCAGGATGGGAAGAAGGGCTCAGTTTTCGTGAAAAGTGTCTATGCAGGAGAAGTGGTGGTCACTTGTTGACTGGTGAAGAGAATGAGACAGAGTCAACCACTTGGAGAAGCTCTTTCCCTAAGACCTCAGAAAAGACCCACAGATGTCCACAGAAATCTTTCCTTTGCCCTTATCAGTAGGAAAAGTGAGCATGTGGCTCTGGGGGAGGAGGAGAGGGTATGGCTTTGATGGGTGCCAGTTTTGGGGTTTCTCTTCCTTTGGGTGAGCTCCATACAGGTTGAGCCAGCATGGGGATCAGGGTACGTGCCAAGGGCAGAAGCTGCCAAGGATGGAAAGTCCCATCTTTCCTGCAAGCAAAAGAGGCCCCTTGACACAGAGAGCACTGTCATGAGCACTGGGGCACAAAGGTGATTGAGAACCAAACGTTGTCCATTCGATCACCTTCCCGGTGCTCAGCTGGGTGGAGGGAGGCACTTGGACCAGACTCCCAGGAATTTCACCAGAGTATTCCTCACCTCTATACTTAATATCTACCTGGCTAAGCTTTTCTGAGGCAGATAGTTATGATCACATTCTGTGTTCATCTGTCCTGGATGATTTGTTTATTTACCTTTCCCATGCTACGCAAGTTTTACTGAAGGCATCCTGCCGGTTAACTAGTTGCAGGTGTCTTTTTGGTTTGTGTGTCTTCTGCCCTTGTAGCAAGGTGGCCAGAGGGAGCTGCAACTCAGGAGGCTGCATTTCATCCACAAGCAGATCTGCCATGGGGCAGGTGCAGGTGAGCCAAGGCTTGGGAAAGGAGGGAGGTTGTGGATGCCAGAAAGGCACTTTGGCTTTCTGAAACTGATGGAAGAGTCATATCACATCAATTCTTTACTATCACTATATTTCTATGAAAACATACTCATTGTAGGAAATGCTGTCTCAAAATGTGTGATTTATATAGGTGTACCTCTCTAGAGATTTTTCCATTGAGGTATAATACTTCAATAATATATGTAAGAGGTATGAGATGCATTTTGAAGATGTAATACTTTCAACTCTATATTTTTTCCTATTGCAAGATGATTTATAGATTGGATACTTGAGAAAACCTTGTAAATGAGGCTGCTGGTTTATTTATTTATTTGTTTCATTTCGGCTGAGACAGATGGGATTCTCGGATCATGCACTGTTAAGCCTTCCTTTGGAATTCGCGCCACTGTGGCCACAGAGCCCAGATGGTGCTTAAATCTGTCATTTTTTAACAACCCGACTTTCTTAATTTTATATCCAAACACATTGAGCATTCGAAGTGATTAATTACTGTCCAGATATGTCTGTGCTGCAGCAATTTACTCGTGTGTGCCAAAGATCATTTTGTTTTGGAGTAAGTAGTTTGGTGAGGGCTGAGTGGGTGGCGAGAGACTCACCAGCAGACACTTTATGTTGGAGGTAGCAGTACGGTGCTCCTTGTATTGTCCTCCCATGGCAGCAGCTTAGCAAAAAGTTTCTGTAAGTAAAACAGAATTTTTGTGCACACGGATATTTTACAGCTTCTGTGGGGAATTTTCACTATTGCATGTAAGTTTCAGTCTCACCAAATCTTCTATTTCCCATCAAAAGGGAATTTTTTGTTGCCTGACAAATGCCAACATTAATTTTTCAGGATTTTAACTCCAGACACTAGTGGCATGGCCAAGATTATAATGGCCAGGTATTTAGCAAGAGAAAGCTGAAGAGTTTTTGTCAAGAAGCAGACCTTGCTGCAGATGGTTTTGTTTGGGTTTTTTTTTAAGTGGTTATTCTTCTGGAGGAGTTTAAATATTATTTGCAAGTCCAACACTTAAAGTAATTTTCATTGGTGCATGGCAGGCTGCCATCAATTCTTCAGTTTTGGAAGTGAGGGAAGAGCTGATGCTGCATGGTCCATGCAGCTTTAGCTTTACAGCAGACATCAATATAGCCTGTCAAAATCCTTGAACACATGCCCTTTGACCAAGCACCATTAGGCAATGAGAAGGTTATTCTTGGATGTTACTGCATATTGTTTATTTGGTTGTGTGGGTTTGGTGCAGGTGGAAGTGGAGTTTCAGAAAACCCAGAGAAGTGGGAGCTTCCTTCAGCCTCAAGTCAATGAGGGTTTCTGGGACTTCTGTCCCTTTTGTGAAGGAATTGTAGTGCTCGTGCTATGTTAAACACCAGCAAAGCAAATGTCTAACTCTTTCCATGCGGGGGGACACTGGTCAGAGTCAGGCTGTGCCACTCCTTCATACAGTCTTTATACTTGCACAGTCTAAACTGTTAGCGCCGCTGTTTCGTGTCTCACCCATCATGCGCACCACTGCTGAGGGCCCCTTCATGCTCAAGAGCAATTTGCACTTATCTGAGGAGTAGAAGTTTAGCAGTGATGAATTTGGGCTCTTCTGAAAAACCTGGAGATGGAACTATTCCTCGCCATATTAATACACTTTAAAAGGAGAGTGAGAGTGTAACCAGTCTGAATGTTCCCGTTTTGAAACGTACTGTAGCTTCTGTTATTTAACACGCTGCTGTAGAAGGCTTTTGTTCCACAAGCACTACATCTTGGAATAGACATTTCCCTTGTTACATTTCAGTTGAATTTAATTACCATTAGTAATTACTGACTGGTGTCACTGTTGCAAAATTGGTAATTAATATTAAAAAGCAAGTGTATAGGATTAAAAAAAGAAAGCTCTTTGGAGAAGGGAGGTTCTTCACCTTTGAAGCCTGGCACTGCATCAGAGCATTGCTTCTGGAGCAGTGAACTTCACCTCTTTCACATCCAAATTTTCCTCCCATCTTCTAACACAGTCTAGGAGGTCTTACAGTAATTATATGAAGTCACAGCAATGCTTTGATTTTTTTTTTGTGGTTTATGATTTACTAACATGGGAGAAGGCTGAGCAGGCTCTAGTTTTTAAGAGGAGAGATTTATTGGCTTTCTGGGCAAGGAGTTCAAGTTACTGTGTGTTTCCTCACTCTCTTACTGTGATACGAGTATCTAGCTGACATTTTTCAGACAGGCTGAGGGTTAGAAAGGGTTTTTTTCTGTCCTTTCTGGTTTGTACTCTGCCATGTACTGAGAAGTGCTTACAGTGACACCTTCTATAGCATTGAAATGTTTGGTTAAATTTTAATGCACGTTATAAACCTAAAGTTTATATAAAATGGACTGATAAGCCCTTAACCTAACCCCACTATAAAAAAACCTGCTCTCCTCGTTAGTATTAATCTTTTTTCTATTTTTGATTTTGATAAATAGTTCAACTTCATAGTGACTCCATAAGCTATTAAGAACATCAAATTAATGAAATGAAATAAAATCAAATTAATTAAATCTTCAGTTTCCATTAAGCGAATCCCAGCAGTGTAGTAGGAACTTACCCTTCACTAAGGAGGTTGCTCTTCCCAGGTTGCTCCTGGGTACCTAAGTTTCAGTAGCCCATTAAGTGCCTGTACTAATCAGCAGTCACTTCTGCACTTTCTGGGTGCCACTAAAATGTAATAATTGTAGTTCCTTAGACAATGGAAGTGACAGTTTTGTGATTTTTTTTCCTCTCTTTTATTTAATAGAAACACAGGCAAATTCTCATCTCTAGCTCCAATTCTATGCCTTAAGTTCCATGGGAAAGTCCTGATTTCCATTCCCTTAATTTCCAAGTAGTTATAGAAAATCATGATACTACAGAAGAAGTGCTACCAGGTGCGCATTTTTCAAAACACTTCAGGGCAATTTCACTCTGAAGGAAATTACTGCTCTTGACACATTAATATTGCATGTTTGGTTTTGACACAGAGATAACTTGGAATATCTCTACACCATCTTCCTTAAATCTTGTTAGCCAAAGAGTGACCTGGCATTGCTCACCACCTTCTGACACTTCAAATGCCTGTGTCTCCTTCTTGGTGTGTACCCCTTAGGAAATCCGGGGGTTTGATCTGACTGCACAAAATATAGAAGTCCTTTGTAAAAGTAAAGTTTAAACCAGGTTATCAAATCAAAATCTCAAAACACAATAAAAGGGATGAAACTCCCAAGATTTTGGTTCCTATTCACCTTTAAAAAAAAACACTCTTCACAGACTCACAGAATCACAGAATGGTTTGTGTTGGAAGGAACCTTAGTTCCATCTAGTTCCAACCCCCACTGCCATGGGTAGGGACACTGTCTCCTAGACCAGGCCCTGAATACTTCCAGGGATGGGGCATCCACAGCTTCTCTGGGCAGCCTCTCACCACTCTCACAGAAAAGAGTCATCAGATTCATTTTATTTCAAATCTGTCAGCTCCTGTCTTAGGTATTCAATGCTGAAGGACAATATTCCTAGCAAAATCTATGTTAGGCTATGACGCCATTTTCACCAGTCCTCTGTCAGGGCACGATATAAAACTTTAATGGGAAAAACTTCAAAACAATTTGCTTTTTTCTGGAGCATACTTTTGTCAGGAACAAAACATGGTGAGGAAAAAGGGTGCCCAGGGTACCTGCCCTGCCTAGGGCTCCTCTCTCCTTCCTCTGGGAGCACTTCTGCCCAACATCCCAAATGCTGGACTCTCCAGGATGCTGCTCTGATCGCAGAAAAAAGCTGTCTTTCACAAGTGAGTCTTTTAAACCTTTTGCTAATGAGTTCCCAAGTGCTTTTTGGCCATAGATATTAAAGCTTGTGTGTTTGCGATTTCCCTGGCAAGCTGCCGTTCGTAAAAAGGATATAGTGTTTTCTTGGTCCTTTGCCCAAAGTAATTTTGCAAGGAACTGTAAGTGCATTTAGTACATGTCATTCATTGGAGAGAAGTCATTGTAATTGCATTTGATCACAATCAGTTTATGGCTCTTTTATCATGTTTTCATGCTGCATATCTACTCAAACATCATAGCAAAACTTAATGGCTACTGTTTTACTTCTGCGTAAAACATTTTATGGCCTTTTTGTGCAGCAGACATTAGGTTTCAATCACCATTGCCCCATGGAGAGAGAAAAAAGTTGGATGAAGAACTATCAAAAGTCCTTAACTACATAAAATTTTATTTCAGGTCAACTTCCCATAAAAGATATTAAATGTATTTTGTGGTTTATTCTGCACGTTAACAATTTTAGAGGAGCTGCAATATTTTGGGGGAAGCAGTATGAAAGGGGGAAGTTAATTCACAGAAGATGTTTTACATTTGAGGTAGTTTTCCTTTATAAAAGGATGGATTTGAATGTGGAAGGGGTGGCTGGAGAGTGCTGCTGGTGCATTCTTGAAGTGGCTTTAAAAGCTCACTGTTGCCTCCACAAAATTCAGATTTCTGAAATTCTGCTGAGCCTTTTTAATCATTACTTTAAATTTTTGATGTTCCATTCATAAAACCCAGCACAATTCTCATGCCTTAAATTATATCTTTTGCTGCCTGAGTGCTGCCAAAGTTCCCAGCTGAAAAGTTTAATTAAAAGGGAAACTTTGACATGCTGCTGAGAAGATTAGTTCGCATTAGAATGGTGAGATAAAAGAAAATTTACTTCTAATCTAATTAACACCAATTAAAAGATGTAAAAGAATTTACGTCGGCCAATTGTTAATTATGCATCAATTTGCCTTTCCTGTGACAAAAAAAAGCAAAACATGACCTGTTTTGTTTTAGGATACCTATAGTGTGATGATATTGCCACAGTCATTTTTCATGTGAATTGGCTAAGATGGTAACACTTGCTTTGCATCATCCTAGTGCTTTGGTTTGTGTTCAAGACTTTGGCAGAAGGTTATTTCAGCTTAATTGGTCTGTAACTTGACAACTGTATGTAGGGATGATGGAAACACAAACAAAAATTCCAGTTTTACAGAAATCTATGCACGTATGTATCTGCTTCTTCTCTTTAAATGTATGTATGTGATAGTTTGGAGGTGTGAGAGGGGCATGCCTGTCCACTTCAAAGTTTTTCTGTGTATTTACACATGCTTTTATTTATCCTGATTCACATTTTTAAGATTATAGCTGGGATTGTCTGGTTATAAATATAGTTTATTCCATGTACCTTGGCTATGCTTTTATGAAGGATGCAGTATTTTGGGAGAACTGATGTGGCTAGTGAGCTTCTCAATTTGCTTCCAGGTGGAAGGCTGAAGGTATTTCATCTCTGTATGGAAGGCACTTGCTGCATGCTTAAAATGTTCTTTTCGGGGGGTTTTTTGCATTTGATTTTGTTCTATTTGTTTCTAGTTTTGCTTTTGCAGCTTTAAAATTTAAACAAGTTGTAGAGTTCAGTATGAAGAAAAGACCCAGGGAAGACTAGGGACTAGAGAGTAAGTCCTGTGAGGAGCATCTGAGGGAGCTGGGCTTGTTTAGTCTAGAGAAAAGGAGGCTCAGGGGAACCTCTACAACCACCTGAAAGGAGGCTGTAGCCAGGTGGGGTTGGCCTCTTCTCCCAGGCAGCAGGGGACAGGACAAGAGGAAATGGCCTCAGCCTGTGCCAGGGGAGGTTCAGGTTGAACATCAGGAGGAATTTCTTCACAGAAAGAGTTGTTAAACATTGGAATGGACTGCCCACAGAGGTGGTGGAGTCACCATTCCTGGAAGTACTCAAGAAATGACTGGACATGGCACTTAGTGCCATGGTCTAGTTGGCAAGGTGATGATCTGTCAAAGGTTGGACTTGATAACCTCAGAGGTCTTTTCCAACCTAAATGATTCTGTGATTCTGTGACTAAGCTATTTACATTCTGTTAACTACTTTTATTTTTTTTTTGAGGTTATCATGTTACTATTTTTTATATAAAAGTACCAATTTTTGGTAACACGACCAGACAACAATTAGTTTATGACTTTGGTTGCTGCTTGTGCCATCAGTAACCTGGAGATAAATTTAATACAAATTTCCTGAATTCATGTTTACTTTATATCTTTCCTAAGGCTTTTACTCACTTTTACTTTTTCTATCTGTGAAGCTAATGGTGTAGATACAGTTTGCCTTCATGTGGTAAGTCTAACGGGGTTGTGAGGATGTCAAAGCTCCAAGCAGAAAGAAGGTTGTGCATGTCCAGAAACCAACTACAGAGGAGAGGAGGTGCATGCTGGGGTCTGAAAGAGCACTTATGTCAACCTGCTTTAGGAGAGACGTATGGGAAGGGAATTTTATAGCCACTTTGTAAATTATGGGGACAAAAAAGGACAGGGATTATGTCAAAGGGAATAGAAATATTTGTGTTACAGTATTTCTTGCGATCAAACAGTATAGAGTTGTAACAATGTCTTAATTAAGAATTGCCGTGAATTTACCCAAATATAATACTCAAAAGCATAAGTAATTCCTTACCACTGTAAAAATGTATCAAGTAACTCTTCTGTATGTCTTTGTGTTATGCCTTGCTGACCTGTTCTTTATGCTTTGTATTGCCTTTTGTGAAAAGCATCACAAAGGTTCTTTCTAAAGAAAACAAACCAGGAGCTAGAACATTAAGAGTATATTATATATTTGACCAATCACTTTTATAAAGTCTGATGCAGGTCTTTAATCTGAGATCCTTGGAGAATGCTTTAGTTTTTAATATTTCTGTGGCCTTCTCCAGGGGACTGAAAAATTACTTTGAAGTAACAAAGTGGTGCATGGAGTTTTAGCTGTGTGATTCCCATTAAAGTCAGTAGGAGCCAGGTAGCTAAAACTCAACACAACTATGAAAACACACTCCTTGTGCAGTGTTAAGTAGTAAAGCAATTCTGTAACATGGCAATGACATTTTACTGCATTTGCTGGCTTTATAGGTTCACTCAAGGCTTGCATTTTACTGAAGTTTTACTGTTCAGTGAAAATAATAAAAGAATATTCAAAAGCAGGTGTAGGCTATTCTAGTAAAAGGCACAGCTGTTGGGAAAAGTTGGCGAATTACCTATATTTTTAACGTAAAATGGCAAAATCTATTTTGCAAACTTTAGTTCATCACCTGCAGACTGGCCATGCTGCAAGCATCTGTTTGAGGTGCCTGAAAGTATTTTGCATACTCTCAGCCCAGAGCCAAAATCAGCTCTTGGTAACCAATGGTGCTGGTGGGTGATGAGGAACTCTCAGCTCAGCCATGCTCCTGTCCGAGGAGAAAGATGAACCAGTGCTTCCCAGCAGTACAGTCAGGCAAAGCAACCATCCAGAAGAGAAGCCTGATCTGATTCATTCAGTTTCTCTCTGAAATATTCTACATTTGTTGAATACTTCTGCAGAATAAGCATTCATTCAATCTTTGAACCTCAGCAAAGGCAGAGCATTTGGGGGGGTTAGTGCTTTTTTTTTTTTCCAAACCTTCAGGGTGGTGGGAACCTCCAAGAAGGCAAAGTGTTTTCTATTTCATGTTGTTTCACCTCTGGACCAGGAAGACAAGACTTTCTATGGAAATTACAGCCATTTTCAAGACTTTCAACTGGAAATTCCAGTATTTAGGGGTTGTCCTGAGGATTTGTGCTGGATAGGTCTCAAGGAAGTCTGTCACCACATTTTAATCATTGTCACCAGTTTCCAGTAGTGTGGCTTTACTTTCGGTTCATGCACTAAGATTTTTAGGTTTGTTTGTCAAAGATCTCCATATGTGGTATTTTATATGAACTTCTGGTTATACTCCAAACCCTGCTGCAGTAAGTTTCATCCTGTATAAAACCTGTATATATTATTTTGCGTTAACCATGATAATCTGTCCTACCTTTTTTTCTAGGAAAGGCAACACATGAAATCAGAGGTATTGGTTATTCTCATTAATTACCTTTTAGCTCTTCTTGATTTGCAAGTGCATGGCTTGATTCCAAATTATAAAATCCAATTGCTCCATGTAATGTTGGTTTTTTTTCCTCTGGAGCTACATTCAGAAATCCGTAGGGTTGTCCTACACCAAGGGCCATTTAGAAATAATTGATAATACAGTAGAGCATCAACAATGCTTGAGAAATGAGAGCATCACAGTCTGTAAGCAAAATACAATTCCAAACATTTCTGCTGAGGTTATATTTTCTTTGGCTGCTACTTTACAAGAAAAGCAACTGTCAAGAGGAGCTGGCAATCAGAGCTCCATTCATCTCCTTGGACATTGGCTTTGTCCATGCTGACCTTTGTCCAGTTTGAGGTACCTGGAACCAGCACATCTCCTTTGCTTTCTAGTGTCCAAAATGAAAACACCCCCTGAAATGTCACAACATAATCAAGTTAAGTGCCGATGAAGTTTAATTTACACCATTGTGAGGCAAGAAGTCAGCTGTTCTACACATCTTTCCTAAAATCAGAAAGGAGGATTTAAAGCTTCCAAATCTTGCATTTCACAGCAATGTTCAGTAACCATCTGGACAGCCTTCTAATGACATTGCTACCTGGGCCTGCCATGCCCTCCTGATCAAGGAGCAGAGCTGTCTGCCAGTGCTGCTGGCTGGGATGTGCTCCTTGGTGCAGTGTTATTTCACAGATGCTGCTTCTGAGAGGAGTCCTCCAAGTTTCAAGAGATGAGTGGAATACCTGATGAGGCCTATTGTCACAAAAGGTAGTTGAGAAAAAAAACTTATAGCTAGCTTATCTGTTTCATAAGAAGCACTGAAAAATCAAAATCAATTACTCCAGAATCTCGGGGCCTGAGTTCATCTCTGACTGAGATGGCAACAGCCTACAATACTCAAAAGATACATCTAACATTAATATCTGACTACAGCTTCTGATATGCTGACATTTGCATTTTCACCCCAAAATTGTGAAATGTGCATAATGCATCACATTACCTCAATAATACTGCAATTTTTATGCAGCGGAGAAAGTGTATTTATAGTGTTCAAGTTATAGCGTATCACGTTTTATAGCATCGAGTGTTTTGTCATTCACACCATCATTTCAGCTTTTCTCAGGCTGACTGAAAAATTTCCAGAATTAAGTAACATGGAAAATAGCAGGTAGTGTCCGTATGTCCTTCATTCCCAAATTTTCATTGTGTGACTCTCAGCACAGTTTACCAGGATCTCCCCTAGTGTCTCCCCTAGTGGTTTTTCACAAAAAAGTAGTGGTAATTAATCTCTAATATGGGCATAGAGATCCCAGAAGCTACTGTCTACAGGATACAAAATGACCCAAAGCACAAACTGCAGAGACAAAAAAATCTGTGTCGAAGAGGGGTTTTGCAGCACTTCTGTTTTGAAACAGGACTCTGCATTTGACAGTCACAGTGTTGACTTCCGCGGGTCCATCGTTTATGTGAAATAGATCTTCTGAGCTTTCTTGAGGGTTTTTTTAAATATCATTTTCAGACCTTTTGAAAACACCATAATGATGAAATACTGCCTCATGCTATAGGAACCAAGCACAAGGCCAAGGACATCCTCAGTTTTCCTCCTCTGCTACCCCAGGCACGTTTATACTGACCTGTTGGGAAATGTATATTGACATTTCATACTTCATGACAATACAAAGTAACTCTTCTCATATGGTTAATATAAACTGATATTTCTGTAATTTTATAACAACACAGTGTATGAAACTGTATTTTCATGTTTAATTCAATTACTAGAAAAATCTTCTTTGATTTGCAATACATAGCAAGCATCTGAAAAACAGAAGAAATAATGGTATCATTACATTAGCTTTGTTAGACTTTTCAGGCTTACAGATGTAAATAGATTATGATTTTATTTAATAGACTATTATTTTATCATTCATTTCTCTTCAATTAAGAAATATTTTGAAGTATGCAGAGACTGAATTGAACTTTCATTACATACCTGGTCAGGGATCAGTGTAATGATTCTTTAAGCAGTTTGAAAAAAAAAATACTCATTGAAGACTTGTTAAGTCGTGTGAGAATATGCATTAAATGCTTATCTCTCCTGTGGGTATGTAGGTATCAGCTACTTAGTTTACTGTGTGAGGTTTAATGCTTTTCTTCTAATTTCTAATGAACTTTACCACCAGACTACTTGATCATGACTAAGCCTATGAACAATGCAAATGGAATTGCCCCCTGATGGTGAGGAATGGGGCCCAGATGGCCCTTAAAAGGTGATAATTAGGAAATATAGCATATCTGAGTAGCTAGAAAGAGAGAAATTTGTTGAAGACAGTCAATCTGTTTGAAGCAATGGTCTTTCCCTTAATTATATGGATTTTCATTTAAAGCTGCTTTAAAGTAAATTTTCCCAGAAAATTTTATTTGCAACTGGAAACTAGAAACCACTGATTCTGTTTCTCCCTGTTTTAAATTCTCTGAGGAATCTTTCCATGTCGTGTTGTCTTCAAAATATAAGTGACAGGCTGGATGTGCATGTTGTGGCATATTTTGGGTTGTAGGTATTCTTCTGCTGCAAAATAGCAGAGATATAGATATTGGTATGTTGTAAAACATATGTATTACCGGAATTCAACTGTAAACTCTGCTGGATGAGGATTTACTTTCTTCTAGAAAGATTTGTCACTGTTTTGAGTGTTTCATTGCCTTTTGGGGATTTCATAAAAGCTCGGATTTTTATTTCTCAATTTAACTTGATAACTTTATTAAAACACTATAATTTGGACATAATTGTTGCTTTATATTATGGCTCAGATGCTAATGAAATAGTACCACAAGTCATTTAAGGCTTTCCACTGTAGCTCTCCTTTTACAGCTACCTTATGAAACGAGGTTTTATGTTGATTGTATTTGCTGTGTTGTGAGAAAAACGCCTGTGGGGAAGGGACATCCATGTTGCTAGCTTCTGGGAGGATGCTGTGGGGGAGAGGGTCAAGTTCCCCGTCAATCCACTACTGTTAACTTTCTACATTCAATAAACTCTGTCCCTGAGAGTGATGTGACTCAAGCACATATCAGAATTTCAGAAAACAGGTAAATAGATATAAAGGGAAAGCCATATCACAGGTATTGGTTTCTTTAACATACATCTTGACTTGAATTCAAGTGTTGGACAGAAGCCTGTGGTAAGTGTTTAGCAGTAAAATCTGTTGGGATGGCCTGCTTGTCCCGGGCTGACATCATGATTCACCATGTGAGAAATAATTCTTCAATACAAAGGTTTGGAGCCTTGCAGGCTGTTTTATTGCTGTGAGAGGGGAAAGACCTGCTGACAGACTAGAGAAGGTGATCCAGGAGGATTCTTTTGTCCCATACAATTTTTAATTCTGTCTCATATTTTGTGTTTTAGGAAACAATACCATGTTCTGACCCTGTCACATTGAAATGGAAATACAGGGCTCAGCAGTCACTGTATTGCCTGGGCCCCAAAGGGCTCTGATCGTCATTGCCTGTGTTACCCTCCCTTATGTTATGTATTGTCTTTGGTTTCTAAATGGTGAATTGGATCACTGAAAGGTCAAGTTTCTAGATCTTTAAATATCAGTGCATTACTAGTTCTTCTTCTGCTGGAGCACCCTCTTGCTAGGAACCAAAATCTAATGCTAAAGAAAAGCCAGCCTGAGAGGAAAGCTACGGGAAAATGTTTTCTCTTGATTTTCTTATTTCCAGGTCTAAGGTAGTCTAGTGCATAGGATGATATCTACATTCAGTTATCGCTTCTGTGTCTGGAAGTCTTACTGCAGAAAGTAAAAATATTTCCAAGACTTTTAATACTCTTGTTTGATGACACAGATAATATTAAATGGCAATATTAGTATGAATTGCAATTAAAAAATAGTCTTTGTTGTCAGTTTGTGGTAAGTTAATCTGACATTGTTGTAATATATCTATAAGTTGCTCCTCAGGCTGAGTTCCAAGATTTTTTTTTTTTTAATTAAGAATTTTGAAGCATGACAGCAAAGTTTGCAAAATTCTCATTTTTAGGAGAGTTTTAAAACTATTAACTATTGCATAGAAAATCATGTCAATTATTAAGAATAGGTCTGGCTGGCAGTATTTAAATTCACATGAATACAATTTTAGGAGACATGTGACTACTTAAGTGCCAAAAAAGTACCAGCTCTAAGTGTGTGTGTGGGCAGAAATTGTAAATAACACAGCAGATTTTGTCCTCCCTACCTCACATATCACAGCATACTGTAAATAAAAGTGTAATTTCAGCAAGGCCTGTGGGATTCACAATATGCCTGACCCAGGAGTGGTCCAGACACAGACCCCACCAATCAGCATCCATGTCTACAGTCAGATCCAGCATGCAAGTGAGAGCAGTCATAGTGAGAATTGCCTGTGGTCTTGCATAATTTAGATGATTTTGTGGGTGTTGGAATAGCACTGCATATTTGGATTAAAGCAGTTTAGCAAACACACAAAAGAGGTTCTTGTTCTTCTTGAGTGTGAATTTTCCACATGCTCAGCTTCATGTCCATCTGAAGCAAGCAGCAAGCAGATAGAGTTAAAGGCATGTAAACAGAAAGCAAAGGAGACAGATAGTTGGTGTCTGACCTAAGAAGCTGTTTGCCTGTTCATCAGTTCCAGAAGTGACTTTCCTTTCGACAAGTCATGTGGTTATCTTCCTACCTTTCCTTCCTTACGTGCTGCCTACTCCAAAAAGCTGTGCCTTGTTCTCTGCCATAAGGGAAGGCTTTGCTGCCACCCCATTCTGTCTCCCAAGTCTCCTGAGTGCTGAATTTCTTTTTGTTCTATTTTAAGCCAGCTAAGCAAATCTCATCTGCTAGGCATGCTTGCACTGCTTCCCAGTGTTTCTGTAGGGGCAACATTTTGGGTTCCCTTCTGCTTTGAATGGAATAGTTGGGGTTATTCTGCTGCTCTTTTGCAGCTGGTTTAAAAAAAAAAAAAAGAAAAAAAAGAGAGACTCTTACTGCCATTAATGTTATTTGTTATTCAAAAGGTGGTTTTAGTCTCTCTGTCCATCCCAGCCTACAAAAAAACTTCCAGAACGTTCCAGATTCTGTCATTTAACAAGTAATTTATTGTAAGGTTAATTTTACATGGCAGGAAGGAGAAGTCAGAGGTGGAGGGTTACTGCATGGTGCTCTGATGTGATTCAGTGTGCTTGCTCTGTTTATTATAATTGATTGGGAATGGTTAAAGTACCTAACAGCTGCCTACTATATTGTGCTGATATTTATATGGTACTTTTATATTCTGTCTGAAACCATAAGCACAAAGGGTTTCTAAAGAATTAATATAAAACTTGCTTGTAAAATTCCAAGGTTTATAGCACGATTCGTTTGGTGCAGACCTATTTGTTTTATGTGGGTGGATGCTACTTAACTGCACAATCCTTTTCCATGTTTCTCTCATACAGATAAACTTCAGGTTTTCAAAAGCTTAAAACATTTTATCTTGCTCAGACAAGCCTAACATCTTTTTGTAAGGAATTATTTCTAAAGGACATGATGGGTATACATGCAAGATTAATGTGGCACAGATATCCTGAAGTACTTTAAATCACTTGGGTAACCAGTGGCCACTTTTCCCTAGCACTTGAGACCTTTTGTTTAGGATTAACTCTTTAGAAGCTTGCTTCTTTCTCCTTTCAAACAGAAAGCACCATGGCTTGATCCAGGACATGATACCAGTGCAAACTGGCTCAGGACCATCTTTTCCCTTTATCCAGTGACCACACTTGTCATGAGACAGGCCTCTTCTGATACTTGCTCCAAAGCTGAAGTTTTGATTTCGTGTGTTTTATACCTACCCCTGGGTTTGGGGCTCCTGGTTTCCTGCTCTGGTTGGGGCAAACAACAAGCTCTTTTCCTCATGAGCCTGTGACCATTGCAAGACTTTGTACCACCTCCATCCAGCTGCACTGGCCTTTTGTTGAAAAAGCACAAGAAGTTGGGGGAAAACCTGCAGCTCTTTTAGGTGTTGGCAAACCTGAATGTTGCAAATACTTCTTCTGGGGCCTCTCCCACTACTACTGTGGTCGCTTCTCCAATTTCAGTGACTTTCTGGGAGCCACTGGTTTCAGTCCCATAAAAAGAGAGCAGGCATATTAATCCCAAGTCAGTGGCTTTTCTAAGGGCAAAGGAGGTGTGATGTGAATTTTTTCCAAGTCCCTTCTTACTGCAGGAGGCACTGGGGCTGTCCTGGTCATTTCCACCTCTTGGAAGGCTGGTCTTTCCCCAACCCATAGGCTCTTGGAACTTGCCTTGCCTTCAGGATTGGTGTTTGTTTGTGGAAAAATTGCAACAGGTGGGCCAGACCTGCCCCATGACAAACTGAGCATGGCTGAGAAGCAGGTCTGCTTGGAGCTGTGTGTGGCACTGAGCATTAATCCTACCTGATGCTGTAACCCCACTCAGTTGCCTTGCTTTGGTGTTGTGCCTGCTGGAGCACTTGAGTCTCTTAATTTCCTCCGTGAATGAGGTTTCAATGAATTTGCACCTGAAACATTAAAACTCAAGAGATTTTAGCACGTGTAATAATAATGTTAAGAGTATTCTGGCTTTGAACTGTGGGGTTCCCACATTTCCAAAGTTTTCTCTGCAATCAGTGTGTCCTGAGATTTACCCCCTTTTAAAAATCGTCATGTAGGTCTATGACTCTCAGAAAGGAAGGGTGAACAAAAACCAGCATACCATGTTTTATAATGCTTATAAATCCCAAGGGCACAGTTGGCATACTGTATGGTGACAAAAATGAGAACAGGCAAATACCCATATGAGTGTGGTTATTTGTGGCCATTTTCTCTTCATGGGCTGGATTCGGTTTTAATGACTGCATCAGTGTGGCAAGATCATCCCTGCCTCTTCCCACCTTTCCCACCTACCCCCTCTCCCGATCCAGATGTTATTACACAATGTTAAACATATGCTTTCCTGGATATTTGCAAAAGAATAGGAAGATTACCTTATTTTCATGTCTATAGCCTGAATCACAGATAACTTGTGCCCTGTTAGAAGTACTTATACTCAAAAATAAGGCTGTGGTTAATCTGCACCCACAGAAAACCTGTATTAAATAAAGAGGCAGAAGCAGGGTGGGATTAGAGAAAGGAAGGACTAATTGGTCGCACAGAAGGAAATCTTGGGCAAGTGGAGGAAGAGCGAACTCCCAATCACATGCATTGTCCTTATTTTGTTTTGTTTTGTATTTGAAGAGCTAACCCATGGATTGCAGACATGAAAATCAGAGACTAGGAATTTGTGGTTTGAGTAAGCAGCAAAGCTGCCTGCTTTAACACAGAGCTCCGTAGTGGGATATAAGGATTGTCTTCACTGGGAAAAGCAGTTTTGAGTTCAGGTAGCTAATATACATCTGCTGTGCTCAGGTAAAAACACAGTGAAGACGAGGCACTTGGGTTTTGTTCTGAGGTCGTACCCTGACTCCACATGGAGTTAACCTTCTGACAAAAATGAAGTACCTAGTTTCCACTGTCTTTCTACCTGCCAATATCTGCCATGCACAAGTGGGGGAAAAAAAAAGGCAAGCTGCTTTTTTATCAGGGAGAAGCCTGAGGTGATGGAATCCTGAGCCTTACAGAAATATAAATGACCAGGCTTTGATTCCTGCAGAAGGTTTAAGGCTGATTATTTTAAGAACCGTTGAAACCTGAAGCCGCAGCCCTCTGATTACAGTCCTAGTCTGTATTTGACATAGTGCAGTAATGATTTCTAACATCTATTTTAGTTTAGATTTAGGGAGAGAGAGGCAACCTACATTGAAGTATATTACCATGCTCTGACTTGTGTGCATTGTGTAGGAGGTTTAAGTCAGATTATTTTAAGAACTCAACAAGCCTGAAACAGCATTTTTATGATTATAGCTTTCCATCTCCCCCCTCCTCCCGCATCCTTTCCACCCAGAGCAGTAGTGAATTCTAACATCTCTTTTAGCTGGCTTTAGAGCGGAGCCAGCCTACACTGAATTGGCCTCTTTTGATGCTACAGTATTGACTGAGGGGAGGGACAGATGGAACAAAAATCCTAATTGCCCAAACTTACAATAGGTTCCCAGCAGCAGCCACCACAAAAGAAATGTTAATGCAGTAAAAGGTAAATGGAAGGAAGCTAAACCCAACTTGTGGACAATTCAAAACCTACATCAATTTATTTTAAACTGCTTCCTGCAGTTTGTGAACACCTTCCTTGTCATAGTAGAATTATATTTGTTTTTACATTAGTCACTGCTCTGCAGAAGTCTTATCGTGCTTCTGCAATTTGTAAAGTAACTGGAAAATGTCATCTGGGATGAGGAACAAATGACTTCCTATGGTCCAGGCCAACTCTCTTGAAGTTATTTTTTGCAAATGGTCAACTTCCCTTGCATAGTCTTCACAGCTGCAGCTGAACACTATCTTTTCTAGCAGTGAGAGTTGAGGGTATCTGCAAGCACAACAGATGGCAGTAGTATTTTGATGCTTCAGCCACAAAATGAGGGGGCAAAATGTCATTACTCATCCATCTATCTATCTATCTATCTATCTCACAACAATTCTACTAATATGTAATTCATCACATTTATATTTGCTATGTTTTGTGTTCCATTTCTATTTTCTGATACCCTTACCTGTACATTTGCCTTTTAAAATTTAGATCCTGGGGATGATGTTGCAATTAAGAGCATGCTGTAAACTGAAGAGTGCATTGCAAGAAACCTGTGTCCCTGTTCCATGCCTTGAAAAATTTCCCCTCATTAAGCAGATTTTAAGAGTTAGTTTCTTTGAATGACCATAATTGCCCTTTTTAATAATGGGTACAACTGAGCTTTGCTGGTTCTTAGACTTCCAAACGAGGCATTAATTCAAGATACAACTTCAACATGCTTTTTCCTGGAATATAAAGGATTGATGCCTTTTCTTGGTCTTAAAATCAAGAGGCATACACGGTTAGAAGGGGAAAAGGGATTTTACCCTGGTATTTATTCTTAAGGATCCTTAGGTGTACACGTCCAGGTCATATGCATCGAGATGTACCCCGCCGAGTCTTTCCCTGTGTCTCTGTGTCTCTCTCCTCCCGTGTGTCTTTCCCTCCAACATTGGGTATAACATTATAGGTTTTACTAATTAGCATATCTATCAAAGATTCCCCAGTGAGAGGTTCAAGTGAGCCCCCCCTCCCCAAGGAACCTTCCCCTGGATGGTTCTATCTTGGTTTACAGAATATGTTCTGGAGAGGACCTTGGAGTCTGGGGCACACTGATCCCTAGCTACGAAGCTTCTAAAATGTTTAGTCTCTTAGCTTAACAAACAAGTCCAAGAATGTAGGCAAAAAGCACTAGGAATACAGAAGCTGTAAAAAGGTATAACAGGGGTATAAAAGAAAAGGCAAAAATCTTCATGGCATCAGGATCTGTAATCACAGAGCAAGCCCCCTTGTGTTAGACCAAATATTTATTATTTGGGAAGATGATTCATTCTCTAAAGAGACATCGTCATAAGTAATTAATATGTAATTTTCTTAACTTGTATTTGGGATGATTTTCACAGACTCTCTGGAGTCCACTGTTCTACAGTTGATGGATACCTGCAATTACACTCTCAGGAGAAGCAAATACTACTGTCCTTTAGAATTAAAATATGGTGGGAACTGATACATATTTAGCCCAGAAGATTTGAAATTTTTTTTCCACCTGTTAATGAAAATCGTTAATGAAAAGCAGTAAGTTTACAAGGACCATGACTGCAAGATAAATCCTGACGTGACTGGCTCAGTACCTTAATGAATTTGGCAGTCAGGTTCCTCCCCTTGCCTTCTCATGACCACACATGTCACAGCAGCAAAGTCTCTCACATGGACAAGAGCAGAGGACAAAGCCCTCGGCCACTGGGCAAGGAAGAAGAAAGTTATTAATGTGGTTGCATATTTAATCAGAAGCTGTCTTAGTTGCCAGACATACAATTTAAAGGACTCTGCCGTCATGATAGTTTTCTAAGAAAAATGAACCTCTCAGATGCAGCTGTATTTGTCCAGCCATGGAGTCATGTTCAGTGACATGGTTGGTGTCTCCCTGCTCCTCTGCACCCAGAAGGAGGCAGTCAGAGTCTTGGAGATGAAGCAAGAGATGCCTTCCCTTTTGCTGGTTATTAATGTGAATGAACATGCTTACATGAACATACATGTATGATGATCCTTGCTTTTATTGCACAAAACCCCCCCAAAGTTATCTATATGGTTTGACATTATTCCTCATGCAGCTCCAGCTGGGTTCAAGATTTACATTTTAATTATAGAGCACTTTTTCCTACTTCTGCCTGATTATTAACCCCTTCTTTGCCTGGCACATGCACAACTAGTGGGAACACTGTGAAAACTGTTCCTGAGGACCAGTACCTGAGGTCCCTGGGGATATGCATCTGATGCTACATAGGGGTCACTAGCAGAAACATCTCCCCTTCTCCCATTTGCCTTTCTGCCTCCTTTTCCAGGTGACAAAGAGTGAAACTTGGGTTCTTGTGAGCCAAATTACTTCCATCCTGTAGCAGCCCACTATTGTGGGGCACTTGGTTTCAGTGCCTGGCAGCAGTGTCGCTCCCTAGTCCCCTCCACAGTAACAATTCAGGGTCTGTATGTTTAGTTATAAAAGTCAAAGGTTAAGTGATTTGGGAATAAAATGTCACTTAATGCGACAGAAACACGACAGAACTGAACCCGCTGAGGCTTGCGTTACTCCTGGGGTTTTCTTTTTGCTTGCAGGCTCAGTGTTAAGTAATTTTATTAACTGAGGAGGGGGAAACATATTATTCGCTAACATTTTTATCCTCGTTGCAAAATTTATTGCGTGCTGCTTCATAAGGTTTTGAAAGCAACACAATTGTGAAGGCGAGGAAAGTAAAAATGAAACATGTTTGAGTTTTGGGGGTTGTTTTTTTTTTTCTTGGAGGTGTTATTTAAAACATTGTGTGATTAGATAAAAGATTAATTGTTGCTTGTGGCTAAACAGATGATAAATTTAAAAATTATATTATTACAGTGTGTCAGCATAAAAGCTCTGTGTCCCAAGTGTGTCGCCTTTTTATGTTTCTGTTGACAAGGTTCACATTTTATAGCACGCTACCAGAAAGTGTTGACACATATTCAGATCACTGATTAAATGTTTTAAAAACGTGCCACTCAGAAACTAACCCTGATGGTCTTGGAGACCGGCATTTTAGGCATCTGAATGCATTTCCCTTCATCATTTAGGCTGTAACACAGTGAGCAGTATTAATTAAAAATTGTTTTTTTCTTACACTGCAGTACATTACTTAGGAACAGAGCAATTTATAATATATTTTTAGGCACATATTTTTATGGTTGTCTTTAATATGGTGTCAAAATTACATGTTAAATAGCTATGCAGAAAGATACTTAGACACTGAAATAGGGGAAAAAATCATCTTTCTCATGTAGGAATTTGTGGAAGTGTTTTTTGGTTTAGAGGTTTTTTTGCTTTTGCTTATTGCTAACACTTTGGTTTGTCTTTCTTGTAACCACTGAAAAATGTTAAAAAGTACAACTCAGTGTGTTTGTAATTTCAAGCTGGAGATACTCTCCTTATTTTGAAGGTTTCACTTATGACTTGTTCCAAGTCCAATTTGCCACCTCAGACATTTTCTTCTGCATGGAGTTGCCTGCATATGGTCAAACTTCTTCAGACCCACCATTCAGGTTTGCTCCAAAACTTTTTATTGTCTGGTCTCACAGGTTGCTGGGCAATTCCAATTCCCACTGCTTTCACAGAAGGGCTACTTCTTCCCACAGAAGACTCATAGGACAAAAAGCAAAACAAGTCTGAAAGCACAGCTTGGGATGTAGGTGGTTCCTCCCCAGACCTGCTCTGTTTTGCAAATTCAGGGTTCTTTGTCATTTCTGCCCCCATTCATTTTCTGTTCTTGGAAACCAAGTGGGGCTTGCAGGGATAGCAAAGGTGCATTATTACTTGATTGTAAAAGTCCCACCTGTGGGCTGTCGTGTGTTTGAGCCTCTGGAGCCTGAGCCTAGCATGTGAATCCCAGCTCTTGCTCCAGGCAGCAGCTTCTGGATAGCTTCTTCACTGTCTGTCCTTCAATAGAAAATAATTAATCCTCATTAGAAAAGCATTAATTTTCATTTGAGATAGGCTGTGAAACTTAACTTGATATTTTCTACTGGGTTTTTCTAAGGTTATGGAAGTATGAAACGTTATCTATTAGTGTCCTTTCTCAGTGTTTGTGACTGCTATTTCTAGAGTGAAAAGTCTGGTCAAGTAAGAATATCTGGTTGGCAAATTACCTTGCTATTTCATGGAAAAGGAATGTTTAAAATACTATGAGCATATCTATAATTACCACATCTCTTGGTTCACTGGTAGATTTTATTGTGCCTATTATTGTCCATCAAACTCCATTCATATTATGAGTGCCATCTCTGTTCTGTTTTATTATCTTGCAATAAAACTATTCAGAGATATTTTTGTCTTTATTCTGGAAAATACTACTAAAATTTTGTGCAAATTCGGGAGCTGACTAGCTAAGTGAAGAAGGAATTTTTAATTGCACTATTTAAAGCCTTTTGCATGCTTCATTTCCAAAATATCATGAAAGAAAGGTGCAGCTTCAACATCAGTTTCTAGTGAAAACTCCCTATAAATATTTCAAAATAAAAAATATCTGAAAGAAGTCTTCCTCCCGTCTTTATTAATTGAAATAACCTGTTTTGGGGCAGATAAGTTCTGTTTCTACATCTGTAAGCCCTGGAAAGCATCACATATATGCTCAAATAGAGCAGATGAAAGAGACCTATCAATCTCCCTTCTGCTCTTGTGGTGATGTTGACCTGTCTCTTGTTTTCCTTTCCTGTTATGCCACTGAGGAGCATTTTTCAAGTGTCTGGACTGTGATACACACCTGTCCATGGGGCCATTGTGCAGCCACATGTACAATAAGTCCCTCTGGTCACCACCTCATGTGAGAGCCACTCTTCTTGCTTTGCTCCTGCCATCTTGGGGCTGCCACCCTTCTGCTTGTCCTCTCTGCCAGCAGGAAAGTTGGTCGAGCTTGTACAACACAGGTTGGTAGTTGTGTATTAAAGAGAGAGAAATCATTACTTTCCTCAGGAAGGTAGTTCAGCCCATCCCTGAGACAGCAGTGATAAACCATTCCACAGGGAGCTGCCTCTTTGTCAACAGACTGCCTAAAGGAAACAGATAACTTGTGTAGGCTCAAGACCTGATAGTAGTTGACTAAAGAATATTAAAAGGCAAACTAACAAAATCAGTTAAATCAGTGAGGTTTTGATTTTGCTGAATTCAGAAGTGTCAATGTAATTCTTCCATAGTGCTCTGGAAAACCCTGCTCTGGCAGTCGGGTAAATGACTGTGCACAGGGCACCTGAAGCAAACCCCTTGTTTGGTGAAGTGACATGACTGACACAGAAATGCAGGATCAGTGGGCTCAGCTTGGGGTTTCCCAAGATAAACAAGAAAGCATTGCTTCAATATTGGCTTAATTTATATTTTTGAAAAATTAAATACCTTCTGAGCAATAACAAATGGAGCCATCACAGCACTAACAGACATGAAAATGCATCCATTGCTCTGCTCACACTACAAAAAAGCCTGCACCCAAACTCCCAGTTGGGTATTATTTCCTGGATTTACTACAAAAAGAACAATGCATGTTTATTAAAAACAGAGTGGCTTTTAGCAGCAGCAGTAGCTCCGCACACAATACACCAAAGCACAACAGGGGCCTTCTCCCGGCAATTGATGTGGAGAAGACCTTTGGCAGAGCAATATGGAAATTCGCATTCAGTGGCTTGATTAATTTGGAGTTTGGAAGCTACCTTCCCGAGATGGATGACAGTGGCTTATTAAATAAATAAATAAGGAGCAAGCTGAAGTCGCGCCGGCGTTCTAGCATCAGATTTATGTCATCTGCGCGGGCAGAAAAGGCCTTTGTGGCCGCTATTGTTCGGGCTGTCAGCGGAGGCCTTGGCAGCGGCCTTTTGTCAGGACTTGTGTCGGGGGTAATGACGGGGAGATGACGGCGGTTGGTCTGTTTGATGTAACCCAGTTTTATGGACGCCAGAGTTGGCATCCGCACACGCGGGCGGAAGAAAATAAGCGTGCCGGGGCACCGGGCCTGCCTGCCCTGTGCTCCCCTCCACAGAGCCGGCTGGGGAAGATGCCAGCCACGGTTCTGGGGCTCAGCCCATGGCCTCGGGCTGTCACCCGGGGAGTTGAACAGGGAGGAAAGGTGCCCCTTGAGATGGCAGGTCGTATCTGCTTCCCACCAGCACGGCTCCCCGCTCCCCAAGCCCTGGAGCTGGGGAGCCTGCGCGCGTGCTGTGGGAGTACCAGAAGCGAGCGGTGGGGTTCAGAGCACATGTGCCTAAAATTATGTGGAGGTACTTAAGAGTTGTCTGGTACAAATCAGAATAACGTGGTATATGATAGTAACCTGGCACAGTCAGGGTAGAAGCACGTAGGAATATTAGAAAAAATGCTGCACCACAAGTTATTGTATGACATTTTTAGAGGGGCGAAGGAGCTGTGATTTAACATATTTTCAGGAGAATAGATCTGCAATCCCTGTGGTTTTTGCTAAGATCTTTGTAATTTCAACTTGATGTTTTAATGTCTTACCCTAAAAAACAGAAGACTTTAAAAAGCAAAACTTTATTTGGAGTCCTGTGTGATTCATTTTCTCTACAGAAACATAAAAGAAGTTTATGTTGCTCTTGGGCGAGTCACTTAGCTCTTCCACACTAAACATGAAAAGTAGATAGAACACTGCAAGTCATCAAAAAATGTGAGCACACTGACCTAAAGGTGGGAGATAAAAAAACTCTCTCATTTTAGAACCAACTCTAAGAGCAACCCACTTTATTATGCCACAAAGCCAATATCATTGGGTAAAAAATTAAAGACTATTTGCACCCACTGGGAGTACCTGTCCAGTCTGAGCTCTGTGGCTGCAGATGAGTTTGCATGAGGACTGAACAGTTGCCATTCACATTGGAGCTCTCAGTTTTCAATTTGCAGGCAGAATGTGAAAGACAATTAAACTCCACTTATGCAGAACTAAATAACAGGAAACTTATTATAAAGACTTCTTGAACTTCCTACTTTGGCATTACTTTGGAGGCAAAAAGAGAACTGAGTTTGACAGTGAGAAAGACTCTTCATCCAGAAGCCCGTTTTTGGTGGAGGAAGGGGGGAGAGTGTTAGAACAAAGTAATCGAGATTCCTACTTAATTTGTGAATAGATTTTATATAAAGTTCTACAGTATTAAACAAAAAAACAAACAAATGAACAAACAGTAAGACTGGACAAACTCTTAGTGTCTCATGCCACTGCTAACTACACTCTAAAGAGATTTGCCAGGGTGGAATTACAGCACAGGAGTTTGCTATAAAATCCACTGGGCAGAATTTAATCTCCTTTGTATAATAATAATACAAAATCCATAAAAATACTGATCATTATTCTGGATTATGCCCAAACCTCAGTCTTTCTGGAAACAGGAGCGTTAGTTCTTTGTGTGTGCATGTAATGGAGAAAAGTGTTTTCTTGAATCAACTTACTTGCTCTTAAATTGGAGCAGAATGTAAAGAAGAAATACATTTTACTGGCTAGTATTGTCCCATTAGCTAAATGTATGCTCCAGCTGACCACCTTGCATGAGGATTTCAGAGCAATATTTGCTAAGGTCTGTGGTATAGATTTGGTATGAGCTGAGATCTGTAATAAAGTTATTTCATTTAAGAAACTTCACATTCTGTTCATCTTTATGTGACTGTCTGAGTTCTGTGTAAGCAATGCCAATTTGGTTTGAAAAACTGTAGACTGGTAAAACAGAATTGCTGTGGTAAGCTAAGAAGGCCTATACTACATGAAACATTTTAAAATTTAAGGGCTAAACATTATAGGTAACCATACAAGTCAATTTAGACTAAGCTGTGTAAATTCATGTTATATATCTAACTTTGGAAAGTATTCATGTTATATATCTTTAATTTTGGAATATATTTTAGTAGTATTATGTAGAATACTTTGTGTGACTTTTAAATAACTCCTGCAAACACACCATCAGTTTGTCAAAGTGGTTGATGTTTGCCTTGATGCAGTTTTCATCCGCAGCTGGCACAAGTTTTCATCCACAGTAACCTTCTAGAAAGAGAAGATCCTCTTCCCAAAGGCGGTTTTCACTTCCGTGTGACTTCAGTTGGTGAATTGAGAGTTTTGGGTATTTTGGAAGAAGCAGACCTCATTTTGCAGCATTTATCTACCCTAATTTACCCATGTAAAAAACCACAAAAACAACAAAAACCCTAAATTGTTTTTGAAGCATCCTTCTGCTGTACATGCTGTGACTTCTCATTATCTCTGAAGCTATTCTTGCATGTGCTCAGTTGTGAGTGCAGATTAGTATTAGATGATGACTTGAGGTGGTATTCAAAATGTTTTTAAAAAATTATGGCATATATCAAAAGTATGGCGCCTAGTTATGGTTTGCACTGAAAATAACACACCAAAAAGCTGGAATGTTACTTGGGATGAAACAAAGCCCATATTTTCATCTTGCAAAAGTATCAAGAACACCTTCTAACCCACTCAAATATTGCTCATTCACCACCACTGTAAAAATGAATATGGGCCAGGCAATCACTCTGATTGCCAGTGTAATGTTCAACACCTGCACACATTAGAGATTTTGTTTGGGTTTGGCAGGCTTTGGGTATACCATTGTCTGAAAGCCTCTGATTATCATTGATTTAGCCATGCAGACTCACAGGAAGAAAATGTATTTAAACAAGATAGCTCTCTTTAAATGTGTACCAGAAGTTAGCTAATGATATTTCTCTTTTTCCTATTCAGTCATGGAAATCAATGGGAGTTTTACCAGAGCAGTGTTTTAACATGAATGTTGGGCATGTGGATTTCTAAAATATTCTCTTGATAAAATGTTTGGGTTTGTTTCCTGCTCTTATATTAGCTATATGGCTCTGGTGTCCTTCTATCAATCTTTTCAAATCTCCTTTTTTTCTCTCTATTTGACTACATTTCCTTTTATACAGTTTTATTCTGTAGGATTTACTCCTTTCTTGTTTGCTTGTTTGTAGCAAATAGTTCCAGTTGTGTTTCTTGAGGGACAGGAAGGATTTTTAGGCGTGGATCTGGTCCCTCAGGTACTGAGATCACCATTTCAGTTAAAGCCTGAATTCTCAAGCAGCCCTTAGAGTGCAGTCAGACATATATTCCAGGAAACCAAGTTTGTCTCACTAGCTGGCTGCAAAAACAGAACAAGGCTGTTACCTTGACATTTCCTTTGTAGTTTCCTGCACCCCTCTCATCTGGCCAATCTGATTGAGTTTTGTTAGAAAAAAAATTTAGCACCTTCTAAATGGTAAAATTTTTTTGCTAAATCTGTATTCCAGATTCTTGATGTTAAGGGACTAGAAGGAAAATTAAATTCCAAAACTCTTTGACCTATGCATTAAGATATCTCAAGACCCAAAAGCAAACAGAAATTCATGTAAAACTATGTCTGAGAAGCAGTGACCACTGCAGATGTGTACACCAACTAAGAAAAGATAACTCTGAATCGGAAAACTGTGTTTGTGTTAATACACTTGGAGATCTTTCTACCATTGTTTTGTAATATGCTGAAATGTTTTTTGCTTGTTTCTGAGCTAAGTTTCTGGGTCCTAACCAAATCTTCCAAGAAGAGAATGAAAAAGAGAGAAAATCTTTTCTGAGTATGCCCTGACCTATAAAAGCACCGCTCTGCAGGAGTTACAAATGGCTTTTTGGCTAAGTTCAGCAGCTGAAAGGGCCTCTACTTTTGTCTCTAGCTCTGACAATAGCTGTGGAGAAGAATGTCTTCTTTAAAATTTCTGGGGATCAAGCTGAACCTTCAGCTGCCAGAGTTTTGTCTCTCCTCTTCCCTGCATACCCCATCCCCTCCCACCCTAACCCCCCCAAAAAATTAAAGGGCCTAATCCTGCTTTCATTGAAATGGATGTAATTTTATCTCTTGTCAGTATCTTTTTTTTAGGTAGGCTCCTCTTTTGGGCTGCTGGAAGTATTTTTTAGGTTACTTTTTAGTAGACTTCTAGGCTAAAACCAGGTTTCGTATTTTACAGTACAATATATTATGTATAATGTACAAAATAGCTAAGGAAAGGAGACAAGATTTAATTTCTGTAGGAACTGTTTGAGTTTGATAATAAGCAATAGAAAGCTGGTGTTTTCTACATGGCTGCAGAGAGTGTGAGCTCCCCTATTATTGGTTGCAAGATTCCGTTTCAGGGCTGTGGGCAGCTGACCCCCAGCACTGAGGATCCAGCACCAGCAGGCTCTCTGGAGTCAGATGAGTAAAGCAGTTATTCCAGGAAATGGCTGAGCTGTCAGCAGGTTTCCTTGTTTATTTCTTTAAAAAGGAGTGCCTCTGTGCCCACTATCTTTCTGATATTCCAGTGCTACCCCAGCTGCTCTGGCAGTGAGAGCTGGGCTCAGTCCCACCATCACCCTGACCAGGTTCAAACTCCAATAATGCCCAAGTTGTCCAGCTGTTTGCTGTTTTGATCAAGGATCCCTTATTCCTCCCGTTGAAGCTCAGCACGAAAGAAGTGCCAATGGCTTTTTATATGGCAGAAATGGACCTACGCCTCCATCTTCCCCAAAACAGCTGGTATCCTGGAGAGCAGGACCTCTCCGAATACACGGACAATAAGGAAGACCCAGGATCCCCTTCCCTGGGACAAACTCATATTCACAGTGACCTGCCCCTCCTTTTGTCCAGCCATATTTTAGGACAAAGAGGTGCCTGAGGGAGTTCATGCTGGACTGGAGATGTTCTGCAGTAGGGAGGGGGCCCATCAGAGCACACTTTGTTTCTCCATCCCTTGGTCCTCACAAAGAGCTGCGGAGGACTGAGGACATTGGAATACAATAGGAAGGGTTAAAAGCCTCCTTAATTGCAATTATCTTCAATTGCTAAGACAGAAGCCTTGTGAGGTAGCTGTAGCTTTTAAAGTGCATGTTGTTAGGGTAACTTCTACAGTCAGTAAAGGGAGAGAGGCACATTGGGAGGGCAGATCTTCCAACCCAAAGATATCAGGCTTTTCCTTTGGGAATACCTGATTATCTTGGTTGATAAATAGGGATCACCTACACAAGTAATGCTTTAGATTACCTAGTGTGAGATTACCTAGGATGAAATCTACTCCTGAACTGGTAAATTACTTAAATTGAAAAAGTCATGATGCCACTGATAAGGTAGCAGTCCTGAAGCAGAAATATCATTCTGCACCCAAAATAAGTCTCATGGTTATCTGATGAAAAAAAAGAAAAATTATCTGAAGATATGCGGATTTCCAAAGGACTACATCTCTGAATATGTATCTGTGAATTTGTAGAACTGCTAAAAAATATGTTACGCTTTGCAGAGGAATGTCAAATGGGCATCAAATTGACAGATTTTGAGAGAATTGTTACGAGGGACTAATGCCACTTTTGCTTTCCTTATTTGCATTTTTCATATCAAAAGCGCGGATCTTCAGTTTAACAGCTTCTGGGTTTTATTTTAAGGGGGAAAAGGACACATAGAGACTTCCAAGAGACTTACCTGGTAGCAACAACCATTTTGAGGAAAGGCTGTATTTGCTGGATACAGTGGAGTGTTATGTAGCAATGCTTAAATTACTTCTGAGTGAGCTAGCTCAGGAAGTCAGAGCAACATAATTGCATTAAGTGCTCTACTCAAGCTAATGTTTTTTTCTGCTTGTACCAGGACAGCTTTGATATGTCTGATGGCATTACATTAGGTGTGTCAACTTGCCTAATGCACAGAGTAATGCACGATGCCTAAAGAGCTGGAAGACCAAGATAGGTGCTATGAAAGGAAGCAACTCGGTGCTTCAGACACTGTGTTACAAACTCGCTTTCCTACAGGAAACATCACGTGTGTGCTGTATAAAACCTATATAATCTATTTCATATAATGTCAGGCATAATGAAGGCCCTTAGAGTAGGATTAAATAAGAAAGAGAAAGGAACAAAAGTGGGGTCATTTGGCCTCCTAAGGCCCTTAAGGGAATGGAAAACAAGTGTAACAATGTGATGATTGTAGCTCAAAGTTGTCTCCTCGGTGTGACACTGTTGTGGGGCTCCCTTGTATACCTACGAACTGTGGGATTTGCCTGTGCACTCCACTGAAGGCAGCCTTGGATGCGCCCGGCGCCACTCCAAAATCACAGCTCACTGGGATAAAACGAAGAGCGGTGAATTTCTTTAAGGGCAGAGGAACCCAGAGGATAATACAGTCGTTTAACTGCCCTGCCTGGTTTGATGTATGAAGTGGATTCATGAGTAGTTCCCATAACATTTTGCTGGTGGTTTAATCATTACCAAGAGAAAAGCCTAAAGAATGCAGAGAACAGGACACCGCACTTGTGGGTTTTTTTCAGGGGTAGTGTTTTCTTCTGGTTTTAAGAAATGCATGTCTTTGATGAGATATGGCTGCAGGCTACCATTTTACATTTTATGGCTGCGGGCTACCATTTTACATTTTATGTCGGCTACCTTTTGTCAGCGGCTCATTATTGATGCTGTATTCTGTTTTAATTCACACTGCTCTGCTAATCAATTACAGCATTTATCCATTAATCAGGTGTTCTGACAGGGTCAATAACTGCTTTGCAGTTTTGTGGAGTGTTGCGCGTTATCAACCAAGTAGCAACAGTCAGTGGATTAGTTTAGCACGGTGTTGTTTTCACAGGCTGGTGGACCTTCAGGGGAGTAAACACCTAGTGAGGCTTCTGGCAATTATCTGGGTTTTTTGGATTCCTTGTCAAAAACCTCATCTGTTTGCAAAATTCGTCCTCACTGGTGGGTGTGCGAGAGCGAGTGCATGAATGCATGCGCTCACGCATGTGAGCCTGCATGCACCCATGTGTGCCTGCCTTCCCCCATCTGTGTGTGTACAAATAGACGTAGGTACCCTGTAGCCTAAATATCCACCTTATAAAACGTGCCAGTTCAGCTCCATGGCTTGTAACAGCTATACTGGTGGTAAATCATCACGGGCATTAAAAGGTTTTTTTCATTTTAGCAAGTGGCATAGATAACAAGGGGGCAACACTTAATTGGACAGTTACAGTTTTGGTAGTTAAGTTACCGTCTATAATGATGGTAACAGGTTTCAATTATCTTTTTTATGACAGATGTACCAACATTTAATTGTTTCTCATCAAGTGTGGAAAGAAAAGACACTTCTGTAGATTTTTCAATTCTTCTACATGTCACTTAGCTGTCTGCACCATTGTTTGAGCTCCTTTCTCTCATCCTTTTTGCAGCAATGAGTTGTGTCATTCCCTCATGATCAGCACTTTTGTTGTCTTTGTTTTTTGCTGTACCTCAGAAGTCCATCTTTTCTTTCATCTCCTTCCCATTCATGCATGAGGGAACAGTTGTGCTCTGTTGTGGGGATGTTCCGCTGGATTTCAAACAGTAGGGTTTCTTTTTATTCTCTTCTAAGTAGTACAATGGGGCTGAATGTCTGTTGCAGAATGCACACACTAATATGCCAGGTTATTTGGTTTCTAAGAAGTCAATAAAAATGCTACATTTAGGTTCAGTACTTGGCTTGCTTTTTTTCTGCTGTTTGCCTTTCGGTCTTCAGTTATAAATCTGTTTGTTTGTTTCTGGTTGTAAAATATAATCCTTGATATTTAAATCCAAGCGTGGAATCAACAAACACTTAGGAAAAAATGTTACTGGCGATGGAGTATTTTCACACTAGCAGATTTGGCAGACTCTGTCTTCCCTGATAAGGAAGGGAAAATTGCCGCCAAATCTAATTAATGGGGTCTATAACAGGAAAGGAGAGAGAGAGAGTACAGGGTGGGGGGTAGATGCAATCAGGAGTTCATCTTGGCAAAACTTTCTTGTTTCTTGGAGACTTAGCTGGTCTTGCATTTAAGAAAAGGTAGCTTTAGTAGATTTCATTTTTAAGGACTTTTTTTTTTTGCTTGTGCATGTACTTAGTTTATAAACACTTGTTCAAAACCCATTTCAACGGCAAAAGGCTAAAGACATAAAAAGCTAGAGATATCTTCAGACACTTTGTTCTCATACTCAGGAACAATCTTCAAAATCCTTCTTAATGAGGTCATAAAAGAAAAAAAATCGAACAAGTGGTACTTGTGTACCTCTCTAGGATGTGTCATCAGGGTCACTTGCCACTAGGTTATCCTATTTAAAAAGGGATTGGGATAGTTCAATCAAGCATTGCATTAAGAGAGAGACTTTGATTAATTCCTTCTCTTCTCTATTGTGCTATAGATAATTTCAGTAAATTTGTGATACTTTCTTCTTAGTCAGTGTTGAGGCTTAGCGTTCTCAATGCGTCATGCTGAGTATTAGCATTTATTGGGCCTATTTGGCTGAAGTAAAGACGAGTGTAGGCTGCAGACAGCCCTCTAATCTTTGACAAGTGAGGCCATTCTTTCAACATTACCGTTATCTCAGGTCATAGAGAGAAAGTGTTCTCTTACAGATTTGCTGCAGGAACAAATATGGCATGTAAAGGAAGGGGAAGAAGAAAAAGTAAGTAGGCTGATGATTTATTACAGATTTCTTTTTAAAAAAATAGACGTGACTTTTACGGAGAAAATTACTGTCTTGAATAACTTGATCGTTTTGTGACACAATGGGAGAGAATTGAAGGAAGGCAAAGCTGAGCCTTGTTACCAACTTGTGCCGTGACTAGAGACTTGAAATGCAGCAGAACTGCAACTCAGAATCCAGCTGTGATTGCGTTATTTCTATACTTCTTGAAATCTAACTTCTTTTTTTTCAAAGTGATTGGCTTTGGTGGGAAATTTCCTTTTTCATTTAATTCTCATTTAAAAAAAAAAAGAAAAAACCTCAAAGGACCTGTTTTGACGATGAAGAAATCATGTTCTGTCCTATTTCACAACTTAACATGCACTTTCTTCCATTTAAATATAGGTCTTTAGAATTTGCATGATATGTCTTTTATTCATTGCAAAAGTTTCTCTCTTTATGTTGTTTGGTGTAATCTCCCTTCTCTTCCCTGGCTGATTTTGAAAATGTGTGCGATAGTTGCTCCGGAGATTCAAGGCCCTGTTGGGTATACACATATTTAGGCGCTCTTTAAAAAGTGGATTTTTGACCTGATAGACCGTAACGGCTCCCAGGGAGCCACTATGGTCATTGTGTAAATCCTTCTTAGTTTTCGGTTTACTCACTTGATATACCGTAACGGCTCTTAGGGCCGTTATGGTCTTTTGTGGTAATCCAGCTGCTGCACATGCGTGTGAAGCTTTTGTGTCTAAAAATCCTGGGGAAGTTTTGTTGGGAGCGTAGCAGGCATGTCCAGAATTGCTTCCTTTCTGGTGGGGTGGGATGAAATGGCTGGAGGAAAAAGTGGTGGCTCATCTTCCTTTCCCTGTGGCAGTTGTCAAAAACACTGGGGCACCTAAAGGACTAACATCCTGCCAAAAAATGTATACAAAAAAGCCTCAAAATGTACTGTCAGATGCTCAAAATATCACCTGAAAAGATTGATTTGATTCAAAATGTTCACAAGTGTGAAACAGCTGATTTTTATTTATGCAGTTGTTTCATGTATGTCTAAGATGTGTCGGGCTACTGCCCAGTGGGATTTTTGACAACTGAGTTATTGACCCTTGAAAATAGGGAGTTGTAAGTGAAAGGCTGATATAGTCGTAACTATAGCAACACTGTCAGTATTCCTGTAATTATTAACTTTTTTAAAATAAAAAAATTAAGAAGGTGTTTCTTTTCTTAAAGAAGCCTCTGTTACAAACTGATGATGCCACCATGGAGATGTGATATGTTGAAACAAAGCATGCCAACTAATTACTGAAATCATTAAAGTACTGAGAAAGTATCGAAAAGAACCAAACATCACTTGCATGTATGAATGAGGCCTATCGGTTCAAACGGTTCGTATGAGACAGAGATGGCAGACAGGTTTAGCCATCATTTTGTGCTGTGTAAAGCTGTTAGAAGGCTTCGTTTTCATTACTTGTGCAACTTTTCATGGAGTGCTTCCCTGAGAGAGTCTACATTTCTACTGAGGCTGCAGGCAGAGTTCAGACATTTATTTGGAGTTAATTCTCTGTTGTATGGGACCAAGTGATTTGACTGCAATGTGTGTGCCTGCTCTTAGCATGGAGAGCGGCTGTGACTCCCACAGATGCAGTTACACATGGGCTTCTTGACAGAGAGCACTTCAGGTTGTGATGCCAGTGGATTGTCAGAGCCTGTGTTACACCCTCCCTCTACTAAGAGTTGCCAGAGGTCACAGATCCCTATGCTGGCATGACTCTAAGCACATGTGAAACATATCTTCCTTGTACCACTTCCCATGATTTTCTCCCAACTCTTGCTCAGTGGTGGCCGTCAGCTGATGTGTTCCAGGTGGAGCACCTTCACAAAATGATGCTGCTGTTCTGGAGTAACCCTTCACCCCGACGGGGACACAGCCAAAGGCTGGCCTTCTCATCTGAGAATGGTTTTCCAGGGCTATATGCGTGCATGTTTCAAGGGGGAATCGAGGGGAGGGAAAGACTGTCATATTTCAGCAGGATGTCCTGAGCTGCAGACCACCTGCAGAACCCTCTTATGGTCTTCTAAGACTTGTCAAGTCACTGAAGCTTTTATTATTGGCCTAGAGTTTGTTTGCATTTTATAACCCACCTTCTCACAAGGATAAGAAATGTTTGTTCTGTATAAAACTTGTGCACCTTAATATTTAACATAAGCACAGAACGGATTTAATACTGCCACAAATGACAGCAAGTCCTCTATTTTCTTATTCCTTAGGATCCAAACTATTGATAGTACTATATTTAATTGAGTTCTTTAATTCCTTCTGTTAAACAATCAGTTGCTACGCTTTCCTTAGCCAGGTTTTAGATAATGGCTTTTGTTTTTGCTTAGCCATCTGTCCCTGTATTAATTGTCCTTTTTCCCTAGCATTCACCCATAATTTTGGCAAACTGGTTCCTGAGGTTGGTCTAAATTCCTTTTGCTTCATTTTCTATTGTTGGACACTGTTACCTTTAGCATTTCACACATTTAATAGATGCAGTTCTGGCTACTGAAAGGAAGTTCAGTCACTTGCACCACGTTGCAGGGGAGCTGAAGTTTCTTTATTTTTATGCAACATTAAGTGCTGGCAAAACAATGTAGAGGCCTAAATTAAAATGATTGCTTGTGTGCAGGAAATCAGTGTGTAGGCCAAGTGAAAGCATTCTTCTGCTTTCTCTATGAAGTGAGGTGACAGGTCACAGTTAGAAGGTTTAGGAGGAGCTGCTTCTGAGATGAGCATTGAAGTTCCCATTTCATTTCCATTCTCTGCCCTGAACCATTGTGTTCTATGTGTTTTACACATCTTCTTCCCTGGTCTTTCACTGGAAGGCTCCTGAACCAGGCCCTGATTCAGAGTGGTGGTTAGTCAAGTCAAGATACTACAAGAGTGCTCAGATTCTTCACATTATGCTCAGCTACTTGGCTGAATCAAGATCCCACTCTCCTTTTTGCTTCCTCCTCTTCCTCCCCTGTATGCCCATCCTTGACTCCTCTTTCCACTGCTTTGTTCCTCAAAGACTTATGCCACTCTACCCCTGTTTTCCTTATTAACTCAGGGCTGGCTGCCCTGAGTTAATACATCTTCTCTGTCTCTGATACTGCATCAAGAGACTCCTCAGTCCCTGCTTCACTGATTCTTCCCTCGCCAAAATCTCCACTGACCTTGTCCTCTTCCTTTTTCTTCCTTTTTTTTTCTTTAAATTACATCTTCACCTTGCTCTTTTAATCTTGCCTTTGACCTTGTTTTCTTCAGACTTTCTAAGTGAATGCTCACCATGTCTCCCTTTTCGCATCCCTAATTGATGGTGTGGTTTCTTTTCCATAGTCTCACCTCCTTTCCTTGTGCATCTCTCCCCCAGTCCTCCCTTGTCTTCTGTGGTGGCTTGATTGGAGGCATATCCTGGCAGAGTCTGCCTTGCCACTTGCACAAAACCAAAACTCATTCCTTCTTGTGATGCGCGGGGGCCATCTCACCAAGACCCTATGCATTTGTCACCCCTCTCCTGGCTGATTGGACCATCCTGCCTTGCTGTGTGCTGGCTGTTCAGGACTGCCTCTCATGCTTTGACTCATCTGTAGAGCTGCCTGCTGCATGTTGTCAGCTTCAGTTTTCATGTCTGTGGTGCCCAGGTCCTGGGCTTTCCTCATCTCATCATTCTGCCAGACCTGGCTTCTTGCAGCTTACAATTACCCTTTTATTCTCTTCCTCCTGTAGATGTTTTTTAGGCTTCTTCCTTACTGGCCCTCAAGCATGAGCACTCTTAAAAAGTTCTCCACGGTCCCTGTTTTCAAAGCCAGCCTAATGTTCCTTGTGGTAGGTTAAACATTGGTTTGTTGACTGCTGTTTCCAAGCAATGGAGAAGGTATAGAGAGTAATAAAAGTGTATTTTGAATCAAGATGTGAATGTCTAGTTAAGTAACAGGGTAATCAACATACTGCAGCCACCTGAAACCTTATTTGTCTCTCCAGCCTCTTTTATCTTCACTTCTCCATAATTCAATCTGTCCTGGTCTAGAATCCATCTTCTGTTTGCTTTCTTCATAACAGGAACATTTTTGCAGAGGTTAGAAAATAATGAAACAGAGTATTTGAAGATTAGTATAAGTACAGCCACATGCAACTTAACTACTATTTATTTTTCATAATATAAGCCACAGAGGCATGAATAAATTTACTTACTAATAGTTATTATATCCTTTTTGTGGATCGAAATCTAACAACATCTTCCAAATGCTCAATGCATGTATGACTTCCAAATGCATGTATGACTGTTTTCATGGTGGGAAAATAATTTACGTTTTATTTGCTTAGGACAGGAACAGAGTCTGTTTTTCAAAGGGCTCAGCTGTGGTTTTCACAGCCCAGACTGGGCCCTTAGAAGAGGGATGGAGAACATCATTTAGATCAGAAAAGACCCTTAAGATACTCATGGCAAGAGTATGCCCACCCTTATCCTGGTGCTTCTTGGAAAGGAAAAAGGAAATCATTATTATTTATTCTCCCAACCCCCCACTTTTGTGGTTCAGTTTAATGCCTCTGGTACTGCTGTAAAAGACAGTTTTAGCCATTAGTCTTTCTTCTTCCCTGTTAATGTATACTGGTAGAGTATTGGTGAATTCCCTAATTCACCAATTCTATAAAAGCCCCTAAATTCCCTCCTTCCCCTCCAAAGTAGTACAAGCGGGGTCAAGGGAAAGAGGATATAAGAGTGTTCACTCACTTTTTCATGGCTAAAAATGTTGAGCTCGAAGAGATGAAGTGGAAAGAAGGAGTGTCGCATGTGGCAAAAAACATGTGGCTTGTTTATTCTGGCAGGGATTTGTCAAAGTCAGCAGTAACGTGAGGAGCGGCGCTGCTTTGGCTCACTGAGACACAGCTTCAGTCTACAGGAGCTGTAAATCTGCGGGGTCACACCTGAACTTGCAAGATACACAGGATGCCCACAGTGTGTGATGCAAAGTGTGTGATGCAAAGACCTCAAGCCTTACAAAAGCAAGGCAGGGCCATCAATAACTAATGGTGGAACAGCCTTCAGTCTAGTATATATGGGATCCTGGGGGGAGACTTTGTATTCCACTGGAGAATTCCCACTCTAATGCCTTTGCTGGAGATGCAGGAACAGGTAGTTTATTCCAGCAAAGTATGATGAATATTTGAGACTAAAAGTTTTATTATATCTTGGATTTATGGAAGTCAATTCTTTTTGCCAGTTTCCACTGATCAATGCTGCTGTTGTACTATGCCATGTTGGGTCTTTCTATGTGTACATATATGCACATTTATATATGTACATTTATATGTGCACAAATAGATTGTCTATGTAGATAGATATAGACAGGCATATAAATATATAAACATAAGCATGCACACATATAAATGTTCACCTCTGACTATTGTGGCTGCAGGCCAAAAGAAAACCTTACCTTTAAGGGTGGGCCTATTGTAATGCCTGCTTGGAGTCCCACATTCTGTTCTTGCTTGCACAGAGAACTAGTGAGGTCATTGTTTTGCATTTTCTCCTTTAAACACAAATTACACAAAGAAGGGAGAAGGCTTTGCCTGCTGGATATGTTCTAGAGAAGAAAGTGGATATGCCACGATTTTTTTCTTCACCACATCTGATTTTAATCTCTGTCAACAAATTTTGCCATTACTGAGACACCAGCTCAACTAAACTGTTATTCAGGAAGAAGATAAAAATTGAAACATCCATGACATTCTTCCTATCAGCAAGGAAACAGATGATGGCGAACAAGGGGCCATGTGAGACTAAAACTGGTTCAAACCATCCAAATTCCTTACATATATAATACCAACTTTGGGAGGTACTGTTTGTTAATGTTGGTACAGATTATTGGCATGCAATGCAGAATTAAAATGTATCTCAAGGCCTTTGTGCAAAAGTATATCTAAAGTGTTACCCGAAGTAAAAAAGTGGGCAGATTCAGTAATGGAATGATTTTTCTCTTTATCCAGTGCAGGACAAAAGAGATATGTCATCTAATTGTCTTATTTCTTTAAACCCAAACCTGTATTCAAGACACAGGTTGTTTTACAGGAAAGCCAAGTGATGCCTTTATGCATTTTCACAGGGATTTTTTTCCTCACAAGGCTGTCTATCAGTGAGTTGAAAGAGTCTGTCTCTTGTGCAGTTTTTATACAGATGTGGAACGCTATAACACTTACTTAAAGAAACACAGCTGCTCATTTAAATGTCATAAAAGCTGTTACATGGAAGTAGACTTAATCCTATTTCTCCTTATAGATTTTATTTTCATGTAATCCAGGACTTTTGCTTATCTATAACATACCATCATTATGAACTAAAAGCCATTTTTTTAATATGTGCAGATTGCAAGGGAGGCAGTGGATTTTTCTTCTTTACTTATTTTTAAATAAATATTGAACAGCCTGCATCAAGAATTTAGAGGGGAAAACCCCTCACTCTTAAACTAAGGCAGTTGGAAGAATTTCTTCTTCATGGGTCTCCCAAGCAAGCTGTTTGCTTGGTGACCTCTCCCTTCCCTTCCCTTCCCTTCCCTTCCCTTCCCTTCCCTTCCCTTCCCTTCCCTTCCCTTCCCTTCCCTTCCCTTCCCTTCCCTTCCCTTCCCTTCCCTTCCCTTCCCTTCCCTTCCCTTCCCTTCCCTTCCCTTCCCTTCCCTTCCCTTCCCTTCCCTTCCCTTCCCTTCCCTTCCCTTCCCTTCCCTTCCCTTCTCTTCCCTCTCTGCCACTTCTCTCTAATGTCCAACCCTTTCCTCCTCTCTAGGCAGCCATTAAGGACAGGGATGTTTTCTAAAATTTAGTTTTAAGAGAGGGGAACCAATGATGAGTATGTGTGTTGTGATGCAGTGAGATGGAAATCCACATTTAAGGGAACTGTGGTGTTTGGGAGAAAAGGGGCATCCAGTGAAACCGGGCCTTTGACGAGGGGAGCAGCTTTGATTCTTCAGCTTTACCTAAGTGTCAGTGGGCTTTTTCATGTGTTCTCTGGCCACGGTAAATATGTACTGTAGCAACCATAACCACACAAGTAATCTCACCTGGGAAATACAGATAAGAAACTCCCACAGAGCATGTAATAAGAGGGCTTGCACTTGCACAGGCCCATCAGATGCTCCCTGTGCCCCAAAAAGAGCTGCTAACTGATAATTTTTTCCTTTTTTTCCCCCCTTTTTTTTTTCCTTTTTTTAAATGAAAATAAAATCATACTGATTTGCAGAGAAGTTGATTTTCACCCCGTCTCACTTTCGGTCTTGATGATTTTTAAAGTGTCCACGTTGATGACGGACTGACCGTCAAATGGGATGGAACTTACTAGGTGGGGGATCTAAAACAAGGACCTGGGAGCCATGGTTTTATGACTGGTTTTTGAGTTTCCTGGGATGTGGCAAAGCTAATCTGAAGAGTTCTGTAAAAATGTTTAGAGAATTAAATTATAAGCTTAGGAATATGGCTAAAAAAAAGCGATAGCAATCTTCTGATGTAGTATTAAAATGTGTTCCTTGGCCAACATTTTTTCTTCATCAGGCATTTATATTATCTGCCTGGTAGGTTCAGCACCTTTATGGTCTCTGAGCTTGCCTACACAGCAAAGCTGATCCCTGGTAGGGCAGGCTGTGATGATATGGCCAATATGTTCCTCGAAATTGAAATTGGTTCCCTGCTGTGGACACCCCGGAGTGGGGTTCATCTCCTTCAGGCATGGTCACCTCCTCAAGGGACATCAGGAACTGCCTCAGTCAGGAGGAGGATTATGGCCGAATCCACCCTTGAAAGGTGCACCCAGGGCTTTGGCCACACACCCCAAATATGCACCCATGGGGCTAGCAGGACCTGATCCACCAGCTCAGTAGAGTGAGGGATTTGTCCCTTTCAGGGTAGCAAAGGCTGATCACTCACTACAGGGAATTTGATGGATAGAGAGGTGCTGAGCCTGAAGAGACTGGTGGGTGCTAAATTTGCAGATTTTAGTTTGCTGTCCTTACTAAGGAGATGGTTTTGGAGGGCCGTTGCTGAGTTAGGGTTTGGCATGCCTGTTCCCGTAAAATAAAATTATCCTTCAGCTGCTTATGTGAAAGATCAAAATGAGCTAACAGCTCTCACCTATTTATCATTAACATCACAATATTTGTTACTTCCTTTAATCCTGGATTCCTGAAATCTCACCTTTAACTTTTCTTTTACTTTTCAAGAAAGTTTTTGTCTTTGAAAAAGCTTGAAAATACGAAGTCAGGGACACAAAACCAGAAAATAATGTTTCAACATGCACTTTAAAAATATTGCAATTTTTAACACATCATGTTGTTCACAATTTTTTAAATTCTTGGTGGTGTTAGCAAATAAAAAAATGAACAGCTTTTTTTTCAAGGGATGTATGGAATAAGGGGCAGATGCAGGATAAATACTGAAGGAAAAGTAGATGTTTCATTGTCATCTGTACAAGAACAGTAATAATGTTAAATTTTGTAATGTACTGGAAAAGGCAGGGGAAAAAAGGAAGTTTCATTATTGGGTAATAAAGCACTTAAATAAAGTGTTTATTTACTGGAGATCACGAAGGTTCTGTCTCCATAATGTTTTTTAATCCATCCACTGCTACTAGTTTGGTATGTTTAAACATTGGATAATAGAACAGAGATGTAGTTAAAGGCAGGAAAATATAGAAGTCAGAATTTTTGGGCATTCCCTGCAATCTTTTGAAATTAATAAAATAAGAGCTGGTTTTCAATTGATATCATTTTCAAAGGAAATAAGGCTGGGCTTATTATTGTTACTACCACAATCATCATAGAAAGATTCCGACATTTTGCTAACACTGAGTAGTGATAACAGCATAGAAGATTCATTTGATCTTATATAATGTTTTCATGGTTAATAAGATTTGCATATGACATTTTTGCATGATTGTAAGTGCTGGAATTTCATTGCAGTAGGCATTAACTCCTGCGATTGAAGTTAAGGGAGTTGTTTCTTTTTTTTTTTTTAAATAGCTAATCAAGAGTTTAACTGCCTCTGGGGCATTTTAAGAAAATGTTATACTGTACTTAACGAACATTATACTACAAATAAGAGTGATATTCCTGTAATTAAAACAGTCTGGATATTGCTTAATGAATGTGTTTCTTATCTTAATGTACAGGCAGTAAGGATTCATGTAGTTGCCTTTATTAACTTGTGGAGTTAGTTAAAAAGCTGGTTAAAACAGTAAGTCCATATCAGGTCAATATAAAATGCTTATGTAGGGATTTCATTGCTCTTATAAATTGACTAGTTAAAAAATAAACACAGATACTTGTTTGTGCCATCCTGAGCCCTATTGCAGGGTAGTATTTCTGCCTGTAGACATTTCCAAAGTTAAGTGTTGCCTGGAGCACTGCAGGATTTGCAAGTGTTCTTCTTTATCGTCTGTTTAGGAATTATTTTTAAATTTCCACCAGGCTTGTGTTCAAAACCAGAGAGCGGTTGGTTTTCAATTAGTGTGGCCACAATTGCTGTTGGACTAATAGCATTGTGCATTCGTTCTTTTTTTCTGTCATTTTGCATCAGCTTTGATGTAATTACAACATTTTCTCTTTTTTTTGATGTAATTGCAGTGCATTGTAGTTTTATAGTTCTGTTCTTCAGTGGTTTAATATTTACTAATTGCTTGCTAAATTGTTCTTCACTGCTCAGTTATTTGGCACTGAAAACATTCTGAGTAAGTGCAGTTTAATACAAAATAATTCTTTGGCATAATAATTCCTCTGCATAGTAATAATTCTACAGAATAATGCTTGGCTAAACATAAATCATATTTTTACTTTTAATCTTATTCTGAAAATATCATGCCGGTTTGGTTTTTTTCTCCAGCTGAAATTGAGCATCTTTATATTGTTTAAAAGATATTCACCACCTGGATTGCATCTGTATAGATCTAAGTCTCAATTTTGCACAAGTCTCTGTACCAAAATGTGAAAAAAGTAGGTTGACCCATGTATAGCCTAAGAACACATGGAAATGGAACAGTTTCATAATTCAAAATTAATCCCCAGTCCTGTAGGCATTAAAGTACATGGTTAACTGTAAGTGTTTGACTACTCCTTTTGATTTCTCTGGGCTAGGCACATGCTCAAGTGGGTTTACAGGAGCAATTTCAAAATGCAGAGAAGCCTGCAATATTGTTTTCTTTTTCCTATGTGATAAAAATGTCTGTACTTTATTTAGTGGTGTAATTTACCTGTGTTTCTAAGTACAGGAATCATCAAAATGTTTGTGGTTTGACCAAGTGTAGACTGACTTAAATTCCAAATTGAGATAAAATATGGTCTACTAGTGAAAAATTCTTAGAAGTGTGAAGGGACCTTCATTTTTAAAAATATCCTCACCACAACCAAAACAATGAAGACAACAGTTTGTAATAAAAAAATCAGAAATTCTGGAAGACCCAAAGTGGATGACAAATTCCTTCTTTCTTCTGACTTCTGCAGCACCAGGGTATTGACAATTCATTCATTTCCTTCTGCTAAATATTCTCAGCCACATCTTTAGTGTAATTTTATTTTTACTCAGACATAAATCAGGACTGATTTCAAGGACTGTACTGTTTTCCTTTTCTCTCACACCATGCAGACATGGATATCTAACCTGCACAGGCTCTGGTGAACATAGTGACTCGCTGTTATGGATGGCAAGGTCATTTTAACAGGCAGGAATGGCACTTTATTGATTCTGACTTTATCAAGTGCCTGTTTCTTATTTTGTGTATAACTCATTAGCAGCCTGCTCCTAAACTGCTCAGGAGTCTTTGGATGAGTTTGGGACTCAGCCTTTAATCACAGTAATTAGCGTGGAATTTTTGAATCCTGGTCTCGATCTTGACCTTGTAGCATTTAGCCAATGCGCGCACAGCTGGACCGGTGGCAGGGCTGCAAGAGCTCAGTAGTGGGGATGTTCCCGGTGTCCTGGTGTGGGAACTGACGCGGAGGGAATAGAGGGGAGTGGGGAAGAAAAGAGGAGAAAAGCATGTTCAGTAAGAAAAGGAATTCTGCCCAAACATAGTTACCAATTTTTGTGGGAGTACACAGAGATGTGGGTGGGTGCAAAGTCAGCGTGTGAAAAGGCTGGGGCAGAATTAGGAGCAAGGGAAGTACCTGATGGTGAGATGGAGGGGAGAATGGGAAGAGCCAAGAGTGGTTTTGCAGTGATATAAAGAATCTCTTCAAAGTTCAGCTTTTCTGCAAAGGCCACCAGAATGGGTCTGACTATATAAAAGTGCAACCATTACAGATCTGTGGGTTTTAAATATTCACTTACTAAGACAGATTTTGGCATGGGATGTTCCAGGACAGCTTGTTGGTTATATATGCCCGGTCCTCCTCCTGAACTGGAAGATTGTCAGCCTCCAAAGGCATGCTTGTTCCTTTGTGCCATACAGTTCTGACCACACTTGGTGCATATTTGACTGTACGCAAAACCCAAAAACAGGTAAATCAAAACAAATCATACATCAGTGTCATACATCCAAAGCAATATCTTCTTACTTCTCAATGCACACCTTAAAAACGGCTAATTAATGTGTCATTTTTTCTAAATCTCTCAATACTGGTATTGGATCTTCATCTTTATTGTGGGATTTTTTGTTATTTAAAATGTGTTGCAAATTTCTGTTGCAGCTTCTAGTTGCAATTCTGTAAAAAAAATATAATGCAAGAGCTTCCCTTGAGAAAACATCCAGCTAAACAAAATTTTGCCAAATCTCTTCACAGTGTTGTAGATTTTAAAAATACAACTTAGAAGCTGAATTAGTTAAATAAATGAAAGCACTTAAAATTTTCTTATAGAAAGTAAAACAAAAACTGTCCATACTTAAGGTTTATTTCTATATCTCTATATTTAGGAAGACTGGGAAATTAATTGTTATCTTAACTATATGTTTCTTAGGTGAAAGTGGCAAAGTGTGTGTGTTATAGACAGACAGAGTGCTTTTCCACTGCCCTGCAGTGCTGTGGGTCTGATTAAGCAGCAGAAAGCATCCCAAGGAGCCAGATACTTTGTCAATAGTAAAAGCAAAGTGAGGTATAACTCAGCTCGAGAATACTTTATGGGCATGACGAGTTATTCAGTTATCCACACCGTAAGGAAGGGAGCAAACCCTCGACTCTATGTCACATATGCTAAAGCTCCCCAAGACAGGACGCCAATTAACCTTGGATGATAGCAAACACACACACACACACACACACACACACACAGGCTGCCCAAGAGAAGCAGCCTGTTGCCATTAGTAGGAAGCAGCAGCCCTTGTCACCCTGAGCCATTATTTAAATCTCTTTTAAAATTCACTTATTAAGTCAAAGAATCGTAGCCCTCTCCTCTTCCTCACAAACAGACTATTTTTGCTGTCCTGAAAACAGGAGAGGTTAGTAATATGAGAAACCAGTGGTCCTTTTATTTTTATCCTCGCTGTCTAATTTGGCCATTTTGAATTGAGAAGAAAAAAAATGCCTGATCTTCAGTCAAAGCAATTTAAGGCATGATGGAGCTCAGAGTGAACCAAAACAACAGGGTCAAATGTAGTTGAAAGAACATGGTGGGGTAAATAAAAGGTCTTTTTTTTTTTTTTTAATTTAGTGCTGGTGGGAGGAGAAAGTTTGGTTAACTATTTAACCTATGATAGCCCTTTATCATTTTATGGCTTAGGGGTCCATGATTTTAAGCCTTTGCCAGTAAGAGCCTGGTTTGTATTCAATCTTTTCTCTAGCGTCCAGTTATATGACTTACATTGATTTACTGGAGATAGGAAAAAATTATAAATAGCAGATGAAGACACATATTTTCCTAAAACGACTTTCCAGCAACTTTGGATTTGGTGCTTAGTTTTCATTTCCACTCACAGTTCTCTGCATCATGATTTTTTTTGATCAGTGGGGCTCTCCTTCCCCATTTGGTTCACTTCTGTTTTTTGGCTATAATGCAATGTGTCCTGATCAGTTGGAGTGAGTGCTTGTGAAAGGTCACTTGGAAGTCCCCTTTTCATTTCTCCCCGCAACAGTTTTTCCAGCAGGCAAGCGCTCTCAGGAGCAACCCCCTCCAATCTGTCCCTTTTGATATCCAAAGCTGGTTGTTACGGGGGTTAAATTTCTTAATTCACTGAGTTTTTGTGAGTGCTTCTTCAACTCACCATGCTCAGTCCCCACAGCTGGGTGCAGACCGCCTGTCTCCCTTAGGATGCTGTGGAAGCGTTAGGGTTTATTCTTTCACCTTCTTCACACTTTTGGGTGGCCAATTTTATACCTTTATGTCTTCCATCAGTTTCAGGGAAATTAATCTTCACGTTACATCTGTGCGAGATAATACCAGCCTTATGGTGGGAAGTTTAAAATCAGACAAAGCCTCTCCTGGTAAAGAAAACTGCTTGTCAAGAGATCTCAAACCGTGAGAGCTGGTGGCTTCTGCCTGCCCTGGCAAGGACTTAGGTTTGGGGGGTTTCTTAATTAGTTTTTTGAGGGTCAGGGAAATGACCGTACTGAGTCTGGAACAAAGGAAGAAATCAAAATGTAAAGCTGACTGTTTGGTATGTTGATAACCCCCCAGTTTTAATTTCAGCATAATTGGATCAGGGTTAGTGGCAGCTGTTATGTAAAGTTCCTTCCCTTACATTTTATTCAAAAGTAAATATCATAGCTCTTCACTTTTAATCTAAGTATTTTTCTTTTTTTTCCCCAAAGAAGAGCTGCTTGGTTTACCCGGATTTATTTCCATTAGGAGAGCGCTAAGATTTTGGGGACCTGTATTCTGATGGTAAAGCTTGTGACATGAGCTTTTGTTTTCCATTCGAGGAAATGTTAACATTTTTTCACATGTTAACTTTTTAACAATTAGGAGGAATTTTTTTTCCTTGAAAACTGCCATCCTTTTCTTTTCCTTCCCTTTTCTCTCTTCTTGATATTTTTATTTTCCTTTTATATGGAGACTTGTAGATTTTGTCACTTCAAACATTAGCTGTTCCTCCTCTTTTCTTTCGCTTTACAATACACACTAGGAGATTTTTTTTTTGCATATTCCTTCCTTTTCTCTGTGAGATATTGTAGTTCACCAAATTTAAAACACTACAGTATTTAGAATCCCCACAGTGCCATTTTAAGTATTTGGACCTGGAAAATGCCCCAAGCAATAACTACCTGAATTGCTTTTAATTACACAATATAGCTGCATCATTTTACTTCAGATTCTTTTTGATTGATGCTGTAAGGCAATTGTAACCATGGATGATGGGATTAAGTGCCTCTTGAAGTGACTTTAGCTTCTTGTGGGAACAAAGGGAAAGAAGAGAACACTTAGTCCCTTTTTGAGTGAACAGCCTTTTTTCACTTGCTATATAAAGAAATACAATTAACAAACATTATCCCCAGAGGTGAATTGAAATGTACATGCGGACAATAACCGCTCTTGACTGCAATTAGACATATATGATCCGAGGTATTTTGGCCATTCATTAGTGCTAATTGTTTGAGAAACAAGCCCAGAGAACAAATGATTAAAATGTTAGTGCCATAACCAGGATTATTAGCATGTGTGATAAAATGCATGCGCTGCAGCTGTACCAATAAAACTCTCCAGCGAGTCGCTTTGATTCGACAAATAGCGCGGCTGCGAGCCCTTCGTATTTGCACAGGGCCTGCTGATGTTTATAACAAACAACTTGTATCTTCTTTTCTTAATTAGAAAGAATTACTATGCAAATTGCGGGGCTTTGTAATTCCGTAGAAGTTTCCTTTGTTTTTGGCAGATTATTTGTGTGCGGTGGTGTGCCACTCCCCGGTAAATTCAACACAGGAAAACCATTATGTTTTCTCTGGAGTGGGGTTTTTCTGCACATATTGCAGAAATAATTTGTAGGAGGTTTTGCTGCATTAGCTGGGTCTCATTCAGGGGGTGTCATGGGTCTTGGATCACTTCTGTCCTTCTTACACAGCTCCACAGATATCATGGTATGCAGTTACGTGCACAGGGGTCAAAAATACATGTTGTGGAAATTATCCAGATTTTTTAACAGTTTTAGTGAAATGTCTAAAAACGCTCTTTGCAAACACTTTGCCAACACTATGCCAAGGACTGTAGAAGGAAAGATTTGGCTTACTGAGCAATGAATATTGTTCTATGTGTTTGGCAGATCTTCCAGGGGTGATTTGATTTGGCAAATAAACAGAACAGAGGCACAGGTTAAAGTGCTGGAAATGACTTGTGCGAGTGCTTTACTTTGTGAGCTATATGTTGTTGGCTCCAATGAGACTGCACAGGTGTGTGCAGTTAAGTATGTGTATGAGTATGAGCAATGCTGGAATGTGAAAATGCAGTTTACAGCAGGGAAATTTGCATAATTTGGGGTAATTTCACTGTTCGCAGTCACACTGTATGGCTGCCATTGCAAACTGCAGTGTCTCTTAGTAGTCAAATAGGTTTTCTTTTCTCCTTCCTGAGGATGAACTATTCACTCTTGGGTGAAATTGTTCTCAGAGGACCATGAGTAACTTTAACTTGCCAGCTACTTTTACATTTTTGATGAAAACTTTAGTAGAGTGTTATGTTTGCTGAAGAAATTTAGTTTTATTTCCAAGACCCAAGAGCACTCAGCATGCTGTTAGATGCTATGAATGAAAATATGCTGCTGTAAAACAATTTAATGAGCATTACCCAATAGCCTAGTCCTTGTTTTAACTTACAGTGCTTAAAGGAAGAAACATTGTCTTAGCAAATTCACTTGGCTTTTGTCCATGTGTTTAGTTTAAAGCATAGTCAAGCTTAGTTTGAATCATTAAAATACTTGGAGCCAGGAAACATATGTAAGATTTTCCTCCTCTTTATGGCACAGGGTTAACAGTATAATCGAGACTGCAGTGCTGTGTGGGTTTTTTGTCCTAAAAAAGCAACTGCTGGGGATTTTTTTATTCTATCAAAATAACAGAAGTCAAGATAATCGGGATAGTGTTTCCTACCAGAGTAGCTAACTGCTCATATACAGAGCACCCCAAGCCTTGCCACTGTTTTAAATAAGTCTATAGAAAAATGGATTTATTAATAAATCCACGTCTTCCTCTACTTTTCATTTTATTGTAGAACATAAAATATGACTTTGCAAGGAGAATGCACAGTGATGATTTAAGAATATATGTCAAAGAATTAAACTGTGATAACATTTACTGCAGTCATACCTAAAGATACTTGTTGAAAACTCTTACTGTACATGAATATTTCTAGAACTCTTTGTTTTGAAAGGAGAAGGATTCTGTGTTGGTCCACTGACACCAGCTCCTCCTGTACATTTTTTTTTCTGGCCCTATCGTGTGAAAAAATTATTTCTTCTTCAACTTGCTAAAATAGCCCATAAAACTAATAATTCGACACACAGACAGTATATTTTTTATAATTATTTGTGTCCTGAGAAACCTGTTGTTTGGGCCCATGTGACTACAAAGTTGTTTAGCTGAGGAGGAGATAGCAATGGTCACCAGGCAATAGCATTTCCAGCATTAAGCCTGTTAAGTGATGGTGTTTTAATGGATTAAGTCTATCACTTCTTTGGAGTCATGTGGTCTGCTGAGGAAGCTGTACTGCTCCTCCATCTAAACACACGTTCATAGACCTGAATGGTGCACCGGACTAATCTGGTCTGCAGGTAATGATGCTTTCACCGACACAACACTATACGCCATTGTGTGTGGTAGGCAGAGCAGGGCTGCCTTCATGGGGCTTGCAGCAGTGAGAGGGAAGACGGCTGGTCAAACAGCCCTTGGTTTGATGACAGCCCAGAAGAAATCCCGGGAAACATGTGACAGGAGATACATCTCATCTCAGCATGCTCTGAGATTATGGTGTTAGCCACGTCTATCAGGTTTCTGGCGGGTTGGAGGGTTGGTGAGAGGCAGTCATTAAGGGTGCTTCAGGGGCTGCTTGGCTCTAGGCTGGAGTTAACTATTAATAGGCTGAGCTCTTTGACTCCTTTGTGCCCTTGGGAACCACAAGGCTGAAGCCATCAGAGAAAGAGAATAGAAACTAATCACTTTTGTTCCCTCATATATGTTTAGGGAAGGACTGCAGACTTCTTTACTGACCTCTGTGTCACACTGAAAAAAGATCCTCCTCTTCCTATTTGAGATAAACCACTCTTCCACCTCGTCCTTGCTCTCCCAAAGTGTCCTACTGGAAGAAAATGAGATTAAGTGGATTTATCTAGCAGCCACTTGAGTTGCCACAAGTTCTGTTACCATCCCCACTTCAGCCTGAAGCAGGGAACATGCAGTAGTTTGTGAGAGAGACACAAGGAGAATAGTTTGGAGGGACTCAGCGGATCTCAGTTGCATGTCTCCAGGTGTTGATAGGACCTCCACCACCTGAGTCTTGAAGGTGTTGCTGTTATTAACAAGGCTAACACTGGCACTTATAATAAAATAATTTCTATTTACTGCCAAGCTGTCCCATTTCTTAAACTGAATTAAGCATTACCAGGCATGTTGCAAAGAAGAGTCTGGCAGTGGTTTTTGTAGGCTCTTAAAGTAGGTCCACACAGGATCTGCAGAGATGCAGCAGAGGAGATGGTGGAATAGTTTTCCTTTTCAATTTACTTTACTGAGGTAAAATGCAATAAAAGTTTTCTTCATATTTTTAACCCAAGTCTTATATTCAGCTTTTAGGGTGCACACTCTAGGGGAAGAGAGGGATCTTCAACAGATTCAGCTTAGAAATGCAAGTATTACAGCAGTCTGTCAGTGACATACCACATTGGCTCTGATTTAGATTGACTGAACTCATTTCCAAGCATTTGAGAGCGTTAGTCATGTTTGCTTTGAAGAAAACCCACATGTGTGTGTAGCCATGTGTGATCCAAGTCTAGCAACTTGGGAAGCATTATTAAGAGGGGCATAGGAAAACGCATGGGTCCCTGATATGATGGCATAATGACGTGTTCAGCATGGTGCTAGGAAAGCTTTGCATTATTCAAAGTGCTGAGTAATATACATGATAATGCATAATGGTGTTATATGGTAGGATTATTTTGTGGTGTAAGTGCCTTCTGCTGAGTATGAAGGTAAATTGTATTATTTTGTCCTCATCTTTGATGTAGCAGAATAGACCTGGGAGGTACAGCATGAAGTGGGGAGGAACAGGAGCAGGCAAGGGGTTTTTTTTGGAAGGCCAAGAGACACAGTGGCTCTCTGTGTAACTTATTTCTCTGTGCTTGTAATTATGGAGCAAAGCAAGCTCCCCACAGCATTCAAGAGACGCCTCCTCTGGCAGTTCCACAGCCTCCAAGTACACTAACCGAGCTCCTGCCTGGAGCAGGTCAGCTGGGACCTCACCAGGAATGTCAGCATGTGGTGGAGACTGCCACAGACCTCACACCTACAGGCCACGGGGATGTTATCCACTTAAGCCATGTGTCACCAAAGGCTCACACCTGCACTGAAGTGTGGTGCACAAAGCATTTACAAATTTTAAAAGACACCACAGCCGAAAACCTGCTAATGATGCTGGTGGGGTTTTGAGCTCTGTCAATGGAAGTCTGTGCTGTGGATCTGAAGGTCTGAAGAGAGTAGTGGGGTTACACACTACATGGAGTTTTCATCCTGTTTTCTTCATTTCCCCCTCCATCCATCTTGCTTATTTAAAATTTGCATGCAAATACATGTGTTGATATAATGCTAAGGTTGCAAAATGAGCTTCACAAACCTGTGTTTGTTTTAACCAACACCCCTGCTTCATTCACAGCATGACATCCAGCTCCTGGAGGAAACATGGCAGATAGCAGCCTCCTCCCCAAAGCAATCCTGATCCATTCCCAGCACAGTCTGCATCCTACAGAGGAGTGCTATGACAGGGAAAAAACCAACCACCACCCTGCTGTATTTCATACTTGCCGTAGCACCCAGAACGGGCAGTGTAATTAAGGCTGCATGGATAAACCTCAGCCCTGGCAGGTCATCAGTTACGATTGTTTAAGTTTGCAACTTCTATTGAACACAGTGGGTTTGGAGTTTTATATTGTAATTAACTGTAATACTGATATCTCCCCTAATTTGGCTCTTCCAAAGGGAAAAAAATACATAAATAGCCCAAAACCAGCCACTATCTAGGTATGAATGTTTTGCTTTTAAAATATAGTCGAGTATTAGTTACAGCGTTGTAGCCAATAGTCTAATTTCAACAATATCCTTTACAGGGTGGATTCTCCTCTGCCAGCTGGTGTTCCTAGGCTTAGTTATTGCCTTACATCATCACACAAGTATGTTCCCAGACGGGCTGTGCTGTATGTACCTGCAGATGATGAAAAGAAGATAAGAAAAATCCCATCACTAAATGTAGATTGTGCAGTGTTGGACTGTGAAGATGGTGTGGCTCTGAACAGAAAGGTAATTAAAAATTATCTGTGTGATATAATCAGCACTAAAGAGAACTTGTGGAAAAACACTGCCTTTGCCTTGGGGAAGTGACAACCAGAAAGACAAAGATAAGTCTTAAGATACACAAAATAATGTCACAGTGATAAGCTTTGTGAAGGCGTTGGGAAAATCTGGTTACCCAGAATTCAAAGAGATCTGTGTGAGTAAGTGAGGGGGGAGTTTTGCAGGAAGACAGAACTGGGCATAAGCTGTCATCACAGAAGAGTGGGAGATACTGTTATTATTGCAATACATTTCTTGGGGAAGAGGAAGAAACAGAGTGTAAGAAGAGAAGTGGGAAAGGAAGCGTTAGTTCAGAATCACCAGGTGGGCGGTTTGTTGTTGAAACAAAAGCATCTTCAGATTGTGAGCAAAACAGTGTGAGCTTGGATTTGAGCCTTGGGGTGCTTGGAAAGACATACCTCTTGAAATTTTGGGGGAAAATGCTGTTAGGGGTGTTTCTCAAGGAAGGAGAAGTTAGATCATATCAGCGTTTGGAACAGAGATGGAGAGGAGAGTGGGAGATAGATGTAGATGTGTCAAGTACTTGTGCCAAGTTTTTGTTAACATTAAACTGTGAAAAAAGAGAGAATGATCTAGCAAGTTTCGCTTGCAAGATTTTTTTTTTTAATATATGAAAGTAACCATTTTATTATGTTCCACATCTTAGAACCATAGAATCATTTAGGTTGGAAAAGACCTTTAAGATCACTGAGTCCAACCTTAAATATAACTGCCAAGTCAGCCATCTTAAACAATGTATACAAGAAATTGGTGTAAATTTTTCCTAGTGAAAGCTATTTCTCAGCAGGAATATAAGTTTGCTGTCACATCATTTTCATATTTGTTTGTTTTCCTAACCCTGTCTCAGTGCTTCAAACTACAGCAAGCAGTGTTTATGGTTTGAGTATAAATGTCTTGTCCAGAAAGTTAGGAAAACAGACTTGAAAATTTTCCCATGTCCTTTCAAAAATGCAGATCAAATTTTATTCTTTCCTTTTTTTTTCTGAGTTAATGCTTTCCAGAAGGGTTCTCTTTGATAGTGCTCTCTTTAACTTTCAGCTCTTTACAGGTATGTTGGAAAGGAAAAACTTTACAGAGTTTGCATGTACCTATTTTAATTTGGAAAAGTGAAAATAGCACTGCTGGATGTTCCTGTGTGCTGCTGAAGATGATTGGAAAGCATTTCTCAGTTGCTAAAATTCTGTGTTGAAAGACTAAGATTATATCTCCTGTCACGGTGAATTAGTATTGTTTCATCATATTTCAGAGGCTGCTGCTGTAAGATTATACAAGATTGTTGTGTAGTTGTGTACCAAACTGAAATATTTTTAGGTGCAGCTTAATTATATCAAATAATTTATAGCATAAGCATTTATTTGTAATAAACAATGACAGAAAAACAAAATTTTGTGATCAAGATGACAAAGTAGACAGTAGTAATTTCTCAAGGGTGGTAAAATTCTACCTCTATTGAAGTGAAGTTGTGCCACTGGGTATAAGATTTCAAAGAAATTAGGGGGAAAATTGGTAATAGAAACTTGAGATGACAGATGAGCCCCTGCCTGAGCTTAAATGCAAACAGAAAGCAGACAGGAGGTAGAAGTGGGGATAAGCTACCAAGAAGCAACACAAAAGTGTGGTCCAGGCTTGTAAGAGCACAGTGAGGAAGTTCAGAGCTTGTCTGGAATCAACACTGGTGAGGGATGAGCAGGACAGCAAGAATGGCTGCTACAAGTGTATCAGCAGTGAAAATGAGAAGGAAAACCAGTCAAATGGATGCACTGCTCCATGACACTTCAGGCTTTACTGTCAGTCTGCTCAGTCTCAGGCCTAGAAGCAAAACTTGGGGGAGGGAGGGAGCAGCCACAGTAGAGGAGCATCGAATTTTAAAATAAGCTGGTCTATGGGACCAGATAGGACACACTGGAGGCCTCTGAGGGAGTTGTCTTGTGTCATCATGAAGCTGCTGTCTGTCATCACTGAAAGGTCAAGGCTAGGGAATGTTCCTGAAGCCTGGAGAAAGGCACCTCTGCCAAAAAGGCCCTGGTGCTGTTGTACAACAAGCTGCACAGGGTCAGTGGTGTGTCCTTGCAGCAAAGGCGGCCAACCACCCCCAGAGCTGCGCTGGCACAGCTGCACCCAGCAGGTCAGGGAACAGGTCCTTCCCCTCCACTTGAATTTGACAGTCTCTTTCTGGGGTGCCCGTGCCAAGCTGTGGATCCCAGGACAAGAAAGGAGCCCAGAAGGGCCATCAGGCTGGTCATGGCACAGGAGGAGAGGCTGAGGAGCTGAGTTTGTTCAACCCGCAGATGAGATGACTGAGTTGGGTCTTGATGGAGACTTTGCTTCCTGAGGGCAGCTGAATGGTGCAGAGCCAGACTCTTCTCAGAGGAGCTCAGAAATGGGGCAAGGAAAAAAACTGGGCACAGGTTGCATGAGGGGAGATGCTGACTGGAGACAAGGGAAAAATGTCTTGCCCATGCAGGTGGTCTGAGACTGGAAGAGATTGTCCATTGGTGGTGTATCCTCCCTCCCTGAGGGTATTCAAGCCTTGGCTGGATGAAGCTGTGATCAGCCTGGTGTAGAGCAGTAGTTAGTGCTGCTTTGAGGAGGCAGATGGATGAGGTGGTCTCCTGAGATCTCTTCCAACCTGAATTAGACTGTGTGATTGCATGATTTAGTAGAGAAGCCTAATTCAAAGTGATCAGAAGTTTGAATTTCATTTTTAGATCTGCCACAGATACTCAGGAAGATTTTGAGTCTTAGGTTCTATGAATGTGAAGCTGAAATTATTATTGCTCTTGCAGCTTTGTTTATTAATGTTTATGAGGTGTTTGGGGACTTTGTGTGAAAGATATGTCAAGAACATGCATTGAAGTACAGTGTTCAGTGGCCCATTGCAAATGGGTCATTTCAAATTGAGGGAGAAAAAAAGTCCTCTAGGAAACAGCAACACTGAGCCTGTCCTTTATTCATTATTCTTAAATAGTACTGATGAATTTGACTATTTATTGCTATGTCTTATATTACTTAAAATGCTACTTATGGACTTCCTTCAAACTGCTGCAGAAATGTTGAATTTGGGGAAAACCAGGACCTGACTGAAGGTTTGCAGTGCCTTAGGCCAAACTTACCTCTCTACAGATTTTCATTTGCATCAAGTCCAAGCAGCAAGTTTGAACCACATCTAATGGGTCTATTTTAACAAGCCGCTGTGTGGTTTATATTAGGTTTAAGTTAAAATTTGGGAGATCAATAATCTGGAATGTCAGCAGCTCTATTTGGTTGCTCATTCAGAAGGAAACGAGGAGGATGAGCTTCTTATTACTGAAACTGCTAACATTTGCAAAACTTCATTTGGTTGCAGTAGCAGCTTTTGAAGCTGCGGGCATAAAATAAAAATATTTAACTATTTTCTGTGCAATATTTTCTCTCAATAAAGTTTTGAAATATTTTCTCCCCTGTGCCTTACCCTCACGATTATGTTTTCTAATGGCTCACAGAGAGCACCAGAAGAGGGGAACCCATATGTTGGGGTCCCTCCCCTGCCGTGTAGCCCTGGGAGAGGGGCCCTGAGGGCACAGACACGGGGCTACCCTGTCCCTGCTCAGCCTCGTTCCCATTGGTTGGTTTGTGTTCCCTGCGCGGGCAGAAGGACCCTTGGTCCCGTGACTGGAACAGTTCCTGGGCAGAGCTCCGGCCATGCGGCTGGAGAAATAAACATCTCTCTGAAACAGCTAGCAAGAATCTGTCTGTCCATATATATTTCCTTTCCACGGGACTCCTGGTTTGATATATGCGTGTTGCAGGATCCCCACTGCAACAAATGGTGGAGATTTGAGAGCAGAACGATCCCCGATCCCTAAGCGACTGATTTGTGTGAGTAAACCCTGGAAACTTTGGATTCCTCTTCTTGGTTTTGCTTTGCTATTCCGTATCTAAACTATGGAGGAACCGTGGGAAGACTCTTGGCTCTCAGAGCCGCATATGGACATTTATCTTAAACTTAAAATGATTCTTGAACAACGATTTGTAAATTTTAGCTTGATTCAAGCTCAAAAAGAACTGAAACACTTCCTGGCATGGTTGTTTAAGAACTTTTTCTATGTTTCTTGGGATTTAATTCTTACCAAGGGCTTTTGGAAAACCGTTTGGACACAGTTAATATTGGAGTCAAAATATATGCCGATGGAAGAATATTTTCGTGAATATTATTTAGTTACCGAGACTGTTGAGCAATGTCAGCTGTGTCCTGGTGAAGGGAAGCGTGGCGCAGGGACCGTGCGGCCCAGGCCACGTGCACCGAGCGCTCTGCGAGCAGCAGCGAGGCAGTTCCCGCGCGCGGGCGGAGCCACGCGAGCAGCAGTGTCGGTGGCGGAGCGAGGCGCGGCGGGACCCGGCGGTGCCCGCCCGGTCCTGTGCAGCGCGTGGTGGAGCGAGCCCCGGGAACGCCCGGCCGAGAGGGGCGGCGCGCGGGCGGCGGCTGGCGGCGATGGCGGTGGAGCGGAGCCGCGCCCAGCCGAGACGTGCGCTGGAGCAGGGCACGGGGGAGTCGTCGCTCGGGGGCCCGGCCGAGATGTGGGTGCAGCGCCCGGCATCGGCAGCGAAGCTGCGACCAGAGGAGGCGACGCACGGAGAACTGAGCGGCGTGGCCCGGCCCGGCCCGCGCAGCCCCGAACGCGACCCCGGGAAGAGCGCGCAGGCACCAGCAGCTCCGACAATTCCAACACGGGAGCGACCGAAAGAGACAGCAAAGACGCAGCGAGACAGAAAACAGCAGCCACTCGGAAAAAGGAAAAGATCATAGCAACTAAGACCTTAGGGATAGTAAAATGGTATAATGTTAAGCAAAATTATGGTTTTATAACAAGGTGTGACAACCAGCAAGACATATTCGTGCATAGAACTGCTATTAAAAAGAATAACCCTGAAAAATGCATCCCAAGCTTGGGAGATGGAGAGGTGGTGGAATTTAATATTGTACTAGGGAGAAAAGGGTTACAAGCATCGCAGGTCACTGGGCCTGATGGTGTTCCTGTAAAAGGCAGTATATATGCAAAAAATCGTAGTCATGTTAGACAGTATCTCCATTGTAAGCCCCCCCTACAGTTTCCCTTTCCTAATCCCACCTTTCCCTTTTACCCTATGTCCTATTACCCCCAGTGTATTCCCAATCCGTTTTTTCACCCATGGTTTCCCTCACAAAACCATGCTTTTGCCAATTGTTTCCCCAAAAATCCCTTTCCAATGCCGAGTGGGGGATGAAAAGGGGGAGGGAAGAAGTTAAACCCTCTCCTGCCTCAGTTTCCCCACAAAGCATGCTCAGAGAATTCTGTCTCCCTTCTGTCAGCCCTAAGATGTTCCAGAGAATCTGTTTGGACATTTAAAGACTCAGGAGGGTGGCTTGTTTTGTTTTGAAACTGTTCTTGTTATGTTTATCCAGTTGTTTTCATTCTCCTTTTATTAAAATAAAACGGGTGAGGTGTTGGGGTCCCTCCCCCGCCGTGTAGCCCTGGCAGAGGGGCCCTGAGGGCACAGACACGGGGATTCCCTGTCCCTGCTCAGCCTCGTTCCCATTGGTTGGTTTGTGTTCCCTGCGCGGGCAGAAGGACCCTTGGTCCCGTGACTGGAACAGTTCCTGGGCAGAGCTCTGGCCATGCGGCTGGAGAAATAAACATCTCTGAAACAGCTATCAAGAATCTGTCTGTTCGTATATATTTCCTTTCCACGGGACTCCTGGTTTGATATATGCGTGTTGCAGGATCCCCACTGCAACACCCATAGCCGTACCATAATCTCCTTACCATTTCAGTGCCTGCATTTCTTACCTTCAAGAGTTACAGCCCTGGCCACAACTTCAGGTGTCATCTCCTTCTCCTTCTTTTCAATCTTATTTTCTAGCTGGTATTTTGACTGAATCAGAAAAACAGAAGAAACCTCACAGCATTCACAAGGAGACAATTTTTCAGTAAATTTTTTGAGTACAACCAGTGGGAAGAAATGGCTAAAAAGCAAAGTTATAGTGTGCTGAGTACTAACCCTGAAAGTAGGGTTAGACCTGATCCTGGTATGAGTAGCACAGGGGCTTTTGCGACACCTTTGGTACCAGACAGAGAGGTAGGAGGTCTTCAAAAATTCAGAATAGGAAAGGTGATAGGAAATATGCTGGTGTTGTGGAAGATTTCTTTTACAAAGGTAGCTTTAGTCTTGCTGAACATACCCTACAAGTCATGCTGTTCTCAAATCCTGGTTGGGGATCCACATGCTGTTTTTAGAGGTTCAAATGCATAGTGTCACATGATGTAGACTGTAAGCTGCCTCTCCAGGTTTCTGACTCTGTAAGACATAGGGAATTTCTACAACAGAAATTTAAGTTTTGGTTGTGGGAAGAATTGAATAGTAGTAAAGGGAAGTTACCTTCCCTGAGATACTATTCAGAGATGAAGATAGGATTTCTTCACCACTGATGTATATGTAAAGTTTCTCAAGTGTTGTTATACATTTTAAAGATATCACTCAGAATTACAGGCTTGGTGATATTTTAAAGTGAACAGTTCAAATAAAAATTCTAAAAATATAAAATTAGAAATAATACAGATTGCAGTGTTGATATGTCGCAAATGTATCACACTCTTAGAGACAAAAATAGCCTATATCTATTTCAGCTCTTCACAGGAAAAGGTCTGAATTCATTTTGATTGTAAGAAATAAAAAGGTTTTTAAAATGGCTGCATTGATATGCTTGTATGATTCATAAAAAGCCAGCAAGCTGAATTGCATCTTATGAAATTGAAAGATCTCTGTGTAGGAGCTGAGCTGTCTCAAGGGCTCTCAGCCAAGCCAGCAGTCCCTGCTATAGCTTTCCTCTCTAGAGCTGCATTACTCACTGTGCTTGTAGGTCAGGTGGACCTATTATCAGGTGGAAAAGTTTTCTCTTCCTGTTGGAGTAAGGAATATTTCCATGTCAGTGTGTTCATTTTCCAGGGGCATAGTGAGCTGAGATTTTGTAGTTTGTTCCCATGGGTTATGCAAGGTTACCACCCTTACAAGAGAGTTTTCTAGAACTGCATTTTTTCCAGCAGGTTCCTGTCTTGGTCATGCTGTTCTTCAGAGCATCCAGGAGGTGTTAGCTGCCAGGTCAGCCTAGCAAGAGAGCAGTTGGGGTTGCTACTGTAGTGTTTATATACCTTTCTCAATCCTTGGCAAGAGTTTTGAAGGATTTTGATGCCTCCAAACCAATGCTATTCGTGGCTTTATCTTGTTTGTGGTCTGCAGGGTGGTTTTGAAGAACTGGGTTATACGGTATGCTCTGCAGCTCCCTTTAGTGTACCATCAGGCCAGGCAGGGCACAGTCCCTCCTGCCAAAGATGACCTTTGAAAATTCTCTCAGGCAAATTTTGAAAGTGCGAGGATTTGGCCTTTTCTTTCCATGGGGAACGCCAGTGTTATAATTAAGAATCAAAACAAAGCCCCGTGTTCCCTCTGCTCATGGTTTTTTTTGTATCAGAGGTGTAAAAGCAATCCCTTGGAGTGTACATATGGCTGAGAAACGTCTGTGCACTCCTCTAACATAAAACACTTGGAAATAGGAAATTTTATTGTTGTTCCTCAGGAACTATATAGACCTCATTCACCCAATAAAAAATTATTGATATTCAGGGCTGCACTGTAAAATTATGTCAGACTGATTAGAGTTTAAGCTCCTAAGCCCTATTTAATGTGAATCATCATTATATCTCTTTGTCTCTTTTAGAAAAAAGTTGCCCTCTCCTCCAGCACTTGAGCAAGAGAAGCTGGGGAAGGGGAAGCCTCAGCTCTGTGCTTTCCCCTGTCCCTTCCTCAAGAGGGGAAGTGGTGGCTCCTGAACCTCTCCTGTTCTCCCCACTTTCCTCAGCAGTGAGGGGAAGTTTGGTTGTGTTAAGAGGAGGTATAGGGAAGGACCTATTTTGCTAATGTGCAGCATGTCCTCTTAGAATCATAGCATAAATGTGTTCCTACCTGATATCTTGGAGCCACTTAAAAGACCATTGTGCTGTATCATGGAAGAGGGAAAAATCAGTTCATTCTTTTGAATTGACTGTTTCAAAAAATAGTATTAAAGCCCAACCACTTTTCAAAGTGTTCCATTATGAATAACACATATGTAAGAGATAAGTCTGAGTTCATTACGGTTAAGAGCAGATCATCTGCAAACATGCTGATTTTATGGAGATTTCTCCCTGTGAGAATGCCTCCTCCATCTCTCTAGTGATCTGATCCTGGGGTCAGAACAAACAGCACGCCGGAGAGAGGGCATCCTTGCCTACCATTTTTCCCTTAATCTGAGACCTTCTGACCTTTTTATTCCTATCATTGATGAGAAGAGGCTCTTGCATATAAAACAACACTTCAACTAAATTCGGGGGTGGAGATAAATACATAAAATGGGTCAGCATGGTATACAAAAAAAAAAATCAAGGCCTTATTTGTTGAGATGCATTTCCTTATTGATCTTATTGAAGCATTTTTAGTATTAATGGAAGAAAGCTCCAGTTGGTTTTCATAAATCTCTAGTTACTTCAATTAAAACCAACAGTTTTCCTGTATTATATGATGATAATTTCTTTTTTTTTTTTTTTTAATAAAGCCATGTTGGTTAGGATTTATCAATGCTGCAGGTATTTCTCTAGGCTCATAGTGAAGCTGTTAGCTAGTACTTCATAGGCACAGTTGCATGAAACATTGATAACTAGGTTATTTTACCAGGTCTTTGCTTTATTTATAATAAATTAGTACTGTACCTAATTGTATTCCTCCTACAGGGAGAAGGCTTGCTGATAAAGTGTGTAGAGAATGATTAAATGTACACAGGCGCATAGTAGGGTGACTTCTCTTCAAAAGATGCACAAAATTAAAATGGGAATGCTGCTTTCCCCAGTGGCTTGCCATTATTAAAAGTCTGAGTAGCATGGGAAATTTCTTCTGTAGGAATTGGGGAGTCCAGAAGTCTCTCTGGTTTATTGTAGGGAAGCTGAACTGTACAGTGAAACTCTGCAAGGCCTTTTTGATCCTTGAAGAGTTCTGATGAATATACATTTTTATGAAAGTTGTAAAGTGTTTTCATTTCCTCATTAATCCCACCATGGTCCTGGAAGAACTGCCACTCCTGAGTACTGACTGTGACAATAAAAGTTTTTGTTCCTATTGTTTTACTCTACAAGCCAATCATCTTCCTTACATAAAGATTTGAGGATTCGTAAGGAGATCGCAATATTCAGCAATTTTCTTCTTAATGAGCTCAGTAATGCATGTTTCTTTTCGAGCAGAACCTTTGAATTGCCAGTTATTTCTTTTCCACTGATTCAGATGTATCCAATTAAGTTTGACTTGGACATGTACTGACATAACTATTACTGCTGACAGAATGGTGTCTAGCAACTTATGGAAAATGTCTTGGCTCAATATTAACAGGGATTGAAGACAGGAATACATTAATAGACCTGGGAAAATATTTTAAAACATACAGTTAATATTTGTAGGACTTGTAAGTCACAGTAGTTCAGTTCTTCATGTGTAGCTTACTGTCTGCAGGCACATCAGCACACCTCGGTACTGAAGGCTAACTGCAGGACTAGAATGTGTTGCTACACATTTCTGGACCAATTTTCAATATTTCATCTGTTCTTGTAGCAGGAAGGACCTGGCTCCTCCATGGAGCATCTAGCTCTTAGTTTGAAGGAAGATGTTATTTCAAGTGTGCTACAGAAAATCAAGCTAATATTAAAAAGTTCAGTTCACATAGTAGCTGAGAAACAATCTGTAGGATCAAATTTGGGCACTTTTTTTTGTATGCAAAGCCATGTGTTGTGTTGTGTTGCGTTGCGTTGTGTTGTGTTGTGTTTTGTTGTGTTTTGTTGTGTTTTGTTGTGTTGTGTTGTGTTGTCAGGGCTGCAATGGCACCAGGGGTGAGGAAAACATAAAGGTACTGCCCCTACTGAAGTCACAGCATTTAACACCATTTGCTCCAGGCCTCCTTTGCTTTTTTTTGTTGGCAGTGAGCAGGCGTTGGAATGTGTTTGTGTATCCAGGTTTCTATTGCAATTAATCTTAAAACCTAGTCTTGAACCTAAGATTCCATTGTGCTCCTAACCAGTAGTCCACCCTGCTTATCCTTCCTCATTGCAAGGCCCATGCTTCCAAAACAGAGCGGCAAGTGAAGACTGAGGAAATCCACAGACCCCATTAACAAGGACATGGACCAGAAAGTGGTAGGACACATAGAGAATACAGCCCTTGCCCTCTTTGGTAACCTTGTCTACAAGGTATCTCTTTGGTCACAGTGGTATAGTGGTCCTGTGATCTGATTTGGGCAAGATAGGTAGAGGAGGAAAGGTGGAAATGCATGGTACTTTTCCCAATGCATTGGTGCCATCAAAGCTGGACCTGTCCCACTGAGGAGGAGAAAGAAACTCAGAGATACTCAGAAGATTATGGGAAAATCTGTGGTTTATTTTACCAAACTGTTTGAACACTACCTGTTCACTTGGGGTTTTGTAGTGTTATTAGGTAGCAAAACAAGGAAATGTGGTGAGATGCTGGGCAAGAGAAAAGAATTTTTGATGTCAGGTGGAGAAACAGCATAACCATATACATTGCAGATGAAGGTGAAGATGAAGTTGCAGATGAAGGTGAGGACGTGTGTGGTCACAGTTAGGCTTGGGAAGCTTGGCAGGTGTCAGCTGAATGTATGATATTTAACATCTATATCTTTTTCTAGAAACCAGATAAAAGAATCCTAGCACTCAGTGGTGGTAACTAAACCACCAGTACCTGTGCAAAAGCCTCATTTCCTTCCATTGTATGACCAGGAGTCCACAATGCTGATGGTGCTGTGGATTCTGCTGTCCGTATTCAAATAGCATTTCACAATGAATTAAGGACATTTGTGTCTAAATTAGTAACTCAGAATTAAGCCCTTAGGGAGTTTGAGTTTCTTCCCCCTATACACCACCATATATTGAATTGAAGGCATGTGAACTGTGCTAGTTGCAAAATAAGTGTAGAACTGTCTAAAACCAGCCTTTTATTTCCACCATGAACTAAACCCATGCCATGACATCCCTTTAACTTAGAGTGGAGCAATTTATCTCTGTTCAACAGAAGACAAAACACATGGATTATGATTTCTTAAAGCCCTGGTTTTTACATATTCTGTGAATTACTTTCTTCTCCGAATTGTGAAAGACTGTATATTAAGCTGTGCTTTATACACCAAAAGAATACTCTTTCATGGAACAAGCTGATACCCAAAATCTCTGGCTTACTGATCATGGAGGGCATCCAGATCCATGAATCTAATGTGCAGTCCCATACAGAATAGAACACAATATGCAAGTCTTGGGATTTTTCTAGTCCCTGTCATAAAAGCTATGATAAACAGGGGTGGAACATTAGAAACTACATGCATTTGCTTATTCCCATCTAAACCTGTCCAGCTCTCCTGGCTACATAGTATGCAGTAGGCTCCAGGGGCATGACAGCTAATAATGCATCCCTAGGTTACACATTGCCATACCCAGAGTCTGGGCTTCCAAGCAAGAAATTATTTTTCAAAGAAATGAAAAACTTGCCAAATTTATTCTTCATTATGGGCAAGTCAAAACATCCAGCTGCATTTGAAAGTTGCTATTTTGGCAGCGGTTTTTGTATCTGTATGGAGCATGTGCAGTTGTTAGCACATCTAAATGTACTGTCCAAAGTATATTGAACAACTCTCCAAAAACAACTGCACACATCTGCAAATCCAGCCTGCTATAGATTTGGATGTTAATGTCAGCTACTTTGCTGAGGTTGTTCATCTTTCTTTTTGGCTATAATATCACAATGTGAACTGCCTTTTTGTCTATCAATAAGGGAAGTGATAAGCTGATGGTGGAGTCTGATCAGCACTTTGCATCTTTTTGAAAGCATAAATGAAATTCTGGTGTTTTCTGAGTTTGACTAACAATTTCTATCTTTAAGGCAGCTTGGTTGCTCTGAGATTGCTGCTTTAACTCCTGCATAACATAATGCTGCCTACTGTGGATCGCTGTAATGGCTCTTTTGATATCCTTCTTTCACTGCAGTGCAGTAGGGCTACCCTCTCCAGAACAATGTACTTACCAGTTATTTCAAGATTGGGAGAAAATAATTTTAAATACTTTTCTTTATTTTGATCAATGAGCTCCAGAAGACCATAAATCCTTGTGTTGTTCCTCATTTGGGAGAAAATGGTTGTAAAGATCCTGGCTGTTCATTTTAGGATGATTATAAACCATGGCTTGCTTATTCTTTCCTCCTTACTTGTTACTTGTTAGCCCCTTAGTGGATTGCCTCAAAATAGCTGCTCCTATGCCAGACTCAAGATAACTTTATCTTCTAAGGTTTCACAATACAATTGTGCATTAAAAGGGGATATGTTGAACAAATTGGTATTTTCTTCCAGCTTTGTCAAGTTATTTGGTTACATTTTAAGCTTTGATTTCTCACAGACCCAATCTTCCACTCATTAACCAATTATTTTTAAATGGAATATTTATAGATCATAATTTAGTATGCATTTTCTTGAGAAAAAGGGCAAATTAATACATGTAAACATGGATGAATCTATTTAAATATGCTGTCCACAAAATCTTTACAATATGTAAACAACATTTGTTATGCCTTGGAGATAACATATGATTGGACTCATGAGACCCTGTTTATCCTACCAAACAGTTTCTTTTATAACTTCAAAGGGAATTTTATATATTTATGGCAATAGCAGGGTGTTAAGTGCAGCTAGACAGAAATTATACCTCAGCTATTTAGTTAATGCCAATAGGGATTAAATTAGATTTTATAGCTGTTAGTAGAAGTCTGTTTTGTAGCTAACAAGTGGGATTTTTAAATCCTGGAAAGCATAATCCTATTATAAAACTGGCAGCTGAATTAACATTATCTAGGAAGCAAGTCTTCACGGATTAACATTTTTTGACATTAACAAAGAAAAACTAATGCTACAGGGATATTAGATGCTTTTCCCAAAAGTAGGGGAAAAAAGAAAGTGAATATAGGACAAGATAAATGGCACAAATAGTGCAGGAAGGAAAAATGGAGTGAAATATTCGTGAGGTGAAATCTGGGAGTGGTCATGTTCTGCCTCAAATACAAAGGAAATACACTGAGTAGGAAGAGATAATACAATTGATAATTCATATATTATCCCACACATTGACTTATACATGCCTTGTGACTAATTCCCAGTTATCCAAATGAGCATGGGATAGCCACCGAGGCCTTCTCCTGTCCTGAGGGGCTGTCTCTGCATTCCAGCTGTAGGAGCCAAAGACTGGCAGCAGTGCTCAAGAAGCACTCATCCCTTTACTGAAAGGCCCATCCACAGAGACCCTGATTAAGTTCTCCTTACGTCCTTTGAAGAACAGTTCTGGGACAGTTGCCACAGGCAGTGGTACAGGGGATGAGCGGGACACTGAACTTGCTTGTCCTGCAATACCTTATTCTAAGCATCGATAGACTGATTAGCTGTAAGGGTATATACCATGTCGTATTTCAATTAAAAAATCTTTGTCCACACCACAGTTGCAGAACAAAACTTTTATTACTTAAACTTGTGAAGTATACATCGCCTGTAAATTATTTTTAAAGCTCTGTGGTTAGAATCTGAGGCTTTACTTCATCAAAGTTGCAGCATTGAAATAATGAAATTAGTACTTTTCTGTGTGGAGAGTTAAGAAGAATCCACTTAATAAACTTACCAGTCACAATAACATGACAAACAATTTCTTCTAGATTTTGCAACATAGTATTCAGTGGTTTTGATCCAGTACAGATTTTATGATAACTTCTTTTGGCTTCCATCTTGTCTCATAAATTTCTTCCTACTTATCAAATAGAGAATTTCAATAATTACAAATGAGAGCATGAAATATCTAAGTTGCCAAACTATCTATCCTCCTCTGAAGTCAGTGCCATGAGGAAGAACCTTGGAACCGTTTTTTCAGTGGGAAAACTCAGATCATTTGGCATCAACAAGACCAAGATTTATACTCTGTTGTGTGCATTTTGCACCAAAGATAGTGAACCCTAATAGGAATGGGAAATAGTTGTTTGCCCGCTGTTGTGGCTCTTTTTCAAAAATCTGTCCTCCAAATGTGTTTTTTATTATTATTTCCATATGCAACAGTCTGTAAGCCTGGTGCTTTAAAGCACACACGTATCTTTTAGCCATTGCCACAGCCCTCTGAGGTGCTGAGAATGTTCAGAGAAATAGGAGTAGAATGTACCTGTGATTTCTCACATCAGGAAGGACATGAACTTGATGTCTTCCAGAAGCACATGGTCCTTGATAAAGGATCTATCTTTCCTTCCCCCTTAAGTAATGAGCAATGCTATGGCATTTTGTTTCCAGGTTTGCTGAGTTGGAAGGTATACAGATTTGGCCTGTAAGACAGGTTGTTTTTAAAATGTTTGTCTATCTCCTCAGCTTGTGTCAATAGGCTTAGCTCTTCATTTTTCACACGGAAGCAGCTGTCAAATGAGAAATAAAGAAAGATTATGTGGAATGAGACTGTTACATGACCAGAGAGCTGCAACCACATCACCTGACTGGATACTCATCATCTGTCTTCAGTCTCTGGAAGAGAGAGATGGAGATGCTAGGGGGAAATGGGCTTACTGAGCAGAAGACCCTTCCTCCACATGATCCTATGCCTGCTGTGACTGGCTGCTGCCTGACTGTGAAAGAGGTCATTGAATGGGGAGGGAGGGATGAAGGATGTTTGGCTCTGCCACCCAACACTCTTGTATCTGAGCATGTGTTTTTCTGGAGTAGAGGCTTTGTAGAAGCTCATTAACGGCCAACATGTGAAAAACAGCAGCAGCATCGCCTGAGCATTGCCAGCCAGAGCTCCTGACCTCAGAATCTGGCTTCATGTTGTCAAATTTGCTTATCATCCATGAGGTACAGTGGAAGTGCTGAGGAGAAAAAGAAATGTCCAGAAATGTGAAGGTGGGTTGTGGTTTTCAGTGCTTGAGGCTATTACAAGCAGCCCTGCACACATATGCTCTATTTTGTAGCTGGAGGTGATTCATGCACTGAGAAACCTCTGAGTAGTGCTTGATATGAATTGACAGAAACTAGCAGAAAGAGCAACTGGCTTCTAGCCTCTGACAGCAATTCCCATTCCTGGTCATCAGACATCACCTCTTCCTACATCCTCCTCTTCATTGAGGTGCAGTGCTACATAACAGAACATTGCATGGCTCATGCCTTCATGGGGATGATGTTTCCTGCAGGAAGAGCAGAAGCTCTTTGTCATAAGCAAGGGCTCTCTGAGACCTCCCCTTTTTTTTTTCAATGGAATCTCTGGGATTTCATAGTGCTACTAGCAGTGAACAGAGCCACAAGTCTCACCTTTCAAAGCCATATATTCTTGGCAAGCCAACTAAGGTAAAAAAATATTATAATAATAATCATAATAATTTACGTTGTGCATATTTAATGGGTAGCGGCAGGAAGCCCAGATAATGGCAGAGGCAACATCTGTAAGCTGGTTGTGTCCCCTGGAGCTGGAGCTAAGGAGGCTCTTTTCCAATGTGGTCCAGAAGTTGGTAAGTGGAAGACAGAGTGTGAGGAAATGCTAATGAAGCAAATGAGGTGCTGCTGAGGAGCAGTGGAACAAAGCAGCAGCCTCTCAGCTCAATGAAGTCTTGCCTGGGATTTCACATGGGCTTCCTATAGGCCCTTTTTTTACTCTCACTCTTCAAGAAAAGAGAGCTTGTACTACCTTTTAAATGGGCAAGTTACACACAGGAAGTTCCCACCTTGTCAGCCAGACAAGTGGCTTTCTTACACCCTGAACTCCACAAGTGCTTAGTAAACTTTGTATGTTTAGTAAATCTCCCATGGCTATCAAACCCAATTCCTTGAGTCAAGCAGAGCATTTATAGAATTGTGGCTTTTTTGTGTTTTACTGGTGAATGTATCTGGCAGGGGAAACTAGAACTTCCATTTGGGATCATTTGTCACATTAGCACATTTCCCTTGAAGTTGCTTTATGCAGCAGTGTCAAAAGCTTTCTCACATCTTGACTGCCCTCCACAGTCTCTCAACACCTCTCCTGAAGTAAGTGGCCAAAGCTGGAGATTGTATTTCAGGAGCTGCTTCACCAGTGCTGAGTAATTATCATGAAATCATGACTGAAGCTTGTTCTGTCCTGTCTTCTTCTTTACCCAGCTAGAATCAATAGATATAGTGAACAATAGACTTTGTTCTTACTTCATCATACAGCTGCACAGTTTCAGGTATTTTGAAGCATCCTTAGCACTGGAACATGATATAGTTACCTTGAGTTGACTTTAGACACATGCATTCAAGAGTGCTATTCCCAGGCGCACTGGTAATCCCTGAATGCGCTCTTAAGTGCTTGAAAGTCTGCTTTTGTGCCTACTCAACAATGTTTCTGTCCTCTTCTGGTAGCTTGTTATCTCTTTCATGCCAAGGTTATCAGATATGTATCTTCTGTCTGAGGTCCTTAAGCAATCGAAATTTGCCTAGCAGACTCTGACAAGAGACACATGCAAAGCACATAAGCCATGGCCTTTTTATTTAAAAATGGCCAGGATAGGAAAGAGGAAATAATGGTCATGTCCATGATGGCATGGGTAAAAGGCTTACTGAAAGCTGATGAATCAGGGTCAGAGGGGAAGCCAGAACATGGGAATGTCTTGATGGTGACTGATCAAGGAGAGACTGTGGACAAATATTTCTTTAAACAACTGAAGGAAGTATTTCAAACTCTTTCTGACTCTCATGGAGAACTTCAACCATGCTGGAATCTACTGAGAGTAGCACGTGATGGGTCACAAGAAATCCAGATTTCTGGAATGCAAGGAAGACAAATTTTTGGTGCAAATGCTGAGCAACTAACTAGGGGAGATGCTTTGCTGGAATCCTGAATGAAAATGAACTGTCAGTCAATAGCAGTTTTGACTGCAGGAGCTGTCAGATGTTGGAGTTTATGATCCTGAAGGCAGCGAGGAAGGCAAGGACACAAGACTTCATCTGGTAGACAGAACTAATGCCACATTAAGCTTCCCTTGAAGGCAAGGGAGCTCATAAGGGCTAGTCAGACTTCAGTGACAATCTGCACAAAATGAAAAAAAATCATCTGAAGGGTGGAAGAACAGGCAGACATGGCAGAAGGCCAGCTTGCTGAACAGGGAACTCTTGATTTAACTCAAACACAAAAAGGAAGCATACAAGAAATGAATGCAGGAATGGGCTACCAAGGAGGAATAGAGAAATATTACCTGGGCATGTAAGCACAGAATGAAGAAGGTCAAAGGCCGGCTGGAATCAACCACCACAGCCTGCCTGAAGAGAGATGCTGACTGGAGACAAAGGGAATAAAGTCTTTCCCGTGCAGCTGGTCAGACACTGGAAGAGGTTGTCCAGAGCACTGGTCTGTCCTTGCTCCATGGGGGTATCCTAGCCCTGGCTGGGTGAGGGCGTTATGAGCCTGGTATAGAGTGGTAGTTTACCCTGCTTTGAGGAGGCAGATGGATGAGGTAGTCTCCTGAGGTCCCTTTCCTTCCTCAATTAGACGTGTGATTGCATGATTTTCCTAGTGGTTAGAAAATTTGTCCAGGAAGCCCAGGAGCACAGGCCTATTTGTCCTTATCTGGGGTGACGACAGCAGCACCCTGCTTGCTAAATAAAACTCTGGTCCATCTGTATGTACACACCCATGTGGTAGAGACATCCTCCACCTTGCTTTAAATAAGCAGATATTAACTGGGCCACAGACCAAATCTAGGCCTGAAGCTGACTTTCTAGCTCAGTGATCAGGACATGAACCTAAGAGAACACAGACCTGGATTTATATCTGTGCTCCAGGGACAGCTTGTACATTTTGGTCTATGGCTTTTTTTTTCAAGCATCACAGTGTATGTGTCCCTGTGTGGTTCTATTCCTAGTTTACTAACATAATCAAGAAATCAGATCCTCAACAGACACGAAACTGCTACCGTTGCTATACTACCTGGGAAATTTTCATTTACACATGTTTCTAATAGCCTGCCAGCTCCATGAGCAGCTCTTCCTGTTTAAAGACCTTCAAACAATTCATACAGCTTTTACCACTTTTCTAGTTGTAACTGGAAAATTATATCGTTTACTTAAACTGCCAACAGTTAATTTTTCCCTCCCTCTGTACTCTTCCCTCACCTGTTGCAGTGCGATAAACAATTCAAGCCAATTCCTCCCTTTGTTGGAAGTGCCTGGAGAGAGACTGCAAGGATTAGAAAAATTAAAAAGCAGTGTGCTGGAAGCTGCTGAATCCAGCAGCTGGTTAGTACCAGCGCCATCATCAGTGAGGCTGAGCAAGTGTTCCCAATGTGTATGCATGCACATATTTACATATATGTGTGTATATGCATTTGTATATGTACTTTCTGACCATGTTAAATAAACTGAGTGGCTAGTTATTCAGTTTAGCACAGTCAGAAAGTAACAACTTGACCAGTGCTCACCTGAGGCAAGTCCTGCTCCCAGTGCTGCACATGCTCCCTCTGTAGAGTAACATGCATTGGCGCACAATGTCTGTATAATATATATTGCTGTATACACATAATATAGACATATCTGGCCGTAGACAATCAGTATATCCTGTATCTGGCCCCAGACTCCTCAGATCTCCTCAGTTTTTGTCACCTGGACCTAGGGAGCATGGAAGTTCATGGCCCCACTGCCTTTGCTGTAGACAGACTTGTTTTAATTAAACACACTGGAGGACGCCTGTAGCTGGCCTCAGATCCCGTTAACAGTTCAACTTACCTTACCATTAGCCTGAGAATTACCACCTCTTATTGTCCATAGCCATATATATTGTTAGTAAATTAAAGGCAAGATTTTTCAAAGTCAGAGATTAAAGGCAAGAAGCTTGCTGTCACCTTTTTTTTCAACAGAAGTCGGGTGTTACGCTGTTATTCCAAATTCTGTTCATCTACAGATGTAGCTATGAAATGAACAGCTGCAAGTATGGCATGCTTGAGCATCTTGTAGAATTAAGATGGAGACTCCACTGATACATGTTTTATTTGCAAGTAAAAATTCAAAGCACTGTATCACTCAGCTGGGCTGACCCACATGTGAGGGTCTGTATGCGCAGCATGTTTTACTGATCCCTTTGTAGAAGGTGATGGAGGAGGAGGAGCAGCTCAACTGGGTTAAGCACAGTAGATGGTTTAGATAGGAGCTTCTGGCTACCCTGCTGCTCTTGCAGTTGATTAGCTGTTTTCAGTAATTATGCATTTCCATCAGGGGTGCAATGGTTATCACCTCTGGTAATGAGATTACTCCCATTTCATACAAGTGTAATGTTCTGCCGGTTCCCTTTTGGCACTTTACACGTTTGCTTGACTCGTGCTTTCAACGCTTGCCGAGGTTGCACACCATCGTATCTCCTATGGACTCATCGAACCATGCAAATGGGTTCCCCAGCATTTGTCAGTCTTGTGGAAGCAACCTATAGGCCTGCCAAGGTAGCCTCACAGCACGTTCAGTAAAGAGCTTGCTTTGCAGTAACCACAGTGAACTAGTTCCAGGTTTTATTTGTTGTCACTTTTTTCCCAAGTGGCTGCACCAGTCTGTCACTGAATGGGAATTACATGTTTTTCACTTATGGGAAAGCATCTCTGTAACCCATGACATAGCATCCCAAAGCATGGGTTTGCACTCCATTTACCACAGTAGGAAAGGCACCATCTTTTCATCACAATATTGAAAAACTTTCAGTCTTTGCTTGGATTCCCTAAATACAGAGTACTCATTCCCCAAAGCACTGTTAAAAATCATTATTGCCAATTATAGAACAAACCAGAGAAGTGGATGCTGATGTTACATCTGACTTAGACAAATGATTTGTCCATTCTTCTGGTGGAAATTTCCCTGGAAATTTTTTAAATGGGAAGAAAGAGAGATACCTCAGAAAAGGACAAGTCATTGAAGAAGGTACAAAATTGTAATGCACGCTTCTGGAGCTTAACAAAGAGGAAGGAGTACTCAGTGAAACATTATACTGCACGGAGCTGCAGATTCCAGGCATTCCTTTTGATGGAGCCTCTGAAGGAAGTATAGAGGCTGTGTATCCCTTTAGAGGCAGCTTTACAGGTCACAGATCTGGCCTAAACAAAAGTATTTTTTTCTAAACTACTCCTTTCATTTTCCTCCTCCTCATGTCAGGACTCCAGCTGAGTTTTGTAAGCAGTCCAAGGGCCATCCTGGCAGCATCTACCTCCCTGCCTCTGGGGACTGATTCCAGGTCATAGATCAGAGGGAAGGTATACTTCATAGAGTGCCTTGGCACAAGTGCACCTCCTTTCATAGGTTTTTTTTTTTTTTTGCCTCCAGAGTGTGGCATGAAAAGGGCAACACTGTAGGCTACCAATCAACCACCTCCTTAAAATAAACCCCATCATCACAGTATCTTTCATGTAGACATCCCAGGGAGTAAGCTGCATGGTGCAAAGAAGGGCATCTGGTTTTCACCCTGTTCTGGAAATCGAGTGAGTATATAAATGTGGGTTTTGCCAAGAAATATATATGCAAGGGCTTGAGCGGCAGCCTTGGAGGGTGGAGACATCCTTGCCTCTCCATGTGGTTCCAGAAGCCATGTGACAAGTTCCTTTAATGCTTTTTGCCATTAAAATTGATCCAAGATCCCAAAAGATAAGCTATGAAATTCCCCTTCTGTGTGAAGCAGCCAGATTTCCAAAAAGAAAGAATCCCGTCAAGAGACCAGAAAAAAATGCTACCTCTGCAGAAAACCTCTCCCTATCACTTCCAAAAAAGGTCTTCATCCTGAAGGTGCTGCTAAAACCAAGAGCTTCCAAGTAATGGCATTTAGGGAAAAAGACATTAAAGGTACCTTCTTTAAGAATGGGAGGACCTGAGACTCCCACACCAAGAGGAGGCACAAAGGAGCTGTCAGACGAAGCCTGCTGCTCAAGGAAAGAGTCTCCTCCCTTCCTTCTTTTCCATGTATCGTTTCTTGCCCACGGCCCTTGTTTTTAACATGCTAAAATGAAAAAGGGTGGTGCAGTTGCTTTCTCTGGGCTCTAGAGAGTCAGGCTTTTGAAGGCCAGGCACCAGCTGTGAAGTTAAATTGATAAGATCTACATTTCAACAGAATAAGACATGTAATTCACCCTTGAAAAGTCAGAAGCCTTATTTCTGAGAAACTACTATTTAAGAGAAGATTTGACTATGCTCTTTAGTTCAATCTAATCTACTCAGTCTAATTATATGTTCATTTCTTCTCTAGCTGAGAATAACAGTAATATTAAAAAATCATATAAAATTTGAGATTTTTTTCAGCATTGCATGAGGTCACTAAACTAGGGTCATGTAAGTGCTGTGAAGACAACACCAGTTTTTCATTGAGAGGGTTTGATAAGGGACTTGTATTGTTGCAGAGACAATCACACTTGGAAAATCTCACTATTGAACTTGTTAGTTCTTGTAAAGGAGTAGCTGCTATAATAAGGAAAAAATCACATCTAATTTCATGAAAAAGTGTCAAGTGGAGAGAATATGTTTTAATAGCAGTTGTATTATTAACTCTTTGAGATTCCAGTGTATTTCAGTGATCTCTAACACAGCTGTACAGTAAAAGTGCCAGTGCTGGCACAAGCAGCATCTGAGAAAGTTCCCCATTGTGCCAAGACTGTGACATTGCGTTCTGCTGGAGATCTCTTTGGCTTCGTTTCATGCATACCTAGCAGATTTAGCAGATTGTGAAAATGAATGTTTTCCATTCTCATGGCTGATTTTTGCATGCATCTGTTCACTCATCTAAACCTTAGTTACATGCTGCTATGAGAATGAAAGGGTATAATTTTTTCCTTGGAAATTGGGATTGTTTCATGCACCACAATTTCTGCTTAAGGATCCTGCACAGAAATTGTGAAACACTTGTCTCACTAATGTCTTAGAAAAAAGTATAGCTACAGGGATGCATTTCTCTCTCCTTCTGCATGCATATCTGGGCTTCATGTAGTAGGAATTACATGCATAAATCAAGAGAAAAGTACTCCCCCTAGAATGGAAAATACCTGTTGGCAGGTACCAAAATATAAATATTTAAACATGGCACTTGCGTATAACATTAATAAACCCACACTGATTATGTCGCAAATTCTGTATTGTAATTCACGATTCTTACTTCATATACCAGGTTGCAAGTTATTGTGAGTGCTCAGAGTTTGCCAAATTGTTTGAATATTGTAGCTGTGCTATATTACAGGGCTTACACAGTCATTTATGTGCTGAACGCTCTTCATTTTATTTTTTTTGAAAAAACACAGCCTGGCAATTAGCTCGATACAATGAGCTTGAATAGGGTTATGAAAGAAAATGGATGTAGGTGACACTCCAGAATTAGCACTGTTTACACTTTTGCTTCTTAAAAGTTACATTTCTGGCATGTTATATTTTTGTGCTGTAATTTCTCTGTGTTAACCATTCTAAATACCCTTTAATATTATTTTTTTTTCCATTAAGGAGGGATTTAAATGGCTTAACCACATTCTCATAAGAGATCTAGGCAAAGACAAAGGCTGAGATTCAGATAGCTGTCAGCCCACCCAGCCCTTGCAACACTGCTAGTAAATAGCACAAGTCGGAGTTTTTCCTCAAAATTATTTGTGTTTGTAGATTTGTATTGTCTTTGTTGCAGAGATGTACTTCTCTGAGCCTTGCCCCCATGCCACCAAAATTAACATGCACCATCTAAAAGTTAAAGACAAGGATACAAAGGCAAAAAAAGCCATCAGTAGGAGCATTGTGTCCCACAATACTCTTAGCACACTTGCTTCTTGTGCATCCAAAGCATCCATTAAACCTTTATATCACTCTTCAGAGACTGTAATTTCTTTTTCCATAGCATAAAGTTTACTGGTTCTTCTCTTTTCTAAGGCACCCTCTTTGCTGAGTAGTCACACAAAAGGAACAGAGCTAAAAAGTGAGTCACATTAGTCATGCTGCGTAAGGTCCAGTGAAGTGGATTTCCAATTATTGCTAATTTATTCAAGGGTAAATTGTTGCGCTGCGAGGGGGCGAGCAGTAGGGGTGGGTGCAGAGCCCAGCGGGCGCCTGGCGGGGCACGTCGTGCTCGGGCTGTCATGGTTGCTGCATCTCCCAGGCCTGGCTTCCAGCTGCAAGCACACACATGCAGACATACTCTGCCGTCTCACAGAAGGACGAAGGAAAGATTGCATTTCACTATCCCCTTGCTCCTCTGTGGTCACTCTGGGGACCCAGATTGCACATGGGAGCTGAGCTAGGCCTGAGTGTGGCTGTTCACAGGAACATCAGGTCTGCCCTTGTGGCTGGGTCCTACCAGGCGCTCCTGTGACTGTGGGGTGCTTCCTGCTCATCTGTGTCACTTGAAATGCATGGCCCCTCTGGTCTGGGGGTGTTTCATGGAGGAGAAAGAGAGTAGCATGACCTAAGGCTATCACATAGCAGTGCTGCAGGCAACATCCAGGGCCCCAAGAGGTCTCAGGGTGACACATGCTTGGCTGTGCCCAGCCACAGAGACAAATGAGAAAGTGTGGCTATCGGCAGTCTGTGTTTTAGCTGGCATGCTGTAGTCCAGGGAGCTCGTTGTGGAACACATCCCTCCTGCCTCGTGCCCAGACACAGTGTTGCTCCTTTAGCTTTGTCATCAGCATGGATTCCAAACCATTGCACACCAGGCACTGCTCAGCTCTCCATTATCTTCTCTCCAACATCCATGCTCCAGTAGGGTCATGTAGGAGAATTTGTATTTCATTTTCAAGACCCTGTCCTGTGCAAGCTAACATATGCTGTCCATGTTCTGGCAATGCAGGGCAAGAGATGTCCCCACTCACCTCATAGAGCATCTAGTCAATGGTTTTTTATGCAGCTGGAAAGCTCACATGTGTGGTCACCTTAGCTAGGATGTTCAGAGCACTGGGTAAAGACACCTTTGCAATTATTAGCTACACAGCCTTGTGGTTGAGAACAGCTGGTTTGATTTCAGTGGCAAGCTGTGTGTTTCTGCCTGGGCGAAGTAGATGCCCATGGGAACCAAGTCCATCTGGGCCCTTCCCCAAGGGCTACTCTCTCTGCTCTGACTAAAGGGTATTTCCCAGTCGAGCTTGCCAGCCTTTGTCTGCAAAGGAGCTAGCTACTAATTTTCACAAGCTGTGTCTTAGTGAACTTTTGAGGACCTTCTAAAAAGCTGAAGATCTTTTCAATGAAGTTTAGACATGCTACTTTAAAAGTCTCGTTTAGCCCATCCAAATCTCTAAGTGAAAGACAATTAAAGTATCATTTTATAGCTATTTTCTCTGCTCAGGGATCACAGCGGTACTTGCAGAGCCAGAAAGGCTGTATTTTCCTTCTTAGACTAGGAAGAAATACAGGGAAACAGGTGGGGTTTGAAGGTCAGAATTAATCCTGTTGTCTCTTTCATTAATTTAAAATTTCCATTCTGGTAAACTCATGATTTTCAAAGGAAAATCATGTTTCTTCAAGGAAACAAAATGGCCTTAGACTTTTAGGACCTTTACTCTTGCTACCCCCTGCATGCTAGGGGGGAGCAACAGTAAGAATAACCAATCTTATTTTACCAATTCCTATATAGACTACGATACTTTGCAAAACTTTCCTGCACATTTTTGATATGTGTGTGCTAATTTGTCATGGAATTACCGGTTTGGGCAGAAGGTTGTAAAGCGTTTATATTTGTGAAGATTTTGTTGAACTGGAATGCTGCCGTATTCTCCACTGGTCTGATATTTTGCATAATGGAGATGTAAGTTTGCTTGCCTCCTCCTTTTTTCTTTTTCCATTATAAAATGTAAGAGCTGAGAAGCAATTAGAAATGGTGTTTTTCTTTTGGCAACTAAAAACTGTTAATAGTCGGAAAGTTATGTTTGCGGCATAGATTGCTAATAAAATTCGCCTCTTCCTGCCAAAATCAGAGAGTCCAATTTTCAACATCTCCCCAGTCTCTCTCTCTGCACGAGCCATTCACACCGAACTCGCTGCACTTCTGACTGTTTTGCTTGTGCACTCTGTCAAAAAATATTTTCTGCATCTCTAATTTCATCAAGATATGCTTGACTGCGAGTGTCAGCATCACCGAGCAGTAGTGTTTAATTCAAAATTCACTGCGTCTGTGGCTGTGGCAGCTGAACAACTGAAATATCAGTGAGGAACCAGACCACCGAGGTGCCGCGGTTTGTTGGCGTGTTTGTGCAATTAGGTGGGAAACGTCACTCTTGTGTGACTGCCCGTGCTTCAGCAGTGCTCCATTGACCAAATAGCATCCATTTCTAGTATTTATGTCAGCAAAGGTTATATGTAAAAGCTCAAGATGTAATGGTTGTGTGTACCATATTATGAGAAACAAAAAATTCTCTTTTTTATTCTCCCTTAAGTCATAGTAACACATTTTTGAATAGCAGTCTGCAGTGATATTAATCTCACCTGTGCAATTGCCAAGGTATTTCTTACACTGAGATGCAGTCAGTGGTGTTTAGGCTTTGGTAGTCTGAAGTGAGATGTGGGTAGGATGGCAAAGGTAAGAGCAAAGACTTGAAGAAAATCGATGGAAAAATGTGGGGTGTCTACCTGTCTCTTAAATATGGATTGTTTTGGGGAACATCAGTGTTTTTGAAGTGTCCTCACTTTCACTGTTCATTGTGATCTACCTTGGACACAGTGGTGATTTTCTCCTATCCTGGATATTTTATTGTCCTTATTTTATTTTCCTGCACAGATAGGTTTTTGAGCCCTGGTACCCTGGGAGAGGTAGATGCCCAGGTTATTAAGTGAGTGACATCAAGGCATTGCACTTCTATTCTGAGTTGCCTTTGGATGTGGTGTGGTACAGTGAGGGGTCACGTATTGGGAGCAGGCAGCTGCCTGGACCCTCAAAGGTGTGGGGTACAGCTGGGCTGGTGTGGCCCAACATGGAAAACAGGCCAGTGAACTCAGTTCACACTATGTGTAAATCCAACCATTGCTGATCTTCCCCCAATATATTTAGCAAGGGAATTGGGTTTAGTGGGTTCATTACATCTGTTTTCCTTGACTGCTGATGTGAAATAATTGACAGATGAAATGTGAGAGGATAATTTCATGTTTCACACCAGTGAGTCCATTTTATTTGGTACCCTTCTCACATGATTGGGGAAGACTAGTGTCATATGAATCCTTTGCCTAACTGAATGATGAATCAGCAGGTCAATGATGAGGTCATACCAAGACCTCCCGAAAAGCTCTTTATTGTTGTTTGGGTTGGATTGGGTTTTGTGTAGGCTTCTGAATAGGTTTCATGATGCAGTATGCAGTTTAAGTACTTTCCCCTCGGTTCAGATTTGTTCCTGGCTGGCACTGCCAAAAATTGCAACTCTCTGACAGAAACAATACTTGGCAGCAGCCCCTTTTCTGGCAGGTTTAGCAGAGTCACCACTGGTTGGTCAGACGCAGACAGTGGCCAGTGCTTGCAGTCTGGGGGTAAAATCTTTGTCTTGGGAATGAGCAGTACTTGCATGGGCTTGTGTGACACCTTGTTAGGGAAAACAGGGTGTCCAGGCTCTGCCTGCATCAGGCAAGCCTAGTAAGTCATGGGATTTAATCAGAACAGAAGGGCCAGACATAAGTGAAACAAACCTGTGGTGAGTTTTATCCTGGTAGACAGGCCTGAAGTATCCTTAACTGCTTGCTTTGCTTCAGATGCAACTGGCACATAGCAGAGGGCAGCCCCATGTGCTGTGAAATGAAATGACTGATCCAAACCACAGCAGGTACTCATGATGGAAAGGAGACCTTAGTTGCCAGGAACTGCTCCCCAGGGCAGTCACCAGTGCTCCCAGGCTGCTGCCCAGTACAGGAGTTTGAAAAGCAAGGCAAAAGTGCAAAAATACCCCTCCTTGGAAGACTGGAAGTTAACGTTTGCGTTATAATCCTGAAGCTTCATGGAGATCTATAAAATAGTATTTGTGTTGTGTCTGTCGATGTCAATGCTTGACTCTGAAAAGATAACAGCATTTCCTTCTGCTGCCCCCATGACAGAAGAGGGTGGGGGAGTCAGAGCATGGCTGCTAACGTGAGCACAACACTGGTGACACCATCCTGGAATTCAGAGTGCTAATCCTTTCCGTATTTCTGAGGCGCCTGTCAGTAGAGTTTCCTTGATGCACCAGTGCTCTGGGAATAGAGCCGATTTCTAACTTAGAGAGGGCTCTGCACAATCACCACCTTGCATACTCCTAGCACAAGATAAATAATTGTTTTACATTTCTGCTTCTATCAATGGTAGTATTCTTGTGGCTGTTCCCAGTCCCGATGCTCAGTCTCCCTGCCAGCAGGTGCAGGAAGCTCAGCGAGGGTGGTCCAGCTCAGTGCACTCTGCGAGAGGGTATCCTGTGTTTCTCAATAACAGCTTCTCCAACTGGCGGATGAGCCCCAGAGGGAGTCCTAGACAGTTCTGCGCTGGGCAGAAGAAGTTGGCAGTGACACAGGGCCTCAAGGATGTAGTTTATAAAGCCGGGAAAAAATCCCCTCCTGTGGTGCGGTGCTCTGTGCCAAGGCCATCATCCTCCAGCCAAGGCAGGCTGGATGGGTCTCCCATAAGAGTCTGTCAACCCCTTTCATTAGGCAGCCAGAGGGGCTGCTGCTGAGTGATGCACGGCACCTCCTTCCACCCCATGCGTGCTTCCTGCCAGCCAGAGAACAAGAGGCTGGGATTAGAAATCAAACTCTGGTTTTTCTGCATGACTGTGCAGGGCATATTGGCATTAGAACCCCCTTGCCTTTATTTATTTATTTAAAATAAATAGTTTTTATTTCGTTTTTTTCCCAGTATCAGTGGTTTCGTTCTCACCCCCTCTCCATACCCTCCTCCAGAGGCATGAGTATGTGGGGGATTGTTCTGGATGTGGTTTTCAGGGTTTTGTCCATCTCATTACAGCAAATGCATCACCTGCATGACTCAGTCATTCTTTGGCTGCCTGGGGAAAGAGGCCTTCAAGAGCAGTTGCAACAATAATCCTGTCTCATTACGGCCCATGGCACTGCTGCTGTGAAAGTAGGCAAGCTAGCAGATCTCCTTCTTAGAAAATACCAGTCTAGCCGTGCGGAAAAACTACCCTCTATTACTGGGTAGTCAAAGCTATATTGTGGACTTCCGTAGATGGGGTAATTTAAATCACAATAATTAAAATGAAAAAGTGATGCCAGGATAGAGCAATTTCCTCTTCCTTCATCTGATACCTATAGTGGAAAAAGAAATTGCAAGAATCTCGGTCGATAACAAAAAAAAAAATCAAAATAGATTCTGCAGCCCCCGGGTATACTAAATATTTGCACAAAGCAAATTTACAAAATCCGCATATTTCTCTGTGTTTGTCTGATGATCTTTTCTCATGCATTTGGGGAAAGATGCTCAGACTGTATGCAGTCAGTGGGTCTACTTTAAGTCACTAGCTCAGTTTGCTGCTCTTTGTGGTCTGCCAGGCTTTTCCAAACCACAGCCCATTCAGTGGCATTTCCTTCATGCCACACTTCTTCTGGTGAATACCCATCCTTCAAGTATAAAGGCTGGAATAGGTTTAGGTAAAGGTTTAGGAAATCCTCTTCATAAGGAAGAACTGTGAACAGTCACTGAAGGCTCTTCCTATGAATCCATGTCTTCCTATAAATCCATCTAGGACCACTGGGAACTGTGGTTCTATTACAGCCTTTGTCCTGCTACAGCCACCATCATGGGGCAGCATAAAGCCGCTTCCCTCTGCCCATTCTGCAGCCATGGCTTCCCCAGAAGCTTTTCCCTTTTCCTGCTTCCAGGCCTAACCAAGGAGCTCACTGGAACTGCATGGGGTCCTCCAAATGGGGGCTTCTGGAGCTGGAGTTCGTCTCACTCACACTCCCACTGAGTGGCCAGAATGGCACCGCCGTATTTTAGAGAATTCGCTGCAGGAACATCCTCCCAAACAGTAGATGTCCTTGCCAAGGAAGGGTAGTCAAGCTTATGTTTTCCATAAGAAAGATGTTTCCTGAATGATTAATTTTTTTTTCTCTGATTCTCTGTATTACAAATTTTTTTTAAAGAGAAAATATTTCTTAGTGCATGTGACTGTGTATTTTAAATATAATTGAAGGGAAACTAGTCCTTTTTTCTCCCTCTAAAGAGTTGAATTTATACATTTTAATATGAAGATATTCTCAGTAGGGAGCAGGAGCCTATCATTGGCTCCTACTACAGGCAACACAAACTGCAAATCTAAAAGAAAGGGCTATGGCACAGAAAAGAGGAACCAAATTTTAGATGCAGAGGGAGAATACAAGTATTTAGACCATAGCTGTAGCTATAAAGCTAGAGATAAAAGGCTTTTTCCTTTATATTTTCTTTTTATTGTTTTTTATAGTGCAGTACAATACAAACATTACAACCTGGCTGACTCCTGCAGAGATGCCAAGCACTAGCGTCGTGTCCAAAAATTAGCTTTATACATATGCTAAATTAAAGATTGGCAGCCGCAGCAGCACAAATCCCATATTGGCAGCAGTTTGCAAATCCCACGTTGGCAGTCTTCTCCACATGAAAGAAGAGAGGAAATACAAAGGGCAAAAAGCCCAAGAGTCTTTCTCTAGCAAATAGCAGTGAGTGGAACACAGAAACTATCTGCAGGGAAAAAAAATCTCCAGATTACTGGAGATAAAAGAATATAGCTGAATCTGTGATGAGGTCAAACAAGGGCCCATTTACACCTTTCGGAGAAAGAGACATTAGTAAGAAAATGTTATTTTGGTGGGAAGAGCGGGAGTCTGGTGCCAGACAGAGGACAGTATTAGCCCCTGCATGGTCTGGAGTCAAGGGGGCTGGGTTCTTCTCCGACACTTGTGCAAAGGTTCATTTAAATCTCTTAAATTTGGCTTTTGCTAAATATATCAGACCTAAAGCATACAGGGTGAATTGGGTTATCCTTTACAAGTGGTGTGTTTGATTTATCTGCAGAAAAAAATTAACTGCATATTTTATGAACCAATCAAAATTGCTGTTGCTTTTAATTCGTTCATCCAAACATCCACATTTTCATGTTAATTCTGTTTACAACTGTGTTCAGGGTGCGTTTTACAACAAGTGTTTTCTCTTACATGTATGGTTGACAGCAGTTCCTTCTAGGTCTGCTCAGTTGGGATGGATTACTTAGCTCCTTCAACCTATGTAATTTTGGCTGGCCTTGCTCCCTTCTTAAGACGTTAGTGCATCTGGTAATTTAACATGAGCAGTAAATCCTTACAGTGCTTTGACTTGCCTGGGTTTTAGAAATTGTGGATCCTGTTTTCAGGACAGATACTTGAATTTGAACCAAGGTATGCAGTAGCAAGTGGCTGAGTGAAGGTAGAAGAAGAGCCACAAATTGTGATTTCACCTAATATTTGGGTATATAAAAAAATGGGATCCCAAGGTGGGTGTGCAGACATAGAATACTAATTTCTCCAGAGCTTTTGGTTTTGTTTAGACTTTAAGTCCTTATAAGGACTGAAGTATTTAATGAGCTCCAAACCCAGATCTTAAGTCTAGAAGAAGACTTTTTTTTTTTTAACTTCCTCAGAAAGGAATTTGCAGTGAATCAAGTAGAAGCAGATAACAGAGGTTTAGTTCCTTTCCATTTGCAAGCCACGTGTCAAGTCTCACCACTCTGGTAGTCTGCTCCTTCCCAAACCAGTAAGTCCCAGGCTGGTGCTGCATGATCTGATGCACTGCTGAGTCTGATGCAGCCCCAGATCAGGTACCTCCACTGAGCAGGGCAGGGCAGGGCACATGGGACAGGTTTTTGCCAGTGTTGGATATAGGTCTGGTGCACAGCATCCCCTGCCCCGTTGCATTTGGCTGTCCCACCCCCTGCAGTGTGGGTCACTGGCCACCACATCAGATAATCTACCACAGAAACTGCCATTTCCGGGATGCTGTTTGATTTTCAGCAGTTTGCACAATACAGGAGCATGTGCTGGGAGACAACAAAGACCCTATAAAGGGGATCAGAGCTGTGTGTGGAGTCTCCAGCCATGAGTACCATCTCCTGTGCCATCTAGACCCTGCACTGGGAGAGCCAGACTGCAGGAGGATCTGGAATTACAGAGCACTCCAGTGTCTGTCCTGCAGGAAGGGGAGAGGCAGGGGGTCCAACAGCAGCAGTGAGGACTTAGCAGCAATGCAAGTGCTGTAGGATGAGAAGAACCACATTCACAGCTTAAGAACTCCCTTGCAGAGGGAACAAAACCACTGCCATGGCCACCTGGAAGCTGGTGATTGCATAGCCTTCTCTGCTTCACTACCAAACATTTGGGGCTGCGAAGTGAAAGCCAGCAGAGCTGTTGGCCCTCTCTTGCCATAGGTGATAGACACATGAGTTGTCAAAGTATTCTTCGCTTGCATTGGTTTTCCAGCTGCATCAAGAGATGGGATCTAAAGGCTGGACATGGGATTTAGAGGAAGAGAAAGTGTTGTTACTGTATTATTCATTAGCTGACCTCTGCTAGTTATGTTCTGGACAAAGATCCTTACATTTTCCACTGAGGCACTCACTGAAGCCTGGCTGTGCTCCATGCTTATGGTGGCTTTCTCTGCCAAGTCTGATTTTGCACGTTCACTCTGTGGAGTCTTCTCTCAACTCTGCAGCCCTGGTTTTGTTCCCAGGGTTTCTCTAGAGCCTGTAGGACCAGCTGTGTCCTTGAGTTGTCTGCCTTTGTCTGCGGATGCCAAGATGCTTCAAACAGGAAAAATTATCAAGTGGTATGTTCCAAGCAAATCGAAAAGCAGCTCTGTTTCACACAATGACTAGTTAGACTCGTTTTCCTTTTGATAGTGTGGAAATGAACATCAGTCAAAAAGCAGCAGAGTATATTCATGAAGTAATCCAGTCAAGGACTGTTAATTACAAAGGGCCTGCCGCTCCAAGGATCCCTGATCCAGTGTAGGTAGAAGGAGAAAGTTTTTTCTTGTTACTCCTGGGAACAGAGAATTTTTGACAGCCTCTGTGAAAGATGAATGCATCAAGACCGGCTTCCAAGATACAAGAAAGTGAGGAGAAAGGGCTTAGATTGACTTTTTGGTGATGACTCTGACCATTTGAAGGTGTCACACAGACCGGAGGATGTGACCTGGGTCCATGCTATTCTAGGCTGACGAATGAGCATCTTGGCTCATGCCAAGCATATCCTTATTTCATGATTGCATACTGTGCCTGCAGTACATTAAACCATGAGAGAAGAGTTCTGGGCAGGTTTGTCTGGAAAAGCTTGCTGTGCTGGGAATCTCTTTCATTATCTCAAATTCACGTTTGATTGTTATAAATCCTGATGCATTAGATGAAGTTCAGAGGAAGATCTGTAATTATGTATAGGCTTTGCTGTGTAAAATCCTTGGCTCTCACAAAATCAATATCATGTCATTCATAGCCCTTAATCGTAGTGAGAGCAAGCCCATAAAGGGAAAGTCCTTAGGCCATGGAAAGTTTAGGCCCTATGTCGGGGCCAGGACTGTTTGGGACATGCAAGACTGAGGCAGCTATATAGGTATGTATATGTGTGTGAGAGAGAGTGGAGTTGCAAAAAGTTAGCCTTTTGCCCAGTGCTTGGCAGCATGCTCAGAAAAAAAACATGAAACAAAGACCCTCCAAACATTGCTTTCACTCCAAGGGACATAGAAGTGAAGCCAACTTCTGGCTATCTTTGGAAAACAAATCTTCAAAGAGGTTCCCTCTAGTCATCTCTTCTCCATCTATGGTGTGGTCATTAACCTCTTACGGATGGAACTGAGCTGTCCTTAGTCAAAGGCTGATGGCTTCTCCAGGGAACCTCCTGTTGCATTTATAGTTGTCTGTGTCCTTCTTTGGATACAGGCAAGTTTCTTGTATGGCTGACCTTGAATTTCTCTCATTGCCCTTGACCATGTCATAGGTTTAGCTCAAAGCTTTCCCTTGACTGCCTACTGCTCCAGTGCCCTGAAGTATCCACGTGACATGTGCATGGCTATGTCCTGAGCTCCCCCTGGTTGCCTCTGCATGGCTGCTGCCTTCACAACCCCAGTGCATTCAGTGCCATGACCAAATCCTGATGTATGGTTGGAGGCACCAGTTGAGACGCGACACTGGTGATTGACAGCACTCTGCTACTTCTTGGTGTGGTCTTGAGAGGAATTCAGTCAGTTCAGGTATTCTGTAGTGGAAAACAAAGCATCAAAGTTAAGCCACTCTCCTCATGAATCATCATGGCCCTGCACATAAGGGAGCGTAACCACATCCAAGGGACAGCCAGGTGGCTTTGGAGGGGTGGGAATGGAAAGGGAATAAGAAAGAATCCATGAGAAATCCATGGTTAGCTGAGGGAAGTACAGTCATTTTTGTTCACACCCACAGACTCTGATCTGGGCCAAAGTTACCCTTTTAGAAATTTTGAACAGCCTTCACCTGGCAGAGGGACCTTATGTTGCATCAATGCTTCCCATCATGTGGTCGAAATTATTTTTAAATCTTGGATTAGGTGCTTTAATCATTAGGTATGCTTCCCCGCTGACAACAGCTTTGTTTTTTTGTAACTTCTTCACAGTACTTATCCAAAATGCTAGTGATGCTTCTCTTTTATTATGTTCAAGAACTTACCACTTTTAATGAAGTGTTCATATGCTTAAATTATTTGCACATGCCTTGTGTCTTGATTGTAGTTAAACCAAACAATATATATTTGTCTCTTTTAATTTTTTTTTTTTTTTACTTTTCTCCTTCTTGCTTCCATAGAAAGTTATTTCTATTCATATGGTCTTTCTGATGACAAAGTGACCAGAATTAGAAGCAAAAACTGGCAGTGCTGTTGTTGCTGAGCTGTGCAGAGATGGACGTGACATGATACACCTCCATTGGCCCTTTTCTTGATTACTGCACAGTCATGTAGCACATTCCTCTCTCATTCTCATCCCTCATTAGCCACACTGCCACTTTGGCTTTGTCTTTCCACTCATGGTCTGCGGCTTTGAATTTTGTTTTTATCCTTATCTCTTCTTTATTTAATTCTCATCCTCTTGAACCACTTTTGATTTTATTTCATGTTACAGCCACTAGAAATTTTTACTAGGGTGATGTTCACATTTTCTCCAAGACCATCAACATAGATGCAAATTAAGAAAAAAATCCAGCAGGAGTACACTGGACACTTTTCTTAACTCAATCTGATTATTTTACTGTTTATTTCAGCTTATGATCTGCTTAACAACCTTTTCCAGCAATGCATGTTTTTCCCTTTGGACATTAATTTTGAGTGCTCAGATCTCAGTGGTAAAATATGTGAGAAAGTCTTGAACAGTAAAATGCTGCTGCAATGCATAATTGTTTGAATTGTCCTCTTGACTCCACTGCGTTATTTTCCTTCTATTATATTACAATGGCATGAGCACATATATCAAAAAGCTAAAACATGCAGAAATCATGACTGTCTACTCCTCCCCCATGTCCTGTCAGTTTCTTCATCCCAGATTAGTGTCTGTTGGCTTGGGAAGTAAAGAGGGAGCAGATGGACCACAAAATGAGATTCTGTAACCTTCTTACCCAATAGATCAGCTTTCTGCATGTATTCAGACATATTTACTTACTGTAGTGACAATTATCAGTTTTATTTCTTTTAAGAAAACCAAACAACTTCAGCTCAGTATGAAAGAGCAAACTAAATTGTCTTCTGGCACCATTACTGTCCATGTAATTTCAAATCAGTTAGGAGAAATGTGGCTGGATTCCTATCTGCACAGTACCTGAATATGCCCATTAAATTCTTAGACATGCTTAGGTATAAGGGGACAGACACAGTATGTACATTCTCTGGACTCTTAAGTTTTTATTGTTCATAACACAGGTCAGAAGAGCACAGTTGTTTATTTCCTGGGATATTTTGTTTGAATATATTATTTGGATGGCCAGATGAAGCATCTTTTTATTTGTAAGTGAAGGGAGTTGGATACAAATGTAACCAAATAATAATAACTACAAAGCTTCAAAACCATTATGTGACTCTATGAAAATGCATCAAGCAAAGAATTCCATTTATTAGAAACTTGCTTGTTTCCTGTGCCTCATTCAAGGTGCACCCATTCAGAGCACTGGATGTATTTTAAATGAGAGGAAATAAATAAATGTCTAGTTAGGGTGTAGCTGTGAATGGAAGCTGCCCTCAGCCATGCATCATGTTAGTATAACCATACATTGAGCTCAGATCCACTGCTAGTGTAACATTTTTACAGCAGCAGAGGTCTCTACCTCAGCCTTCCATATTAGCAAAATGCTGTGCATCTCATCTGGGATAAGAGACACCAGCCCCGAAAACACTGAGGTGAGATTCAGCTTGTCTGTTGTAGCTCTCTAGGAAGAAGGTGCTTCAGCTAAGGGAGCTGGGCGCCTCCAAAGAACAAATAATCTCAGTGCCTCAGGCAGCCACTCTAGAAGGTAAATCTCCTTCCAGATATACTGATCTCTATAATAAAACCTCTAGAAAAAACCTTAGAGCAGATACCAAACTTTTAGATGACTCAGGCTGGATGCAAGGAATCCAAGTATATTGTGACAACACATTTGGCCAAATACAATGCGACAAGCTCCTGTAATGGAAAAAGTGCCTTCACTCTCATGCTGAGCGAATGGGACTTGTCCAACAAGTATATGGCACACATATGGCCCTGCACTGGAAGCACAGGGTATCTTCCTTAGCAGGAAAAAGAAACATGTTAAACCTAGTGATTAGGACCCAGAGTTTTAGGAGGTTTAGGAACTGGAGAAAATCAAATCAAGAGGTAGAGACTCTGAGTGCAAGAATTGCCTGGCTGCCTTACATGCACGAGTGCATTGCCAAGAGCTGCAGGTGTTCAATCAGACTGCTTTTATTTGAGGTGCCTAACGTGGATTTCGAAACCACCATGTAGGCAACCCGGCTTGAAAATTGACCTTAATTTCTTCTAATTGCATGTCTTATTCTTCATTATTTTTCTTGTTAGAGACAGAATTTTGAAAGGCGATTCACTAGTGCAGCTATTTTTGACTCATCGCTGCCTGTCTTACTTTGTGTTATTTAATGGGTTCCAGTGGCCATATGCTGCAGAGAATCCTGGAACAAAGTGAGTAAACTGGGAGGCATTGCTCAGAAGGATAAATTTCACAGTTGGAAACACACTTAATACTAAGCCTTCTAACCAGTTTTTCCAGAAATCGCAAGCTTGATTGCCATGATATCTGAACATGGCATTAGCTACTCTAATGAGGAAAATAATTTATATGCTATGGAAATTAGGTCTAATTAGATCTTGTTAAGATAAATATCTCAGTTCAGCTGAAAACTTGAAGAGATACATTTTGCAGTATTCCAGATTATAAATATGACCCTTGTTCTTCACCCCCCTCTGCGTCTTGGGTTACTACTGGTAGAAATGGATGTGAAAACCTCCTTATCACAATCACTACATTCTGTATGCACTTGACATGGAATCAGTTACAAAGATGCTGGATAGTTTAAACTTTACATGGCTTAAAACTCATTTATTTTTTACATCAACTTTAGACAAAGAGCCCAATTTCAGAACTGTGCAACAAAATGTGTCCTGCTTATTCATTTTCTTATTTTAAACAAATATATTAATGTTTATAAATTTTCAGATCCACGGCAAATAATGTTTTTCAGTGCTCTTTACCACTGTTGTCAGTGACTTTGGAACAACATGCATGCCAAATTACATCAATACCATCTTAATGGAAGACAAATATTGAATGCAAACTATAACAAAATCAAAGTTCCTTTTAAATTTAAAAGGAAAACAAGAAAGAAAGTCAAAAAATATATAAGGTGGACCATACAAAAAAGGCAGCTACATTTCTTTAGTATTTAGACCAAGCAGATGACTGATACCTCCATGTATACTTTGCAAGGTACTGCCAAGCAATGGGCCGAACTCATCTTCCCTCTTCGCTGGTGGTGTTGCCATGGGACTCAGAGCAGGATGAAACCTTGTTGGCAGCTGCTTTGTTTTCTTCCATCTTGCAAAAAACACAGATCCAAAATATTTACTGTCCCAGTGGGCTTGAGTTTCCATCTTGCACACTGACATTTCTGCAGAGTGAAAGAGACGGGAATCAGTGCTCTGCAATAATTCCAGTTTGATATTTTTTCATTGTCACAGAATAAGCTATTTAAAGTGAATCCTTTAAAAGTCTATCTTCAGATACTATTTTTTCATATCCCCTGAACTAATGACCTACAAGCCTGCAACTTACCCTGTAACATCACAGGCCATTTTAAAAACACATGTCAAGGAGGCAATTTCCCTTATTCGATGCAATTCCTTTGCCATCAGCCTGGCAGCACTGGCAGCTTTAGACAGCTGTTTCTGGTCCCTGCAGTCACCGGCTTGCCTTCTGGGGAGCGGGATGTGCTGGGAGGTGACTCTGCAGAGCCCCGGGGACACCACCTTGGTGCACCAATGCCACTGGGAGCCAAGGGCATGAAGAAAGCACAGGGGACCAGTCTGGGCTGGGGGAATTTGTCCATGAGGACCATGACTCTAGGAGGCAGATCTACCAAGTGGTCCCTGCAATGATGAGGGTCCGATGGCAAAAAACACAAAGGCTTTTTCTAGGCAAATCCACTCCCTCCGAAAAACAAGCAAACAAAAATCCATCTGTATGTCCTGTTTGTGGCAAGTCTTGAGCAAGGAGAAAGGTGAATTATCTGATGTTTGCAGTCATGGTTCCTGACAGCTTCTCAATGTCTCTGTGTCTTGATAAACACATACCTCTGTCCATTGACCTTTTTTCTTATGAGTGCGGGGGAAACTAGCTCGCAGTGCTGCTACTGTGTAATGTCCCTGGATGAAGGAGCATGATAAGTGAGTAAAACAAGATGACTCTTCCTATGACCTTTAAATATTAATAAATTAAATATCTATTTGCATTACTCATTTTCTATTATTAATGTATTTCTCTTCTGTTATTCTTGGTCTTTCTGGTCATTACTGCCAGAAGATTCTGCATCTTCCATTTCAGAAAATACTTGCAAGAATTGAGACGATTCCCAAAGATTCCCTCCATGTATATATGTACATACACAGTCAATGGATGAGATACCATGCAGAGCAGCAGCAGATGTATGCAGATTTCTTCTGTGGAAGTCTGCAGCAATGATTTCACTATTTGAGTTGCACAGCACCAAGGCAGCAGTTGGGTTTTTTTAAAAAAAAATCTATTTACTCTTTTTGTGACAAACCTAATGATTGCAGAAATGAGAAATCAGCCTGCAAACAGTCCAAATTTAAATAAAATCACCCCCACACTAGACTATAACAGTGGCAGATGGACAGAGGAAGAAAGTGTATATAGTCATATTTTTTGCCATTATAGTATAGACCCTTTCAGATTGCAGCAAGCAACTTGCCATCTGCAAATCTGAGTATTTCCTTTACTGCTGAGGCACTGATTCAAAAATCATGATTTGTGAAGTTTGAGTTAAAGTATTAAGAGGCTTATCTCTCATTTTAAAGGCATACTGATCATCTCCTGATTTTACTTCAAACACATGGGAAAAGCATCCTGAAAATTTCCCTCAGCGTTCTTCTTAAGACAAAACCCAAATCCACTGCCTCACGCTTAGGTATGTGGTGAGGTAATGGGTTCTGCACATGAATAGCTTTTTGTCAAATAGTCTCTTATTGCTGTTGTTCTCTAGCTTTTGTTTGGTTTACTCTTTGAGGAAGTGATTTGCTCTGTGCCTATAGGATATGTAGATCACACTGGGCACCTTACTTACAGCACCACATGTACTGACGGCAGCAATGGTTTTAATGCTGACCCTCTGAAGAGAGAAGAATATGATCACTGCATAAATTTTTTTAGGGCCAGATCTTTAAATGGCTGCTGATTTAGTGGGAGTGTCAGTTTAATACAGATTTGCAAACAAAGTCTGGGCACGTTTTAAAAACCTCTCAGTGTGTCTACCCACCTCTGCTTTCCACGGTTTTATCCGACCGTAAGTTTCGAAGGATGTGACCATCACAGAGATCAGACAAACATACGCAATTTGCAGCCTACCAGGGTTTCTGATGCTTTCACACTATGGGCAGGGAGTTACTTCATCTAAGGGTCAGGACTCTTACACAGGTTTAACTTACCAGTAACCAAAAAATCGCCTCTAGGTATGAAAGCCTATTTCAAACTTGTTTAAGAAGAGGAGGATGCAATTAAATTCTGGCAATTCCCTTTCAAAAGGTGCTGCAGTATGCTTTGCATTGCAGTATTTCTAATTTTCACCAGGTCAGGGTTGCTCTCTGTGAGTCGAAAAAAGAAAAGGTTTATTTTGCTAATCATACATGCAAAAGCCATGCACAAAATAAAATACTAAATACAGTAATTACAGTAATTTTTGTTAAAATATTTTTACACAATAAACCTCTGGCTTTGAAAACTCTACCAGAAGCGAAAGAAAAACAAACTGTAATGAAAAAACTGAAATCAGAGGCCACTAATAACACTAAAGGGAGCCCAGAAGCCAAATTAATGTTTCTACAAAGAAATACTTTTCTACACCAGGCAAATTCTTAGTAAGACCTTTACCTGGGTCTTTACAGACAGGATTCAGATTTCATTTTGAAGTATGTTTTTTACAAACTGTTTAGTGTTCATATGTCATTACCACTGTTGGGCCAGATTGCACCTGGCATCGATATAAACAAAGCTTTGGCAAGAATTCTTTCCTTTGCGATGGAGACATCTGATTTTCAAGCTGAAAACATGTCAGTGTTGCAAGCCACTCCAAATAGCCTGTTTTACCAGTGCAGTAAATTAACCCGCCTGGTGTAGTGTTAAATGCTTTACAAACATCGACTGAAGGTGAGGGAGGGAAACAGCAAAAAACAAACAAAAACATTTCAATAACTTGTTTGACTATGAGCAGTGAAAAAAGTACAAGCAAAGCTTGAAGGGAAGAGGGGGGATGCCTAGGGGACAAAACAGCAGAAAAACAGATTTTCAGAATTTTGTCCTGTGTTTAACCCAGAGATTGTGTGCCATGGTGTGGGAAGACACGGAAGGAGCAGAACAAGTTCTTTAGATGATAGAAAAAGCATCTTCATTTGAAAAGCAGATCAGGATAACGGCAAACAGTGACTCTAACTCATCATTGCCTTGTCTAGAGGAGGAAGGCTTTTTGAAAGCTATTGCATGAAAGAGGTTCACCTTTAATGCCACAAAACACTAGTGGACAAAGACTACGTAGGCAAAACAGAGGATAAAATATTAGGCTATCCCCCTTGCTTCCCCATTGTTCGGGATGAAAAAGCTGAGCTGAACTTCTGGGCACACAGAATTGGCTGCGTGAAAGCTCTCATCGCTAGATCATGCATTTGTGCTAAGCTTGAACGGTCTAGAGGACAATGGGTTCATCCTGCCTGTGGCTCTGCAGTGATTCTGCAATATAGATGTGAAACAAGAATAGCTGGAAAGTAGGTCCACATGCGTATGGAGTCGAACAACGGCCTGTCCTGAGAAACACAGGCAGAAGTAGTATTTTTAAATATATATTTATATAGCTGTTAGACTGAAGCCATTTTGCTACACATCTTGCTATTTTAATTGTCATAATAGCTGTCTATTTATAAACATGCATGTAAGTGGGCTAGAATAATTAATTAATATTCATAAGCATTCGTAAGCAAAGTTTATGTTAGGGCAGATGTTAATTCCCAAGAGGCTTACATTTCTATTAAGTGTAAATTTATATTAGTAAGATCCAGCATGATTGATTCTTGCTTGGCCAGCAATAGAGGACTTAGCATCCATACTGGCAGAGATTATATCTGGTCAACAGGAAAGGAAAACTGGCCAAGAAACTGCCAACACAGAATCTGAAGCTGTGAAACCTGGTCAAGAAGAAATAAAGCCAAATAAGCAACAGATGAAAAATTATCTTAAAGCAAAGATCAAATCACTCAGTTGGAAATGAGAATTGTATAGGAAAAGGTGGTGCTTAGAGCATTAAGGGACATGAGAATTTCAAAAACAATAATATTAATAAATATAATGGAGTGCTGAATACTAGTATTTTTTTTATGTGGACCTTAACATTTTCCAAAAATAAAAAAATAAGTAGACCATTTCAATATGATCAAAGATGTCTGACAAATAGTAGAGAGGGCTTCTAAACTTTGCAAATCATTTGGAAGAGAATGCCAGAGGTCTCAGTACACAAAAGCCATGGATATACTGGAGAGACCTCAGGAATGGGCTCCAAAAACGTTGAAGGAACTGGAATATTTCTCCTCTGAGGAGCGGCTTAGAGTGCTGGGACTGTTCAGCTCAGGGGGATCCCATCAATGCATATAAACACCTGCAGGGAGGGTACAAAGAGGACAGAGCCAGGCTCTGCTGAGTGCTGCCCAGTGACAGGGCTGGAAGCAACGAGCACAAGCTGAAACATGGGAGGCTCCCTCTGAACATCAGAACACTTTTTCACAGTGTCAGTGACTGACCACTGACAGGTTTCCCAGCGGTTGTGAGTCTCCATCCTTGGAGATATTCAAAAGCTATCTGGACACAGTCCCAGGAGACCAGCTCTGGGTGTCCCTGCTTTAGCAGGGGCACTGGACAAATGACCCCCAGAGGTCCCCTCCAACCTCAGCAATCCTGTGATTCTGTGACTTCATCTGAAGCCCAGTGAGGAAGGTGATAGATCAAATAAAGAACCAGGAAAGAAAGAGACTTTGGTAAGACACAAACTTTACAATAGTTTTCTGGTACTGTTGTGCCTGGTAGAGCACCCTCAGATATTGGAGTGGTCTTGTGGGTTCAAGAAGGATTTGTTCCTGCACCTGTGCTGCAGAAACTGCCTCGAAAGAGTAGACTTCCCAAGAAGTTTATTGATGATTGCTTGCCAAATCAAAGAGTGGGGAGAGAAATAGGTAGGGAACTTGCCTACAGATAAAGCCGAAGAGCATCAATGCCACTGTGTGTTTTGTCCTCAGAAAGTAAGTGAGGTTCTAGATGTAGAGTAACTGCTAGGACCCTTTTGGACTGTGTTGGCTACAGCCCCATTGTAAGTGAAAGCAAGACACTTTAACCAGGAAAGGACACGAACAACCTTCTGTGTCCAGCAGCATAACCACACACCAGCACAAGCACTGCAAACACACTGGCAGGGACAGTGCCTCAGTGCCCAGCTGGAATGAGAAAATGGAGCCAGGGAGCTTCTGGAGGTTGCAGGGGTGGCTGCCAAACAGACACGATGCTTGCTGGCAGGCTGGCAGCATAGGGAGAAGCCACTGCCAAGAAAAGGGAAGGGAGTATCACCTGAGTCCTACCAGGGTTAACCTGCACCTGATGCAGGTGATGGGAGTGGGGATTCTGGCTGAAGAAAATGTCTCTGAGCACTTTGAGGGGAAAACTACCTTCTGTTCTCAATACAAAACACATTATTACTGGGGCAATCAAAAAATATAAACAGGTTTAGCAAGTAAAGCAGGACAGTTTCCCAAAAAAAGAGATCTTTTAGGTAAGTAGAACATATTTTCACTAATTTCTTTTGGCAGTCCTTCATTCAGATCAAGAAGGAGAGTCATATCAAGTAAAAGGACAAAAAAAATTGCTAAATACATACTTTGTTCAGACAGTTACACAACAATAAAGCAAGCTGGGCAGAAATGTAAGAGGAAAAGAAAGTGAAAAAAAGGCAGTTTAATGGGTGTCAAACTTGTAAACACTGAATTCTATTTTATCACTGTTGGCTTAAAATTAATATAAGGTAAACAAAGCAGCAGTACTGTATTATGCGGTCATATTGCTGCAAAATCCTGATTGTCCATGAATTTTATTCACACAGGAGAATATATTATATTGCAAGTAGCATTTTAGCAAATAGTTTCATGCCAGAGCTTTGCATCAACTTAATGTTATTGGTGTCAACTAAATCTGAAGTAGTCAAATCAGTACAAAGTCCAGGCTCACCCCAGCATTTATTGTATGTTTTTAGAAATGGTCCAAAGCTGAACCCATCTTCTTATTAGTCTTTTACTTACACTGCATTTGGCAGTCATTGTCCAGCAAATGAGAGAAAATACCTGATAAGCCATGTGTAAAGAATTTGAACTCAAATTCTGACAGTGTGCTTGAAGTGAATGAAATTCATGTCAGATTTGGACAGATGCAAGAGTAGGTAACAAAAGCACAGGTGAAGGAGCCCTGCATATTCAGGCCTGGAAAAATGATATGAAGGGAATCACATAAATGAAGGCAGAAGTTGTGTTAGTTAAGTAATCAATGATTTAACAAGGTGCTCTGCTTCCAGATGCGCCTGTTGGTTATGCTGAGGTAATTTTATGGGGAAATGTATATGGATGCAAGAATGGGGGTTTGTAGTGAAGGTTGTTAAGAGATGCAGGCATTTGCTTGAATCCTAGCTACTACTCTACTCATTGGCACAAACTAGGTGATATAGTGGGTGCTTAGCTGGCTGGGCTCTGGTGGAAAGAAAAACAAACACAGCTCAAAAAGTTCATTTTCCATGTTGTCCTTCCTAGCTACTTATTGTCATCCTTTGCCATGCCCTTGCTTGCAGTGGTGAGGTTGTTTGTTTGGCCAGGCTGTAAACAGGACTGATTAAATGGGCTGGGGTAAAAAAAAAAATCCTACTCTCCCATACAGGAAAACCTGAGTTTCTCTAATGGGATTGCTTCAGTGATCCAGTTTGCGTCTTGGCTGGAAATGCGTCTTGATCGGAAATGCGTCTTGATCGGAAATGCTTGCACAAAGAAAAAGTGAGGCATGGAGTGGGAATAAGTGGAAGAGGGCAGGAACTGCTTAGATCTTGCAGAAATAATCATATATTGGTTTATTTTATTGTTTTATTGGGAAATATGCACCAGCTTTACTTTCAACTTCATAGATATTCCAGAAGCCCCACTGAGGAGCACCTTCTCAGTCAGCCTAGCATTTTAAAATAATTTATTTCATCAGGAAAGTAAGTTGAAGAAAAGCTTAGGGAAAGAAATGTCACAAGTTCCTGATTTCCACTGCAATCAGGAATATCTAAATGAGGAACTTAATTAGGTTTTCAAGAATACCAGTAAACAATTCTCTCCATGTCTATAAAGGTGTGTATTGTATTGTACCAGTATGATACATCTATCAGTGATGTACAAATACCACCCTACAACTGTAGGATTGACACGGGTGAGGCAGGGGAAAATTCACATTTTCAGGTTTTGTTTAGACCACAGAACACAAGTTAATTCATTTCTAAAAGGTTCCTACTTCTTGCCATGAATACATGAGTCATGGAGTTTATTTTTAATAATTTTACTTTGTATCAGGGATCAGTCTCTGCCTCAGCTAGTCACTGCCAGTGCGGGGACACAGGGGACATGGCATTCTGGTGCTGTTTCCCCTCTCCCACTCCTGAGGTGTGGGGGAGGAAAGAAGGAAGGGCAACTGCTCTTGTACTGCTGCCCATCCTTCAGGGACTCTGCCAGAAGATGTAGGCTTTGCCTCATCATATGGAGCATCTGAGAAAATGTTGCCTGCAGGACGTGCTAAAACCTGCATTTGGGATGAAGTGGGGATTGTTGAGTTCCTTTACTCACCCCAGTCACCCATCCACGTGGGATTTCTATCATAAGGAAGCCCTTCTTCTGGTAGAGAAAGAAGAAGGGTTTCTGGCAAAATCCAGCTTAATGAGGTGGGTCTTTGTTAAGGTGAGCACTGGCTGAGAAATACAAGTATAAAACAAGTTTGCTTTGCAGTAAGGCAAGAGTTGTGTCAATTTAGTGCAAAGCTTGTTAGATCAAAGTCTCCGGTGTTCAACATCTCCTAACATTATTCTCCCACAGAAGTAATTACTGCAATTACAGGCTACTTCTACAATGCTAAATGCATGTGATCCAAGGAGAGATCCCTGCTGCCCTCACTTAGTGTGGCAGAGGTGCTTGTGCCCATATGGCATAGGGGCGCATCTCTAGAGCAGATTAAATGCAGTGATGGATTAGCAGAACATGAGTTCTCCTCATGGGGTTTTGATAGAGTAGTTAGGTTTGTAGTATGGTTCTTTTTAGGGTGGTTTTTCTTGATTTCCATCTTATGAACAGGGTGGCATACCACCATGAGGTTTTTAAACTTCAGCTGAGGATGTCTTGTACACCCTGGGGCATGGCAAGATGGCTCATGTGAGTGTTTGAAGGGACACGCGCTTTGCTGGAACAGAGTGGGGGCAGCTGAACTTGGTGCAGTCCTGCCCAAACCACTCTTTGGGCATGATACCTGGAGAGATCTATCTCTGAAACCACACCTGTGTTGTGGTTTGGAGGAAATAGATGATTCAGTCCCCCAAAGGAGAGTCTGGATGTACGTGAGCAGTTGTGTCTTGTGGGCAGCTGGGACCCCAGACTTTCAGGTGAAGTTGGGAGCCAAGTTAATCCAGTGGTATAGATTTTCTCAGAGAGTCTGTACCTGGAAATTTATATGAATGGCATGATCTCACAAGGGCATATACAGTACTACATGAGGTAATTTCTACTTTTAAAAAAATCCTGTGGGATAAGAAGGTTTCAGAAGTCCTCTTCTAGATGGCTCAAGAACCCATCTGGTGGGAGGACTTCCTGGAAGTGCCTTGCCCAGCATAAGACACCTGAGAGACCAGTTTTAGTCTTGAATCCCCACTGCATGGAAATACACACATCTACAAGGTGACACCACTTAACTTTAAAATGTAAGTTGAAAATGAAGAGTTGAGAGCTTTTTTGTCCCCTTACTGTGAACATGAGGTGTAAACACTTAGGGCATTCTGTGGGGCTTTGATCACATTACAGAATATTAATTTGCTAATTCACCAATGCAGATAAGGCACTTAATGAAAACTGAGATAAGAGCTGTTAATCAGTATTTGCACAACACCAGAAACACAACAGTTGTTTCAAGCTTTCTCTTTGAAACACCTAGTTTTGTTAAGACTGTAGGTAGACTGGGAAAAGTTTCTTCCAGAAAAGTGGAAGGATAAGAGATGCCATGGCACACCTAACCTAATTTTTCTTAATGCCTTCCTCATTCCTAGGGGCTATTAAGCAGCTTGGGGCAGACACTGGTTCTCCAGTGCAAGCAGGCATAAAGTTCTGGCCAGTCGGGTTTTTTCGGAAAACCTGTGTTTACATCTCTTGGCTTTAAGTATTTTTTTTCAATTGATTTATTAAGTAATTGAGGAAATAATTTGCCAGTCTTTGAAACATTTGATCCATGCCTCACTTAGGATCATCACACCTGAGATCAGCTGCTGAACAGGGATTGATAGTTCACTAAAGCAGATCTACTTTTGACAGACAGCAGTGTATTTCATTATCAGCATTAACAAAAAGATGCACTTGTAAAAATAAAAAATGGGTGTCTAAATGTACACATTTTCCATAGTTATCTATTACACACTTCTAAGTAAATGCATCTTAAATGGTAATAATTTTAAATAAAAAATTAACATGCAGTTCAGATGAAAGAAAATATTACCCTTTTTTTAACTGATATAGTAGATTGCATATTTTGTGGCCTTACTTCATCATGCAGCAGCTCATTTGGACTGTCCAGGAAGACTGAATAACACTAACACTTCTAAAGACTTTTCATTTGTGATGCTAATCTGTCACAAAACCAAAAGTATCTTCAGAAAGCCAGCAAAAATGTAAAGAGACTACATCTTGCAGCCAGCTTAAATTAGTGGTAGCTTGATTTGTGTTAATTGAAAGGTTGTTTACATCTCTTTTGTAAGTGTTTATAAAAGTTGGCAGAGAGAATAGCTGCGTAGCTACATGAACAAAACTTTCATTTATTTAAGCTGCTGTATATGTTACTATCATTAAAAACCTCTTGAAACATTTCTGTACACACAGTCTTAAGGTATAGGCCTGTCTCTGTGTTTATGTACACACGGACACACACAGGCGCGCACACACACACCGTGCTGTATTATTTTTGTTACTGAGACATTTGTACTCAGTCCTCATATATGACTACTTCTATGTGCCAGCTCATTCCAGCAGCCTACTGGCCTCTGTTTAAATTTCTCCGAGATATGTGCAAGTCAGAAAAATACCTTGATAACAACTTGTGAAAATGTCTTGCTGTTGCACTTGTATACACACCCTTGGACAGTTAGGATCAGCAGAAATTTAGTATTTACATAGCTGAGCACCCCTAAAGCTTACTGGGATTCATGAGCCCTGGGTCCTGGGCTGGTGACTGGGACAACCTCAGGCTCTTGTTCCCTGCTTCTCCATATTCACAGCATCTCAGGACAGGCCACCTGCCCTCCTTATGTGGAAACTGCCCAACTCTAAAGATGTTGGATAGACCCCTACCTAATATCTTCAGGATCCACATCGTCCACACTGGTAGAGGGAGGGAGAGGCTTGCTAGGCTTACATGGCAGCAAGTACTCCCAGCTGTCCCTAGACAGCTTTTAGAGATCTTGTCTTTTAAAAATACAGGATGGATATTGTTGATAAGAGCACTGATGTGTTCCCAGACCTTAAATGAAACTTCTAGAGAAATGGGTAAAGAAATTTGATTTCCTCAGCAGAGCATGATTAAATTCCTGCTTAGTTCTTAATGCTGACTACTGATTTTTGCATCATTTTAGTGTTGCTAGACGTGTACTGCATGTAAGGACAATTAGCAGAGCAGAGAGAAAAGCAGCAGATGCTAGAAGTGCACAGAGTTAGATGACTCATTATGATGTCATGAAGAATCTTTTTCAGACAAGTGAAAAGGTTGGTATTAAACAAAAAAAAAAAAAAAGACAAAATAATTATTAAAGAAATAATATGGAGATTTCAGGAAAGAGTAGCAGAAAAATCAGTGTCTTGCAGTACTCTAAAACGTGCGTTTGCCTGAACTACAGAGGAGAGATACCAACATACATGATGGAGACTCTATTCTCCCTCTTCCTCCCCACTCCAGCTCCTTCTTTCCTTTATGATTGGTTACATGGTGGGTTGGGTGTGTTCTGTGTTGAACCAAAAGAAAATGTGTTTTAAAATGTCTTCAATCTTTAAAAACTCATTAACTGATTATCTGCTCAGAGGTAACAATGAGAAAATATTTAATTTTTTTCTTAATAATTTCCTGAAGTCTTTGTGCATATTTAACAGCAGTTTTTCAGTCTAACAAGACTAACTAAAAATACGTACTTGCCATTTCAAAGATTTATTCTCACAAGTACCTGATGCGTGTAAGGTAGAAAGCAAGTCTCATGAGACAAGTACCTCCTGCTCTCAGAAGCACTCTGCTCCACATTTACGGTTCTCTTTGTTTTCTTAAAAACAAATGTGATTTGTCTTTTCTCTTGCCAGTCCCATTTGTGAATTTGAAACTAAATGGCACTTGTGTGCCATCATTCTGTATGGCATCACTTCATTGTTGGAGAATTATGCATGCAGAAAATGTCGGACTTTCCCCCTGCAGAAACTCTATTCTGCACAAAAGCTACTATAGGTATATAATATATATGTGCACTCTGCAAAATCTTATTTGAGAGGTGCATTCGTATGGTATGCACTAATATAGTGACAAAAGATTTAGCAACGTCAAGTTCTGTAAACAAACCACTCCGAAGAATTAACATTAACACATAATTGTATGTTTTTACCATGTCAGATGTGTCACAAAAAAAAGAACTTGAATTGTGATTACAGTAATTAATTTTTCCTCTCCCGTTTGAAACATGCCAACTTATTATGGCATTGAGGATGATAGATTCTGGCCTGCCATTTTACTGCATTATATATTTACACTTCTATATGAAGACTCGTTACTGAAAGATGTTAACAGGATGAGATCTATATACAAACATATATTTAAGTATGACCACTATCTTTACCTTAAGGCCTGGAGCTCTTTAGAAAAAAAAGGGGGGAGACTAGGCAAGAAAAATAAAGCAAAACAGAGGTTTTGTCCTCAAAATCAGGTAGGTCTAGAAATCACAGTGCTAAAAAGCAGGATTGTAGAGAATTGTAACAGTTTGAAAAGAAAGAATAAAATGTAATTTTTCCATCTGCTGTTAATCTGACCATCTTTGCTTCATTTTTGCTGTATTAACAGTGTGTCCAGGGTGAGTGGGTGGCGGAGCTTCCAGTTCTGTGGCATTCTTTCTTCTTCTGTGGCTTTTCTGTTCTGAAGTGGAAATTTCTATGTTGTGACATATAATGCAGAGGAATAAAAAGGTGAGAAAAAGAAAAAAAGGAAAAATGGAAAGGTACTGATTCAGATGAGGGAAGTTGTTTCCAAATATTGTTACCAAAAGCACCTATTTAAGTGCCCTTATACTCTGTGGTTTTACCAATAAGCCCAAGGGGCTCCTTCTTTGCTGCCACCCCCTTCCTCGAGCCTCGCGCTCTGCCTGCCTGATCCCATCCGACAGTAGAGCTGATACCGCACTAATCCCCGCAAGTTTGGGACTAATGAACTAACTGCTGGGCTTCCGCCACGGAGCTTGGTCCCAAACTATACTGTACTTCACACTCGATTTATTCTCCAGATGGCGAGACTGCGCAGCCCTGCCGCGAGGGACCACCTCTTCCACTGGAGTGTAAAAGTGGACGGATGTTGTTTTCTTTGCAGATTTGATAATTCAGACCTAGAAACTCACGAGGATGGTTTAGTTATTAGGTTTAATGGGTGCTAGTTGAGGCGGCAATATGCGTATTCCCATTTTTAATTTCCGTGTCTGTGTGTTTGAGTAGCAATGGATTTGTCAGCAATGCTGCGTCACCGAAACCTTTCTCTTCACCAACTGGCATAGCTGCACGTGGTAAAGAACCTCTTCCTCTGTCCTCCTCAGAGTCAAACAGAAGGGGCGCTACAGTAGCCACTCTGACCAACCTTTTTTTTTCTTCAGTGAGCTTTCCAGCACAAGTTGCAAATGTAGCATATTTTAATAATATCGCTATTTACCATGAAGCTCTCTGTTGTCTTTCTCTCTTGTTCAGTTTGATAAAGAACCCAGCTCACATAGGACCCAAGGAGGATACCACCATCCCAAGCTACCTGGGCATGAAATGTTTTACTTAATGACTGGTTTGTTTCTTTGTCAGCCATGCTTTCATGACAAAGTATTATCTACTATGTTGTAGTTCTCATGTGAAGAACAGGGCAGATATTTTTCTCACCATTCCTCAAAAATTCTAGTTTTCCTATTCTTGGACGTAAAGATATTATTGTGTCAAGGACTACTTTTTTCTCTGTTATAATGTTGAAGTAGTTTACCTAGCTTAGACCTTCAGCTTTTGCATGAATCCTACAATAAGAATAACATCTACATTTCCCTGCATAATGAGGCAGAAAGGACTCTGCTTTTCCTCCATGTTTTTAGTACATTTAGTCAAAGGCTTTAGCATATATATTTTTTATTTACCCATGAAATGTTTTATTGGAAACCTTTATGGGGACCTGATGCTCCCCACTAACATCTGTTGGATTTCCTCCATTGTAGGAAGGGTAGACACTGAATCAGCCCCTCACAAGCTCTGGCTTTGGCAGCCAGGTCCTATCAGTTTGTTCCACAATTAAAAACATAAATTGTTTCTTGCTGTGGAAACTATAGTGACTAGAAGTATTATATCATGGAAAGGAAACATTTCCATTCCTGGGGTATCCAGGCAGACAGATCTAAAACATAGCGGTTCTAAGAAAATGCATCAATTCTCAACCCAACAGATGGCATGGGTGTGTTAACTAACATAGCAACATATTTTCTATTAAAATATGGGAAAAAACAACAACCCCCTCCCCATGTTTGTTGGTTGGTATAAATTCAGTGAAGTTGTTGGTTATTTTTGGGATATGTACCAGAGGGCTGCACATTTAGTTTATGTAAATTGATAACAGCAACAGCCTGTTAATAAGTGTTTTGTATGGAAATATACCTAGAAAGACACGATCTGTCTTTTTTGGGAAGGGAGTTTCCAGACTGAGGAGAAAAATAGATATGAGATGGTCTAGTGCTCATTATTAAATTCTGAAAAAATATAATAACAAATTAAGCTGCAAGTTTGCTAGAGATGTGCCTTCAGTTGGAGTTGGGTGCTGCCTTAGAGGATACTTTGGGGAGATCTCTCTTTTGCAAATTGGATTGGTGTGTGCTGAAACAGTGATAATCTGACTTTAATTAAAAGCATAAATTGGTTTGGAGTGTGTTTTTAAGCTACCCTTCTGCATCATATCCAGAAACTTTCAGCCCAGCCCTAGAAACCCATTAGCCCAGGTCGGAGAAGGAGAACATAGGGGATTTGTATTTCCCGGTATTGGCATCATATGGTTCAGTTTACCTAATTTGGAAGAACCATTTCAGACAGCCATGCGCCGGAGCTGTCTTCCAGCTGGACATGCTTGTACTAAACTGTGTGCATCTTTATGTGGCTTTCCTAATGGCCCCAGACAGAGTCCATTCACAGCAGTTCGAATGTTTTGGGTTGCATTTTCCAGAGATTACCTCTGAACGTGCCCCTTGATCGCAACCCAGGGATACATACATGGGCGCCTTGTTCCCGTCTGTCCGATTAACGGGCATATGCTCCCAGCCTTCGGAGAAGCACGGCTAGTAGCCCCAAGCTGAAGGCTGTTTGCTTCAGATTTCATTAACTTTCTGCTTCATTATTCCTTCCTTTTAACCAGTTAGAGCCACCAATTGCTTTTCTCTAAACTTACCCTAATTATCAGGGGTCCCAGCCCTGTAAATCAGTACACTGTAGAGCTGTCTTAAACTGGCCTGGGAGACCCTGTTCTCATCGGTTCTGACAACTGTAAGCTACTGTTCCCTCACACTGTTTAACTCAGACCACATTGGGAAACCACCTCTGCCCCTCTTGCCGGCAGAGGTTTGCATCCGCCTGGTTTAAATCTACTGTCATGTGCTCTCTTGCTGATTTGTATTAGCCTGTGTATTAACTTTGGTGATTTTTTTTTAGTTGTTTTTTCCCCTTGAGTTTGCCTGTTTTCTTGAAAAGCATCTCTATTCAGCAACTGCATATTGTTAAAGTCATTCCTGAGCCTCCATGAGTCAGGAGCTTTAAAGTTTTATTAGCCCCATAAAAACTCTTCACAAATGAAATGACTTTTGATAAGTGTGCATTTTGACAATGCGAATTTGTTAGGGGCTGTTGGTGAGTGGAAGGCATTTGGGGTTGAAACGTCAGTTGGCAGGAAGCAGGGAGCCCAGCACCCTCCTTCGACCCCTACCCCCTTCTCCAGGTCAAGAAATGATTTTCATTTCAGAAAAGCATGCCAGTATTCTTCATGCAAATCAACTAATAAACATATTTGTAAATTTACATTCACAAAAATAGCAAATGACCAGGGGAAGCATTTGTCTTTGGAGATTTTATTTTGTGCCAACAGAATACCCTTTTACGTGGTCTAAGAAAATCTTAGAGTTATTTCAGTGTTGTTTTTATATGCAAGTTGTGAACTCTATTACTGCCTTTAATGCACTTTGAATACATGGAGTAAAGGAAAGCCAAAGAAGTATATGTACATCTGTGCTTTTTGACATTCAGGCAATGTAGAGCTGAACTACAAAAATGAGTTTTTTAATGCAAATTTAAGAACATGTCATTTTTGAGAGAGAAGACAGTGCAACACATTATGTTAGTGTAAAGATTTGTGTTACACATGTTCAGCACTAGCGACACAAAAGTCTTGTTTTCTGTAAGTGGTAGAAACCCCATGCATTGAATTTTCCAGTTATGAAGAAACATTAAAGAGGAAGGTAAAATTGTGAGGTTCTGGTGATGACTGCTTCAATAAAGTCCGAGAGTGATAGACATTTTGAGGACACCACTATGCTGGCGGTCTAGCTTTTTCCCCCTTGTCATTTCAACAAGTTTTCTTCTCAGTGCATTTTTCTGTCAATAGAAAATATGCTTTCTTTTTCTTTTCTTGTGCATCTGAACTCATATATATTGTAGAGAGAAGCAAGACTGACCATTGTGAAAACCCTTGAAGAGTTTGACTTTGGCCACGCGGAAAAGTGTGTCAGGATAAACTCTGTGTCCAGCGGCCTTGCAGAAGAAGATCTAGAGGTGCTTTTGCAGTCCAAGACCCTTCCTTCAAGCATGATGCTGCCAAAGGTTGAAAATGTTGAGGAAATAAGATGGGTGAGTACCAACAACACAGTAGTTTTTGACTGAAGCTGTTGGGCCAGGTTCACACAGGCGCAGAGATGAATGGCTGTGAGTTAAGAGGAAGGCTGCGAATACCACATGATGTTGTTGCTTGGCTGAGGTAATTGAGAAGTGCATCCACTTAAATGTGTGTGTGATGTTCTGTATGAAAAGCGTATATGGAACACGTTTATAAAGAAAACCAGGTGTATTTCTCCCACAGCTGACAAAGAACCAATATTGCTGTCAGAATATATTACCAAAAATAGAAGGGTAAGTGCCTGACTCTTCTCTAACTACCCTAACAAGCAAAATTACTGTCTGTCCAAGAGCCTTAGTTATGTGCATTGGGAGCAGGAGATGGGAAACCATGTTAGCAACATATGAAAAAATGGGCTGGGGGGAAGGTCACTCCTTGGGGCAACTGGAGGAACAAACAGGAAGCTTTTAACTAGTGTTTTTAATTAGCACAGATATTATTTCCTGAACAGTTCTCTACTTCTTCCTTTTTAATTGCTGACAGGTGTGTTTGTGTTTCACAACTGACTTTTCAGCCAATAAAAACCTGAAATGTAAATGGTTGGCATGTCAAATTACTTAAGAAAACTTTGAAATAGGCCTAATTATGCTATAATTGATTTTAATTGTCAAAAAAGAGGGATGCCTGTTTGGATATACCATTATTGCTGTTGATGCCATGATGATTTTTTGCCTTTTCTTTTATACCCCTGTTATACCTTTTTACAACTTCTGTATTCCTAGTGCTTTTTGCCTACATTCTTGGACTTGTTTGTTCAGCTAAGAGACTAAACATTTTAGAAGCTTCATAGCTAGGGATCAGTGTGCCCCAGACCCCAAGGTCCTCTCCAGAACACATTCTGTAAACTAAGATAGAACCATCCAGGGGAAGGTTCCTTGGGGAGGGGGGCTCACTTGAGCCTCTCATTGAGGATTTTTTGATAGATATGCTAATTAGTAAGACCTATAATGATATACCAGATCTTTTGGGGGTGTGCATTGTGGTATGCATTTCAGTGCATTCCACCTGGACGTGTGCACCTAAGGATCCTTAAAATAAATACCAAGGTAAAATCCCTTTTTCCCTTCTAACTGTGTTTGACTCTTGATTTTAAGACCAGGAAAAGGCATCACTGTAACTTGCCAGTAAAGGAATAATGCTTAATTATTCACTTTATAATTTTGCAAACCGCTAGCTGAGCAACTAGCACACATGCAAGCTGTGATGAAAGGCAGGCAGACGTATTAGGATCTATTTTAATCTCAGCATCTAACCTTGATCAAACCATTGAGATCAGCCTGAGCGCACAATGGAGCACGGCCCCATATGCTGGGTATGTGACAGGCCCCATCCATTCCGTGGCGCTGCCCCTTCAGCCTCCACCACTCGCCACGGAAGGTTCACCATCCCCATCCACCAACGGGTAATTAAATTAACCAGAGTACACCTCTCAGGGTTTACAGCCATGTAAGTGTTAGACATAACTTGTCAGTGATGAATATTCATGATACCAAAATGGCAGAGCCCTTGCTGCCACCAAGTAGGTTTTGCAGGGAGATGGGATGCCAGGGCTCTTTGTCCTCTCATCCTCTTCCACTTTCCCTCTTGCTAACTTTTATTTCCATCATGGAAAACAAGCCAGCCCCAGAAGCTTCTTTTGCTTCCCTCTCCCTTTGCCCAACCTTTGCACACAAAGAACATACTCTGCCTAACACCGCTGCCTTCTTTTCCCAATCCTCCAAAAATTCACTCCAGCGTGATTTCTCAGCCTCCCAGAAGCTGTTTCTCTCCCCCTACGCACACCCACTCCCCCCCTTCATTTTTATTTATGTGCAGCAGAAAACCTGGAGGCTGATGCACAACTAAAAGATGGGCTTACTTGTTTTCTTTTGTGTGAGAATCTCTTGCTTTCCTTTTGTCCCTAGTGTGGGTACTTGTTTGACTGGCATGGCTTATTGGACTATAACAAGCGTAACTCTCCCTCCTTTGTGGCGGGACAATTCTCCCACAAATCCCGACCAGTGTGCATTCTTCCCGACACACTATTGGGTGTGCACTGGAATTGAAAGAATTGCTGAGGCCTTGCTACTTCATCCCCTCCCCAAGCTTTGTGGGTTTTTTTTCCTCCGCCTTCTTTTTTTTTTTTCCCTTTCTCCCTGAAATGAACACTTTACCGGGCCGGAAACATTTAATCGTCTCCTTTTGAAAAAAAAAAAAAATTAATTGAAACTTCTCCACTCGTTACCTTTTGTATTGGTGCTTATTGCAAATCTTTTACAAGGGAGAGGAAGGGAGGCAATATTTAATTAAATGTGCTTTTTTTTTCCATACCTTCAAAACAAAAGATAGGAAGAATCCCAGGAGTGTGACTTTTAAAATATTTTAAAATAAAATGAGAACTTTGCTCTTTAACTTGCAGCTAAAATATACACACAGTAGCACTTTTAACTTTTTTTTCCTCTTAAAAAAATAAAAACCAGATAGGGGTCTTAAGAATATATACTGATACCATTGTATTACCTCATTTTCTGCATTTGCCTGGGTGAACTTTACTGTTTTCTGTCACTGTAGTAACCTGCTGTACTGTACAGAGTGAATTGAAATTTTTTTTGTCCTTGCACATTTTTGAGTGGAATTCTCTTCACTAAAGAAAAGTTACCAAGAGGGCCATGGTGATGATGCAGAGCAGAGATGGGAGGGCAGAATTCTTCATCAGAGAAAGCTGTGATTTATTTTGGCCTAATTGTAAAGTTACTGCAAATTGCTGGAAAGCTTTTTTTTTTTTTCAAGATCTGGGTGATTAGATTTTCCTTCTTTTGGGGAGGGGTGGTGGGGGGAAGCTAAAAGGGGAAATAACACCTCTAATCCAGCTTCTGGTAAATAGGCTGCCAGCTTTTAAAATGAGTTTCCTTTCTATTAGTCAGAATATTATGCTAAGCCTTAAGCATTAGTTTTTTATGTTGCCATAGCAGCCTTATTCCTGCAGGGTTGTGACCTGCGATGATTACAGTACAAAGCTTATAGGGTCTTGAAACCCCCTTTGAAGATGAAAAGTCTTTGATGGTTTATATTTATGCAAATCTCTTAGATATGATTTACCCAACTGAGACTGAATGGAGAGATGATTAAAATTCCCTTTCCTTTGATATCCATTAATAGTCGAATATTCCTTAAATTTAAAATATATGCATATGTGATTTTTGTCTTTATTTACTAACATTTTTGCAGTACCTGCAATATGTTTATCTTGACACAAATTACTCGATCTGGACAGACATAAAACATTTACAATATAGGGCTGAAGGTTTTTTCCCCCCTTTTTTTTTTTTTTTCCCCTTTTGAAAGGGGAAAAATCTGTGCAAGAGCTTTTGTATGTTTCCAGATGATAGATTTTGGAATTTGGGCTACCCCACTGGCAGCTCAGAGCTAGCTGTGAACTGGTCTCATGGAAAAAATTGGCAAGCTTTGGTCTTCAAAGAATTAAACTTCCTTTTTAAGGCCTTCCTAGGTAAGCTAAAAAATTATGAAGAAAAGCCTATTGAACAAAAGGGTAACGGTGCCGTAATGAATAATACGGATGCCACTTAGAAGGCTGGGGAGCACTTCCAGTGATGGCGGTGCTGGACCTGAAACAAAACCGGACCTCAGGTACAGCAGCACTTCATTGTTTTCCAGAGCCCACGGATTTGCATTTCACTAAGCCAGGGTGAGAGGTGCTAAGCTTGGATTTTTTTTTTTTTCCTTGCAAACCAGCCTCCAAATTTATAAATATATGGGAATGCTGCAGTTTCAAATCACAGGCCTTGTTAAAAGCTGTTTCAATTTTTTTAGTTATCAGGCTTTGGGGTAGGGAGGGGTGTTTGTTACAGTCAGGTGAATATTTGCCATGTTGTATATACATGTAGGCTGTTCTCTTCTCTTCCCTCTGATAGCTCATTCTGTCTAGTTTTAGTTTTCAGACAAATTCTTACATCACCTAAAAGGCCGAACACTTGTAGAACCAATGAATTTTATCCCCTTTGTGGAAACTGCAATGGGCTTGCTGAATTTTAAGGTAAGAAAGTCTTGAAGTGTTCATATTTAGCCATCTCAGCAAACTAGGATAAGCAGAATACTCCTCAGTCTCTCCCTAATTTCACCAAGGAAAAGAGGTTAAAAAATACAAAACATATTGTTCAATCCCCAAAAACATTTGCATGTTGAACTCTGATGTTTGTATTGTAAAGGCCTTCATAAATTCAAAATATTCCAGTGACAGAACAGTTCCAGACAGTCCACACCAAATAACAAAACCTCTCTTCATTCCTGTTATTGTTTTGAACACACTTGGAGTGGAAATGGGCCTCTCCAAAGATTTGGAATACTCAGTTTTGCAGTACACATGGCTATTTAGTAGCTGTCAGACTCAACTTTTGTATACACGTAATTTGAAATAAGAGTTAATCATCCTTTCACTATTGCTAAACTTGAAAATCTTTATAACAGTTTCTACTAAAACATTACAACCAAATTCCATGTTATCGTTTCTTTGTGTGTATGATGGAGTGTTTAATGCTAGGATTAGAAGTAGAATTAACTTTGAAAATATCTGAAGAACACGCTCATTTTTTAGGTTAATTTTAGATCAAATCTGATTTATAAATTTCATTTTAATATAAATCACTCCCCAACCCTTACTATCGAGTCCAGGTTTCTCAGAAAGGCAAGGCAGTGTGGTAATGAAACGGAAGAACTCGTGCATGCACAAGGAACTCTGTGTTCCCCTCCCAAGCTCTAAGGGAAAAGTTTCAGACCAGCTGAGGACACACAGATCAGAAGTACCTCCAGAAGTACCTCACAGGCAGCCTGATCGTTTGATACAGCCATTTATCTTACAGCACACGCTAACCTATCTGGGAGCATAGTAAAGCCGTAACCAAACAGACACGCTCCTGTCCGGTGTGCAAACACAGATCATATTTTAAACCATGGAGGTTTTTCTTCACCTACAGTATTTTATAGTGGAGGTTTAATGTTGCAGTTGCTGATGCTGGCAGGAGAGTTGCCTTTTAAAGCACACTCTGTTAAAGAATAATCCTGTGCCCCACCAGCTGCCACAGAAGAGCACCCATTAGTAGAGCTGGTAATTACATGTCTCTCTCCATGTGCCTTAGCCTTAAAAGATACTAATATTATCCAAACATCAATATAAAATAGCAATATTACTCTCCTCATGAAATAGCTATAGCAGCAAATTTTTAAACTTTTATTTTAATGCTTTTCTGCAGCACTTGTTGCATTTTTAACCTCCTTAGCTTATTTTTAGTTACATGTAGCAGAAGACTTCAAATTGGCAATCCTTCTATCCTGTAAGGAACTTAAAATAATTGTAAACTATTCATATTATTTATTTCATAAAAGAGATTCTGATCTTTATATCTGTTTCTTGTGCAATATATTGCATGTCAAACTAGTCAAATTTAATACTTTTTGTTGGTTTTTACACAGTATTTGCCACATCTTGTTTCATATTGCTACAAATATCTGAAGAAGTGGTCACAGTAACACCCAGGGCATAATGTAAACCAGAAGGTGGGGAACCTGTTATTGATGTCCTGTATTTGAAATCTGGGGATATGGGTGCTTAGGGAAAGAAAAATACTTTTTCTCTTTTGCTGAGTCATTTTAAAGCACTGTGCATTGTGGAGCATCTACAGTGGCTTTGCTTAATAAGAGCAATTTTCTTGGAAAGATTTTGGTAATGCTGAGTTGCTTTAATATCCTCTGTAGTCTCTCCACATCCTGCATTTCTGTAGACATTAATACTCTGTTCTCATTTGAAGGCTGTCTGTGAAGAAGCACTGAGAGCAGGATCCCAGGCTGGCTTTCATTTGGATGCAGTTGTCTTTGGAGGAGAGGATTTCCGTGCCAGCATAGGTTGTTACTTTTCTCTTTACTATAAATGTTTATGTATGGCATTTGCATTGGAGAAGACCATGAAATTTCTAACAGAAATAATTAATGACACCTGAGTCTCATTTTATGTTTTTGTTTTTCTCCTTAATTTCTTTTCAATGCAGAATGTATCACTGGCAAATTGAAACATGGTCCTTGTGTTACAGGGCACTGAGACGTTCTTGTGCTTCTTGCCAGTCAGCACCAAAAGTTAATGAAAAAACAACAACAACAACAACAAAAAAAAAAAACCAAAAAAAAAAACAAAAAAAAAAAAAACCAAAAAAAAAAACCAAAAAAAACCCGCCCTGCTGAGTCACTGAAATAATTTTAAAATACTGTATCCATAAACAACATTCACATGCTTTTTAGAACTATATTTGAAAGTCCTAAAATTCTGGTGTCTGCTTCACCACTTCTTTACATACAACTGTCACTCAGGCTTTTGACATCAAGCACAAATACTCTCCTGCTACATTTTGCTTTCATAAATTTATTTTAAATATGTCGCATGTCAATACAGCCACATATTCACATTAAAGCACTATTAGTCTTCCCAAAAAATAAAAAGTGCTTCACCATTTCTTTTGTAAGAGGGCACTTAGCTTCTGATTCAGTTTAAAGATAAAAGATAAAAGCACAATTCTATCAAAAACTTCTACATTAAAAATAAGTATGTTAATGTAAAAATCAGCATTGCTTTACTAAAATATTCCTTACAGACTGAAAATCTGTATGTAAATAGTTACCTTATGGTTATTATTGTTATTATTTTTTTTCCCACTAGCCTTCACATGAGTACGTTGCTTAGCTGGTGCCCTGTGAGCACATGAAGTCTCATGAATACTTTTGCTTCTTCTCAGAAGTCATCTACCATCAATTTTTCATTCAAATACTAAAGCTTAAATATTCAGCTTAGGACATCAGTTGTGACAAGAATCAGAACCAAGGAAAGTGCAATTCTATTCTCAGTGTGAATTTTTTAACCATTTAGTTGGACCCAGTATATCAGTTTGCATAAAGCTTCTCCTGCTGTAATGCTTCTCACTGTACATGCAGTAAATAGTAAAATCAAATAATTACTTTCATTTTAGTCAAGTCAGCAGTCCTTACCAGACAAAGCTTCCACTGACTTCAGGCTTACAACTTCTGATTTAAACTAAATCAAAATCTGAATTTATAAGCTAGTGTTTAAAGGGACAGTATTTTTTATTTTTGCTAAAGCAGCTTTCTTTTTTCCTCAGAAAAGTATCCTTTTGACTCTATAGTATAGCCTTACACCCCTCTTCTGTTTTCTAAATCAGTTAACTAGAATCTCAAACTTTCCCTTTTTTTTAACATAAGAAATATTTAAAACAGGAAGGTTTAAAACACTCTTGTCAGCTTTTCTTTGTTCTCATTATTTTCTTAGGTGCAACAAGCAGTAAGGAAACTCACGATATTCTATATGCCAGACAAAAAATAATAGTCACAGCAAAGGCATTTGGCCTTCAAGCAATAGACCTTGTTTACATTGATTTCCATGATGAAGATGGGCTCCGCAGGCAATCAAGAGAAGGTGCCTCAATGGGATTCACTGGTACGACTTTCTGCCGATGTCTCAAAGGAACACAGATCTTGCTCATTTTAAATATGTTGCTACATTTACTGTCACTTAGACAAATAACTTGATTTTCATTTCAGGTCATTTATTGAAAAGCTCATTGATATCAAGCTCTTCTATGTTTATTAGTGTCTTAAAAATTGTGGCTGGAAATTTTGCCAGTCAGAGGCTGCTTTTTAAAACCACATGCCATGAAGCGTGTGACTGGTTTTGAAGAGAAGTTGGGGCAGAGGCTGTGCAGTGATTCCTCCCATCACAGAGCATGGGAAGGGCAATACTGTACTCTGCAATGGCCCCTCCACAACTGGAGCCCTTTCTCTTTCTTTGAACAACGGCAGTAGTTAAAAAATACTTTTTAGGCTAAAAAGTTGAGAAGCAAATCTCATATGCTAATTGCTAGGGGAAAGTTATTTTCTTATTGTTTTCTTTGGTTTGTTTTTCATCTCCTGGCTTTCCCCCCAGTAAGTGCTGGTGACACCTATGGGTATTGGCAGACAGCAAGAGCAGCGGGCTCCTTGCCCCACAGTCCTGTAATGCAGCCTGTTACCCTGTGATTGGTGTGCCAGGTCACTCGGACACCCCGTTGGGACAGTGCAGACACCAGAGATTGGGGGTTTGCAATAGAAATCAGCCAGTTGACACATGCATTAGAGAATTCTAACATACAGGACGAATATTACATTATTTTTCTCTGCCCACCATCCAGGATATATGTACATATGAGAATAGTACATCCCTTAGGTTTCTGTTACCAAAAACATGGGTTCTGGCAATGCCACCTCACAAACTCTGGTTTTACAGTTAGCTGTACATGATATCTTAAAGCACCAAACAGAAAAATAAGTGCAATTTTAAGTGATCTTGGCATGCCAGTGAAAGAATAGCAATCAATGCTTTTTGGCACAAACTCTGCTTTATTGTCTGTTGAGCTTTGACATTTGCAAACCCAAATCTTGTTTTGGAGGTGAAATGGTTAGCTCCTCACAGCTACATTATCCACGGCCATGTGGACTTCCACCCTTCACTCGTCTGCCTTTGAAGTTGGGAAAATAATAGAGCTGCTGAATGGTAGCACCTGCTGACGGCTACCTAGTCTCAACCAATATTTCCTAGCTTAAGGAAAGGCTTGATTTTTGAAAAAACATAAACATCTGAACCTCCTGTTGACAGAAGACGGAGTTGCAGATGCCTAGCACCTTTGAGAGCACTCTTTTTGAATGCTTAATATGCATTTAAATGCTTAACTGAGGCTGCCAATTTAGGAAATTTAGCAATGCTCTGCATAACCAACGCTGGTGGTGATTTGGACTCCACTGACCTTATGGTGGAAGTTGTCTGACCTTAAGACAGGGTCCAGACAGAAGACAAAAAGGTCACATAGCAATTTAGAGTGTAGAATGACTTTCTAACTTGGCCGTGCATGTGTCATACTTGCCTTTTCATACAAGGAGTAAAGGTCCGTGAAAGGTACAGATTTTATTAAGGTACACTCACAGCACCTGCTTTTTGCCTCCTGCCTTTCTGCAGCTATCATCAACACATTTCCAAAATTCAGCAAACAACCTGGCAATCAGTCCAACCGTAATTAGAGACGGGGCAATACTGACTCTTCTAATTTGGTGTGGGGAAAAAAAATTTAAATCTGTTTAAGCTAAAACAAAACAACATTTTTCCTTTTCTTCTGCAAAAAAGAAAAAATATTTTAAGTCCATCTAAAATATTTCTCTTGTTTTTTGGTTTTCTTGCTCTCAGTTTATCTAATATTTTTATAATCTTTCTGGTTTGTTTTGCTTAAAATAAAATGTAATTTCAACACTGAAAGCAAAATGATATTTTTCCTAACCTATACAAGTGTTTTTTCCAAATCTATATAAATGTAACATTTTAACATTTCCAATTTCACATTCATCACAGAAAATTACAAATGGGCATTAGCTTAATCCATGACCTTGCATAAAGCAGAAGTATGCACATTGTTTTTGCCATTGACAGTCCTCTGATAATGCAAAAGTACTGAAATGTCACCCTAACAAGTTCAAAATGTGCAATTCTTCTAGTTTTTAAATATATGATGCCTCCCTGCTAATTTTTTTATAAAGAATCAAAATCATTGAAATCTACAGAACTAAAATGAGCTGAGTCTTGCAAATTGCTCTCATAGCTGGAGAAAACTCACTTATTTGCATGCACAGGGCTGTACTCACCACCCTCAAAAGCAACGCAAATCCAAAATATTCAGCGAAGTTATATGTCCTTAGATGTTCCCATATTAGGCCAGTAAAATTGTCCTTAATGCAATCAAACAGCTTCACTCAAGATTAAACAAGAAAAATAATATGATGAAGCATTTACCAGGTATTTAAATATTATTGCGAACCTCAATGCTTATTGTAGCCAAGTTCTCTTTTCCAGTTACCTTAAAATCAGCCTGGTTTTCCTTCAGTGAGTGTATAAAAGTGAAATCAAATGTTTTCAAATGTAATTCAGCCAAATTAATAGTCTTTTCATATGACTATTTATAAATATTTAAAAAAAAAAATATATATATACACACATATATATATATATCCACATTCAGCCAGCAAGATGTTTAACACTACTGCTACCTGTGGACTTTAAATCAGTGTGTTGCCTATATAAATGGGCATAGGTTTTAGGAATGTTTATGTAAAAAATTAGGTAAACCTTGCCATAAGCTTTAACAGCTGACTTAGTCATTATAAAGTCCTGTGCTACATGCTGTGAAACCAGATATAAATACAAAACAGTCTAGGTGTCCTCTCTTTTTCAGTCTTTTGTAGAAGACTGAAATGACACCATCATACAGTTACCTAAAAGACTTGACAAGTATTGATTTAAAGCACAATATATCAAGTGGTACTGTAAAAAAGATTTCGTGGTCATAAATTTTAATGCCTTCCAATTTTGCACTCTCTCAGTAACTTGTCAATAAAAACAATTCTGTTTAAAATATTTACTTGGTTCCTGCATGGCATTATGTCAGTTATTTGGATAGGTAGACTGTGACAAAAATCAACTGAGTTCCATAAATCAAAAGTTGGATTATATTCTCCATAAATTGTTCAGTAGTGTTTAAATTATGAAAAAGCATAGTTTACTACTATAGGTATCTTTATCAAAAGCAAATCTTTTTACAGAAATGTTTTACACTTTAAAAAATCATATAGATGTATTTTTAATTTTGCTGTAATTAGAGATTGACTTTAAATATAATTTAAAATATGCTCAACATTTTTTTCAGAAAGTTAAGCTCCTTAGGATTTTTCAAGAAATGCTTGTACACACTTCAATTTTGGAATTAATGGTTTAGCTAGGAGAATTTGTTGTATTACAAATAAGGAACATCATCAACTTATTAATGATGACATTTTATTAAACTGACTAACAAACCTCTGAGTAGACCTAAGGTAAAACACATTAGTTTAAAAAAAGTCTTTGTGTAATTTCTTTCAAAAATTATAGTTCTTAATGGGGTTTAAGCTTTTACCTATTTTTAAGGTATTTTAAAAATAGTTATGATATTGAAATTTCAAACTGAATATTTGCATGCCTGTAATATCATAAACTAAACGCTGTTTAACAAGAAATAAAATTGAGCTACTTATGGCTTTTTATCAAAGGAACGTAGCAACGCTAAAGGACTACTACTTCTTTGCTCATTTAATCAAGGAGATTTTCTTCGTACTCCAGGTTATCACTCAGACCCACTGCAGTTTGATGAAAGTAATCCCAGGGATTTTTGCAGGGGTGTTTTCATTGAAAATAGGTGTATCCCTGCGCTCATGTGTGAGACTTCTCAGATCTAGTGATGGGCTGATTCCTAAAGTATAGCTGGCTCAGTGTCAGTAAAAACACGGGAACAGACCCCGTTGTGCAGGAAACCTCCTTAGGTCCTGACACTTCCAACTTTTCCTGGCGTGCAAAAATCTCGCTTGCGCAAGAGGCTGCGGCGGCGGCAGGGCGGCAGGGCTGTGGGACCCTCGGTCTGCAGGGGACTGCTCACTTGCTGGCAGGATTGCAGGATCAGGCTCATCCCTCTAACTAGTCTTGTTATCTGGCACCGAGGAGAGTCATTTATTCTGCAGGAAGCTGGGAGTTACAGTAGCCTCTCTTTATCAATACACCTTAAAAGCAAATCAAAAATTCACACCGGTCTGTGAAATTCCCATAGAAATGAACTAATAATGTCAAACACTGCACTTTTAAAACTGTCAAACAAATTAGACATGTATTTGTTTTAAGGTAGCTAAATTCAATCACAGATTAAAACTGATTGTGTGGCTGTCGATTCACGCTTGAAAATCTCTAGTGAAAAAAAAGACAACATATATTTTTATTTTCTTATGTTTATACAAGAAAGGATTAAAAATATGCTTCATAAAACCTCAGGGCACTGCTGGTGGTTGTTTGATATACCAGTGACTAAATAAATATTACAGCCTACCTGCAACTACCAATAATTGCAGCAACAACAGTTTAAACAACATCAAGGATTATACGGTGCTAAGACAATACCGAGAATTTAGGGCATGATCCTTAGGCTACTGGTAACTTTTCAGTCCTACAGATCTCTTACCATCTTCTTCAGATTTCATTTTCTGAACACATTTTAATACAACTTATTTAAGACTGGCTGGAGCTGTTATTTATATAGTCAAATTCAGAGATGCCTTATACTTAATTGTTATTGACAATTGTAATTGCCCGAGACAAACAATTGCACCTGAAATGACTGAGAGAAGATGTAAGGATTGAAATGGGGAGGGAGGAGAAAGAATCATGGGTTCTTTCAAACTATACTGAATGCAAGCATAGCACAAGGTATTTTTACTCTCAAAATAATCTGTCAAAAAACTATCTGCCTGTTTTCCAGTTTTAAAAATAAAAGAAACCAAGTAAAATAATTAGTTAGAGAGCAAGAAAGTTTGCAAGGCATATGAGAGCCTCAAGTGGTTGGAACATTTTGCTTGAACATCTGTTTGTTGATGCATGATTCTGGTGTTATTAATCTTCTTTGTAGGTAAGCAGGTGATTCACCCCAACCAAATTGCTGTTGTCCAGGAACAGTTCTCTCCGAGCCCTGAAAAAATAAAGTGGGCACAAGAACTGATTTCTGCTTTTGAAGAACATCAGCGATTAGGCAAGGTAAATATTTTGTTAATATGCCATAGTGGAACCAAATTTGAATAACATTTAAGATTGAGAAAGGTCGGTGATGGCTCTTTGCTTTTATCTTACGATGTGTGCTGTAACTAAGAGTATTGCTTGGGAAATCTGTCTCTGCATAGTGTATATTATAAATGTATCATTTCCCAATATATTTAGAAATAGAATGGCTATCTTTTCCTTCCTCCCCATTTTAACTTTAATTCTTTGATTACACAGCCTTTTGAGTACCTGCAAGTATCTACAACATCGGAGAATTAAAACTGCTGCTCCATTATGCTGCAGAATCACAGTGTTACTATCAGAGGAAAATATTTGCAACCAAAAGTCAGGTAGTCTGGCAGAGGACTCAGTCTGCACAGACATCTTTTATGGAAAGAAATAAATGGATTAGGAAGCCTTCGGTTTCTAAAAAAATATCTGTGATGGTAGACCTGTTTCACTTTTGGGGGTTTGATCCCTCTAATATGCCCAGTAATGAGTGAATGTACTTTTGAGTGAAACTGCTTGCAGATTGTAGTTCTTAATCACTAAAAATGGGAATGTTTTATGTGCATTTGTACCAATTGCTGGACCTGAATTTTGGATAGAGGAGAAAGTAAATTAACACTAGAATATGATTGTTCCTAATTTAGTGCATCATTGAGTCTCACGTTTCCTGCTCTGTGGGTTTCTGCTATGTAAATATTGCGGTGGTGATGCACAATCTGTCTCCACTTTGTGCCAGTAATACTTAAATTAGGGGTCGCCTGAAGGAAGATTTTATGCTAGTTGCGGCATTGTCAGTTAATTATCTTAAAGGTTATTTGCTATAATCCAGTTTGCCTCTTTTTGAAAGAAAAAAAAGTTGCAGCCAAACATGTTTATCTTAGTCTCAGCCAAGCCTAGGCTAGTTAAAAAGGAAAGTCCCAATGTCGGAATGGGGAGTGCAGATGAGTGGGAATGGTTCACATGTGCTTGTGTGGCATTCAAGTAGGAGACAAATCCCTCCAGTCATGAAGTTCATCTATAAGACTGTGCATAGGGTCTCAGTTTCTCTGGTGCCACATAAATGTTTTCTGCACTTTTTTTTACACTTTCTAGTGGGTAAAAAAAATATGAGATAGCTGCCTTCCCTGTTGCCCTGCATTTCTGATACTGCGGATGTTGTGCCTTAAAAATGCTGTAAAGCTCAAAATAGAAATTATGCTTTCTTCTCAGAGGTAAAGTGTGACAAGGTATTTGCTGTTGCTCTGCCCTTCTCCTTGCTGAGCTATTGCATCCCCTTTGTGGTACCTCAGTGTTTCCAGTAGAGCCATGACTACGCTATTTGGGTGCTGTCCAGAGCAGTGATTTCAGGGTCACTCTTAGAATGCTGTATGTCTGGATCTCTTTGTTCTCTTCCCCTGAATTTTGAAATGTAGCTCTCTTCATGCAAACAATATAGAAATAGAAAATATGTGACTGGTTTTGCCCATTATTCTGATTTACAAGGCTTGGCTCCCTCACAAAAGGCATCGTTACAAACATACTGCTGGTGCAAATGTGTAGGCAGGTAGATGCAGCAAGGAAAAAGTACAACAACTTACTCAGCCAAATATTGTTTATGATGTGTTTAATACTATTCATTCAGCTGAGTTTAGTATCAGAAACTCATCTAAGGAACATCCCTGCCATATGAACAGTCAGCTAGGAGACTGGACTAAATTTAACTCCAGTCCCAGTATCACACAATCATTAAGCCAACCATGTTTAATATAGAATTATTTTGTGTTAAGCAAGCGTTAATCTTTAAATTTGTTTTGAAGCTGCTATTTTACTGACATAATGCTGAGGTTTTTTGTTTATATCAGCCATTCAGGGGGGGTTTACTTGGGTTTGGGGGATTTTTTTTTCTCTTCATAAATGCTTTTAAAATATGTTATAAGCTTCTGTAATCAGCTGCAATAGCAAATTTGCTAAGGGTTTGTGGTGCAGGCTATTTTTTTAACCAACCAGGCTGCATGCTTCATATATTTTTGCATGTAGCCCTCTATCAATAAAAAAGGACTGGCAGGTTAATATGTGAACTTCTGGATCTTGTAGCACTGTTGTATTACTGGACTTTATAACAGATGTGGAAAAATAGTTTTCCATGTAATGCTGGAAACTCGTTAACTGAGTTTCTAATTTGCTATTATGACTGCGTCAGTGAGAAGAGCTTGGACGGTCTGATTACTTAATTTTTTTTCCAAAGCAAACATATCTCACTGAGGGATCCTCTCGCTCCACATCCTAACGACATGCTAAAATGTGAGTAATAACTCTTCCCCCACCACCTCCTGGCAAATACTCCACACAGCGGTTTCAGTAATCCTCGTGTCCTAATGAAACACCTCTTCTGTTTTCCTTTCTCTTTTATTATATTAAAGTGTTCATGTCAGTAAGACGAAAAATATAGCGGTGGTTAATATGGTTGAGACTCGCATGGTTTTACCATGTTATTAATCAAAGTTGAAAGCCTGGAAAAAATAAATGTGAGGGATTTGTGCAGCTGTTTGTGTGGTAGGTAAGTTACTGGTCTGCAGGCTCTAGGATCATAGTTTGCTATTAATTTGATTTAAAGTTTGATGCCCTTAGTTAACAATATTTTATATTAAAATACAGTAATAAGCTTTTATAATCTATTCCGATTTGAGAACTACAATTACCATAATAATCTTCTTTGGAAAGAAGGCTGAACCAGGCTACTTCATCCTGGACACTGAAATGCTTTGACATAGCATCACCCAAATGTGAGTACTGAGGTCAGGAAAAATTAGGATCTCGACTGAGCACTGTGGAATTAGAGATGCTGTGGCAGTGTCCAAAGAGAAGGAAATTAGAGAGCTAACCAGCTGGCCAGAAGTATTTGGGCTTGCCTTATGGAGATAGCCCTGTCTGAGGGGTTGCTGTGGTTTGGTTTCTAGGTTGTTTTGTTTGTAGGGCTGTTTTTCGCATTTCTAATCCAACTAAAAAATAGCATGTCTAGGAAATAAATGGCAACATTATGTTTTGGACAAGTAGATACAAATGCTGAAAAAGTACGTTTTGTATTTTATTCGACTATTTATTAAGTGCTCTCCTTTGTCTAGAACTTTGAGATCTAAAACTGAAAAGTGCTTAAAAAGAAAAGTGTTATTTCCAGGTTGTTTCAATATTTTTCCAGTAGAACTGCATTACTAGGGGATATGCTTTTCAAAATTAAAATTTTCATCCTAAAGAAAGCAGGCATAGCTGTTGGAAAGTCTAAATATAAGATAAATGTCAGTGTGCTCAAAAATGAGAAAGAAGGGTGATAAACATCATTCCAGTAGTCTAAAGAACAGATTCTGTTAGAAATTTCTAAAGCTATGTTAAACAGGGAAGTCATCTTATAAATACAGATTAGCTGAATCTAATGGGAGAAGTTACCATCCTATTTTAAGAATATCTGATTTCTAACAATGAGGATATAAGAGTCTTTACTATTTAAGTAACTCCTGAGTTTTATTTTTCCAGTACACTGGATACAGGACTGTATCTCTTCTATATGTAGTTAGTGTTTGTATATGACAAAAATGTTAGATATTGAAAATGCATTTTTAAGCCGTTCAATGTGTAAATACATCAGGAATAATATCATTATTGAAACTGAATCTTCCCAAATTGCCTTACTTTTAAATAAAATTCAAATATAAAGAAAAACAGAAGAATAAAGTAAAAGGTTGATTACACATTTATCTCACATACTAATTTACAAATGCTTTCAAAGCACCCACATATGAAACTAGGGAATAACTAAATGATGCTGCCAAGGTCACTTGTCAGGTAAGGATTATTTAGAGTTAAGGTAAGGATATCACAAACCCAGGTTGTAATATGGGTTGAATATTTAAATCCCATAGAGCAAATCAAAAGAAATAGTTGTACGTGCCACATACAAATGCACAGAGTGCTTCTAAGAAGACCTTTAGCATATGTTTCTTGCATTATATTCTGTGCCATTGTATATCATGTTCCCAGCAGCTGAAGAATAATATATATGAACTCCAGTGATTTGGCAAACTGTACAGTTTCATTTACGGACCTTTCCAGGATTATGAAAAATCTTAGGAATGCATTTATTTACACAGCATCAATCCAACAAAGGAATGGAAATTTCCAGCAGTGGCTCCCTTATAATGCTCTTTGTTTAGGAAAAGCTACCCCAAGCCACTGTATCTTAGAGACGATGCGCCCTCATGCTTGGGCCAGCTCCAGCTCCCACTGCCTCACAGGGAGGTCTCTCCCGGCCTTCCTCCTTCTCCTGGCTGTGCCGTGGACCCCAGGAGGGCTCCCCAGCCACGTGGGATCCACCCTGTCTCAATCCAGCCCGTGGTTGCTAGGCAAGCAGGACCATGTCCCAGGGCTGCCTCTTGGAAGGGATACACAGGAGCATCCCTCAGGCATGGGGCTGTATGAAACCCCATCAACCCACAGGGATTATATTGCACTTTACAGGACATTATCTTGGGGCTTTATGTAGAGCTGGGAGTGAGGGAACAGCCCAGCGCCCCGCTCCCCTTGCCCAGGACAGACTGCTGAGTTTTGAGGTGCCGCCACCCAAGCTGGATCCCATCCCAGAGTGACAGTGGCAGCACAGGGTACCTCTGTGTGTGCTGGGCTGCAGCGTTGTCAGCCCTCCCTCCGAGAGCACAGGACATTTGCTGTCCTTTGTGCTACTCAGGCAATGTGTACTCCTTTCACTGCAGAGTGGGGGATTCAGGAATTTGTGATAAATTGCCACCTTTAAGGAGCACCAGCCTTTAGAAGTCTAGGCTCAGGTGCATCTCTATGCAAAGATGAAGAGTGCTGGTGGGATTTAAGCATGGGCCACTGTTACATTGTTTATCTTTTTAAAAAATGGCCAAGTGAAATTTTAATGTCAAAACTGAGAGAGCTCATATTAGTACTCAAAGTTTCTCTATACAGTTTTAGTATTTGAAAAATGCTTTACAAATGTGTTTTGTGTCATGGTTGAAGGCTTTTCTCTTAGAAAGGTCCATCTGGGGGCAAATTTTGAACCTTTACAATAGAGCAGAAGGGGCTGTACTAGCTAATTGCTTGTGCTATACTGCTTCCTACATTGGTGCAATCAGTCCTGAGGGAGTTATGCCAGGTGGGGAGAGAAGGAGACAGATTTTACTACACAGGGCTGCAAAAGCTTCTAAGCAGGGCAGAAACTCATACAAAAATATTTTCTTGCCAGCTTCCCTCCTTTCCACTCCCCAGCAGGCATTTGGTGGCTCTTAATCTGTTCTCCTCCACTCATTAAAGACCTCTGTCCAAAACGCAGAGGGAGAGGGACTTGGATGGCACACTGATATTTCCCACGGGGAGAAGTTTCACCATGAGCCGGGAGCAAGATGGATCTGTGTGCCTCCATAGCCTTGCCACCTGGAGGTAACCCCTGCAGGAGGCAGCTGCTCCTGTCCCGGGGGACACAGGCTCTGCAGAGGATGGCGCCTCTCTGGGCTCCCCCTCAGCAAGGCACGACTCCTCTACCCTTGTTGGCTCAAGGAGGTAAATGCAGGGTGAGTTGCTTTTGGAAGGGCCATGCTGTGTCGGCACATTCCCAGTGCAGCCGATGCTTTGCTATGGACATGGAGTGGGAAGACACCCAGCACTGCAGACACCTGCCCACCATCGTGCCAAAACCTGCTCTGCACCAACCAACCCACCAAGACAACTACCCACCTCCAAAATCCCTCTTTAAAAAGCATTAACGAGCTCTCGTGAGCCTCATTTCAATTTCCAAAGCAGGATCTAACTAGAGAGGTAATGTTCTGACCAGATGGCTCTTTTTAAGCTTTACTGAGGGAATTCAGAAGCCTGTACAGCCAAAATATTGTTTCAGTTAATTTAAGTAGCAGCAGTCTTGCTGCCTTTTCACTTCTCTCTGTGCTAGCCAGCTTTTTCAGGGACCTGGAGTGGCTCTCTGCAAAAGCTCTGTTGGTTGAAATAGAGAATTACAGTAAAAAATGGCCGTTCAATCCTATTCAGAAAATGAATCTGAAATTAGAAAAAACACAAAATACAAAAATATGGGCAATTCCATGCTTGTTGGCAGAACGAGCCTCGCTATTATTATTTTTCTCAACTCCCTTGTATTTTACAGCTACCTTTCCCTTCGGTATCAAATGCCGTCTGTGTGCCCTGTAGTCATTTACTTTCAGATTGAATTTTCTAGTTTATATTTAACACATTGCTTCCATGACTATAAACCTCAAGTTAATTCCAAAATACTAAATGAAGGGTGTCTGAGGATCCTAAAGTCTTAATATCAGCTACTTTTCACTTTTCCATATAATAACCATGATGCTCACTAGGGAGAAAAAAATGCATGGTTGGATAGGCTGTTTGTCCAGGAAGCTGCTTTTGTGCTATAAAATAAAGATTTGCTTGGCAGCAGCAAGTGTGCTCTCTAGGATTCTTCCGTTCCCAATACAGTATAAAACAGAGAATAAAAACCAGTGGAGTATATTCCTGATTTCTAGAACTTTGCTTCTTTAATTTTATTCCTTCCTGCTCTAGAAGAGCACACAAGTAGGCAGCAACCACAATGGGAAGGTAACTAAAGAAAATGCAAAGACAGCAGTAAAAAAAATCCTCATATCTGCCTTTCATTCAGGGATCTTAAATAGATTGTTTGCTCAGGGCGAGGGAGAGACTTTGGTGGCCTGAGGAGTTTCTGATGCTGGACCAAGCAGGATCTCCAGGCCCACCCCAGCTGAAAGGGTTATCCCTGGTGGTTCAGGCAGCTTGGGGGACTATAAGAAGGAAAAACAGCTTGTCTGGCTCACACAGCAGGGCAAAACCCTTATATATGGGCTGGAAACAGTAATGCCAGGTGGAGAAGAAATGAAGGACCTTGTAAGTCCTTGTTCTTCATCTTTCCTGCCCCACTGTGGACTTGAAGGATCACAAAGTCCTTTCTACCTGTTGAGCTTTAGAAAGGGCTTCTTCTGTCAGAGTTCTTGCACTGCTGCTTGGGAGTTATTTGAGGCAAAAATCAATCTCTATTTCATGTGGCTGTTGCTCTTTCTTTCTTGACCTTTTGTGTCCTTCCATCTGCTCCTGGAGGTAGAAGCCTATCTCAAACAAACAGGCCTGCTTCTGGCATTACAAACTGATTTATCCTCTGAACTCACTGACTACTTCTTCTCCAGTGGAAGCTTACGCTGGCAAAAAGAAACAAAAGGTAGTGGTTTCTAATGTTTTCTACATATCAACAAAATGGCTACAGAAAGTTAATGGTGATGATACTTTGCAGAATTCCCTCCTCATCCACGCTTCAACAGATCAGAGACCCACTCAGAATTTTCTCTTTCCAAAAAGATATCTTTGACAAACCTTTTCAGGGATCATTTATTTTCTCCAAAGATTTTGTGTACAGGTGTCTTTCTACCCATACTGGTTTTACAGAAAAGGGGTGAATGTGAAAGGGTCCAAAGGAAAGGCTGTGAAAATATGCAGCCCAAAAAGCTTTATCCATACAGCTCACTGCCTGTGAAGTCTTCAGTTTGTCATATGTGACTGCACTGGTTATTTGGGCATTTCTTACCTACTGCAAAGAGACTTAAAGAAAGCGAGAGTTATGTATGAGTCTGCTCTGGAGGCAGGACAGGCCTGAGCAGAGAAGAGAGAGAGGCATTACCATGTCACAGTCTGGAAAATATTCCCAGTTGACCCAGATTTCACTGAACACCTCCTAGCAGCTCACTAACCTTTGGAAGTTCATTACAAGAAGGTAGAATCATGACCCAGCTCTTAATGACGGCTCTTTGGCTACAACTTGCAGAAGAAAAAAATTAATTAAACCTGCATTCAGCACCATCACAGCTGTTAGCTCTTGACTTCCCCAAAAATATGGTGTCAACCTTCTGTTTCAAGAGAAATCATTTCTTTGTACTGAGGATAATCACTCCTCCCCCAGGCACAGACCCAACGCCATTTGCTGTGACCAGGCTCCTCTTCTCTTTTGTTCATTACCTGTAAGCAAATCCAAGCATTCTTTTTAAGCCCCAAAGCAAAGACTTCCAAATTTCCTCTGCAGGGAGTCACTTCAACAATGTGTGTTTTCATTAATCCCAGGGGAATTATCTTTCTGAATGCCATGCTTTTTAGGGGGAGCCTTTGCCATCCACCTGCTCCCTTCCCGTCTCAGAAGACCAAATCTGCCCTGCTTGCAGAACACAAAACTCTTATTTCCTTGTAACAGCTAATATTGTGCAGGATTAGAGGTAATGTTCTCAGAGCCAAGCAGATTTTAGTGTGTTTATTCCTCTTATTTTTGGTGTCTCCAAAAAGTCATAACTAGACCTTTGGGTTTCAGAAATGGGCAAGACACTGAATTTCCATGGAAAGAATCAGTGTTTCTCAGATAACTGGATCAAAGATTTCTTGTGTCTGTGGACATGAGGACGCTTGTCTATGTGGGTTAGGAGGTACACAAGGTTTGCACTAGCCAGCTGGCATCACCCCTTCTGCTCATTTCCATTTAGCCTGGCATCTGCCCGCAAGTGCCGACACAGGTCACAGGGGTTGGAAGGGGACTTACATAATTACTTATTTACACAATGGCTGTATTCACACACAGCCTCTGGCCCGCGTTACCAGAGCAGTGTGGGAGCTCTGTTTGACTCACAACATCTCCTAATGATGAAGGGGGTGGAGGAGAGAAGGGTGGCTGGCTCGTTGGTCCCCTTATGCCCATTTCCTCCATGTCCTAGATGCACATCTCCTCCAAAGACTGCCAAGTAGGACAAGGAGACAACCAGACTGCCACACACTCTTCAGGGATTGGGTCTGCAAAGGAAAATATTGCTAGCAAAACTGTTGAGAAAAGTAATAGGAAAAAAACCACCAAATCTTTACCAGTGGTGCACTATTTCTAACCACATGACAGCAGAGTACTGTCCAAGGACCTCCCCTCACTTGTGAGACTGTCATACAATCAGTAGTCCCCTAAGTAGTGGAAGAGGAGGTTTTGGCAATTCCATAAGCATTAGATAACCCCTATTTTAGACTCATACTTAATTCAAAATTCAGCAGCAGGTGGTTTCTTGTCCATATTGCAGTTTCCTGGAACATCATCTTGTCTTGCTTTTCCTTTTTTTCTATTGGCCTAACTACCCAGAATGTCCCCCATGCCAAAGCCTTACCTACTCACCAGGATCCCCTAGCACTTTCAAGCCTGCCATCTAAGTAGCCTGACTAGATTCCCAGAGTAAGCTGCTTTGGAAAAAGGTGGCTATCTCTACACAGTGGCCTAGGACAGCAGATATGTGGACACACACAACAAATTAACCTAGCACTAATGGCTATATTTTTCCATCTGATGCAAGACAACTGGGGTTTTTCCTTCTACTGTAGACAAGCCACAATCTCAATGTAACCTATATAAATGTCTTTGAGAAAATCCTGGCAACTCTCACACGGGAGTTAAAGTTGTTGGCTACATGTATGACACGATCAAGGCATCGAATCAAAGGTTTATTAGCAGAGGCTGGACAATGACTGAGTGGACCACAGCAGTGGTTCCAAAAACAGAGCACGGAGTTCTCAAAACTGATGCTCGTGCTTGGAGTCCCATCTGCCAACAGACAGGAAGCCAGTAGACTTTTTGGAATTTACAGAAGTTGTTTGGTACTTCAAAAATTACATACTTGCTATGTCTTAGGAAAACCAATCTTCATATTCAGTACCAATGCAGGTGATCAATAGATTAGAGTGGTCTAAGAACTGAGGGTCTGCAGTAACCCTCTTAGTGAGCTCATTGCAGTCATTGGGATGGATGTGGATGGAGGCACAGGTAACCACAGATGGAGCAAATGCTGAGGTAAAAGCCACGAGCATTCCCAGGTGCAGGAGTACATCTAATTCTTCTGTATTGTCAGCCAAGGGGGACTAGCTCATCTGATCATCGTCCCACACGTCCCAGAACAATTATTGTTTGACTTTAATTAACTCAAGTACTTTAATATACAACTCAGAGATAATTGTGTCACATTACTATGAGGTGCCTTAAATGTTCTATATCATGATAGTTTTTTTCTGCTTATTTCTCTCCTTAATCCAGTGGTACATCAAGAAACAAAATATGGTGAGAGTAAAACCCTGTGTAACATTGTGTATCATATAAAAAGGTTTCAGTACAGATGAAGAAGTATAAAACTTTACATTCCCTAATCTTATGGAAAAACATAAGGGCACCTCACTCGTCATCCTGTCCATCCCCTGTTGTACTCAAAGTCAACACAATTCCATATATAACAGAATTCCATTATACCCATGATAAACACTAGCAAGAATATTACCTGTATCATTTCTTCCCCTCTCCTCGTTCCACCACAGAATATTGATCCCCAGATAACACAGAAATTGTGGACACTGAATCCTGTCCATTTAACTTCTAGAAAGGTAAAATGCTTCTTGCCACTAAAAACTAGTATACTCTGGTTATGAAATGGTCGTATAGATTTACCAAACTCTTTGACCACTCCCAAAAGTTTCACAAAGTAAATGTTCCCGAATACAGGAGAGACACACACAAAAAGAGGAGGTCTTCATGTTCCAGGAAACACTGCATTAATGCGTTCACCTTTTGCTATGGCAAATGACCAACGCTGAGACTCTTTCTGTGACTTGATACATGTCATTTCTTATAGGCAAGGCAAATCTTTAAGGATGACATATAGGTATAACAAGAGCCATGTTTAAGATCAATGGCCACATGCGGCCAGGGTTGTATTCTAAGTTGTCAAAGAAGAGCCCTCAATTACACATTGAACTTTGCTAGGTCTGAGCTCTGCTGGAGTGGCTGCATTTATCTAAAAGGAACTTCATAAGATACAAGCATAAAATCTGCCAAACTGGTGTGTTACAAAGTTTGGTTCTGCATCTCTTCAGTCTCTCCACAACCACCTGGAAATTTGTTGCATTTGTTCTTCTTACTGCACAACTGATTGCCCTTCTTTATCACTAGCCTATGTCTTCATGTCCTGACCTGTGAAAATGACTGCTCTCTGTCAACTCTGCCTTATGGCTTCTCTTGCCTGTAGGCTGGATCCTTGCATCACTTGGAGCTGACCATTCTCAATTCCCATTTTTCCAAGACTATAATTTGCCATTACCTTCTGAGGAAACAAACAAAAAAAAAAACCAAAACAAACAAAAAAACAACAAAACAAAAACAAACAAACAAAACCTAGCAGCTTTCTATAATTTTAATTCACTTGCAGCTGTCTTCTATATTTGCCAAATCTTCTTTGTTCCATCCTCACAGCACTTTAGGATATACTGAAATTCGAAGTAGAGCTGTTAAGACCTTACTGAGCCTGGCCTGCATCTTGCATAAATTGCTGTTACTTTTTTAAAGTGTTACTATTGTCCTAACAGAGTATTAAATGTCATTGTGAATAATACTTCATGCCAGAAGGAAACACCTTGAGTCTTTCCTTTCTTCTAAGTCAATTGGGAAGGACTTTTTGCAACTCTGCATGATGACCCAAACAAGGAACACCGCTCATTCACTTTTTCCCTTGATTCGTCCTTGGTAGTCTGCCCTGACAGATCTATAGAGCAATCAGGCTGAGGAAGCACAGACATTTTGTATTTACAAACCCCTCTGCTGTGTTGTGCTGCCTTCACAACAGCTGTACAGCGTGGGCCAGCCAAAGTGCCCTTACAGCTCCCATACACTGCAGAGTGGTGAGTGCCAAAGTCACCCTATTTCTCACAGGGCTTTGCCTTTAGCACATTCTCTGTGTGGCTGTATGACGGATGGCACTGGACAGGCATAGCAGAATTTGTGCAGTGTCGCTTAAAACCGGGGCAGCGTCTTTGACCCACAAAGCCACCCATTCCTCAGAAGGACTGCACTTCCAGACTGCTGTCTGGTGAGTGCCACAGTTGTCCTCCATTCCCCCACTTCTCATCCCACCTGAATTGTTGCAGTGCAGGTTACAGTGGCCACTGCAGCAGAGCATTCAGAGGACACGTGGACAGGCCTCCAGAACACAGATGTCTGATTCTCACCCCCTCATTACGGCGAGTTCCAATGTTCCTAGTGGTTCTTAGTTTACATGTTTTAAGTTTATTGGTTCAGGAGTTCTCCATCCAGTTTTATGTATAAGTTTATGTTTATGTATTTCCCCTAGTTCCTTATGTATTAGTTCTGAAAAGTTCTCCCTTCTTCGATGCTCCATTGGTCTACTCATGTAATTCCCTCCCTTAAGTTATACCTATTGGATATTCCTCTGTTGTCTCCTCCTCCTCAGTCAATCCCCATTGGTTGTTTCCCTTTGTTCCACACCCCCCCCCCCCCCCCCCATATAAAATAGTGTGCTCTCCCCTTTTTTCTGGTCTTTGTCGCTGGATCTTCCATAGCCGGTAAACCAGCTGGAACCTGCACAGAGACCCGTCTCTCATCCTTTGCCTCTGCCGACGCTTTTACACCACCTCTGTTTGGGGCTTGCTCCTTTTGAAGGAGCCAGCTCTCCCTGCAGACTGCAGCTGACAGCTTTCCCTGCAGGTTGCAGCTGACTCCTGCCTGCAGCAGCAGAAGCCAAGGATGTCTGCAGCTGGATGCTGTGCTGCCTGGGGCTGCCCCAACAGTGTCACCGAGTTACTTGCATCCACGTATTGTCACCTGGAGGCTGTTCCCATCATCTGTGGCTCTGCCTTCTGGATGTTCCTTCTCCCAGCTTCTCCATCAGCCTTTACCTGGAGGACCTGTCTCTTCCCAAGGCTGGTCTGACACATTTGATTAGTCTGATGGCAGGGTCCCTTTACAGAGTTCTGAAAAGGCTCCCTCTGAATGATTTAAATGGTTACGTGGTGAGCAAGAACCACAGCCACCGAATGCAGTGGATGCAAATCCCAGCCTTGCATTACCCACCTGCTGTTGCTCCTGTTCATGCTGCAAGCTTCCTTAAGAGCAGGCCCTTAGTCCCATAGTTGAACTATTGGAAATCTAAGTACAGGCTGGAAGTGTGAGATTGTTGAGAAAATTAGGCAAAAAGAAAATTTAGATCTATGACTAAATTAATCCCCAGATTAATGCTATCAAAGCAAATGGTGTTTATAGAAAGTCTTGTTTTCTTTATATTCATGTGAGAGAAAATCAAAAGAATGCTAGAGGCAAATTTTGTCTAGCAGAATTGGAAAAGAGAGCATGGGGACAAAGCTGTAATTACTGGTATTTCCTATCTGTTGAAACCTGTGGGTGGAAAGAGAGTCAGTGAATAGGGTACATTCAATGGCATTAAAATTGGTTTCTTTTTCTGGACTTTAGCTCAACATTGCAAATTAGCAGGGGGAAAATAAGCCTCAGAGTGAACAGGCAGAGAAGCCAACTTCATGTTACCCTTTGCTGTTAGGAAAGAAAAAAAGGCATTTTTTTCCTTCACGAATTCAAATTCCTAGCAACCCGAAGTACAGCTGCACACTGACAAGCAGGAAACATGCAACACTTCTCATGTGGTTCACTGTTTGTGTGTCCATATACACACCATTACCCTGTTTCCCTTTCTAAACATGTTATTTTAATGAAGAGAGGACAAGCATGCTGTTTAATTAACTCTTGCTTTATAAAAACGACATTCTGACCCAGATTCATCATGGTGCAACTTAGGTGCCTGCAGGGGCATCTGACTTTAGATCATCCTGTATCCAGTCAATGGAAGGGATAAGACCCTTCCAGCCATGATTTGGACCACCAGATATCAGAAGTGACATTGTTAGGCACCCATCTCTTTCTGCAAACTACTGCAGGTACTTAGGATGACCTAAGTCAGCCTTTCACAGAACTAGGAAGGATGATTTGAGACTTCAATGTATTTCTGCTTATGACTGTCATCCCACATGCAAATTTCTCCTGTAAGCAATAGCTGTTACTGAATTAGCTTGACTCTTTATTTTGTTACTGAACCGGCTGTTACTGAATGGGCATTACTGAACGCCTGTAGAAAAAAAAAGGACAATTAAAATATGTTTTTCTTACAATTAAAAAAAATGTACCTTGCAGTTTGAGATCACTGCACAGCCCTAAATTGTTCCAAATAAGTCCTACGACATGAAATGTTTACGTAGTTCCCAATTTTTTTCACAGCAGTTAATAAATTGAGTAGTTTGAGGCTGCATTTTCCTTAAAGTTTTAAAAGAATAACTGAAACTTACTGATATGTAGCTATAATTAAAAGTGGTATATTATGAATAGTAATAATAATAACAATATTGATGTTGGTGTTGTTGGGATAAGCTAGGGTTGACAGTTTGCTCAGTAAACAAAAAAATTCTATTTGAAGCACCAACCCTTGAGTATCTGTCAGTCCAATTATCTCCAAACCTACCTGAAATACTGCAAACTATAGTAGGAAAATCTACTTTGAGTGAAAGAACAGTTTTTACTATTATGTTTTCAATGGCTTTAATACAGCCTGCTCTTACATGCAAGAATATTGGTTTGTATTAGATGACTGTTTAAGGTGGATTTTTGTCTTAACTATTCCACAACATGATTTAGTATTTAATTAATACTGCTTCAGTTTAGCTATATATGCCACTGGAGCAATGCATTTCCTAAACATTTCTGTAAATGGGTTGTATTTTCACTTCACTTACTGGAGTCCTCTATTTAATAATTATCGAGCCCCAAATGAAAACCAGAAGGTTTGTTCTCTTCTGCATTTCTCACTGCTCATGCACAGACACAAGTGCTGCTATCATCCGTACCTTGCTCTAGCTTAGCCTTGCTCACTGTCAAACCCAAGGCCAGGCTGTGATCCCGTATCGATTGTAGCAGGACATTAAAAGAGAGAGCAGTGCTTCACAGAGATGCCCTACACAATGCTGGGGCCAGGCCCTCAGTTCTGAGTTCTTCAGGGAAGGGATTGCAGCTTTGTTCTTGGATTTTTGGGTTTGTTGTTTGGGGTTTTTTTAATGTGTCAAACTACTGCAAATAAGATTTTTTTTTTTTTTTGTCTATTGAACTTCAGCATGTCTTAGTGCAGTGTTTTATCTTCCAAATCCTACCTCAGCAACACATGGGGATTACAGGGCACAAGTCAGGTTTGGCACTATTTAAAACATATGTCCTCTGTTTAAGATTTAACTATGATTCATAGTTAATTGTTTTAAACTTGTCACCATGGTACCAACAAAAAATCGTAAGAAATACAAAGTGACCTTTGAAACCTATCCTAACTCTCAGGTCGCTGCTGCTGAGGCACACAGAGTAGTTCTGCATCCACTTGGGGTAATTCTCTGTATGTGGTGCTCAGGTAGGCTTTATCTCAGCTCCAGAGGAGATTTGGGCACTATTATTGTGCCATCCACTTGGTTATTCCAGCTTTCATCCCAATAACTGGCTCTCGGCACAGGCCCGGCCTATCTTTAGCACTGGAGACCTAATGGAGGGGTGCAGTAGCAGCACAACCTCAGCAAACCCTGAGTCAAGAAAGCTTCACCCCCACAAACACCCATTACTGTTTACTGACACTGTTAACTTCTGGCTTTGCCCTCTGTCTGCAGGCAGTTTCCCGCTGGCCCTGTGGCACAGCCCTGGATGGGTGCTGGATGGTTATGCTGGAGGTGGCGAGCAGAGGTGCCCCCGGGTGTGGTGTCTGCCAGCCACTGTCCCCAGCTGGCACACACGGCCTCACTGCTCTTGGTCCTCAGTGCTTGCCAGCTACAGAGGCTGAAACAGGCCAGCTGCACCCTGGGCTTCTCTTTTCTCTCTCTTTTTGCCTCCTCTTTGGAGAGCTTGTTGCCCTCCACGTTTCTTAAAATGCATTTTCCCTGTCTTGATTAGTTTGTCTTCTAAAACTTCTTCAGGATTCCTGTGGGAGATGATGTTTCTTGGCAAACAGATGTGTTTTTAAAGAACAAGACATGCCAACTACAATTTCCAAAGGTGTCTCAGAAAGTTCATATTCTCTCTTTTCCAGGGAGCATTTACTTTCCGCGGGAGCATGATCGACATGCCATTACTGAAGCAGGCACAGAACATTGTTACGCTTGCCACAGCCATCAAGAAAAAATGAGCTGGTAAATGAAGCTCTCTCCATGGGGCCCCAGTAGCTGTTTTAAAAGATGACTATAATACTTGGGGGGAGGTGAAATTAAAGATGTCAAGCTTAAACAGAAATTCATTTCCATTTTGCAGATCTGTTATAGTTTGCTTACCAGAATTGCTAATTACTAAAACTATTCCCAACTCAAACCACTGCTCACTCCTGCATGGCCCATGATCTACTCATAGCCCACAATGAAGTTACATCACCAACTCTGTGACATCACAGTAATTACTACAAACGTGGGATTATGACTTCACTGAAGGAGAAGGGCAAAACATAAGCCTGAGCTCTGTTAAAACAGCAGAAGAAAACTGATTCAGTTGTTTCTATTTCTATCTGTGCTTCTTCCCACTCTGATACAGAACTCCTGGCAGAAAGGAAAAAGCCTCAAATAATGACACACCAGTTGAAATAACTGTGATGAAAATCTTTACCGTGTGAGCTTTGCTTTCCCCACACATCACCCTTCTGTAAATGTGCAACAGCCATTAAAAATAATGCACCAACAATGCAGGACTCTTGACTTTCTTCTCTTTTTTTTTAAGCAGTCGCTATTCAGAGAGTTTCCTCCTGGAAGCGTCCGGCCCGGGAAGGGTTGGATGGCAATAAACTTGTAGTTTTTGGAGACACAATGCAGCAGAACTTGTGCATATGGTCTCGAGTCAGATTTACATCACATTAGGGATACGGCTACAGATCATGTGGGCTGTGTGGTTAACGGGCTTAGTAAAGCTGTTTTGAAGAGGTTAACCCAGCTTGTAGTAAGGGTAAATAAACATAACAACCAGGCATTGTCCTCTATTCAGCATGTACTCTTATATGGAGGGCTAAAGGGTATTGAAGCTGCAGAGGATCAACTTGTGGTTGCCAGAGGACTCCAATGAAGTTTGAAACACCAACAATCAGAGATTTTGTTTCTGTTCCTCATTAAATCATGAGCTTTTGTGTTCAGACTATGAACGACTGTTCTTTAAGAAATTAACAGAATGGGAAGTTTTAAACTATGCACCAACCTTTTCATGACCTACACAGCAGCTATGCTGCTGCACTTAGACAAACACCGCAGGGAAGGCTGTTCTGTTTATTTAAAACTGTAAATAGAAAACAGTTGTTTTTTAGTTTCGTTTCTCACCGCCTCCATGGCCATTTCACGTATGAAGCCACAGTGCTTTATTCCTCCCGTTCCTCGCCTAGCGTGTTTCCCCTCCGTCTCCGAGCAGCGATTTCACTGATTTCGGGTTATTTTTGGTTTAATTAAGAGGAGAGGAAAAGGGGGGAGGAAGAACCCCGCCAACCGGCCCGCGTGGCCGCAGCGGGGAAAGGGAGCGCGGGGGCGGCGGGAGCGCCTCTCCGCGGCTCCCCCGGGGACGGCGGGGACACGGCGGGGCCCGGCCCGGGGAGCGGGAGGGCCGCCCTCCTCCGCCCACCTCCGCCGGGGCGGCCCTGAGGGCGCGGGGCGGGCGGGGGCCGGCGGCAGAGCCCCCCCCCCCCCGGCCCCTCCGCGGAGTTTGGGGATGAGCAGCGAGGGCCGACCCCCCTCTCTCCCCGTCCGCCACCCGGGTCCAGTCCGAGGCGCTGCGCCGGGGGATCCCTTACAGCGCGGGGACCTCCGGGCTAATCTGATTAATTAAAGACTACCTGCTTATATTGCAGCTCCCCCTCACCCCCGTGCGTTTCAGGACACCCTCCGTTATTAATTCCAGGCTGACTAAATTATGGGCGGCACTATTAAAACATTATCAGAACTAATGAGAAACAATTACTTAGGAGATGAGCTGGGACGAGCCGTAGCCGGGCACGCGTGTCGTTCTCCCCGCAGATTGCGTTAATAAATCATCAGGTGCACGGCAAGGCGGCGGCGAGGCCTGGCGCAGGGCACGGAGGATAAGATATATGAGATAAGGGTTGTTTGGGGTTGTTTTTTTGTTGTGGGTTGGGTTTTTTTCTTTTTTGGCATAATTTTTTCATTAATCTCAATAGGACGCGTGTGGTGTAGATGGTTTTATTCCCTTACTGCCGCTCAGGAAGAGGGAGCGGGGGGAGGGAGGAGTAGGATGGGGACGATTTCAAAAACTAATGTCTTCATTGTTTTACTGAAGTCTTAATGACCAGGCGTGACAAGCCCGGCTGCGGAGGGCAGCGCGGGGGCGGCGGGAGCGCCCCCGAACCCGCACCCACAGCTCGCCCGCGCTCGGCGCCTCCTGTTCCTCGTCAAACTGGAGGATATTAATACACTCTCCTGAGGTGTTTACACGCACCCTCCCTCCTCTGCAGCTGACTGCTTAAGGAACTTCGTGACCCGTACGTGGAGAAATCGAATATGCTAATAAAATGCTAGATATATTCAGATTTTTCCTTAAATTTCCCTGACACCCGCGCCTCCAGCGGAAAATCCTGCTTCCTTTTAACAGCCTTAACGATTTTTGCTTTATCAGAAATAAAATCCGATTTATTTGGCTTTTCCGTTTACTTTCCGAAGCTTTCTGTGATTTTCCGGCTTTATTCTTCTCCTCTTTCTTTCTTTTTCTTTCTCTCTTTTTCTTTCCCGCCTGGTGCTAGGCAAGCAATTGGTGAAACAAAACAGATTATAAGATTAGCAGCAGGATTTTGTGCATATTAATGATAGGGAAGGGCACCGAATGGGTTTGTAATTGCAGATCTTGCGCTTGGGATTGGGAACTGTAGCCCTGCTGCAGCAAAGACCCCCCTGTGAGGTTTTCACATTGGAACTTAGGGGAAAAGTGAAAAAGTAATTACCAGAGCACAACACTGAAATGTTAAAGCACTTATTCTTTCTTTCAGCGTTCTGTTTTAAAGGGAGAAATCGGGCAAAATGGAAAATAAATTACTTTCAAATAAGTAGGTTAGCACCTGAATGCTGGTGCGCATTTTCCCGGCTTTTTTTTTTTTTTCCCTTTTTTTTTTTTTCCCTTCTTTTTTTTTTCCCTTCTTTTTTTTTTTTTTTTTTTTTTTTTTTTTTTCAAATTCTAGCAATTATTTAGCCGGGCATTGCAGACCATCCAAGCAGCAGAAAAGGCGGAAGGGAGGGCAGGGAGACCCCGGGAACACAGGGGTACTGCGCCTGTGAGGGTTGAAGCAAATATCGCCAGGACAGCTGCTCAAAGCTGCGGTTGGAAATTTAGAGGGATTTTTCCGGGGTGGTTTTTTTGTTTGGTTTTGATTTTGAAATCGGGACTTAAAAGGAAAAAAGATTGTTTTGGTTTTTTCTTCGACAGAAACATCAAACGGTATTTTAGCAAGGGATGCATTTCACAACGACAGATCCCTTACAGGAACGGCGTATTCCTTGCAATATCGAGAAGTAACCTGACGCTGAATTTTAACTCTTATTAAGGGTTGCTCCGTGTTTCTTGAGCTGCTTCAGCCCCCTCTGAGTTTATTCTTCCTAAACTCTGGATTTTTGCGTTTCGAGCTCAGTGCTCCTTTACTGACTTTTCTAATCCTTCTCTCCCGTGATTAACAGCCAGAAATGGCTTGGCTTTAATGGCACCTACTCGAGCGTATTGTTTTAATTCTGTTTACGGAAAATCAATGTATCTGGTGGAAATTAGGCTTTGAAAACTTTTTTTTTTACGAGAAAATAAAACGGAGTATCTGCTCCTCGGGCAGTAATTTCTGATTTTGAATTGAAAGAGGAAGGGGGGTCGGGGGGGAAACCAGCTTTGACTGCGTTTCATCCATTCCATCCCTTCAACCCTCTTCTCCCACTTTCACCTCACTCAGGTTCAGAGCATGGCAAAGCCCCGAGGCAGGGCTAGTTTATAACAACTATTAAAAGTATTAAAAAGTGGGAAGAAGGGAATATAAGATCGTGCGGGCAAGTATATTATTTTCTATTTGTCCCGATTGCTGCGGCTAGGCAGCCGCGCACCCCGCGGAGGGGAGCCCCGGGGAGCAGCGCCCGGCGGGGCGGGGGGAACACTTCGGGTGGCTTTGGGATGCTGGCATTTGCACGAGGTGCCCTGCGGATGGGAGGGGTGTCCTCCTTACCCGGAGTTGAGAAGCTGCCAGCAGTGCCCGGGCGGCAGGAGGAAGCCCCCGCAGCGCTCCGCACTGCCGCGGGACTGCCGGGCTGCAGCCCTGAGACCGGGCGTGGGATGGACGGATGGATGGATGGATGGATGGATGGATGGATGGATGGATGGATGGATGGAGCGCAGCCCCTGGTCTCGCAGGGATCGGCACAGTCCCATGCCTTCCTGGGCTGCTGCCAACAGCCCTGGACACCAGGGAGAAAGGGAAGGGGAGAAGGGAAACGGGAAGGAAGACAGAAGGAGGAAGAGGTGATTTAATCACATTCTTTATTCTGCCACGAAAACGGTCTCCTCCAGCCACCCTCAGGCCCACAGAATCCCTTCAGTCGGGACCGGGGTGCCCATGGAAAGGCCACCTGCAGAGTGGTACACACACACACACACACACACACACACACACACACACTCCAGCCTGGTACCAACGGTGACAAAGGGACAGCACAGAAATTAGTGCTCTCCATTTCCATCACACCTTCCCTCCCTGTCACAGTCCCCACTTGGCCTTGTCCTTTTGGTGCTCCTCAACTTCCCTTTGCCTCCCAGCACTGGGTATCCCTCAGTGGGAACAGAGTGGGGGCTTTCCTCCTTGCACTGGGGTGCTGGGAATGGGCTGCACAGTGGAAATGTCCTGCATGCGCCCACACTGCAAGCAGGGGAGAGATCAGACAGCCTTGCTATGTTTAGGGTGATTGCTTCCCCAATTAATTCTGAAGCTCCCAGTATGTGATATCAAAGGCAATACTGTAAGGTGATGCTCAGAATGATGTCTTCAGACGTGCAAGAGGCCCTGTTTCTAAAGCTGTTGTAGGTGCCCACTGCCTGCTGGCATCGTTTGAAGCTGATCATCCTGATGAGAATGAGGAGTGATAAATGCCTATGCTCCCTTCTTGGGCCTCTGTAATTTGAAGTGTGACTCCATGTAGCTTTGGATCTTATGTTTAGAATTTTATTCCTACTTCTTCTAGTGCTGCTAATGTCATCAAAGCTGTGCTATCAAGCACAAACACCAGTTAAGAATTTTCTGAACTGAAGCTTGTTGAAGGTAAAAGCCTTGTCTCTGTGTGAGACATGCCTGCAATAGCCTAGACTTTATGGCAGACATTCACACTGCTTTGAAGACCTAGTCTAGGCTTACAGATACCTGACTTCCTTCCTGGCTTGCTTTTGCAGTAGTCCCTAATGTATTAGTAGTGTTTGTGCAGGTCTGTTACTCTATGGGATGCCACTGGAAATGCTTCATGCTACCTCTCCATGTCCTGCTCTGTCTAAAATTGCAGCTCAGATACAGTCAGTAGTGCATGTGTCGCTGCAAATCTGACCATCACTGACAGCCCTGCCTCCAGATTTGTCACTGAGAGGCCTCTGCTTGTACAATACAGAATTAAATACTTGCAAGATGAGGGGGAAACTAGTGGCAGTGGACGTGCAAGAGCTGTCTGGTTACATCGTTGGTATTACTGTGCGAGAGTACAGGCCAGGGGGAAAAGTGACTTTCACCCTCTTCAATCATCAGCACTTGTGTCATCAGCAAAGAGTTTGTGTTTTAGTGTAAACTACTGGAAGAAGTTCCCCCAGGTCTGTGGTACTTGGTGGGAGTGCTGGAAAGAGCCGTGGTCTCTGCCCACGAGGTGCCTCAGAAGGAGCTCACCCTGCAGAGGGTGCCCATCCCTGCCTGCCCCATGTGACTTTTGGGGTGCTTGTGAAAGCTGCCTGCTCATTTGAAAGCATTCAGGCACTTTCAACTCCACATCATGACTCTGCTCAGAGACCATTTAAAATATGTAGTAGGTAGAGACATCTGTTGCTTTCTTTACAATCAGTTTTGAAAAAAACAGTTCCTCCTGAGGGAAAAGGCCAGTCCTGTGCTAATGGCAAAACCTCTATTGGTGCAATTCTAAGGTTTTGCAAGGAGTTGCAAAATCCAGAGGCATGCTGGGTTAACTGACTTCACCATATGGACTAGTTGGTGTCTAACATTTTGTTGAATATTAAGAATATGCCTAATTTACAGAAAAAGGCACACAGTAAGTTCAGTAATAAAAGGTAAATAAATACGTCTCTACATTGTGGCTATATTAAGCAATTCTTTCTCTAATGTTTAATAAGCATTTGTTAAAGTGGTTATGTGAGGGCGATGTGTACAGACCACATTTACTGACAAGGCCTAAGGAAATAAGTGTGTCTTTGTGCCTAGGTTTTCCTAAGGCATGTATGTTCCTGAATATAGGCAGACAGAGAAAACTGGAAGGCTTCCCATTTTACATGGAGGGAAGATGTAAAGGTCTGTGCTTGGTTCCTGGCCTTGCTTCCCTATCACTGACATCAGTTTGTGTCAAGTTTACCAAAAAACCCTGCTGCTGTAACACTCCATTTGAGAGGCAGGGGGGAAAGGATAATAAACTTTTTTTTAATTGCTTCCCTGGCTATAAATTAGCATGCATTGGGCTAATTTTTTTTCCATGAACAAAAGCACAATTGACAGCAAGGCTTAGGAAAAGTAGGAAGAGAGTTCTGAGCCTCAAGGCTCCCCTGCATATTGAACCTGAGCAGGGGGAGGTCTTGTCCGTGCCCAGAAGTTGAAGGGCACCAAGAACTACAACAAAACAGTTGGGATTTTTATGTTTCACTGACTGTTTTTGCAGCTGCATCTTCCCCCCTCCTCCTCTTCCCCCATTATTTCATGTGAGAACCAAGTATGAAAATAGAAGCCATGGCTTTCCCTCCGGATACAGTCAATGTGCATAAAACCAGGGCAGAAATCAGCAGAGAGCTAAGGTTAGTTATAACTCAGTGTTATGGGTAAAAGCAGAAATTGTTTTTTGCTTCTACACCATATTTCATGTCTGTTACCACAGAAGCAAACGCAGGGCTGAAGCCCAACTGCATTGTGAGTTCAGTGGCTTCCTCTTTGCATCATTGATGCTCCCGATGGCATTTGAAGAGAAGCTGGTAGAACTCAGAGTTCTGCCTTTACATCTCCCCTTCCATGCTTGCCTCCCTTTCAGCCTTGAAATATCTGGCAAACGATCTTTTCCCATGGCAGAAGCTCATCTGAGGTGATTTTTCTCTGGAGCTGCTCTGTGGAAGCCCTTACGCTTCTTCTCCTCTGGTGCATCCAGTAACCAGCCTGAACAAAGAACCAACTACAAATAAAAGTAGATGAGCATGTAACACAACTTGCAAAGTAAGTGTTAACAGAGATGTGGCTGAAGAGGTGGGACAATTACTGGTAGAGAGTGGCTGAGAAATAGCTGAGGAATGGGGATGGAGAGGACAGATGCATGCCTATTCTCTCATACCCTGCACTGGAGTCATCCCTTGTTCTCAGTATCCATGAGCACCTTCACTATTTGTAAAACAAGAAAGAATTTAATTAAAGACCAGTTGAGATGAGTTGCTAAAGGAAAGGGATGAGGTTTCTCTAGAAAAGGCAAGTAGGGAAAGCATTTGCCACAGGGCCTTCATGCGGGGGTAGACTAGGTGTCTACCTCAGGTCTTACCTAGGAATTTTTTATATTATTGCAAATTTTTGATGCAATAAAATGTACAGAGATGGAAATAAAAAAGGAGGAGAAAGAGGAATCTTAAAAAATGAACAAGGGAAGAATAGGAAATTTACTCTCTTACCCCTATATTTTTTCAAGCTGTGCTTGCACCTTAGTTTGCTGCCTAAATATCTACACTAATGAACAGCTTCTCCCTTTGAAAATTTTCTTTCTTTTCTTTTTTCTTTTTTCTTTTTTCTTTTTTCTTTTTTCTTTTTTCTTTTTTCTTTTTTCTTTTTTTCCCTTCCTTCCTTCCTTCCTTCCTTCCTTCCTTCCTTCCTTCCTTCCTTCCTTCCACAAGGAAGACCTACAACACTACTACTTAGAGAGATAAAGAAGTCTGTATTTTTGCAAGGTCCCTCCCTGATTCTTCATGTTCTTCTTAACTCAGTGCACCTTTGCTTCAGGGCAAGGTGGTGGTGGGCCGGAAAACCCAGATTATGGTCTTCTGAAGAGGCAGGAACCCTGCCTCACCCACCACAAACTCCCTTGCAGAGATCATCTATCTTCTGAGGTATCTTCCCTTTTCATTTATAAGGAGTCGTGTGAAGGCCCCTCTCCCATGAGTGTGTCAAGCCTCCCTCCAACCAGAAATCTGAGTAGATGCTGAAGGTGTGACTGGGCACTTGTGACTCCCAGGGTGGGTTTTCTGACAGGTACTGATCTCATTTCATGTATCAGTAACACAGCAGTGACTCCACCAAATCTTTCAAGTTAAAGCACTCTCCTCCTACTCCCAGTCAGGTTCTGACAATGTTTATGTCCTTTAAAACATGAGGAGTTTTTGTTTGCATCTTGTTTTAAAACGAATTTACCCCAGAGGCAAATCATTCTTTTCTTACTGTATTATAGAATGGAACATTTGCAAAAGTCATTACAACCCTCCTACTTGAATCAATTTCAGACTAATGTCCTGTTATCCAAGGTTGTCAGTTATTTTTTTGGCATTATTTTGGCTGATTTTAAAATTGGTGTGTTCTTCACTGTTACCATTAGAATTATATAAAGTGTCTTGTTTACAGAGCTCTGAAATGCTTTAAAATCAGCAATTGTCCAAACTGAAATTTATTTCATCCAAAACAATGTCCTGGACATCCAGGTAGTAATAAACATTTTTCAACTGCATACAAACTGTGAATTGTATTTGAAATTAAATCTCTGCATTAAAATCTGCATTGCTGAGCCTCCCACTGGCAGCCACTGTTCTTCTGAAGAGTGACATCTTCCCCTGACACTCGTGGGCGCGGGAGTTCTCGCACAGATGTTGCTGAATGGTTTCTTATCACTCTTCCCATACTGGGACTTTATAGCCACATATGCCGAAAAAGTACAAAGGATGCAAGGTGTGTGAGGAATACAGGAGGGGGCCACCTCAGATTTAGTAACCATAGATGTTTTTGTCCTGACATACAAGGGTGGAAACCATTTTATAAACCCCTATTAAAGCAGCATATTGCTGATGTCACAAATTATGTCATTTTTCAGCAAGCTGTTAGGTAGCAGCAGGATACTTAGAGGTCCCAATCTGAGTGCACAGCTTGAGGCCTCATCATCCATTGAAGTCAAGGAAATACTCCAGTCCCCTGGTCTTCTGTTTACAAATAATATATCAAGAATCAGGATGCCCACAAATGGACTTTCAGGCACTGAGCTAAAGGAAATACATCTGCGAGTGTGTATTTCTATACATATATCCATACATACAATATATTATTTGTGTATATGCATGCGTGCATTTATGAGTAATGCAACTGAAGTCTGCAGTCTGACATTAGATTTTCTTTAAACCATCATTTTTCTTTATTCTTTGATATATAGAGTGGATTCTTGATGACCAATTTTTCACACAGAATCCCCACCACAGTTAGAGATATCCACATCAAAAAGGGGTATACCAAGTACTTTCATTTTTTTCTCCTCTTTAACACAGTGAGGGTATAAAAGACCTCTGATTTAACAAAATAATACATAAGAAGAGATTTATCTATAATGGAGTTGAGAGGATTGTGCAAAATAAAATAACAAAAATGTCTATACACTTACGCATTAGTACAGCAGAATAGTTTGTTGGAGGCTCTCCTCATCTGGATAAACCATATTTACTCAAATATGTGTTTTTTCCCCCACTAGAATGGAATACACCATTGTGTTTTTCCAACAATTCACATGCACTTGGGAGACAACAGCCTACATTAGAAGACATAAAATACATAGTATGTGGCCTGAGGTTGTGAAACAGCTGAAGAGAAGGAATTAAATTCAAAGCTAGCTGTGCCAAACTCATCGGTGGGTGCTTTTAGCCCCCCTCCCCATGTATTAGTGGGAGCCAAGGATGCAGTATTAAGGCACAGCTTTGTATTTCCTGACTTTTGCCAGCATGTTAACATCACTCCCCTGGCAGAATGAGGGTCCTGGCAGGGAGATGGATTAGATGGCCAAACATGGCATTTTAATCCCTACACCAGTTCCAGTATTTTGCTACTTATTTACTAACGTAGTTGGCTGTAACTTCCTCTACTGGAAATATTACAGGGTTGGATTAGCTTCTCCTCTGCAACGTATCCCTGATTTAATTACCACTGCAGCTATCCCCCACTATCTGCACTATAAATACTGTTGCTTACAGAAACATGATTACAGGATTAGAGTTATTGGGCCCTCGCCCAGACAAACGCAGTGACACAGCATAGCACTGGCACCTCTGAAAGCTACACTGACCTCAGGCATCTCTACATCAAAGGCCACGGCCACAATCTGAGCTTCATTAGCTTTCAAGGCTGAAGTTACAGGAGCACTACTTCCTCAGCCACTAATGGGAAACATTCTCCTCCATTTGCTGTTGAGGTGTTAAAAGTTCCTCTTAACATCAGTTACTGAGCTACAGCTTCACCGGTATCCCAGTAAAATAAAAATGAGTTGTGGAGTGGAAGCTGAGTTCAAATTGAAAAGCTATGTTGGACATCCCTTAGTCAAGCAAAGGGCAGTCACCAGCGCAGGGATGCTTTGTGAGGAAGGACTAAAGGGGGAGGTGCACCCCAAACCCCAGACTGGGAGCCACAGGGAAATTCCCACAGCTCCTGAAGAGTTTCATACGGTTGTAACCAACTGTTTAATGACAGAGGTATGTGAAGGATGCTCTGGTTTTCATTTGTAGGATGTGATGTGCATGATTATGCAGCTAGCTGCAGCTCAGAGCATCATCGGGTCCATATTCACCACGAGAAATCTGTGAACTGTGGTGATAACTCCTCCAACCCCCTGGATTCATTTGAACCTGCAAAGAGCAAACCTGGGAGGTAACATTTAATTCCAGAGAGAAAAGCTAGTCAGAGAGAGAACCACTAGGTGATAAAATACTAGGTTGGACCAAACGGAATTTTTTCTTCTAGCATACATTTCCTATGTGGAAATTTCTCTGAAATTTCAGTATACGTCAGTTCCGCTTTACACAGCTGGAACATTAGTGTTTCCTTTGTCTGATAGATTTAGATGATGCATTCTGGCATACAGATCACCTCTTACTGTGTTTGCACAGTTCTAGCAAAGTAGTTTGGGGCTTTGCTCTAATTGAAGAAAGCAGGTAAGTGTCAAGATGACATGAAAGAAAGCCCAAGGTTTCATGACTCTCTATCCAGGAGGGGGACGAAATATTTGTTCCGTGAAAATACTTGAGAATGGTAGGACATAGTCCACCACAGTGAGCACAGAAAAGCAGGAACCAGCTTTGTATGAGAATTAAAGGGCTGGAATACATAATTTGTATTAAAAGACCTTAATAAGAATAATTTTTAAAATAAAAAACAAATAAATAAAAATAAGAAAGTAGAATAGAGCTAGAGGGTTTACACTGAGGGGCTTGCTTTTCTTCAGTCCAGCTAGCCTTCTCTGGTGCTTTGCCTATGGGATTATAATTTCTACTTTTTTGAGCTGGTGCTGAATAAAGTGGCTTGCCCATGAGCCTCCCAGCTGGGCAGCTGGATAAGGTGGGCTGGTCAGATATTGCCAGGGATAAGGGTATGGAATAACAGGCTGGCCTCTGGAGCTAAACTGCTCCTTCTCCTCAGGAGGTAGGAGAGTTCCCCAGGTCTGAGGAGCTCCTCGTGGCTGGAAGATTTCACATGCTGGCTTCTGAGTTTCCTCCAGCTTGTATGTTTGATAAAGCTTAGAAGCTTTCTTTGGCTGGCAAATTTGACTTAATCTCTTGGGTTTGTTCTGCCCTAAGCATTCTGTTCATGTTATCAGAGCTCATTTCAGTTTCCCAAGCTTAGAGCTGGAACTGAGGCATGTTTAGAAAGTAGAGTAAGAAGAATTCAGCTGATTTTCAGCTAAGCACATTTTCACCACAGAGATTTACAAAAAGGCATTTATTTTATGGGAAGATGTCACTGGATTTCTTTTTAAATTGAATTACTATCATCCAAAGAAATAGGAAATTCCTCCTTATGTGTACATTTTTCATGAATTACTGATTCTTTCCAGGCTTTCCTTTTGCAGGGCAGTGACCCCCAGCTCAAACATTGCAACTACTCTCTGACCAGTGATGGCTTAAGTATTGCAGCAGCAGCCACTGCTGTTACAGCAGAAATCCAAGCCCTTTGCTTTGCAAATGTGGCAAGTATTTGATGTTAATTAGAAGCACTCATTCTCTTTACTGAGTAAGATCAGGGGTGGTGTGGAGGCATAGGTTGACCCAGGGAGAGTAAAGAAGGCTCTTCTCCCTGTCAGCACCAGGACCTGCAGCCCTTACTATCACTGCACGGACACACATAGAGCTCTACAGTCATTTTCATTGTTTCAGTTACTTTCATCCATCATTTTTATAATTGTCATTACTTTCGGTTTTTTCTCACTTTGGGACAAGGCAGTGTGTGAAGCATGGTACAGTTAAGTGGACACAAAAAGCTTAAGAGTGGTTATGGGGTCCAGGTGAGAATGTGGCTCTTTAGAGCTGGCACGTTCTTTAAAGGTGGTGTACTCCAGTTTTTGGTGTGTTGCTAATGATTATTGCTGTAATGATTTTAAGGTGCTCAAGGCTCCACGGAAGGGTCTAATCCAAAGCCTAGAAAGGTGAACGGGAATATTTTACTGAGAGGAGCCAAAAAAATGCAGAGTTTTAAAGATCCAGAAAAAATATTTCTAAGATTGTCTTTCTATAAGAAAATAAAATGGGGGAAGAAAAAAATTTCTCTCTTCCTCTGGCTTGCTAGCATGCTTTGATGGAAAACAGGGGGGTGATCTCAAGAACACTTGCTCCAGCCTCCTGTTCATAAGTAGCAGGAAGGCCTGTCAAACCTGTCAAACTCCTTGAGCTCCTGGGGTTTACAGACTTCTCTAAGCTACCCCAAGCTAAACCACAATCCCATAAAGAAGCCTTTTCAGTAAAACCTTCTGCCATTTGCCTGAAGCCAACAAATCACTCATTTAAAAAAAAAAATTTCTCATTTGGAAACATCCCTTCCCCCTGTGCTTGCTCCCTCCTGGTGAAGCCCTGAGCAATGGCCTTGCACCATCAGTTTTTTGCAGAAACCTGCCACCACAGGGTGTGTCAGACCTCAAAATCTGCAGTCCATACAGAAACCAAAGTCTCGCTGGTCCAATGAGAGTCTGGCTTGGGTAGGGACTGCAGAAATGACCCGGCTTCAGTCAGAGCTCAAGGTCAGTGTAGGATGGCTTGCATTCATTTCTGTCCCTTGCCTCTTGGTGGACTTCTCTGAGCTTCTTGGCTCCAGTTAGCTGCCACGGTGCATGTCCCATATTCTTTGCTGGAGATCTAGAAGAGACATTCAGGCTGTCTGGTCTTTGTCCTTCCTTTCACTCCTCATCCTTTCCCTGAAATTTGTTGTGAAAACAAAGGGTCTCAGATAATCACCAGCAGTACCAGCCTTTGCCTTCATGCTACATCCAATGGCTGCAGCTCTCCAAACTCCCCTCTGTCCCTGCCCTGCCAGCATATGGAAACCTTCAATGCCACAGATCCAAGACCCCAGCTGGCCATGGAAAAAACCTCTGCAGTTCTCAGAACCACTGCTCTGTTGTGTTGTCTAATCCAGTGATAGAAAAAAATAGCCCCAAAAGAAGAGGGCAGACATGAAGCAACTGTTGCTTTTGGAGGCATTTCTGGATTTATGTGAATGGAATTGCAGGGGCACATTCTGCCCTGAGTGACCATGGTTTTGTCAGCTATTTTTCAAAATAATTTTGGGCTTCTCCCAAGTGGCATATGTCTTTGGCAATTATCTGACTAGTTATATGTCAAATCATATTCTTTGATTTATAGGTGGCAGATCAGAGGACAAGACACCATATTTTTTTCATGTACTTGCTGAGAGTAACAGAATCACACTCCAAGTCCATCATGGCAGAACCATAGCAACACCATAATGAATAAAACAGTGATTCTTCAATGGGAGCAAAATGTGGCAACTTCAAGCTGCAATTTTTTCACAATATGGGAGACACGTTCTGGCAAGAGTTAAGCAGTCGTCAGTACATGTATCATAAGGGCAGAGGTATAGCAGAAGCAGATCTGTTGACAGCATGTAAACAGCAATACCATAAAAACTAAAGCAAAACTTAAAATATACCCCAAAACACAGATTTTGAAACCTGGCACTCAGTCTGTGCTATGAGCTGAAGTCTTGTTTCATTTTACATCTACTCTTACTTAGCATGCAAAAATCCACCCATGACCACCCAATTCAATGCTTGGAAAATATATACCATATTAAAGGTTTGGTTCTAAAGAGATATTCATGCAAAGCAAAGGGGGGCATTTTCCTACATCCTTAGAAACAGCTAAAAACTCTTCAGCAGAGGCTGCAGTACTCATACTGTGTGAAAAAGGAACAGTACATGGACAATATTATAATTGTTGTTGTCCAGAATGCTAAACACGAAAACAAAGCTAAAAGGAGAGAGAACCAATCTAACATACATCCTTAGGACCTGGAGCTACTGATTCCATAATTATGCCCCTTAATAGACACAAGCAGACATATGACAAAAAACATGAATTAATCTCCATTACCCAAATTCCCATGGACTGGGACTTCTCCATGGCAAAGGAACACACATGTTTTTTGAGATAATACTCATCCACAACCATGGATTTTATTCAGAAGTGGTGCATAGCCCTATATATTAACAAACACATACAACTACAGTAGTTGTTGATTTTATAAATGTACTTGCAGGAAAGAATATGAATGTAGCAATAATAATGGACAGAAATATTTAAGATGTGCTGACAAAAAAAGCCTGCCTTGTCTCGAAGCTCTTTCTTCTTATGCTTTATGCTTTTGTTAAGTAAGAACAACCACTGTAGCTCAGGGTGAATAATGGCCAGCAGGCCAGGAATCCTATCTCCAAGGGGGTGTGTGCTGGGTTCCCAGTGAAAAGGATGAGGGTATGCACTGACTCCTCTAGTGCACTTCTACAGCCCGCTCAGCTCCTCCATCTGTAAAGGACAGCAAGATACCCCAACCCATTGCACTGTCTCAGACCCTGCACCAACACTGATCTGTGTTTTGTAAGGGCCAGAGTCCTTACAAAAAGTTCATATAATGAGCAATTAGGACAAATGTTCCATTTATCTGGGACCTGAGCAACTAAGATGAGGAGTCATTCAGACCCAATCCTGTGGCAGTCTGTGCTTTGGGTGTTAAATCACATTTTTTAGTATAGCCAAGCTTGAAAAGGTACAGGGAAAAGTTGGAAAGGGTTTCACAGTTCTGATAAAACAAGAAATGTCCTCAAAATTGTATTTACAAGAAAAAAAAGTAGCCAGTACTTTGCCTCAGGTTTATGCATGATGTGCTAAAACTGAGGGTTGACATGCCAGTGGGTTGGGGGAGGCAGAACAGATCTCAGGACTGTTCACTTTGTCTGGGAAGGAGTTGACAGGATACACAAAACCAATGCATGCTCGAGGCAGCCCTGTTGGCTTCTGCTCCACTGGAAAGAGAAATGTTTGCGTCATGGAATCAGAAAACATTGGCAGGAAAATAACTTTCATTTCCAAACCTGAAAAGGAGTGTTGCAAGTGTTAAAAAAAAAAAAAAAAAAAAAAAGCAGAGGAGGACAGGAATAACATTCACCTGGACTCTCTGATTTCACCTTCAGACTCTGACCCCATGATGGGTATGTTTGAAAGTAATTAGTTTGTGAAAGAGAGCTTAAAGGTAACTTCTGAATGCACGATGGGGGGAAAGCGCGTGTACCCATCACCTGTGAGCTGGGACAAGGATGAACAAATACTTCTTGGAGGAAGGCAGTGCATCTCTGCCATCCCAGTTACCAGCACAGAGACATGGCTGACGTTATAGATGTGTATATGTAGTTATATACATACGTACTGGAAAAGGCAGTGGAAGAAGTCCCAGCTATAACATGCACTCTGCAAACATTCAACCTTCTACATTTCTCCTGATTTCCACCTTGAATCAGCTTAGGACTCAGGAGAAAGACAAAATGGCATATTTATTTCTAGACAGTGTCATCAGAAAGTGACGAAAACCTTATGAGACATTTTGTCTCATGTACAGCCTTCCATGCCTGTTGTTATTTGCCTCCTGAGCCTAATGGAAACCTGCCCTGGATGGTCTGTTCTTTGTTATTCTTCCAATTTCCTTGTCTTTTATTTATTTCCCTTGCCTCTCAAGAGCTGTTCAGAGGTCCCATTACTTCCTGCTGGCCAGGGAAAGCTATGAGAACAAATAGTTATATTGGATTAAAATACACACACTATCACAAGAAAAACAGAGGGAAGGGGGCAAGGGACTTGCTTGGCAAAGGGTGGTGGAAGTCATGGGACAGAGAGCTGCCGGAAATACTGAAGCAGGGTTTTATGTCAAGACTTGTTTCAGACATAATCTCTGCAAGGAACAAAGCATCTGAATTCTTACCGTAGTGGTGCTGCAATTTGAACCTGCATATATTGAATTAGTTCAATGTTTCCTTTGCATTTTAAATGAAAGTGTGTTTGAAATAATGCAAATTACAGTTCTTGGCAATGTGGATTCTCCTGCCTGTACTGGTGGAGGAGCCAGTCGCTGTTAACAGCAGGAAGAGGAGAGCTCACGCACAGGGTGCTTCCCCCCTGCAGCAAAGGTGCTACATCCACCATCATCCTCGGGGAACACAACATAATTGCTGAAACCATGGGCATCACTAGCCCCTCATCTTTAGGGCAGATGAACCCTGTGGTCCATGCTTGACCCAGGCAACAGCAGATTGTATCTGCTGCATTTGGAAATTTTCCCTTCTATCATCTGTTAAAAAAATTATTAGCAGGTGCTGAAAACTGCAGCCTCCAACCTAGAGACCAAGAGCCAAAATACCAGAGGGGAAAAAGTCAGTTCTTGACAACCACCTGACTCCAGGGCTGGATGAGCCAGAGAGACAATCTGCTGCTATGGGAGATGCCACATCAGAGGAGGGAAGTGCTAGCACCTCATGCAATTAGTCTTTTTTATTTTTTTTTGAAGCTACAAGTGGCAAGGGCCAGTTCCTTGCCTCTGTGAAGTTACAAGCCTGGTGATCCTTTCTGGTGCTATAAAAGAGTTAGACCAGCTTGCAGCTGATCAAAAAAGGTTAGGCTACCTGAGCACCACCCAGAATAACAAACTAGTCATTTAACATTAGCTGTGTAAGTGGAATACTGCTATGTATGCATATCCCAGTGAACACAGGAGAATAAATTCTTATGTGCCATGTAATTATACACACACTGGTGTAAAAATGGGCTGATATAAAATAAATATGCATATAGCTATGCCTTTGCCTATTCCAGCCTACGGGTTATAGCATTGCCAATGTGTTGACATAAAAATGCAGTTTTATGGATCACATCTAAATAGGAATGTGTGAAAAGGGATTTTGTTTTGGCTACCGCCCAGTCTCTTAATATAATTATAATTACTATTTTTACTACAACTGCTACTACTACTACCACAGTGAATTGGGAGCCCTCTTGGTTCTACCTATGGTACAAATAACAAGAACAAGCCTGACCTTAAAAAAGGAGAGCTGAGAGAGGGACAGACGCAATGCGATTATCTTCAAAAGTAACATGATAGGATGTGGATGTAGGATTCAGCTCACTTAAATTCTAGTCCCTGATGTGGCCTGGGTCCTCTCTGCCACAACCTCAAACATGGCTTTCTCAGGGAAGAAAAGAGGGGGGGAAATTACTTTATTGGTGCAATGGGGAGAGTGGCTTTTGTTACACTTGGTGTGGCCTTGCTCAGTGTTCTCGGCATTTTTGCAGCAGAGATGGAGTTAACCATTGGTGAGGGTTGTACTGTGTGTCCAGGAGTGCTGGCTGGTGGCCTTGGCTGCACCTGGACAGTTTCCCCATGACACTGCAGGCCACCACAGGTGGTGGCTGTGTGGCAGAGGTAGCAGCTCGCTCAGGTCACAGACACACTAGACAAATGTGTGAAGGCAAGAGCCAAGTAAGCATCTCTTTCCTCCTTTCTTTTTTCACCTGCCTGCCTCTATTAGGGGCATAATGCAAGTCGCTGTGCTTTGTTTCAGCCTAAAAATCAGAAATATCTCTCCTTGACAGTGTGTCAATATAGAAGAGTTTTTTTAAAATCTCTTCAAGGACAAAAAAATTCACTCTGAGTGCCATTTTGGCATTTCCCAGATCTCTTGTTGCTTCACGCTGGGTTCTGCTGGGTGCTTTATGAAAAACCCTCTAAAAGTGCCGCTTTCTTTCTGACAGCAATCTTAATCACGGGCGCACGGCCCATGCAGCCAGGAAGCATCCCTACCACGGCCATTGCTCTATGCCAGCCACACTTCTTCTGAGGGAGCTGTTTTCTGCCAGCTCTGGGGCTCAAAAAATGAAATAAAAGAAATGAGAGCACACCCTCCCCTCCTCCCCTCCCCTAAAGAAACATTTTGAGAGAAAGGGGCAGAAAACGCAACGTGAGCCTACCCAGTAAACAGCAGTGGGCTCACGAGGACTAGGAAAGCTGTCTGCCAGGAGGCCAAATGGTTTGCCTGCAGCTCCAGGAAAAGAGATGTTATTTGGTGCTTGAAATCATTTAAAGAAAACAAAGGATGACTGCTACATGCCTGCCCATTATCATCTGGAGCCCTGCGCTGTTGTGGGATATTTATGCCAACCAAATGGTAACGAAATGCCAGTGCGTGGATCAGGGCTGTACCCAGGCATGCCTGCGGGACCAGCCCCCGGCAGCTCAGCACACACAGCTAAGGCAGTGAACCCCAGGAAGGGAGGACGTCCTTCTCATTCCGTCCATTTTACAGGTGTTGAAAGGGAGGCTGGGGAGATTTGACACCAAGGGAGTCTGTCAGAGCTGGTTATGGGTCCCAGCTCTCAGCCCTGTTCACAGACTGTGTCTCTTGGAACAGATTTGGGGGAAGATTTTTATTTCTCTCACACAAGGGAAAAAAACCGCCTTCCAGCTTCCACTAAGGGAATTATTTCTTCCTGACAGTGCTGTGTTGATTTGTCTTAAGGGCACTGTTAGTATTAGCTGAGTTAGAAATCCATATTGTCAATTAAAACTTTACATCATCCCAGAGAGACCCTAAAGCAGATAGGCTTTCAGAAGAAAGAATAACCAAGTTTGCATAATGATGATCAGCAACAAGAACCATCATTTAAGAAAACTTGTAAATGATCCTGCTCTGCTTGCTGTCCATGTAGTCACACATATCAAATGATTTGCATGTACACCACTAAAAAAAACTACACTACCCCCAAGTACTTCTCCTGTTTTGGACTTTCTCTTTCCAGCCATCCAGCATCAATCCTGCTCTGAAACCCTTCAATGCCAAAAGGAGTGTGAAGATTTCCTACCTCATTACTGCCTTTCAAAGGCAGCCACAACCACAAAAAATACACCTCAGGGAAGGGGGAGAAAATCTCTTCATGCTCAAACAGAGCCCCACCTGCCAGTTATCCCCTCTCCTTTGTGCTTTGAAGAAGTATCTCACCTCTTACAAGGGAAACAAGTTTGTCATGGGGGGAGAAGTGGTTAGTAATTCTGTCTGTGCTTCCCTCACCTCTTCTGAGCTGACGGTGCCGTGGGCCCAGCACTCCCTCCCGTGCTACAAAAAGAAAGAGTCAGTCTTGAACCAGACTGACTCCCTGGCACCCCTGGTTCCTCCAAAGTCATGCATTTCCCAAACTGTCCTTTAAAAATGCAGTGCTGGTGGCTGAAGAGATGGTTAGCCAGCAGCAACTGGACCATGACAGAAATGTGAGTTTATAACCTGGCAACACAATTTTGGCTCTGAAATGTAATTGATTCCATTATGATCTTTGTACTCAAAGACTTGAGTCTTAAATAATCTTTCATTGAAAGATAATGTCCTGAGTGTATTTCAGCTTTAGTGAAGTTTAGTTTATGATCCATTCCTGGCCCTTCCCAGCTATCAGAGCTATTTTCCCAATGTCCCTCTTGCTGCTTTAATGCTGCCTCAGTTAATAATACCTGCTGGAGTGGCAGCAGCATCTCTTGGCAAACTAAATGTGCACAGTCTCAAGAGTCAAAATCTGAATATGTATAGAGCACGTAAGGAATCATTAACGCATAGCACGTCCCCTCTGGTCATTGAAATAAATTATTGACATCAACATCAACAAGAAATAAAGCAGGTGCCGCCCCAATGGTTGAGACCCCATAGGTAAGTGTAAATTATCAGTGCTTCAAAATTTCTAAATCTTCTGAAAATGAAAGAATAATCACACAGTGTTATTTGTAAAGATATGCATGTGCACATACATGTCTGTGTTTGTGTGTGAGCATGTATGCACACCTTAATGTGTGCACACTGTCATTTTGTGGCCTTAATCATTTGTCTGAAGTGGCTGGTGAGGGATCCCTATGGCATCTATATGTGTGTAGCCAAGATTCACACTTGCCATGCCAATTCCTATTGCCACATAGTCTACAAACTGCTTCTGGAAAAGTGTAATCCTGGTTTTACCTCTGTATTTTAGAAATCATTTCCCCATGTATTACATCTTCACAGCTTTATACATCTACACTTTTACTCTCCAAATGCCTTGACTAGAATGCTATATCCCTGAACAGAAATATATTCCCCCCTGCTATTTTTCTGCAGGAGCTTGGTTCATTCAGAAACAAGGGAAAAATACGAATGATAGTTTTTAAATTCCCCAACGTGTGGAGCTCAGACAAGCCACAGATGCAAATATGGAAAGCAAATGTGGTGCTGGCATTAGGAAAAGGCTGGGTTCACTGCACTTGTAAGAAAGCACCTTTATTATTTAGGCATGGTTGTAAGCTGCCATTTTGATATAATCCCTGGGTTTCTGGACTGGGTACATAGAAGCTGGCACGACACATCTACTGTAGCCCCATAATACCCAGCCATCAATCAAGCACCTTCTGCCAGCACTGAACTGCGCTCGTTCCCAGAGCTGGCAGCCACAGACAAGCCTGCACATCCATGTCACCAGCAACTCATGTATCCATCCCTTTTGCTGTTGGGGAGCACCAGGGCCTGTGCTAGCACAGCAAATGGTACTGCTGCTCTCTGTGAGTCAGAAGTCCACTGTTGCCATGGGGAATCCTGAGCTGGAACATGTCCTGTTGTGTCAGAGCATGGGCACTGCCCCAGCACAGGTAGCGGCAGGGTCCTTCCCTCAGGAGATGAAGGCTGCCCTCCTCAAAGGAGCAGACAGAGGCAGCAGACAAAATGTGCATGGCCCTCTCCCCTGGGGACCAGCCTGGGCTTTCCGCACATTCATTTCAGCATTACCCTTTCCAGTCCCATATCTGGGCTGCCCAGCTGCCCAGTCAGAGGATGGGATCCATGTTCCTCCCCACCCCTGTCCCTGCTGGCTTGTCAGACCCCCAGGTGCTTTGGGGAGAATGGAAGCTGCAAGTGATGCTTCTGGTAGGGCAGCAGGTAAGATGGACTTGACAGTGATTTCACCCCATGTTTTCTGGCACTCAAAACAATTTTTTAAAATAAAATCCGCCACCTTGACATTTTTAATTTGCTTTACATACAATAAATGGGTTTTTTAAATTCTTAGCTCTTCAACAGATAGGCAACTGAGAAAGGGAGAGAGCAATGCCTTAATCACTAGGAAAGCTGGGACTCTGCTTCTTATGTGGCAAAGTTATAAAAATAAAGAAAACACCAAAAAACAAGCCATTAATATAAGGCCACATCTGCCATTAAACAGGACCTAGCTGTCACTCTGTGCCCCATGCTCTGTGCGGTGGTAAGGGACTGGTAGTGTCCTTGGAGAGCTCAGGGGAGAAGGCAAGTGGATGCCAGCAGCATGATCTTCCTTTCAAGGTTGTTTTTCTTTTCCCTATATCCTGGAAAAGTCCCCGTGGTTTTTATTCTTCTAATGAACATGATCTGAGTGTATTTGGGTGAGATTGGTGCCTGTGTGGAGGGGAGGGCTGAGAACCAGGTGTGTGTAATTGCATGTGTTATCTGTGTTATCTAGAGAGGTTTAGTTGCAATTGCAGACATGGTCTCTTTTTGAGACAAAGCAGAACTGGAGCAGCCAAGAGGCAGATAGACTTATGCTTTATGGTACCTTACAAAACACTGAATGTAGCTCCATTTATATGGCTATAAAATGATGCTAAATCCTTGTCTTGCCAGCTCATTATCATCTTGGGCTACTGGGACTATTGACCTCCCTGCTTCGCTACCCCACTGGAAGAGCTCAAATGCCCACAGTTCATTTTTATATTTGGGCTTAACATCTTCCCAGTTTCTCTACTTTCTATTTAAGAGCTGCCTGGTGCAGGATTGTATGCACCCAGCTCAAAGTTCCCTCTCCCAAGCACTGCCTGGCAGTCTTATACCCCTGGAAAGATCCCAGGTGCCAGCTGCAAGCATCAAACCCCACAGGTATGGTCCCAGTGGTCAGAGCAGGTTAATCTCATTCGTGGGTTATGTTTCTCTAACCCTGGCAGGATGCACTAAATGGCAAATGCAATAGAAATCTAAGTACTGATGAAGTAAATGTTGATAAAATCCTGGGCAGATTGCCCTGGGTCAGGTGATGGCATAAAATAATTCAAGGTTTTCAGGCACTGCATGATGAACAGTTTCAAGGGAGGGGTTTTGGGTTTTTTTCTGTGCTAGAGGACAGAGGGAAAAAGAATCCAAGGGCTGTCCCCAACAGTTACGCACACTTGGGCACTTGGGCATGGCTGTTGAAGCCAGCGCCTGGTGCTGCCCTGGCTCGCCACCAGCAAACTTGGAATCTGAAAATCTGTGCTGGGCCAGTCCTACTTCCCTGTCTTGCAAGAAATGAGAACAAAAAAGTCAAAGGAGGCCCCCCACAATGAGGGTATCTGAGCTGGGATACAACCAAAGCAGCAGGCCCCTGTCTTTGGCCTGCCCTGGCTCTTGGCCCTTGGAATTGAGGCTGTGCCTAAGCTTGGTCTGAGCTGGGTTGGTTTGTATTTGGCTATAGTTTTAAAAGCAAAGCCTTATGTGACTGTGGAGAGTGCGTTTTTGTGGAATTCAAATATTCCTTAATTAGATGTTGTCTCTTAGTAGAATGAAAGAAAGGTTTTTATTTCTCTTTACTTTGCCATTTTAATTTACTCCCATTTGTGTTTAATAACTGGGTAGGGGAACATTAAACAGCTGCTGTAAAATATTTGGTATCATGGCCCCAACTTTCAAGCACGATCTGCCATCCGGGTTGGTGATGGCGGATGTCTGGGAAGCTGCCTCCAGGTTTGGGATAGGGGAGAGCTGACTTGATTTGTCCTGTTGAACCTCCCCTCCTCACCCATTTCCCACAGGAAGCAGCTTTCCTCCTCCTTAGTACAGATGAAAGAGATGTACCCTGCGAGAGGGTACAGCCCCCAACAAATGTACATGAGCTCCCTGCCAGCAATGAACAGCACCAGGCCCAGAGGCTGAGGGTTGCTAGTCCAGGGGTGCGGGCTGGGCAGGCAAGGGAAGGCAGGAGAAGCAGGACCAAGCAGGACAGGCGGGGAGGGTGGGCAGGGGCAGGACGGACAAGCACAGGCAGGCACAAGTGGGGCTGGGCAAGCACGAGCAGGAGCACTCGTAGCCAGGCAGGATGGGACGTGGGGCAGAAGGGACCGGAGCCGGAGGCCGGGGAGTGCTGAGTCGCCCCCCACGGACACTGTCCGCGACTCCCCGAGGCTCCACCCGTGACACCCCTCCCCCGTGGGGCCTCGGGACGGTGCAGGGGCAGCGCCGCCACCCACCCAAACGGGGTTTAGAGTATAAAACATGTCCGGGCTGGGAACCTGCTCCCGGTTCCATAAAACTCACGGCCACGGGCAAGGGCAGGACCCGCTCCTGGCCACGAGCAGGTGTCTCTGCCGCAGGCCACCTCCGCTCCTTGGAGGCGCGCACGGCGGGAGCGCGCACCGCGACGGCTGTCCGGCAAATTCAGGCTCTGGGCTGGACGGGGAGGATGGATGGCATGGGATTCTTTTTTCTTTCTCCCTCCACGCACGGGCAACTCGCGTCACCCACGGTTGACGTGGTGACTCCTCCGGTTGCAGCCAGCGCTACCTTCCCCACCTGCACCTCTCTTCCTCTGCAAAGCCTAGGGTTACCCCACCATTTCCAGCCCCACGCCCTAAAAATAGCACCCTACAACATGTACCAGTTCCCAGGACTCTGCGTGAGCACTCCCCGTGGAACAAGTTGCTCCGGGGATTTGTAGATTTGGGAGGAGGAGGGGGAGAGGACGGTACAGGTTTTCTCCCCCACATGAAACGCTTTTTTCTTTTTAGCGTTTAGGGTTTATGCTCTGTCCCTGTCTCCTGCCCGGCTAGAAGAGAGCTTGCCGCGCTGGGACTGCTCTCGGCCGCCACGCAACCTCCGCGTCCGCGCAGCCTCCCTTACCGCCTCCCCACTGCCATCGCGGGGAAACTCCCATTTATCCCAAACCCGACGACAAACCTGCCCCGCTCGGCTTCTCGGACGGTCGTTTTCGGACAGAAGAGATTGGATATGTTCGATGTTTAAGCGATTTAATATTAAAAATACGTAGCAATTAAAATCACGCCGCGTCCCGGCTGCTCCGCGCAAGTAAAGCGCCTCTCTCCTTTCCGACTCCCAGATGATATCTAGTGGGGGGTTTCCTGCAATTTGCTTGAATTTGGGAACCTCCGGCACTTGCACTAATCCCGAGCCGTGTTAGCGGGGGTGGGGGAAGAGGGGGTTAGCCCCCCGCCCGGCGTGTTTTATCACCCGTATCCGAGCGGCCTCGCAGCCGCCACGGAAGCCCTGCACGGCGGCCTCTGCCCTGCCAGCGCCACCAGCCCCCCCGCCTCGGCCCTTGCAGCCGGGGGACTCCGAGGCGCGCTCCCCTACGGCCCGGGCCAGGGCCAGTGGAGACCCACCACGCCCGACGAGATGCCCGACTGCACGGTGAGGGGCGGCTCCGTCGCGGGTGACATCTGCACCCTTACACTTGTCTTGCCTCGGACCCGGGCTTTCTCAATGTCGAGGATGGAAATTAAAGATCGCCCCATCCCCTCAGCCGGTAGGAGCCGACCCAGGCAAGTGCCGGCGGGGCTGTTCGTCCCGTTCACCTCGACGGATTTCCATGGGGAAGGACCGGGCCGACAACGGGACGAGAGAGCCCCTCTGCAGGTGAACTGGCGAAATGTGGGCAGCGCCTGAGGACCAAGAGTGTGGGTGTCATCAGAGGCGAACACGGTACTGTTCCCATGCAGGGGTACATACAGCCCGACCTGCCCCCTTTTTCTTTTTCCCTTGGGTCCCTGCCTCGGTGCCCACCCGCGACTGGCTGCGCGTGGGGCGCATAAGCCCGGGAGCTTGCGGGTATTCTTCAGCCTCTAACTGGACATCATCTCTCCTCCCCTCCCACCTTCGCGCTGGGAGGGAGTGAGGGAAGTGAGTGGGCGGCAGGCAGACACCCCAAAACAACCCCCACTCTCCAAACCCCAGCCCGCCTGGACAGCGTCTTTATGGGAGCCAGTACAGCCCGAAGAGTAGCCCGGGATCCCTGCCTCTCACCGCGCCGGCGGGCCCTGCACAGGGCCCGAACCGGGGTGCACAGCGATGCGGCCGCGGCAGCCTCTGCGGTGGGAGAAAGGTGCCGGGGCTGTCGCCTGGGGGCAGCCATGGGCGGCCCACGCGTGAAGCCGCCTCCCCGTGGGTGGCCGCGATGACCAAGTGCTGGCTGCGGGGAGAAGTGGAGGCCTGGCTGGTTACGAGTTTATGCTCCTCCCCCCCCCAAGGTCCACCCGACGTCCGAGGCGGCTTTCCCGGCCCCTACCCACCCCCTTTCCTGCCCCGAAGCCCCCCAAGCGAGAGTCTCCTTGCTGCCCCCCCAGCGCTGAGCCCCGCTGGGTTCCCCCCAACACGCACGCCCACGCCCTGCCCGGCCGCGGGCAGCCGATTCGCAGCTGCAGCCCTTATTTCATGCCCTTCAAGGCACCGAGCCGTTCCCTTTTGTCCTGGCTGCGGATGACCCATTTCCTCCCTTTCCCCCCCTCTTCGGCCCCGGCCTTCGTCCCACCCTCCCGTCCCTCCGCTCTCCTCCCCGCCGCACGCCCCGGGAGCCGCCGCCGCACCGCGCCCGGCTGCGAGAAGCGGGGCCGACGGCCCGAGGAGGGGGAGACACGGAGACGGGGAACCGGTGCCTCGTCCGCGCCGTGTTTGTTTTGCTTTCCCCCCTGAACACTAGATTAAGACGTGAAGATTACACTTTTATTGTGGCGGCCGAATAATACCACGAGTCAACACACGCAGCAAACAAAAGTGCTTGTAGTACATGGCCAACCCCGCTGGGAACCGGGCTGCGGGCTGCTGCAAAAATCAAGCTCTTCAGTGCTAATTACAAATAAATGATGATGTGCTCACTAAGTAATTGATTTAATGAAGTTCCTATGAAACTATTAAAACCGGGTAGAGGTCAGGCTGGAGACGCCCCAGAGCGCCCATTGTGGGATGTTTAACTCCGCCAATCTCCTCGGAAAGACATCGGGGCTAATAGGTGAAGTCACAGCTGGGTCGGGCTGACTTTTGCAGCACCGGCACTGGCCTCCCCAATCTCGCCTAGCGGCCCGCACCGCAAGTTCGGGAAAGCAAGACCCCCTGGCACACCCCCGGCCCACTGTTCCCACCCTCACCCTCCCCTCTCGCATCCCCTCTCCGGGGGGCGGCTGCTCGCCTCCTCCCCCCTCAGCGCGGAGACCCCTGGCGCGGCTTCCCCGGGGTGCCCATGCCCGTCCCGTCGGGGCTGCGTTGGGTACTCACTCGCTCGGCCCGGCCGCCTCGCTTGCACCTCAACCAGGCGCCTCCGCGGCTCTCCCCAGCCTAATTAAATAGGGGAGAAGTGGAGCTCTGAACTTGTGTCTACCACTACAGGACGGCTGTAATTCCACCCCCCCATCGGGCCCGAACCCCCCCACTCCCCCCGCATACTCAGACACACACACACTTCTTGAAGAAACTTAAGCTAGGATGCCAGGTAGGGTGCTTGGGAGATTTTGGCAAGGTGCCTGGAAGGGGATGTGTGCCCATTTTTCCTTGAAGGGTTTTCTTGTTTGAAAGGCCATTTGGAGCGCTTTAGACGGGTGAAAGGAAGAGGAGGAGGAGAGGGGGAACATAGAGATTGAAAAAAAAAAAAAAGTAGAAGACGAACAGAATCTGGCTATTGGGTTTCCCAAGATTCACGCTTGGCTTTCCCCTCCTCACCACTCGGGTGGGGCAGAACTGAGGTGAATTATTCCCCCTTCCCCGCCCCCATCCAATTAGGGGGTCCCCTAACCCGACCTCAGCTCTGAGTGCACTTTGGGACAGGGGGTCACCGCTGACCCCGGGAGGAACGGGGGCACACACCCCCCACACCTGCAAAGGATCCCTCTGCGCCCCCTTGCTTTCAACACCCGGTGCCTTTGGCAGGTTGAAAAGGAGTCGTAGAGAAAAGCGGAGCCGCCCCCCAATTTGCGCCCCCGCTGTTGGTATTTGCTGAGCGCGAAGACGATGCCCTCCACGGGCAAAGCCCCTCTCGGCCTCCAACGCTTTCAGGGAGGGAGGGACGAGGTGCCCCATCAGGGTTCGAGGAGCCCCCACGACGGCCGGAGCAGGGGCACAGGGATGGGGCCCGGGAACGGCTTCTCCCCGAAATGCGGGGTGCCTCGGTGCTCCCCGCGGAGGGGAGAGAGAGGAGTCCCTAAGTACGAGAAGGTAAACGCAGGGCGAGACGTCCCGCCGGATGTCCCCAAGATTGTGTGTTCTCCCCACTCCCGTGGCTGCCGGGGGCTCTGCCCTTGCCCACCCCGCTGCCTGCTGCACACCCGGGGCTGCCTTACTCTGAGGGTCGGCCTCATTTACGGGGCCCGCAAAGGGCAGCCCCAGCAGCTGCCGGCATGCGGCCGGGGTACAGCCGGAAATGTGCACAGGCACACGCCGCGGCTCCCCACTCAGCCACGCGTGGGCTGCCGCGGGAGCTGAGGCAGTTCCCTTGCTGGATTTTGGGGAGGGCTGTTTGATGCGTGTTTTCTTTCTTTCTTTCTTTTTTTTTTTTTTTTTTGTGGAAAACGATTAATTTGAAACAAATTAAGCTCGCCAGCCTCTTGTTTGCCAAACAGGCTGTTGGCAATGTGCAAACAGGCTTTCACCCCGGCGCCGTGCCCCCGCTCCGCTCCCTGCTGCCCTGCTCCAGCCTTGGCCGCACACCCTCCTCCTCCTCCTCCTGCCCCTGCCCCGCCGCGCCCCCCCCCCCAGCCCTACAATACCGCTTGATTACTATCTCCCCGTTTGCCCTTAATGCACGATCCGGGTTTCTCTTCAGCCTCGAAATAAGAAGTGACACATGCACCACTAAACCAACGTGTGGGGAAAGCCCGCGGTTGAGAGGGGCTATTGACGGGAGCGCTGCAAAGAGACAAAGCTGGGGGCTAGTGGAATCAGATGCAGCCCTTAATTAACACCATCTTAAATAGTCCAACAGGCACTGAAGACAAAGTTGAAGAAAGACTTTAAGGCTGAGTGCCCCTCAACAAGTTCTTTTTATTTCCTCGTGTCATTCAATATTTAATGCACTGTGCTTGTAATGCTACTACTGGTGCTCCTTTCTCAGCAAGTACATTATTTTTTCACGGTGCCCATGGCCAGGGAAAACCCTTTAGGCAAAGAAAATCAAAATGTTTGTTGTTTTGGATGACTTATAACTCTTGTTTAACACAAGCACTTTCAAGAAAGTATAACAGGCGCAGCCTCTAAAGCAAACAACGAAATCCTTGTGACAGAGTCGGACACAAAAAGCACATTGTGTTATGGACTATCCCTTTTCTCTCCTGCTAGATGGGTGCCTGTCTGAGGCTGAACACCACGATGCCATTTTACTTTTGAACTATTGTTTTTGAGTTATGCCATGTGGTCAAAAGGAGAAGAAGGGAGGTTGTTTCCAAGCTCATAAGACAAACGAGTTGCCTTTCATTGAACTACCCCAGAGCTCCTTTAAAATGAGGTTTAAATGTCACCTCCATGTTTTTAATGGACACAGGGCTTCAGGGGCGACCCTTCAAAGCGCCTTCGTAATAAACGACCCTTATTAAATATGTCTCTGCCTGGGAAAATCACTTGGCAGAGGAGAAAAAAGGGGGAGCGGCGGTGGGGGAAGGAGAGACACGGTGCTGCCGGAGGAGCTCCGCCGCCCCCCTGCTCCCGCCGGGGCCAGGACGGAGCGGAGGACGATCCCGCTCTGGGTGCCTGCCGCCGGGAGGGGCGGGCCGGGGGGGGGAGGGCGGGGGCTGGGGGGTGTTGCTACACGGATACACTCGCCTCCCCCCCTCGTCCCAAACCCCCTTTTCTCCCTCTGCCCCCCTCCGCCCCCCAAAATAAGAGGCTGAGTGAAAGGTTGGGGTGTTTTCCTCCTGACTTCTTTTTGTCCTTAGAAGAGCGGCGTCTGCGAGTCTGAGCTGCGAAGTTACTGATTTGCAGGCTGCATGTTAAGGCAGCCCATGTAAGTAATTTCTGCGGGCATCCCGGCAAAGGAGAACAAATCGTTGACAAAGGCGAGCCCTTTCAATTCAGCAGCGTCGTTAGGGAAACCAAAAAGTATTCTTCCTATAATAAGTTCCACTTCAAAGGATTTCTCATTCAACGGTGACTGCTTCGCACTTTTATTAAGTCCGGGCTTTTTCACTTGGCGGAATCATCTGTTTGGTTATTTTTCATCGTGTTTATTTTTCACCATTCACACAGTACTTGTATTAAATAAACAAAGAACAATCGCTCTGCAAATAAAAGTACTTAGGTGGGAAAAAAAAGAGGGAGGCAGAAGAGGAAAAGAGCTGGAGATGAAGCTTCTTCCTCACTTATTTGTTTATCTGCTGAAGTTGGGGAGGGGGGGGTCCTTTAAAAAAGGGGAGGGGAAGGGTAGTTGGGAGAGAGGCCAAAAAATATGAGACGTTCTGATGAAGTGAAAATTGACTGCGCTAACACGGCATGAAACTAAAGGTCAATGCAACTGTATCTTAATAGAGTGTCTCGAATCGAGGTGGACTATTTTAAATGCAGCTTGCTTTTGCTGTGCTCATTGCCATAGCAATCCTAACGCTCCATGTTGATGTACCATAAAAGCAGTAGTTTGAATTTCAAAGAACCTGCCTTTGAACTTCTCCCTGCCTGATTAGGCACTTGCGTGGTGTGTGTGTGAATGCGGGAGCGTGGTTGTGTGTGCTGACGGTGCGCGGGATGCGGGGGGGAGCGGTGGCAGCGCCCCGCCGGCGTTTGGGTGTCCGAGGCAGGGGGGAGCGTGTGTGTCCGTGTGTGAGTGCGAGTGTGTACTCCAGCACACTCCCTGATCCATCCTCGTCTGCTCTACCTGAAAATATTTTTCCGGGGTGATGGAGGGGGAAGGGGCATGGGGGGAAGTGTGTGACAGTCCATCCTTTCCAGCACTTCACAACTCCCTGGCGACATCCCTAGAAGCACGAAACACGCGGAGAAAACCCCTGAAAGTCCTTGGTTCTCCCCACCACCCATCCTTTGCAAAACAAAGCAGCTGCCTATCCCGGCTGCCCTGCGTCCGACACCCTGCCCGTGGCGGGTGCGTTGGGGGGCGCAGCCCCACGACTCTCCGTCGAGAACTCCCCCGCTTATCCATATCCACAGCCCCCCTCCCCGCAATGCCATTTCCCACACTCCCGAAATTTCTTAGTCCCTTCAAACTTCGCTACCGCCGCTCTCGCCCTTAAAGGGCCGAGAGCCAGCAATAGTGTGTGGCGAGATGTCTCCCAGCCGCGACTACAAAGGTAGATGATTTAAACACTGTTTGCTAGGACCACGTTTCGCCTACGAAAAGATGAAGTCTTTGATGATGGCCAAGTCGGTGTCAATAAGTGGCTTTCTTTGAGCCATATTCAGATGGGAACGTCTTGCTTGCCAATTGCCATAGAAATCCTAACACACCATGAAGATTGTCCAAGCGCCAAGCCTTCCGTTCTGGGCTAAATTACTTTGAAGTGGGGCAGGACGTGCACTGGTCAATGTTAACTCTATAGGGCGGGCAGGGAACACTAGGAGAGAGAGGTTGGAGCGGGGGGAAGCAGAAAATAAGAAGGGGAAACTTGTTTTAGACACTCTATACAAGGTTCTGCTCATTGTCAGATATCTTTTATCTTTTATATTTCCCATGAATGATTCATGTCTCGGTGGCTTTGTGTCGCCCTCCCTTTCACAAGAAACTTCATTAGGGAGCTATAAGTTTTCCCATTGATTGGAGCCCTCATTTATGAGTGTTTTTCTGCTTCGTATGTTGGTTATTGTCATTCCGCTTGAAACAACTCTTTGCAACCTGTTTCACCTTTACCACATTTAACAAAACTGACTTAAAAAACATTCTAACCTTTTGGTGAAACTGTTCTTGACATTTTGACCAGTCATTTTTGAGCACTGGTAAATTACAGGGCGGGGGGCGCAGTCACTCTGGGTTAGTTTTATTTAATTAATTTTGTTTAAAAAGAAAATTAAAAGGGGAAATAATCCTGGAGGATGCTGACACACGATTTCGTCCGGATTTTTTCACGGGTTTTACTCAGTTTTCCTCTCTCGAAACGAGAGACCTGTCCTTACTCAGCTCCTGAAAAATTCGGGGTTTTTCTTCTCCTTCATTCCAGTGATTTCCTGGCGTTATTTCTTGTCTGACTTCACTCTGTGTTTCAGAATCATCTTCTGGCATACGGTTTCGCTCCTATGGCTACCACCGAAGAGTAGTGCTGTTTAACTCACGAGTATCCTCAAGAGAATACTGCCAGGAAGATCTTTCTTTTTTCTTTTTTTTTTTTTCTCCGGCAGAAATAAACATTTTAATTGATTTGATTTGATACTCTGATTAGCTATCCTTGAGAGAGATGAAGAATGTCATGTGTATAAATGTCTGACCTGTGCCTGTGTCTTATCTCTGTCAGTCTGTCCCTCCCTCTCTTCCCCCTGTGCACGGGATGCCAGCAGCAGAGCACCCAACTGCTCCATCACGACCAGGCTCCCCCCGACCCTCTGCCCGCCCCTGCCCTTAGCCCCGCTCACGGGCAAACACCCCCAGGAGTAAGGCCCGCAGCCTCGGGGGAGGCAGGGGCGGCTCGGCCCGGAGTCCCTCCTCTGCCTGGCTGCAAACCCAAACGTAAATCCGAAGGAGAACCCTATTTACTCACACGTTTCGCTGGGCAAAGCGGAGTATCTCAGCCTTCCCCAAAACCTCACGGTGCTGCTCCTGCCGAGCTGTGAGGCTGTGGCTGTATCTGAATCTACCTGCTGAGCCTCGGGGGGAAAAGGGGATGTTTTGGTCTGTCTCTGCCCTTCGTATGTTAGTAAGGCACATGCAATACGTAGGAATAATATTTTTATTCATTTGCATGATCTTTTTTTTTTTCTTTTAATGGGGTTTACAGAGATGAAAAGTTTTAAATTAGCATTTTTTTATTATTATTTAGGAGGTATCATGTGTCATAAAACTGTTGGGCAAGTGTGTGACCCTACGTGTAGCAAATACATAAAAATAGTGATATATCCCCCCGAGCCATAGTTTATAAACCCTGCCATGTCGTAATGTATAGTGCAATCTGTTGTTGAAAAAAATGCATAAATTAAAAAGTTCGTTTATAAATCAGCACCAATATATCTCTAATAAGATTACATTACATAAATATTTTTTTTAAAAGTCCATACCTTACTTTATTTTTTTCTATTTATTCAAATGGGCTTTGGAAAACGAATAAAAAGCAAATCGAATGAACTTTAAAAAATTATTTTCTATTCAAGTTTTCTGTTTGTTTTCAAAGTAACGCCTGCTTCTTTAGATCCAAAACAACAATATGAAGACAACGTTTAAAGGCTTCCAGAGTGACAGCACCATGCACTGTACTAATAATATAATATCTCTATGAACTATACATATATATATATATATTATCAGCACCAACACACCGCACGGAGGACATGCAGGAAGAGTCTGTTTCACATTACATCGTTCATTCAAGTAAGCTGAAAAATATAATGGTTTTTTTTTGTTTTTTTTTTTTTTTTTTTGTACAAACCACATCATCATAAACAACAATCTATCACCAAAATTAATAAGAGAATTCTTTGGTGTGCTCTGTACTGTTTCAGGGGAGTCAAAAAAAAAAAAAAAAAGAAAAACAAAAGGGTGATGTCAGAAAATAAATTAATTCGACTGTACAAAATAATCGCGTTCACATCCACGTTATTAACAATGACAAGACGACATCCACCATTCACGGCACAAAAACCACATTTCCACAAGCCCTGGGGGAGGGGAGGGCGGCTGCCGCTTCTTCTCTCAGGGTCTCTGAGGGGGAATTAGTGCTCTTTACTTCATTTGCGCCCTGCTCCTGACGCAAGGGCGCTAGGCTGGGGTGTCCCCCGCGCCTCGCAGCCCCTCGGCTGCAGGGCTGGGCTGTTGGGGGGTTTGGGGAGGTTGGCACCCCGACACTAGCCTGCGTCCCCACCCCTCGCTTCCTTCCCAGCAGCTCTGGTCCCCACCTCCCAGGTGACTCTGCCGGGCCACTTCAGGGGGATGAGTGAAAAGCACGCAGGCATCAGCTCGGTTGGAGAGATGAAATAGTGTACATAAATATAATAATAAAAAGATAATCCCTCTATGCCTGCCCCCTACTCCGGGACTCGTCAGGCCCAGGGGGCTGCTCCCCCTCCCAACCCCCCAGGGGGCTGGAGGGAGCATGAGGCAAAGTCTTGGTCTGAGAGATGAACTTTAAAAAAAATAATAATCAGAGTAATAATAACACCAACCCCAAGGAAAGGAAAATTCGCAGAGTTTTCATGTGAGTTTTTTAGGGGAAAAAAATAAAAAATGTATCACAGTATCACAGTTGTCAAATAGCAGCGTGTTTCTTTTATTCTCTGGCTACATTTTAGGAGCCATATATCTACAAACCGTGGAGAAGTGAAAAAGGAGTCCTGCATCTTTTGTCTTTCCTTTCGTAAATCGTTTGCACAATGTTACGGCTAAGGTTGAAAGAAAGGCTGGGGAGAAAATGACGGGTGCAGGTGGGACCCCTCGACTCGGGAGAGAAACCATCAATTACAGAGGAGCTGAACTGCGAGAGGGGTGGGGAAATGCTTTTATTTTATTTTATTTTAAGGGATGCGCAATCTGTCCTTGACTGGCCGGAGCTTCAGCAGGTGCTGCTTTACAGTCAGGAGGCTGCTGCTGACCTGGGGCTTTATCCAGGCTAAAGAGGAGGCGCTGGGGTGGCAGCTAAGGTACTTAAGAGCCACTCCAGAGAGCGGCTGAGTTCTGCCCGCTCGCAGCCTTCTCCAGCTAACTCTTGTTAAAGAAATGGGCATGGGCAGAGTGGAAGACGAGCATCTCCCTTGGCACCGTCCCCCTGCAAAATTGTGCGGCTCGGGTGACTGGGACGGCCCAGCCTGGCGTTATTAATGCTTTTTCTTACCAAAAAAAAGAGGTCCGAGTCTCTTTAATTAAATTAGTTACTGTACAAACACCATAGGGTTTCGTACATGGAATAAATAGCGCGAGTCAAACCTGATGGCACTTCCACGGCAGCCCCCCGTGCCAGGTGGCTGCCGCTGCGGCCCGGGCCAGTGCAGTGGGGCCGGGGCCACCGGCAGCTTGGCATGGCTCGGCACGGCCCTAGGGAGCAGTTCTGCCTCCCGAGGTCCTGTGGGGCTCGTCCTCCTCGGATGCCGGGGAGGTGTCGCGGCTGGAGGGGGTGCGGGGCCGGCGGGGAGCCCCCCCGGCCTGGCAGACGTACCACTCGCTGAGGTTGGTGACCGGCGGGGAGAGGGCGGCGGCGCGGCCGCGGGGCGGCTCGGCGGCCGGGTCGGCCTCGGGGGGCAGCGGGCCGTCGGGGGGCCCCGCCGCCGCGTAGCCCTGGGAGCCTGGCGGCGGGGAGGGCGGCGGGGACTTGCAGTGGATCTTCATGTGCTTCCGCAGGGAGCTGGGGTGGGTGTAGGACTTGTCGCAGCCGCGGATCTTGCAGTAGTAGGGCTTGTCCGAGGTGTGGACGTGGGAATGCTTCTTGCGGTCGCTGCTGTTGGCGAACTTCCTCTCGCAGCCGTCGAACTCGCACTTGAAGGGCTTCTCCCCTGCGGAGACACAGCAACGGCACCGTTACCGGCCCTGCCCGCAGCCCGCCCGCCGCATCGCAGCCCCTCCGCAGCGCGGCCTCCGGGGGTGAGCGGCAAGGGTAAAGCTTCCCCTTCCCTCCTTTTCCTCCCCTTTCCCTTTTTTCCTCCCCCTTCACGACAGTCGTGACATGCCCGAGGTTTCCGCCTTTTTCCCCATGTTTTGCTGCCTGTCACACGTCGCTGGCAGCCCTCAGGCCCGGAGTCCCGGGCTGGCGGCGGCAGGGCCCCCTCGGCCTTGTTTGCCCTCTGCGGCGCTCCCCTCGCACACGAGAAACCTTCATTACCGCTCTAATGACCGAGCCCAAACAAAACCTCTCAATGCCTTTGCCTGCGAGGGCTGGCGTTTGCCGGCAGCCCGGCTCGCCTGGCACATCTCCTGCGTAATCCTTTCCCAGTGGGCACTGCGCTGGGGGAATAATTAGTTTGGGGGAAATAAAAGTAACACCTGTTTAAGCATCCCGATACAAAGAGGGAGCACCCCGCAGCCCGGACTGGGAACCTGCAAGCTGCGGGGACCAACCCAGACGCCGGAGACGAGGGTAGCAGACTGCTGTTACCGTAGCTGGTTACCCTGGGCAAGTTTGGGTCTGAATGTGTGCGGATGATCTACTTTAAGAGTTTTTACGCATTACTTAACAGTTAAAGGGGTTGTGAAAATCAGCCCGGGGCGGTTAGCCTGGCGTACCTTTCTCACGCACTCTCGTCTCATGTAGCATACCCTGGAATACATATGTTCTGGTACGTATAGCCGTGTCCTTCCCCATAGTTCCCGGACCGACCCTTCCCCATAGTTCCCGAATAGAGCTGGGCAAATGCCTATTACTGAGACACCAGAGGAAAAAGAAAAAAGTGCCAGATCCCTGTACTGAAGCTTCTTACAGCAAGTTTTTCTTCCTCTATCATGCTACACGTGAGTCCAGCACAGGCAGACCTGCACTGATAATCTTCGTCATGACTATTGTGACCCTTGAGTCGGTTAAGACATGGCTGATGCATATTTTCAGATCTGTTTTGCTCTGAGGGCTCAGAAATAACAACCCAGCAGCTCTCTCGGTGGACATTTTCTCCTTATTGCCAAGCAATTTTTACTGCTCCTCCTGTTTGGAAGATTGTATCGCGTTTATTATTTAACAAAATAATAATGGAAATTAGAAAATTATTTTTATTTTTAGAAGCAATTTCTTGGCTGTTACTATAGAAACATACACCTCCATAGCCTATTTATGCATCAATTTGTTCAATTAAAATCGGCTCCCCACCACCAAAGTGGTAGCACAAGAAAGTGCAAGTTTATCTTTAAAAAAAAAAAGTGTGGGGAGAAAAAAATTAAAATTAAAATTGTGCCTCGTGGGGTTTAAGTGCATGAAAACCTCTGCATGCCCCCGAGGCAAGTTTCCGGTCACTTCGTTTGTTCATTAATTACTATTATTTCTTCCGGGAAAACAAAGCGAATCTACTGGAGGTTTTGCGCAGTTTCTATCTGTGTTACCCCAAGAATGAAGGTTCACACATTCTGTTGCTGGCCGTGACCTGCAGAGCCCACAGAGTCCGAAGCGCAGCCCCCTGAGAAATGCTCCGACCAGCTGGACCAAACCTCGTCCACTCTGTCGGGATTTTAGGGAAGTGTCTTTCCACTTGGGTTCACGCGCGGACACCCTCGCCAGACTCCAGATCGCGAAGATAAAATTCCCCATAAATCCAGGAGCGGGGAAGGTCCCGGTGTGTCCCCGTTATGCTGACGAGGGCACCACGTCAGAGTTTAACCATTTGTAGGTGGTTTCAACCCACGGAAGGGGGCGAGATGCCGGGCGTCGTCCCCTAACTCCTCCCGGCAGTAGCAGTGCCGGGGGCGGGGAGGGGCACAGATGGGGCTTGGGGTCACTTTTTTGGAGGGTCTGGGAATCGTTGGAAGGAAGCCTGACCGTCCTGAACATCGTCTTTGGCGAGAGGACAGCAAAATTGCGGGAGGGATGGGGTCCCTATTCCCGCTAGAATGCACCCGGTGTGGGAACGAACAGTGATTTGTCCCCAAAATGGAGCAGTAGCTGCAGAGAGTGGTATGCAGCCCCCGGGGTGATGCTTTTGAGGAAAAAGAAAAAAAAAAAAAACAAAAAGGAGGAAAACCCCAAACAACAAATGCCTCCTGAGTTATTGAAATACTCTTCTTCTTGCAGGATTACCAGAAACACGCAAAATCGCCTAATGATACAATTACGGTATTATTATTCCACACACACACACACACACACCCGCATGCCAAATGCCCATAATAGACGAATAGTTTGCAAATCTCCCCTCCTCCCAGGCTACACATGACTAAAATAAATCTGAGGCGGCAAAATTACAGTAATTAATCCGATAGGAAGGAGCAGAAAGTTTGGGATCCCTTGTTCACTCAAGTGCGTGGTGGGGGAATGAGTAGGGAAAGACTCCTATCCCCTTTGTCCTCCCATGGGCCGACCTGTCATTCGAGGTGGGCTATTGCCCCCCACCCCGACCCCCGAGGGCTGCTTTGTTGCAACGACCCCTTCTGCGTGGATACAGCCTTTCCCTGTGGACTCACGCACGGACACCCTCCCGAGGACTATGGGTAGCCCCAAGCTGAAAACTTCTCCAAATATCCCTTGCAAGAAGCCACGTCCCACGAATTGCCTCGGGGCAATGCTCGACCTCATCTTAGAGCTGCAAACTGTGCCTGATACGTATTTGGGTTTTGGTGGGGCTCTTTTTCCCGCTGAATCTCTCTGCCTCCTCATAAGCCTCTCCCGGACTCCTTCCCACCTCCCTCCCGCCTGCACCTTGCAGCTGAGATGGGTAAGGAGTTGAGGAGCCCAGAGAAGTCCGCGGTGAAGTTTTGTTTTTCAAGCCAAGGCAGGTGGAGAAGGCTGTAGATGACAAAACCACGGGCCTCCAGCTAACTCATTCCGCGGTATCATTAACACAACAACAACAACAACAACAACAAAAAGTGTCAGACCTTCCGCCCCCCTCCCCCCTGGAGAAATTCCCCCCCCCCACCATCCCCAGCTCAGGGTGTAGAGCACTGGGCACCCTCAGGGCTCCGCTGCTACATATGGGCTCATGCCTGACATATTCTGGAGATAAAAATCTATAATCCTTTCAGCCATGGGCCATTTGGTTTTACATCGGAACAACACGTTGTACGGTCGCCGCTTTTCTCTTCCCGAGCAGCACACAATAAATCAAGAAAGCAATTACGGCAACTCCACTTCCTTAAGTATCCTCCAAGGAATAATATTTGTCTGCCACTATAAATCCCGGCTTCGTTCGTTTTCGGCAGAGTTTTACACCCAGATGGAAATGCGTATTTCAGGAGTGGAGAGGAATGAGGAGAAAGTGGGGAGAAAACCCAAACCAACAACAACAACAACAACAACAACAACAAAAAAAAAAAAAAAAGAAAAAAAAAAAAGAAACAACAACAACAACAACAAAAAAGTAAAAGGAAATACTCAAGGGCTCAAACACACCCCAAGCCCTTCCAGGGGTCCCCGCCTGTCCCCCGGGGCATTTCCCGGTGCCGCTCCCTCCTCCCGTACCCCGCCGAGCAGTCGGGGCGACTTTGAAGTTTCCTTCTCAGATCCACAAAGAGAGGGAAGCGTCCTCCGGTGGGAGCCTTCCCCTGCCTCGCTCCCTGCTCTCCGACTCCGCGGTACTGCCACAGGCGGGAGCAGCCCAGGCGGCACCAGCAGCCTCGGGACCGGCGTCAGTACGGGCAGCCCCGGCAGTGCCCTCAGCATCCCCGGTAGTTCCGCAATATCGGTAGCCCAGGCGGGGGGGTACACCCGGCAGTATCGTTGGTCCCGGTAGTAGGGACAGTCTCGGAACGCGGGTAGCCCCAGGAGCGCCGGTCACAGGGGCAGCCCGATAGTCCGGTAGTACCGGCAGACCCGAGCACCGCCACCGCCGCCCGCAGCGCAGGGGAACTGCGCCCCCAAGAGCCCCCGCGGCCCCATCTCCGTCGGGCCAAGCGTCACCCGCCCGGCTCCGTCCCCGCCGACAGAAGCGGCAGGAAAAGCAGAACCGCCGTCCTTCGGCGTGGCGGGGGGGAAGTGGCAAAGCGCAGCGCTTCCCAGACGCGGGGTGAGCCCCCAGGGCGCCCCGGACAAGGGCGGTGGGAGTAGGGACGGGCGGGTGCTCATCCTCTCCTCGCTCTTCCGCAGGGGCTGCTGCTCATCTTCCCCCGGCTCTGCGTTATTTATTAATCGGTGTATTTATCCGGTGGTGCCGGGATGTGGGGAGGTGGGTAGCGGAGGGGGTGGGGGTGGGGAGGGAGCTGCCCAAGATGAGGGGGGGTTGGAGGGGGGGGACGGGACACGTGTGTGCAGGGCAGAGGGGCCGGGTGCGTGTACGTAGCTGTGTGTGCGTGGCCCGTGTGCTGCCGAATTACTTATTCATGAAAAAGTCACATGTCCGGCGGTGCGTAGGAGAGGAGGAAAAGAGGAGGAAAAGGAAAAAAAGAAAAAAAAAAAGAAGGAAACCCTTGCGGGGGGGGAGGGGGGGGAACAACCCACCTGTATGAGTTCGTTTGTGGATCTTGAGGTTTTCGGAGCGAGCGAAGACCTTCCCGCAGCCGGGGAAGGGGCAAGGGAAGGGTTTCTCTCCCGTGTGCACTCGGATGTGGTTGATGAGTTTGTATTTCGCTTTGAAGGGCTTGCCTTCGCGGGGACACTCCTCCCAGTAGCACACGTGGCTGCTCTGCTCGGGCCCACCGACGTGCTCCACGGTGACATGACTCACCAGCTCCTGCATCGTGCTGAAAGTTTTGGAGCAAGGCTTCCTACCGCCCGATGGCGGCGGCGGAGGTGGAGGAGGCGGCTCCCGGTCGATCCACTTACAGATCAGCTCTTGCTTGATGGGCTGTCGCATGTACCGGAGGAAGGCCCCAGCCGCCGCCGCCGCCGCGGCCCCGACGTGGGCATGGTGGTGATGGTGGTGATGATGGTGGTGGTGGGGATGGGGGTGGTGCGGGTGCCCGTGGCCGGCCGCCGCCAGGTTGAGGTTGACGGAGCCGTAGCCTTGCAAAGCCGAGGAGGAGGAGGCGGCGGCGGCCCCGTAGTGCGCCTCGGCGCGCCCGTAGAGCTCCCCGGCGGCGGCCGCCAGCCCCAGGCGCATCTGCCCGTTGAGCGGCGGGTGGCGGCCGGCGGGCGCGCCCTGCTCGCCGGGAGGCGGCGGCGGGAAGGCGGCGTGCGCCCCGTCGGTCGCGCCGTAGGTGCCGGCGGCCGAGATGAAGACGCCGTGAGGTGGCGGGTGCGGAAGGTGGGGGGAGCTGGCGGGCGGGTGCTGCTCGCCCAGCGCCCCATGCACGGCGGCGGCGGTGGCGGGCAGCTCCCGCCGCAGGAGGAAGTCCCGGCCCGCCGCCCCCCCCGACGGGTATCCCGGGAGGGCGGCGGCGGGCGGCGCGTAGGCGGCAGCGGTGGTGGCAGCGGCGGCGGTGGCGGCGGCGGCGGCGGTGGTGGTGGCGGCGGGCGCGGCGAAGGCGGCGGCGGCGGCGGTGAGCGCCTCGGGCGTGAGCTTGAGGGCGGCGGGCTGCGCCATGTGCTCGGGTCCGAGCGGCGTGAGGGCGCCGCCGGGGTCGCCGCCCGCGTCCCCGGGGTGGAGGTGGGCCGCGTGGTGGGGGTGGACGTGGTGGTTCCCCAGCCCCGGGAAGCCTGTCATGTTCTGGTGAGGATGGGGCTGAGCCGCTGCCAAATCCGCTAATCTCAGTGTCGGGTTCCTCTTGCTCAAAGGGGGCTCCATAACGACACAGCCAAGCCCATCTACGCTCGCTGTTGTTATTTTTTTCCCTTTACCCGCCTTCAAAAACATGTATATATTAAGCGGCTCTTTAACTTCTTTTGTCTGCGCTCCGAGCCCCGCGCATCCCTGGCCCCGCTCTGCCCGCCCGCGATTGGCAGAGCCCTCACCACACTCCGGCGGCGCGCTGGGGAATACGGCTCGGACACCGCGCCGGAGGGATTGGACGGATGGCGATGATTGGCAGCGGCCGGGGCCGCGCGATTGGCTCCCTTTCAGGCCGCCGGCGCAGCGGGGATCCGCCCCCGCCGCCCCCCCGGGCCCCCCCGCGCCGCCCCCCGAAGTTGCACTTGCAAAACTTCGCGCGGGGCCCGACGGGGCGCACCCGGCGCCTCCCCCGCCGCCCCCCGCCGGCAGCACCGGGCAGCAGCGGGCAGCACCGGGCAGCAGCGGGCAGCAGCTGCCTCCGCTCCCCAAGCACTGGACGGGGCGCCCTGCTCCGATGCTCCGCCGTGTTTACGTTTGCGGGGCCGTGGGGTTTCTCTCCTCGCCTGGCAGCAGCCCACGCGCGCGGCTGCTGCCCGGCTCTGCGTTCGGCTTCCTTTCCTTTTTTCTTTTTTTGGAGGGCCACGTTCATTTATGGATGAGGCGGGAAAGCACTCCCTCATGCAACAACGTGTGCAACCCCACACCCACGCGAGGCTGAGGCTGTGTGTACTCATGCCCAAGGCAACACTAGGGGAAGGCGGCCAAAGTTTTCCTAAAAAGAAGACGGCGGGGGTTGGGATTCCTTTCCTTTAGAAAATAAACAAGTAAGCGGGGAGGGGAGGAGGAGGGGGGCAAGTGGCACATGTTAGAGCGAAGTTTCGGGAGCCTGCTCTCGCTGCTGCTTTGGGGCTTTCTCCTCCCGCAGCGGCTTCCCAGGGCATCCCATGGGAAGAGCCACCCCACGTCCCTCGGGGGTCCGCCAGCCGTACTCCAGGCAGCTGCATCCACTTCAGCCCTAATTCAGCAACGGCGAAGTAGAGATGAAACCGCCGCAGTGATACTGGCTCCGAGCATAAATGCTCCTCGACTCTTTAGGATGTCGTAACGGGAGGGGGGCGATAGGCTGGGAAATGGGGGAGTCTCCCGCTGGTGGGTGCCTTCAGCTGCTGCCCTAGACGAAAAGGCAGGAAAAGTGGAAGCCCTCTTAAAAGGGGGCAGGAGTAGGGGACGGGCGGTGACAGCGATGGGACCGCCCCTGGGGTGCGGGGTGTGCGGGTCCTCGAAAGTGAAGCTCCTTGTGGAGCGCCGAAATTGGCCCTTCGGCGCAAAGGATGCTGCCCTTCGAGGGGGTTGACTAGTAAAGGCCGGGATTTCCCTGCAAGCCAAAAGGGGAAAGGAGCATTATCTTGACTTTTCTGTGGGAGGAGAAGTAGCTTTTATTGATATGTCATCTGCTTTCTTCAGGCTGTTGGTCCCCCTGGAAATGCCTTGAGCTCTCGCGCTCCTGGAAAGTGCAGGCAGGCTGGCTGCCCTTCGCTGCCTGCGGGGCAGCCAGGGACGCTTCTCCGCCTCTCTAGGAGAAGAAACGGGGTGGGGGATGCCAATGGACCCACACACACCTCCGGCTCTCCCCGGCCACCTAATACCCTTGACGAAACTACATCTGTGCGTCTTGGCCGCTTCCCTGTGCCAAGCCACGTTCAAAAGAAGCCCCGTGCTGCTCCGGCATTTCCTGGGCCAAGCTCCAGCCGCCCCCCCCTCCCCCCCTTACTCCTCCGTACCTCCCGCCGCTACTCACGCGGGGAAAACTCGCAGGATTTGGCCCACGGCTGCCAAAAGGGGGGTGAGAGGCTCTAGGGGGAGCTCAAGGGGGAGCGAGACATGCCGGTTCCCTCCCTTCTCTCGCCCCCCGGAGACGAGCCAATGCTCCCGGCTCGCGTGGCCGCGGTGGGGGTTTCAGTGATGCTGCAAGGCAAGGAACGGGAATAAATGATCCCTGGGTTTTAAAGCGGCTGCTCGATGGTTTTATTGCACAGTAAAAACTTCACGCGAACTAGCCATACGTCTCTACGAGTATTTATATACGTATATTTTCTGTACATTCATCCAAATTGTGCCCTCCCTCCTCTCCAAATTCTGGGTGTGTTGCTGGACCAAGGTCCAGAGATGGAATGGTGTGATGGGAGATGCTGTGGAGGGGAACAAGTATCATAGGTCCCTGGAACCTTCCACATGCCTCCTTGTCCCTCTCCTGTTAAACGCAGGTGATGTGTATCTGTCATCGATTTAATATGTCTTAATTCAAATATATACCCCGATCAATTTCTTTTTATGAGAGGCTATAAAACAATGAAAATATTTTATAGCTGGCTAATAGGCAGCTGACCTGTGACTGTGGGGAGGGAGGGGTTGATGGAGACTCACGTGGAAATTCGCTCATATTTTTAGGACTAGCTGCAATCGCCGGGAAGCGAAGGTGGCTGCCCGCGCAGGGACAATTTTGAACACTGCCAGCTCCAAAAGAGCCGTGAAGAATTTAAAGCCCATTAACTTACCGACACCAGCTCAGGCCCAGGCTGCCGCTGCCCTCTGGGGCTGCAGCAGAGGGAGGCGTGCTGTGCTACCCCCACGGCCCCCCCCCCCCACACCTCGACAGCACCCGTCGGGGGTCGGAACGCGCCCTGTTTCCGCGGCGGAGCCGGCTGCAGAGCCCTCCCGCAGTGCTCCGCTCGCCGGCAAACCTGCCAAGGGACTTCGGGGGAGGCTGCAGAGGCGGGGTGAAAGCCTGGAAGCCTTCAAATTTATTTCGTAAAGCTTCCTCTTTAAACTGAGATCGGGCTATCGGCTTTAGGAGGTGTTTAACTGTAAAACGCTGCGCTGTGAGCTGCATTATGTAAATGTATGCTAATGATCATGAACACCATTTACAAACAATCGTCTTTAGTGCACATCTTATTGATAGTTAGGGAGCGGGGAGCAATATTTTATAACGTGTAAAACATTCTTCTGGGGAACCATTAGAAAGGGAGCGCGATTGACGCTTTCCTCGACAAGACCTCCAAGTCTCCTCAAATATGCTAAAAAAGCCTATCCTCCCCCCGACCCGTCGCGGGTGACTTTCTACGCTCGTGGGGCTGCTTTGCTGCTCGGGGGAGCCTGTGGCACGGGTCCCTCCGCGAACATGCGCCATCGGACCTGGATTCCGCCCGTAGCAGGAGGGAGCGTCCCGAGCCTCAGCCCCGTGGGGACCCACATGGGTAGGAAGTACCCACGGTACGCTCCTCATTGTCCCGTCAGGGGGATAGCACGGAGGCACCGGGACCTCGGCCGGGAGCGGGAGGCTGCCCAGGGGCACGAAAGGGAAAGAGAGTAGCGATATGGCACTGAGACTCCTCACCACTCCTTTCTGGAGGGGTTCAGCAGATGGGTATTTTATACCCTTAAAAATTAAACTTCTCCTGTGCCAAATGTCGTCGCTCTGTGCATCCAAGCGGGAACCCGAGACTGACACAAGGATTCGACGTAGGGGCTAGGGGCTGTCGGGGTCGGGACCCGCCGCACCTTTGGGACAGAGACTCACGAGCATAAGTTTCGGAACTGTCGTGTTCAGCGCGCACCTCGCCAGGGAAAGAGGGAAAGAGTGGCCAGCTCTTTTGGGGTTTGCTCAAATAGGGACAAAATAAGGAAAAAAACCCCATCCTTCAATCTATCTATCTATCTATCTATCTATCGAAAGAAAGAAAGAAAGAAAGAAAGAAAGAAAAAGAAAGAAAAAGAAAAGAAAGAAAGAGATAAAGAGAGAGGCGGTCTCAGGAAACCCAGGCCAAATTTTGCTCTGCTCTCTCTCCCCCCCACTTCCCCTCTCTCTGAACGTCACCGTTGGAAGAAGCTGTTGAGATAAATCAAATAGTGACACTTTGACGGCTTTACTTGTATAAGCAATATGGTTACCATATGGCATTGTTATTTATGAATGACAGCATAAATTGTATTACAAAGTCCATCGCGCTTTATTGGGACGCTTCTCCCCTGCCTCTAACGTTTATATGGGCATCTCCAGATGGAAAAAGGTGCATCTAATAAAACCCGGCAGTGCTGCAGCAGACCCCATTTTGGGGGCGTTGCGCCGGGTCTGTGCTGGCTGCAGAATGAGCGGCGCAGCGGGGCAGGGCGCGCAAAATACGCGTCTCTGCGCATCCCTCAGCCGCAGCGGGGCAGGGCAGAGGCGTCGGAGGTTTCCGTCCTGGAAAAAAGCGCTACAGTGCTCCTCGCGCCCCCCCCCCCCTCCCCCCCCCTCCCCCCCCCCCCCCCCCATCTCACGGCATTACCGCCGAGAGCGGGGTTTTATACATATATATATAAGTGCAACTGAAGGAACAATAAATATTCATGGCACGAAAGCGAGGTGCTCCTTCCTCCTGTCCCTGCCCTGCCTATCGTATTTTTCTTTTATTTTTTCTTTCTTTTTTATTTTTTTAAGAAGCATTTAAAAGTTACAGCTTTGGCTGAGATTTTCATTATTTCCCCTTTTTCTTTTACATTACTTTGCCGGTAGACCCTGACAAAGAACTTTTGTCTCGAAGTGTGTGTTTTACAGAGGGAGGCTACAGCACAACACATGTGGTCTTCACGGGTCATAGGTCGAACGGCCTAGAAGTGGCTCGGATCGGCACCATCAAAGGTAACCTGCAACTTAATATCCTGTTGATGAGCTTGTTGAATTTATGATTGTCTGTGATACAGACAACGGTGCAAGTGATGCCGCTCAACTGGCCTCTTCTCCCCAGGCTGCGGGCCAGCCGCACTCCCCCTCCTTGCCCCGCACCTCCTCCCCTTACTCCGTGGGAAGGCTGACTTTTGGGGGAAAGACACCCTCTTCCCCCTTTCCCTTTCTCTCTCATACGCACACACACGAACACACCCGTCTCCTGTGGGTCCTTCCGCCTCTTTTTCCCGACGAGGCCATCGCCACCCGCGTCCTCCCATGGGCAGAGTCCTACGCCCCCACTGCGGCACCCACGGCTCCCAGGGAGGGGGGGATGGAGAAAAGGGGCCCGGAGCCTCCCCTGAGGGCGGTGACACCTCTCGGGAAAAGGAGCTAGAAGGGGAAGACGGTATATACAGTCCAGGGGAAGCAAGAAATTGCTCTCTCCTCGTCCCACCTCCCCCCCTCCACACTCCCCCCCCAGCTCCTTCCGCATCACCAGCCGGTAAGAACAAGAGAAGAGCAGTTTTAAAGCGAATTTCGGAAAACTTACAAAGACGAGAAAGCTTTCCCGGGAAGGCTGACGTTTGCTCTGCAGGTCTGGCACCTCCAGAAACCTGTTGAAAAACTTCTTTCAATAAAACGGTTTAACACCGACTTTGTGTGACCGCTTGCTTTCCTCCCTCGAAAGCTGCCGTGAGCCGCAGGCTGTGTTCGTGGCCGTGGCCCGACGAGAGAGTGCAGGGCTGGCTGCTGGTGCCTCTGCCCCCCTCCCTTCCTCCCTTCCTCCCTTCCTCCCTTCCTCCCTTCCTCCCTCGCTCCCTTCCCTTGTTACCCTGTGACATGGGGGAAAGGGGTTTTGCGGTTCAGAGGCAAATAAAGCACTTCTTAGGAGGGACGGCGACGTGACTTTGAACTTGGATCAGCTCCTCTGTTTCCTGCAGAGAGAGTAGGGCTGGAGCCCTGAAAGAATAGCAGAGAGTGGCCAACCTGCGGGGGCTCCGGCTGGAATTCACTGCGTCCCCCCGAAAGCGCCCCGATGCCGGCACCGCTGAGCAGGCAGAACGAGGGGCGAGGGGAGGGGAGGCAGGAAATGCAGAAAAAGAAGGTAAGGAAAAGAAAGAAAAAGGAGGCAAAATAATAAAGAAAGAGAAAAAATGAATACGAGAGAAAGGAAAAGAAAGAAAGGGAAGAAAGAAAGGGAAGAAAGAAAGGGAAGGAAGGAAGGAAGGAAGGAAGGAAGGAAGGAAGGAAGGAAGGAAGGAAGGAAGGAAGGAAGGAAGGAAGGAAGGAAGGAAGGAAGGAAGGAAGGAAGGAAGGGAGGGAGGGAGGGAGGGAGGGAGGGAGGAAGGGAGGAAGGAAGGGAGGAAGGAAGGGAGGGAGGAAGGAAGGAAGGAAGGAAGGAAGGAAGGAAGGAAGGAAGGAAGGAAGGAAGGAAGGAAGGAAGGAAGGAAGGAAGGAAGGAAGGAAGGAAGGAAGGAAGGAAGGAAGGAAGGAAGGAAGGAAGGAAGGAAGGAAGGAAGGAAGGAAGGAAGGAAGGAAGGAAGGAAGGAAGGAAGGAAGGAAAGAGAGAAAGAGAGAAAGAGAGAAAGAGAAAGAAGGAGAAAAAGAGAAAGAGAGAGAGAGAAAGAGAGAGAGAAAGAGAGAGAAGAGAGAGAGAGAAAGAGAGAAAGAGAAATAGAGAAAGAGAGAAAGAAAGAAAGAAAGAAAGAAAGAAAGAAAGAGAAAGAAAGAGAGAAAACGGAGAAAGGAAGGAAAGAAAAACAAGGGGGAAATCCAGAAGGTAGATATTTGTAAGAATAATCACCTTTGTTATTATTTTTTTTTTCGAAAACCGTTTTGAACTGCGAATTTTTTTGCACATATTTGTTCTTTTTCCAGTCTCAGATGGAATAACTTCTTTTAAATCGGGATGGGGGGGGGAAGTGTATTCAGACGTCTAGTTTTCTGTGTGATTTTTTTCACTAATCTGGAAGCAGACGATGCAGGAGACCAAGCTTTCCTCTTCAGCTTGGGCTCTTGAAATCCTCAGTAACGGTGGAGGACTCTCCTCAGACCTCCGCCTCGAAATCTTTTCAGAGAAGGAAAATAGAATTTGTTCGCGGTCTGTTCCTGGGAGCCTGGGGGGTCAGGACAAGGACAGCATATGCTCCCAAGCTACAGCCTGGAAAGGCAAGATCTGGTGAGCAGACACTCCTGCCTGCAAAGGCAGGACTGAATGACAGCGAGCAAAGAGAAAAGGGCTGTTGGCATCAGAGGTGCAGCTCTGCATTAATATTCGGTTTATCTCCTATTGCCTATTTCAGATTAGAAGGAATCCCACTTCCTCCCAATTTCGCCTTGTTCAAAGACTAATGTCCAGTACTGGCGCATTTCAAACACTTTCGGACAGTCTTGGAAATATTTTAACCATTTAGTGACAATGATGGGAAAGACCTTAGTTGGTAGGCAGTGTTACCTTTGCCTGCCTTCCTTCCTTCCTTCCTTCCATCCATCCATCCATCCATCCATCCATCCATCTATCTATCATCGCTCCTTGTAAAACCCCTGCTTGGACGCTGTGGGTCCAGGTTTGAGCCTGCCTGCGTCTGATATGGAATTTAATGCCATGAGGAATCATAGGAGAAATGTCGAAGAGAGAATTTCAAAAAGACCCCGCAAACCACAAAACCCCCTATATTTTGGGTTGTTTCTCCGCCAAGCACAGAACTGATGGGTTTGGAGATGCAAGGTTTCGTGCAGGCTGGTTAAGACTGCAAATATTATGCCGGGCTTTGATTTTTACAAAGCCTTATTTATTGGTGAGCTGCTGGCCCCAAGATGATTATTTTTCAGCCACTACAAAACAAACCGAATCAGGGGCCAGACGTGTATTTACTGGAGGGGGAGGGGAAGAGGACTTGTTTGCTCTGTGTGTGTGCGGGTGCTTGTGTGCCGGCTTTATGCTTTTTTATTCCTGCCATGTAAGAATCCGGTTTCCAAATAACAATGGCAGGGTGGGGTTTTGGGTAGGGAATTTTTTTTCGAGTTTGTTTTTGTTTCTTTTTCAAGAAAGGGAAAAGACAAGGAAAACTCCTAAAGCATCTGCTCTCAGATACGCACTCACAACACATGCATATCGCAGATCGACTTCTCTGCTCCCACATAAGTGGTTTAAAAACCCAAACAGCCAGGGCGACCGTTCCCTCTTATATTTTAATTTTTATTTGATTTGATTTTTTTTGTCCCAGCCTCCGTCGCCCCGTCAACGTGACTTTTATTTGATTCCCCCCTCGCTCCCTTTATCGATCACGGGCTTCATCTGCTTTAGCCGAAATGGGGAAAGGGGCTGCAGGGGTTATATTTTAAGCCCCTCGCTTTGTTTGTTTGCCTCCCGAGGCAGGATCACATGCCAAAGCGTACATCGATATTTTCCGAGATCGGCGCGCCTCTCCCCACGCCACCCCTTCCCCTAGCCGCGGGGGAGGGGGGGGGGGCGGGGGGCGACTCCCCCAAAAAATCAAGAAACCACCGGCAGTGCGGGGCTGCAGGCGGCCACCGGCGCCGAGCGGGGCCGTGCGGTGCGGGGCCGGGCGGGGGCCGGGCGGCCGCGGGGCGATCGGCGGTGGCACGGCGGGGCGCGGGGCGGGCGGTGGGGCGGGCAGGGCTCCGGGCGGCCGCTCCGCCATTAGCCGGTGGCCGGGGACGCCCGGATGGACGGGGCGGCTCGGGCCAATGAGCGGGAGCCGGGAGAGCGGCCGGGCGGCGGGTGAAGGCGGCGTTGGGAGAGGAGCCGCCAGTGCGGGCGGGGAGAAGGAGAGAGGCCGGGGGAGGGAGGGAAGAAAAAGAGGGGGAGGGGGGGAATAAAAAGCCGCCGCCTCAGCAGCGCCCACTGAAATAAACAGAAGAGGGAAAGGCAGCGAGGGCGCGGGCGGAGCGGGGCTGCAACTCCGCCGCCCCGGCCGCGGCGCTCCGGCACTCCCCGGCCCCTTCCCGTCCCCCGCCTCCCCTCCCCACCCCCACCGCCGCCCTTATTGTTTTTAATCCGCCTCCGGCAGCCCCCTCCTCGCCCCCCTCCTCACGCCCCTCCGCCGCGGCGGGCGGGGGCGGCGCGGGGCACCCCCCGGGTCCCTTCGCTCCGTGGGAACCCGCGGCTGCAAGTTTTTCTCCGTGAGAGACACCGCTAATGCCCGGCGGAGGATAAAACGAGAAGCGGGGGCCCGGGAGCGGCGGGGGGCTCGGGGCGGCGGGGAGGGCCGCGGCCCACGCGGGGAGCGGCGCGGGGCCGAGCGGGCGGGGGTCGGCGGCGCTGACATCCCGGTGGCGGCGGAGGAAGCGGGGGGGGCGGCGGCGGCGTGTGCGCGGGTCTGTGTGTGTGAGTGTGTGTGTGCGTGCGTGTGTGCCGCAGGGAACGGCGAGGCGAGCCTTGCCCCCCCCTCCCGTCCCCAGCCCCGTCCCTCCCCTGCTCCCCCTCCCCTCCCCTGCCCGCCCCCGCCTCAGCTCCTTTAATACACTTTGGTTCTCCGCTCGCCTTTGGACTCTGCTCTGCCTGGCTCCGGATACGACTCCGCCGGCGGCGGCAGCGGCGGCATCGGGCCGGTGCGGGAGCGGGCGGCGGCGGCGGGGGGACGCGGCGGCTGCCGGGGGGAAGCGGAGCGGAGCGGCGGCGGCCCCGCGCCCGGGCGGGCGGGCGGAGGCAGCCCGGAGGCGGAGGCGGTAGCGGGGAGGAGGCAGCGGCGGCAGCGGCGGCAGCGGCTGCGTCCCCGAAGCGGCGCGGACCATGCTGCTGGACGCCGGCCCGCAGTTCCCGGCCCTCGGAGTGGGCACCTTCGCCCGGCACCACCACTCGGCCGCGGCGGAGATGCAGGACCGGGAGCTGAGCCTGGCGGCGCAGAACAGCTTCGTGGACTCGGCGGCGGCGCACATGGGCGCCTTCAAGCTCAACGCCGGCGCTCACGACCTCTCCCCCGGGCAGAGCTCGGCGTTCACCTCGCAGGCGCCCGGTTACCCCGCCGCCGCCCTGGGGCCCCACGCCGCTCATGTCGGCTCCTACTCCGGGGCGCCCTTCAACTCTACCCGGGACTTCTTGTTTCGCAGCCGGGGCTTCGGAGACTCGTCGCCGGCCGGCGGACAGCACGGCATCTTCGGCCCTGCGGCCGGCAGCCTGCACCATCCGCACACGGACGCTCAGAGCCACCTCCTGTTCCCGGGCATCCACGACCAGCACGGCCCCCACGCCTCCCAAAATGTCCTCAATGGGCAGATGCGACTGGGCTTGCCAGGGGAGGTATTCGCCCGGTCGGATCAGTACCGCCAGGTTTCCAGCCCCAGGACTGACCCTTACTCGGCGGCTCAGCTGCACAACCAGTACGGCCCCATGAATATGAATATGGGCATGAACATGGCAGCCCACCACCATCACCACCCAGGTGCCTTTTTCCGCTACATGCGGCAGCAGTGCATCAAGCAAGAGCTCATCTGCAAGTGGATCGACCCCGAACAGCTGAACAACCCCAAAAAAAGTTGCAATAAAACTTTCAGCACCATGCACGAGTTGGTCACCCATGTCTCGGTGGAGCACGTTGGGGGACCCGAGCAGAGCAACCATGTCTGCTACTGGGAGGAGTGTCCCCGCGAAGGCAAACCCTTCAAAGCGAAATACAAACTGGTCAATCATATCCGAGTGCACACGGGAGAGAAACCCTTCCCCTGCCCCTTCCCTGGCTGCGGAAAAGTTTTCGCCAGATCAGAAAATCTCAAAATTCACAAAAGGACGCACACAGGTAATTCGGATTTCTTTCCGCAGGTTTCCTCCCTCTGCCCGTGCCTATATAAATATATATATATATATATATATATATATATATGTAAACTGATAGATACTCAGACAGAGTGATGTTAATTTAGGAGAGTGATAAAATAAGCTTCCAGTTTATTTTTTAACCCTCTCCATCACACTGCTGCGTTTGTTTTGGTTTCTTCCCCAGGAGCATACACCCCCCTCCATTCCAGATTTCGAAAGGATATTTTACTGATTTGTTTTAGTTTGAGGGTGAGAGCTGTAGATTCGTGCTGAGGGTCAGCGGTGCCTTTCCGCAGAAACGCGGAATACAGTGTGAACCAAATTTTGCCGTCTTGCTAAAATACGGGAAGACGTCCATCCATCCATCCATCCATCCATCCATCCATCCATCCATTTGAAACGCCCTAGTCATTTGCTCTATGCAATGTATTTGCGTACAACTTCAGCGCTTGTGAGCATGGCTTTTATGTATGGACACCGAGAGAGAGAAACTATATAAATACGTGCAAAATCAGTCATTAGTCCTAAATCCCGTTAGAAGTGGCAAAAAGTCCCTTTCTGGGAATGCTTTCCATTAAATTTAAATGGTGTGAGCAAGGCAATAAAATATTCTCATTTTAAAAAAATTGTTTTTAAAGTCTCACTCGATGTGATTTAAGGTGTTTTTGCAACAGTTTATTAAATTATGTAATAGGGAACAGAGGATTTGAGGTTCGGAAACTTCCACCCAAATCAGGTGGAAGAGGGTCGAGGGAGCCCAGGCTTTCCCGATGGAAAATGCCTGAGCCGAAGAGTAACAAAAATAAACGCATCCTCCCCGCCTCATCTATTATTCATTTACTACTCCTGCCGGCTCAAACCGTGCCAGACTATTTCATAAAAGACGGCCAAATATTTTAGCGACTTCCACTCCAAATATTTACCCGGAGAAAGGCTAAAAATCTCGAGGCCTATTGTTTTCTCAAGTGCTAAGCCCGATGCGAGGTGCGAGACGAGCTTTAACAGGGTTTAAAATTTGAGAAATGTATTTGCATGAGATGCCCGCACTGAAGTCATTGTGTCTGAGCGGATGTCTTTAAGAAACAATTTAGGTGCTAATGGAATTTAACGTTAAATGCTCCCCCCCCCAAAGGCGGGGGAATGTGGAGTTCTCACCTCCAAATTACTCCCCGGCATTTGGAGTCCTGGCAGCCGGGCGAGAGGAATCCCTATGAAAATTAAATGAAGTATTTTACAGACGTTTAGTTTTCCCAGCGGATGTGCGTTTATCTCGAATATCCATACACGAAACAATATGCCCGGACTTAAATCTGTCGGTAATGATTTCCAGTTTAACAGGATAGCGGATTTGGTACCGAGGCGAAACGGCTCGATGATGCTTGCTTCTTTTTTTTTCTTAATCGTCTTTCTTCTTCAATCTCTTTCGGGGCTGGCTCTGTGTGTCAGCACCGGTCGAAATAAAATCAGGCAAGATGCCGGGACGGGGATACCCCCGGGGTTTTGGTAGGAAAACCAGGTGAGGGACTGGGGTTGCCTCGCTTCAGGGCAGCGCGTGAGCAATGCGGCCCTCCGGCTCTGCGGGTACCGGGACACAACCGGTCCCTTGGTTTGGGAAGCTGCTGGACGAAGCGACTGGGAGAGGAGGGCGAGGGCGGGGAAACTAGGCGCGGGGTTGCGCGGGGTTTGCGCGGGGGCGGCCGCGCTCACTCCGCTGCTGCGCCGCTCTCTTGCAGGGGAAAAGCCCTTCCAGTGCGAGTTCGAAGGCTGCGACCGGCGCTTCGCCAACAGCAGCGACCGCAAGAAGCACATGCACGTCCACACCTCGGATAAGCCCTACCTGTGCAAGATGTGCGACAAGTCCTACACACACCCCAGCTCCCTGCGGAAACACATGAAGGTACCCGGCCCCGCAGCCGGCGGCGGGAGGCGGGAGGGCGGCCGCCCCGCTCCGGGCGCCCCGACGGGGCGGCGGGCGGCGGGCGCGGGGCCCAGGGGCGGCGGCGGGCCGGGCCGGCGGCGGGGGGCGCGCCCGGGGGGCGGCCGCGGCCTCCCCATCCCCCCTCCACTCGGCCGTGTTGCCTTTGCCCCCCAGGTGCACGAGTCGTCCCCGCAAGGCTCCGAATCCTCCCCGGCCGCCAGCTCCGGCTACGAATCCTCCACCCCCCCGGGGCTGGTGTCCCCTAGCGCCGAGTCGCAGAGCACCAACAACCTCTCCCCTGCGGCGGCGGCGGCGGCGGCAGCGGCGGCGGCCGTGTCCGCCGTGCACCGGGGCGGCGGCGGCGGCAGTGGTGGCGGCGGCGGCGGCCACAGCGGCCTTTCCTCCAACTTCAACGAGTGGTACGTGTAGGGCCCCGCCGGACTGCTCTGCACGGCCCCGCCGCGCCCTCCCCGCCCCGGCGGCGGCGGTGGCGGTGGCGGCGGGCAGGAGGGACCGAGCAAGCCCGCCGGAGACGCGCCGGGAGATGCCGCCGCACCCGCCGGCAGCGAAATGACGGCCGAGCAGGATGGGGACAGGGGGCCTTCATCTCCCACCACCCTCCCGCCTTCGCGTCTTTTTTTTTATTGGTTAGATTTTTTTCTTTTTTTCTTTTTGAGAACATTTTGAACCAGCAAAAAAAAATTCTAAAAACTACGTGCTGAAAAAACATAAGAGAACGAGTAAATCAACGGAGGAACGGAAAGGGGAGAGAGAGAGGGGAAAAAACAAGCCTAAGCGCCACCAACACATCACCCAGCTAAAAGCTTCTCAAGACGGCGGAAAGAAACTCTCCTTCTGGAGTCTTCAGACAAAAGATCAGAGACTCAAAGTCCTCTGGCCCCCGCGCCTCCCCGCCCGGACCAGCCAGCGCCCTCCTGCCCCACGAACTGTGTATATAGCGGCCCTCTCCTTCCTCCGGCGAGGTGGGGAACGAGGTTTTCCTGGATTCTCGGTGTATAGAAGTTCGTCCCGTTTGTAAACCGCGGATTGGTCCCTTTCTTCTTCTTCCTCTTTTTTTTTTTTTTTTCTCCTTCTTTTTTTCCCCCCTCTTTCTCCCTCCTCGAGAAAATGATGGACTTGTTTTCTTTTCTCCTGCTCTCCCTCTCCACTTCCTTCTCTTCTCTTTTTTTAGTTCATCCCTTTAAAAAAAGTAACGTGGAAGGAAAAAAATGGTTTCTTTTGTAATTGTGATATCTTGAATATTGTGTTCCTTTTTAAGAGGCAACTTGATTGTAAACTGCATTTCAACTATAGACTGGGGAAGAAATACCGTGCCAAAGTCTCCATTCTGTTACTCACAGACACACACACAAACAACAACGCTTGTGAATGTATTTTTCTGTTAGCTGGGTTTACATGTGATGTTTTAGTGCTTTTGCAAGTTCAATTTGTTAGTTCCTGTTCGGAAGATTGTGAGGAAAAATAAACGTCGTGCCGTTAGCTTTTCCGTAATAACGCCCTTCCTCCTGTAAATACCTGTTACCATATTTATCCATTTGTAATTAAATTATGGTATTAACTTGCTACAGAGGAAACAGTATTTATAAAGAATGTTTCTTAACTATAAATATGTACAATTGTGAGCATAAACTGTTTCAGATTTTTTATTTGAAGGTTTAAGTGGTTTCATCATTTCTTGTGATATGTTTTGAGAGTAATGCATACAGAAATATAATAAAACGTGTTGAAACTGCACGAGTTGTTTCCTTTTTATGCCAAAGGCTCTCTAAAACCTGCTATAACGTATGTGATGAGCTGAGCGGCAACTGCAAAAGAACTCTTTTAAAACATCCGCTGGTCACTGGAAAAGGAGGATTCCATCCAGCTGGGCTCTCCCGTCCAGAAAAAAAAAAAAAAAAAAAAAAAAAAGCCACAAAAGCCCTTAAAACTTGGGAAGCCTCTGGGCTGAAAGAAAAGGGTGAGGGTATGCATATTCTCCAAATGACCTGCAAGGGAAGATCTCCTTTAGTAAGATATTTACACGGCGAGAGCACAGCTTCCTCTGGCTCCTGCCTTCCTCGGGCTCACCCCTCTCTGCCCGGTGCGTGTCTGGCTGGGGAGCTCATTGCCCCACAGGCTGAGAAAGCGGGGCGTTTAGCGATGGAGGTGGAAGCGCAATCACCAGGCTCTGAGCTCGGCTGCTTTGAGCCGTAGATCGTCCTTGCCTCCCGTCTTTCCGTATTTTTGGTAGCCTCCATCTAGCCTGGGAGAGAAGAAAGTTGTGATGACCCAGAGCTCACATTTCCCCTTTGAGTTTTTTTCTCTCTCTTCCTCTCTGTCTCTTTTTTTTTCCTTTTTCTTTCTGTTTTTTTTTTTTTTTTCTTTTTATTCTTCTAGCCCAGGGAGCTGTTTGGGTTGTCAGACGTATTCAGGGAGAGACGGAGAGCCGCCGGGTGGTGACTTTGCCGGGATGCTAGCCCGGCGTTTGGCTCCACGTGCGCCGACGGGGCCCGGCCGGCGGAGCGGCCCGTGCAGGGCCGCCGGACAGCAGCTCTCCGGGCACAGCATGCCGCACCGGGACCGCCAAGGCGAGTGTGACGGCGGCCGGGAGATCGTGGAAAAAGCTCGGCCTTGTCAAGCCACCGAAATACGCCCTGCGAAGAGGCAGCACTGTGAGCCGGGCTCCGAGCGCCCTGCGGTGGCTGCGCTGCCTTCAGCGGCCGCTTGTGTAGCCCGGGAGAGCCCTCTGCTCCTCACACCCGGCCGAGTCCATCGCTTACGCCCCCCAGGGCCAGTCTTCGCTTTGGGTTTTTCGGGCTTTGTCCCGTGTGTTCGAATATCAGTAGAGTTGTCTCCAGCCTGTGTGAGGGAGTTAGGTGGGGAGATGAGGGTACACGGGGCCCTGCTCTCTTCTGGGGTGAGATGGGGGTTACCTACACCCAGGGGAAGGGGAGGAGGGAGGGAAAGACACCCCCTCCCCCCCGTCCCGACGCTGACAAGGAAGTTTAGATGGGGAGCGGATCCGGAGCTTCCTCGGCGGCTGTGCTCCTCCCAGAGCGGCTATCCCCGCGCACACTGCAGCTCCCCGGGTAATCAAACGGCTATTAAAACCTAATTTATGTTCGGTAATAATATTACGTAAAAAAAAAATTTATTAAAATCCTTGGCATATGCCGCCTGCCCCTTGGAGACATCCGTGGGAAATGCAGCTGAGAGGATCCCTCCTTGTCCTGCTGGCCTCCCCGCAGTCCGAAAAACCACACGGGGGTCCCGCTTCAGAGCCAGTCCCTGCCAGTCACCGTCTGCCCAAATCCCCTCCCGGGCCCAGGGGCGCACGAGCAGCCCTGCCCAAGAGCCACCAACCCCACTCCGCCGAACCCGCCCCGGTGGGCTCAGCTCCGGCCGGAGAGAAGTGCTCGGGAGCTGGGCTGCCCTTCTCGCTCCCCTCAGAGCCGTTCTGGCTTCGGGGGAGCTCAGGGCTGATCCTTGAGGGGGGCAAGCGGCCTCCTTCTACCCAAAGCGCAGGTCGTGTGGCAGCAGGGACAGCCCCAGTCCCTCCGGCAGGGATGTCTCTCCTCCAGCAGGCCCAGGGATGCGGCCGCGGCGGCTGTGGCAGTGAGTAAGCTCCCCCCCTTCCCTGTCCTACGCAGGCTGGCCTTGAACTTGACCCTGGCCTTGGCGCATCCAGCCCGCAGCCCCTCTCCACCCGCCTCCCTCGTGCCCTGACCCCGGCCCGGCCCTGCCACGCTTAAGGGAGAGCGGTAATTCATCGGGTACAGGGGTTGGGGTTTTTTTAGGGGGTAGGGCAGCCAAGATCCGCCTCACAGCCTTGAGCGCGGGTGGCCCGGGCTCAGAGACCACTGGCCCCGATGTCCTCCTCTGCTCCTCTCTCCTTTGTCCACCTCGCCACCCTCACCCCCAAACCCCTACCTCCCCCCACTTTTGTCTCCCACACTGAAACTGAGCTTGTCAAACCTCCCTGCCCTGGCTCTGAAAACAACCTAGGAACCAATCTGGAGGAGGCCTGAGGCTTCTCCGGCAGTCCTGACCCTGCCCTGGCACCCCACAATCCCCTCATGCCCAGCCACAGCGGGAGGGTGCCCCGGCCGGTGGCCCGCACGCCCCGACGACTCTGCCCCGGCGGCTCCCGGGTCGCCTCGGCCCCACGGTCTCCGCCGCCGGTGAGCAGTGGGAGGCACGGCGTTGCCCCGCTGTCGGCACCCCGTGCCCAGCTGTGGCAGCCCTACTTGGCCGGCTCTCCTGCTGCGGTGTGATTCTTCCTTTATACCGTGAAAAACAGCATGGAGGCGTGGGTTTAATTTTTATTGTTATTATTAATAATGAATTTCTCTCCTAACTCTTCCTGCGGACCCCCTGAAAAGACGGATTGATTTCCCTGGGAATTACTCTCTCCTCTCAAGACAAAAAATTTGAGTGTCCGTCCATAAAACAGACTGTGCTTTGCCCCCCGCAGCCGCAATTGGAGGGCAGCTCAGGGCTCTGCCTTCACCTGCCCCCGCTCTGTTTCACCTGGTCTGACTGCTCTAGTGGCTTTGGGTTGTAGCCGGTGGTGGCAGAAAAAACCGAACCCAAACCCAAAGGTAAACCAACCTTCCAACAAACAAACAGACAGGACACCAGCCCACACCGAAAGAGAATAAAATGCAGGAGTTCTCTCCTGAACCCGAGCGTGGAACGGCTGCTGAGCCTGGCGATGCCGCTGGCGCTGCCGGTGCCGGCGGGGCTCCGCAGCGGGCACAGGGCTGCCCCTGCACGGCCAACCCCCCGCCGCCGGTGCCGGGGGGCAGCAGCCCGGGCCGCAGCCGCTCCGTTTGGCTCTGGCCAGACCTCCCCAGACCCGTATCAGCCTTTTAAGTTTCCCCTTTGTTTTCAGAAACTCGTACACATTTCCTGCCCGCTATGAAGACATAGCAGGCTCCCCCAAACCTCTCCCCAGCCGCAAGTGCACGCTAGACGTGCTCCCGGGCACAGCGAGGTATGTGTATTTTGCTATTTGTCATCTTCACGCGTGGATGTGAGGGTTTTTTTTGGTGGTGTTTTTAAATTCGTGGGTGTTTTTTTTTCTTCCTCTCTTCTTTCTCTCTCTCCCCCCCTCCCCCCCCGCCTCCCCCCCCTCTCTTTTTCATTCCTCTTAGGTTTTGGGTTTTTTTCCCTGTTGTTTTTTTGGTGTTTTCCTCTTCTCCCCGAGCCAGACGACCGGGGACGGAGCTGCATATTAGCAGTAGAGCAAGCAAGAACTATTGTCCCACCCTGCAGGGCACGGTGCCCCCCTCTGTCCCAAAGTGCAAGTTTTCCCCAGTGCTTGGGGTTTCCTCTTTTTTATTTCTTTTTCTTTTAATTTTTAAAAATTCATTTTCTGGACGGTTTCTCTGTCTTTAATACTTGAGGGGGAAAGAAAAGAAGAAAAGAGAAGAAGAAGGAGAAGGACAAGAAGACCGGGTGAGGGAGAACCTTCGCTAGAGGTTTAGTGTCTTTAATAAATACTTCAAAGTGGCTGCCTAACTGCTGTCCCGAGAAAAGGAAGCGCGGCACCAAACGGACCGCGGATCCCACTTCCTCGCAGTGCAGGAAACATGAGCAGGTTCCCCCGCGTCCCTCGCCCGTGGTCCCAAGCGCTTTTCAATGAGGAGCGCGGGGGGAACTGGCAGGGACGAGCGGCGGGACCCGGAGCGGAGCGCGGACTCGTCCAGCCGCCCCCTTGCCGCGCCGCGGCCCCACGAGCGGGATCAGCTGTTGCGTTCCGGAGGGGGAAGGACGCTCTTTTTGTGTTAAAAAGAAAATAATCGGCGACTAAAGCAGGGGAGGGGGGTGGGGAGTAACTCAAGCGCCAGTAAGCGATTGAGCGGGTGTTTTACACGCGCGGCATCGCACCTCGCAGGGGGCTGGGGGCGGCCGTGGGGTCCACGGGGGGCACCCGGCGTGACCCAGCCCCAGGCGGACAGGGTTGGTCGCCGCGGGACGGGATCTCCCCGACACCTGTCCGCGGGGGTCCGCTGGGCGCGGGTGTCGTGGGGGCCCCGCACTGCGCTCCGGCCGCCTCAGGTCCGTGGGTGGCCGCGGCCGGGGCGTCCTGGGGGCAGCAGGGGCCGGGCCGGAGGGGCGGCGGGGCTCGCCCCGACCCGTCGCCCGGCCGGCGTTCCTGGCCGGGGAGCCCCCACAGGAAACGGGGTCTGTGCGGGTGTGCGCGAGTTCGGGCTGGATCTCGGTGTACAGCGGTTTGCGGCGGAAAAAAAAAAAAAAGAGCAATTTTCATTCCAACTTTTTTTTTTTTTTCTCTTCTTCCTAGACTGCTAATTCCTCTGTGTGGGCAAACACCCCTTCTCCTTTAATTCTTAGTCACAGCGCCTAGATTAAATACCGGTTTTAATGAGAGCCGTGGCTGTGGCCGCACTAGGTGATGATAGTTATGAAGACGATCTGACCTGTTTTGATGAAGACGATCTGACCTGTAGGGAGAGAGGGAAAGGTCAGCCACATGCAGTGGTCAGATTTCTGCTTGTTCCCGGCACATGCTGCTACAATATTGATCCGCGGAGAAAGATAAACATAAAAGATAGATCGTATGTGCTGAATACTAATGATGGTGGCTTCCAGATTTTAATTGTTGTTGACTTCTTATTTCCACCGTAAACATTTGCTGTCCTCCGTAGGGCATTTCCCCTAGGCTTGTTTTATTTTGTTTTATTTTCTTTTGTCTTATTTTATCCTATTTTGCTTATTTTAATTTTTTCCCCCCAATCTCTCAATGTGTCTCTTTATGGAAACCTCCCTAGCAAGTTACTTTCCCTATCAGCCGAGGTGCAACCACCCGAAAGTCACGGCCAGCATCTCTTTTCCAGCGAAGGCAACGGCCCCTGGAAACGGGGAAAGCTCCTCTGAAAGGCAACATCTCGACTTGGGATGCTCCTTTCGGATTCCTGCTTCATTACTCGCTCCATTCCTTCGCAGCAAAACGCTGCAGATGACACCGGAGTTGGGGGTTAATTTTTTCCCCCTCCTCTCCCGGGCTGGACTGCTGCAAACTCAGCAGTTAACGCTGGAAGAGAGCTCTCCTTTCAAAGCCTCCCCAGTTTCCCAACTGTTACCAGACTAATACACCTACGGGAGGCAAAGAGATGGAAACATTCCGTGTCTCGGGGAGAAAGGCATGTCAGAGGCGCTTTCCCCTCGGCTGTGCAGAGGGAGGAGGCTCTTTTCCGTGTATTTTCGCTGCGATGCACAATGGTTAAGGATCATTCGCCGCCCTGGCTGTCTCTTTAATTTTTTTTTTTTCTCTTCGAGATGGTCAAAATTAGCTGTAAACCGCGTAAAGCAGTCAATGAAACAGCTATCCCCAAACACGCGTTTCAAGTTTCTGTTGCTTCGCGAACGACCGAGAGTAAGCACCATCGGCTATATAGTGGCAATTAACTATATCAGCCTCACATTTAAGAAAATGAGGGAGATATTAAACTCCTAATTCCCATCATTACAAATAATTTTCATGAAGGGAACTTCTAAAAGATTTTTTCCCCTCCTTTACACTTTCCAGTCTATTTTTTAACCCCTGAGTGATTTACTACGTAAGTAATTTTAGAGGATACAGTTTACAGCTTGAGTTATTAGACTGAACACCTCTGGCTGACACCACAACACCTTTTTTTTCTGCCTGCAGCTGTGAGTCACACCCCCATTTTCATACCAAAATGCTGCACATTCCTTTACAATATAGGCTTCCTTCTTGCAAAGATCAAACACTCTGCAGCCAATGTGTTTATTTTAAAATACAGGAAAATTAAAACTAAACATGGTCTTTAAAGAAAAAAACCAAATGCCTCGTTTCTTTCCCTGCTGTCTCTCCTACTAAAATAAATTCAAATAAAATTAGGAGGCAATGGCGTAGACTGCTCCAATAAAATAATACAGTGACAGAGCCAAAACAGTTGTTTTCGGCGGGAACAGGAACGGACCCTTCTGTTTGCTGTTATTTATTTATGTATTATTGTGGCTATGGTTTTAATTATATGTGGGAATATTAGGCCAAGATGCTGCAACCGTAGCTTCCCTTTAACACACTTTTCTTATTTGTTTAGTACTCGCGCTACAAGGCAAGAACAGGCACCATGAGGAAAATGTTTTCAATATTCTGTTTAAGATCTTACAACAGGGAATCCCGGAATTACAGAAAAACCTGCAGGCCTGCTCCGTGGAGGTGCCCGGCAGGACCAGGGAGATTTTGTGCTCCTCGGCAGGTTTCAGGGTGCGCGGAGGGGAGGAATTGCGGGAGGGAGAGGTGCTCGGAGTAATTTTTACCTAGCAAAGCGGCGTTTTGAAAGCCTCCTTGCTGTTCAGCAGCACAGACACTAGGATGCTTCTTAATTTTGAGCAGGGTTAAGGTAGACTTAATCTCTGCTCCTTCCGGTAACCTACTGCCTACTCCTCCCCTGAGGCTTGAGAGGGGGGCTTTGCTGCAAGTCCTTTTTCTTCCATCCCCTATTTATGGGTTTTGTTGGTTTTGGTTTTTTTTTTTTTTTTTCCGTGGAGGAGAGTACTCGGTGGCGTTTGCATTGCCCATAATCTCCTCCTGCTCCTTCGCGAGTCTTTCCCCACGTCATCGGAGTGATGGGTGAGGCGGAGGGAGCGGGACATACCTGCCCACATTTATTTATCTTTGGTACTCATAGCGAAAAAAAGATTACTCTAGAGAAGGAAAAGAAAAAAAAAAAAAAGGAAATAAAAATCAAAGCGAAGGATCATTCGCTTTAGGAAACAGATAAAATAACTTCTCTTCTCATCCTTCCAAAAAATCCCCGATCCAAGTGGCTCCGAAGAGCTGAGCGAAGCAAGCGACGAGCCCGCACTGCGCTCTGGGCTGTTTTAGCGCAGCGAAGGGAAGCAGAACCAGCCCTTGCCAAGCGGGGCCACGGCAAGTCCCGCGCGACCTCAGGCTCGCTCGCCGGGCCAAGGACTCTGTGGCCGCTTGCCGTCGTGGCCCGACGTACGCCCAAGAGCAAAGAGGAGAGGCAGGGGCTTTCCCCGCTGAAGAGCCCTCCCGTGCCGCAGGTATCGCTGCTGCCGTTCCGGGGCCCTCGCCATCCGCACTGTCCGCACCTGCCCAAGCGCTCTCCGACCCTCGCTCCCGTGGCCGCGGCCGCTTTCCTCTCTCTACCTGCGCTCTCGCTGCGCGCACCGTGGGGGCGCAGCGCCGGAACGGGCAGCAGCGGGGCGTGGGGGCTTTCCCGTCTGGGACAAACGACACCCGCTAAGGCTGACGGCTGTGGCCACCAAGCCTCCTCCCCAACCTCCCACCCCTCCCCTCCCCCCCCCAAAAAAAAATAAAAGAATGGGAGACGAGTTTCTCGTTTCCAGCTCTTAAATGAAGTTTTGGGACTTGGCAAAGACAGCGCAGGTATCCACGGATGGCCCGTTCCGCCCGCGGAGGCTGCCGGAGTCTCACGGAGGTGTTTGCTAGCGTGGTTCCCCCCGCGGGGTTTCCCCTCCACCCGCGCCCCCCAGCTCAGAGGGCAACGTCCCTGCGATCCCTGACGGGACGTGCGTCGTAGTTGCCTGGGGCAGCGGCCCACCCGGCCTCACACCCCCGTGAGTCCCTCCCCTGCCCTCCCGTCGGGGGTCGGCCCCTGCATTCCTCTCTCCGCTTTCTGCACAGCAGCCGCGCGGGTGCCCGGAGGTATTTGGGGTGTCTACAGCAGGTGGACTGTTGGTCCCGGAGAGGGGTCCAGATCCTGCCCCCTGAGCCTTTCCTTTAATGGATTTGTAACAAACTGGCGCAACAGCCCCACGTCTCTCCGTGTCAAGGTTCTTCATGCCTACAGAGACCGCAGGGGTGCCACTTAGCGACTGCCCCGCCCTGGTCGGAGGGTCCGATGCTCAGCGGCCAACACACGCCGTCTGCTTCCCGAGCAGTAGGAACCTAACCCTTCTCGGCGGGGTTTTAACAAAAACGGGTAGTTGCGTGTAATTAAAAAGGATCGACGTTTCACCGAGGCCAGGGGAACACGGGTTGAGGAGGTGCTCTCGCAGCTGAGGGGGTTTTCACTGGCAAGTCCTTTGGGGTGTGTGCTAGGGGTGCTCCCGCCCGCCTGAAAAGTCCCTGTTTCCGCAGCGTTAGGGGGAATGAACGTAAGAGTCAGAGACAGCTTTTGCCCCAAAACCCGATGAACGCAGTTTTGCAACGCGACGAGGAGCTTAATTTTTTTTTTTTTTTGGCCGGTTTGTCCCCCCTGGGGAAGCACTGAAAGAGGCTCCCCTCGAAAGAATACAAAGGGGTTGTGCGTCCTGGCGCTTCCAGGCTTCGATCCCCGAGCCCGACGACATGCAGTCCCGCAGGCACGGGAAGAGCTCCCCCAGAGCGCCTAGGCTCTACAGCGGGACCGCCCGAACTACTCCCGCTTCTCCCGCGGCGGTAACAGCGGGATGCCTCCGCCCCACTCGGGCCGTGCATCCTGCTGCCCTGAATTTCACTGCCGGGCGAAACGCTGGACTCCCACCCGCGGGGCCACCGAGTGATGGGTCCCTGAGTCCGCTCCGGTGCACCGGAGGGTTTCGGGTCGCGTTTCCCCGTGCCCGTCATCTTGGCACTTCGGCATTTCGTGGCGGCCTTTAAACGTCCTCCGCACTAGGTATGTAAGGCGCTCTCGGGTTTTTGGGGAGGCTGCCCCTCCTCCGGGGCGACTTAGGCAACGAGGGGCGAAGTCCTCGTGGAACGCCCCAGCGTCAGCTCTCGGGAGGCACACGCGGGGCACACGCACACGCTGTGCCCTCACTTCGTGAAATGTGCCTGCTGGGCTCCGGAGCCTCCGAGCAACCTCCCACAGTTAATCCCGGCCCCTCGCCCCCTCCAGCTCTTGCAGCAGGAGAGACATGAACAAACAGGGCTGAGGCTCCCCCCCTGTTCCTGGCATTCCCCGGGGCCCCCTCCGCAGTACCCGCGGTGCTGGGAGCTCCTGGGGGCGCCTGGCTCTCCCGGCACCGCCGGGCGGGGTCCCGAACGCGCCTTCGGAAGAAGCAGCGGGCAAGAAGTCTCCGGGAGGTTCGGGGCGGGCTCTGCGGGGCCGGCGCGGTGTCCCCCGGCTCGGGGTGTGTGTGGGCGGCGTTTGCACACACCACGCCGAGAAGCGGCGCGGATGTGGCAGTGGTGGCGGCTGTCGGGGCTCAGCCCCGCTCCCAGGCACCGGCAGGTTGAGAGGCCGTGCCGGTGCCTGGAGTTTCCAGGACTAGGGAAACTAGACCATTGATAGCATCCCTATGAAGCAGCGGGAGAAGAGAAGAACCAGCCTTCGTTACAGTATTTCTTGTTTTGTTGGGATACATCCACATTCACGAGCCTTTTCACACTAATGCCCTTTATCTTATGGTTTCAATGCTTTCTAAGGGCACCCATGCGGGAGCATCCCACACGGTGTATGGGCTCCTCCACCGCCAGCTCAGCAGACACTGTGGCAGCCCAGCTTGCTGGCCCTACCTGCCCTCAAACACCCATGGAAACCCACACCTGCTTGGAGACACGAATAAGATTGAAAAAAGATGCTCCACAGCACAAAAGGTAATCCAAAATGTAATGGTACCTGGCACTGGAACAGTTACATGAGAAAAACCCCCCCATTTCCTTTGTCTATACAGTGGCAATGTTTTCTTTCCAGCAAAGAGAATAACAAGCAGAAGGCACACACGGAGGTGCAAAAAACCAGCTTCAAGGTCAGGTTCTTGCTTCCCAAGCAAAACCAACCAACCACCACTACCAGCAAAAAGAAATCTCATATGTTTTATTTGCCTTCCATGGACTTGTATATTTAGCACATCTTTTATTGTCCCACTGTGCTTCCAGAAAGTTGTTATACCTTAGCCTGAAATCACAGGCTATGGCATGAGCTTTTGGCAACTCCCTCCTGCTACAGCTGTGAAAGGAGATTTAGCCTCCAGCAGCATTCATTCATCCCACTACTCACGCCAGATATTAACTGACTAAATCGGCTGTCAGGATGGTTCGTCGTGCAGCCAAAATGATCAGCTCCCATGTGCAGCACACCAGAAATACTACCACCTAAGCCAGAAGGACACTAACATACAAAACTCCCCCAGCCAATGGTTGGGTTTTAATAAGCAGTGATTACATCATGTACAGCTCATACCAGTCTTGCTGTTATCAGAGAACAGCAGAAGCTATGTGAGAGAATGTAGCAGCAAAAGTTCTTGGGTTAGCCCAAGTAAGGGGTCTGACCATTGAAATGAATGGGTATGTTAATCCTTCATCTTAATTTCTGCAGGAGATGAAGCAATAAGAAATCATGTAGAGATGTTTGTCTTTGAAATATGTTCCTTTAATACTCTCCAATAATAATCCCTAAATGCATGACTTCTTACGCTCATGGGGTTTAAGTGGATTTTAAATAATTTCTAGACCTTGCACAGTCCTTTCATAGATAAATACCTTTTATCCTCTGTACCTGTGTGTATTTTGCTAAGCAAGTACCATGGTGGGGTGTATCAGAAATATCCAGACGGGCAATGCCATCATCTGTGGTACTATCAGGAGTGGCTGAAGAGATAATTGAGGTGTCAAGAGGCTGCAGTGGGGATTGAGTAGCAAGAACTTATGAACTTTAAGAGCAAACAGACCATTTTAATTCAATATTCTAGAATGGGAAAGACAAATAGAAACACCCCAGCAGAACTGTTTTCAAAGAATGTTTTCTATGAAATCTCAATGGTGTTATGGGCATATCCCATTTGCTTGAGAATATTTACTTTTCTGTTGGTTATTTGAGAGTCTTTGATGTTTACTCAGCTGACCCATCCTGATTTCCTGCCCTTTGCTGCCCGTAGGCACCTTTTGTCACTGCATGCCTACATGCTTTATATTCAGTTTCCATACGGATCAGAGTTGTCTCTTGGGCAAGCCAGACAAAATGAAACCTCCAGGTTTATTTCAGCTGATTTGAACTGCCGCCAAGGCAAGGGCCACACTGTCTCAGGGACTGAGTTTTAAAAATCTAGCAAAGAACAGAACACTCAATTACTATTTATTTCCAGAAGGTATTTCTGCGTCTTCCTATGGTTGAATTTTATGAAGACTCACCCCATCAAATTCTAGCCCCAAGCTGTGGTTTGGTTTTACACATGTCAGTGAGGCAGTTTTCCTTCAACAAAAAAAAAGGCCCCCAATGGTTTTAAATCTAGCATGATTGAATGTTTGATTGTGATCATTGTGAAAGGGACATGGAGTTAAACAAGTAAGAAGAAAATCAACTTTTTTTTTCTTTTGGGGATAGATCTTAGTGAAATGGAAACATTTCTATAAAACAATGACATTGGTACTCTATTTTAGAAATCTGTATAAAATACTGAATTTTATAAAACTCTTTGCAAAACTATTATTTGAGACATATTCTAATTCCTAGTATGCCAAAGAAAACTGGATTTTAGGCTTCTGCATCTATAGAATTAACAGATTAGCAAACAAAACAATATTCAACCAGTTCCTCCACGTAGATGCCCAAACCATACTTCATACCCCGAGAAGTGGTCTTGCTTGCTAGTTTTGTGAGCAGTCTTCAGTGAAGAAGCCAGGTACCAGCAGGGGATGAAGAGTGACCATCTTTCTCTCCCCAGGAGGTGATTTCATCAGGTCAGGATTAAGGAAAATAGCAGGGCAGGTTGGAATATCTTGCAGGACTGTCAATCCGACATCTTCCAAGAACAGTACATTCCTACAAAACTATAAATAAGAAAAAAAATGTGTGCTAACAGCAGCATATGAGCAGAAAATCTATCATGAGCCTCTAGAAAAAGAAATCATCTGTCTATTTGGGAAAAATGAAAAGCATATGTTTGAAGCTGTTATCATATAAACACATGCCTAGAACATGAGCTTTTCCAGCATGCAAATAAATTGACTAGTCACTCAACATAGTTTCTATACACTGAAATTTAAAGTAATTAGAGGAGAGTTGCTGGGCTCCATTCAGAAATAATTTATTTTAATAACACTCATGATGTTTTCTGTATTTTCAGAGGTATTAGGTTTCAGATTGCTACAGCTAATATAATAGAAAATTCTGTAGTTATTATTGACTGCAACTGCCAACATACAATTTGAGAATTAAAGTCCAATGTGGGAAACTGGTGATGGATATTGAAAGCAGTTTGTGCTCATACTCCACCTTATAACCAACGGTCAGAACGAGTTGGTTTTTGAGGAGATAGAAGGGGATGTGCAAGTTGGTTTCAGAGAAAACCAAATGTTTACAGACATAGCACTGTGTCTGCAATCAGTGGGTTGGTCTGTGAGTTCAGGCTGGTTTGGTCTGACAGGAACAGATAACTGGAATTTAAAGTTTATGACAATGGATTTGACAGTATGCGATGATATTCAATATATCCTCCTGCATTAGCATGGCTGCCCATTTCTCAATAGGGTCAGAATGTTCTCATTAGTATATTGGCCTGCATGATCCAAAAGGGCTTTCCCTGTGGGCTGAAATGAAGTGCTGCCGTGGGGAGAAGGAGCATAGGGGTAACTAAGTCCCAGCCCTCTCTGCCTGGGGCCCTTCAGTGCTGTGCCAAGCTCAGGCTGGTGAGCTCTGAAGCACACCCCTGTCCCAGTGCCAGGCAGGGGTTTGGCCCTTCCACACAAAACAGCTTGGTGCTCTCTTTGCAGGTCAACATCCCTGTGATCTGTCTTTCTTTTCTTTTCTGTAGAGATAGAGTCTCAGGCTTAGGACTCAAATTGTAGGGGACTCTAAAGAACTCTTGATGCAAGGGGAACCTGCCTGTTCCCATCACAGATGGTATCACCTGGTCATGAGGCTTAAAATGGACCCAAACATCTGTGTTGCCAGTGACACTGTGACTAGATCCTTTAGACTTTGATTTAATTTTACCATTTGTAAATTTGAAATTGTAATTGGAAAAACATTAAACTTTTTCTTGACAAGGAGATGGGGGCAGTGCCTGGCTGTGTCCTGCTGGTAGCCAGAGCTCAGTCCCTTCCCTGTCCACTTTCCAGGGACCTCTTGGGTGACCTGGTTTGGGTATCCCCTGACTAGCAGGATATAATGAGCACTACTCATCTGTCAACATTTCACTGTTCTGATCCCATATAAATTGCTGTGCTGTGACAGTTGATAGGAAAATTGTGAAGCTTTAGAAACAGAGTCAGGGCTCCCAAGCATGTAGTGCCATGAGCCTGTTTTGCTGTGTGGGGCTTCTCTCTGGAAACCCAAAACCACCTATACCGGAGAGGCACTCAGTCATCTCCCAGGAAGTGATCTGTCACTTAAAGGATGGAGATCCCCTCTAATGAAATAATAGAGCCTTTCTCCTCTGACATCCGCAGATTATCTGTGTGAAGGCACTGGACCCATGGAGTTGGGTTAAATCTCCCCCTTTCAATGACAGTTAACCTCAAAGGTATAAATTCTTTGGGAATATGTTTGAGCACTTTTGTCTTCCAACATTTCTAAGGATTTTCAGTATTTCCTTCCTGTTATCTTAATTTTGATGGTCTTTAAGATAAACAAAGATAAACAAAATCCATTGTAATTTATAGAAATTTATTTTAAAATCAATGAAATGCTATGATGCTACAGAACCAGCTATAGCTATGCTCAGGGGTATGAGCAGAGAGCAAAAGCAGCGTCAGGTTCACCGATTGCCTTTCTTGCTGCGCTTTAAGGGGTAAGCACTGCAGATAACCCAGACGCCCAACTCATGCAGAACAACTGTCAACCTTTGGTACAACTGATAGATAATACAATCCTCCTGATTTATTGCAGCGATATCTTCTCCCTCTACCGCTTTGAGGTTGAAGGAGAGATTGCAATATGAAATCTGGGGCCTCATGGCTGTATGACACTTCCCATAGGACATGAAATGATGAACAGGACAGCAACTTACCTGCTTTATTGATGAAATATTCCGGTTTTAAGGTCTGTAGTCTCAAGCCTACAGTCTCCATATTCCACACGGTTTTGGGAACATTGATGAGAAACCACACATTTCTGGGAATCGTAAGGCAATGAACACATAACCTGGCTCACACCTGAAATCTGACATATTGTATATACTTAGCTTGTTCATGTGCAGTTTATACAGTAAACACATCAGCAAATGATTACTGGAATCTGTTATACTTAAGGCTGCCAAATATTTTCAATTTAATCATCTCCTTTCCTGTTTTCATGTGATCAGTTTTCCCAAAAAAATATTCTGTGGCTTTGAATTTCCTCTCTGTGGCTTTTGCCCCTAAATGATTTTCCTAAGTCTTTTTTTTGCAATGTTCTTTCATCCACTTTTGAAGTGGCGATGGTTAAAAAAAAAAAGAAAACAGAAAAAAAACGGTTTCCACATAGACTAAACCTCCCAAACTATGAGAGTCACAGCAAAGTTAACATGGACATAACCTGCATTGAAGATCAGTGTCCTCCAGTCAGGTTTTGATTAATTTTCCACTAATTTTGACTTTTTTGTAGTAGGAACCTTTCATTTTGGGAGAGAAATTTAAGGGATTTGATTGGAAAGGCAGATACTTCAACACAGGTTGCCATCAGTCTGAAGCCTCCAGATATATTATGCTCATTAAGTGTCCCATTCCTCTGTCTGCATTTTTGTTTCTAAGAAGCAGGGCCTGTACCCTCTTTAGGATGAATAACTTGGAAAGAAAGAATTTACAAGCTCCACAAGTTTATTGGTTCCAGATTTCTTTCCTTTCTTTTTTTTCTCTCCACACATAATTTGAGATGCCTTCTCCTTAAAAGTTTAGATTAATACGTTGAAAACATTAATACATCATAAAGGTCAAAAGATTAAGCATTCAAGAATCAGCCAGCCTCTAGAATTATTGCAGCGAGATTTACATGATCTATATCCATCTCAAAAGACAGTATGAAGGACAGTTACAAACTTGCTCCAGCATTTCAATCTGTTTTCTGAGCTGTCTGTAAGTTCATATCCTGCTTAATTCTTTGCTGAAACATAAACTAGAGAGAAAAGAGTTTACCACATTACCAGAATTTGACATGAAACTCCTCTGATCTTGGCAGGCAAGACGTGCATAACGTTGAATAAACAGAGCATTGTCACTGCAACACTGGTATTTTTCAGGTATGCTCTCAGACGTCTAGAGACTGAGCTCAGAAAAAAAGTCTATTACTTTTCACAGTGGCATAAGTAATTTCAGGAAAATAAATAGACTGCTCCTTATATAGCAAATTAAATGAATTATTGTTTAGGGGGAAAAAAACCCAAACAAAACTTAACAAACCAGTAGTGATGTTACCTTATAACCATGGCTGTTAGGTACGTATATCCAGATTAGTTCTGTTAATCTGAAACTACGTACCAGTTATACAGACCAAGACAAACTAGGAGGGACTTTGCCATCTCTTTCAATTTAGAGGGATGGCTACTTTGCCTTCTCAGTTTAGGGACTTCAGGACAGAAACATCAGGCCAGTTGTGAGGAATTAATAAATTTTCCATATTGCACTGCAACTGAGGATTCGAGCTGCAATGTTGCTGTTTTAAAGTGCAATTAAACTCCATGTTCTCTCTAATCCTTATTTTCTAAGAAAGTGATGGTCAGGACTGATAAATGCTCAGTACGACTGTGAGTAAACCCTAAAACTAAACTTAACTTTGTTTTGGGATGAATCTGAAATTAAAATTGCTCCGTGTTTTCCTCACCCATAAACAGGACTAAATCCTGACTCTCAATCTGCCTGAGAAATCTCTGATGGAGAGCAGCAGCAGCAGCAGGAGCCAGAAGCAGACCAGCTGCTAAAAATCAGGAAGGCTGAAGAGTATTTTTTTCCATGACAGACACCACCTGGCAGTTGTCATGGGTAGCAATATGAGAGATAGGTACTGGGATGTGATGGTAAAAATCTGCCTTTCCCTCTAAAGAAATAGCCTGAACTGCTATTTTACAGCTAAGGGAAAAGCTGTTTACTTTTTCCAAACACACCGTGGAAGTTGATGTTACTGAACAAACTTGTCTCAGATCATCTGTAGGCACATCAGCCTAGGAAACTCACTTTAACCAACTCTGAGTATAAAAACCAGCTTTTTGTCCTCTGTAGCACCTTTTGCTAGAAAGCCCTGTTTTGAACAATGAGATTCCAGTACAGCTTTTCAATAGTTTGTGTATTTTTCCACTCCACAGCTGCAGTGCTAAGATATTATTTCACTGCAGCTTTTCGTTATTTCTAATGTCATCATTTGGATCTTCCAAGAACCGTCTAACACTTTTCCCATATCTATTAGGAAAGCAAATGCAGACCGGGGAACATGGCAGCATTTGGGTATATTTTCCCAGATATTCACATGAGTAAGGACTGAGAAAGAGGCATATATCTCTTCCTTAACTCTGCTTATACCTGAATGAAATTACATTTCCTATTTGACTGTATGTTTTATTTATTAATCACTTTTCCTCCTTCTCAACAATTACAAAAGGATAAAGAAAAGGTGGAATTGCTTATGGGAAGTAAAAGCAGTGTAGCCTCTGTAGAAAAAAGACACATCTTTATATATAGCAGGTTTTAAAGAAAAGTTAATTTAATGAAATAATTTACAAAATAATAAATGAAACATAATGCAGCTTGGACTATATTATTGTTAGAGAGGTCAACTATTCTCCCTTACAAATTTTATCAACATCTTTATGGTACCTTAAAAGTGTTGAAACACTTACATTCCACCTACAAAACCTACTGAAAGAGGTAGTGAGGGGAAGCAAAGAAAAAAAAAGAGGTGAATAAAGAAAATCCATCCCTTGGGGCAATTTCTAAGGAGGCAAGAGCTTCTTTCCTGCCAAGAACCAGTGTCTTCAAGGATCATGCGGCACTCGGTGCCAAATGTTTTATGGCACCACACTCCAGCTGGCAATGGGTTTTGGACTGCAGCATTGGCAGTAGGAGCAGGGCGAGCAGACTGCTGTGTTTCTGAATGTAGCATAGTTCTGACAACCCTGGTGTGATCCAGAAAGGCACCTTATTACTTCCTGAGTAGGTTTCACAAGCAGATTAGTTGCCTGGTCACATGGGGTGAAATCTTTAAAATTAAACACTTATATTCAAAAGACAATCTACCCGGTGCCCAATATTGGGCAGGGAGCCCCTCACAGCTGCGTAAGAAATGCTGTGCTTTAGCTCTCACCCCTCGTTAGGCTTCAGCAGCCTGATTTGCCCTGGACTGGGAGTTTGAATTTGTTTTCAGAGACAGTCTGACTGATAAGGGAGAAGTTTTAAGTGAGGTGGGCTGAGAGCTGTTGAAGGGTTGAGAGGTACAGCACAACTTTTCCTGGGGAGCCTTGTAAGTGGAGAGTGGCTGAGTGGGGGCCACATCCTCTACCCCTGGATTGCGGCAGAGACAGGAATGCAAGAGTTATGAGGCCAGGAGGAAGGCAGGAAAGAAGAAACATCAAATAAAAACCTAGGGGGTAGGGAAGCCAGCCAGAAGAGAGAAGACACCTAGCCAAATACATAAATAATCCTGGGAAGCCAGAGTAGAACTCAGGAATTCCCCAGTGCCTGCAAGCCTGTGGTAAGGAGCTGAGACTGGATCTTCTGAGGCAAAGGACAGCCTACAGACACGCCCTGCAAAAGACAGCCTCCAGCCACCCTGACCACCTTGCACAGGGATCCAGACGAAGAATAATTATTTACTGAAATCACGTATTTGTGCCATTTTTATCCCCAGTGCAATAGCACAGTAAATAATTCCAGTTTGCTTTATTACATGGCCTACCTGACAAGCAGAGGCAAACATATTTGAAGAAGCAGAGCCAAGAAAGTGTATTTAGTCTCCATACTGAGAATATCCCAGACTCAGCAAACCTGCTGTCTTTAGTTTAACATGGTGTTAAATACAGAACCTACTCACATAAGAACCTGGTGTATTAACATCTGAATAGCTGTAAACTGTAGGTTGCATAGTTCTCAAAAAGTCTTTTCATAGACACTGTGAAATTTTTGGTAGGAGGGGAATGCTAACCTAACACAAAATAATTCTGGAAATGGGGGCAGGTTTATTCCTTCTTGTTTTTAAAGTAATGTGGATAAACGCCAATATTTCATATTTACCTCTCATAGATGGGTACACCTAAACAAAATTATTTCCGGAAAGTTTGAAAACTCAACAGCTTGTAACTCCAAAGAGTCAGTGGCTGTGGTCTTCACACCTTAGCCAGGTGTATACTGAAAGACAACTAAATGTTACTTTTGAAATGTATTTCCTGATATGCCAAGTTTCCTATCTCTTTCTGTAATGACATTTTGTCACAAAACCCAAAGAATGTCCACCTAAGGAAAAATGCTAAATGGCATGCAATGAACAAATTTATCTGCTGCAAGAGGGTGATATATGTCTGAATATCAGTCCCAAAAAAGAAGTGGAGGCAAAAACATTAAAATGACAAGCCAATGCCCTGTCATTGAAAGGAAACTACTTTCTCACTGACTGTGACAGAGTTTGCAAAACCTATTAAGACATCAGATGTGTAAAGAACTAAGAAAAACACATTGTAAGTGTATTTTATGGAACAAAGATCTTATTGCTATGATGTCTTTAAAAATTGTAGTACTTGGAAAACAAGAAATGTTGTAGATGCATTAACTTACACCCTTAAATTTTGAAAAAATTTCAGGGACTTAAGCAGACTACAAAAAGTCTGTAAAACAACAGCAATAGAAGTATTGGAAAAATAAAAAGAAAACTGTAATTTTTCACAATAATCTACTGTTTCATGTGGGACACACTCTGAAGTTAATGGGATTTAAGGTGGATTTACAGAAGGATGTGGCCCAAATTAGATCTACAGGGGCACCTAAAGGAGAAAAAGGCCATTTGTAAAGGAGTCAGGCTTGAGACACACCCATGTAAAACAGTGCATAGTATGTTTTTAAGTTGATGTTTACTGAACAGTAACAGCATTAAAGTCACGATCTAGTCCTGTGAGATGTCACAAAGAGATGTGGCCCTTCACTCATTTTCCTCCTGAGTCTGAGAGCTCAGTGATTCGGAGAAGCTCTCAGCACTCTGCAGGGCTGCGCCCCAGGCACACACCCTGCTGCGGGGCACGTAACACAGCACTGCCCCATGGACCTGAGGCCCTCCTCAATGCAGTCCTCAGGAGACACAGCCATTCCCCATGCAGGACAGATCTGTGGCAACCTGCTCTTTCTCAATGCAGATGAAGAACAACAATTCCCTCTTCGGCACAAGATACAATTTTCAAGGATTGGTGGGTCAGTCAAATCTCAACCAACACCCCTTGGGTTATTCACAGACACTTTCCAATAAAGAAGTATTCTATCAAATGTTATCCTTTTAACTCCCAGCCCTTTATTCCATAGAACAGGATAAAAAAACTGCTTGCAATTTTTGTAAAGAGAAAAGAAAAAGAATATTTTTCACTGTCTTGAGACTCAAAGATTGCTGCATTGTCTTGATCAAAAATCCCATGAAATTTCTTTTGAGGAGACTTCAAGAAAGCAGATCTTTGAATGGAATAGATCAGGAAGCTGTATGGAATAAAAGATGGTGATAGCATGGGCTACAGCTTTGCTACATCAGATGTAATAACTTATTATTGACATTTGGTCTTTGAAAACATATTTTCTTCTCCACTGCAGGCTAGAAGAGTGGACTACAAACAACGTTTAATCAAAACTGGAGACACAACACTATTCCTTAAGTAAAGCAAATAAGAAGAGCTGAGGTAATAAAATATCCAGGTTTAGAGAAAAGTGTGAACTCAATATTCTTTAAAATATGTCAAATTGATCTGTCAGTTTCTCAGATACAAGCCCTCAAGCCATCAGAATCCATACAAAATTTAGGATTTAGGAACTGAAGCTACGAGGGATGCGATCTTTGGCCCTTGAGAGGGTTTGGTTCCCAGGTTATGAGCACAGTGGTTTCAGACATAATGAAATGTGTGTATCACACCAGTAGGTGAATTTTGAAGAACAGAGTGAAAAAAAAAGGTGGAAAAGAAAACAGACATCAAAAGAAACTTCAGATCCATGTGGTAGAAAACTATTTGGACACACAAAAACTGTATAGCCACGTCTGTGAACATAAAAACAATAGTAAAAACGACAAATTTTACTTTTTTTTCCCAACCCTGTGATCAGAAGGCACAGTATGCATGGGAAATTGCATTGTTTTGGCTCTGTTGTGTTCAGGTGAGACTGATGGTTGCTATCCCTGCTCCTCTTTCTGGGTTGTTGCCAAAACCAGGTGTTCTGTGGGGTACAGCAGGAGCGGGGCTGTCCCATGAGTGGGGTGGGGTGCTGCATGGACCCCAGGGCTGGCCGTGACTCCTGATGGGTGCTGTCCCATGGGTGCCAAGAGCCCTCAACACTTCTGGGAGTCAGTGAACCCAGGAGAAAAGCTCCCCATGGTGCTGGGCCCAGCCCCGGCCAGAGACAGTGCAGAGATGGGGCTGAGATGGGGCATGGCTGAGCCAAAAGATAATCCTGCGCCCTGGGTGGAGGTGGTGTGCATGGACATCACTGGGAAGACTGTTGAGGAGAGTAGGGCTTGAAGGTGCCCTCAGGGACCTGACACTATCAAGTGTCTCAAAAGTCAAACCAGAAGCATTAGTCTGCTCAGGAATTTGAAGCATTTTGGTAAAGACACTTTTCGAAAAGGGCAGCTACTTGAGCAGAAATGTGCCGTGCTGTCTTCTCCACTCAAGCATTTGCTAGCACAGACCAGAAGATTATTTCTCATTATTCATTATTTCCCATGATTAGGAAAGCAGGATCTCTTACATCATCTCAAAGTAACAAATACACCATAGTATCACTGAAATAATGTAGGCAAATATTTCCTCACCAGCACAGCAATGCAGGCAATCTCCAGTTTTTGCCTGATTGCTCTGGTTCCCAGTCAGGGGACAGTCCACTGCAGCTGTGCAACCCAACACCCAATTCTGTGTGCAGATTCCCACTTTCTGCTTTTGAAAACTCAGTCCAGATTTCCTTTCACTCTGGGCTTCATGAGCTGTGGATGTGTTTTCAAATACCAATGACTGCATTTTGGAAGGGTCTCACTGTAAACACTCAATGAGTTTTTCCTGCAAGCTTCATTGTTACAAAATTACAAATGACATGGAAATGAAAAAAGGTCAAACCCAATTACAAACATGCATTTTCTGTTAAGAATCCATTTCTCAGTGTATGAACTCATTTTGTTGGGAAGTATGCCAAAGCATTGTTTTGAATTTATGTCCATCTCTATCAACGTGGGATTACAAATATGAAAAAGATGCCAGAGTTTATTGTAGGCAGAAGAATGCGGAAATAAGGATAAACTTTTTCTTAAGTCTGCTATACAATATTTTGTATCTGTGTCTATTACTGGTTGCATGGGATACTTTGGACATGTTTTATTCAAATCCCTATGGGGTGTGCTAAAATGTCTGGTATTGTAAAATGCCAACTGTCCAAGTAACACACGTCCAACAGGTAAGAAAGATACCATTTAATGGCACAGTCATCAACAAGGAGGCCTCATTAGAGGCTGGTAATGTCCTACTCCTTGTAGGCACACATTCATCATCTGATTCAGTGTTGCACCATGTGACTTTGGAGACAATGGTATGACTACTTCCCTTCCTTCCTAGATTAAAAGTTTCTGCTGTTTCATCTTCCAAACAGGACACTTAATGTTTTTCAATGGAGCAGAAGTCCTTCAGTGGCTCTGGACTACTTGTGAGTTCTACCCCCTTGTCATATATATACATTCATCTATTCTGAAATGTCCCTAATTCCTAAAAATTATTTTATCTAAATATTATATGTTGCCAGTAGGAGGACTAATATACTAAAACCATCTGTTTTCAGAAGTTGAAAACTACAAAAATACCTGCTGAGACATTTTTCCTGGGAATGCTTTAAGCAACTCAAGAGCAAATTTAATTAGGGTGTTGTAAATTGGAATGACTCTATTGATAACAGTTGTGTTCTTGTTTCAGTGTAATTGGTATAAAAACTTTTTTCTGCCTTCCAAATAATTTTTTGAAAGTGGAACTACCATGACTACAAAAACTAGCAGCAGAAGTAGAGGAGGAGGTGGAGTAATCAAACAGTCTAGACTATACATTGTAAACTCCTGTGGAAGAAGAGGTTAGACTACAAGAGATCACTTGTGTGATGACATTATTTGCAGAAGGCTGCTGTTGACACCATAACATTAAGGATGGCTGAAGTAATCTTGCATGGCTAATGTGAAAATTTCATTTCCCTTGAGGTCTACTTCTATAAGAGTGACACTGCAGGATGCCTTGGGGACAATATCACTATCACAGTATCAGTCTCACTAGCACCTTTCTCAGATAAAAAATGTCTGTCCCTGTTGTTTAGGAAACTGATATGAGTAATCAGTAAATCACCAAATAGTAAATTCATTTAAGCAAAGCAACTGGTGCTGTGGTTTGAGATGTAAAATACAACAAATGGATATACCTGCCTCTTACTACAATTATAAAAGGGCTCTGTGTTGGACAGAAATGTCTCAGAGGGCAATTGACAGATGGATTTGAGCCAAAGACTCCTGCTGCAGCATGAAGGGATGGAGTGGTGGAGGGTGTGGTGGCTGGGCCATCATGACACAGAGCTGTGTCCACTTCCAGGTGCATACCAAGGAGCTGTGCTGTCACCTTTCTCTGAGCTCTTCTGCAGTTTCCCTATTGCTCAGGTCTTCAACGGGTGTGGGATCCATCCTGTGGTCCTCCGCCCCAAGCAAGTCTGGGTGCAGGGCTCATAGGATCACAGCACTTGGTCCTCTAAGAGGGGACATTTTAAGGAGGGAGGTATTCTCTTGTGTTTATCGAAATACTATTCTGCAGCATTTATTACAGAGCTGCATGCACTATATCAAGCAAAACAATGTAATAACTATTTTATGTAATACACAGTAAGTAGCAATTTGGTATTTCCTACAGGCTTTCTTATCAAAACCTCTAACTGATTTCTATTTTATACCCTCTGTTCACAAAATAAAGTCATGGTATTGGCCTGAGCTGTTTCTTGTAAGGATAAAACAGTGTCTCAGTTTGAGAACTCATGTCTGGCACAGGGCAGATGATAGGGGATACAGCATCATAAAGTCACCCCAAGACATTCAGCTAGTGTTTATATTATATTTTTAAAAGCTACATGCTGTTTTGGTTAATAAGTTATGATCTCTGTTAGTGAGGGCATGACAAAAACTAGCCAAGCCTCTACTGTACAAGAGTACTGCACTGCACACCTGCTCAGCAAGCACCAAACATGTTTTATGTACTTCACAAAAGGGTAATATTTTTCTTTTAGCAACACTTTTTGCTTCGGCCACAGTGAGTTTTGCTTTATTATCCTGCTGGTATTTTGATATTCATAAACAAGTCTCAAACCAGTTTTAAAACCTGCTTTAAAGGAGTAGTTCAGCAGTAGAAAACAACAGAGCCTCTGTCTACATATATCTTCTGCAGCATTCAGCCTCTTCCCTGAGGTGTTGGACTTCAGACACGTTTTATTAACATTCTGGAGTTGTACCCTCCTGACTAACCAGCCATTAGCTGGCTCACTGATCCTTAACTGCAGATCACTTTCTCTCTTATATAGGCTGCATTTCCCTTAGGTTCCAAAATAATTAGTCTCCCGGCTATAGATGTGATTTCTGTTTAAAGGAAAGCAGAAGAAGCACCTCAGCCACTGCTGGCAAGCATCTTTATTCATGCTAAGCTCCTTCTCTGGTTGATATTCACAGAGCACAAGATTCTAATTCTACTTAATAATTAGACTAATACCAGACATACTTACATTTGCCTTCCAGTGCAATTTTCGGCACAGTAAGCAGGGAGTTGCACACACAGAGCTCCCATAGCAACATGTTATTGTTAACCAAAGTTGTGTGCACAGCTCCATGTGCTAAAAATTCACCAAGGACCAATTCAGCTGTCAGATACACAGGGGCAACTCCCACGGGATGTCAGTGGAAGGCTCAGAGGGCAGAATAACCTTATAAAAATGTAATATTGTGTTACGATAATAATCACCCAAAGCTCTGCTAGGTCAACACTGTGAGCTGACCTGTTTTGGATCACAGAGACAAACCCCCGTGCTCTCTCTTCTGCCAGAGCTGAACATAAGGGCACCATCATTACAAAATATTTGAATACTGTTTGTTAAAATATGCTCTACTGTAAGGTGTGATACCTGTATACTAAGGAAGTGTTGGTGCATCCTGATGAACTGTGTGACTGCAAGCATCACTTTGGAGAACTGAAATGGAAAAAGCCTGCTCTTTATCTCAGACTGCTAAAAAAAAATACTGCAAATGATGCCAGAAGGAGACAAGATAAGCTCAATGTAAATATTCACCAAATAAAATAATAAAAATATTTTCTTGCATAGCATATACTGACCATTTAGGAAAGGGAAAAAAAAGGCAATAAAAATGCTGTGCCTGAGGAGCCACTTTTGCACAGAGTCACAAAAATCCAGTGGACTTTCCCTAAGCATTTGAGTGACTGATTGTTTTGATTGCCTTTTAATCATATTATGCCTTTTGATTTGGCCTCCTCTTTATTGAATATATCAAAAGCAGTTGGAGTTGTAATAGCCTAAAGAAATTTTACAAAAAAAGATAGCTATCTAGTAAGTAACTTTTGCTTCTGATACTTCCTGCATTGCATAATTTTAGCGACTCTAGGAATATGTTTGAACTCAGGTTACTGGACATCATGAATCAGTGAGAACAAACACAACACGTGGTAGGTCCCCATAGAAAGTACTGAGCGAATTCAGCTCCCCTGCACCCATACACAGAGGCATGAGGGCTGTTCCCCTCTTCATGTTTGCATCTTCCTAAGGTAAGCTGGACTAGGCACTCTCTGCCCCCCTGCCAAGACTCCTCTGAGGGATGAGGCTCTGTGCTGTTGCAAGTCCAATTACATCTGTCATTTTTAGGTGTATCACTCATATCACAGTCCATCATAGCTGCAAATGCTGAGATTCAGATATCTTACCTTACTTGCAAATACAGCAATGTAATACATAATAGCACCCTTATTTTTGCAAAAGTTACCTAGAAAATAACATTTTCTTTTAGAATAGAATCAGTCCTCCGTCTTTCTCTGTACATGTGCATATACCAGGTCTGACATAGCTATTTCATACAAGGATGACTGGTTTTTCAGTCAAGCACATGAAGCTAGGGAGGGAGTCTTCTTAACCCTGGGAGGGGGGTACTTGGGCAATCTGCATATTTACTTTCTTTCCCCCCTTATTTTATTGGACTCCATCTTCCTTGACAAGCAATTTTAAAATGTACATTTCAGGCATTTACTTTGATCTGTTTTCTTGGTAATTAATTTGCCAGTCTTTAAATAGACAATTTAAAATAATCCTAATTAAGACAACATCCCCAAACTTCAAATACTGGTTTTGAATTATAGCGTGAAGAGAATGAATAATGATTCTCTGAGTATTCACTTTAACACTGTCTACTTCTCACATACAAGGAAATTGATTTTCTCACCTGTCATGTTAACTAAGGGCACAATCCTGCAAATTCTTACTTCTGCAAGTAGGTCTTAGTCAGACAGCAATTCACTGGAACTAATTACAGGATTTGCTCACGGGAATAAGGATGGCCTGGATAAGATCATTTGGATAAATGTGCAAGTCTGTAAGTGCATTGAGTAAGCCTGTGCAACAAGCATTTCATACCTACTGATGCTTAAGAAGCTGTCCCTTGCGAAACAGTAACTGCAGTTCACATAGGAAGTGGAAATAAAGATTTTTACAGGTTGAAATAAAAATAATTATAATGGATACATAGATGCAGTGAATTGCTTTCAATCTGTATATGAGTAATTTATGATCAGATGATCTGACTGTAAAACATATAAAAAAACCTGCAATACTTTATTTTAACCAAATACAAACATCACTGTGTATTGTGCTGTTATGACACTTACAGAATACTAAGACAGATGAGAGCTTATGAGCAACTCAGTTCACAAGTCAGAAGACTTATGAAAAGCCAGGAGAATATGAAAGATACGTAAGCTGAATGCCCAACTACTAATAGTCTACAGAGGCTGTGCAACAATTATACATTACTATGTTTACCTCAGCCTTTTATAATTACATATCGGAATGTATGTTGGAGGGTTTAATTGTGAGGTTGTCAAAAGTAAAAGCAGTTTTAGAAAACCAAACCATGCAATATTACAGAAGGGAAAAAAAATTCAAGTCTTTTGTTCAAATGGAAATACAGAAAGCAACATGTTGTTTAAGTAGGATTTTATTTTCTTCTACTCAAGTGATGAAGAGGCTGTTGTAAAGAAAGGCTTTCCTCTTACACATGCAGTACTCCATCACAACATAATTACCCTAATTTGTATTCCACTGTAGAAATAGGCTTTTTCAGCTTAAACAAATTAAGCAACAATCACCAAGCGTACATGACCAGCATTCTTTCAAATAACCTGTTATCAGCTCCGGCTACAGCTTTATCTTGATAAAATGGAAATCCTTTTTTATTTTCCTACCTTCGCAGCCCCCCCCCCCCCCCTAGAATTCCACCAGTAAGATTGCCTAGAGAGGCACCATGATTCACTGGCTGGAGAAAGGGATGCTGCATACAGAGATTATTTCCTACAGCCTCACTAAATCGTTATGTGATCTGGGTCAAATCCTGACTGCCTTTGGGCCCCTATTTAGGAGAGAGACTAAGTACACACTTAACTCTGCACATATGAATAACCCGGCCACACTCAGAAGGTCTTTTAAACAGCTGCATGTGCTCCCTGCTGAATAGAGGCTTTTCTGCTGCTCTTTTCCTCTGGCTTGGGTTGATACTATGTGTCCTGAAGGATGACAGGACAAGCTCCATCTGTATTTGTATTATTTGTCCTTTAGCTGTGTAACTATGGATATCCCTGCTGTTTGTACACATTCTTCTAAATATTAATCTCACTCTGACCTGGTGGATCACTTCCAGTGAGGCTTTGCCTTCACCACTTTCTCCTCCTCACTTCCTCCAGGCATGAGCAGGGTATCTTCCCCACTGCTAGATCTGGATGAGATAAAGTCTCACTGGTGCCCACCTTACAAGGTGCAGCTGTGGAAATGGCATCTGGCTTCATGTGGGCTTGTTAACATACTTGCACAAAAAACTCCCCCAAAAACAACACCAAAAAAGAGGAGAAATAAGGCCATTCCAGAGGCATGGTAGGAGGATAGAGTAACCTGTCTGCTCACGAGGCAGTAGTTACCAGAATTTGGACATTTCCCAAGGGAATAAAAAGATCTTCCTTCAGCCGTAAAGGAGGCTGATCCACCACACAGAGATCTTTTCAAAATAGGTAGCTCCTAGCAGGAATGAGATGAATGGGAAGAGGATGTACCTAGCTCCAAAGAGTGGGAACTATCACTGCCCCTCCTGAAGTGCTGGAGAAACAGCACATTTGTTGTGATCTCCTCTGACACAGCTGAGATCAGCTGTCAGAAATTTGAGAATTAGTGGCAGCAGCTGGGGAATGACACCTTCCCCAGAGTCCTCCTGTCTCCCTCTCTTTCCCAGCTATCCCTTGCAGACTTCCCTTCCTCCTACAATCCCCACAGACTGTCAGAGAGGAGCAATCTCAAGGATGCTTCACAAGGGTAGGTGAGCTGAGGGTGAGCGCAGCACAGACAGGGCAGTGCCCTTGCTGTTGGGGCACAGTAACAACATGTCTGGGAAGGGTGAACAGAGCAACAGTTTTGATAGCCACAGGTCTCATCAACAGTCCAGCAAGCTGAAATGAGGCTCCTGAACATGGGTAGAGGGTGTGAATTGATGAGGCTTCAGGAGAGGAGACATGAAAAACGGGGTGAGTCTTCAGGGATCATGTAAGCCAGGAGCCGACGGTGAACACAGCCCAGGTGAGGCAGTCCCACAGCACTCCAGTGGGGTTGTGACAGAAACAGGTACCACTGACAGTCCAACTATCATCAGGCAGAAATAAGGTCATGAGTTGGGTCCAAGGTCGGCCCAGAAAATCTGAACAATAATTCAGGAACAGGCAGCTCAGAGCAGGCCTAATGCTCTGAAATGGGGTGATTGAGCTGATGATATGGGTGCAGTGAGGCTGACCAGGACAATTAGGGCCCCATCCCAGCCTTCCCCAGTCACCAATCTGGATCATGGATTGAATGGAGAACTCTCTTTTTCTTAGAAAAAGCAGAGAGAGAGCAAGTAGTGGTTGTAGTGCTCCTCCCTCAGTGTTTAACATCTTATTTGTGCTCAGGAGTTCCTGAAATTAATACCTCAAAATCTGGACTTTGTTAACTCCACCACCCTTTGAACTACCAAAATCCAGCACTTCTTAGCACCATATGGTGAATGCATTGTCCTCTCTTGTCATCACTGGATCTAAGGAGGCATATGAAACTGTGGGCATTGGAAAATTCATACCAGAGAAAAGTTGTAAAGACTTAGGGGGCTTAAATAGCCTTCACAGGCAAAGTAAGGACCTGCCAGTAGAATCCTCATGCTTAATATGAGGATTATCACCCATGTGTCATGTGTTGTGCCACACACAGAAGATACTAATCGCTCGTAGGAAAATGGGATGGGAAAATCCACACAATAGATACCTTTTTGTGTCAGAGAACTGTGACTAAATGAATATGCTGCTTGACCTTGAGATTCAGCCTTCTTGAACTCCTTTTTACACGTCTGAACTTTCCAGTGCATCCATCAGAAATTAGAGGAGATGTGTAAGAACTTAGGTCTTTGCTGCAACAGCAAGACAAGTTGTAACCCACTGGAGACTGTTTCAATTGCCAGTTCTGGCTGCCAGTATCAGAACAGAACTGAGCAAATACTTTCTCTCATGCCTGTTCCCCTTTTCTCCCTCAGTGTTTCATTTCCATCTCTGTAGTTAAGGGTATGGTTGCACTATGTACCCGAGAAGAAAGCTTCTTTTCCTTTCAATCAAACCAACCTGCCTCTCTTGCTCCAAGCTTTCATGCCATGGCTGGAATCCAAACAAATGATTTAGCCCTGTTGAATTTATTGCCTCTTTTAAGGAATTTCATCATCTCCTTTGCCCTGTCCTTGCCCAGGAGTAGCAAATTCTAAAAGTAATCTTAAATTTAAATGTACCATTCTGTTTACTGAGCAGTGAACCTTCAGGCAATAAATACTACAGCAGGAATTCACCAGGACTGTTAGGGCTTGACAGCCCCGACAGCCATTGCACAAATCTTTGTTAGTCCTGACAACATGGGTTTTTTTTTCAACCAAATGAATTACAAATTTGTTTTTAATCTTTGGGGTTACTACTAATGCCTTAGAAAGGATCCAAAGCTGTTTAAAACTGTATTCACATTACAAGCAGGCAGTAAATTTCAGACTATTAGGCAAGCCCATTGTCACTCAATGTGAACAACACCACAGAGAAGCGACTCGGCAAAACTTTTGTCTGTGCACTAGAGTTCTTTAATGCATTTCATACACAGCGGGTGCTCTGGACTTTTCTGGTTTTAAAAAGTCACTTCCCTGGTTCCCGGACAGATGACCCGCCCATCATGCAGAACCTCTAGAGGCATCGTGCAGGTGCTAAACAGCAATCCTAGCAATCACATGATTGTGTTAACTTCTCCTTGGTTCTACAAGTATGACAGCTCCAGGAGTTGTTCAGCAAGGTTTCAAGCCAAAGCTAATTTCTGTACAATGGGGTGAATACCACCGTGAATTCATATTTGCTCAGACTTGTAGAGCCATTATAGTAATCCTGGTTCTGTAACACCCTTGTCCCAAGGCTTCTGAAGAGGAAGTAAGACCTTTACATTGGCACAGTCTGAGTTCTCCCCAGCCTATGAGTCTCTTTCAGTATTTCATTAAGGTGGCATTTACTTCCAGGCTACACTGGAATACATTTTAAAAATTCTTTTTGCCTTCTCTCTGTGAATTTCAGATTTTCATCCTTTTCCTCCTTAAAGAACTCTCTGTATCTCTGCTACTTTGATGCAGTCTTGCAGAACCCTTCAGTCCAAGAAATCAAAGGAAAAACACAATTCCCACAGAGACATCACTTCTTGGTGTCAAAGCAGTTGAAATTCCTGTGCTAATCTTGTAAGAAATTTCATTAAGCAGTATCACTTCATCACATCCAAGTGCAATGCCTTCCCGAAATGTGCTATTTAGGGCTGCAACTCATGAGCTGCTTGGGATGATCTGATAGGTGCTTTGCTTCCCAGCTTTTGCCCACCCTCCCTGCTGCAGCCTCTGTGCAGACTCCAGCTAGGTCTGCAGCAGGCAGTGCTTAACTCCTAGTTTTTACGTCATGCTTCTGTCAATGGGCTTCTAACATCCTAAGGATGTGAAAAAGTTAAAAGTTGTGTTTGATTCAAATCATCAGAGTGGAGGAAGGCAGACATAGTCCCCAAGACAAAGGGACTCTCACTCTGCTAATGTGTGAACTCCTTTCTGCATCTTTCCCCATCCAGCCCTGTGTTGCAGTGAGTAATTTTGACAGGGTGTTGGGGCACTGAATGCATCAACAGCCTTTAATGTCCCCGACCAGCCTCACCTGGGGCCTCCACCCACATCCTCTGCCCATATCCTGGGACATCCATTTAAGCTCAGTCCTGAGCTGCTAGCCTTGCTGCAAGCTATATTGGTGGAGGCATATTTGTCTCCAGTCTCTGTTCCTGTCTCCTGCCTGGACCATGGTCTACTGTCATGGCTTTATCTTCAGCCCTGCCTCTTGCTGCTCTACCTGACAGGTAGAGACAGGTGTTCCAGGATAGACCTCCACCTAAGTCATCACCCTGCCTTCAGCAGTCTGGGACTGTTGATGGACCTTGATACCAGCTCCCAGGTCTGCCCACCCTGTTCAGACCCTACAGGAGTGTGCCCTGGAGGTGAGGGCTCCCTGAGTCACCCCTGCCTAGGCTTTGAGGCTCCTCTGGGGTGGCTGGGGCCAATTCATACTGCCCCCAAAGAGTTGTAGGGACTGAATGGGTGTGGGAGTGTGTGACCAGCAGCAGGAAACTGGAATGCTGAAGCTGTCAGTGGGGTTGAGCAAGAGTGGGACAATCCAAATTTCCCTGAGCCCTCGTCTCAAACGATGTGGTTGCAGAGGGTCAGGTTGTCCCTGGGGGCCAAGGGGATCATAGAACAAGGAAACCTGGCTTGGAGATTCGCCATCGTCTACCTGGCTTGGGGATGCCACCCCTGAAGCCAGGGAGAGGATGAGGTCAAGCCTGTCTAAGAATGGACTAGTGCTGCTTGAGTTGCCTCTCAGAAGCTTCTAAGGCCAGGGAGGTTCAGGACTTTCCTGAGGAGACCTGAAGGCTGGGGAAGTTGAATGATGATGGGTAGGAGGTTCATGCTCCTGGAGAAAGAGAGACCACATGGCATGCAAGGGCTTCAAGCCACCCCTGAAACCAGGAGGCCAATTTAAGGATCAAGTCAGCTCTGAACTGTGTGTTTATGTGGTAGGGTCAACCCTGAGGAGCCTCAGAAGGGGAAGGGTGTTCTTGCCTCCTCCAAAGAGCCACAATGTACTCCAAAGCCTGGGCAGCTGGGCATGGGGTTGAAATTATGGTGCCCCAGATGGGTAGGGAGCTGGTAGCTTGGACCCTCTCCTGGCTTCCCAGTGTCTGTGGCTTGGCTTTGGGGTTTCTCTGGGGTGCCTGAAAACCCCTCCAACTCTTGACTCTCTTAGGTGAGTCTGGTGTGAGGGATCTTTCCTCACAGTCAAGGTTTTTGTGTAGGTACATAGCAGAGAGATGTAGGGAGATACTGACTAGTCTGACTCTAAGGCTGAATTTCTGTCTCTTGCAGCGTGTTGAGCAGAATGCTGATAGAAGAAAAGGCTGTTTACAGAATATATAACAGATACTTCAAAGAGTTTGTCTAGCTTTGAGTTCTTCAGGCACAGGCTTTTGTGCATAAGGCATTTCATGTTCAGTAAACCTGATACAATATATTCCCTGTTAGATGAAGGATTGCAATTGCTCCAGTTTTCTCCCTGGGTTGCAGCTTAAAATTTAGGTGATGATATAACAACTTATGATTTCTGTCTGAATTTGGGGTTATGTTAGAAGATGAAGGTAACTCTCTGCTCTAATGAAAGGATCAAGGAAATTCTCAGTACTCAAAGCTGCAGTTCTCTAGGACCCCCTCAAAATAATGAGAGAGTAAGTTGCACACTGTTCCAGTGTCTCATAAACCTGTTTAACTTTATGCATGTTAATAGCTTCAGTAACTGAGACAGGAGTGTATATTGAGTTACAGCATTACAAATGTGCTTACAGGCATGCAGAACTAAGGTCTTTGTTTCTATCCAAACTCATGTATCATTTAATTATTCTAGATAGTTTAGTTCCACAATTTAATTTTTCAATATCTACAATTTCTTTAGCAATGGTGATGTATGTTCTCTTTTTTTAATATTCAATAGTAATTGTGTATAATCTTGATCCATTACAATCTTCCTTTTCTTACAGAAACAAAATTTTATATTTTGTGTGCAGTACCCATTTCAAAACAGAATAGGCAAAAAGATTGCTAGTAGAAATCTGTCAGTCAGAATCAAATCAGACTGAAAGCAGAAAACTTCATGTGCAGAGAGGAGATTAGCATTTATTTTCTTTTTTTCTCCCCAGTCCCTTCCATTCGTGAGGAGCCTTAGCTTCACTTGGAAACAGGCTTGCATTAGGCCATTTCTCATCAAGTTCTTTATGCACCCAGCTGGCAGTGTCTGTGTGTAATCCCAGACAGTTTCCCTTTGCAGCTGTGGGGGGCCTCCTTTGATGCGCCTCGGTAGGTGGCTGCCGACCCCTCAACCGGTGCAGGCAAACAGAATCTCCTCTGTAGAGGAAAAGAAAACACCCCAGTGATGCCATGTGACTGTTTGCTTTATGCATGCAGGAGGAACTGACGTCAAGTGCCTCAGGATATTGTTCTAATGCAGTAACATGATGTTGTGGTGTGTATCTCTGTGCATCTAAGATACCTAACGCAGTGCCTGTGGTGAATGTGGTCAGTATACCTCTCGTCTGCTCTTGGTCTCTCTTACTTCCAAGGCTCTCCACGTGTACAAAAAAAAAAAAAAAATCTGCAGGGTCTGCTTGTGACTATCAATTGAAAATACGGTGACCTCCCCTAGGACACAGTAAGAACAGTTTTCTTGCATTGTTCCTACCTGTGCAGTTGTAGGCATTGTTAACACATCAGAGTAAATGCGTAAGCGTGCAACAGAGGGGAACCAATGCTGACTTTATTTTTGCTACTTGCTTAGGAGGAAAGGGAAAGAAGTTATTTCATGAATCTTTGGTATGCAGCAGAGTTCACAGAATGGTTAAGGTTAGAAGGAGCCACTGGATGTCTTCTAGTCCAAACTCCTTGCTGTAGCAGGGACTCCTACAGCATGTTACTCAGGATAGTTTCCAGGTGGCTTTTGAGTAACTCCAGGGAAGGAGACTCCACAACATCTCTGGGGATTCTCTTCCAAAGCTCAGTCACCCTCACAGTAAGGAAGATCTTCCTCATGTCCAGATGGAACTTGCTGTGTTTCAGCTTCTCCTTTTGCCTCTCGTCTTATTGACCAGCACCACTGAGAAGATCCTGGCTCCATCCTCGACAGTCTTCCTTCAGATACTAGTGTTCTCTTTTTTTTGGTCACAGCTTTCATATCTTTCCAGTTTGAATGTAAATACTGGTATAAGAGGTTTAAAAAGTGATGTCAAACAATAAAACTAGGCCAAAATTTTCAATATTATGTGTAAATGCAAGTAGAGACTTGTGCTTTGCTGAGGGGACCATGCAGCTAGTGTCCTATGAAAATATCCATGTTTGGGTGAACCCAGTTGCCCAGGAGGTTCTGTCCTCCTCTGGTGCCTCCCTGCAGCATGGGAATATGCAGAATGTGATTGTACATACAGTATACATAGCCTGAGAGAATTTACTGTGGAGTATAAAAGCATGGGATAAAAATGTAAGGGTTGATATAATAATTTGTGAATTGAGGCAGTGATGTAATCTGGTAAAAGCTGCACTTACATAATCCCCTGGCTGTACAGGAAGCACATTCTTACCTGCTCAAGGACCTAGCCTGTTCTAAAGTCTGAGGGGCTTATTTCCAATGTAACTGTGTGTATTGCTCACATACCTTTTCCTTATGGATGTAATTGTTTTTTTGCTGTCTTCTAACCCTATTGGGAGCTTGTTGTAAAGCATGTCTTAGGTGAACTGCAAACTATGACCTACTCCTTTTTCTTAACTGTGAATAATTTTCTTTCAGCCTCAGAAAATGTAGCCTTGATCTGCTACTGTAGTAAGGATACAGAGGAGGCTCAGGTCCACTCTCATGTCCCACATCACCATTGTAGAGAAAACAAAATGGTAGAAATAATGCTATTTAAAGGGAAACCCCCCCCCGTTATTCCTATGCTGTGTGAACACTCATTTGGACATCTTGGATTGTGTCTTTTCTATGCTTCAGTGTGGTGGGCAGTTTATTTTGTATTTTAACAGAGATCTGAGATGATAAAAGTGATGCTTCTTATGCACTCTCAGAATGGTAAAACTTTTACAGCATTTCCTGGGATGACAATTTACTTCGGGATCGGCACTACTCTGTCATGTCCATCAGCTGAGATCCAGCACACCCGCAGCAGAGAACCCGGACCCAGCTGCACAGGGGCCTTTCAGAAGGGGCTGACCCGGAGTTTCGCGTGCTAGGGAGCCAAGCAGCGAGTACTTCCTGCAGACGATGTGAAGCAGAGGATGATCGGCATCCCTCTCGTGCCGACTGTGCTTGTGTTTCATAGGGCAGGAGCTTGGATCAGGCACGCTGGCACACTTGCACATTTCACCTTCTCCCCAAGGAAGCCCAGGGGAGGGATGGATCCCCTCCCTGTGCTGCTGTGGCTCCTGGCAGGTGCACAGGAGCAGGCAGCCGCATATGTTGAGGGTAACGGCACGAAGCTGTGTCAGGGGAGGTTTTAGGGTGGGTATTAGGAAAAGGTTTTTCACCCAGAGGGTGTTTGGGCACTGGAACAGGCTCCCCAGGGAAGTGGTCACAGCAGCACCAGCTTGACAGAGCTCAAGAAGCATTTGGGCAACACGCTGAGGCACGTGGTGTGACTCGGGGGCCGTCCTGTACAGGGCCAGGAGTTGGACTTGGATGACCCTTGTGAGTCCCTTCCCTCCGGGAGCGTTCTGGGCTCCGTGCGCGCGCACGGGGCTCGGCCCCGCCGCGGGGCAGCCCCACGCGCCGCGCGCGCACGGACGCAGCTCGAGCGCGGCGGAGGCGCGCGCACGGCCCCCGCAGCACCGCCTGCAGCGGCACGCGCAAGCGCGGCCCCGAGGGGCACGTGCCGCGCGCGGCGGGCCCCTCGCGCCCCTCCCCGGCCCCGGCAGGCGAGCGCGCACCGGGATTGGCTGCGCGCGGCCCAGCCCCGCCGGCGCGGGTGAAAGGGCGGCCGGGCAGCGGCGGCCGCGGACATGGCGGCGGCTCCGCTCCTGCGCTGGGGCGGCCGGCGGGCGCGGCTGCCGGGGGTGAGCGTCGCCTTGGGGGCCGGCCGGAGAGGAGCGGCAGCCTGGGGGCATCGAGCTGCGGGTGGTGGAGGCTCCCGGTGGATGGGGTCGGGTGGGGTCGCCGGGCGGAGGCTGTTCCTGTGCGGGAGGGCGGGTGGTGTCTCTCTCGAGGAGCTTCCCCGTGTGACCGGCGGGGACCCCCGGCTGGGTGAGCGGCTTCGGGGAGCTCTGTGTGTGCTGGGCCGCGGCGGGGACGGGCGGCGGCTGCTGCCCCCGCGGCTGCGGGCGGGTGCCGGGAGGCTCTAAAAGCTGGGTCCTGGCTTCTCTGCCTGCGGGCTCCCAGCGCCCAAAGAGGCTGTTCCTTGGTGTATCCCATCGGCGTGTTGCCAGGAGACTGGGGTTATTTGTTTGTTTGTTTTGGGTTTTTAAAATTAATTTTCTGCTGCTTAACAGGGTTATGTGATGCTTTCGGGTGGTGGAGTCAGCGTCCCTGGCGGTGTTTATTGAAAGACTGGACGTGTCACTTAGTGCCGTGATCTAGTTGACGTGATGGTGTTTGGCCATAGGTTGGACTCGATGATCTCAGAGGTCTTTTTTGACCTGATTGACTCTGAGGTTCTGTGATTTCAGTTTCCTTCTGTCCTTTCTCTCTGTTAAACACAAGCTTATCAAAACTCTGGGGAAAAAGGTAGCTTTGTGCTATTTTTAGTTGTAAAATGTTAGCTAACAGAGAAAGGAGTTGTCTCTTCCTCCCCTTCCCCCCACCTCCCGCTTTACCCCAGATACTTACGGAGCTTTCAGCTGTTACTTAAAGCTTTACAGTGGTTTTCTATTCTTCTTGCCTTTCATGGAAAGGCAATAAACTCGTTGCAGAACCATACCAATGTTTTTGATGAAGACCTGAAATTATCTAGGAAAGCTTATTCTTTGGCCTATGGAATAACTTCACTGAGGCACCTGCTTTGTTTTCATCTCTGTTACTTCTACAGATTGTATTAAAAGAAAGAGATTATTTTAGATAAGAACAAACAGCATTTGCACATTGGGTTGTGTAACAGTTGAATGACACTGCAGTTAGTTTCTTTATGGGAAAAGTAGTGCAAAATACTTCTAACTGTTTACTGTAGGAAGTATTTACAGTTTGGGGTTTTTTTTCCTGAAAAGGAAAATTTGTGTAGAGGTCTGAAAGTTCCAGTGGAGAAGAGAGCAGTGGCTTACAGAAAATGTTTTTGCTCTGTGCACCCCTGAGGTGCGGCTGCACAGAGCGGGTGACACCCTGTGGGATGGGTGTCTCTGTAGAAATCTTGCCTCATAGCAATACTGTAAAGAACTCTTCACCTGTTTCTAGGAATCATGTAAAAGTGGTGGTTTCTGTGGGCGGGGAATTTTGAGAAGGGATTAAAGAGGAAAATGGCATGTGCTTTACCCAAGTATTTTTCCTCTGTGTATGTGTGTGTGTATATATATATATATATGTTGCAGCGGGGATTACTGTAACACGCATATATCAAACCAGGAGTCCCGTGGAAAGGAAATATATGTGGACAGACAGTTCCTCGGCAGAGCCCCGGCCATGCGGCTGGAGAAATAAACATCTCTGAAACATCTACCAAGAATCTGTCCGTCCATGTATATTTCCTTTCCACGGGACTCCTGGTTTGATATATGCGTGTTACAGTAATCCCCGCTGCAACATATGTAGTAAACCCATTTTCCTGTGAAGGTATACACAAGAGAAGCTTTTTGAAAAGCAAGGTTGTTTAATTGGAGATGACCTCAAATTAACAGAGGGCTCATCCTGTTTGAAGACTTCATTTTTGGTAGCCATGACTATGTGTATATAGATGTAGAAGGCTTCTGCCCTTCCTACTAAGTAGTTCTAAGACTTTGATGTCAGTCCTTTGGAACCTCTAGAAGGCCTGTAAAAATCCTACTTTGTTTTCTTCTTTCTGGCATCTCAAGGGTGTTGTCTCACAGCACCAGTGCATGCAGTATGGAACTGTTCCGTTAGCGGCACCTCTGTAAAACAAAATGTTTTTATAGCTACTTAATAGCACTTAAGAGTTATGCCACTGAAGTGATTTCTAGCCCTTAATATCTGGGTATGAAGGTCACCATCAAGACAACAGTATATTGGGAAACCTCTAATAAAACAAATTTGCATGGAAATTACTTTCATAGATTCCTCTATGTTTTGCTGACATAGACAAATAATAAATTGATGTCTTCAAACTTTAGTGTGCTTGGAACTCCTACAATTTTTGCAAGGGCTAGTGGCTGCTGAGATGTCCTTCATTTCTTTTGCTGCTTTCATGTGGGAGTCAAGAAAGGACCTGAGAAAGGTGCAGAAACACTGAGCTGGGGATTTGACTCTTTGCTGTGTTTCTAATTTAGTGCCTATCACTTCTTTTTAGGTTTTATGCAGAACTGGTTGTACTTAGAATAGAACCAAAATTTAATTTCTAGTGCTTTGCACTTCTGGAGCTGTGAGAAAACCTGATGTTGAAAGAAGGCTGTAATCAGAGAATGAGGGTGAGACATGGCTTTTGATACTTCAGTCGTGAAACTCTTTTGAATGTGCTGTTGGACTGTTTAAAATAATGTAGAACAAAGTGATAAATACTGTACATCATGACTTCAAGAGTAAACTGCTGATACAGATTTTATCAGTGTGGGTAAGTTTTCTAACCATTGAATTAAATGTATGGAAAGTTTCTCTGCCATCTGTGCACCCAACATTTTTAAGTCATGCAAGTTATCTGTAAAGTGGGAGCTCCTTGCTCTCTTCTCTGATGTTATTTTTAGCATGCTGTTATTCCAGGGAAGTATTTTCACCCTTGTTCATGAGCACGGAAGTACCAGGCTGATGGGATAGCAAGGTTGGGTATCTATCATTTGCCATTAAGGAAGGGAGTTCAAATGATTGCCAATCTCTGGAGATGAATGTAGCCATAGACTTCTGGAGTTCAGTGATTGTTTCTAGTATGTAAACTACAGATTTTAGTACTGACAAGCACTCTTAAAGCATAATTCAGATAGAGATTTCTGGTTCCAGGGGCAGCCTTTTGGAATTTGTAGGCAAGGTAAGCTGTGCTATGTGTACTATGGGCAAAAAGTAGTGTTGAAAGGAAAAAATTGAGACCTCATTAAAGTCTACATTGAGTAAAAAAAGTCACTTTTGTTCTGAAACACTCTGTGTTTTAATTTATTTTGTCTGTCTGAACTTATGTTGATTGTTACAGTACTGTGATCTCTTTCACAGGCGCCAGCCAGCCTTACTGGACCTGTTAAGGCTGCTGCCATTAGAAACTGTTGCAACTTTCTGCAGCTGCTAGGTCTTGATCGCAGGCTGCTCCTTTTGAGCTCCTGTCTCCCTCCAACTTGTGCCAGCACTGCTGCATGAATATCTTGTATAAGCTGGATTGAAATCTGGCTGAGAACACATTTTTCCCACTCCTTGTGAGTAGCTTCTCAGCTGGTTGTATTCCCATGCCTGGTTCACAATACAAGCTTTAGGGAGAGGCACAGAGGAGAAGCTACCTGGATATAGGAATGATTGAGCTTAAAAAATAGCCTTAGGTGGATGACTGTTTTCTTGTTTGTAGTTCGTATGCTATGTTGGCAGACATGAAAGAGATTTTCTGTTCTTAGAATTGCGAGTGTTTGTCAGTCTGGACAGAGGGAAGGAACTGTGAAGTGCAGTGTACCTTACAGAACCTTGTACTACAGCTGTGTTTGCAGTTGGCTTCAGGAGAATCTGCTTACAGTTACAAGGGCTTGGCTGTTCAGCACTCTGAGCATATAAAGGAGGGGAGAGTGCTTCCTTAGAGAAAAGAAATACAGAAGTGTTATGTTTCCCTTCCCATTAATGAGATTTGTACGGTACTGTATTGTAAGTTAACAGTCTTGCAGTCACCTAAGGTATCTGCTTCCTATGTACTTTATACATACTCCATCAGTAGAGTTCCACAGATAGGAAATTTTGTTGTCAAATGAGTTGAAATAAAGATTTGGGAACACTTGCTGTGTAATCAAAATATGAAAAAAAAAAATCATTTTAGTCATATTTGTAACTACTCAGGAATACTGATGGCTAATAGTAGATACACCACAAAGACAAAGGGGTTATTCTTATGGTATCTTACACCTGAATCTCTGAAAGTGTAGGGGCAAAAATCTTAGCAGAGGTAGAATTTGTCTAGTGAAAAGGAATGTGCTAGTCTGGCTGTTACTATGGGGTATTGCTTGCTCTATTTTCTAGTAATGCTAAAATACACTTTCCTTCCTATACTAGACTTCTTACAGCAAATATTGATATATGATGCTTTTCCTGCCTGAAATCTGGAACTCTGCATCGCTGTTTCAACAGTGAGACCTTTTTCTGCCTGTAAAGCTCGGTATCAGTGAGTTATTTACAAGCTGACCAGTATGGCAGGGAAATTTCCTTCCTCCATGAGGGCATGTAAACCTTTAAAAACACACATATAAGCCATATCTAAATAACAAGGTAATTTTCTGTTTTGCTGTTGTATGCTGTGTCCTGAAACCACCTGAAGAGGTTTCCTAGGGCTGGGTGTCTGAGGGGAGGCAGGTTCTCTGTGAGGTCTCAAATTGGCAGTGTGCATACTGTTCTACAAGGTACTCTGTAGTTTTTGGTTTTTTTTAATTATGAAGTTATTTTATAATTGTTACAGCTATTTTAGCTCAGTTTGGCTATTTTGCAATTAATAATAGATAAAGGAGGATGCTTTTCCAAAATACACCACTGATACTATCTGTTTTCCAAAAATTTGGTAAGATGTGGGAAACTCCAAGCCAAATGCAGAAGTCCAGAATTGAGTTCTCATAAATGAATAGCCTACATTCTTGGGCTTTCAAGAGTCAAAAGTTTTATTAAATGGAAGTAACAAATCGTGACAAAAATAGGTTATACCAGATGACTCTACTGCCCTCTCCTAGTTTTGCAAGATACAAGGAAGTCTCTAGGTCAAGCTGAGCTCTCTGGGCTGTGTTCTGAGGAAATGTCTATGTAAGGTATAATAGCTAGGGCATGTGTGGTTTGGGGGAGGCAGCCAATTAAGGACGAAACTTGAGAGTTAGATTGGCTTTGCTGGGTTGTTGGTTTGAGAGGTCTTTGGGTGTTTGATGTAGCTCTTAACGAACCTATGAACCTACGTATGGAAGGAGTTTGGGAGCCTAGGGGTAGGTGATGATATCTGCATAGCTGTAGATTTGGAGATGGCAATTTAGTAGTGTTCCTTTGTGGCCTTAGATGTGCATTATTTACAAAATGCTTGTTTGTTTTTGAGTAATTATTCAATTGCTCATAGTGGCTAGGAGTAGACCTCTAAAGAGACTTTTCTTGAAGTGGGTGCTAGATTAAGCAAGCTCTTAAACCTTAGTGCATATTGGTACAGATGCATACAGAACCCCTTCTTTTAAAAGCTGTGAATTAGAGTTGGAATTTCACATCTGAGTTGAGCAATATGCTTGATTTGTTTTAGGAAATACCCAACAAGTATTCAATTCAGGGCTGAACCTGGCTTTCTAAGTGGTTTGCTTGTGTGTGTGAGGGGAGGCCGTTAAGTTTTTAAACATAGGTACATAATTAGGCCATTACAAGATTTTTATGTGAAATCTGTCCAATTCTGTAGTGTAAAACGAGAGCTGAGTGTGGTTTAAAGTTTTTCCAAGTTTTTTTAATTGTTTAGTAATTATATTATTTTTGCAGAAAAAGTTTTAACAGGGCTCTTTTTTTTTTTCCCCCAAGATGGCTAAGATTCTACAGCTTAATGATAGCTCATTTTCCCCATCATAGCCTTTCCTTCCAGTCTCCTGTGCATAACTCTTCTGGCTTCTCATGGGCATTTGAAACTAGTTTTGTATAAAAGGTATTTACAAGAAAGTTCAAAAGATTTTCCTTCCTTGCCTGGTTGTCCCCTTCTCCCTGCTAACTGCAAGTATTTAGATTAGCCCCACTGACCCTTAACAAGCACTTTCTCCAATGAATAATATTAACTTGGTGGAGAGTTTTTGTGTGTGTCCTGTATGACCTTCTTTAGACTATTTGTGGTCCCTCAAGCACTTCTGTCAATAGTGTTTCCGAGGAGAGGGACTCAATCTACTTAACTGTGTGTATTCTGGAGCAGGAAAGTGTACACTGCTGCTTCTCTAGCTATCCTTCTTGTTCCCTCTGACAGTATCTAGATCACAGTACAGTCACTGAAGGTGTAATAGTCCTGCTGTAAACTTGCGATAATGCCCAGCTGGCAGGTGTGATTGCAGCTTGCAGAATTTTGTCCTTAACTGCATCCTTGTAATGTCTGAAACAGCTTATACTGTCACACCCTCAGATGAGCAATAATATACCCCTGCAAAAAAAAAAAAAAAAAAACCCCAAAGAAACTTCTAGTAGTTTTGATTCTAGCATATAAAATGATTTTTGTTTCAGGTTGGGTTGGATTTTATTTTTGGGGAGTGAAGTGAAAAAGAAAAGAAGCAAAAACCCCCACCAAAACAAGCAAACAAAACTGAATGGGAAAGAACTCAGCATGTGAAACAAGGTGGAACAGTTGCTTTTTTTAGTTTCAGAAAAATAAAACATATATGAATTGTTCCAGAAGAATTAAGCATAGCTGGATTATCTGGGAACAGTATATGCTATGTCTGCCACTAGTGACTGGCAACTAAATGATTTGTGAAACTATAGTAGCTTTCTGCTCATGAGGCTTGTTTGGAGCCAGCAAGAGATGATATTGCTCTAAGGCTTCCTTTACTTGTGTTGAAATACATTGTTTTTCCTTTATAACATTATAAGATCAGCTGCATTACAGATGTGATTGCCTTCCCAATCCCGGGCTGGTTTCTGCTTTCTGTGATGCAACATGAGAAGTATTTGCAAACTTGATCAGGCTAGAGGGCTGTATCGGAAGTGTTCACATTCCAGTTACTGACAGCCACTGTTACTTCAAAATGAATCTGAGCTTATAGTAAACTTAAAATTTTATCAATTTTTCAATTATCCTAAGTTAACTACTCTTGTGGAAGGTGCAACTGAATTCTCTAATTAACCTCTTTATGTGAACATATGCTTCCTTATTTTTTGATATTTTTTCTAATGTAGTCCATATTCATATCTTTTTTTTCCCAGTCTTCTCACAGGACAGCCTTTACTTTCTACTACTTCCTCAGATTCCTGCAGCTTCTGAAAACAGTTCTTTAAGATAGAATTAACAGATTCCGAATTCTGGCAGTTGCTTGTCACTGCTGTTTCATGTTTCCTACTAGACAATATTTATTATCAAGGCTTTGTACTGTCTTTTGGATTCCAAGTGGGTGATCAAGCGTGACTTTGCTGGAGCTGTCTGTGTTGATGCATCTTTGGTGTGGTATCATTTTCTGTATGATTATTTTTGTTTATGGCGGCCTAACTGCCATTATGTTGTGAAATGACTTGCTTAAATAATGCCTATCTGAATCTCCTTTTTGATTCACTTGCAAATCTGTGATATCATCTATTGTGTTTTCTTTGAAATTGTGTATACTGCTTATTTCTGTTTTGTGCAAAAATGTTAAACTGTAGGAACTGTCTTCGTCAAAGTTGGTTCAGAGCAGAAGCTTAAGAGAAGACCTCTTTTCCTCAGACTGCTGTCAGCAGGTTGTGGTAGGGAAGACTGGGAGCTTAGCTAGCATCTAAAGTCTGTTCTACTTTTCCTCTCTGTACGGGCCCAGTCTGGTACCTGCTGTATGCCCAACAGTTCTCTAGCAGTGAAGGCCTCTCCCCATCACCACTGTGTACAGACACGTGTGCATGCTTTTTTGAGAATTTCTTGGTTGGTATTTCTTGGAACAAGAAGGAAAGAAGATGGTATAGTAGAGAGTTTATTACAAAAAAATTTGTACCTAGGATAATAACCTCGTATCTAGAGCTTTTGAATTGTTTCTGGTTACTCTTTGTGGGTGTTTGCTTGGGGAAGGGCAGTTACCTATGTGCTTTAATCCACTTGGTGAGGGAATGAAAGGCTATGAAAGTTTCCTCAAGGTGTCAGTGTACAATATGTTTTTAATTCAATGGCATACTGTAACAGGCTTAACTCCCTGTTTCTTCTGTAGTGGGAAACGCTGTGTTCAAGATGGTGCCTTATAACTTCACATAAACTGTATTCATCTGTGTATGATCCAAATGAAAAGGTAAGTACTATGGTGCATGTTTTCCTTTTGACATCTTACTGTAATACTGACATTTGGGTTTTTAAGCTGCCCTCTTCCTTGTGCTGCTAAAAACAATTCTCTTGGTATAACCCATCACTGGTTTAATAGCATGTTTTTCTTTCTAAACCGAACAGGAAGTTGCTTTTGCAGGATACATGTCAAGATTGGATACTACTTTGAGTGTATACCAAAAGGCTGAATAAGTCACTGTGAGCTTGGGAAAGTTACCTACTGGCCTGAACATGTTATAATTGTGAAACAACTGTTAATGTTTTGCATGGTGTGGGTGGTAATGGGCCTGGTAAAACATCTGGGAGCTAGACTAGCCAAAAGCTGTTTGTGGAAACAAAACAAAGTAATAGTGGCAGCATGATTGTTAGATCATCTGGCATGGGGGTAAGAACTTTGGAGTTTGGAAAAAGATAGGCCTTCAAGGCCTGCAGAGAATAGCAAATTCTCATCTTGGGGCTTGTGCAGTAGCAATCTCAATTTACAGTTACGAGCCAAGAAGAACTTTACTTGTGGAAGATTGTCTTGGCATGGCCTCTGAAGTAACATGCTTGGAAAAATAATGTGAATGAGGATACACTAATATTCAAGGGTAAGGATGCCAGCAATTCAGGACTGACAGGCTTGTCCTTATATACCAATGTAGAAGCAATTAACCAGAAGTGAAACAGTGTTAGGAAGTGGGGAAAACCAGTGTGTACCTCGAACTGTGGCTTTACAGATTTTTTTTCAGAAGATTTCATTTTTAAGGTTCTTGCTTAATTAAGATCCCCTTGCTTTTCTAAATGCATAGTTATATTTAGGCCATATGGTTGGGTATTTGGTTTCTCTCAGCTAGGAACTGTGTGATTTCAACCGGTGACTACTACAGACAGTAGAAGGGGCAGTGAACAAAAAAAGCAGAAAAGAGCTTAAACTGTCTTTGTAATGTCAAGACTTTCATGTGACACCTTTTCAGCTGAATTAGTGGAAATGACATAAAAAAATGTTGCTTCAAAGCCATATGTGATTTAAAATTATTTTTATTGTGCTGGATTTGAGTCTAGTCTGTGTCTTTGAATTGAAAAATGAATGTCAAATATTCTTACTGTTTTGATACTGAAAGTCTTGTCTTGCACTGTGACCACAGCTGATTAATAAAACAGCTTTTGTATACCAAGAACTAGGTTGATGGAGCATTTGAGTCATGACACTTTCCAATACCAAGTATTTGGGGGTATTTTTTAAATTCCCCCTCAACTTTGTATGCCTAAAAGTCTTTAGGTATCTAGAATGCTGAAATTTAGATTCAGGAACAGTTTGTATGAGTATGTTGGTAACCTTTTTAGACCAGATCCCCAGCTAAAAAGAGCTCTTGAGAAAAATTGCTAGCTCCTGTGGTGTTCTTAAAGTATTTGTACTTCTGATGATTGCGCTTGTTTAAGGATGTTTAAGACCTGTCTGAGTCGGGTGAGCCAGTGGTATTCAGCAGATCTGGCTGAACTTACTGTATGAGCTTGCTGCAGCTCTCACCTGGAGGGGTTTCTTATCACTTAATTTCTGTACGGTGTTATCACGTGGTAGTATTTTTAAACTGGTCATTTGATGCCAGCTCAGCCCTGACTTTGAAAAAGTAAATTTGGTCAAGGGCACCTTGAGTTTGTCTGGAGTATACAGCAAATAATGTGTTCTAGTCTGTCGATAGCAGTTCCACTTGGGGTTTTGCAGTGTTCCTCCCTCTCCTCTGGCACCTGTCTTCCCCTCCTCAAATTAACTAATGACTGTGAGGCTAATAAACAGTTTGGTTGGTGCAGTGGCAATACCTTCTCTTCCCCTAGTCCATATGAAAACAAGCTGTTTGGTGCATGTTTCTAGAGGGAGAAAAACTTGTGTTCTGTTTGTTTCTCAAGTTTTTTATTGTTCTTTTCCCTGTAGACTTTTGAAAAACTCCTTATTGCCAACAGAGGAGAGATTGCATGCCGAGTAAGTATGTAACCTTTTAATTTTTTGACATTTAATTCTAAAACTATTGGTATTTTAAATATTGGTAATTGTCACTTCTTGTATGGTAGGTCATCAAAACATGTAAGAAGATGGGGATTAAAACAGTTGCCATACACAGTGATGTCGACGCCAATGCTGTGAGTACTACTTAAATTCAAGTGGTAGATGAGGTTTTAGTAATTCAGCAAAACTTGCAGCTGTTATGCAGGATTGTTGGTTATTGTGGTAGGCATGTTGGCAATTCTGAAGTACCTTTGTATATGTCCTTTTCCTCTATGTGCTTGAAGTGAGTGGATGGAGATACCAAGGTGGGGGAAGGGTTGGACAAGTATTTACCATGTTTCTTCTGTCAACTCTTTCTGTGTTTTGCTTGTGTAAATGTTACCTTTGTCTTTATGTGGATTAAGGTAGACATAAATGCACACAGGTAGAAGCGTGCACCAAGTGTGAGAGTGGCAGTGAAACCTAAATTTTGTTCTGCTAATATGCACAAAAAGGCAATGAAGAGTGGATCCTAGAAGAAGGTATAGAGCTTAGTATAAATTTTTTCTGTGCCTGGTAAATCTTTTTCATTGCTTCCCGCTTTCCAGAGAAATGTCCTCTTCTACCAGGTGTGTTAAACAGGCCTAATGGTGCTGCTCCATTTGATGAGAATATTCATGTGTCTTCAGTATTCAGCAGTGTGGCAGGAAGGTGGTAAAATGGCTTTCTAGACGAGTAAGGTACCTGTCTTGCCCATTTTCAGGTTTTGTAGTCTCTTCTTTAGTTTAGAAATATTTGAAGTAATTCATGGCACCAATAGGAGGATAATTGCTTGTGTGGTGTAACAGCAGGTGTACTCATACTTGCATATTCTTGTTGACTAGAGAGAACATAGTATTATTCTTTGCCTGCAGGAACTGCTACCGGAGAAATGACTGAGGGTACCCCCATGTCCCAGGAAAGTTTGTTGAAATCTGGAAGGGAGTTAAAACCCTGTATTATGATTTAATAAAAAGTCACTCAGACAAGCTACCAGAAAAAAAATGCAGGACAAGACTTGTGAGTATAGGTGGCGAGTTACTCAATATTAGAAAAACAGACATGGTTGATGAAATCTGAAAGTAGTTAGAACTTGTGTTTTCAGAGTTAAGTGAAGGGTGAGAACTTTTGGGAGTTTTGGGCTGTTGAGTGCCTTTGTGGTTCTCTTACTTCATGACCAGCTCAGTTCACATGATTAGGCTGTAGACTAAGCAAGGGACTGAAATGGGACTTTCTGAAATGCTCTGCTGATGGATTTTTTTCGCCAAGTAATTCTTTCTTTGAGGTGAATGGAAAGTACACTTGGTCTGGATTTCAACTGGTAGCCATAACTGGTAATGTAGTAGCTTGTGGGTGCTCAATGAGCTGTGAAATGAATTCTTAATGGGTGGATGTCAGACATCATGATAAATTCTAATTCTTTTCGAAGCCAAGGGTTATGTGAATATGAATACAAACTACTCTGTATGATCTATGATTCCTCTAGTAAAACTGAAGCATGCTGATGGGTACTTGAATTCCATCTTATGTATATGGTATATGCTGTTAGGATAAATGGATTCACTATTTAGCAGCACTGCATAGCCTTGTTCAGTGGCATGAATTCATCCTGAAAATAGACTTAAAAAGCTGTTTAAAAACCCCCCCACATGTTCTTTCACCAGTCCATAATAGACTTGAGAAAATGAATTGGTCTTCTCTCCAGTGTATCTGTTTATTGTGTGGATTCTACTATGAACTGGAGACTATGAAAAAATCTGAAAGCAGTAAGTAAGAACCAAGATTGAAGAACATAATGAGAGGGTAAGAATGGCATGAAAAAGTACAACTCGTGACCTTAGCAGGAAGGGTGTACAAATAGTGCATTACAAAAAGGAAATTGAAAATATGTCTGTACTGCTTTGATCTACAGTGCTATCTTAGTTTTAAAATACAAGTAGTGTCTTTAATTTGTTATAGTTCCCAAGAAAGTCCAAGCTGATATCTCAGAAATGCATTAATATACTCATGACAGTTCATATACTCATGTTATAAAGATAACATTTAGTGTGTTAAAGGGGATGCTGACATTTTGAATTTACAAACAAGAGATGAGGCTCTAACAAATGCTCTAAGGCTGATGTAGTGTCTGCTTAGCTCTTTGGATTGTTACCTAAAGACTGACCAAACCTTGTACAAGGTTAAGCATTAGCTGTGTGCATTGAAGAAGCTCCAGATATTTAAAGGAAAATGAGAGGAAGGCTGCTTGAAAAATTATTCGCTGTACTTAAGGTAGTGGTATTAAGTCTAAGCTAGTTTTTTGGGTTTAATTGTACATGTTGTCTGTGTTTACCATAAATCCTTCAGTCACTACCTTGTGTGCTTGCACTGGGAAATAGTTTAGTTAATATTGTCTGTTTTAAGGACTTGGATACTTCCAGTTATTCATTGTGGGGATGACCTGGCCCATTGCAGTGATGCATGTGATTGCCAGTTTGGATGACCTTGGTAGATGAGCCCACAGGCCAAATTCTTTGACTCTGTTACTTACAATAAAGTAACCAACAATAGTTGTCCATAATTCTGTCCAGGTTTCACCAACAGCATCCTTCTTGGTTGTACCAGTCGTAGCAAAATCTCAAATGCTCTGAAGTCATACTTGGGAGCTGATGCAACCTGCCAAAGGAACCTCTGTCCCCATGGAGCTAGGAAAAACAAGATACATACAAACTTTCCATGAAACTGCTTTCTGTTGTTCTTCCAGTTTCTGTTCAGCACCATGGCAAATATCTTGAGTATGCTGTTAGAGCAATATCAGTTTGGACATACTTACCATTAATCGATAAAACTAGTAACTAGGCTATAAGAGCACAAAGGAATTTTCATTTCAAGGAATTAAAACTTTGCTGTTACGAGGAGGAAGCAGCAGAGAGGACTGTTATAAACTGGGAATGTGGCAAAAATGGAACAACCTGCCAAGAACCGAATAAAGCTTACCCGAAGAGGGAAAATACAAAGAACAAAATATACTGTTTTGTGCTATTAATTTAAAAAATGACCAAAGATCTGACAGATTTTTATAGGTGAAAATTGTTGTGGTGATAGGGAAGAGAACATTAACAAAACTTAAAAGGAAGTGTGGGACTTCAGAGTCTTTTGGATGCCTCTGTATTAATGCAGATTTACAAACAGCTGGACATGGTATTAAATGGGATTGAATTGCATTTGGTTTTGTGGAGGTGGGAGGGTGTGTGAACTGTTGAAAAGAGGTTGTCTACAGTTATTTGTGCTGCGGAAGAGAAGCTGCTGCTTTAACAACTGTCCTGAAGTAAAAATAATTGTGGTGGTTGGGAAAAACAGCCTGGCAAAATGGCTGCTGAGACCCCCATAGAGCATTACAGTTGCTCATGTGTTTATTTTCAAAATATTACTGAATATTTTGAAAAAAATAGGTCATAATGGATGCTTTCAGATTCTTGAAAATAGTGCTAGTTCTCTTTTATTGCATCTCTTATTTTGGGGAAAGCAGAGAAAAAAAGATTGTATACTGTTTGAAATGCTGAGTTTTGTTGGATTTTTAATTTTAGTGTTCAACTTTCAAAACACTAATTCTTTACACTTGAATAGGTAAAGCGGGTAAGGACCAGGAAAATTCAGATTTTTTTTTTAATTAAAACATCTGGTGGAATTATTTTTTATGTGAGAAAACAAGCAGAGAAGTTTCATTTGAAGAAGAGTAATCATATGTACTTTTCCCCCTGAACTGATTGGAATAGAGGGTCAAGATGAAAGAGCCTCCTCAACCATAAATGTAACACTGATGGTGCAAACATTGTCAAGGAAAGCTAGAGAACTATTATAATGCCTAATGTAATCAGCTAAAAGTATGATAAATGAAGAACAAGCTTTCACTAATTGGATCTGAACAAAAGAAAGTATAGCATAAAGCAGTGAATGAGATATAATTTTACTTGGCATTTTTTAACACAGCAGGGATTCTATAGCCATATGAAGCAATGAACTATAAATGACTGAAAAAATCCCATGGGAAAGTAATGTAAACTGCTAAAACTTAACAGAGTAGTGGGCAGTGAGTTACACTCCTTTCATATAAGGTTTTTCCTATCAGTTACTTAAGACTTCAGGTGTTATTGTATTAAATTGCCTGTTCTAAACCTTGTTCTGCCACATAATAGAAAACAAAAAATAATGCAAATGTGTTTATTGATGTAAAAGTAATTGCACAGAATTGAGCTGTTCTCCAGAAACTGTAGTCTTCTGAGTAACAGAAAATTGAAAAAATAACTAGAAAGGAATGATCTGTATTCCTTTCTTAAATATATTTCTTTTTAAGCTTGGAGTCTGAGACAGTATTTCAGAAGGAGGGTGGGGAAGAATCTGGTTTAGGGAAACTGCAAAGCTGATTAGGGTTGTTATAAGTTCTATACCACGTCTGTATTGAGCTGAATGAATTTGAGTGAGTAAGATGAGGTTTTTTTTTCTGAAACAACAAAAACGTAGGATTTTGCTGAAGACTTCTCTATAGCTTAATGGGATGCTGTTAGGTTGTTTTGTTCTTAAGAAATCTAGGTGGCAAAAATAAGTATTGGAGGGGAATTTGGCATTTAAGTTTTAATCTAAAAAAATTAATTTGAAAAGTGGAAGTTTATCTAAAACTGAGGAGTTTTATTTACTTGTAACTAACTTAGGGGATTTAACATTTGTCCAAATTCTCTTTTTTTCTGTTTTGTCTTTTAAAATGTGCAAAGCTTTCTTCCATCGTCAGCTACAAAAACTAGAAATTCAGTCATTTTGACAGCTCATTGTCTCCCAATGGTATTTCAGGGATTTGTATTCAGAAAACTTGGCGAGATCTGTTTTGAGTATCTATATGAAAAGGAAACTAATATTTTAATGCCTTTTTGGAATATGTGATTCCTGGGCTGTTGTCCAGAGTGTATAAAATGGCCCTTGCCTCCATGTACTGTCTGGAGAAATTCACTTTCCTAAGTGGTGGTATTTGCAAAGTGTGCAAAACAGGAGTGGGCCAGACCATACCAAGGAAACGTTAGGGTCAGGTTTGTTCTGTTGTTTTGCTCTTCCTTCAATGTATTTTTTTTTTTTTTTTTTTTTTGGTTCAAAAGCAAGACAGCATATTGCTCATCCCTTCACAAGAGGGGATGGAGATGATGTTACTATCCTGTCCCCATGCTTTATTGAGTGAACTACTGACTAGTTTTGTAAAGCATGAGAAATGCAGGTGGTGGTCATCCCATGAAGGGAAATACCTCTGTGGAAGGAGTGTGCTTTTGTTCAGAATTGTATCTTGCTCGCCAAGTAATCTGCTTTTTTTTTTTTTTTTTTTTTTTAAGTTTATCATTGCTTTGAAACGGAGTGGGTTGCTGGAGGAAGTAATTAAGTTTTCATTGGCTATAATGAAAAACGCAAGCTTGATCTGCAGTTTTAAAAGTTGGAGGGGGCTCATCAGAGCTCTAGAATCCTAAAGTTTCAGCTTTTTAGTGTGTTTTAATCAGTGATAGGTTGATGTGAAATGCATATATGACCTCTGGAATGAGTCAGACTCCTGTTGCATTGTTTGATGGCTAAGCTGAAATGTCACTTTTGTTGGATTCTCGCTGAAACTCTACCACTGAGTAGCAGAGGAAGGATGTGGAATAGAATGCTTTAAGCATCACACTGCAGCCCTTTTGGGGTCACTGCCTTGGAGGTGGAAAGTATATGTTGTAAAGAAGGAATTGATACCAGATCTTTTGACCTTTGTGGGAATGGTTATTTAATTACCAAGCTGATTTATTTGAAGGATCAGTGCATGGATTAAAAATAATTTCCTGTCACAAAGCTCACTTAGGGAAAGTGGCTGTTGTCAGAAGTACTGAATTACCTTTGGGAGAGGAAAATGTGGAAGCCCAGTCAGCAAAGTTAATTGCAGCTTAAAGGTGCATATCCTCAGTGCTGTGGAGAGTCAAGTGCTGGTTCTGAGGGTGCTGATGACTGTCTATGTTAGTAGGTAGTGTGGAGTAACAGAAGTGTATCTGTGGAGTGAAATGGTTCATGCTGAAGACGTAGTGTTCTTCCTTTCTGCCTCCTAGTATCTCTGTGTGATTGGTTCTAGTCTGGTGTTGAGGGCTTGGTGTCCGCTTGTGGTGCTTTGATGTGCTGGGCAGGTATCTGGTTCATGTGCTTTGAGGTAGCTGTGTGTTGGAGACAAATGTGTTTTAAGTGGGGATGACTGAGAGATTTACTTTAAAAAAAAAAAAGCAGTTGTGATTTGAACTTAAATATTGATGTGTACTGAAGTCACTCTAATTGCTTGCATGGAAATGCTCTCCTGGTGCTGTAGCACTTTTCTGATCTTGCGCTGGGTTGTTTCCATGCTCTGAGCACACCAGACATCTTCTTGGTCGAGTTAGTTAAAACTTTTTTCTACTGATTTTTTAATGTTAAAATATTTCATTGGAATGTGTGACAGATGCTATAGCCATGTATGGAAGCGAACTGAGTTGGGGGTAGGTCAGTAAAGTGACTTTTGTTGCCTTGGTTGTCTGCAGGGCTCTGCTGCAATACCCAGAGCTATGGGGTTTGGAGAGGTGTACAGTGAGAGGCATCTCAGTGATTGAGTCTAAGCTTTAGGCTGAGGAGGGCTGAAGTCATTTGACTTCGCTTGTTCTAGAGATTTGCCTCTCTTGGGCAGCAGTGGCAGAGAGCAGGCAGTTCCTTCCTTTGAAGCCACAGATATGTGCTGAGGCCACTGCCATTAGCAGTTCTGGATCAATGGCTCCAGCTGCCATAATTCTGGCTCAAACTTATTGTCCTTATTATGGTGGGTTTCCCCAAGAAACCAAATCAGTGTACATCTGCTGTAGCCTGTTTGCCTTGTGCTGATTTCTAGACCCTTCCAGAGGTGGTGGAAAGTGCTGTATGTAGTAGTTTTAATGCAATTGTACATTGTCAGTGTGACCAAAAAAAATAGTTTTACCATCTTCCTCTGCAAGAGAGGGGCTGCAGCAGCATGGTTTCCTGTTGCCTCATCTCCTTGGATACAGAACATAAGGTCCCTTGGATTCCTCTTTTGAGGCTTTGAGAGTGTCCTGTCTTTTTCCTGACTTCATCCTTCACCTGTGTCCTTAGCAGCAACTACTTAATTGTGCAGATTCATTGCTCCTGTGGTTCATATTGTCCCAGTTGTGCTATTTGTTATCAGCTGTGGTTGTGGTTATTCAAGGATGATCTGTTTTCAGGCACTATTAACAAACAATGCTATTTGGTAATACTATCTCTTATATCTTGTCTGTGTGGGTGTAAATACTGGTGAGCAGGCCCTGGGCTGAATTTTTTTACTATTTGGATGAGCTCTAGACAGAGAGGGACCTAAGGCAAGTTTTCTGTGAATAATGTTCACAGGTACTTGGAAAATTGGTTTTACAACCAATGTAAGACTGTGCTGTCTGCTAAGAGTAGTTATCTTCCTTTTTATCTTTTGTGTACCTACTAGATGTGCAGCCTTTTGTTAAATGGATCCAGGCTGCTTATCTGTATGAGAACAGTGAGGTAAAGAAAGAAATGTGGATCAGCAAGCTGATGTGGCTTTCTGCATAGGTTAATGAATGCTAGAGCTGATGGCATCAGGACACATGGTTGGGGACAAGGAGAATGAATACCTGATTAACCTTTTGAGAGGCAGTGTAGATTTAGTATCTTGAGTTAGTGTTATCACACATCCTAATAGTGGAGGATGTGGGGAAAAGGGAGCAGGGAAGGAAATAGGTATCAGAGATACAGGTTCATACTATGTGAAGAGCTGGATTGGTGAGGAGAGACATCTTAAAGATACTTGCAATAAATATTGTATTTAAAACTAGAAACTGTCCTTAGTTGTTAGCTGTATACCGCAACAAATAGCTGCCCGGCAATTGTGGAGTCTGGAATTCCACCAATGAGATCCTGGTGCCATTTTTCTAGGGAGGAGTGTTAAAACAAGAAACTGAATTGCTTATGAGGTGTCTGAAAGATTGAAAAACTCAAGACTGGAGACAGGAAATGAGGATGCAATTTGTGAGGTGTAAGGTATAGATGCATATGTCACTTTTACAGGTGTTGTGGTTTTAGGTTATATTCTTTTCCTTGTTCACAAAAAGCGTCTGTCACTTTCAGCAAGAAAACACTATATGTCTTGGGGTGAGACTCAGGAAGGATGAGTCTGAGATACTGTTTTACTTATTACTGCTGAATTGTCTGGAGGCAGCAACTCGCATCCTTTGCTAGCTGTTTGAAACCAGCCACCCCCCCAAACCCTTCATGTATCTTGTTTATTATAGAGGAAGAATGGTAATCAGTGTTTGACTAGTTGGTGCAAAGTAATAGGTGTACTGAGTGGTGACTTGGATTTACAGAAATGCATGTATTCTGTTTAGATACAGTACCTCCTGGTTTCTGCCTCTGTCTTGCTGTGCTAATTGGGAAATGCTTCAAGTTTTGTTCCTGGACTTTAATTAGATATATAGCATTGCATGAATTCTCACAGTCCCTTTGTAGCTGGTGTTTAATGTCAGCTCACCTGTTGACCTGTAATGTTACTGGCCTTGTAAAGTAGGGTGCTGACAGTTCTGAAAGTCAAAGTGTTTTTAATGTGGCTTAGCTGTTGACAAATTTGCAACAGCGTATCATCTCCCTTGTCTGCTTTTTGTAGCAAAGGAGCATCCCTGTCCAGGAAGTGTATCTTCAAGATTGATCTCTTGTAGTTTTGTTTGCGTATGTTTTATTCCATGTGTAGCTTCCTGAAGCATTAAGAATCAATCTGAGAAGCAGCTATAGCTTCAGAGTGGCACTGATGGTACCTGTCTGGGGCAGTGAGTCATAGCGCTGTGGAAGAGAGGAGTAGGGGGAAAAAGGGGGCTGGCACACAGTTCTTTACATCCTTTCTTCCACGAGTAGTCTGAGCTGCCTGACTAAAGTTGTGATGTACTCTTCCTTTTTCATCTTCAAAGACCCTTTTTTTGCAGTAATACAGGAATCTTAGTCTAGACTAATGCCTGACCTAGAAAGCCTCTTGAAAAATCATGAATTTTTGTTTGTATCCCTTTGCCTCTGCAATTTCTTTGCAATCTTAGGTTATAATAGGGTGTCCCATAGCTCTTTTGCTGCATACAGCTGTCAATGCAGTGAAGTGCAGTTGGTTTGTCTTGTTGCATCAAAGCAGGTGTGACCAGGTGATCTTCCAGCTCGTTAGGTGGCACTTTTTGACAGATTCTTATCTAAGTATGCTACAGACGTTTTCTCAGGAGTCGTGACCTTCCTTAGCACAGATATTATAGGGTATTTCTTTATTTACCTTGGCAGTAGTTGTCTCCTGAGAACAACAATAAAAAGGCAGTTTAAAATTTCTCCTGTTGAGTGTCTTTGTCATGTGGTCCTACATGAGGTATTACTCTTCAGATGTGTGCAACTGAATTCTTGTTATTTGGACTTCTCCTTTCTAATGCTCTGTCATCATGCTGAATGGAGGACATCCTGAAGAATGTTAAAAGGCTTCTATTAAGTTTTGTTCATGTGAATGTCTAGTGGCTAATTAATGAAAATCTGTGTGCCTTGGTATGGATTTGGGAATGTTTTTGGTTTTGCCTTTTTTTTTTTTTTTTTTTTTTTTTTTTTACTAATATGGATATATAAAAATCTGTGAGTAGCTCTGGTCCTGTTTCTCTGCATGTATGCTTTTATGGGGAAGGCACGTGTATGGTGAAGATGCCAGTTGGGTGACTACAAGAGAGCGCTTCTGAGTTGTAACCAGACCTTGGGTGGGGGCCCTGCATCAAACTGGTGTTCTATGCATTTGGCAAGAAGCCAGAGGAGCTTTGCGCTTGTTTGTATAGTGCAATTTCTTTTTAAAAACTTGTTAATAGATATTTGTCTGGCTTTGGATGATGCTTTGAAAGGAATATTAGTCAAATATTGGGGTTTGGTTTCTTGGGATACTCCCTGCAAAAGTTTTCCCATGCCCTCATGAATTGCTTATTGTACTATGTTGTAAGAGTAGAAGAAAAGCATCTTTGAGTAACTGAACACATGATAATCATAAATCTCTCCAGCAGCCATAAGTTGGTACTAAAAAGTTTGTGGAAGGAGCAGGGCTGTGGTCTTTCATGTCTTGGACTCTAGCAATTGCCTGATGCTTCTCCCTTAGACTGAGCGTAGGAGCTAGGGGCCCGTATAAATGTGAGTTGAGTCTGGTCCAGGCACTGAGTTTGCAGAGGGAGCAGATGAGCTGACTTGCAGGATCAGGAAGGACAAACAGACTGACAGGGTCTTTGCAGAGAAGCTGCAGAGCCAACAGTTTTATGTGAGACAATGCTTGAGTAAGTGGAGGATAGAGAACTTCAGTCCAGGGGAGGCTTTGACTCCTGCCACTAGGCCATGTGATGTTGGATGCCATAGACCTGATCGTGAATAAGAAGCAGATAAAGTTGGCTCTAGAAAACTGGAGGAAATGTCATCATTCCAAGACACTAGTACACACGTGGGACAGAGTGAGGACAATTGAGGAGTCCTCTTGAATATGTGGAGAATGAGTTCTTGACACAAATGATTGAGTTAACTAGGGGAAATGCTGACCTCTTACAAAGAGGGAAGAGGGGTGGGAAGCATGAGACTGCTCTGAAATGTTTAGATTTAGGTTTCCAAGAGGAGTAAGTAAGACAAACAGCAGAACTGCAACCATGGACTTTGGAAGTGGAATTTTTTTTTTCCCAAGCCAAGGATTTGCTTGCCAGGGTGTCACGAAAGGCTGTTTTGGAAGCCAAAGTGGCTCAAGGGAGCTTGTTTATACTCAATATAGTCCTCTCCAAGCAGAGGACCTTGGGCAGAATTAAAATGTATAGAGCAGATGAAGGCAGGGATAGGTTTCCTGGAAGGTGGAGTGTGCAGGGGCATAATTAAGGAAACCAAAGCTCTGCTGGTGTTGACTATATTGAAGTATGTGAAGGGACAGGGGGAAGCTGAATTTGTGAGGTAGTCAACTTGGGTAAACTACTAAGTGATTGAAAAATTTGATCAGCTCTTAGAGGTCCTGTCCAGCTGTAATTGTTCAGTTTTGTTTATTGTTTTTTTAAAAAGATCAGGAGGTGGGAGAAGAACTTGCAAAGTGAAACAGACTAAGTTTATTTTTATTATGTTGACAATTGGCCAAATACATGATTAATCTATAGTCCTTGGTTATGCAGTGTGAAAGAAAGACGCTATCTCTGTGACCACTTATTGCATCATATTTGATGAGAAAAGGAAGCCTCTTCACAGATAGCTTAAAAGCTTATTATGGAAGTATGACCTGTGGTGTTTATTTTTGTTTTTTTTTTTTACGTGGGGGATGGTTTTTTTTAAATGGCTTGTCACCTGTAGCAGACTATCAGGTTCAGCTTTGGGGAAGCTTCTCCAGTGAAGATTTTCAATGACATAATAAAATTACCAAAATGCTGATGTGATTCTGAGAAGGTATAAAAAGGTAATAATAAAAGTACATATAAGCCTCCACTTGTATCTTAATTCTAATAAAAACTGAGTGTAAAATTTCAAGAATAATATCCAGGGAAGTTTAATAATAACTCATGTTTATGATAGTATATATAGTTTTGCTGATCTTATGGTTAATGTTCTTCAATTTTGTATATAGTGCTTTAGCTGTTTGAAAGCTCTTCAGTTCAACTTCTGGGAAATAGTTTTGTTCCAACGTGCACAGCTGTTATGCTTAACTAGCAATTATGGATGCTGCTGCTGGTTTAAGTATTGGAACTCAGTCCCCTAGAAATGCTCCTGAACCCAAGAAAAAGTTAATTTGCTAACCCTGATTCAGATTTTTTTTTTTTATGTGAAGGTCTTTCCTGAATAGAGCAAAGGTGGTTGTATTGCCTGGCTAATGTTTGTGTTCTGTGGAGGTGAGAAACTGTACCTGGAATGTGTTGGAGACTAACATGGGAAAAAAAAAGCTTAAAAAACGTGGGGAGGGAGCAGGCAGCAAAAAGAAAAAAGCTGTGATAACAAGTTTTAGGTACTGTGACACTTGTGTAGCATTAGGGCTTTGGCAGGTCTGCTGTCTGGTGCAGTGAAGGCTTGGTGCTGGAAGCCTGCCCAGCTTGGCCTGTCTGTTGGCATCTTCCTAGGTCACTCACTGTGCTGTGAGAAAGGATCCCCAGTGCCTTTGAGTGTGGATGACTTAGTACTGCTTGCTTGTATGCATTTAGCAGCTGTAAACCTTGTGTGTGTGGGAGGGAAGGGACTGTGGCTAAGGGGTTGCCTTTGAGCGCTGTTGCCTGATAAAATCAGACCCTGGATTTTGTGAGCCTTCCTTTTTATAAAACAGAGTGAAATGTAGAATGGTTGGGCTTGGGCAGCCTCACTGCCTGCCACAGTGACTGGCTGTGGGGATTTGAAAACCCATTGCTGTTCTTTTGTTTTTCTCTTATGCTTTCAGCATGATCCTGCTTTGCTTGCTCCTAAATTTTAGGTAGATTGAAACTATTTGTGTTTGCTTGTGTTGTTTTTTGTTAAGCATTGCAAAATTTTTGAGAATTGGGGAAACCACTGTTACATCTCTTGTACTTTTAGTTTGAGAAGCCATTTTTTAATGTTGGTTGTAACACTTGATAAATTAAGGAATTGGTGATTCTCTATGCAGTAATTAAATGAGGAATTCAAAGCTTTATTTTTACAAGACTAATGCTAGCGAGGATTTTGCTACTGGATTTTACAATTTTAATGTTCTTTCATGTTTTTTAGATGCTAGCTTTTATTTGATAAGAGTATGTAGAGGGTCTGTAGCTACCTTAAATAGATTACTGTTCTCTGTAAATACAAAGTTATGACTAACATGGGAATGATTTTAGATGTGATTGATAGGGTTTTTTTGTTAATAACCTGAATTTGAATAGCAAATGTAATTTTTATTTTTCTTGTGATAGTTAATTAAAATGTAATTTGTATTTGGTTTCTACTTGTTGACTATTTTGAAGAGTTCTTAGTATCGTTCTTCATTATGAGTTGAACTGAGCCTGAAGTTTTGTCATGTGCTTCTTGTTCAGTATCTGTGGAGCTCAGAATTGGCAGATAAACTTAGACTGTGAACTCTGCAGTACTTACACTTGTTGACAGCAGTTTCCCATTTACTCTTTTCTTTTCTCCTTTAGAAGAAATACTGTAACTCTGCTGCAAGTTAACTTCAATAACTTAAGAGAAAGATGTAGGTTTTTTTGTGTCTTAATGTGTATAACTCAGTATTTGTCGGATAATAAAATTTGCTTCTGTGCCAATTTTTTTGCTCTTTTTGTGCAAAGCATTTTCTAATTTAACTAACAAAAACTATAATGTGTGTTTTCTGTCAATTAGTTCTGAAAGCTATTTTTTTTTAATTAGGCTGCTGAGATTCAAGAAGTGACACTGCTGTGTTAAGATTTTTTCTTTGTAAAGCTCTAACATAAAGAAACCCATCAGCTGAATTAAAGCTTAGAATTACTATTGCAATTTCCTACCCTCATATTTCTGTGAGTAAAGCTAACAAATTAACTTCCGTAAATTTATTTTGCAGGCAGGCTTGTGTGCCTGTGTATTCTCTGCACCAATATTCTTTCTGCAGAAGAAATTTCTGTTTATGCCTTCAAGCAGTTAAGCCAACAGTCACCTTCTCGCAGCACAAATAGACCACATGCTCTTTAAGAAACCAGAGCTGTGGTGAGTCTAGGATGAAGGTTGCTGTTGGCTTTTAAGTTAAAATGAAAATTTAACATACGTATGTATGAATTTCATAATGGAATGACACTTGCAAAATTTAAGTTCTAAGCTGGTTTGGAGGGATACTTCCAATTTTGTTGTTATTACATTTGTCTCTCCCTAGCAGCCCTTATCTAAAGATAGGAAGGAAAGCACTAAGGTTGCATTCAGTGGAAAAAGGTTCTGTTTTTGCTCATAATTTTGCCCTGCTTCATGTGCTGGAATGAAGATGTTATGTTTTATTTTCAGACTCTCTGGTTCTTTAGGGGAAAATGCTTCAAATTCCATCGTTCAAGCATGTGGTGGTTAACATTTCTTGGACAAGTTGCTGTAGAATCTGTTGTACTTAAAATGATTGGTAGGGTTGGTAAGGTACATTTGATAAGCCAAAGAGGTGAGGGGTGTGGGTCGTAGACTTGAGAGTGAGAAATCTGTGTGCATATGTGGACTAGAAACTGACTTTTGTTAGGGAGACTATTTTGACAGGAAGCTTGTGAAGAGCTCTTGGGTTTTGAACTTTTAGTGATCCACACTTGCTTTGAAAAGTAGACTCTGAACAGTGTATGTCTGAGGTATGTAGTGCATCCACACCTAAATTACTTCATTTAGTGTTTTTGTTATATTTGCATTTACATGTATTTTAGAACACTTAGAACATTTGAAGGAGAAACCTCTGAGTTTCTCCTTGAAAAATGTTATGTTAACATTATCTGAACAGGAGCCTGTAAGTTGCTGCCTGTCCTGTGTAGCCCCACGGGGGGAGAGTACTTTGAAATGGGACAAGGGTTTCATTGTGAGCATGTGATCGTATTTCAAACAGTCTGGGGCAGAGGAGGTGCAAGGAAGTGTGAGGGTTCCTGCCAAGTTCAGGCACAGTACTGTGGGCAGGCAGTTGCCGGATGCAGAACCAGTGTGCCTATAGCAGCAGTACCATCCATACCTGCAAGAGAGCATGCTGCTGCTCTGGCTTGTGTTGAGTCTTTAAAGTGTCTTCAGCCAGAATACTGTGGGATGGTAGAATGTGTATGTTTGTACTTTCTTTGTTCTTCTGCTGCCTGCTCTTTGTTTTTTCTATTTTTGATCCTTAGTTTAGGCTGTACTTTTTTTTCCCTGACAATACCTAGCACAAGCACACATGGTTGTGGAATTTCCTCACACTTCCCCCCGATATTCATGCAGTATTGTTTTCTTTTCTCCTTCATCTGTTGCATAAGTGATGCACCATACATTGAAGAATATGATCAGACATTGTGCAGGTTTAGTGATGGTGTGTGATTGTCTTGGGCAAGAAAACAGTGTATTACAGACCTAGGAGATGGTGGTGTTTGTTGTTCACTCCTTTAGCATCAAGAACAACTCTTAGATTCTGTGCTAGATAGCAAGCCCTGGGCTTTACCATTAGGGTTTGCTTTAGTTATATGTGTAATTGGACTGAGAGAAGTGGAAGTATGATACTATTTTGGAAGTAGGGAAAGATGTAATATTTTCTGAGAAAGCAGCTACTACTAAGTTCTTACTTTGCTTCTTGACTGATCACCCCACCCGCCCCCATCAGCTATTTTTTGAAGCAAGAACATTGTCTTTACTTGCTTTCTGTCATGGAAAGTGAAATTTGTGTACGTCAATGAGTTTCAAAGCTAGCATTTCTTCTTTCAGAACTCTGAATACATTTATACTGTTTCAGCAGGAAGGATGCTTAAATTGTGAAACTGAACTTTGAAACTTTAGGTAGGTTGATTAATTTTCTTCTTAAATTAAGGAAATTTACCTGTCCTTCTCCTCCCCTCTGAAGAACATAGGGGGGTTTTTTTCTCACTTTGAACCCTTGAGATGAATTGCCTTGCTTTCTGCATGTCCTTTTCTGCCAGCCTATATACACATGGTAAAATAGATGAATATTTGACATTTACCGTGTTAAAACAAAAAGCCAACAAAATTCATGAAAATCTCCGAGAGCTGCATCTTATCCAGGTGGCCTGCTGTTTGAAATATGACTCCTGGTGTGTATTGTACTCTTAGCCCTAGGATTCAGTAATGAGATTGAGTGGTATCTTGCGTGAGCACTTCTGGGTGATTGACAGTGAGGTGATGTGAATCATCATTTATCAGGATATTATCATGCCTACCCTTGATAATTTCTCCCTGCTGTCTGGGGAGGTGGTGAAGACAGATAGGACTTTGTGATGTCAAAGTAATTAGTGTGTGTTGGTTTCCAGCTGAACAAACTGGAAACTAATGATCAGGTAAATGAAGATGAAGTGCATTAGTGTAAGGATGAAGGTGCAAGGACCTTGGGGAAGACCTTATCAAAATTTCATGGGGGTTATTTGAATATCTTACAATTTGTGCAGTTGCAAGCAGTATTTTTATACTACTAAAGGATACTTCTGCAACAGTCTATTTACATGTCCTTTGTTGATATCTCTTCTAGTAAGAGGGTCAGCAATAGGGTTAAGGACATTTGACTCTCTCCTGTAAGAACTGGGAACTCCTTATGATTTTCATAAAATCTAAATAGTCAATTTCCAGCTAATGGCAGCTATTTTGAGTTAAATGTTAAGGAATTTCAGTGTACACTGAAAATGTTAGATTTTCTAGTGACTCTTCCTATTTTAAAGTGGGGAGATTACTATCATTTGACTTTTTTATATTTGACCAATAACTGGATCTTTTATAGTATTAAAATATTTTGCTATTGCTTGGTACATCTGTAAATATCTTTAAAAATGTGGGCTTCACTACGTAATCTGTGGTACTGCAACAGGCTTTTAACAGGCATGGTAGTTTCTTGGTACAAGTTCTGAAAATTTTACGGATGTGTCATTAGTGAAATATTTTTATAACCTGAAGAAACCTTGTGTAGGTGTGTACAGCTATGCCAATATTTCAAATAATGCTTAATGCACAAGACTGGCGGAATATAATTGCTATACCAGTGGCAAGTGATCTGAGTTAATTTTATCACATGTGATTAGATACTGCTAATTGTAATTAAGTGATTGAAAAGCTATCTGTTTTACATGCTTGCTTTTCAATTATTAAAATGCTAATTTACTTATTGCCATTTATCCATAAACTTGTATTAATACGCCAGTTTCCCAGATACCTCCAAGAATAACATACTTGTGACAGCAAAGTTTTTTTAATTAAAGCCTCATGGCAAAATTATTCTTTTGGCTAATTTTTATGTACACAGCTTCTTTTTATTTCAGTTGCTTCTTTGGTGGAAGTGAATGGGCTAGAATCTCTGGCAGGAATTTGTCCGTATTAATATGGCTCATCAGAGACATTATATTTAATTGGAGAGTATAGTCGCAGGAGGCTGAAGGGAATTATTTAGCATTAGCAATGGCTCGTCTGGGAGTTGTGCACTAATCAAGGAGCTTGTGTGTTAACTGGAGGGATGATGGGAGTTATGACGATTATGACATGTGAGCACATGTCTGAATGAGAACTGGACAGGCAATGAGTTAATCAAGAAATATATTAAATGGCTCCCATGCTGCTTCATTATTACTCTGTAGAGTGTCTGTCAGATTGTGTACTTTAACGAAAAATAAAATGAAATCCAACAAATGGATGTTTTCACAGTTAAAGTTAATACCAAGTTTTTAAACCAAGAACATCTATTTTTGAAGTGAATATATGCTTTTTAAGTGCTGTGTTGAAAAAGAGGAAGTGAATGCTTGGCCTGCAAAATGCATTTAAACATGTACCACTCCAACCTGCAAGATTTTGTATTTTGTCAAATGCTTGTTTTCAGTAAATATGAACTATTTTCCACTTCCAGCTAGATGTTTTTAACATCTTTAAGCTTTTACATAATTAATAGCTTGCTAAAATATAAAATTTATTGTTAGCAACCTAGCTTCAAGGAAATAAAAATGCTAATATTTTCCATTTTCAGGATGCTCCAAACCTTGTAAAGTAAAGAAACCAAACACAGCACCCTTTAACTGTATTGCATGGACTATTTATTTATATGCCAGGTAGACACATTCTGTACTCAGCATGGTTAGAGGCATCCATTTCCTATCCATCGTGAAATTATCAGTTATGCTGGGAAAATTCATGTTTAGAGGAAATGGAATCCATAAATTGAGCCCACCTTAAAAAAAGTTAAACCAACTGAATTATATCAGTAGGCAAATTTATCCCAGAGCTACTGGACAGGTGAACACGTGCACTTTTCCTGCTATTGTAAGCACTGCCAAATTTAATACAACTTTCTGCCAAACTGTAACCTTCATGTATTAGCTTAATTAAAGCAGTATCATGGATGCTACCCAAAGTGTTAACCTGTAGGAGGTTGTTATTGAAATCCATTATCTGCAGAGTCAGTATTAGTGGTCAGCAGCAGCAGAAGTAAAACTGCAAGTAAGACCCTCCCTTGGGTGCTGTGAGCTCAGCAGGTTAAACTGTCAAAGCTTCTTAAAGGATGGATAGTTAAACCCCCCAGAGTTAAAGGTAAACCAATCATTTGCTGTCAGCAGGAAATATGACTTTATTTAGCAGGTTGGAGGGGGACAAAACCCAAACCTAAAGGCTAACAGCAAAGAGGATTTAGAAGGAACCATTCTGTAAGAGCATGGTGCTGTGCTATGTAGATTCCATGCAACCTGGAAAAATTTTTTTTTTTTAATTCCAGGGATTTTTGAAATAGGAATTTATTTATATAGATATTTACTCTAATGGTTTATAAAGCTATATATAAGGTTGAATTAATTTATTAAACCTGTGAATATTATCTATATGCTGTGATGAATGCAAAAGTTTGTGCCTCTTAAATGGGAACAGTTGTCACCTTGCAGAAATAAGCTTTCTTTCCCTTGGTGTTGTGCAGGTGTTGCTTATATAGAATGTAATTATCTCTTTTTACCATATGAAATATATTTAGCATTGACAAAGTGTGCTCTGTTGAAGATCTAAATATGTATTTGTAGAATTTGTATGTATAGGCCACATGTATTTATGGTACTTTAATTAAGCTATTCTGATATTGGTATTTCTCATTTTGTCTAGTTTTTACTTAATCTTCAAAGGTGAAGATCTGGAGCATTTGTCTTTGCACTTTTTACATTCTTGCCTCAAAAAAGAGAGTCCCAGAAGTGATAGCTTATTATAGAGGGGTGGGAAGTAGGTGTAGGGGGGAGCATTTTGCTAGCATTCTGTTCATTGGAACAAGATCTGTGCTTGGGTGGGGAAAACTTTGTAGTGTCCTGCAAAGAATGCTCTTTTATGTACCAAGACCTATCTCAATACATGCACTATTTTTAGACTAAATCTGCTCGATGTGCTGAAATAATACTAAGATTAATGGAATGCAATGGAGCCTAAGATTCTGCTCACTATCCCTGAGTTAACTTAAGATAGAAAAGTGTGTATCATAGGAAATAAGCTAGGAGGTGGTAATATTGTTAGGGAAAATACTCAGTAACCTAACCCCCCCCCCCCCCGGCAGATAAAAGATTTTTCTAGAGTTAATGCTAAAATAAAATTTTTACAATTTGAGTTGCAGCGATGGCAGAACTCTGAGATCTGTAAGGAAAAAAAATGTTGAAAATATTTTTATCAGATGATCTGGAAAAGGATGGGACCACATAAAGTCTGGCATCTGCATCTGTGAATGAATTGTCCAGTGTTGGTAGTAATACTACTGTGTAAAAATTGTATTTGGACAGTGCAGGTTTCCTTGTCTGTTCCTGCCTGTTGGTCAGACTGTACACAGTCCTTACAGACTTGGTGAGCTGCCTGCTTTTCTGTGCAATCATTTTCAGGAGCGCTTGGTGCTTTTTCTCCATTGCACTGTTTTTATAGACTTCATCTTGATATCTTCATCTTGAAATCTCAAAGCTGACTTGTCTTTCAAAAGAAGGTAGAAAACTTAGGATGGATTTTATGTATAGGACTATTCAAAGTTGTGCTATAATGAATAATTTTAATATAGTGGCAGAGAAGTAATCTTCTTGTAAAATTATCTTTTTAAGAACTAAGCAAAGAATAATTTTAAAGAAATCTAAATGTTCACATTAGTGGAATTTTGAAGGAAAAGTGCCCTACTTTTGTAAATGTTATGTAATAACATAATATTAAGTACAAATATTTCGTAAGGCATTTTTAAGTATTTCATTCCTTGTAAAAGCATAAGGTTATGCTGGCCATGATGGTAATGTTAAAGTTTTATGATGTAACTTTTGTTCATTATATGTACTGCTTTAGTACTTAGCCTTAGTGGAAAAACCCCTCTCACTGAGTACCTAGAAGTGGTTAAGGGCTGTGTGTATGTACATATAAACATACATATATGTGCATTTATATTTTCTATTGAGCATATATGTATTGCATAGACATGAAGGAAATCTGTGTTTTAAAAAACTTGCTCTGGAATTTTGTCATCTTTAAGATATTCTGCATTCACTCACAAACTGTTTTTTCTGCTATTTTCTATGGATTATTTGACATTGTAGAACTTGCTTCATATTATGTCTAAATTTTTCTAAGTCTAAACTACTTGTGAAAGGAGTGTTTGGGCTCTCCTGCCCCCTCCCATTCATTCACTGTATGGGATCTGATGGTCATGTGGCTGGGAGATGGTTTAACTTGCTGATCTGACAGAAGGTTAATTTCCCCTCCCCTTAGATTACTTTTCCACTGTGTCTGTTCAGTTCATTGATCTGTCTCAGCAGCACTGTAATTGCTAGAGCTGAGCGTGGAGGAGCATTTAGGGGTGGGATCATCCTTTGAGTGGCATTTTGTGTGTGCCTAAAGTAAGGCTGATTGTGAAACTTAATCTAAGTCTCAGTATATGGTTCATTTTGGGCCTGAAGTTAGTCCACTTTGAGAAGAACATAATTCACTGTAGGTCTGCATCTTGTGTTTGTGATTTAAAAAAAAATTCCAATCTTCCAACTACTGATCCAGGATATGTTGCATTTAGCTGACATTAGTTTTTCCCTTTTCACCTTTCTTTTAAATACTGGTGTGTAGCTGACATGCCAGGTAGCTGTGAATTCACCTTGCTGTTGTTGTGAGCTATTCTCTCAATATTAGAACTTGTTTTAGGAATCCCTGATCTTTGGATGCTGGAAGTAACTTCTGCAGTCCATCCATCCGTAGACATCTGAATGGCTGTATGTTCATCCATCTAAAAGGGGAACTCTATCTGAGTTAGAGCTGAAAATGCTGGATAGGAGCATGTTACCACTGCATACTATGTGTTGCTTTGTACTGTGGCTGAGTTTAACCTACTTTTTCTGAATCCCAAAGTCTTCTGGGATATCTAGCTTAATTAAGAACAAAATCTATATGAAGTTCTGTAGTTGACTGCCCTTCCTACCATGTGATACTGTTTCCTAGACCTACCTAACTACCAGCTTTCCCATCTCCTACATGTCTTAACCCTTTTAGAAAGCAAAACAAAGAAGCATGCATCAAATGCATTCCTTGGTAGAGCTTGTTTTTGGGAGAGGCAGGAAAAAGAAACAGCATGAGAAGGATCTGTCCTATTGCTTTGCTAATGTGCTTAGAAGCTGAGATTCCATTAGGGAAAGGCTGACATGTGGGTGCAGATGTGTTTGAAATGCAGGGAGGCTACTAAGAACACTGTAGGGCATCACTGTTTTGTTAACATCACAAAAAACCTAATTCTTCTTCTAAAACACTTAAAGTGCAGAGTCACATACACTGCAAAGATGTAACTCCAGCATCCTCACAGAGCATAGTGGACTGCTCTAAATAAATATGATGAATTGATCAATTCCTGCAACAGATGGAGACTCTTTCTTTGGTAAATACATTTATTAAGTGTCTTCCCAAATTGTTAGTGTATGCTCTGAACTAAAATTGTCCTGTTTGTCCGGAGGCTTGCCTAGATAGTGTATTCCAAAGTAAAAATAGTCTGCAGACATATGAGCGCAGCTGCAAGCTTGCAGACTTTCTTCACAGCACCCCAGACGTCAGCAAAGGTTGTGCTGAGTGGCTGGGCAGCCTCTAATCTTCAGCTGAGCAAAGGAACTTGGTAGCTCTCCCACCAAGGGAGACACCAGTGGAAGGAGGCAAAGGGAATGCTTTTCCCTCAAGATTGTTAGTGTGTTAGTGTTAGTAAAGGATGAAACATTCTGGTTTCCCCTCCTGATTGCTCTACCTCTGTTAATCCTTCAGTTAGTCCAAAGGTAGATTAGTGAACAAGGTGACTACTGACCTACTTTTTCAGTTATTCTACCAAACAAAGACTGATTGTTCCTGGTTGGTGTTGAGTAAAACATGTTGGAGATTGTGATACAAACTAACTATTTCATTCTGCTAAACTTTCAATAGCAAACTTGTGATACTAGTTCCTGGTCTTCACTGTTTTGGAGGGTTCAACACAGTAAGCACTTGCAATAAAATTCTGATAGAGAAGCCTTCTTTCCCAGCATTGTTCTAGAAGGTGCTTCACTGAAGCTGTCAAAGAATAAAGATATAGGAAAAGGCTTTCAGGAGCCAAGGCCATTCTGGAACTCTTCTCTAGAGTCTTATCTGTAATGTCTTCAGGACTCAGGAGGCATTTTCTTGCTTGTCCTGCAAGCAGAGCACAGTTTGAGAGCATCACTCTGATGGGTTTAGCATGGTCTGGTTTTCACAGTAGGAGTGATCAGACCTCTAGGTACAATGGGGAGTCCTTTCCTCTTCATAATGCAAACAAAATTGTGTGTCTTTTTAGCAGCAAACAACGTTCCAGAGCTTCATCCATGGAAGAGAGACTTGAGACTTACTTTTTCCTTTTTTAAGGTTACAAAAATAAATTCATGTGTATAAGTGAGAATGCAAACAGATGAAAATCTTGATGTGTGTTGAAACGTGCTTTCTCTTAGTCTTGGTAAGAAATGCAGTCTTCCTTGCCTGGTTAATGTTGCTCATCTTTTGGATTGTTCAGTTCAGCCTGGTTCCATTCATTTTAATCTTAGTTGAAGAGTGTGGATTTTTGAGGCCCCTAGTTAGTGGGGTTATTTACTGTCTTCATTTTTTGACCAGTTGGCAAACTTGAAGGACAAGACTGGGAAGTAAAGGGTGTTATTTTTTTAAATTTATTTTTCTCAGCTGGTGTCCACTAACCAGGGATCTAATACTGCAGATGCTAATGGATGGGCTGTTTTGAGGGTCATTGTAGAATTGGAGGGGAATGTAAGTAAATGCCCTTCACCAAAACATGTTTGAAGGCCGCTGAAGAGTTGTTTTACATAGTCCTTGCATAACTATTTGTGGGCCATCAAATTAAAAGAGTTAAAATAGACTTGCAGAGAGATCTGTTTGTGTTGACTCTGCAGGCTGACCTGCTTATTTGCATAAATTTTTATTTAGGTTTTTGAAATGTTGAGTAAAATTAAATATGGGAAATATAGGATAGTTATGCTATTTATGTCTTTCACAGTTTTGTTTTTTGTGCACTCTAGACATGTTTCCATTATTTTGTTTTAGAGTTAAATGCTGTAATCGTATGGCAGTATTTCTTTGCAGATAGCACTTTAAAGGCTGTATGAATACTGCACACTTTGTGCTCATACTTATTGTATTACTGGTGTGTATATTTTAGTGTCAAGCTGCTAAAGACACTTAGGTCAGATGAAAGATGTGTTTTTGGCAAAGCAGTAAATTTGAACCTTTTTAGCATCTGTTTGATTTTTTTTTTTTTTTTTTTTTTTTTAAACTCAAGACTGTTCAATGCCACAGGCTTTTTGTTCTGTTTTGTCTGTCTCTTTTGGCAATGGTGCTGACAAGATTTGAGGTGGTTGGGTTTTTTTTAGCTACCTTACAAAGGATTTACTCATTAACCCTATTTTATGGGTTGAGCTAATTGTGATTTGTCTTGCTGAGCGGTATTATGCAGTTTGGGCCAATTAAGTGAATCCACTTACACCAACGGATGTTGTTCCAATGTGTAATATTGATTTGAGCTATAAAAGGAGAATGACTTGTTTGATTAGATTTCTTTGTCTAAACAATGCTTAATCTTATCTAGTGTACCAAACAAAAGTGTTTTCTTCACTGAGGTTGTTTTAATTGCTTCTTAGATTTGATTAGTACTGTATATGCAGCTATAACAGTTTCCCTATAATATAAATTCTGAAACAGCACAGAAGAATTAGGGGGAAAATGGAGCCTGCAACTCAGTATAACTGTCTCTGCTGCATGAATATCAACTTGTGTTGAGACCTGGGGATGTGTAGGCTGACCTACTCTGAAAAACTGGGACACTGGGGAATCCCAGACATTTACCTCCTCGGAGATGGAGGGAAAGGGGAGTGAGTGTGTGTGTGTGTATGTGTTAATTAGGCATTTACACTGAAGTAAATTACATCTGTCACATGATAAGCCTTAGAAACTGCTGAAGTATATAAAATCATCTGTGGAAACTATGCAGATGATATTGAACACTATGTTAGGAAATGCATGTAGATATATTTTTCTTTGTTGACAAAGTCAGCCTTTACTTTTTGGAGTTAGCAAATGAGAATGATTATGAAACAAACTGGGGAGAAAAGCACTTTTTGTCATGAACCAGATCTATAGGAAGGTAACAAACTTGAGCTGCTGAATAATTATAATGCTAGGGATCTGTAAATTTTCTGGGAGTCTTTGATTGTTTTATAGATTGTATATGCACTGAAATAAATATTAAAATACATTTAAAAAATTAAAATTAAAATAATTTTTAATACATTCTATATCCATACTGAGAACTTTTCTATGTTTAAATGTTGAGAGACATGCATATTTAAATGTAATTTGTTTATAATATAGATTTCAACCAGTGATCTGCAGTAGGTGAGTGGCTCCTGGAAAAGGTTACCTTGATACTGCTGTGTTAAACAGAACACCTCTAGGAGACCTATGTATATTTTAAGTAGCAAGTTATTAATTTTGATTTCTTGAAATGATGATTATTTGAGATACAGGTTTAATTACAATGATGATTCAGTAAATTCAGAGTATGGCTATGCGAGAGAGGATGCTACTGTCAAATGAACACATGTGCTACTCTCCAGGATAAAGGAGAGCTAACAGTCTAGGTAATTTGGGTATGTCCTATCTCTGATTCAGTGCAGCTCTTCTAAACTGGGTTATCTGCAAGGCAGATACTGACTATTTTTGTGGTGTTCATATCCAGAACTTTGGGTTATGGACATATATGTCTTCTGAAGTATGATACCAAGCCCTGGCACCAAACCTGGTTTATAAATCCTCCTGCGATACTGAAACATAACGTAGAAGGATCTCCAAATCCGGTTGCTGCTACTGTTGCCACCTCTTACTGCACCTTCACCCTGAGAGCTGCTGCAGCCTGGAGTGGTGCCTGGAACCAGTCCAGGCCAAAAATGACAGGCAAGTCATCCCCGATGGACTCCTTGCTTTACTTGCCTATTTGCTGGAAAGGTGGTAAAGAAACATGAAGCTGTTCCTGTGTAAAGATCTGGCAGGATTTGCTGATTTAGGTGCCTTGCTGTGAATGTGGCTTCTGGACCTAAACTAGCTCTGTAACCAGTGGCCACTTCTGTGCAGTGTGCTTCTGAATGACTAAGCTCGTTGGACTTGAGCTGGTTCTTGTATCTGTATGTGGTCAGGAAGACCTGTGTAATAAAATGGTTGTTGTACTTCAGATTTTTTCCAGTTGCCTTTGTATCTTAATCCAAAAATAGTTACACCATTTAATAGTATTCATTGTAATGTTGTTCTGCTGGGACTTCTGCTAAATCCAGAGTTTTATTATTAGTAGCTTATTTCTCATAGATACAGGAGTCTGTGATGAGCTAGTTGGCTGTTTGTGATTGATTTGGGTTTGGATTTCCAAAGGTGACTGTATTTAGTCTCTAGTTTTTGAATTAGGTTGAGGTTCTATAAAATGAAGATTCAATAGGTTTTGATGATTATCTGTTTTTGTAATATAATTAGCCTTTATGAAGTAGACTACTTGAAGTATAAAACTTTTACAGAAATTAAACTGCTTTTACACATAAGATGTCTTTCCATGATTTCTAGTTGTTTATATTCTCTAACATAACAAGCCCTTGGTAGCTGCTTGAGATTTCTCTTGAGGCCCAGGTAGCCCAATATGATTAAAACCTTCAGTATAAACCATTAAGCACTTAGTTTGAACTGCTTTCCAGCCTTTGTTGTTATTCATTCATGCTTGAGATTGCAGAGTCAATTCAGATATTTATGAAGGAATTGCATTTTTTCAAGAACCTCCATGGACTTGCTTCTTTGTTGACATTGTTTTTTTTTTTTCTTGAACTAAAACAGAAAAGGGAGAAATTACACCTCTGAGGTTTTAACTGTTAGGGACTAGTTTTGAATACCTAGGATTGTGTCATTTAGGTTGAGTACTTAAGCAATCCTTGAATTTGAAAATCAATATATTTGAAATTTGTAGTGCTTGAGGAAGGGGAGTTGCTGGATTTTTTTAACTGTCTAGAAATATTTCATTATAAGTTGGCTTCTGCAGAGGTAAAGGTTTAGTGAATTACTGTGTCAAGTAGGTGGCACTTGGTAGTAAGCTGAAAGTTTCAGTTGTCATGTAGACTCAAATGATGGCTTTTGTTGTAATGTTTGCTAGTAATTACATTTGTACTATGCTAAAAAAACCTATGATGTATTTGTGTTACAATATTTGGGGTATTCTTCATGAACTACAGTGCATTATCAAAGAAATCTAAATGCTAAAGGGAGTTGTCATTATGAATTAAGAAGTAGCAGATTTCCAGTTTATATGTGTGCTGGTTTACTTGTAATAAAAGTAGATATGAGAAGCCCCCTAGATGGAAAAGCTGTCACGGGGACCTGAAAATCAAGAGGTTTTGAACTAGTGGAGGTGGAATGGAGACTTATTTTTTGAGAGGTTTGCCTGGTGCTCTGAGGAGATGTATCAGGTAACATGAATGTGATATGGTTACTGATTTTCTGTTGTGTTATACCTGTGTGAGGTATATTAGGGTGTATTGAAGGCTGAACTGGCACTGAACTAGAGAAGGCACCAACAACTTGTAGTAAGGTGAACAAAGAGAAATGGATTTACCAGGTTACAGGGTAGTGTGAAAAAGGAAGAGTTGAAACTCCAAAGAATTGAATAGCAATGAAACAATTCAGATAGGAGCAGGGAAATGTTGGGGAAAAGTGCACAAAATTGTTTATATGTATAAAATCAATTGGTTTGCAATACCTTCTATGGCTGCTTTTGGTACTAGTGGACTGTGTTGGTGTCTTAATGTGAGAAGTGGGTGGGTGTGGGGTTTGCATCTTGATACCTAGAAATATCTAATGATATTTAGTCCTTTTATATAAGGAAGCTTTTGGTTTTGTAAAACATACATGCTTAATTAAGCTTAACCTTGAATGACTTTGTTTAGAAATGTAAACCATACGGGGATTCAGAACAACTTTAAGCATATAAACTGATCGTGAAGATAAAGGGGCACATGCTGTTTCTTCAGCTTAGTGCTGCAGGAAGGATGACACAGGCTAATCTTGATAGTGTTTTATCAAAATAGGTTAGTTAGTTGCTGAGGTATATGTACTAGAAAGCACTAAAACCTGCTGCATGATTGTCTGTGCTAGTGATTAGGATTTTTTTTTGGTTTTGCTCTGTTTATATTGTGAGACAAATGCTGTAGTGATAAAACAAAACAGTTGTGACTTTATAGAAGCAATAGTTGAAATGTGAAATGTGTGGTGATTCCAGGAGATTATGTGAACTCTCATATACTTGAGAATATAGCAAATTCAGAAGCTATTTAAGATAATGTCTCCAGAGAGAAACGTGGAATTAGGTGGCAAGTTAATGTGCTTCTTGTTGGTAGGATTAGCTTTTGCTAAGTTCAGAAAAAGTAAATAAAACTGAAGAAAAAATTAAAATGCTTAATAAGTGACTCTCTTTCTTGTTTGATACATTTGTTATATTTACCTGCTACTTACTTCTCATTGTATTGTTCAAAAGATTGTCTGACTGCTGCTTGTCAGTGTTTGTAGATGTTTTTTTTTTTTCTGGCCTTGTTTCTTCTGAATGAGCCAACAGTGTATCCAGACTACGTAACTTCTAACTAGTTTGACAGACTTGACAGCCTTTGTACTACTTGCAAATAAAATTCCTTTTCACAAAGAATGAAATTTCCTGTTAATAAACCAAAAATATTATGCTGAATCACAGAATATTCTGAGTTGGAAGGGACCCACAAGGATTATAGAGTCCAGCTCTTAAGTGAATGACCCATACAGGGATCAAACCCACAACCTTGGTGTTATTTGCACCATACTCTGACCAACTGAACTCATCTCAGGGTCTTATATTTCTCAAATATTAATTTTCTAAAAGAGCACCATTTTTAGACAATATATTCTCAGTTTCAAATGCTGAAGATTATACGAATAGTTTTAAAAATTGGTAAGCATTGGAAATGTCAAATTGTCATTCTAAACAAGTCCTACTGACAGCTAACAATCTTGGACAGTTTAAGCAATGGCATGATTTCTTAAAATACATACTGCAAGGAAGCTTACAAAAAGCAGAATGAAGAAAAACTGGTTGTTTTGTTTAATGGTTATATGTGTATCTTACTTCAAAGAAAGTATTCTGAACTCTGAAAACATGTTAAAGACCAATCTAATTAAACTTCTTAAAGATAAGCATTCGTGTGAGATGTAAGACGACTTCTAACTTCAAACATAGATATTTTATTATTCCTGGTAAAATGTTGGAGATGTTTGTCCTTTTTTTGTTTGGCTAAAAAATATTTGGCAAATGCATATAAATGAGGATACGATGGATTAGAAATCAAACATGAGCCTGCTTAAATAATTCTCAAGATTTTCTGGTTCACGTGTGGTGATATTGAACTCTTTAGTCATAGGCTTTAATTTGTGCATGGTGCTGATCTGATGCTGTGCAGGGACACTCATTGCATCCCTTCATTCAATTCACTCTAATTATCCCCAACTTCCTGGGGAGCCTGCTTAGAACTGGTCATGAATGTTTGTTATTAAGTATTAAGATATTAGACTACCCTGGTTACAAGTAACAAAGTAGTTTTTAGTCTGAATTTACATATAGATGATCAGTATAGGAAGCTGAAATTCTATTTGTCATGATTTTATTTAATCAAATTCAAAATAATGTATTAGAATAATAAAACATTTTGACAGTGACTTAAACTCAGAGTTAAATGAAATGAGATTTATTGTGCAAGTACTTGTATGCCAGTGTTGGTAATTTCAGTGTGTATTTTAGAGTGGTTATGGTATGTAAATGATCTTTGACACAATCAGATTTGTGTGCATGTAACTGGGTGATGGTAATTATTTTTGCTGGGAGCATCTGTTAATGCTGAATTTTGCCTCTTCAGGTTCACGTGAAAATGGCGGATGAATCCGTCTGCGTTGGCCCAGCTCCCACCAGCAAAAGCTACCTCAACATGGATGCCATCATGGAAGTCATTAGGAAAACCAGGGCCCAAGCTGTGAGTCTGAATGTGTCTATCTGCTGCAGCTGTTTCATATATAGAAAGCAGAAAAGCCAGAGTTTGTATTTTTTTTTTAAAAGGTGTGGGGGGGAAGTGATTGAATATGCTATTCCAGTTAGTTCATGTCACATGAGTTAAATGTGTCTGAAATCGCTACTGGAAATCAAAGGCTTTGTAGCATCTGGCAGCACTGGTTGCTGATCCTGCAGGTGGCTGCTGGATTCAGCTTTCACACCAGGGAGCAGCTTCAGTTCATTTCCAAATTTGCTGCGGGAAAAAAAAATCCCAATTAGTTTTGAGCGCTAACCCTTTATATGCCATAATGGCTATTTTGAATGTTTTGGAAAGTGTGTCCAGAAAGGCTTTTGCTTAAACTTCGTTTGAATCACTTTCTATGTTATATAAATGTTACTTGTAGGAAGATAAATGGTGCATCCCATAATCGTTTTTGTTTCAGAATGTTTACAAAATGCACATTAGCTAATTTGTGTAAATGTGGGCAAGTCTGCCTTTCTCCCTCCAAGTTGGCCAGAGATTCAAAGCTTAACAGGAATCAGTAGGAAAAACTAATATGTAATCATGTTCACATTCCTAATGTTCTTTGTTCTGTCACTGAAATAAATGTATTATTCAGAGCTACTGTACACAGAACATTTACTAAAATAAAATTTGATGTGTATGTATCAGCAGCACTAACTACCCTTTAGCAGTTGGATCAGCACTGTAATTTGTTTCAAACATGATGTTTTGGTACAGTGCCTTCAGGGGCCAAAAACTTTCCTATGAAGAAACCCAGTGTTTTCTTCCCTTTGAGTTTCTGATTATGAAACCTGGTTACTGGCTCTTTAAAAGAGGTGAATAAAATGGCTTCTACTTTGTCTATCAGAGTATATTTGATCCAGAATCTTATGTGACTTGCAAAAAGTAAAATGAAAACACTTTCTCATGGTCCTCTCAAGTAATTAGGCTGAATGTATATTGGGGTGTGAGCAAACGAGGCACACAGGATGCTTGACTTAGACTAATGAAGAGAGTATATTGTGCTCTCAAGCCGGGGTCACTAGAGATAGGAGGCTTACGACTGTGGACCTATGTACCATTATTAGAGTTAGTGCTGGAAATATTTTGGGGTGAGGAGTACTTTACAGTGGTTAGTGAGGAGTGTGGTTGAGCATGTATGGGGAAATCTGCAATGGAGCTAAAAAGAGCAGAAGGCAAATCACCAAAAGAAATGTCCATTTGCTCTGCAAACAGCTCCATTTGCTCTGCAAACAACCCTGTTGTCCCTAGTTAAGTAAGGAAAGTTTGTTTCAGAAATGGTAGCTCAACGACTTAGGGCAGAAAAATCAGTGTGTTAAGAGAGTTTCTTAAGGTATTAAACCTATTTAAATGCTTAGTAATGTACTTCATCATCCCCAGTGTTTGAAAATGTGCTAGCAATTTTGGTGTCTGGTTTCAGAACTCAATCAGCTTGAATTTTTTTTTTTTTGTCTTCCAAGGTACACCCAGCATATGGATTTCTTTCAGAAAATAAAGAATTTGCTAGGCGTTTGGTAAGTTACTTTTATTTGCTTGGCTGTGACTGATGCACTAGGTGGCACATATTCATTTCAAGGTATTTGAGGAGTCGAGCTACCAACTCAAGGCAGATCTAAAAGATATCTTAACATAGAACAGTTCAGTATGCTTTCTGTACATGTGGATTTCTTGCGTTTTGAGGATGTAAGTGCAGCCTGAGTTTTCTTTTGGGAGAAGCCTGTTTGTAAGAACTTTACCCAGGATGTAAAAACCTTTAGGCATTTTCGCTTATGCCTGGACTGTTTATGAGGCTGCTCTGCAAAACTTGGTCACTGAAATGATCTAGGTTAAAAGTATCTGGTTTTAAGTGATCATTTTGGTGATTTGTAGCACAGCTGGTGAACAGCTGTATCAGCAGCCCTGAGAAGGTGCTGAACTGCACTTTGGGATGGGAATAGAAAGCTGTTTAAAAATTTGCTTCTCTGCTGGTGGTATTCTATCGTGGAGCTGCTTTCTCTGAAAGGACCAAAGAGTCAAGAGGGTGCTGTTTTCACTTTGTCTGAATTTATTGTTCAAAACGTCTTTACTTCAGTAGGGTTTTTGTATATCACGAACTGATATATAGTCTGATTTTATTTTTTTCCAAAAGCTTTCCTGCAGCTGCTTAAAAATGTGGGCAGTGCTAGGAGGAAGTTACACTCACAATGTTAGAACAAAGTCCTGAGTGGATGCTGTCTGTGTAGTCACTGCAGATCATGTGTTATGGTCTACTGGTTTTGCTCAGAATAAGGCCAAGCACATACTACATTGAAATTCAAAGTAAAAAGCCATTACAGCTACTAACTTTGTTATGGAGTGAAACGAACTATGTAGCTGAAGGAATACCTTGTTTTACAGGCAGCAAGATAAATTTGGTTCTGCTTTTGAGAATAATTTGCACCCCTTTGATTCAGGGTAAAAAACTTAGATGAAGAATGTGATTCTGAAATGATTGTTCTTTTGTCCTTAGCATGTGTGGAACAGGTCTTCCACATATCTTCCTTGACTATGTTCCTTTAGGCTTGAGTTCTAGTTGTAATACAGACCCTTACTTATTTAGATGATTATTTGGTGTTAGAGAATACCACCTGCTCATTATCGAGACTATTTGAGAATGAAACCTCGAACTTTCATACTTTGCAGTTGCTGTGATTTGATTTTTTTTTTTTTTTTAAAGCCCCTATACAAAAACACAAGTGCAGGTTCTGTGGGATGCTGAATACACCCTGCTGGGTGCTGGTGATGTTAAAGTTGAAAGGAATTCTAAACACTTGGTGTTTGCCAGGATTTACCAAATCTGGGGTAATCTCTTACATGTTATTTTCATGCAGTTTAGCAGCTTTCTTTTATCACTGTTTTTGTGTCTAACCGGTACACTGCTTTGTGTACCAGAGGTTCTTTTTACAGGGAAGATTCCTGGCTTAATTTATAACAAACACTGTTCTCAATGGATTAGACCAGCAGGATAGCTTAGTTGGCAGGTCCTGTTTTTTTAGTAACAAAAATAAGTCAGTGAAATGGAAGTGCTCACTTACACTATTTTGCTTTATGTTTTTCTGCTGAACTTGGGAAATCGGTAGTTATTACTCTGAACTAGGCACGTTCTGTAGTGGTGGGGTTATTTGCTAGTGTTGGTTACAATATTGGTAATGTGACAGTCTGGAACACTTTTTTTGGCAGGATTAAGCAGAAATGGAGGAAGTACAAACATTCCTGTAGATCCTCTCCGCCCTCCTATTTTCTCATCTTTTCACTGGGATCCTAGAACAGTTTCTGAACAATTTCCGGAAATAATGTGGTGACTGAAAACATGTTTGAGTTTTTGGTTGGTGCTGTAGTCTCAAAATACCTTTAATTATGTTTCAGAAACCCAATGTGTTCAGTTCTCTAAAAATATAATAAAACAAGGTAATGTGATTTTGCTTTCTGAAATGCACTATTTAAAGTCTCAATCAAGACATAATCATGCTCCCCTTCATGTCAGTGGCTCTAGAAGATCAAACCCCTAGTGAGAACTGGTGAAATGATCTATCTTTTTATCACTAGGGCTGCTTATATTTTTTCAAGACACTCTGATTAATACAGTTAGGAGGAAAACTTGCCTGCTGTTTCTTTTCTTTATTGAAGAATGTAACTGTTATGTTGTTAAACTGTTACAAAGTTGCTGAAGATGGTTTTTGTTCTGTTTTCTTTCTCCCTATCCTGTTCTTTGCATATGTGCTAATTTGTTCTTTTGCATTGAAAGTAGTGATGGAACTTATGAAACTTGGGCTTATTTCCTGGTATGCATCTGTACTTTTAAACCAAACATCTTAAATTGGTAAACTGAGAAGGACACTAAACTTTCTAAACTTGCCAATCTGTAAGAGCAGTAATGAGCTCAAAGCAAAGCTTTTTCTTCAATTAATGCATGGAGGGTCAGCTCACATATAATCCCGCTGTGTGTGATTTGAACAAAAGCATGTCTTTTTGTTCATTATTGTCTGAATGCTTCACGGAATAGTATACAGCTATAGATAGTATTTTTGAAGAATTTGATACTTAGAGTATTGAAAATTGTTGGTCTTTATTTTTTTTCTTCTTTAGAAACTTAATTTTGTTCTCTCTTAAATAGGGCAAGGGAGACACAAATAAATGATCCTTTGTTTCCAAAGCAAAATTTCCAAAAAACAATCAGTGAGTGAATATCTGGCATGTTGTTCATTGTGATTCAATAAACAAATTGGTTCATTCAGTCCTGTCTTTGTGTATCTATTCTGGTTGCTGTTATTGGCTGACAGAAAAGAGATCCATGGCATTTATATTGAATGAGTCTGTCAAAGATTTCATAAATATTAAGGTCAATTTCTTAAAGATTGGTATTTGAACGTGGAATCTTTTGATGAGTTTGATACTGCTGATAGCATTATTATGTAGAATAACAAAATATGGGTTTATGCAAGTGAATGCATTCCCTTAGAATCAGCAAATAAGTTGAGACTTTCACATGAAAATATATTTGCATGCATAAACTAAGTAATTTCTCTCCTTCAAGGAATAATTGCATAATATTCAGTATTGTCATAAATGTTAAGGTGAAGTTAAAATCTATTGCTTCATTTAAAAAAACTTGCTAGTATCCTTTGCCAGATGCTATGGAGAATTGCAAGAGCAGTTTGTTCCTTTCCTGCTTTAGAAGAGTTCGCTAGTGGTCTCTGTATTTAGGTTAGCCTGCTTAGTGTTTCCCATTTTTAAAAATTAATGCAGACCTTTTCTGAGAAGGTCTGTCACCTCTGTTATCTGAATCAGGTCTTTGGAATTTGAGAAGAAGAAAGGCCTGAGACTAAGGTGAGCCTTTTGGTTGACTGATAATTGAAAGATACGCTTTTCTGAAATTGCCATTTTTCTGTCCTTGCTTACAGACCTCCAGAGCAGCTGTTTTGGTGGGGGGATGGGTGTGCTGAGTCAGGTCTCTTAACATGCTGAATAGTTTGGGAGGATTGGCCCTTGGTCCCAGTGACTGTTTCCTTTTTTTTTTTTTTTTATTCTGGGTGAGGGAGGAACTGGGGGAGAAAAGAGTGAGAAGAAAGCGACTGTGATTGGCTTGCACAGTCATTATTCCAGAGTGCTGCTGCTTGTCTAGCTGATGTTAGCAGCAAGTAGGAGTCTTACTCCTGCAGTTGAGGTTATGTATGCTCTAGCTTCCTGGCAATGATTATAAACTTAGACCTTGATGCATGATGACTCTGCGTTACAGTTAGCCATAATAGGATCAGTTTTCTTTTTAATTTAAAGAAACGCAAATGAACTTCCATTTTACTGTCTACCATGAAAGTCCCTTGGGATGCTACTGCTAAAAACAAAACAAAAAAAATCAGCTAAATTATTCCTTTGCAAGCCTAGTATAAAAAATACCAGTTTGTAAGATGATAAATCTTCAGAGTATTTTGGTGTCTTGTATGTATGTGATAGAGTTCGTGCTTTCATGAAAGGTCATGGATTGGGGTGTATTTTCTCCAAGGAAATCATTTAATATGTGCATAAAATCATTTCAACATGATAGCAGTTAAAGTTGCAAATGCAGCCTTTATCTGGAATAGTCTTTTCTGAATGCGGCCTTGACAGTATTCTGATGTTCTGTTTCTTGATGCAAAAATAGCTGGCCACTACCTCCTGCCAAAATCCACTCCTTGCAATAGAAGCCATAAATGTGGTGAGACAAAACCATTCAATTTTTGAATAAGATATGAACCTTTTTGGAGTTCCTAGTGGAACCTGGTTGTATACATCTTTTGTACCTTTTTAGCAACTACTGTTTGGTGTGACTCGGGGGAGAACAAAGCAGCCAGTGCTATTTCTCTTTACCTTTGAAGCTAGATTAACATTCTTGGTGGAATTAAAAATCCCAACAATGTATTGTCTGAAATAAATGGGAAACGTATATGGAAAGGGTTGATCGCATGTTTGTAAATGGCTGCTAAGTTTGAGAAGGAAAAGGTAAACCAAAGAACAACTTGTCACCTTCTGTAAGGGGACACGTCTGATCTGTGAAGAGCTTTGTGCAGCTGGATCTACCGATGTATGCACAGCTAATTATGGGATTCTCACCGTTTAAAATGTAAACTCTTATTGGCAGGAGTGTTTCTTAACCACTGTTGTGCATGGCTTTGTTATTTGTAAGCAAATTGTGAAGTTCCTTTATCATGATTTTTGAGACACATTTGGTATGATTCTGATGCTGTTCCCACATGCATTAGCTTTTAACATGACAACTCTGGATTAGCAAATTGTAAAAAGGTGGTCAAAAAAAGGCAGTGTGGAAGCTGGTATCAAGAAGCTGCTTATGGCAGAGATTGTATACTTCAAGGAGTGGGGAAGACAGCTTTTAGTGTGTGTTTTGTACACTATGCCTTGCAGGCCAGAGTTTCATTGTCTACCAAAGCCAGCAGTGTGTCTGCTACCACTGTCTGTGGTGGCTTAAGGTGCTTTGTCTGTTGGAGACTAGGGGTTTTGTCTGTACAGGGTAATAGGGTAATAAGCAATGTACTGGCCTAAGTGAACAGGTCACCACTTTGCTGCCCAGAAGATCTCTGCCTGTGAGCCTGTAATTTTGATGCTTATTTTGTTCTGAGGCAGAATGCTTCTGAGTGTTACTTGTATTCTTGTATTTAATTCTGAGTAAACTCTTTTTCATAGAAAAAAAGTCTAAATCTGCTGTATCAGGTTGGGTGAAATCCATGGGAGAGACAAATAGTGTGTGTATTGAAACATGGGCAGCGTTTGTCAGACATTACAAGTCCATACGAGCTAGAAAAATGCAATTGAGTCATCAGAACTGTCTGCTTTGTGCTTACTGGTGTGGAAGTAGGAAGGCTGTATTAGTCCTTTACTGTAGAAAACTTCAAATACCTTTGCTAAAAGCCTTTGATGGCTTATGTTTTGTCATCAGTGTCCTGTTTAAGATTTCTATGCTACAGAACAAATTGATGCCAGTTCTCTGTTTTAAATTTCAAATCACTATCTTGGGAACCGCTGTATATAGCAAGAGCATTTCTTTCAAGGTCAGGCTTATGCCTAAACTTAAAAGTCTTGGGATACATATCTACAGGTCTTGTGGTTATATATGTGTATAATCTATATGCATGTATTTAAAGATGCAGGGTAGTGTTTTGTCAAAGATTCATGTAATTTGACAAAAGTACTCTCCTCCCTTTTTATTCTTTTGCCTAAACTTCATGATCTTTGTATGTTTTTTCTCTTGATCTTCTTTGTGATTAGACAACTTCTTATGACATGGCACTCTTGACCTATTTGTATTTGTTTTTCACTTAGAGTAAGCCTTTATTTTTAACTTGTGTTTTTTTTAAAGCTATGTCTTTTCTTCAAATGGCTTAGTTTGAAAGTTTTAATGTGTGCAACTGTCCTTAGGAAAAATGCATGCACAAAACCTCTTGATTTGAGCAGTAGTGCCTGGCAACATGAGACTCTTGGTGGATGAACTGTGGGCTTGAATGGCTTCTGGAGGAATGATTTAATGCTGTGCATATGATTAAAGAAGATATTAGAGATATTTTTGCCTATATGGGCTATCATAAATCATTTAATGTTTCTCATGAGATGCCTTTCGACAGCAGTACTTTGGCATGCTTATTAAGTTGTGTGGTTCTGCAGATGAATGGATTTTTGCACTCCTGATTTGTAAAAATTCATTATTTCTTGATGTGCAGTGTCACTGCAATAGTACTTACTTCCAGGCTTACAGGAATCCTTCCTGTTTCTTCAGAAATACTTTGTTCTGTCCTCTTTTTTCACTGTTGCTGTGTCTGGTTGTGATAACAAAAATGTACTGCTCTGTTTCCACAATTGCAATTACTTTAACTGTGTGTACTTGTCTTTTTCCTCATTACAAATGAAACTTGCAAATGAAATCCTATGTAATTCTCTTCTTACACTGATAATATTATTTCCTTTCACTTTCTGCCTCTTTACTCTTGATTTGCAATCATGCAGACAAGCTTGTCTGGTTGTGGTAAACTCTGTCCATTCTGGTCTATGGTGATTTGTTAATTTGTACTGTTCTGTTTAACTGATGTAAGCTTGTGTGGTAACCTTGCAAATGTGATGTCCTTCTGTGTTTCTAAAATCAGTTTTAAATTTCCCATTAGTAATAGTGGAGTTGGATTTGACATGAATGCTTAAGAGATATGTGTTTGAAATCAGAACACTTGTTGCTCTGTGGATTCTCATTTACTTTTGTGGCAAGACAGATGAAGCTTCAGCTTAGAATTCAGCATTGTTTCCTTAATAATCACTTCTGTTTTCTGCCTGCATTTTAAGAAATTATGTATTTTATAGTGATGATCTGTGTTCAGTAGATCTACCTTACAGATTGAACACTTAAGAGTTTATATATAGTCTTCATAAAATATGCATATCAAGAAAATTAATTCTTACTTTAAAGATGAATGCAACTTAGTAATGGGGGTTTTTTTGGTGCACTCTTACAGTTGAAATATATTGGAGCAATAATGTGCATGGTAGTACCGTTTTCCCTATCACAGTGTGACTATTCTGTTTTCTGCTGTGGCTGAAAACTAATTTCAACAGGACCAAAATCAATCTACTGAATACACACTTCACTAGCCAAGATGTCTTCTTACAACATGTTGTATTTTCATACACAAGGGGTTTTGTTATTGACAGTGGTGTGTTACATGAGGAGGGATATAAACATGCTGCGTCTCTTTCATCCCAAGGCTAGGATGTGATTACTTTTGAGGGAGGTTTTGAGGAAGTTTTTAAATTTAATTCTTGAAGCCTTGTTTAGCTTGGGTTGACCTGCTGAAAAGCAGCTCTGAGAAGGAGGACCTGGAGGTCCTGGTGGACAGCAAGCTGTCCAGGAGCCAGCAGTGCCCTTGTGGCCAAGAAAGGCCATTGGTATCCTGGGGTGCATCAGGAAGAGCTTTGACAGCAGGTCGAGGCAGGTGGTCCTGCCCCTCTGGTCAGCCCTGGTGAAGCCACATCTGGAGTGCTGTGTCCATTTCTGGGCTCCTCAGTACAAGAAAGACAGGAACTCCTGGAGTGGGTCCAGGGGAGAGCAACAAAAATGATCAAGTGACTGGAGCATCTCTCTGGGAGCTTGACCTGTTCAGCCTTGGGAAGAGATGACTGAGAAAGGACCTCATCAGTGTCTGAGTGTCTGAAGGGAGGGTGCCAAGAGGATGGAGCCAGGCTCTTGGTGGTGCAAGGAATAGGGTAAGAGGAAATGGGCAGAAACTGATGGATAGGAAGCTCTATGTGAACATGAGGAAGATGATCTTTATTGTGAGGGTGACTGAGCACTGGTGTAGGTTGCCCAGAGAAGTGGAGTCTCCTTCCCTGGAGATATTCAAAGACTGTCTGGAAGTAATCCTGAGTAATGTGCTCTAGGGGTCCCTTCTTGAGCAAGGAGGTTGCACTAGAAGACATCCAGTGGTTCCCTTCTTACCTCAATCTTATGGGATTGTTGTGACAACTGATAAAATGTATTTGTGTCTTCTTTTGGTTTAGTGACTTAAAAATGATGACATCCTGCTGAGTCTTTATTCCTAATTCACACCCTATAGTTGCCTCATTATGATTTGAATTGTAGTGGATTTTGAAATGGACTGACTGCTACTTGAGCTGTGGAAAAGGATGCTAGCTGAAAGGTTTTTTGTTAACATGTTTCTAAAGATGACCTATTATCCTGGACTGGGCAAAATTTTTTTGGTGGGACTTGGTTTTTCATGGTACATATTTTGACCGTAACCTTATTTCAGGAAATATTTTCTTGAAATTAGGGCTTAATATCATGTTAAGTTATTAGAACTTAGTTTCATAAACATAAGAATTGATTTTATACATCTGTTTGGTTCCTTTTATATTGTTGTAGTTGTCTTGATTAAAACTTTTGTATAGGTGTTTAATATCTGTACAGTATATAATGTTGGTGCTGTACTGTAAAGTTTTCAAATGTTTGGAATAGTTTCTGCAGCAGCAAGACTTTACCTACTTGTTTGTTTAGTATACCATAGGATTTGCTTGTTTCAGTATTGCTTCCTGAGCAGGAGACTGTCGTGTAGCCTCTCTGGGGTAATTGTTCTCTGTGGTGTGAGAACTGCTCCAGTTACCTCTGCATGTTGAGAGAATCACTGATAATATGCCAGATACAGTTGGTTATAAAAGTGAATTGAGACACTGTATTCAGGCATGTCAGGGTTAAATAAGGTTTTTCAGTCTTTAACCTGTTTAATGACACTTTAACTTCTTAGCCATTCAATTACTATCTTCTAGATTGTTAACAATATCTTCCAGCTGGTTGCACATTTTTATTGTATGGTTGTAGAATGCATAATTCAGTTGGACCTGGTTACTACTTTAGCTATCAAATACAGTCTCTATTTCACAGAAGGATTGAGATTGGAAGGTATCTCTGGGGATCATCTGTTTTGACCCCTCTGCTCGAGCAGGGATACTCAGAGCTGGCTGGCAGGACCATGTCTGGTGGGCTTTTGACTCTCCAAGCACGGAGACTCCACAACCTCTATGGGCAACCTGTGCCAGTGTTTGGCCACCCTCACAGTCAAAAAAAGTTTCCAGATGAAAGGAACTCCCAGTGTTTCAGCTTGTGCTTCTTGCCTCTGATCCTGTCATGGGACACAACTAAGCAGAGCCTGGCTCTGTCCTGTTGGCATTCTCCCTTCAGGCATTGATGAGATCCCACTTAGACTTCAGACTGAACAGTCCCAGCTTCCAGCCTTTCCTCGCAGGAGAGTTGCTCAAACAAAAAATCTGTGAACATATCAACATAAGCACCACCTAATAGTAACTTACCTGGTTTGTCAGATTTTGTCAATGAAAGCTTTTACTGAGTGCCAACAGGAATTATGACCCCCTGGTAAGAGTAAGAATTTAACAGATTCCTTGCAGCTACCTTATTGTGTTTAGTGGTTAATTTTGTTCATTTTGCAAATCTTTTAAAGAATTCCCTGGAATTTTAAAAAATATCTTTAAAATACATCTTCCTCATTCTTATGAATGTATCTGCCTTTTCACTTTAATTCTATTTGAAGGTTTGCTTACAAATAAGCTTTGTCTATTTTCACAGCATATTTCCTTAATTTCTATTTCAGACTGAATGAAAGTGATCAATAACATTGGTAGCTTAAAGTACTGCATCTACTGAACACTTCCTGCTGGAGTTATGGGGAGCATCATTAAAACACTTAGCAGCTGGAATGTTTTCAGCAATGAAGTTTTGAATTAACACATGTATAAAAATTGATTTCCTAAAGCTAAGTGATGTGTTTTGTGTAGAACCTAGCAAGTGCTTCTTGCTCCCTGAAGGCCAAATCGTACGTTCAGCTCCTGAGGATCATGTTACTAAGCCTGTGGTAGACTGCTGTTCTGACTGTGACCAAGAGATTACTTCTCCCAGTGGCTTGTTGCTGCATGTCCCCATGAGGGGTTATTGCCCTCCTTGGATGTGCTGGAATGACAGTGACACCTACTCACTTTGTAAACCTGTCAAAATTATCTTTGTTTAAACAAATCATACATCCCCTGCTCCTAAATGCCCCTATTTAAGTCTTTAGGTTAGTACAGCTGATTCTAGCAGAAGCAAGTTAACAAGTTTCTGCTTTACTCAGAATGAAGGCAGACTCAAAGGAATGGTAGCTTGGGATTGAAGTAATAGGGTGTGAGAAAAAAATAAGCAACTGAAGTTGATGAACTTTTAACTTACTTATAGCTGAATTAGTATTTGACAGAAACCTTATTGAGAGGGACTTAGGTACTTAGTTTAGGCTGGTTCAGGTACCTAATTTAGCTTTTTAAAGTAATTTCTGAGTTCCATCTGTTTTCGATGTGTCTTTATCAAAAACGTTATTTAGTAAAGCATTTGAAGAGCTTGATTAACCAAATAATCTTTAAATAATTTATTTCATCCACAAAATATGAAGATCCCCTTTGTATGGGTGTGTTTTTTCACCAAAAATTGTCTCTGCCTCCTCCAGCATATAGATTTACAGTAGCTTCTTGCAACATTGATAGTGTGAATTATTAAAAGCTTTGAAACTTGGAATGATTGTATAGTTGGTAGGGCTTTTATTGCACTATGGAGTGCATCACTGTTAGATGCTATGGAGGCAGAGGTGTTGTTTTCTGTGACTCTGCAGGCCATTGCTGTTTGGAGAAGATTATTTTCAGGGTCTTCACCTGCCTGTGAGCATAATAGGAAGAGAGAAGTTACTACAAGTTGACTTCCTAACCTTGAGGCTTATTGGTAGCTAATTGTATTTTATTTGATCATCTAAGATCTGACAGTGTTAATGCTGTAAACCTGGAAATTTGTGTTGTCATTTATGATTTTTTTTTTTACTGATACCTTGAAAAGTTTAATGGAAGATTAAAAATAAGGCTGTTGTCAGCGTGCGCACATTTGTCCATCATCCCGATTTTTGTATCAGAACTGTGTAGGAAGCATACACCTGCTGAACAGTGTCTCACTGTTTAGAGATGGGTTCTTTAATTGATACTCAGTTATGGCTTTCAGTACACACAGGGTTAAGTGAAAAAGTTGCAGTAATATCTAGTGAGCTTTTTTCCTTTAATGTGCTCATTAGCAGTGGCAAGTGCAGGTTTTAGCACATGTCAGTAATTTACATTTCATTGCTGAGTGGCCTGTTCGAGTTGTTTTTAAGCCTGATGAATATACTTGTGTTGGGAATAAACTGAGTAGAAGAATTGAAAGCCAAATACCCTGCCAGGCTTTTCAGTTGGTGCTGTAGTTTCTAGTGGGTCACTGATTAGTAATGCATGAAGCAGCAGAAAAATGCCAAGATGATGTCTAGAAAGGTTACTTCAGGTAGATTTACCCTCAAACCCCTCTTCCTTTTGTAACTACCTTTGCAATTATTTTCCTCAAAATTTCATTTAGCAGGCCTTCTCTTAATACAAGAATGTGGTAGGTTAGATGGACATCCCAACTAGGTTACTTATTTAGAGGTGGTACAGAAGAGTAATACTTGTGCAGTGAATCCTAGAAATGGATGATCTTACTGGCTGTGCAGTTTCCTGCTCTCAGCTCATGATGATAGGGATCTCAGTGAATATTCGCTCTTGTACTTTTTCTTTCCTCTGCCTCATCTCCCACTGACTGGCTTGAAGATGTGTGTGGTTCACTGCAGTAATGGCAAATATGTGTGTGTTGGGATGCAGTAACACTGTGGTTGGCAATTCAGATGCAAAATAAAGGTTGCTTTTGGGGGAAAATTGATGCTTTTATGTAACAGCAGCTTAGTTTGGTAATAAAACCATATGATTAGCTAAATGTATTCTTGATGGAGTGATATTCTTGCTATTTTCCAAGCTACTCTATTTTCAGAGCACTATGCGGAAACTTATACTGTGAAATTATACTTTCCTTTGTAGAGAGGCCTGCATATATTTTCTGTCTGAAAGGATAGATATTGCTGAATTTACATATGTACACGGACAACGAAGCATTTTTATTCCAGATGCCTGTTAGGATCATACTGACATGTTCTTCAGAGCTCTTGCAAAAGAGTACTGGTGCTTGCTCTTTCTCACTTTCACTCTAAGGTATTGTGAACACTGTTTATATTGAAGTTACTTATTATACAGTTTGAGGATGGGGAATGCATTAAACATTTAGAATGGGGGGGAAAACCAGCAAAAGATATTCCAGAACATTCTTGTGAATAAAACCCGCCAGTTTGTGTAAGAATTTTTGAACCCTTTTATTAGCATATCTGAACATTAGGTGCACATATTTAAATGAGAATGTTTGCAGAAAGTAGAGCCATTTGAATATTTTCCACATGCTGAAAATATTTTCATAGCTGCCTTGGTCAAGTTTGGAATTCCCGTTGTTAATTGTGAAATAGCTATTTGGGTTGTCTGGGAAGGCTGAGTCCTCTACCTTTCCTGTGTTAGCATGGAACTATCTGCAGTGGTAATTCAATGATTGTGATTAGACAACAAATACTAGTTTGAGTTAACAAGCAGTAAAGTGTCTATGGATGTTACTGGAAAGACATTTTTGGTTGTGAGCCACAACTTTTTTCATGGTTTGTTATAAAAAAATTTGAGGAAAATTATGCTTTTCTCATGAAAAAAAACTTGTGTGAGATATTTTGCCTCATGGTTAGGACACTTTTACATTCTTTACTCTCTTAGAAATCTGGAGATACTTGTGTCGAAGTTGTTGAGACTAAAAATCAGTAGAGCTTGCACAAAAGTGGGGAGAACATTTTATCATTTAAACTTAGAATGGTTTTAGTTTCTTTTTCAGTTGCAACTGAAGTCATAAAGTATTTGCAGATTTATGTCTTAGAACTGTACTGTGGTTCTAAATGGATCAAATGGAGAGGGGGCTAAGAGTGCTTTCAATGAAGATTTTGTGTTAGAGGTTTATGGTAGGGCAGGCTTCTGGGCTGGGGGCTTAGTCTCTACTGAATAGGTCCTCTAGCTCTGACCTACTCCTGCCTGGCTGAATGTGCTTCCTGATGGCTAACAAAGCATGTCCTGTGGCTGTTGTGGGTGCCACTGCCCTCCCATGTAATTTAAGGAACATGAAGTTGTACCCTAAGGCATTGTGTATTGTATATATTTGTGTGTAGGGTTGTGCAGTTGTTGAAGGCAGGTGAACTGTTTGCTTTCTGGATCTTATGACTTCTTGGAGAATTGATCCTCATCTTGATTGAGCATCTTGTACCTTTCCTCTATGTACTCTGGTAGGAATAGATTATAACTGAATGCTGGGGCAAAGCTGTTACCACACTAAAAGTAGTTCTTGAGTAGGTGACTGATTCTTTGGTCTTTGGAAGAGGATCTGATCTCAAAATGTAAGATGTTCCTGCAGGTTGGTAATTTTGCCATTTTTCTGGGAGGAAGTTGTTTGTTCTCATAGTTTAAATTTAGAATTGGCTTTCTATGGAACAAGAGGCAGATTCTGGTCAGCCAAATTGGTGTAGCCGATAACCATATTAGTCTTCAAGAGGATTTTTGGTAGAAGGTGTCTAGGGAATTCAACACCCATGCAACCCATACTGCAGTGTTCAAAGGATAATTTTCAAGTTCCTCGATTTAAGTAGCTAGTATTGTGACATATGTGATACTTCAGGCATTAACTGTTGTATTCCAAAATGTGATTAAAAAATTTGTCTTTGGGAAGGCAATAAGTACACATAAGTTAGGAATGAGTTTAAGAAGCCAGAGAATAATATATACATGGGATTTGGCAATCTCTTATTTTCAGTGTGTATTTTTTTTCTGCTTGCAGAAAGAACATGTTATTTTAAGGTTGTCCCGAACTGAAACCCTTGAATTTTGTAAGACTGTTACTTTTATTCATGGGTTCTGTTTTAATAATGTAGATAAATGATTCCCATAGCAGCCATATTATAAAGCTGTGACTTCTTTTGGTAAATGACTGTAGTGGGCTACCCAAATACTGCATGAGCTATTGCATGTACAAAAGCTGAAAATGCATTATGTCTGTATATGGAGAACATGCCTCTTAGCACAAAAGGGCTGCTCAAGAATCCCATGTGTAAATTTGCTTTTCAAAGGCAGGCAGCAGGTGTGCTGCAGAGTGGTGCTTCCGCCTATCCCACCAGGAGAAGTTCAGTTTAATTTGCTCAGGCTGGAATTTAGAAAGAGTAAGTTCCCTGCTCAGACTTTGGGGCAAGGCATCTTGCTGGCAAGCTGTGCTTAATCTTATGGTATTAAATTCAAACCCACCATACTAAAAGAATATCAGGCTATTTAAAAACGGATTACTAAAAAGGTAAAATTGCCTGAATGAAGATTTGGGGTGCATGTGTAGGCATTGACACAGTTTTGCATTATGTAGTTGCTTGCTTGTTTACGTGGGACTCTCACCTTGCTTGAAGGCTGAGTATTTCTTCATGTTTGTTCTTCAGTGTTTTGCTTCCAACAGTATTCAAACCTTGCACTGGACACATGTATATCTAATTTATCTGGGAAACTTAGTCCATTTCTATAATATTTGTGAATTTATACATGTTAATATATTTATTCCCAAAATACCCTGATGCTCGTGACCAGAGCAGAAGAGGATCCTGTCCTGCTACTTCCTTGGATGTTTATTCATCTTTGTGTTCAAGAATGTCATGGCTTTTCATCCAGAAGGCACAGGAAGCTCAGAAAATAAGAGGCCTTATTTGCAATTCTTTCCAACTCCAAGGAGCATTTTCAGATAGTCTGTGTGTCTAGTGGGTGGAGTGTGCTCTGATTGTAAAGAGTTTTCATAGTACGTTACTGCTAGACTCTCCCCAGAAGGGGGTCCAAATGGAGGTTTTCTATGGCTTATAAACTGAAACATGGGTAACTTTTTCCTGAGAATAATAATGGCTTTATTTATGATATACCATGCTTAGCATGGTACAGTATGCCTTCCATTCTGCTTTCCTAGTTGTTAACTGAAGCCTCCCAGCTTCTGTATGAAAGTCCTTTTCACCTTACTGGGAATAACAGTTTAAACAGTATTACCGCTGTTCTTTCTGAGTTGTTCTTACAGAAAATTCTTGTGCAAGAAATCTTTGGAGTGGAAGACTTAAGTCCAATGAGATTTAGAATTTGACAAATGTATATTCAAGCAAGAGTTTCCAAAGAGTGAATGAAGGGCTCTCTGGGTTCTGCTCTTGTATAGATTGTCTCTATCTCTCTACTATACCTTATACCAAAATGTCTGTATGATAAGAAATTAATGCTCTAGCTACAAGATTTTGTTTCAGATATGTTAGGTTGCATAGTAGATTATAACGGTATCTTCTTCAGTTTTACAACAGGTTTTGTTTTTTCTGTATTTAGTCACTTCTAACTATACAAAATACTTCTCCAGTCATTTCAGTGCTTGATAACTTTAGGGTTCATTGCCCTTGCACATTTTTCAAATTACTAGCTTCCGAATGCACACGGCTTTAATTTACCCCCTACTGGTATCTTTAAATGGATTTTCAAGAATTTTGAAAGTGGACTACTACTATAGTTGTATTTCAGTATTGGTCCTGACTGACACAGAGTTTCTTAAGTAGCCTCTACAATTAAAGGAATGGGAGGTTCAAACGACTCCTACAGCAAGAAGCCAAAGAGTCTCTTACATAAATTTGTATTTGGTTTCTCAGAATGTTTTTGCTTTCAGTATTTCTGGTAATTTGCCTGTTGCTTTTGCAAATGCTTTTTTCTCTGATGTAACTTAAAATATGTTAATTTCAGTATCTGTTCTTCTAATATAATATACTTAATGTTAAAACATTTGCTTTGTTTAAAAAATAGTAGATACAAATCTGTCACACTGCATGCCTCACAGCACCAAAATATCCATAAAGGATGGCTTAAAGAGTTGAGTACACATATTGTATCCATGGGTGAGTGTATTAATGTGTCTTATGTTCTGAATATAATTCAGGCTATTGTTTTAGCTCCAAGTGCCAGAAAACTACAGAACTATTTTCCTTTGAATTTACAGTTTGAATTTTCCATTACAGACTAAAATTGAAGAAGTGGCGATAAAGTATCTGTAGTATGTTCATGCCTGAACTGTAGTCTATATCAGTTCAAATCATTTAGCATTCTGCCACATTTCTGTGGAAAAAGTATCATTCATGAGGACTTAAAAATCAGGCATTCTTCTTGCAGTTAAACCCCAGTGTTATCTTTCCCTCTCCCTCTTGAATCTGTTTTCTGGTAGATTTTTTTTTCCAGTTTCTGACTACTGTGGGATTTAGGGGAAATACACAAATCTGTTTTCATATTTGATGTTCTACAGTACAGGAGATTAAGAAATTTGTGACCAAAGTTTAAAACCAGTTAAAAGAGCAGCAGAAGAATAGGGGACAGAAAAACCCTACCAACCCAATCTCCCAAAAGTTCTTGTCTGTGTATTAAGATTCCAGTCCAGCTAATTCTTAGAAAGCCTGCATTATCATTCAGTGCAGGAATGGTTTCCTGAATGTGTGACTCCGAGAGTGAAATACTTACATTGCCATGTATTCTCAGTGTCATGTAATGGCACATCAGTCTTGATAGACAGTACTATAAAAATGAAACCATTGCAACTGCCTTTGAAAAATAGTGAAAGAAATCAGAGCCTTTAGGAATAAGAAAATGTTATTCCCTTTTAAGGAGTTTCTAGTGTAGCATGTTTATATCTTGGTCTGGTAGAGTGAAATAAAATCTGATTATTGGATTCTGTTCTAGGAATGACAAATCTTCCTAAAATATTTGGACTGAAAAGCTACTGCAGGGATAAGTTAGAGGAGTTGAAATGGAGACGGAACTTGCCTAATGAAAAGCCTAGGTAATCATTAGGTTTCAGCATGGATAAATAAAACTTTGTAGCATGTGTTCCTGTGATAGTTGAATGCCAGTGATAAAATGAGTGATGTAAAATAATTATTGTTACTATTAGGAGTTTAAATTTAACTTCTGGTTGCTTACTCTTGAGTATAAGACTCATGGTTTGATCTTGTATTTCCGTATATAAGATATCTGGAGTTTGGCCTTTGTTACTGTCTTGTAACAAAGTTATAAGCCTGAAGTTTCTCGTTCATGTTGGACTGTATTTTGAGGATTGCAGTGAAAGCTACAGGTATCACTATAATATAGTAGCTTATGCTCGTTATGCCAAAACAGAGATTGGTCAGGATGCTGTACTGTTGCAAAGTACAAAAACTTGAACCTCAGTTTTAAAATTGTCACAAAGTTCTTGCCTTATGACTTTAAGGTTAGCTTTTGAGCAGAAATTTTTAAATATTTTTTTTTAAGAATACAAAACCACTGAGATGCTTTGGTGGGCAGGAAAGAAATGCTATTAAGCATCAAGAAGTTGGTATGTCTTACTGCTTTTTGAATTGTGTGCTTTAAAGGATTTTAGCATTCAGCTACATTATCTGCATTGTAGTAGATAATGGAGATACTTCCTTAAAACAAGGATCCAGTGTGATCTTCCAGGAAGTTTTGAAACTGCTGAAATATGTCATGGTGATTTAAAAAAACCCAATCTGAACTGTTTGTATACTATAACTTTCCATTACTAAGGCAGCTGACATTTGCTGGATAATAGTATTTATGTACAATAGTTAAGGGCCTTAATTCTCCATGCCTTTCTAAAAATTAAACTGTCTATAACACAGTATGTGAGGTGATGTAAATACTCCTTTTTGGATTACAAAAGCATATCATAATATGAATAAGTGGTAAATATATTTAGACCAAGAGAAGAATGTTTAATATATTGAGCATTGTCAAATTAATTTTACTTCATAGATTAATATAATGGGGTTCAAATTTGTTGTGGAACTGGAACTCCATATAAGTGAGTAAAACAGAAGCTGTCCTTTCACCAATGTATTCGGCCTGGTCATGAAAAGATGTGGTAAATGGACCAGTGAGAGAATCATTATTAGACAGCAGAAGTGTAAAATACCTTTACAAATATGTATGCTTACATAAACTAGTTGAGAGATAATACATTGAAAAAAGACCTTGGGGTTATAGAGTGAATGTAGTTTTAATTTTGTGAATGGCAAGAACTCTTGTATGAACTGCTCCGACATCTGCAGTGAAGAGATTTGCATTTTGCGCAAAGGTTGCTCTATGCCTTTTCTGATCTAAGGTTGAAGAATAAATAGCAGTGAAGATGTAGTCCTGGAGCTGAAAAAAATTTGCTTGAAAGATCAAAGATAGAAACAACTTCAATCACATTTTTGACTGTTTAACACTTAAATGACTCAGTTTTTTAAGTGTAATGATGAATATTGCAAATTATAACAAATGTCATTACCTTACAGGATCACTGATGTCTGTTGTTGTCTTCATCTGTATTAGAGCAAAATCCAAAGAACCTGATTATGCTCACTGCATTCCTGTTGTGCTTGATGTCATGTGCACATGTAGTGAAAAGCTGGTTTATGTCTTTTTCCTCTTCTGTTAACATCTGAAGAAAAATAAAAAGGAATAAGCTAAAAAAATAAACAGGGAAGAAAAGTCTGTGGTTCTAAATGGAAAACCTTAATGTCTGCAATCAAAAAAAGGTCTCAATCCCCACCATTCTTCAAAAAAAATGGAGAAATGCAAGCAGTCCTTGTGGCTGAGTAAAGCAGTATTTAAAGGTTTGGGCATTTGTCTCTCCTCTTTTCAGTTACCTTTCAAGCTTCTGTAGTGGGAAGAGTCTTGTGCTCTCCATTAATAGCAAGTTTTCAACATAAAACTTGTGACCAGCGAAGGCCAAAAATTTTCTAACCTTATGATGCAATATCATCAATATGATGCTTATGATGCAATAGAAGCTTAAGAGACTACTTAATGTAACTTTTATTTTCTTAAAGAATAAGCTCTTTGTATTAATTCATAAAACCCTACCGGATTAGGGGCCTGGTATCTGTACAGTAGTCCTTAAAATTAGAGGGGATAATTGCCTGGAAAAGTGACAGCATTGGTCTTTGTTTCTATATTTTTGGAACTTTCCTTTCCTATACGTAATATTTTTGAATTCTTTTGGAATGTATTTATATTCAGAGTGGAAGACATTATTTATTCCAGACATGAGTTAATGAGTTCCTTATTTTCACATTTCTTTCCTGTACTGAAAATCTTGGAAGCCAGGATCTGTTTGTTTGTTCTTCTGAAAGAAGTCAGTCCCAGGCACCAGCTCTAGCTCATAAGTGCTTTTCTGTATGTGAATATCTTCTGTCAGATTAGCTCTTTTTTTTTTTTTGGTGCATGGCTAGCTCCCTTGTCAGTTCTTATTTAATTTTGTTTTTTTATTTTTGAATTTCCAATTTGTTGGAGACATGATGAGCACCAATTTTACACACAGGGACTAATAAATACACTCTTCAGATTGTGGTTTTTTTTTCAAAAATATACACAGACTGAAACTTGGACATAGAGAAGAAATAAATTTAACTTGTCTCCAAGCAATTAATGAAATCATTTATTATAATAAATGTAAAGGGATCATTGTAACACCGTATTTAAAATAATGAGTTGATTCTCATTGAAAGTGGTGATTCTTACTTATTTTAAAACTTTGTAAAGCTAATCCTTTATGTTCATAGTATCATGCTTACTTTGTATCCACTTGAGATTATTTGTGATCTGGTAGAGCCTGAAGGATGAGGCTTGGGGAAGGAGTTCTACTGATGCAAAACTGTTTTTCAGCAATAGCTCTGCAGCTTGTCAAAATTTCTAATTTGGAGCAGGTCTTTCCAATCTTTCATCTGATTAAAGGCATACTTGTTTTGGAATTGGGGAAGATAGTTCTTTTAACAAGTGTTCAACAGGCAGTGTTAATTTTTCTAGAAATTTCAATGATGGAACCTGTTGCTTTTTAGGAGGAGGATATAGAGCTTGCATGGTAAATTCCTTTCTGTCCTAGCCTTTCTTCCTCCCGGGACTCCAGAGTGAATGTTTCAAGTCTAACTCCTGCTGCCAATGGTACTTGAGTTGCTCCTACAAAGCAAGGAATGGGAGCCATAATACCATTTTACATCTTGTGCACATTTGTGCAAAGATGCAGTTTCATAATCTCTATAAACTTAAGTTTTCCTGCTGTTGTAAGGAGGTGTTGGCCCTGGTCACATGTTCCTGCCATCTCCCTTGTGCTGTCACTACTATTTATGTAGTCATCTAGAGCAAACTTAAAAGTAATCTGACAAGAGAAATTATCAAAATGCTGTGGATGAGGTGTGAAAAATGCAAAGCCTGGAGGTCAGGACCCCTCTTTTTTTGTGGCAGAATGGCACTATATTCTGACTTTGTTACCATGGTAGAGCACTTCTCACTGTTGACAATTAAATTTCCTCTTGGGCTGAGCCCATCCAGAGAAAGTGTCTTGCTGCTACCTGATACATGGTTAACAGGTGACCACAAGAATGATGAAGGGACTTTGAGACTGTACAATTGGACTTTCAGGAGTTAGAGCATGTTGGGATTAGAGTTGCTCTGCCATGCTGTGCTTGTTCTCTCGGTACATCTGTGCTGTGATGCAGTTGTGGTCTTTCCTTGTCTCTTTGCCTCTCTGGTGCAAGAGGTAAAATGTAGCCTGTTGTATATACTTATGGATGCTTTTTTATTGCTAAAGTCTGAGTATATTCTACCTTTAAAGATTTTTCTGTAGCTTTGAGGAACATTTAGTTGCACATACTTTTCAGCATTCAATTTGCAAGTGAAAATCCAGTTTACTAAGAATTTTGAGGTAATCCTAGCTCAGCATGTAAATTAGAGGTTGGACTTTGGAGCTTGTTGTGTTTCACCATTTTTATATAACTTAGCTGAACTACTAAAGTAGAAAACATTTTCAGGGTGCTGTGGTTTTATTTACCATCTTATGCACTTCTGGGACATCAGTTTTTGTTAAAATGAAACATACAAAAATTTTGATAGTTTTCTAGTCTCTGTTTACCCTAGTTTCACTCCCCTCTTGCCTTTGAAAAGAAATTGATATCAACTTTTCAGAAAGATTGCCATAATATACAGGCTTATAACCCTCTACAGGCTAAAATTTTGAAATTTAGGGCCTGCAACTGTTTAAGCATGCTTAATTTCAAGCACATGCTTATTTACAGGATCCAGATTTGTTTGTCTAATTACTTTATAGCATGAGTGAAGCCAGACTGTCCAACTCTCAGGCCCATCTGTTGGGAGGGGGAAGGAGGAACTTGATTGTGTCTGTTCCAAAAAGCTGTTTCACCCATAGCCACCAGATAAAATTTGTTTCAGATTCAGAGTTGGTGGTATTCAGGAATACATGGTAGATACTTTTGTCATAATACATTATCCTGAGCTCAGAATGGTTGTGGTTCATTGGAACAGGACCACAAGGGGATCTCATGGATTGCTTCATTTTAAGTGCCGGTAAATTCTCTGGTGCTACATATTGATACAATTTATTGACTTGTTTTATTCATGACACTGAGATAGTGAGATGTTGTCCCAAAGCTGTAGCATTTTGAATGATGTAATACTGCCTGTGCATCACATTTTGTTCCAGAAGTTTGAATGTGCCAAATTCCACTGTTATTTCCTCATGCTAGCCAAGAAGTATAACTTACTTACTTACAAGTATAACTTGTACTTTGAAAATAATTTGAAACTTTTATAGTATTCAGTGGTGTTTATTATCACGTGTAATTCTTTGTCTTCAGTGTAAAAATAAAATTAAACAGCCAAATCTGCATGTTTCTTTCATGTAAGAATATGTGTGAGTAAAACCAGGACTTGTGGAAAACTCCAAATTTGTATATACGAGTATACAAATCCTATTACTTAAAAGAAAAATATTATTCCTAATTTTATTATCTTTATGTTTGGCTACAAAAGCACCTGAACCTTTTTTCTTAATTTTATTTGAACATTTAAAAGGACAACATAATCACACGCATCTCTGCCCATAATATCTAATGTAAAACTACGTATAAGTAGAGCAAAAATAGAAACTGGAGGAAGAGCTATGTACATTGACTGTTAAACCATATAGGGAAAAAAAAGAATATTTTCTCAGAATGATTTTCAAAGGGGAAAAAAAAAGAAGAATTAATTTTTAATTTACTTATATGTAGTGTATTGGGCCTCTCCTGGTGGGCAGCTGTAAGAGCTCGTTATCTTTCATTACAGGGTAATTAGTCCACAGTTTTCTCCAAGGAGCTGTGTATAAGATTTAAATAAGAACATCTTCTATTAGTAATACTACTACATGCATCTTTTTGCAAAGAAGCAGTGAAGGAGATAACACAGACTATGCTTAGTGGAATTCTGTGGAATGGTATCTTTGCTGTGACTGTGTTGTCTGACATTGTCCCATCGGTACACTAGTACTCGCTCAACTGATGAGAGGGCATCACATAAGTGCTCCCTTACCATCCTCCCTCAGATTGTAGCTGCTTCTCCCAACTTCTGTGCCAGTGCTGGTGTAGAGAGTTCCCTCTTGTCCCTGCTTCCCTCTCAGCTGCGTCTTCCTAGCACCGTGCTGTATCCTGTGTTGACCTAAGACAATTGGGTAAGCTTGCCTTTCAGAAATGGGAACCTTTGGATTTTTTTTAAAACAATTATTTCATTGATCTAATGGTGATAACCTGTCTGCAAAGCTAAAGGAACAGCATACTTTAGTACAGATGTAGAAATAAATGACTAGAGACATCAGTACTAGCAGTTATTAGAGAAGAAAGATCAGTATGACAAGGCTCTGCTTTCTCTTAAAGAAATGGATGTTGTGAGATTCAGTAGGAAGATACAAATCCCTTAATCTCAGGCAAAGTTTGAGGGTCTTGTTTATTTTGTGATAAGGAGTGTGCCTGGCTTGTTCTACTTTTGGTTTCTGTCCCTGACCAGAGATTATAATATTCCTGATATTCTTCACCTAGCTCTGTGGAGTAAATGAGTTTAGAAGGGAACTCTGCAGACTAGTCCCTTTCTTGAAGTGGCATCAACTGGAACAGGTCACTTCGGTTCATATCCAGTTGAGTTTGGAATATCTCTAAGGATGGAGACTCCACAGCCTCTCTCAGCTACCAGTTCCTGTGTTTGACTGACATCTTCCAGTATTCCTTGCCTTTCTAGTTTGCAGCTATCTCTCATGTCGCTTGTCTCATCACCATTGCCATGACAGTACCTCCGTAACTCCCAGTTTTTGCCTGCTAGTGGGTGCTGCAGCCATCTCTGGTCACAAATGTAGTTTTCAGTCAGCTTCCCTCTGCCTTTCCTGCATGCTTCCCCCCATGTACCCTGTTATAGGTTTGGTGACAGTGTATTTGTTGACAGTTGTCTCTACTGCCATTATCCCTTCTGGGGACCGTCCCTCAAAATCCTCTAAGCACCTTCTGCCCCTTTAGCTATTTTTAGTTCATATGATTCCCAAACTGATGGCTGCACAGCTGCTGCTCAGGGTGTGAGAGTCGGGAGGAACTGGGCCCTGGGGTGGGGGTACTGACTTTTTGGGTAACTACTCTGTGATAATTGCTGTGACCTTTGGGACAGCATCCTGTCCTTGGGTTTTATAATGGCTTTGTGCTTGAGCAGCTATTGCCCCAGTCCTGTTCTTCCCTTACTTGTGTGATGTTTTGTGTTTTTCAGTAATTACAGGGTTAATATATCCTGGCTTTGGTGGAAGACAGTCTGTTGGTTCAGTGAATTAAACCTGATTTGGTGCGCGATGATGAACAAACAAAACCAACAAATGTGTGCACGTGCACATTTTGTTGCTGATATTTACTGCTTCTTTGGTTCTTAAATAATTGTGACTAATGTAACTGGCAAAGTGATTTTTTTTTCCATAAATATGCCTATTTATCATTTAATGTTGTTTTTTGAGTGTCACAAATTAAATTCAATTCATTTAATTGCTCTCTTCTTGTGGGAAAATAACTCTAGTTTACTAACAAGATGAAGATGCTTCCACTTTTCTGAAGTGAACTTGATGGTTTGCTCTGCATCTTCTAGTGTAGTTTGGGGAGTCTTTATAAACTCTCTGAAGTTCTTCAAAACAATCTTTATCAAATGTTTGATGATGACTATTTATATTGACACAGTAACACTTGCAGCTATTTAACAGGAAGTGAATTAGTAACCTTCTTGTGAGCACAGCAGAGATGATTTTTAAGTCCACTGGCTGGCTGAGAAAAGGGCGCTGTAGGTCAGTAAAAAGGTGTTACCAATGTTAGCATTTGGTCAGAGCAGTGGGCTTTTAACAGTCTTGTTTTTATCAAGAATGTTGCTTATTCAGTGTCTTCGTCTGTTACAATGTCTTAGAAATGATGCTTTTTCAATGTAGTTATTAGAGGAGATGATTATTAGGAAGATAATTATAGGGTCACTTATCTTCCTGGCTGTCAACACCAGGGTTCCTTCTGCTTAAATCATCAGTAAATTCAGGGTCCTGTGAGCTTGGACAGTCATCATAAGTTTTCATTTGGTTTCTGAATGTGCAGTATACGTATAATCATAGTCACCTGACTTTGAAAGCATTGTATAATGTTTGGAAAAATACCAGCCAGATTTTTTTTCGACACACAGGCATACAATTAATACCCTTTGACTGCAAGCTCAGTGTACCATCTCAGTAACACAGTGCTACTTTTTCATTACTTGTTCACTTCTAAATATATTCTCATGTTTTGGTTATTAATTTGGCCTCCCTTTGAAAAACACAAGCTACGGTATTGCAAAGTGCACTTACTGATCAAACTATATGTTTGTGTTCTCTATTAATTTGCAAAGCTTTGCTTTTTTGGCTTTAGGACTGGAGAAATAGTATAGCTGTATTAAGAGCATGTCTTGTGTCCATGCATTTCCTTCATTTGCTCTAATATTGGAGTTTTTGAAGTGTTTTTTATTCTATTTGTCTTCCCTGCTGAACAGCTTGATACAGAAAATTTTGTGTATGCTATAAGCTTGGTAAATGTGAGGCATTGTTTTAGAATGATGCTCCCCTATTTTTCCCACTTACCATTGTCCTGTTTTTCTCCATGACTGCCTGGTTTTCATTTAGACTAATGTATATTTTGTGTTAAATATCTCACTGAGTGTTTTCTGCCAAGCTGAAGACATTTTCCAGACTGAAAACCAAATGGCTTAGAAAAGAAAGTGCTACTAACTTTCTCTGCTGAATTCAGTACAGTAATTCCAAGTGCTTTCCCCCCTCCAAACAATTTAAAAATATGTAGCTTGAATCCTAATTAAAAAAAAGTAAAGAGAGTTAATACTGTTCAAGAGTAAATAGTACTTGTGTTTTGAAATGAAGTAGTTAATAGCTTTATCTATTTGCGGCTCAAATGTATTCTTTAATTGATAAGATGGAGTACTTATCGATAAGCAAGGACTCTTTCTTACCTTGCTAACACGTTCAAGCTGGCTTTGTGCAACACTGGCATACTACATTTTAAACTAAGTTTGAGTTAATGATTAAATAAATGCTGCTTTTACATAAGGCAAAATCTTGTGTGGCCATGCAACTAGTAGAACTATTTTGTGTTGCATGAAAAATGAAATGGTCTTCCTGAGGCTGGATGATTGGGAAGACTAAGATTGCACTTGTTAGTGTTTGCCATTTCCTTTGTGCATACCTGATTTCTTCTCTTTATCTTCGTGTAATCAGCAGCTATATCCATTGCCAGGATCTAATTGAACTTAATGAAGAAAGAGGTTCTGCTGTTAAGCTTCTGCATTTTCTGCTCTTTGTGCTGCTCATGGTGCTAAAAAGAGATGAGTTAACATAAACCTGAGTAGGCTGTTTAACCTTTTTTCTCATCTGGAAATGTAGATGCAATAACATTTGCAGCTGAAAAGGCTCATTCACAGTTTCTAATGTTTAAGGATGCAAATGAAGCATTTTGTCTTTTCTGTCGCCTGGAGGTGTTAAGCAAGGAAACAGAAAGAGGTTTCTAGGATTAGTTCCACAGATTTCTTTTATCATGTAAAAATCAAGGGTGGTTTCAATGCCATGAAGTGAAGAAAAGCAATATGGAAACCATCCAGGGAAAATTCTTAAGTTTCCGTTTGTTTCTCCCTAAATTTTCTGGGCGTTCGTTTCTACTGATATAGGTGAATACTCAAAACTTTTTCTAGCATACCAGGGCTGAGTTCCTGTGCCTCGGGTGGTGTCTGTGTCGTGTTTCATATGTGATAAAGTAATTAATCATTTACAGCGGCATGTCATGCAAACTCCTGTATGTTCAAATTTTATAGTTTATATTTGAGAAATACTTCTGAACTCAGTTAATTCAATATTGTGTTTAGGTTCCGGACAAACATGTAATATATAGGCCATCTAAAGCCTTAAATTGTTTCAAAGTGAAATTACCAAGTAAAACTTCAGCTTGCTGATCAGATCCAAAGTGAAAACTTGTATGTATAGAACCAGAGAGGTGGTGCTTGTTCTTCTCAGTGTCTTGTGCTTTGAGCCCTTGGGAGAAGCTGACTCTGCTCCTTTCACGTGCAAAGATATGACTGGGAACCATGTCTTCTGCTTATAAGTTACAATATACACTATGAATTTTTGGTAAGGGAGAGTTTTTAATTTCAAAACGCAGAATTAAATCAATGCAAGCACATTTACCCTTTGTACATATAATCCATGATAATAATGGTTCACAACTTGTATCTTGTTAAGGATGTTGTCTACAGATCAGTCTGGTTCTTAGTTTTGACTTTGTATATTTATCACTTCTGTGGAATTAAAGAGGAGATGACTTTAAAGTTTATTTAAAAAACTATTTTCCATGCAGCATTAGTGCTTAAGGTGGTGCTGACAGTTTGGATTAATTCTGGCCGCTCCCTGGTGTTTGTGCAGAAGGTTGTGTACCTTTTCTGTGGTGTACACTTTTTTTGGACAGTGGAGTTAAGTTGCCTTGGATTGTTTATACTGGCTCGGCAACTGTGCCTTTTGTTTAAGCTGAGCTTTAGAGTAGTCTAACAAATTGAGTTCTCTCTTTCCACCCCCAGTATTTGAATATACATATACTGCATTTTAAAAAACATAATTATGCCTATCTCTCTCTGTATTATATATAGCTATAGCTATTCCTGCGTTCTATTCCTAGCCTGCTTTAAAGAAGGCATGTTTGGGGCCTGGATAAGACCTGTTTCCATTTGGTCCTGCAGAAGTTTGTCTGGCCCTACTGGTAATTGATTAATGGATTTTCATGCCTCTGCATAGTTTAAACTATACTTCCGAGACAAGTATTAACAGATTCACACAAGGGTTAAATAAATCAGTTAATATTTCTTAGAATGATGGTTTAAAGGCAGTATATTAACACATCTTCCTCCCCATAGTAAAGGTTAAACATGGAAACTGGCATCTGTTGGCTTATTTTCAAGTAAATGAGTGTATTCTAGTTTTCGTTTTTTTGGGTATTGCTGCCCAGCAATTATCTTCTTAAGGCAGCAAATTATTTAAAAAGATTTGAAAATGCTTTAGTGTTCTTTAAATTCAATTTTAAGAAGTGAGACAGACTTCTTGCAGATGTGTTCAATTTTAGGTAAAGCCTTTTTATTCTGCTAGCTTTTTCTTTTCAAAGGAAACACTCCCAATGTATTACTTTCTCTTACAATACATAGTCCTGTTCATGACAGTGAGTGCCGATATTTAAAGTGGCACAGTGCAGTGTCACAGGTAGTGACATAGCTTATGTGCTAAGTTCTGACCTCTACATTGCAGTATGTTTTGGAGCCAAGTAACAGTTCAGATTTTGAAGTAGAATTTGGAAGAAGCCATGAGGTCTGACAGGCTGGGCAGCACAGTTCTTTATTACGACTTTCCTTTGCAAGTTGCATCAGGCACTATTACTTTTCCAACTGCCTATTTACATTTTGCTTTTGAGGCTACTTGCTGTCACAGTCTACCTGCCTTGTGCTTCTGCAGCTCAGGGTAATCCATCTCCTTCCAAAGCCCTCAAAACAAAAGCCAAACCTCTGCAGAAATAACTGCAGTAGCCAAAGGCAGGTGCAGTCAGAGAACAGTAGGATGCTACAGCCCATCCCTGTCTTGCATATCTATCCTTTTGCTTACACCACATACTGTTTTCACTCTGCCATAAGCCTGTACAGAAGGCTTTAATTTACTTCAGCATGGCTCATTTTGTAAAAATACCCATTCTAATGAGAGATGCTACTTGGAAGTGTTGTCTTTTCTCTCACGTGTGTTTTTGTAAATGTGTGTGCATTGTAAAGATCCTTTCTTCAGAAGTTCTGCTTATTTCATTGTAAACAAGATTGGAGGAACTTTTTTTCACTGAGCTGCTGGAGAGTTACTACTCTTGGTGATTTATGACAATACCTAGGTTTTGTACTGTTCAGGCCTTTTCTACCTTAAAATTAATCTGCAGGGAATGAAATTTCTATTTATTGGTACTAAATTTGCAGGCTGATGCCTGGACAAATCACTGGCCACTCCTGCATATGTTCTTATTCTGAGCCTTCAAGATGGTAGCAACAGGGCCCAAGCGCTTGAGCCGAAAGGTTGTTTCTGTGCATCTAGCAGAAAGCTTTGGGGTGATTTTTCATGTCCACCACATTTTATTGTAGCGCATTTTACTGGTTCAGTATTTCCTAGGTTATTGAGCGGATGCTTCTTATTATATATTCTTACAGTAGATTTCCTTGAGGAATTCCTTCCCAATGTTGAATGGACAATTCCTGTATTCTGAAATGTTTTATGTACCCACCTTTTCAACAGGTGTCAGTGTGCCTGTGTTGGTGGTATTGTTTATTGTGGTGGTTTTTTTTTTTTCCTGTTTTTCTCTGGTAGTACTCCTGAATCTTATCTGTCTTTGGATGTTTCATCTGGATTTTTCTGTTCTGCTTGTTTTCTTTCTAGGTTGTTTATACCTCTGTTGGACCTTCCTTTTGATGGCAGCTCAGCTTTTCAGCCCTGCATTTAGCCCTGCATGTGACTTTGAGGTTTTTTAGCCCAGCTATCTATTCCACTCATCCTTGTGGTGTGCTGCTTATCTGCTCTGCTTTGTATGTGGGTGCAGGCAGCTGCATGTACAGGTCTGTGTCCTTCTGGTGATCTGTGAGCTGTACATGGGAGATTGTATTTGTGGATGATCCAAATTTTTCTGGAACGCTGTGGTTACCAGACTACTTGTGCCTATTCCCTTCCCCCTTGGGTCTGCCTCCTTGACTGGTTGTGTGTCAAGAGGGCAGTATGATGGTGAAAGAATTAATCAGCTGCATGTAAGTATTTCATAGAAACCTTTTTGAGTTTTTCCTGTGAAGAAAACTTAAGGGTTAAGACAAAACTGCTTTGAAAACCAGGCCTATGATAAAGTTTCTACTGGAGTTCTTATGTCTGGACCTTCCTTCATAATCTTATTCACCAATAAATTCTTCAGTAAGTGTGCTAATTTGTGCTGCCCACACTTTCTGATCTTGCTGTTACCTCACTGCCACAGAATCTTGTTTCTGTTTCTCTTCTGCCCCATGGTTGTTGGAATACTTAACACCACATGTCTGAGTTGCTTTAAGCAGTGGATTTGATGCTTCAAACTTCAGCCATTCTGTGATTCAAACAGTGCTTCTCAGAGAAGCATCATGTTTGATTTTTAAAATAAACCTTAAAACAGTAACGCAGACCTGACAAGAAGAGCAGGTTAATATGGCAGCATGCAGCCCCCCTCCAGAGCACCTCAGAGTTTGAGGGTGTGCCATCTTCCCAAAGAAGGTTCTTGTTTTGAGTTGCATGCACCAGGAGCTCGTGGTCCTTCCTTCAGTGCCCGTTAAGATTTTCTGTTTAGCTCATTTTGTCTCATGAAAGTGATGGAAAACACTTATTACAAAAAAAATTAGGCCATTGTCTGCCATGTTGGTCAGCTAAGTCAGCTGAGGAGTGTTTAAGCCTGATGTTAGAGAAGGGGGATAGATAGGACTATGGGCAGGCATGTGCAGGAGAGGGAGGAGAGAGAATGAGGGAAAAGGACTTTGGTTGTCTCAGTCACTTAAGAGCTGTTACTGTCTTCCATAAGTATCACCCTGAGTTTGGGTAATCTTGAAAGTGTCATGTGTAAGTCTGAATTTGAGAACCTACGATTCCGTGGCAGCATGCAACAGATTATTTGGGTTCTCCTGTAAATTTCATGAACTTGTTTAAAACCAGCTCTGTGTTTACATAGAAAAGCTTATTTTCAATAAAGCAGAGCAGCTATAAATGTTTGTGAGATCTCTATCCTCTCAGCCATTTTTTCCTCAGAAATGGGAAATATTTTCTTAAAACTAGTCATTTCAGGTACTAGGGAATGAACAAGCACAAAGCCTGCATTATTGTCACTGCTTCTGTGTGGTAAGATAGCTATAGGGGCTCTTGCACCTGGAAAAGCTGTGCAGTTGGAGTATGTTTTGCCACATCAGCATGCTGCGAGTGGAAAAATCCCCTTACCAAATGATCCTGAAGGAGAAAACACGAGATTCTTGATAGCAGTGTTTTTGTACATGGCATATCTCTTTGTTGGTTGAAGCTGCTCCTCTTAAGCTGATATTACATGCAGATTCAAATATCTTGGCTCACATGAGGACACCAAGAACTGTGTTTAATTGTCCATAACTACCATAGTAAAAGACAGAGGAGAAGTTTTAGTATCGTTTGTTTTGTCTAAAGCTGAGTTGGAACTGTTCAATCATTTCCTGCAGCTCCAGGAGGCCTGGCGGCTTTGCCACAGATTCATAAGCCCACAAAAAAGTATAGGTTGCCAAGTATACGTGTGTAAAAGTTATTTATGCAGTTTTCCCTCCTTCATGCTTTCTATCTTTAGTTCTGCTTAGGCTGTCACTGAGGCTGAATCTACTACTTCACACAGTAATTGTGAATATCTGCATTCATAATTTCCAGGAGGAGGTGCAAAGGAAACTCCTCTTTTAGACTAAGTCTCTTCAATTACCTCAGGCCCACAAGAGTTTATCAGATGGGCAGGTCCCTTCCAGATGTTGAGAGTATGGTGACTTACACTAACATAGGTCTGTTTGGCCCACTCTGTTCCCAGAGCAGTCCGATGTTTGGCAGACTGTGACTGCGAAGGTCACAAACTCAATCATGAACTTTGCAAAAGGATGTTCCAAATCTTGCCTTTGCTTGTTGTACTTTACACTGTGTTTAGTTTTTGCTATATTAGGGGTCCTGCATTCCCTGAGGGTAGACTAAGGCTTTTGTGTGGCTTAAAAAAAACCAACCACCAAACGAAAAGGAAGAGAGAATAAACTGCTCTCAATTCTTATGGCATGACTGTTAGACCTGTTGTTCCTGCTTTCAAAAATAGTGGGCTGTTGGGGAAAACTCTTCAATATCTACTACTTAAGACAGCTAAAAATTAACTTTTTCAGCACAAATATATTATGAAATTGTTCTTTCATAGAATATTCCTTATTGGTTGCCTGTACCTTTGATTATGCAAAGTAGAGCAGTGATACATAGATATCACAGGTATGTTTCTAAACAAAATGCTGGTGAATGTTTATGGTGAAACTTGATGTGTTTTCTGCAGCCAGATAATTAGTCTTCATGGCTGAAATATGCTGCTGAATGTGTGAAAGAGTAACAGAAGTTTTGGAAGAACTTGTTTGATATTAAGTGTGTAAGCTTGTGTATGTACAGCAGAGGTTTTGGTACTTGCTGCCACACTGACAAGTCTGTGTGTGAACAGGCATCAGACACTGCAAGTTTTTCTGTTAAGAGTTTCACCACTTCTGTCTGTTCGATAAACTAAGGATGCTAATGGTTGAGTGCTGGCAAAACTTTCTGGGAGCTGAAGATGTTGCCACCACATTCTTTCTTATGGTCTGTTTTTGGCATTTTCAGAATTGGGCAGTAGACTTTTGAACAGATTGTTTAGTACATTGTATGAGTGTTGGCAATGAAGAAGTTGGGACACTTTTCTGGCGAGGGCTTGAGCAAGCATCTTTGAGTGATGACGTATTAAATCTTAGTATAGCAAGACTTTGTTTAGTAGTGCCTGAAGCTAACAAAGTCTTTTTTTTGTGTGCTTAACTGAAGTTAGTTGCAAGTCATGTGAGAGAATGCACACCTTTTCTGTGTAAGAGATGGTTAGACACACTGCCTGGAAACCAGCAGAACCTCCTACGTTTGTTAACTGTGAGAAATGAGACAAAAAGATTAATTTATTGAAAACAGAAAAATTGAAAAATTACAGAAATTAGAAAAATATAAAAATTTGGGATCCTATGGCTCGGTAGATGGTATGCCCCAGGAACGCAGGGATTTGAGATCTTCTGGCTGAGACAGCACTAGATCTCAGGTAGAGAAAAAGACTTGCAGTGCTGGGCTAGCTTTTGGCTGGTCCAAAAGTAAAAAAATTACTAAAGGCTCCTTAAAAGGAGTAAGGCTTTGAATGCCCAGCACCGACGTCTACCACAGCTAGCCTGCAGAGAAAAAGAGAGGAAAAGAGACCCTGCCTCGCTGCCTTGTTGTTTTTATAGTGTCTTTGCTCTGCCCACAGCCTGCCCACAGCCCGCCCCTTTGGTTTAAAGTGATTGGTGCTTTCCCTTTGACAGATCATCTCCGTCCACCAATGGCTCATCGTTGTCAGAGGGGTGGTATCAGTTGAGATAAGGGAGCTGAAATGTCTTCATTAAAATTCAGGTTGCCGTGGAGGTTGCCTGCAGGGTAACGGCCATGGGCTAAAAATAGCTGCTGGCTGTTAGAACTGGGGTTTTTTGGCCTTGGAACCAAAGAGCAAGTAAAAACACCTAAAAAAAGTATTAAACTACATCCAACACATCTCAAAACACTTGTAAAAGTATACAGTAAACACAGGAAAGGTAACTCCTATGGTGTACCGGTGGTTTGAAGTTTGAAAAGGGGCAAGTTGGTGATTTTTAACTGGGGAATTTTTAACTGGGAAGGGTGCAACTCTGTTAATAAACTACTTTGAACAATTGAAAACACTGATAATGGAACTGGATTTTTGTACCTGGGCTGATGGGTTAATTTTAAGATTCAATTAAAAAATATTTAGCTCAAAATTAATTAATTAAAGCACTTAATAGGCAAAGACCAAGCACAAATAGGGATTTCATGTATGACATTAACTTACTTTTGATTTATGGGTCTTGCAGAATGCAGAATCATGTGATCTTGGGTGTCCTGTGATATCACATTGAGTCGAACTATTTTGTTTCATATTTTGTTGATGGAAGATGGATGTGGTGACTGCCCCAGTTGACTGATGTTATGAGGGAATAGCTGGTGGTACTATGCTGCTGCCTGTTTACCATGAAAGGGCTGATCTGTGTAAGGTACAAAGGTTCGAAGCAATTAAAGCCAAAAGGTGCACAGGTAGACCAGTGCAGTTTGTAAATTCTGAGTTATGAAAAGTATACATTAAAAAAGACAAAATGCAGGTTGCACCAGGTGATACTTGCATTAGAGTAATGGGAATCTGCTGCACATCATCCGGGATTTAATTTTTAGTAAGTGTTATTGGCTGTATCCATGTGGAATATTACAGCTCTACAGGATTCATGTAACAAATACATTCAATGCAGAGATTAACTTCTTGGAATGGCCTGCAGTGTTCCTTCTCAGGTGGTTCATGAATCTCTCCTGAATGGTACTGTTCTCTTCTTATCCAGCTATCTGGACAGGAGCAGGGAATGAACTGGGCACTTTGGAAGTCCATGCCACAAATCAGTGAGATGAGACAGTAGGTCAAGCATGATGTCCCCTATGTGCATTTGGCTGGAAAGTTGCATACTTGCTGATGCTATGAATGTAATTTCCACCCTCTCCTGTGACCTCCAATTTGAATGAAGATTTTTTACTTTCTGTCTGAACGAAGAGGGGAAAAGAGAAATACTGTCAGAGTGTGGAAGTAGACTGCAATCTGCAAGTCTTGGATGGTCCGTTAGGCTGTTAGGGCAGCAAATGTTTTGGACCCACTGTCTTTACCTCTGGACATCCCATGTTTTTGACAGTGAATTCTGAGAAAAAAGTGAGGAGAGGAAGCAGTATGTGGTAAAGTGGTATTGGTCAGGATGCAAATGCCAGTGTTGTGGCAGAAACTGTGGAAACAAGGTGTTTCCAGGTTAGGAGTGATACAAGAGGGACAGTGTAATCTCCTGTTGTCAAGTATGTAAGCTAACCTTTTCCACAAGGCTTTTTGAGATTGGAATACAGTCTGATGACAGAAGAGAACTCTGCCTTACCTCCAGCTGTATGCAGGTACCTATTTGTGTCTCTTGTTAAGAGAGGAAGAGTTATCAGTTTTCAGGTTGTTTCTGAAACAGTCAGCTCCAAACTTTGTGTCACTGTGGTTTCATGCATCAACTCCTTGCTTTGTTTCCCTTCTCCTTTAAAAAGTGAATTTCTTAGTGACAAAGGATCTGAACACTAAATAATTACAGATCTGCACCCTTGTTTTGGTCCTCCTATCTCTTCCTTCTTTCTATTGCAGTCTTCCCAACTTCCTAAGACAGTTATTAATCAAGTTGTTAATTCCAGAGTTGCTGAGCTAAGAAGCCCAATGCAGTAGAGAAGAGGTGGGCAGAGATAAACCCCCAGATGGTTCATTGCGAGTTCAAGCTAACAATCCTTTGATGTAGCAGAACTGATGCTCTGCACTTGGTTTGGGTGTCTTTGCACTGAACTTCCTCGTCTGTAATGCTTACTTGATCTTTTCTAGATAATCTCTAGCACCCTGCTAGCTAGGATGGTGGGAAATCATCTACACAGAGCTTCTGCTGTTACACTGGTCCTGCTAGGAAGCTGCTGACAGTGCAAACAGTGACTCCCGAGCATCTTGAGATGTCTCGGCTCCTAGAAGATCGCAAATAGGAGGATGTTTTCCAACTTAAACATGTTTTTCCTGTGTTTTGGGATTGGATCATGTACTGCCATCACATAAATACACAAAGCTTCAACAAATGACTTTTTATTATTAGTGACTGTAACTATATGGTTTGTGCAGCAGAAGTGTGTGTCAGAAAGACAAAATATGACATAAATTGTGATATAAGAAATTGCTATTTGCCATTTTGTTAGTATTGGTATTAAGTAAGCTGCCCATTGGCTAGAAACAAGTTGTTTTTAGGCATTTTACAGGCGTCTTAGAATTGGGGAGAAGAAAATAAATGTAAAAAAATGTGCAAGGCTTTTTCTTTTTTTTTTTAATATTTTTCTTTTGTCCGTACCCCTCTTTCATCCTCTCTTTCCCCCTCCAGTACAAAAAACGTAAAGTTGCCTGAAACATGTGTACTTGCTATTGCATTAGTAACTTTCAGTGGATAGTTCTGATAGAATTGCCTTTAACTTACTGGAGTACTGACCTGAAGAGGTTTGAAAAAAATGCCTCTATCTGAATCACCTCGCTGAAGTCTATTGTTGGCATAGAGAAACAGGAGGAAGAAACATGCAGTTCAGTGTTTTACCTACATATTAATGTCGAAGTATTAAAATATTTTATATTAACCTCTTTCCACATTATTATTGGAAAATAATTGCCTGAAAGAATCAGGAAATGTTATTTCACTTATTACTTTATTTTCAAGATCTTAAATATGTTGAGCAAAAGACTGTATTTTCATTGTGATGTTTCATTGAGGTTTGGTTTTAGGAATGCATACTAAATAGAATTTTAAACTATGTTATCATTTGGCAAGTGCATCTTTGTAAATCACTTTTGGTTATTTCAGTGGTGAATTAACAAGCCTCTGTTTTCTGAAGGGATATTTCTAACTTTCAGGCTGGAGTACTTCCACTTGCAGCTATTTTTCTCTGGCTAGCTTTTGCTTTATACAAATGCTAATTATAGGGCTTTGAGTCTGTGTGTATACATAGTTTCACAAGGTCATACGCATTTTTAATGAACTGTGTGAAATATTTATATATTGCTCTGTTACGTAAAGAGATCACTGTCTTATAAGTCTTTTTGCATTAGTCAGCTCAAAAAGAGAAAAAAGTTAATATCTGTGTATAGAAAAGCTGATTTTTTTTTTTTGTCTCCTAAAGTTTTTTCTTCATTGTCTTTGCAGGCATCAGAAGGTGTCACCTTCATTGGACCTGACACACATGCTATTCAAGCTATGGGAGACAAGATTGAAAGCAAACTGTTAGCCAAGAATGCAAAGGTCAACACGATCCCTGGCTTTGATGGAGTAGTCAAGGTGAGAAATCATTTAATTACTGTCTGCCCACTGTAGGAACAGTGTCTAAATCAAAGTACACCCATTGACAGTCTGATGCAGAATCTAATTATAATTTCATCTTCTTTTTCAGTAAAATGTAATTAAAAATGGAGTACAGATTTTTACTAACAAGAGAGCTTTGGAGAAGAGAGAAAGTCCTTGATAATAAATGATGTATTAGGAGTTCTTCAATGGCGTCTCTAAAAATACTTTGCTTTAAATTTAACATGAAGGCAGGTAGATGTGTTAAATGTCAGGTGTGGATTTGACTTATTTGCACATCTTTGCATTTCTCAGGTCTTGTTGGCCAAGATCGTGACAGCTCTGAGTTAAGTGAAGTTTGTTAAACTGTGTGAAGTTTCCATTTTATGGTCTGTTCTCATGCACATTTCCATGTGTTGCAAAATTCAGGGTGAGGATGGAATGGGGGGAAGTTGGTGGCTCTTTATCAGAATCTACAGCTAATATTCTTCATGTGATTGTAGAAGGAATGTCTTTCAACAGTTTAGTAAAAAAATTTTTGTTGTTCTTTTATAGTTTGTAAGGTTAAATAAAGTGTATCTTTGTTTTTGTTTATTTTGTGCTATAGCAATTGTGTTGGGCTCTTGCAAGCTTTCCTGCGTGTCTTAATATATTTTCTATGTTAATGTCGTTAAATAAGCTTTTGTCTTTTGAAACCTTCATTGTATACAACTAAAACTTGGTGCATTATAAAATGTTGACCTCCTGGGTTGAAATTTTTTGTGCTTGAGATGTCAAATCAGATTTTTTTCAAATGAAGTTTGAGTAGAACTTTAAGTTGCTTGAAAAAGCGTGTAGTAGCTAAGTTGGATTTTAAACTCCCTCCCAAAACCCGACTAAAAGCAAAAGGTAAATAGAGTACCAACGGGCTAAGCCTCCATAAAATTACCTGGTCCAATGAAGCTGCCTGGAGAACTTGACTAGTGAGAGAGAATGATAAAATCACAAAATAGCTGAGGTCAAAATGCCCAAGGGAATTTTTCAGTACTTGTGATGGAATTGCATGGTCTCTGTAATGACTGGTAGCAGGATATTGCTGCAACATGTAAAAGGGCAAAGACTTCTTTCTTTTCTGGAGGGCTCCATGTGAGTGTTCGGCAGCATTTGTGGCCATGCTGAAGTCTGGGAGTGGCAAATTGGCAAATTTCAGATTTTTGTTGCATGTTTTAGCAATCCCTTGTGTATGTGGTCCTTTAGCACTCATAAGACTTAACAGCAGCCAAGCTGTTGTGCATAACATTCTCTGTTCTGAAATCCTGTTTATTGTTCTAGAAATCCTGAAAGTAACTTCCAGAAAAGTATCTAGCTAGGAGATAACTTTGAATTAATCATTTGAACACCACAAAACATTCTCTAATGCAGCATTAAATACTCAAAATGCTGGTTTTATCATTGTATCAAGTTAAAACTTATGTAAAGGTCTGTTATTCTGCTAATAAAAAGAAACAAACCTGACAAAGTGGGATAATGGTTAATGAACAGATAGACCCATAACCAGTACAGCTGAGCTGCTAGTTCTTGTATGCACTTGTTTTGTTGACCTTCAATTACACTGTTTTTGACAATTGTCTGATGTTCCTGACACAAAAAGGAAACTAAAGTGATGTGTTTGGCAGTGGGCTATATGCAACAATACCCTTAAAACCAAATTAACTGTAACGAAGGACTGAGTTGACAACTCCAGTCCTTTGCTATTGAAAGGAACTATGTGGTAGTTGCTTAATCCCTAAGTGTCCATATTATATCAATTTCATGTACCTCAGCCCTGCACCAGTTCTGATTGTCTGAAGTGTGTTGATGAAAAAGAGTACATAACAAAAAAAAAAACAAAACCCCAAACCCAAGCCTGCAGTGTGCCTTCCAAATCAGAAAAAGGGAATTCCGCAGACATTGCCAGCATTGTAGTCTCCATCAAAAAGTGGAGTTGCAAATTTTAGGCTAACCAGTGCTTTGATTACCAATTATAGGAAATAAAGCTGCTGATAATTGATAATGTCATACTTGCTATGGATCTTAATATGTGCCTGTGTTTGTTCTCTGATTTCCTTCCTGTGACAATGTCTTTTGCTCAAATGAATACCCAAATAATTAGGTCATACAGGATGCCTGATATTTGGTTAGAGCTTGATATACTGTTTTGCAAATTCAGACTAAGATAGGAAGGGCAAAGTATGATACCAGCTCTAATCAGAATAGCAACAGACAAAGAACTAGAGACTCTTTAGGATTTCTGCCATTCTGTGGGAGACCTATTTTAGTCACAGTTATGAAGCTTTCAAAATCTTTGAGGGCTCTTTTTCTTGAGAAATAAAAATTTTAAAGGTCTTGGCGAGGAGCTAAGTGTCTGCTTGATGCTTAAGGTGATTAGAGGTGGCTTCAACTTTAAAGTGGAGTCTAGTAAACCTGGAAGAAAAGTGCATTCATGCCTCTGACAATGCTAGAAATTAAGACAGATCTGTTGCATGTATTCTTTCTGGATGAATAGTTAAAGCAAACAGAGTAACAACTTCTAGTGCTTCATTATTCAACTCAGGACTGCACTGAAAATCTTTGTTAGTAGAAGAGTTGTGTGTATCCTTGTTAAAAAGTGCTGCAGATACTTAGGTCCTTAATGAATAAAGGATATTTTTCCTATCTTGTTTATGTTGCTTAGCATTTACACATAGGAGACACTGTAGTTGCTCAGGTTTTGTAATAACACCTTGGAGAAGTTGCATGCAGAAATATTCTGAGTAGAAATTAAATTAGAAATTTAAAAGAAAGAAGCCCTTCAACAGTATACTTAAAGCTGGAAGGATTGAAGTGTGGGTAAACATAAAAGGTGGAAAAGCTCTTAGGTGAGAGAAGAAAGCAGGTTTCAGAAATAAAGCAAAAAGAATTTAGGAATCAGCTCTGGCTGCGAAAACTTGAAGATAGAAGAGGATACAATTATACAGCAAGCAAGGACATTAAAACGATGGTTTCTAGATTTGGCTGAAATAGGTTTTGAAGGTGCAAAAAATATGCTTAGCAAGATAGGTTTAAGCTTAATAATGGAATATTGTGCATTGTTATATAAAGGGATAACAAGCAAGTATTGTATACCACAGATGTACTGCGCTGTTGAGGATCGGTTAAAACAGTTGTCTGTAAATTTTAGAAGCATGCTAATTGGCTAAGAAGCTTTTAAGAATGCTCTGTAACCAGGAAGTCTCTGGATGCCTGTGATGGCGTGAACTTTGTACCATCTCTGTCTCAACTCTGTATGTGAGACTGATAATGGAATAAAATAATAAAAAGGCTCCTAGAACGCCTGTCCAGGCTCCTGGTCCTGTTTGTTGCTGAAAACGCCGACAAGGAGGATGCTTGGCCTAACAGACACAGCTACCTATTCTTGTACTGGCAAATGCTCTAGCTAATATGAAACTGTGGAATGAGAGTGGAGAGGGCAGTTTCACAAAGAGTAATTTTCTTCTCATCCCTGGTTCAGTTTCTCAGTTGGCTGGGGCAAGGGTTATCCAGTCTGCACATGTAAGGAACCAGAGTCTTGTGCTGTTTGCTAGAGGGCCAACAAAAGCATTCAAAGATAATTAGTTTCAAAATGTGTAACTACAATTAGTTTTTTAAAACCTAATCGGGAGGGGTAGTGGTAAAAGATTTTAATCAAAAGAATTAGCATTAATCCATGTGAGCAATGGCTATACTAAAGTTAGGGCTGAGATGATGTATTGACTGTAAACAACTGAAGGGGAGTAAGTGACAAGAACAAAGTGGAGGCCGAGTAATGAGAATAAGGATGTGCTGTGGTGAAAAACTGGCAAAGGAATGGCAAGGGAAGAATGATTTTTGTATTGTTTCACGACATACAGCCAGTTTGGTTTTATGGCTGGTAGAACAGGGCTGGATGTAGACCCAGAAGAATAATGTCTGTGTCTACTTAATTTCACTGATGTCAGTAAACACATCAGAGGTCTTCAGCAAGGCTCTGAATTTACTGTAGTTATGTTTTGGGTACCTGTTTTAGCTGAATTCTTGCATGGGGGTATTGGCATTAGGATTGAATGATCACTGTTTTGCTGGAGAGGTTGTGAAGAGGCTGGATATGAACTGGAGGTTCTGCAAGGCTAACACTTTCAGCCATGAAAACTATTATGTGGTTCTTCATAATTAATACAATGTTTCACAGTTCTAGGAGTCTCTTAAACAGCTTTATCCCGGCATTCCCCTACATCAAGACAGTTTTGTTTTTCTGTCTCCACCTGCTGGTACCTGGTTGAGAGAGAGGCATGTACATGAAATTAGGAGGTTAGGAATTCTTATGCTAAAGGAGTATTTAATGTCTCTTTAACTTAATGGAATCACCTATTTGTGAAAACACTATGACATAATTTTATAACTCTTAGGATTTTTATTAACTTCTACTATTACTTGAACTTTTTTATTTGTACAATAAAAGGTGGTGCTAAAATTATATATTTCTTTACAGTCTCCAGGTTATTTTGGGGAAATGGTAGTGTAGCTAATGTGCTTTTGGAGGAAACAGCAGTAAATCATTGAGGACTTTTGCTTTTAAAAAATAGTTTAAAATGCTTTTAGTACCAGTGTGGTTTTGTATAGTTTGCACATATGGACATGTGTGTTAGGCAGTATCATAGCATTCAGTTTTTGCTCCTCTTGTGCAAATATTGTGTATCTATCATAAGTTTTATGTACCAAAAAGCAAAAATAGTAGTCCTAACTTTTTCTGTTTACTCAAACTGCTTCTGTATTTATGTAATCAGCAAGTGAAATTCATGATATTTTAAATATACAGTCAACATACTTTCTTATGGACAAAGATCAAAAGACTTGCCAGAGATTTCAATATGTCAATTTCTTTCTTTTTTTTTTTTTTAAATTTTTTTATTAGTTTTCCTCTTTAAAGCACAGCGAATTTTTGTTTTCTGGTTCAGAAATGCTCTTTGAAAGCGAAAATTTGAGTATGCGTTGATATTTTTTCCCCCCCCCCGGTATCTTAGAGTTTGGGTTCTAATATGTTAGAACTGTAAAAGAAACAGATGTTGAAACAGTGTAAATTAATAACTGTGCTGGCAGATGACTGAAGTCTTTTCAAGCCAGAACTAAGACAATTAGTGCTGCTGATACCAATCTGCTTGTTACCTAAAGTTGTTGTATGCATGTGTAAAAATACAGTGGCAGTGAAAAGTTCCCCTGTAATGATTTGCAGCTTGTCTTCCTGTGGACTGTAGTGTATCAGTTAGCCACTTGTTTGCAGGTAACTAAGTGAAAAAAGATTACCCTGTTTGCTTCCCCCCCTTAATTCTATTTTGCAAATATATGGGTGAATTTGCAAGAGAAAAGAAATGTAAAAGTTTCCTTCTCGACTATAATCGTGGCTCTTCATCAGTCATCACTCTTCCTGCATTTTGTTCAAGAGGCTCTAATTGTCTGCATTTGGCAGGTTTAACACTTCCTGACAGAGAGGCTATTAAGGGGAAGTATTCTCGCATAACTGTCACAGGCAGGAACAAAGAACCTTCAAACTCAATGTGTGGAAACCACTAACATTCTTAAATGACCCTTTTCATGCATTTTATCCCTTTAAGCTAAAATTTGGAGGGTGCAGGGTCATGGAAAGCAGCAAGGTGTAATAAAACAGTAAACTCTTGAGGATTTTTTGGGGGGGAGCAGTGTGAGGGGCAGGGTTTTTTTTTGCTAGATTTATCTCTTGAGTTAAAAACAATTGTTATTTGGAAAAATCTCATTAACAGATGTGACTGGAGTAAAAAGACTTAAAACTGATGTTGCTTTCAGGACCGCTTTGAACTTAACAAGCACCGATTTGTGGAGCAGACTAGCTAATGAAAGGAAATTAAATTTTCTGACAACTTCCCCTGCCAGCCCCCTTATTCTTCATGGGGCTGTTACTAGGTACTGAAGACTTTTAAAGAGGATTTTGTTTTATTATCGGACATAAATGAACCAGGTATGAACATTTCTTATGTATTTTTTTTTTAAGTTCTGACCTGGGTGCTTTTAAAATGGATTGCCTTGAAAGCTTTAAAAATATCAGGTTTCAGTTTAATGTTCATAAGTCAGCCCCCATAGTTTCAGACACAGTTAGCAGCTGGTGGTTTCCAGACATTAATACCTTCTATACAAATTTTTTAATGTATGTCATGGGATAGTATAAATATTAGCAAATTTGGATGGAATTTTCAAGCTTAACCCATACCACTGTAATTTAACCCTTTTTCTTTCTGATTTTGTATAATGGAAATGTACTGTTATCAGTAGAAATAACCAGAATTAACTACTGCAGGAGAAGCGATTTGATTATTGAAAAGTAAGCAAGTATTTTGGTTTTTTATTCTCTGATTTTCTCAGGATTTTTTTCTGTACCAGGCTGCAGTAGTATGAGACAGCTACAGCAATAGGTGGCATCAACAAAAGGATTTTTATAGTTGTTGTATGCTAGTAATGTGTAACTCTTAAATGAAAACAATTACGGGAATCTTCTTCTTTCAGATATAGTTTAAAATGATGCATTTAAGGTTTATCTTGTCTTCAGAATGCAGAACTTTCAAAACTGAAGTGCTTGTGTTCCTTCTTGAGTAAACAAAACCCATTTGTCTTTAAAGAAGTTCTGCAAGATTTTTTTTTTCCTGAACTTGAATTACTCCCAAACAATAGAGAATCAACTCCCCCTACTGACAGCAATCAGGAAAACACAAGGAATACCTGTGAGGACAGAAACAAGCTGGTAGTGGACAAACTTTAACGATCTGATTTATGGTCCATTATTGATTGTAAACTTCTAAATTCTAGCATTAAATTCCTACAACTGCAGAAAATCATTTTGCCATCCTGGTTGTGTTTCCTGTCAGCTGATTCCTCGTTGCTTTGAGTTTCCCAGTGCACTAATGATGAGGTAGAATTTACATTCCACTTATGGTATTAATTTTACATTCCTCTGGCTGAAAAGGGTCAGAAGGTTGTAAAATCAAGCATTAAATGAATCGGAGGAGACAGTAGTGCAATATATGACTGCCCTCAGGACATAGTGCAATGGCTGATGGGATTAACGTTGGGTCTCATTTCCTGCTTTTACAGGATGCAGATGAAGCTGTCAGAATTGCAAGGGAAATTGGTAAGTTCTTAAATTAGCTATGGTGGGATTTGTGTGCCTCTCAGCAGACATGGTTGACTAAATTGAATGTGTAATAAGTAATCCCTATAGAACAAATAATGTTTTAATAGTTTTTAAGTTCCCTGTTGCCCATAGGGCTGGAAGAATCTAGGAATTAACGCCCTGTCTCTTAAATCATCACATTTGAGCTTTTCAAACGGGACTTTGCAGAACAAGTGCAGCCATGATTTGTGGAATGACTGTAACACGCAGTAATGAGTACCTCACTAAAGGGGTTGTCTGAAAGTATATCTGCAATTGGACATGACAGTCAGAAGCTAGGCATGGTACATTTCCCTTTATATGGAGACTGACACCGGTGATGTTATGATCTTTATTCTTCATCACTGTGTGGACTGTAGCTAGCTTGAATATGCTCCAGAGCACCAGCCTTCTGTGCTTACTGGAATAAAGTCACTATTCAGCTTCAGAATATCTTGTAGAACGGTGAAAAGAGCAACCAGCAAATGAGTCTGGGACTCATTTTGATGAAGGTTAAGTGTAATGTGTGTTTAATGAGTTTTGGCTTTTATTTACTAAAGCTTGATATTAGTGAAAATACTAAACCACATGCTTGAAATTACGCATGTTTTTAAATGCTTTCTAGAAGAAGAATCTAATACAGTAAGATGTATGATTTTCCTTTAATTTTCCCTTTGAGACTGTAACCATGAGAAGCTGTTTAGGTTTATCACAGGTAGATAAACAGCTTTTCACCTGTGTCAAAAGCTATTGCTGTGCCTTTATGTGCCAGATAAAGCGGGACTTACACCGCTACAAATAACTTCTAAGCAGTGTAAGATCTTTCCTCTTTAAGTTGGGCCTTTTACCCTGCACTGGTTAACTGCCCTGAAACCCCTCCTAGGCTTGGCTGACTTTTAGGCTGACACAATTGAAGTCAGCATTTCTTTGGGTCAGGCTTTGTCCTTGTTGTGAAATCCAGTGATAACTGATCACTGTCATTTCCAAAAGAAAGAGATTATTAATCAAACTGGAACATTCAGAAGAGAATGGTAAATAAAATTGAGTTTAGTCACATAGTGTTGTGACTTTATTTCAGTTCAGTTTCTCTTCAATAGTCTTTCTTGCTCTTGTGTTTTAAAGATTTCCTGCAAGTATTTTTTAAACAGTTTTGATGAGTATAAGTCAGAAGGCATACTAGAAGTATAGAAGGAAGGCTTTCTAGACACCCTTTAGAATACATTCTTTTTAAATTTTCCTCTGAGTTCTTCGGTGTTCTGTTGACTGGTTCCTGTCTTTGATATCAGTAGCACTTCAGAGGTCATTTTATCAAGGCAGTCTTAAATCTATGATAATAAAGTCAATTACAGACAGCTGGGTGGTGCTTTATTTAGATGGAAAATTCTTAAACTGTTTTGATACAAGAAGGGTTTGTACTATGATACCATGTAGCGAAAGAAAAATGTCCCTTCTAGCTTTTTCTCCCCTCATGTTTCAACAAGTTGATGAGTTGGGTTAAGCTTCTGTCTAATTGTAACCACTGACCAGAGTAAAATGTAGTGATTTTAATTTTGATTTAAGATTGAATGAAATTATAGTGTCTTGTATATATATATATATATAATGTATTTGTCCTTGTGTATAAAGCACTTGATATGCAATGGAATACTTTCAGATTGTTTTCTGATTTCACTAATCCAGAGTTTCAGCCTTCTAAGAAGGCTTAAGAAATTATTAAAAAAATAACCATGGGTCAGCGCTTAAAACACTAAAACTCTGTTTGATGCTCTCTTGCTGCCTGTGTTTTTTTCCTGCTTCTCCCTGCTGTGTTCTGGCCCAAGTTCCTGTAGTAGTGGAGCATGGCACCTCAGGGTTGAGAAACACAGCCTTTACCTGTTTCAGTGACTATTATCTATGGATACACACTTTCTAGGTGTGGGAAGGAAACCGTCTTTTTGCCCCTGATTTGAGAGATTTTCCTGAGTTGTCAGGAGAGAATGTGACACAGATACTAAGCTAAATCGGAAATTGGAAGAAGTTCAGGCACAAATTGCTGTATTGGCTCCTTTCTAGAGTCTCTCTTCTCTGTTGGTGTGGGCTATTTTGCTCTTATGATCCTTTCTGTAGTGCTTAATTACATTGGCCCTTTTCCCATGCTGCTTTTAGGTCTGTGTGTAGAGTTGTACATTAAGAACTGTTGGCTTCTTGATTCTGAAGCATTGATGAAACTCCAGAAAGTTTGACTCCTCTATTTTAAAGGATTGAACAGCTATGAAGTGCAGTCAGTTAAAACTAAATGAAAGTCTGTACAAAACTGAAGAGGAGAAAAAGATGGTTTTTTGTCATGTTTCATTTGACATGGGTTTAGTTAGTGCTAGCTTTTAATAATGGATATTGAAAAGAATCTGATATCACCACATGCAATATTGTTCAAACTGGTATTGCACAATGTGTGCTGTGGTCTACTATCTGCAGCTTTATAAAAATGGTTAAATGACATCTAAAAGCCACGGTGGCAAAGTTCTGGGAGCTAACAGCTGTGGGACATCAGAAGTTTGTTTACTCCTTTTATCATTCAGATTCTCAGAATAGTAACTGTCCTGGAAACAAGCAGTCCTAACTTAATAGTACCTATTTAGCAGCAAAAGTAGGTGCGGTGATCTTCAAGTTTGACAGCTTTTTAGCTTCTTGCCTCCTAAGATCTTTAGACCCATCTTTAAGAGGCATCACGAGAATGTAAAACAAGAGTAGGTTTTAATCTCATATGCAGTTTTAATTTCACATAAATTGGCATCTAATTTGAGGGAAGAATTGAAAACCTAATACCTACTCAAAAATTTGTCTGCTTTGTGAGTCTTTTCATTGCTGTTGTTGTGGGTACTTATAAATGGTGTTAGAAATTGTTTGCATGCCTCTCCCTTCCCACAACTAATCCAACCAATCCATGTGAACATACTTAAGCAATTTTGATTGCTGCTGAGTAGTACAAAAGTGGGGAGTGTTGAGTAATGCATTCTGATCCCAGTATCCTATACCCAATATGCGTGCAAAACTTAAATTTTACAAAACCTTTCTTTCAGTGTTTGCTATTGGCTAAAGAGCTGCTCTAAAGTTTAGTTCAGTGCCACCAAGAGCAAGGAGTGTGTAACCTCATATTTGAGCAAAAGCTCCAGTACCCTTATTTCCAGGGGACTGGCTAATTTACGTGCTAACATGTAGAAGTCTGTTGCAATTTTTACTTCTCAACATGAGAAGCTGCATGCATTTTTTCAAAACGGGCCTTACTTTAAAAAAACCCCAACTTTATTTTAATTATATAGTGGCTCTTGGGAGTCTTTAACTGCCTTGCCTACAAGCGTGGTTGACGTATAATCGCTGTACATAAAAGGTGGGAGGGAGGGGAAGCAAAGTGGTCCCGTACTTGATGAATGATACTAGTAGCCCATGTATACTCTCTGATAATTTAATCATGTGAATTGTCATATATGAATTACATTTTGGAGCATATAAAGACTCACCGAGGCTCACTTTCAGCACACCTGTTTTGCTTTTGAAACTAAAGAACAGTAAATTAGGACTAGACTCTGCTTACAGAATTAAAATCAGCAAACCATTCAAGAGACTGATATTGTTAGACTGAAATTGGTAGCACAATTGATGATGATTTTTTCAAGTATAGGTAACACTGAATAAGATAGATTAGGTGATGGAAATTGCCATAATAAGGTTGAAAACAATGTTTGTTTCAAAATTTCAGTCTTTCAGCTATTTGGGTTGGACAGGGTCTCCAGATGGGGATAGTATTGCTAGAGATTTGCTAGTGTTATCCAGTAAAATCTCATTTCTTGCATAAAAGTTATACAAGATGTGCTTTTTCCTTTATTTCAAGATACCCAGTGGCTTGTGTAGGAGCCTGGTAGCTGCCAGGGATCTGGAAATGCAGCTACAGCATCAATAAAATGCTCCTGTGTAGATATTGCATATACTGAATTTCATGAAAACTGGCTGAACTTCACTGTTGCTGCACGTAATGTAGAGTTATTTTGCCTTTAACCTCTGAGATTGTAGAGGCCTGGATCAAACTCATTGTTACTTGACTTATCCTGTACCCCTCTATGGGTAGTATCAGGTATTTCATAAGAAAATCTAAGAGAGACTCTAGAAAGGTTATTTGCATGGCTCTGTTTGGTCTTAACCTCATACGTTGTAACCAGAGACTACTTTAGACTCCAAGGCATGAAGATTTATAGCCTTTTGGCAATGCATGCCTATAGGAGCTTGGTTTGTGCTCTACATATGCTTAACTATTACCTCTCTACAGCTTTCAGCCATGTGAATGCTTTACAGCCTGGGGTTTCACAGTCTAATAATGTGTTAAGTTGGAAACTATTTTATTGATTTTTTTTTTTCTTTGTTAATTTAAAGTTCTCTTGTATTGTTGCTCCTTTCCTGCCTTCCAGTCAACACTACTGTTTCTTATGCTTGTCTCATGCCTTTTTTTCGGTATCTATTTCAGACTTTTTAATTAAAAAAAAGGTTTTCTAGATCTTGCTGGTTTTAATTATCTTCTCCCGAACCTCCTTTCAGTTAGATCACTATGAAGGGGAGGTGGGCATATTGTATTGCTGCCACTTGACAGAGCAAGGGTAGATCTACATTCCAGAAAGAAACTGTAAATACCAGTAACACATATGACAGTAGACTGGACCACTTCTAGGAACCATATTCAAATGTCTCTTTCTGTCCCCAGATCAAAGCCTTTTATAGAATGTTTCTTCAATTCTCAAGGACTGATAGACTCTGCTTGCCAGACAATATCAACTGGTCTGATATTTGCCTTAATGTTGTGATTTTCATTAAACATACTGGAGACCAAAGGCATGAAGAATTTTCTGGTATCGTAGAAATGTCAAAAGCATTTTAATCAGATCCTCAATTTTTAGTTTTCTGCATGTTCGTGTAGAGAAAGGTGAAGTTCTCTGGTATGAAGAAATTGTTGCAGGAAGTTGCTTTGAATGAAAAGATTGAATTAAAAGAGAAACAATCATTACTAAATCTTCATTTAAACGGTGTACTTTGTTACTGTAATTTTCTAACTTTCAGAAAATGAAGGTCCTGCCTTATATCTGTATTATAGTATCTTGTTCTACAAGTAAGATATTGCCGGTTATGTACAATGCTGTCAGATTTATACTGCTTGTTTTTTCTTACTACTTGTCAGTTTGGGGAGGATACTTTTTTTATTGTAAAAAAAAAAGCAATCTCTTTTCTGATACTATTACATAATGCCTAAGAAGCACAGGTCTTGAGCTGCTCTGTTACTTATAATGTACTGCACTAGAAGTGTTGATAAGATACATATTTGTTTACTCAGTCTTTAGACTTAATTTATTATCTACTCATTTTTGCTATTAATTAAAAAAAAATTATTTAAGCAGCAACAAAGGAAAAAAATTTTGTTCCTAAAGAAATGTGAGCTGAAAAGGTCAAATGCCTTATTCATAAATCACTTCATTATTTGGGAATAATTCATTCAGTGTTTTTTTTAGTATAAATGAATTGGAGAAGACAGCCTTTCTTGGCTGTAGAAATTACTGCACTGACAGCTAAGTTTTGAAAAGAAAAAAATTCTCCTCTGTTCTCCCTGCAAACAAAGTGTTTTAATAAACGAAGTTATTGTCTACTGGCTTTATTGGACATGTGGTCAGTTGTCATGTTCCTCTGGCCAACTGAACAAAGTTTGAACTTCTGTCTAATTGTTCCCTGCTGTTAGGCTACCCTGTCATGATCAAGGCCTCAGCAGGTGGTGGTGGGAAAGGCATGAGAATCGCTTGGGATGATGAAGAGACCAGGTGAGATGCTGTCCAAAAGCTTGCCTTGATGAATGCTGCAGTTACTGAAGTCCCATTAAGCCATTTTGAGCTGACAGTTGAGCAGATATGAAATGTTAGATGGAGAAATTGGATATTATTTGGTTTTATCCTTTTAGTAGAGTGAGCAATATACTTTGGAAGTTTGCGTGTGCCTATTTCTAGTTATTTCTTGCACAAACCTTACAAAACACCATCCATTAATTTAAATAAAAAACCAACACTTAGGTCTGCTGTTAGTCCAGTGTTAGACTGTAAATTTAGAGTGTAAATAACATTTTGCTGTATGCCTTTCAGAATGCTGATTTACTAATTCTCTGTATTAGGTAGAATATTTATTGGCCCTGATTCACAAACATTAATGCATGCCATTAGTTCTGTTAAAGTTGATGAGACTGATGATTCATACGTGGAAACACATACGGTGTTACCAGAATGTGCGCTAATAATTGCATCCTTCTGTGTTTAAAGTATGTGTATCAGCAAACTATTGTACTTTTGTCTGTTTTCAAACAACATGTGTTTCAACACACAGATGTTTTTATGTCTTACTGGTTGTCAGAATCCTGAACATTTCATGATGCTTTGTTGTTGACTCAGAATTTTACAGTCCATTCTCTGCTGATACTCTGGCAGCGAGGAGCCTGATTTCAACTCCATGTGCTGCTGATCTTACAGAAAAACGTATTTTCTGATTTTTCAAAGACTTGTAATGAAAAGCCTATTTGATCCAAAATAACATGAATGTTTTCCTTTCTGCACAGAGAGAGCAGCACAATTGCTTGAGTCAACTGAAAGTACAACTGAAATTTTCATTAGTTTAATTTAGTCACCTGCATGACTTCCTTGTCGTTTTTCTGTCCCCTATTAAATTTTTGTTTGTCAAAACCTAAAAGCTGGATGAAAGAACAGTGAATGTCTAGCAGTTAAATTTTAGATTTAAAGAAAACATGGTGGGTTTATTTGTACCTTGCTCTCTCTAGTCCATTTGTATTCAAATCCAAATAGGAAAATAATGTTTTGTGCATTAGAATGAAGGTCTAGAATAACCTTCTTTCTTAAAAGGATACTTTGTTGCTACTGCTTTAGAATCCAAAATTACTGCCTTGATCTTGTTCAGGCAGCAGTTGCATCTGTTGGACTTGAAAGGAAGGCATTCATTTCTTGTTTAGCTCAGAAAGGAGCAAAGGAGCTTGATTAAAGTAACTGTTTTAAATGAAAAGTGGATCTAAAATCATAATTGCTGACTTAACTTGGAGAAAGGCTGTGGTTATGGTTTAGAAAGTCACCTGGTAGAGCTGATTGGTACCAGTAGAAGCTAGCTAGGGATAGTCTTTTATGTACATTTGCATATCAATAAATTAATTTAGTGATATTACTTTGACTCAGTCCTATTTAATGATAATTTGAGCTGCTTGCCTTGTTTATGGAAAGCTTTTGAATGATAGAATATCCTGAATTGGATGGGAAGGACAAGGATCATCAAGCCCAGTTCAATTCTGAAGTATCATTCAGGTCCTCATTATTTGGAGTTATGGTTAGTAACTGTGGTTAGTTATGCAAGCCTTGTCCTTATACTGTAATGTTAAATCTAAAAGGTGCTAAGAGGACTGTGCTGGCACCTCTGAAAAGGAATTAAATTCAGGACTCTATCATTTCCAAAGAACAGATTGAAACTTTCTGGCAGAGGTTATGATGGATCTTTGCACGTAAAGGCGCTTACTGGCTTGTAGGTTCAGTATCGGAGGTCATTGTACAGGAGCTATTGGCCCATGTTTTAAACTCTGAACGTGTATGTAGAAATTAGTTTCTTTAGCTAGTAGCTTCAGCTGCAGACATGATAACCTCCAAGCTGGGAATTTGTACTAAATTATTTTTTAAGATTTACCTTTGAAAAATTTGGAGTTTTGTGTTAGTGATTTCCCCCTATTGTCGCATCTTCTGTAACTTTTCCTAGATATTGAAGTCTTGCATGCTTAGTGGGGTATCTGTTTTGAAAATTTTTACCAAGGCAGCTTCCAGCAACAGATATTTAGAGAGGTGAAAGATTTTGTCTTTTAACCTATAGTAACAGGAAAATGTAAATTGTCCTGTTTCTGAAATTCTTTCTTGGTGCTAAGGCCAATTTTATGAACATAAATCAAACATCTGTTCTCAGATTCCAAGAACCCCTTATAATTTCTTTTCTATGGTCTTGTGGTGCCATGCTGTGTTTTTTTCTGCTGTTCCACAGTTGTTGCTCTTCACTGGAATGGTGCAGCAGGACATGTGGGGACTACTACTAGTAAATGTGTTTTTGTAGTCTGAAATAATAATTTTCTGCAGTTTCCTGCCTGTCTTTAGAAGCATTGATTGAAATTACTTTTTTTCCCCTGATGCTGTAATCTTCCAATGGCTCTGAAGGAATGAGCAGTGGGACTTGAAGAAGTTAATATGGAATAATAAGTAGCAAATTATTCTGAGTCCTCCACTTCCGAAAGCAAAGGAAATATGAAGTGTGCAGTATAAGAGGACAATAAAAAACTCAATAGCATTACCTATGACAAGCCTGTGCACTGAGTTTTATTATTTTACCAAAGCATTGCACTTGGCCTTTCAAACTACTGTGCAAAAATGGGAGTGTATGGGCTTGACATCTTTGGTCTGTCCTGCACAGGTATGTGCTATTCAAGCGAGGGGAAGGAATCTCATTGGATGAGTGAAGAACAGTGTTTCCTAAACCCATATTTTTTAAAAAACCCACATATTCACATGCCATCTACATATGTAAACATACATAAATGCTGTGACTAGATAATTTTAGGATTTTTTTTAAATTTAGAGTTAAGCTTGAAGCAATGGATATTGGTTTTTGTGTGTAAAATCAACAACATTTGAGTATCTATTGGCTACTTGTTAGGGCTTTAGAGGGCTTCTACTATACTAATGATTATCAAACATCTACTTTTTAACTAGATGGCCCTTCTAATGCTGGCCTTGACAAGAAAAAACATTTTATTTTACTATTTCCTGATACTGAAAACTGAAATTCTACATAATGAGTACAGTCTTTTGTTAATGTCTGACTGCCTCGAAAGAAGATTGTTTTAATTAAAGCAGCACTGCTGATCTCAGAGCTGGAGGCAGAAAGTTGGCATGGCTGTTTCACTTCAGACAACCACAGGAAGGCTTGTGGCAACATCAGTAATGCTTTTGTACACCTTAAACTTCAGCGTGAGTAAATGTACTGTAGGGATAGAGGGGAACCTTAGAGAGATCCTGTTTTTCCTCTTTATAGTTGTGCATGTTTGAAGGGATCTCGAGACAGCATCTCGTCCGTCCAGCTTCATCCTCTGAATAACATCAACACTCAGTTTAAAGGTGGTTGCTTAGAACTTTGCCTGATTGGGTCTTGCATTGAGATTACAGAGCCTCCCTAAAAAGCCTGCTCTGCTTTTTCATTCTTGCCAGCAATTTTTTTCCTCACAGCCAGTTGGAAGTAATTTTTATCATTGGACAATTTCAACCACACAGATTTGTAAGATAAAACAAGTTCAGAATATCTGAGATAGTCATTCCTAATTTAAAAAGGTTTACAGATGTATGGATGAGATGATTAGGCACCTGTCTTTTTTTAACAAGTATTGCAGTTTAGATTTCTAAAGTGCAATAGCACACATCCTTCGGTGAAAGAAAAAGTCAGTTGTGAATAATTGTGCATAAAACTGTGACACAAAAATGTTTACAAAGCAAAACAGAGCCTTTGATGTAGGAGTTAAAATAGCTGTAAATCTGTTTCAATAAGAAACACTGTGTATGGCTGTTTGTTACAGCACTTTTTTTTTTGACAGATCAGGTAGTGCACAGAATTGCTAATTTTGATGTCCCTTTTTTCTCTTAACTAGGTAATTAAATATATTGAAGTTAAATATGAAGTTAGGAAAGTTGTACATTAAGTATAATGTCTCAAAATTACAACATGTATTATCCCATAATGTTGAAAGAAGGTGAAGATACACTTCTAAATACACACTTTTCTCTACTGTAAATTTACCTACCTTGTGAGTCTATGGTCTGGGTTAACTACATCCAAGAGGTGGAAAGCATGAAAACTTCAACTCAGTTGTGCTGTAGTTCTTATTCTGGGCACAAATGTCGGGGATGCTGTGTTTCAGTAGTCAGTCACACAGACATTTGACCAAGCTTTTCATATGTATCAACATGAATGGGACTAATATACCACTTACAGAGCCTGTAGAAAATGTCAGTGAAGCCTTTGGGTCTCTGCAATTATGCTCTATCTCACCCTGAGAAAGCTGTTCGTGGAGTTGTCAGAGGTTTTGAGCCAAGGAGTATTCTTTCTGCTATTTAGAGAAAAAAAAGTTAATAAATAAAGTATCTTTATTTTGTTTAAGTATGTATGTAAAAGAAGAAACAGAGGGAAGCATACAGAATGCTGCATATAACACTCACTTATACTTCAAGGCAGGAAAAATCTGCTAATACAGCTGGTGTGTTCTGTGAAGTCAAGTACTGCACCTTTAGGTTGTGTTCAGTGGTGGAATTTTCTATATTACATTTGCAGTTCTTTAATGCACAACTAACCAACCTCTGCTGTTCTTGAGTATTGAGGGCTGTGTGCTGTAGGTAATGGTGAGCTTCACCTTTACTTCTGTATAACAAGTACTTTGTGATTACTGGGTCTTAAAATTCTTTTACTTTATTACTTTTGCAGAAGAAAATGCCAACAAAGAAAATGAATAAAAATTGTTGTAAATGTTCAGGCTTTTTAAACACACTGAAATTTTTTGTGCTTTGAGAACGGTTTGGTTTGACTTTTTTTTTTTTCTTTTTTTTGGTCTTTGTAAGAAAAGCATGAAAAAAGGGATACCCATTACAGAATCAAATGCAAATGTTATAACTTGGCTTTCGGATATGTGTGTTGATTAGTGAAGATTGACTGTTTACTGAAATGAGTAAGTGTTCTTTCTTGTATGCTTCAGGACTTAACTTAAAATACAGGTGATTATTATTTTTGTTTTCATTATTTAAGGGAAGGTTTTAGGTTTTCATCTCAAGAAGCTGCTTCAAGTTTTGGTGATGATCGCTTACTGATAGAGAAGTTCATTGATAACCCTCGTCACATAGAAATCCAGGTTTGTACTATTATTACTATTGCTACTATTAAGTACTGTGTATTTATTTAATGAGGTTTTAACTCATAAATAAATCAAAGTTCATGATGTTTCAAACACTCCACTAAAAAAGGCCTAGAGTCTTGTGTTTTCCGGTGTCTTGGGTCATTGCTCAAGCTACATGGCTATCATGTACAATACAGCCTTCCTGTTTTTATTCTCTAGCCTTTCTTTAGCAGGAAGACTGAGCTGTGCTCAGTTTGTTGGGGGAGAAAAAAAATGTTATAGGCATCTGTTCTGAAGGCTGGAGATTTGAACTCTGGATCCTGTTGGAGTGCTTGAGTGCAGCAGAGAATGAAGGAGTTCAGGAACTGCCATGCTTAACAATTTCTTGCAAGGTCTAGGTGTTTTTTTCAGTATTTTGGAATTCTGCTCTGAAGTATCTAATTCTTCTTGGGAACTCAGGAGGATTTGTGTCCCATTTTGGGCAGTTTGTGGTTCAAAATCAGTTGTATTCTCTTTAACTTCTGCATTATTACCATTTCTATCATTTATTGGATTTAGAGTTAAGTCAGGTCAGCTAATGCAGACCAAAAGTTGTTTCTTTTAGGCACTCATTCCCAAAATTATGTTTTAAAAATTTGTGATGTTCGATCTTATGTAGGTAACTGAATTGTGTTTGTCAATAGCCTTGAGGTATTTCCTGACAAGAAATCTATACAGAGCATATTCATTTCCTCAACAGAAATTTCACTTTTTACACAGAAATTTAATTTTTTTGTCCAAAATCTAAACCCTTTCTGCGTTGTGACATGTGGTTGTTGGATTTTTTTTTAGATAGTGAGAGCCTGAAGTATCTCAGTAACTAAGTGAAACAACAACAGTAAATTTGATAGTGTGAAATGATTTATAAGAGAGAAATATTTAACATTTTTCACTCTGCCAGATGTGTGCCCCAGCCTGGTGCTTCCTATGGGGCTAACTTGCATATCATAGAATCCTAGAATGATTTGGGCTGGAAGGGATTGTGAAAAGCCATCTAGTCCAACCCTCTGCAATGAGCAGGGACATCTTCAACTAGATCAGGCTGCTCAGAGCCTTGTCCATCCCGATCTTGAATGTTTCCAGGGATGGGGCATCCATCATCTCTCTAGGCAACCTGTTCTATTGTTTCACCACTCTCAAAAAGAAATATTTCTCCCTTATATCTAGTCTAAATCTATTATTTTGTAGTTTAAAGCCATTACCCCTTTTCCAGTCATTATAGGCCCTGCTAAAAAGTTTGTCTGCATCTTTCTTATCAGCCCCTCTCTAAGTACTGAAAAGCTGCAATTAGGTATCCCCAGAGCCTTCTTTTTCCCATGCTGAACTACCCCAACTCTCTTAGCCTTTCCTCACAGGAGAGATGTTCAGTCCCTCTGATCATTTTTGCAGCTCTACTCTGGACCTGTTCCAACAGGTCTATGTCTTTCCTGTACTGAGGACTCCAGAGCTGGGTGTAGTACTCCCAGTACAGTCTCAGCAGAGAGGAGTAGAAGGGGAGAAGTGAAGAAGGAAGAGAGACATGAAGAAATAGTCTGTAAACAGTGAAACAGCAAAATGAAGAATGGTGTAAAAATGAAATCTAAACCCCACCTTATCGTCTATTGAAGGGTCATGTAAAGGTATATCGTGAACTCTCAGTTTCAGCATTGATCTTGGGGTTCATAAGAGGTCAGATTGCTAGAGCATCTTTCTGTGTTCTCTTGCTATGGCCAATAATTTTTGGCTGCCTGTTTTTTTATTTTATGATCTTTTTATTTTATGTGCAGATCACCATGCCTTAAAGATCTCTTTCTTTCAGTGCATGCGGTTTTGGGAGATTCAGCAGGTTCCTACTGATTCTTCAATGACAAAAGTTAGATGGGATTGGTTCCTCCATACTTCCATGAGTTCAGGGCAGATTTTACACAGTCTAGATTCCTTTGGGTTTAAAAAAAGGCTACCCCAAAAAAATTAAGCAGTACTGTATTTAGGAACTGTTGAGTAATTTCAACAAAATGGCCTTGCTATTAATAATTTATAGTTTTATTTATAGTGGGTATACAGTGAATGTTGTTTTCCTTATATAAGCACTTTGATGGTACTTTTTAACAATATCATAGCATATCATTTTAACTTCATGTTCTAATCAGCTTTAGGACGTTGACCTTGGTTCATTTTCAAACTGCTGAATATACAAACAATTTGAGACCAGATGCCAAATATTTATTAATTTAGCAGTAACTTTTAAATAGAACTTTTTTTAGCTTTCTTATATTTCTCCAAAGCACTGGTACTTAAAATTGTTAAATAAGAAATTTCCTGTGTCTAGCTATAAAACAATCACTTTGTAAAACATGAGAAAAGACTAAAACAATTAACAGGAAAATAGAGTCCAAATACACTTTATGCTTGAACTGATTTGAAGTCTTGTTCTCCTGAAGTATCTGATAAAAGGTTTAAAGTAAGGGTACATGGAATGTCTACTACTTGGCTAAACAACAATCCTGCAACTGGAAACAGAATTTTGCTGAATCATGTAGGAGGGATTCCACTGCATAATACTTAATTATTTTGGCATGTAGATGTACACAGCATCGACTAATGTCATAATCATCTAATCCTGCAAAACAAGGCATTTTCTGTTATGAATATTTAGATATTAGAAACAAAAGCTGTAGCTGGGACATGCATTTTTAGTGAGATATGTACTGGAATCTCATGTCCTCTCACAGGTGATGATTTCAGTATGCTGCAAATGTTGTCTGAAATACAATTGTTTTGTGATTAGTTTCCTTTGCCGAAAATGGCATACACAGAATAAAAGTAAAAGCCTAATGCTAGATGTTGTTGGCTTGTTCTATTTATAACTACTTTCTCATAGTAGATGTTCATGCATGTCTCTTTTTTCCATTAACTAATAATGGAAAAACATTTCTTTTAAGGTCCAGGTTGCTGAAGTTTAGTAGGATATGAGAAATGTCCTGAAGTGAAAAAAAAAATTACTGCTTGGATTGAAAAAATGTATTATCCTCTTCAGAAAAAATACCTGGAGAGAGAGGAGAGAAGCACAATTACCAGTTTTTATTGTAATGTTCCAAGATTTTTTTGTTTGTTTGTTTTGATGAGACAGAATTCTGTGGAAAGTTGTAGGTTTTCTAACAGTGAAACAGAAGTGCTCATAAGGAATCATTCTACTTAAAGAACAGTGATTTTTCCATCAAGTACCGTGCTATGCTCTAAAGGTACTGCTTTAATACTAAAATAACCCCCACAAAAAACGAGTCCAAAAATCTTTGGGCCTCCCAAATGATTTCTTGTAGGGCCCCATGAGTCTGTAGAGCTCCACTCATCTGGATTGGATGGGTGAGCATTTGGGTAGGAAGTACCTGGTTTGTTGTTGTTGTTGTAGTTTTTTGTTGTCTTCATGAGTTCACTGCCTCGTTTTCAGTCACATCTCCCCAGATTTTTCACGGCTTAGCAGCCATTGGTGTCATAGATGCAGGAATTATCTTGCCTGGTGCCATACTTGCTCTGTGGTACTAAAAGGAATAATAAGTAATACAGATTCTTTGTCACAAATGTGAGTAGATATGGTTGAGTTCACACAGTTTGAGGAAGATTGTCTCCTTGTTTTATCTTGTCGGTTTTCAGTGTAGAACTTCACTGTTAAAGAATGAAGCATGAATATTGTCATGGGTTCCTGCAGATCAGAGCAGGAAGATAGATGGAAAAAAAATGGGTTAGAAGAAAAATTTTATAAGGAAGAAAGGGAGCAGGTGTGGTGTGTGTTAAATGAAATTGTTCTGAGAACAAGTGTAGAGTTATCATCAAAAGATGGGAAGAAGTCTACTTGAATCTTCAAATCCAGTATTTGGTATTGGAAATGGCTGCATCATACCATCAATTTCATAAAGGGACAGAGTTCCTTACTTTCACCTCTAGTTTGAAGTTGAAGAATTAATTAAGAGTTCTGCTATGCTGAACTTTTGGGCTTTTTTTCTAGTGTGTAATTTATGTAGTTGGATTTGGATACTTGATTTTGTTACCTCTTGGCTGCAGCCAAGAACTGTAGTTCTTGATTTTTAAAAAAAATTCTTGAAACTACTGCTTTAATTTCCTTTGAAAGTACTGAGGAAGTTGCAAATTTAATTCTCCTTAATGAGGATAACAAAGTTTCTGAAGATCTTTTTTTCTTCTTCTTCACTAAAGACAGGACATTGTGGTTTGCTTACTGAGAAAGCTTCATTAGACATTCTTTCTGAAAGTCAGGAGCAAAATTTTGCATCCTTGGAGATGTTTATTTTGTTGGTTTGCTTTTGTGTAATTTCATAATGCAATGCAATTTAAAATGCTTGAAAATGTAGTTTTAATCTTATTTCAGCCTTTTGTAAGAAGACCCCAAAAATTCAGAAATCAGATTTTGAAGTGAGAGGGTTTTTTGCTTTCTACAGACTCTACATAGAGGCTTTAGAATAGTCCTATTCAGAATTTGAAGGAATGTTCAATTAGTATTTGATATATAATTAATTTTCTACATGAGCTTTTTTCCCAAGCTTTATTTTTAGATTGGGAAAAAACCCCCCAAACCCTAAATGCTTCATAATAGTATTATGTCAAAAGACCATCTCTAACATCTGTTAGTTAATAGCAGTGTGTTATTGTTTCAGGTTTTGGCAGATAAACATGGCAATGCCTTGTGGTTGAATGAAAGAGAATGCTCCATTCAAAGGAGAAACCAGAAGGTTGTGGAGGAAGCACCAAGGTGTGTATACTGGATTCTTGATGCAGCTTCATGGTAACTGAAAGCACTTTTGGAAGGCTGCTGGTTCTATTTATTGTACAAATGCAAGGAAATTTTATTCTATTAAAAAGCACAAAGGAAATAAATGTTTGTTGCAGTAATTTGACTGTAATGCAGTTTTGATGTTGTTCTTGAGGGTGTTTTGATTTTGCTTTACAGTGTCTTTCCATAAGAAAACTGGTGTTGTGTAGTTAATTTTTTTCATGATCTTGTATAAAATGGATATGGATCTTACCAATCAGATATATTTTGGTATGAGATGGCTTTGTTAATATATATGAGATTTTTCTTTATATTCACTTTTGGATATAAAAGTCAAATAAAATATGAAATAAGTACGAATTTTACCACAGATACAGGTATTTGGCTATACTAGAGTAATTGTGTGAAGGCCACATAATACTGTATATTTCCATTTGAATTGGAATATGAAGTATAAAATACTTTGCACCACGTTTAGTACCGTTCATGGTAGTGAACTAGAGATCTAGGTGTCTAGTAACTCAAAAGTGCAAAACTATCGTAATCTTACAGGTTTATCGTGAAGCTGGAATACTTTGCTGCTATGCAAGATGTGGCCTTGCTGTGTTTTCTGTTGCATGGCAGTCATCAGAGAATATGTGTATAAAAAGCGCAGCAGGAAGTTCTGATTTCAGAAAGGCAGACAGAGGTATATCACTGCCTGTGGGAATTGCCACTGTAATATGTTCACCAGCTGGGATGGGTTTGCCATATTTTGTTGTAGCACAGAACTATGTGCTGCAACAATTTGGGGTGTGAGGAAAAGCACATCATCTAAATGATGTTTCTTTAGAGGTGCCTTGTTAGTTAATGTTGAATCGTAATTGCAGGACTGCCACTGTTTGACCTATATTTTAAATAAAACCCCAAAGTTTAAAGATACAAATCTACTAATAAATCCTTCCTGGTAGGGCTTGTGGATTTCTTGGAAGCCTTATGCTGCTTATGCCTAAAGATCTTACTGTGCTATTGTGGAAAGTGAATACTTCAGGTCCTGATATAATGCATATGTGCATATATGTGTACCTAAGCACTTAAAAGAGGAGTGTCTTCTGCCTCTGTCTTCTGAGTGTATGTAAGGCAATGCCTGTCATTCCTGCCTGCTCCTTCTCCTTGCCTGTGGTCAATTAAAGTGGCGTGATACATCTTTCTCTCACCAGCCAGCTGTGATCAGAGTGTTTTCTTTCATCAAAAGTACCAGCCTTTCAACTTTCTTGGGCTTCTCTGTTGGAGTTGCCAGTAAGTTCTCATCCCCTCCTATACTTCTACAAGAGCGTGGGCAAGTCAGTAGCTTCCAAAATTTGGTGTGAAAACTTTTCTTCCTTTTTGTTGTTGAATGTTTTAGACTCTGCCAGACTTCTACTGACAGCTTTGGAAGTGCTGTCTGCCTTACAGCCACTTGCACTTGTCTGCAGAATCCACTAATTTTCAAAGGGTTACAAGACTTGCAGATAAGCAGGGCACTTACTTCTGTGAGACACCATAGAGACCCTAAAACCTCAAGCTAACCCTTCCTGGGAATGCTCTTTCAGTTTGATTGTTTAAGGACTCCTGGACGCACCTCTTCTGGTATGGCTGGATGAAGGAAATAGATTGTCCTCTTTTCTCCCGTTTTACATGGTAGCTGCTATTAAGACCTCTGAGATAGGTCAAACCTTTTTATTTTCTTTCACAAAACCCGGGAGATAGGGATGTTATGGGCTAAAATGGGGTTTTTTTTTGCCTTTTGGACAATTTAGGGCTTTTGACATTGGCCTCTTCTCATGCCTTTTTTGATTTACTCTATTATGATGGCATTTTCCTAAGTGTCTAATAAGAGACTTTGGGCCTTTTGGCTTGGAGAGTAACCTATGATTTTCTTAAAGCTAAGTCTGCAGCTGCTGAACTTATCCTTATGGGATCATTTTGTATTTGTATCTCCAGTTTTCCTAGGGAAGTTTAGTCTTTTGTTAAAAACAAACAACAAATGAAAAACCTTCTCTCATTTGCAGAGAGAAGCCCCTTTAGTTCACACACGAATGAGGTTACAGTATTCCAGGGACCCCTGGTGTTCATGGTGGTCAATTCCCCAGACTCAGATAGGAGACCAACAAACTTTGCTTATGCCTTTTTCACATGGTGAGTTGTCCTACTCTGTTTTGGTAAGCACAGACAATAAGACACATCCAATCATCGCTAGTGTTTTAGTTTGTGCTGGGCAAAGTTAGTGATGCACAGAGCTTCCAGTGATGTACTGTAATTTTATCTGCTTCTACTTTCACACATTTTTGGATATGCTGTTGTCCTCTCATTTCACAGAGGCTGACATTTAAAGAGGTGAGTGACATGAGTGACATTTAATAGTTCCTTAGTTGAGTTTTTGTTCCTCAACTGCCCAAACTCTTCTCTGTTCATTTTCAGAGACGGTTGCCATGAGACACTGTATTTTGGCAAGAAAAAATGCAAAGGTGTGGTTGTATTTTGCTGTCTGCTGGAGTGATTAATAAGAGATTGTTTCCCATGTGGAGAAAAACCCCATGGATCCTTTAGGGTCAATCAAAATTAAATGCACAGGAGTATTAACTGACGATCTTATTCAATAATTGGAGGACTAACTCAGAGGAGTGCTCTATAACTTTGGTGAGAATGTGTCTCCTATCTAACAATTTCTGAACCTGTTAGAAGCTTCTTAAAGCGCTTCAAATTTGCCTTGCCACTTGTGCGCAGGAATGGTCATCTGTTCAGAGGCACTGACAACTTGAATGAATGTATGTAGGAAGGAACTTAGCAGAAAGGTGCATTATTGAATTAGAGAACATATCTACAGGTTCTCCTTAGAGTTCTTATCCATATATGTGTGTCAGACTCTAAATTTCCTCTCACTGTCTAGAAATCCTTGAAGGATTTTGGGTTAAGAGAAATGTGAGCCTGTTCTGTTTGTGACTGTGCATGTGATTCATAGGTGGGCACCGTTTAGATGTGGGGGCAGAACTGTGTTCTCAAATCCTTTAGCATATTTATGCCCATGGTCTGGTAGTACATAATAAATATCTCAAAGGATAATGTTTTGTATAGGTAAGTAATTTTTTTGAACAAGCAGTGTGCTTGGAGCAGGGAAGCAGACTTTGACATTTAGAAAATTGAGGTTCACTCCCTCAGTGTGGTGGAATCTTCAGAGGAAGGGTAAGTGTTATTGATCATTTATTTTTTGTCCAAACTGAGCAATAAATTTCCACTGATGGTAACTGTTTTTATTTTTCAAAATCTCAACCTCGTCTGTGAGTGAAGGTGATAGGGATATTTTGGGAAACCTTATCTGATGAACTAGAAGTGGAGAGGTAACATCTTGCCCATGTGGTTTGTCTCTCTGGCTGTAGAAACAATGTGACAATTGTATTCCCTTTGATTAACTTCACAATAACTTGATGAAGGTCTTATGAGTGAAGTGTCAGATCTGATTTATTTTTTCTTTTTGATGCTTTTATTTTGTGACTCCTTTTTATTTTGTAGCCTTTGGGCTGCCGTAGGAGCTGTTTGGTCTAAAGAAAAACAGATCTATGTTTGAAAAAGATTTAAAGTCAGGTTTGAAATGCTGTGTTTTCAAGTGATGCCTAATTAGATTTTAGAAGAGTTATTTTGGTTAATAAAAGGTGTGTTGTTAAAAAAGGGAGAAACAATGTATTTGAAAGGTAAAGCAGCAGAGGGGAATATGAAAACTTTGGTTAATTAACCTAGCCAATGGTAGGGATGATCCAGTCATTTCAGAGTGTTAAACTTAACTGTGTGGCGGAGATCAAGTTTAGCAATGTGACACCGGCGTTCCATTCTCTGGCTGCAGCAGGAGGTGAACAGTGAGATCTCCGACCTCCATTTAACAAGTATAGGGAAGACACCACTGTAATGAAGGGGAGTAACTGTCTTTCATCTACATGAGAAGTAATAATGGTTATTCTAGAAATACAGTATGAAGCTGATATTGAGAAGGTTTTGTTCTTCATAAGCCCCTCATTGACCTTTCATGATCAAAGCCCTGCAGAAACTCCACACTGAATTATAGATTGTTGATTTCATGTAATGTATTATCCTCTTACTGAATGAAAATAAGAAATATTATGAAACTATTTTGCATTTACCAGTGCCTATTCTTATAGGTATGACACCCTTTTTGTGTCTTCTGATCTTCCCTTTCAACTGATGTAGGATCTGATACAGCTTTCTTGGAATGAGACTTGACTTCCATTTCCTGTTGGTCCCAATGTTTGCCAAGAAAAAAATTTTTTTCTAAATTCTGAAAATGCCTGCCTTTCGGTCCATCAGAATCTGTCTCTGGGCACTGAAAGGACAGAGGTGTGAAGTAGCACTTTTCCAGTAAAGAAAAGGATTCCACTGTCTCCTACTTTGCCTAGATACTTGCTCACTTCTTGTGTCATGTCAAATATGGATTGTTGTGGCAGACGTCTTTAGCTCTTGTGTGAGTTCAGGTCTCAGTGAAAAGCACCCCTGTAAGTGCTGAAAGGTAAGTCCTGACCAAGCACTGGCTTCTGTCTGGGTGCAGTCCAGGGCTCCAGATGGAGCTTCACTGGCTTTGGGGCCACTTTAGATAGGTGAAGGCCCCTGATTGCTCCTTTGCAGAATTAGGGCCCACTGTTGAACCCCTCTCAAGAAATATGTAACACTTAGTGTTTTAGTTTAAAAGAGTAACTTAGAGGTAAGGTGGAAGTGACTGTTTATTCCTTTGAAAAAATACTTTTGAAATGATAGCTGAGTTACATGCCTAATGTAAGTCAAACCAGAAATATAAATAATAAGTGTATTTACAAGCTTATGTAAGATGAACAGCTACATGTTCTTTCATTGAAAATCAATGTATCAGTTTGAGGGGCAACTGGTTTCAAGGCTTTGGTAGAATACCACAGAAATATATATGTATCTAATTAATCTGCATAGGTTAATCTAAATCTGCATTTATGGTAGAGGAGAGTAACAAGAAGAATAGGTTACTTCCAGAAAGACTTCCACAGTCTTTCAATTTACTGGCCCAGTGGATGTGGTGGAGTGCTCTCCTAGAATGAGAGACATTGGGCAGTGTTCACAGTGGCTCCCAAGGTGGTAGCTGAGCTGCTCTTTGGTTGCACTTGAGTGTATCCAAGATTTGTGGAAAAGACTGTATTGAAATTAACGTGGATAATAAATATCTCCTGAGATTGCGTCAGTTTGTATGTCTTTTTTTTCATTTAATTTGCATTGTTATAGATCTGACTGTTCAAAGAGTGTTGTGTTCTGTTATTTTTTATTTTAGAGAATATGGTTATTTATCCTGAATTTCCTGTACATTAGCAATAATTGTAAAGCATGCAGTGTATCTACTTAGGGGTAATATAAACGTAAAGACATACATTTAACAGTCTTGACATGTTTTCATAACTTAAATAATGATGCTGTCCTCTTTTGACCATCGTTTAAACAGAAGATTAAATGATTAAATAATTATTATTTTTAACTAAAAAAAGTCATTGTTTCTGTATTGTAGCACTTTTCTGGACCCTGAAACTCGAAGAGCAATGGGAGAACAAGCAGTAGCTCTTGCCAAAGCAGTAAAGTATTCCTCTGCTGGAACAGTAGAATTCCTTGTGGACTCCAGTAAGAATTTCTACTTCTTGGAAATGAATACTAGACTTCAGGTAAGAAAAACAACTCTTCAGATTCAGAAAAGTGTTATTTAAATAAACAGACCATAACCTTCTCCCATATTCAAGGGTCTGCTCCTGCAAAGATTTAAGCATAAGTATCTTAATGTATGTGAGCACTTCCCACTGAACTTAAAAGATCTACTCACTGAAATAAGCCTGCCTGTGCAAAGCTTTGCAGCAGTGAACCCTTGCACAGCACTCAAGTAAACGTTCGGAGTTTTTGCTCTTTGTTACACTTGACCTAAAGACCTTGCAAAAGGTCACTGGTAAGTGCCACTGTGAGTTCACATTAAGTGGCTAGCCACTGTGCTCTGAGGCATTCCCCTACTGGTCCCTGAAGTTTCTTTCTTATTTTTTATACTTTGATGATCACTTGTTGAGTTTCTCTAGAAGGGTGATTGAAACTATATGTGTATATCAGCAATAAAAACTCTAGCAATTTGCATAAGATTGAAATGGTGACTCAAATGCAACTGTAAAAAGCATGCTGACACGGTGTAGGATTTTTGTGACAACTTATGTAGTCAGTAGAAGCTGTTCTAATGTACACTTCAAGTGAACAGATGAACAGTGTTTTATGGAAAACACCCTCTACTGCTTTTTTTTATGTTTGATGGATTTCTGGTCATAAGCTAAGAAAACAAGTATATAACTTGAAGTCTGGATATCATTCCTGAAGATTGGAGGAGTGTTCAGCTTGTAAGCAAGTCCATTCCATTGCTTCTATCCTCCTTTTCTCACTTTGTTAAATTACACCAGTAAGACTGAAATATGGAATCAGTTTGATAAGCTTCTCATTCTGTTTTAGCTACATTTCATTAGGGTTATGTCCTGTGTGCTGCTTCTACATGTGGGCAATGAGAGAGTGTAAAGAGATCCTCGTGATCTGACATCTTTGCATGACTTTAGGTAATAATTGGGTAAATTTATGATTTAGGTAAATTTATGCTTTGGGTAAAGAAGTTAAAGAGACTTTGGGGGTGTTGCAATCTTCTGTGCCGGGGAAGACTGCTGGTAAATTTTTCTTGCCTTGCAGGACAGCAGTGGTTTTGGAATTAGCCATGCCAGTCACTTCACATGCCTTTGCTAGGCACTATCAGGTCTACCTTAGATTCAGTTAGAGGGGGTAGTGGTTATTGACAATGTATAGTTCATTAAAATGTTATGAAGAATTCTCTCACTTTGGTCATACTCTTTACTCTTTTCCTGATTTTGTAGTTTTTGAGCCAATGTGTCTTCAGTGACTTCACGTTCTTATTTACATAGAAGAAAATTAATTTATGGTTTTCTGCATAACCCACCAGAATTTCAAAACCATTTCCTTGCTGTAGTATTATTGACCACGAATTCCTAAATGGAATTAGTGATGGAATATCCTTGGACTGCTTTTTGTGGTTTGTTTTTAAGACATTATCTTTGCTGTTTTGCAGTGTCTTTACCCTGCAATACCCAGTGGTACATGTTTGTAGTCCCAAATTTCTAAAGTCTCCACATATGCAGGAAGAAAGCTGTCACAATTCAGTGTTTAAGGACTTTAGACTCCTTTTGAAATATAGCCTAAGCAGCTTGACAATCCCATATAATAGCAAACTCGTTCTTTCCAACTCTTGAAATTTACTAATCTTAAATTAGACTACTTGTTTAGATATACTTTACTTTCTCTATCCTGACTGTGTATTGTCTCTAATCAGCATTTCAGCTTGAGTCTGGAGTTGTAATTTTCTATGATTTTTCCCCAGTCTTACCCAGTTGATCTCTCACTTCTCCAAAGTCTCAAGCTTTACTTTCAGTTCAGCTAACAGTTATGCAACTTTTTGCACTTGCTTCCTACTGTTAAGAGCCAAACCTAGAAATTCTAATAAAGCTTGTCCAGCTTTAACTTCAGGACCAGGATAGTCTCCAGATGTCCCTGTATTGCTTCAGTCTTTTTTTTTCCTTTTGCATCTCTTAACTGTGATCAGTGACTGACGGACTCACTTGCCTTGTTCTTGCTGAACACTCCACAGCTGGAAGAACTTTCCAAAATGATGTGTGTCTGATCCAGAAATGATCCTTTTAAGATATTTGTCAGCGTGCATTAGACACAGCTACCTGTCAACATCATCAGAACATTTCTACTAAATTATGCAATTTTCTGTTTTAATGTTTCAGCATTCTCTGATGAGATCACTGTAGCTGTTTTATTTTAGATACAGACTTCAGAATATATTTGCTAACTAAACTGTGTCCAATATTTTGTACTGCCTGTACATTTCTCACCTCCCTCCCTCTGGTGTATCTTTTGGATGCCTTTCAGTCTTTCTGGTAAATTATTTTGCAGTAATCAGAGTTGTATAGTTACTTTGCTGTTTTTTGGGGAACTCTTTGGGAATATACCTTTTCTGTTGTATAGTTACACAAAAAAAGTGTAAATAGCACCTTGAAGGAAGTTTATATTTTATTTAGTTTTTGTTTTAAGTGTTGCTGCAATACTATATGAGATTGGGAAGCAAAAAAAATTGGTGAATCAGCTCCATTGTGTCTCTTGTATGCTACACAAATTTGTAACAGATGTTTTACTGCCTCTAAGTGATTCAGCTAGAATGGCTTATTATTTGCTGTTGGCAATGTTCTTTTTGTTGTATCTGTTTTTCTGCCATCTTTCTGAGGCTAGCTGGTGTAAGTATGAGACAGAAGATTGAAGATTGGATAATTGCATAGTAAAACTAGTTGCTCTTAATTTCCACAAGAGAATGTAGAGATGTCTGCCCTAGCAGCTGCCGGAGAACTTCTGTACGGTGTCATTTAGGGCACTTTTGCAGCTTTTTTCAGGCAACAGCTTTTACCGCTGTTAAAATTGAGGTAGACCAGGTGTTGAATATGTGATTCTTTATAGCTGCTCATAGTGTGGTGTGTTTTCTGTTACCTAGTTGTCATCAGCCTAATCAAGGACAGTCATGGTCCAAAACAACTTATCAAGAGCTTTGCAATAAATAAAAAGTTTCTGACCTCTTAGACTGATAGCCTTTCTGGCTTCCAAGTTATGTCAAAATCTCTTAAGGTATTTCAGAAATCCTGGCTTTAACCAGAAAAGTTTCTTCTTTTCTTCAGTGGAAGATAAGAGGTGTTCTTCTTGGACTTTATATGAAGGAAGTCTATGGTCTGTACTTAAAAAATATCTGTTAATACATGTGCGTGTGGTGTAATTAAGCTTCCTATATGTGAATCAGTTAGTGATAGCAAAGGGAAAATGTCCCATATTTTAGATGTTTGTAGTAGATTGAAATGAGAAGCATCCCTTGTTGGCTAGAGAATAATTGAGAAATGTACAATGAATTGAGCACTTACCCCTGGTATGTTTGTGTCTCAGACCTGTTTCCAGCCTTCTGCCTCCCTCATGAGTTGTGCAATTTAAATAACAAGGGAGTACTCCCTTCGTCCTCAAAACGTGACTGAATTCGCTTAATGTAATTGAAATGATCATTTGTGTAGACTGGTGTAGAGAAATATGGTAATTTCGGTAGGTTTTCTCTTCATGGGATGGTTTGAGTATTTTTGTCACAACTTTTTAGGGAATAAAAATTAATTTTGTAGAATAATCTGGTGTGTTTGTAAGAGATTTGCTGAGAGCAAATGGCATACCTATGTTTTTAGTTTACAGTTAATTGTTGTGAGAGTATTTTATGTAAATGCTTTTAAGTTCTTATAAAGTAACTTGATTCTAAGGCATAAAATGAAGGTAAATAACCTTCCATAGACCAATAAAACATTACCCAGTGCTAAGACTTTTGTTTATCACTTTCTGGGTTTTCATCGGATTTTACTGGCCATTGGAAAATTACATATTCCAGAGCTGTCTCTGTGCAAAACTGGCTGTGACTAGTGTAAAAGATGGGAAGAATTTTTACATGCAGCATGTCTTTCTTTCTCATGTTTCTCCACTCATGAAAATACATAAAGCATGGTAAGAAAATGTCTAAAAGCAGGTAAAAATCCTGTTGCTGATGGTTTGGAGCTACATTGCTTATAAACTCCTGGTTCTAACAGCCTCTTAATGGTATCTGTCTTGTGTTGCACATCACGAGTCAGCACCTGCTACATGTTTGCCTAGTGAAGGATAGAAGTTCTGGAAAATATTGCAGCTGCACTATATATAGCAGTAGCAACAAAATACAGATAGCAGTGATGAGCTGAATCTGGATTGCCACCTAAAGCCATAGAGAGGTGGTGACTTTGGTATCTATTAGCAGAGCCATGGGATGGCAAGCGGTGATTTTGCTGTCTTGGTTGTGTGTAGCTGCCTGGAGGATGACTTGTGATAGGCGGGCAGGAGTATGGGAGCAGGGAAAGGGGCTGTCAGGGGTTAGAGGAGTAGATTTCTATGAAGTCAGAATGATGGGATTTCAAAGTAAAGTCTCAAGCTACTGTTTCTGCTGTTTGCTGAGACTCTTCATATTTCTTAATACTGGAATCTTGTTTTACTGTGACAACACTTTGCTTCAGTCATTTTAAATAGTCTAACGAACAGTGTCAGATGGTAAAGACTTTCAATTGCTGCTAACCTGGGCTGAATTTGAACTACTGACCTAAAGGTGGAAGGTCTCTTATCCCATTACCAATCCGCTAAGCTCACCAGAATCCATTCTGCACACAGTTTATACCAGCTGTTCATGGCCATTTTTAGAACCGAAAGAAAAGGTGATTTTGCTGCCAAACAGCACTTCTTCACACAAGAGGGTCGGCCGACAACAGTTAACCAAATTTTTGCCACATTCTTGCCTCCTAATGCAACTTCCATTATGTAGCTACTGGTTGTCTGCTTTTCAGGCTTCCCAAAAGAGCTACAGAAAAGCATTGCTAATTGTTGTTGACAGAAGAGAACAACGTTGTTTGTGTAAGTCACTGAATCTGAAAGATGCCATTAACAGTGCTGCCAAGGCATGGAGTGATATCTTAGAGACGAAATTCCCATGTAACTCTCATAAAATACTATTTAAAAAAGTAGAAAAAGAGGAGACTACTTAATAAGTAGAGGAAAAAAAAGGTCATTCTTGAAAGGGTACATTAGTTTCTTTGCTTTGGTGAATTTGATGTAAAGCAAAAAGAACAGCTGCAGTGTGACCAGAGCCATCGTGAATGAAGTGTTCTGAGAAGGCAGCTAAATACAGTAAAAGCAGGAATTGCATCTTTAGGAAATTGGTTTTGTGGATGCTAGCTTCTTTATTTTCTTACAGGGAGTATATCATGGAAAGGAAATTGTGTAGAATTAGTGATTTTAAAGAAATTTTTTTGAAGTGCCAGATGTTAATTGAGAAAGTTATCTTGAAATTGTGAGCTAATTAACTTGTTGACCTAAAGTGTGTGCTATTTGTCTAAAACATGGAAAAGATTTGGAATTCATAGGCCACATAAGATGTGTCTGTTCCACACAATGTAGAAACAAGTCCTTGCAAAAAAAATTGAGAATTGTGTCAATGATTATTGGAATATAACTTCCTATGAGGAAGTAAATGAAATACTTTTTCAAAGTTATATGCTACGATTAAAAAATAAGCTAGTACAGAATGTCTGTGCATTAGTTTTTATTTGTACATCTTACTTGGGAAACAATAAAAGAAGTCTACCTGAACATCTTAGCTGATGGAAATTTTCGTAGTCTGGTTGCCTTCAGTTCTTCAATTGTATACTAATAAGTCAGAAAACAAACAGCAAGTGTTGTTATATACAATGTCTATAGTTAGCCTGTTAAGTATTCCTGCTTTCCATTAATTCTGTATGTTAATCCAACCATTGTCTGTTTTTCAGTAGCCTTTATGAAAAGCGTTTTTTTGCTGTGTGCTCCCAAATCCCATGTACATGTGAACTGTTTTGCAGAAAGGTGTGACCCCAGCGTGCTCCTGCTCATGGTAGTCAGGAAGCTTGCATGCCTGAAGAGCGGAACATGTGTGCACCTCTGTTGCTGTTCAGCTCTCCAAAATAGAAACCAGGCTTACTGAAATACAGGGGGTTGAGAAGCATCTGTAAGTTGGTGCATTTGGGTCAATTGATACTGGATTTGGCTGCAGCAGCAAAGCCTGGGGGACTCCAGGTGAATCACATTTCCTGGAAACTGAGGTATATGTTGAAAGTTAGTTTTGAGATTATTTATCTAAATGTAAAGGGGTATATGACACCAACTAGGGACTTACAGTAGTAGGGGTGACATAGGCTGTAGTTTTAAGTCTACTGAAATTTAGATTTTCTTGGCTGATGTGGCGTGCTTGAATGTTCCAACTGGTGTGTGAGTAACTTGATGCCTTATACACACAGGGACAAGAGCGGTCTGCGAGTGTCCAGAAGTGCTTACTGTTAGATCTGAGTACCTTGATAGTCTTGAGAAAAATGTGTCCCAGAATTATTCCCCTGAATACAAGGGAAGCAGTCATCACTAATTTAACTCTTAGCTCCAGCTGTCCATAAAAACTGCATGACTGTTTTTGTAGCTGTGGATGAACCCCAGTATGGTAAAGCTTTAAAACCACTGGCAGTCACAGAACGGGAGGAGAATTAGGAGCCTTTCCATACTGTAGTCATGATGGATGCTAACTGAATTGTGATGTTGGTAGGTTCCCCAACTCTTTTATACCTGCTTTACCATCTATGAACTGGGACATAATTATTATTTTCTGACAGGCTTTGCCACTAGTTTCTCTTGCTGTATAAATGGGAAGGGGTTAGTGAAGCAAAACCACTTGCAATGCCCATGGGAAATCTGGTTTCTGTGATATGTCTTAAGAGCAGTAGATCTGGTATGAAGGGGAAGCACTTTCTGTTTACTTTATATAGCCATTGCTGATCGTAGCAGGTATAGCTTTGTGGACTCGAAAGCAGGAATATAAGTAGCATTTTACAGAGAGTAAGACTTTTTAAAGGAGGTATATATTGTGCTTAAGTGCATTGAAATGATGACTTATCAACTTTTATGAGCAGACTTGGTATAAGTAAAGGAGCTGACAGAAGAGGTGTTACTTTTGGCAGGTAGTTAATTGAGAGTTATCACTGATCAATTTTTCTGGTTGTTCTGTTGGAGAATAAGGTACAGCTGCCTTGATAGAGCTATGATCTGTAGATTGCTTGCTGCAGACATGTCTGGTTTTACCCTTTGTGTTGAGGACCTCAATAATGTGTGAATGTAGCCACTATTGTATAACCATACCAACATTGGCTCTTTAATGGCTGGGGCTTCACTGGCAACATCTTGGATCAGCTGACTGCAAAACTGAGTATGGCCTAAAGCTAAAGGAGTTGATCAGTGGAGTGTGATTCAGCTCCATTTGTGAGCAAACTTGCATTCTTCTCGTCAAAAATTTAGTACTTGACTTAGTCTCCATATACTGGCAAGTAAAGGCTGTTGAAGGAGAAGGGATATAGCATAAAATGAATAGAAGAAAATACAACAGGCAGGCAGAATAAAAATGACACCTGAAGTAGAAAGTGGAAAAGTAAGAGGGAAGTGGTTGAAGTCTAGCTTTTAAGAATGGTTTTATAATACAGATACAATTACCTTAGTCAATTAGCTGTTACAGTTGTTGTAGAGATTTCAAGGTTAAAGTTCTTTTCTACCCTATTTTGGTCATCTCATAGTCTTAATGAATATTAAAATGCATTTAAAATGTATTTGGTACCCCAAATCAATGCTATGATTGGAATTGTCTATGTTATGCCTAAATAGTAATAGTTGAAGCAGAGTCCTAAAATAAAGTAGAACAACTTCTACCCACCCCAAAAAAAACCCCTCAACATTTTTTCCTATACATATTTTCTGAATGCTGTTTTGTGTGGAGACACAAAGGGAGTATTTTGAAGAAACAGAAGAAAATATTGACCAAGTCAAAGATCTGTACTGAAGAATGGATTAAATAAATGTTTGTGAGTCGTAAGAACCAAACAACAAAAATATTTTTCTTTTCAGAGACATTCCATCTTATTTTGATCATCAACAATAAAACTGAAAACAACAATGAAGCTATTGAATCTGGAATGCCAATTGCTATCCAAGAAAAATGGCAGTATAACTAAATAATGCAAATGTCTTTGGAAAAATAAAAAGTATTTTAATTATCTGGAATGTTAAAATTCCAAGCATGTTCTCAGCTCAAAGGTAATCTTTTAAAACTTAAATTCCAAAGTAGGAAAATAAGTTCTGTTGTCCAAATATGAATGTGTGATAAGTAACTTTCTATTAAAACTTAGGGAGTTTTAATAGAAACTTCAAGTCTTAATAGAAATTGAATTACTTCAATTTAACACTGCAGGATAGACACTGAGATGTTTCATAGATTCTCAAAATACTGTTATTAAGCTTGACATGCTGGAGAGTATCATGTGTTAGGTAGAATCAAGATTGAATCCCAAAGGTACATCCTTAAACTGTATAATCAGATTCCCATTTCAATGTCACTTTTGTCCTTCAAAGAATGGGTGCTTGTTTCAGTGATGATTTATCATTAAAATTATGTCAAAATGTCTTAAAATGTTGAAACTCTAAACAAACTCGCAGCACACACAGGGCTAATTATGGATGCCATCTGTTTATTTTTGCAAAGCTTTTTTTTCTTAAAGACCAAAGCATCTACTTGTTCTGGCAAGCCACAGTGTTGTTACAATGACTGAATGTTTTCCTTAATACTATATACTTGAAGGAAGAAAGTCAAGTGGTTTGGTCAGTGACCTTTTCCAGATTCAGAAAAGGTACATAGTATGGCATCTCACGATAAACAGTTGCAAAGTGCATTTTCTTGAGGTATTCTGGTCCCTGGAGCACAAACATTTTATAACAAAAATGGCAGTTCTGTCATAATTTCTATATGGAAGGTGGTATAGCTGTTTCTGTGTGAAGAACACGCTTTTAGCATGCCTACCTTTTACTTGATCGATGTGGTGGCAATCAGAGGAACCACCTTCAGTGCTTTTTACCATCCTATGACTAGTTAAGGCTTTTTAAAGTTCATCAGCATGCTTGTTTCTCTGCCCATTTGAAGGAAGAAGCGTGTGTGCACGTGCATGTGCGCGCCCACGTGTGCATGCTTGTACGCACATCCCGCGTGAGGGCGAGCGACGGCTATTCCCAGCGCAGCGGCTTCCAAAGCCGTTAGCGGCAATTTGCTGAGCGCGCAGAGCCGCTCTGCTGGTCCAGCCCAGCTATTGTGCACGCTAAGCACTAAACAGATAAGTCTGGAGGGGGGGAAAAATATTGAAGGATCCATCTGCTCATTTCTGCTACACTGCGCTGATGCAAGATTACGCTAATCTGGTTGCTTGTCAGGACAGGTTAGTGAAAGAAGGCGAATGGGTGAGATATAGGCTACGCCGGTTCTGTGGAAAATTGGTAGTGGCTCCTGTATGTGCCATGTTAAGTGTAGCAGAATGGATTGATTATTAGCTACTTTGAGATTTTCAGTTAAAATATACTTGTGGCTATATTGGGAGTCTCTTCGAAACAAAATTGAATGGGAAAAGCTTCCAAACAAAGAAAAACTACCTCATTGTCACGAGATGCATTTGAATTTGTAAAATAAACGAAAAAACCCCCAACCAAATGAAAAACCCATACAAACCCTCAAATCCTCCCAGGTAACCTCTCTGGTTTTCTTTTTGTATGCTGCTTGTAGTTTTTGTAATCTGTGATTACTTTATTTTTTTCTGTTTTTCATGCAAAGACAGTGGTTGCTGGAGTTTAAGTAGAATTTTCTTGTGGAAAAAGACCAAAATAGAAACATATTCTTTCTCTGTTCTTTGGCTGGTCAAATTTCTTGTTTATCTGTGTTTGTTTACAGAGAGGTGCTTTTTTTTTTGGTTGTTTTTTGTTACCTACTGACTGACAGTTCTTGACCTTGCAGGTTGAACATCCCGTCACAGAATGCATTACTGGCCTGGACTTAGTCCAAGAAATGATCCGTGTTGCTAAGGGTTACCCTCTCAGGCACAAACAGGCTGATATTCCCATCAACGGCTGGGCGGTTGAATGTCGAGTTTATGCTGAGGTAAATGAGTGGTAATGGGGAGGAGGGGGTAGGTGGTTGAATTGTGGCGTAATAATACCCAGGTGTGGATAGATGCCAAGGTGAAATCAAGGAATATCATATGAAAGTCATGATTTAGAGCATGTAACATGAATGGTTGATGAGGTTTTGTAGAATTGTCGAGTTTTTATTTTTTAATTAAAAATATGATGTGTATTTCAACACAGATTTTTCGTGAAAATTGAAATTAAAGATGGTAAAAGAAGGAAGTAAGCAGATATCATTAGAAATAACCCTACATGCTCAGTTCATATTTAATGATGCTGGAGTTATTTACCAGAGTTAACTACTCATTCCAGGTTCTGAAACACGTGTACTTAAGCTTGTTGACTTAAAAAGACAGTTGAAATTCATTGCCTTACAGAATTTTTGTTGTTTTATGAAAACTTTTGAAGAGGTTGTTGAAAAACCAAGTTACACACCTTCTGAAACGACAGTTTATAAGATAAACTTTCAAAGTACGTTCCAAAACAATAACTCTGTAATTATGGTATGAGTCTCTATCTCGCCTCAAAGAAGCTTACGAATATTTAAACCCCATTTTCAGGCACCTTTAGGATATTTTGAGGTAATGTCTTTTTGTTGTCACTTTTGATACCTGAAAATGAAGATTTAAGTAAAAAAAAAAAAAAAAAATCATAGAATCACAGAGTGGTTTGGGTTGGAGGGGACCTTAAAGATCATCTAATTCCAACTCCCCTGCCATGGGCAGGGACACCTTCTGCTAGTCCGGGTTGCTAAGAGCCCCATCCAGCTTGGTCTTGAACACTTTCAGGGATGGGGGCTGGAAAATAATGCCTATCTTCCTTCATTTAGTTTCGGGAACATTTTAGGTTACTCTGCTTTTCATAACTAATTTCAGCACCTTGCGACATTTTTCCTGTTGCTTAACTGTTGGGACTTTGTTACCTAGACCATCTTGTTTTATGTTGTATTTTTTTTTTTTCCCCTTCATGACATGCACATAACCTCCAAATTGCTCTACTGATGAGAAGTTGTACAGACTATTTTGATAAAGAATAAATATGTGCCCTGTGATTGCAATGGAAGCTATTCTGAGTTTTAGTAGGCTTTACCCTGGAGTAACTGGTACTTGGGCTTTTTTTTGTTTGTTCAGCTTGAATCCCCTCCATTTATAAGTAATGAATCCAACTACTTTGCCATGAATTAGGTTATTCTGTAGGCTATATATTTGTTTTCCTATTAAGTTTATATTGGTGTTGTATCATGTACATTAATGTAGCAGGTTTCCAGTGGCATAAAGATCAGTTTGACTTCTAAAGATAATTGAATTTCTAACTGCCTTCTTTATCTCAGAAATTTTTTTCTTATACTATCTTTTCAAGCCTAGACTTCTTAATACTTTCCCATCCTTTTTCCAAGTGTAGGTAATTAAAGTGTCATCTTTGTGTATTTTATTTTGGTGTATTGTAACTGGGTGCAGAATACTTCTTTTCTGTTTTTTCAAAAATATATTTCCATTTCTTTGTTTGGAGTTGCAGGGGCAGATGGATGAAGAAATGTTCTTCAGCACAAGTAATTCTGAGGAAGAAAACAGAGTCATTCCAGTAGCAGTTTCTGTTAGACTTCAAGCTTTTAAACATTATCTGCTCCACATCTATAATAGCTTAATGCTTTCTCATGTTGAATTTTTTTCCAGGACCCCTACAAATCTTTTGGCCTGCCATCCATTGGTAAACTGTCTCAGTATCAGGAACCATTGCATGTGCCAAGTGTAAGTAACTGTTCTGGTTTTCATAGGGTGTCGAGCGTCTCTTATAGACAGAGACTATAAATACTTAGCAGCTTTGTAAACCAAGCCTTTTCTCCAGCTTTTTGGCAGAGGGGGAACAGGACATGGCAGTACCAATTTGTGCAACCTGAAAAACTACTTAAAAGTGAACAGTTCCAAACTGGGTTAAAAATACTCAAATTGGGTATAACAGGAAACCAATACATGTTGAAATAGTTTGTTCTGTAACTTTCAGCTTAAGTTTTTCAAACACAGCTTTAGTAAATGTACTGTGGTCATTAGAAAGGACAGTGAACTGTTGAGTCAGCTCTTTAAGCATAGAGAACAGGGGACACTGGTGAGAAACTGCCAGTGCTTTTTGTTTAGCTTTGTAGACTTTAGAAAGGAGTTTCTTACAGGGGTCATTACATGTTTCAGAATACAGCCTACCTGTATAGAATAGGTGTTTAACCAACAGTGTTTTCTGCTATATGTGAAGAACAGACACTGCCTTTCTGTGAAATCAAGGTAATCTTAATTTAAAAGTGCGCATATACATGAGTGACACTGTGTCAGTGGAATGATGAGACTGTACCATCTGTGAATACAATTATTCAGTCTGATTGCTTGCACGGAAAACACTGAGAGATTACAGGAGGAATCTTAAATGTGGAGTTGTTATTGGATATATGATTTATTTCGCTTTTTAAATTGTTTTTGCCCGTGTACTTTCCAAGGGGACCTGACCCTTTCTGGTCTTTAAGGCTTCATGCTGTGTTCAAAGCCTGAAAGCAGAAAAAAATTGTGAAGATCTAAAAGGCATTATGTGCTCTTAAAGAGGAGATGAGGGAAAAAGGTATCACTGTGGATGTATCTAAACTTCTTTTTAATGAAACAAAGAGTGTATTTAATAAGAATGTATAATGAATACTCCAGTGGTTGTTAGAAGTTTTCACCATGTTGTAATAGCTAACACGATGTCAAACATTTTGCCCTTGCAAGTTTTTGCAATTTGCAATTTTCCAAACGTGAGACCTGTTGAAAGTACAAGTGATAATGGACAAACTATACCCCCTACAGTCTTCGTCCCACCAAATCTTTCTTCAATTAATGCTGCAGCAGGAGTTTTATGTAATAACATTTGCGCTTGTGAGCCATCCATACAAAGAAAAAACAATTAAAATGCCTTAAATGTTCTGCTTACTGCTGTTATTTGCTTGTGTGAATGTTGCATGTCAGCTAAATGGACCACGGAATAGATAAAGTGATTGGGTGTAGGAGAGTGCACACTAAGCTTTGTCTATCATTATTGCTGGGAGCAATCAAATTGATGCCAGCAGGACAGTAGACGCGTTGACAGCTGTAATTATGTATCTCCATGGTGATCACTTTTGGCCTGTCATGGAGGCCCATGAGTCCCCTCCCTTGCAAGCATTTAATCAGATTGGGCTGTCACTTGTCAGGTAGACGGGGTGGGCTGGGAGTTGTGCTTAGGGGGAGAGGTGAATTGAAAATGAAGGGTGGGAGATGCCTGATTGCTTCACATGGTCCATCGTGGTACCAAAGAAAGAGATTTTAATTACACTGGAGGCTTCAGAGCAATGGTTTGTGGAGCTCATATGGAGTGTCTAGTCTTTCTCTTCCTGTTTGCTTCCACTGTCATATTAAAAAATAGAAAAACTATTTTTATGTAGACACTCATGATTTGGTGTCTTAATACATATTTCTGCTACCATGAAACTAATTTCTCTCCTGAGAATGACGTGCTGCTAAGAACAAAATTAATATGGTTAAAAAGGTACAGCATTACAGGCCCATTGTGCCGTGGTGTTTGTTTTCTGCATTTTAGGTTTTAGAATTGTCAACAATTTGGCTTGAGAAAAATTAGCAGAGACTTGTAGTGTGTCACAGCAAGTTCAGCTTACGTGTACTGCTGAATATATTTGCAATTCATTTCTTCTGTGTCTCAAGTTAGCTCTGATTGCCTACCATGCCTGTGTGTCAGCTGCTCATGCTGGTGGAACTGGTGAGCATGGCTGTGTGAGAGCTTTTGCTTAGCCTTAGGGAAGAATATGATGGCTATTTTTGTGTCATGTAGTTTGTAATTTCATCAGAACATGGTGCTCATAAGTACCAAATTTTTTTATCTTTGATAATGAAGCTTAGGACAGGTGACTACAAACCAACCCCTGTAGTATGATGGTGAGCTTTGATGTTTGGTGCTCCTACACATATTCTGCTATATCTGGAGAGCTCCAGCATCGCTCTCTGTCAGTATGAGCAGCGGTCTGGTATTTGACTCTTATAGTGACTCTTACCAGGAAAAGAAAATTCTTAGACTCAGATACAGCAAAGAATTGAGAAATATTAGAATCTGTTTGTGTTCCTAAGTGGAATTTGATTCATTAAGAGTTCATTGCAGGACTGAGACATAGATTGTGCTTCCCCCGCCTCCCTTAAGCATTTTTCTTTCATTTTGCTGTTGTCCTAATGTAATAATACATAAGGATAGTACAACAGTAATAAAGTGTTAGGGCTGTAATATGAATGAGCTGTAGGCTACAGCAGGATCTTTAACCCTGGCCTTTCCTAAATACCTTAAATACTGAGTAAAAGAAAGGAAATACATTACACAGAAGTAAGTGCTGGAGGTCTAATAAATATTGCTATTATTTATCAAGTTCAGCACATTATAGTGAGTATCTGTTGAATTAGGGTTTCTTTTTCATCTGATATTCATTAAGTTCTGTCACACCATATAGTTTATAAAATCACCTGTTACCAGGTGATTTTATATACTGTTACCAGGCTCTGAAAATGTAAGCACCACAGGGAGAATTGAAGATAGTATAAATGTATTTCTTTTCTGCTGTCACTTTTTCAGTCATCTTGAGTTTATTTTATGAAAATTAAACTTCTCCAGAGGACTCCAGATTTTTTTTAAAGGAAGTTATGCAGTAGTTTAAGTAGTTTATACTCACTGTAGCCTCTTCAAGATATTGTAGTTAGGGAGAAGTGTGAATTTTGGAGCGGTCATGTACATGTGTTGTATATGAACAGAAACATAGAGCCAGGTGGAGCATATAGTTGGTAGCCTCAGAAGTCTTAGTTAACTTTAGGGTCTGACTAACCTGCTTATTGTGAGTCTGAATTATGCACCTTTCATATGTTTTTTCTTTGTCAAAAGATGACATACATGTGTCAATACTTACGTGCATTCCTATGCACATATAAAGCACCCCTGAATGCTTGTGTGCAATCACTTTACAGGTGCTACTTTGGAGACAAAAGTCACAGTATAATTCAAGTATGTGTGGAGTACGTATGTCATACCTTGTCTTATGTACGTATTGATTATTACAAAAAAATATCCTGGGCAAGGGATTTATCTGGAACTGAGTAGGTAAATTAATTCTTTCTGATTTAAATGTGAGAGCATGTGCATTGACTTTATATATAGGCAGTCATTCTGTGAGGGAGGATGGTTTAGCAGTTGGAAGAAAGGAAGCTGAGAAATACACTGCATGTTTTTTCTGTAATCATGGCCTGTCTGATCTACCTTCTCATCAGTAGCTAATGTTAAATGTACCTGATGTGAGTAGTGGGGAGTCCAGTTAAGCACAGATAAAGCACATTCAGATAAGATGTGATTAAAGTGGTACAGAAGCAATACTGCCTTAACATATGAATAAATATAGAAAACATAATACATAAACATGTAAATATAAATATATGAATACAAACACATGAATAAGTGAATTTCTTCTTAAAATAAATATAATGTCCTAAAAACTTGTCAGACAATGTTTCTTACTGAAGAAAGTGAATACACCTGCTAGGGTATCTTTTTATGTCATTTGGATAATAAAGTCATCATCATGCCCTCATGTGGATTCTCTAGACAAGAGGTTCTACATGTGGTCCCTTGATAATTGCCTAAATTAAAATATTAAAGGCCTAACAGCCGTTGTGTTGACCTTTTTCTGCCTTGCTGCAGACAGATGAGCTGCTGTTTATTACAAAGGTTCCTTCCCAGAGGTGAAGATTTAAGTGAGATTCCAGGACCCTCTTTCCCACCCCCTTTACAATGCAGTATATCGGAGCCCTGCAGTTTCAACAGCTTTGATTAGAGTCCTCCATCCTTATGATCCCCAGAAAGCATTTATCACTCGAGTTATTTTGATCAGTTTTAAAAAAATATTTCAGATTCCAGTGCTCAAAAGCAGCAATTTAATAAATATTTATTCCCCAGAAATTGCTCATTTGAAAAGTTTTATATGGCTAACCTCATTGTTACAGTGATGAAATCAAACTGAGAGATGAAAACAAGAATCAGCAATATACAAACTAACTTGTTGGCTGGTTAACAGCAATCAGCCTCTTCAAAAGAAATTTTTGAACTTGTGTTATTTTTTTCCATGAATATTGCAGAATCAGAGCTTTAATTGGGGCTGTGTCCTTACAAAGCAAAGCCATGGAAAAAGCTGTATAAACATTAAAGACTTGGGGGAGCAGCAGCAACAGAGAAAAAAAAAATGTTTAACAGTTGAGAGGGTGAGACAGAGAAGGAAAGTGTTACAGACATGAAAACCATAGGCTCAGTATCCTATGGAGCTGATAAGTAGAGCTCCAAAGTTCCTGCTGAATCCTTCCTATTCCTGCTGAAGCCCTTGGAAGGGCTGTAGCAGAACATGAGGGATGTGATTACATATAGATGCAGAAAGGGTGTGATTATAAGGGTCATCCCTCATGCCAGGTGTCAGTCAGAAAAATAATTACAACTGTATTTTATTACAGGGATTAAATCAGAATTGAATGTGTTTAGAGTTGAAGTGATTGTGTAACACAGCTGAAATTCTTAGATCAAATTTAGTGTGTTTACTGTGCATTCTAGAGAACAAAAGAGATTTCTGACTATGAACTCAAGATTGCAGTCAAGTTTCTCATAAAGGAGAGAATAATTTGCAAGTGTTTTTCCCGGTGAAGAAAAAAGCTTCCCTTCCCTCCTCCCAGATTCTCTGAAAACAAATAATTATTCTAGTCTTTCCAGAGGGAAAAATGTATGTGATAAGCTTTGTGGGGGTTATGGTTTAAGGCTGATGGGTAGATTTGATCCTCATGTTGAAATTTTTTTTCCACTAATATATAACTATTTTTACTTATTTTTGAAGGTACGTGTTGACAGTGGTATTCAGCAAGGAAGTGATATTAGCATTTATTATGATCCTATGATCTCCAAAGTGAGTTGATTATTATTTCTCAATATTCTAAAGGTATGAAGTACTGATTTTATACATAGATCTTTTAAACGAGAGAGAGCATGTTAAAGGATTGGTAAATCAGTATTTTAAAGGTGCCAGGCATAACATGCCTCAAGGGAATAAAAAAGAAGTGAAGGAAGATGTACAGTAGTGGAAATCTAGGGTTACTTCTAAATAAAATTCTTTTTACCTTTTGACACTGTAATTATTTGTCTTGCAGTTTCTAATTATTAAGACGATTCTGATTTAAACACTAGCCTTTATTGTCTGACTTAGATGCTGCCAATCTATCTTTTTAAACATAGTCTAGCCTGGATGAAAATGTCAATAATTCTGGCTTCCAAAAAAGAAGCATTGAAAGAAATGGTTGATATTGTCTCTTAGTATTAGTTTTTATTCATAAGGAATATATTGGTAAAATTAAAATATGACATGATAGAGTTCAGTTCTCAAAAATATTATATCTTATGAGTTTGTTGGGCATTAGGAATCTGGAGAGTCAGCTTGGATATTGAGCCTCTTGTCTGATTTTCTGAGGGCTTGCTTAGATGCTTTAAGTTTTATGAAGGAAAAGTGATTGGCCTTCTTTCATTGAATGGGTTAAAAGATCTTAGCTTTTTCTTGATGTTTCAGGGAGCCTCTATAGCACAGATACAGTATTGGCCAAGAAATGGTTTTATGACTGCAGAAGTTCTACAAGCCTATTTAATTTTTAAATGCTTTTCAAATTCTAGAGACAAACATCTAATTTCTAGGTAATGTAAATACATTTTTTTTTTCTTTAGCTGATTACCTATGGTTCTAATAGAGCTGAAGCCCTGAAAAGAATGGAAGAGGCTTTGGACAACTACGTAATTCGAGGTAACTAGAGAAATTTGGATTCCTAGTGTGATAGGCTGTCATCTATTTCAAGAAAACAGCTTGAAAATGTAGTAATTAGCAAATTGAGTAAAGTTCCCACTTTTTAAGTGCAAATTAAAACAGGAAAAGCTTGTGTTAATTAAGCTGAGAAGATACATCAACTCTAAAGAGACTTTTTTCCCCTCCATTTTTTTCTCTTGAGTATTATGAGATAAATATTTCAATAACTTTCTTAAAACTCATAGTTCTCACTGAATGGTAGCATGTAATTGATTTATTATGTTGTAGAGGGGAAAAAAAGGCTTCTGTACTGTAGGAAATTTAAGGTAATTGCCATTTTATAGGAATTTAATACATTGATTGCAATTAAATATTATCACAATGCAGTATTTGATTTTGTGTATATATATATTTCTCTTATTTTCAAGATCATTGTTTAGGTTTGGGCAAATACAGATGTGGGCTATTGATCAGTATGTGTTTTAGCTCTTGCCCTCTGATTGCATAGGAGATGCAGCCATTCTTCCAGGCTTTCTAAGCAGCAGGGGTGAAGCAGCCCTGACTACTTTCACTCTAAGTTTTGGTGAGGGCAGTCATGTTTTGTGTGGGAGAAATCTTTAGGTCTTCCTCTGTGTCTTGTAGAAAATAAGGACAACTCAGGGTAAAAGAGGTAAAAAATTTCTATTAAGTTTCTGTAAAACTTGGTTTGGCCTTAATGCTGTGCTGCTGAATGGTACAGATGCCATGTCAAACTCAAAAGATTTATCTGTCGAGGGGAAAATGAACATTCCTCTACCACAGTGTACCTAGGTAGATGGTAGGATTAGCCATTGTAAATGAACTGCTAACTCTAACATGAATTTATATTGGTGCAACTTGAGCCATTAGAATATTGCAGTACAATGTGCTGATGTAAACCCCTGCTGTATAACAGCTGAGTAAATTTATATGAGTGAGAAATTTATACTGCTGTAGTTAGATTGATGTGAGGTGGGATTTGTTAGTGTTGTTTTTAATGGAGACAGGCTCTGGATTCACACTCAATTGTATTGATAGCAAGTGATGCTAAAAGTATTTTATTTCATGAGAATATTGCAAATGTGTGTGGAGCATTGTCTTTTATTATGTGCTATAACATGGGGTGGAAACTTACCAATTGTTTGTGCTTAGGTGTTTTACACAGATGTTTATGTACCTAACATCCACAGATTATAAATACTTGTAAACTATATGAGACCTTATACCTGAAAAGTACTAATTTGTATTCTTGAGGTTTCTACAGTCTTTTTATTAGTATGCATGTATCCATCATATCTGATGTCTCTGTAGTATTTGTCTGAGAAAGCTTTTAGTCTATTAAAAACATTTAAAGAGGTAATTAGTGAACTACAGGGGGAATTTTTTTTTAAAGTACTGCAGACCACAAAATTTAATGTCCTACAGGTTTCAGAAGTAGATTAATTTCAGAACACATTTTTAGTTGCAGTGGCCAGTGGTTTCCATTTGAAAACCACCGGGATTTTTGTGTCATTTTACACAGCTGGTAGTTTCTTCTCCGTGTTTATTTAAAATGGAACGTTTGTGGATATTAAAGTATCTCTTCTCTTGCCTAATGTGAATGATTCTTGGTAGGGTAGTTAGTAGAAACTGTCCCATCTGTAATGTTCTAAACTGCATTGACATGTGCAGAACTCCTTCTTTTTTTTTTCCTAAAGCAATTGTGTGTATTTTTGCTTTACAATGTTGGGTTCCTATGTAACAAAGTATTAAACTACCTTGATCTTTTGTAAAGTGCATCACATGAAGTCTTTTCCATACTTGAGTTTTTGTTAGTAGTAAAAGATACAGAATAATTTTTTTACCTAGTTTTGGAGTTACTTGGTTTTATGCTTGAATAGTGAGCTTGTACATAACTATTTAGAGATTACCAGTCTTCCTGAATAGTGTGCTCCAGATTCCTATTTCTCAACACAGCCCCCTTGTCCCTCTGATTTCCTGGGAAGCAGCATTTATGTTTGCATTGTGTTTTAGAGACACTGTGTTTTTCCCTGTAAGTAATGAAATAACTCTTCTGAGTTACAAAGCATTTTAGGTAAGCAATACCAGCTGAAGTAAGTGTCAGTTGTAGTGATTATATACACTGTGAGAATTTTAGATTTAAAATCCCAAGGATTGCAATTTCTGTAAACAAAGATGCTTGTTCACTCACATGGGATGGGAATGGGATATAGGGTGACTGGTTAACAGGTCAAGGACCATCTAATATGTAGCTGAGGGACTGCTAATGGAGGATGGATCTTCCCCATCACTTCTGTGTCACTGGTTCAAAGCAGACAAAAGTTGGTAAGGCATTTTAGTCACTACTATTTTGATGGTTGCTCACTGACCTGTGTGAAATCAGTGGTTTTTATCCAGTTCCTAGAAGACAAATGTCTTCTTAGAGCAAATGCCACTATACAGTGTCATTCATGGCAGTCCCGGCAGAGAATCCAGGACTGAAGTAGCACAGTGACCCTTCAGGAGGTGACTCATAGGCTGGGTTGAGGCATGTTGGCAATGTGAAGGGCAAGGACTTACTCTGCTGCTCCTTGTCTGTTGGCTGTGTGAGAAAACATTCAGTTTCTACTGCTGTGGCTTTGGGATATTCACAAGTTACCCTGTTCCTTTTTAGCTCCATCCCATTTACAGGGAACAAGTCCCCAGACTATAGTCTTTATTGATTTGTTTTCTTGGACTGGATACTACCTGGCCTTGAATTCATGGTTTAGCTGTCCTTCCCAGTTAAATCTGCCTGAGACAATCATGAAGGAAATTAAAATAATTAAATTTTAAAAACAGTTAATACTTGCAAAGAAAGCAGACTTAAGCAAAATTTGAGTAAATAATACCTTAAGCAACCAAGGCTCCATCATACAGTGCCTGTAATAGCAGTATCTTCATAAAAAATGTTGAATAAAGCAAATTGGGATATTTGCAACAATGCTGTGCTCTGAAAATGCCTGTTGCATTAATATTCTATTCCAGTTCAGGTTGATGACAACTTGTATGCAGTGATAACAGAAATTCTACAGTCTGTTCATTGGTAGATGCTGAAAGTGTGACTAACTCAAGACTGAGTCAAGAGAGAGTCAATGTGATCATGGGAATGTAATCTCCATCTTTTTTTCTGTGTAATACCTCTGTTGTTGTTAATGGGAGCAGATGAAAGTCTAGGATAGTGTTTCTTTGAGTTGTGGATTAGATTAAATGATCTCTTGAGGTTCTTTACAGTCTAAATTATTCTGACAGGAACTGACTCCTCTGCTGAGAACTGATCTGAATTCAAAATCTCAGCTGAGGCTCCTGAATGACAAAGGGTCTAATTAGGTAACATTTTTATCTCTGAATCTTGCAGTATAGTTCAGGAGTGATTAAAGTTAAGGGTCCAACCCAGAATTGTCTCAAGAAGAGACACTTCTTGTTTTATGTAGTTGGTTACTGGAGAATTTGTGAAGAGTGAAAAGTTCAAGATTCCAGTTAAGCACAGAGGCGCTGTTCCTCATTGGGATGAGGCAAGATTTATTTCCTTTGAGCATGCACTGTTGTTAGTAGTTCATTTCTGTCTCTTATGGTACTTTTTTCAGAAACTTTTTGTTTTGTGGGGTTTTTTTTGGGGGGGGAAGGGGATGTTAATTTGAGCAACAGAAACAGGGTATTGAAAGAATGCCTTTCAGTGTATCTCCTGTGTCTGTAAACATGATGTGGTATGCTTTCCTTCTTGGTTTTTCTAAAGTTTTAATACGTTTTTGTCATTTCTGGTGCTGGATAATATGTTCATTTGAAGGCATGTATAAATCCCAGTATGAAGTTTTGGAAAGTTTGTGTATGAAAGTTATTTTTATCTATTTAAATAAAAGAAATGCTTATATTTACGCAGCAAGTAGAACACATTATCAATTCACTAGAGGTCTGATTGGAGATATCTAGTGAGATAGCTCATATCCTTGAGTGCAGATTCCTGTAATTCCTGAATCCTGTAATCTTTCCTTTGACCTTTGTTTGGGTTTTTATCTTCCCTGAGCATTCAAAAGTAAAGCAATAACCTGAAATTTAAGTCTTTATACAAAGTCAACCCTTTTCTGTTGAGATCCTGCTTGCTGTGTAGAGAGAGGAATGTAGTGGACCATTTGGGAGAAAGAAGAGTGGAAAAATGAGCCTCTGAGGAAAAAAGTAAGCGGCAGATAGAGCAAGAAGGAGTAGAAATGAGGAGGAAATAAGGGACCCACCAGCTGGGGATGGGGGAATCTTCCAGCATGAGGTGAAAGAGCAAACATGAAATAGAAACCAGAAAAGTGTTAAATAACTGTAGTGAGTGTTTGAGGGGAGAAAAGAAATGTAGACGTTAACTCTTGAGTGGAGACCTGCCAGAATAGTGGCAGCCGAAACTGTTGTCTTGATCTTTTTGCAAATGTAAACACACTAACTGGGGGGGGGGAAAGGAGAGCTGTACTAATGTTGTTAGAAGGCCTTGGCTTTCCAAGAATCACAAAATGAGTAAGATTGGAAGGGATCACAGTGGATCATGTGGTCCAACCTCTCTGCTCAAGCAGGATCATCCTAGAGCACAAGAAAAAACACTCATCTGTGATTTTAGTATTTTATCATCTATTTCAAATAAATTAATTTCAGGTACAAAGCTTTTCACAGTAAACTTTAATTTAGATCTGAACATCATAAGTGACTGGGTTATTTTGTTTTAACTTAAATGATACTTCTCAATGGCAGTATACATGTGAGTTTTAGACTCTCCTGTATTCTTATCCCCTGCAAATGCTCTCACTGGTATTGTGAGCAAAACAATCTTTGTGTGTAAGAAGCCTATTTGCCTGGAAAAACAGCGTATAATGTCTGTTCTTAAATGAAATGAGTTTTTGTTTTTTAAATGAGCATTTAAAAAATGCTTCAACGGGTCATACAACTTTTGCATAACAGAGGTAACAGACTGGTAGTTCTGCAAGAGTATTTGTGTTCTCACCCATTGCAGCAGGGACCAGCAGATTCCCGAGTGTATCGATGTAGAAACCGAAACTGGAGAAGGGAAGGAAACAAACTTAGTTCAAAATCATTAGAAGGGACCATTTCAGCACGCTTAGTAGCATCAGCTTGGAGCTCAGATGCTGCTCCTGTTTGTTCTCTCCTTTTCTTAAGCCAGTCATGAGGGAGGGAGTGGGAATGGCAGCCTGTTAGTGAAATGTAGTGGCATATAGTTTAGGAAGGATTACAGGTTGCCACTGTCCTGTGGAGAAGAAAGAGGGAATGCCAATTGAAGTACAGCCTGATCAGGTAAAAGAGGAAGGCAATGTTATTGGTGCAGAAGGGGAAATTAAAGTAAGGTACTTTTTTTTTGTCAGATAAGTTTTTTGTTTGTATGTTTTTTTTCTCTCCCTTTGATTAAGGAGAAAGAACTGGGGCAGTGAAAAACAAGAAATGTAATGTGCCCAGTTGAGAAGGCACTGAAAAACAAGTGCTGTTATTTCCCTAGATATAAAGTTGTCCTAGTGTTCTATTCCCTGTCTTTAAAGTAAAAGGATATCTGAGGAGAGGATGATGGCAGAATGGCCATTTATTTTCTTTCACTTTTCTTGATGAAGCCTGCTTAGCTTTTGCTTCCAATTATTCTACAGATTCAAGCATTCATATGTGTTTGCTAACACTGTAAATAATGGTCCTCTTACTAAAAAGTTCAGAACCACATGCAATTACAAAATTTAGTTTGAGTTTGAACTTACAATTTTACAGTATGATGTTACCATATATTATGTCCTTTTACCTCCCTTCCTTTTGCCCTTTATCCTGGTGTGTGAATTCAGTGAGCTTCAGACTTTTGTATCTGAGAGAATGATTGTTTTTAGTTGGAATACATGTTCAGCTCTGAGGGTCAGTGGTGTACTGATCCCATGTGAGAATTTTATGCGGATGTTTAAAATTAAAAGCTAAAAACCCCTTTTTTTCTTGCTTTTGGGATAGGACTTAGTATGTAGATAGCCAGCTCTGAAGTGAGTTGTAGCAAAACACAAGCTTTGAAAGACAATTAAATAGTTGAATGTTGAGGGTTTCAGGGAATATTATGAAAACTTTTGGAATTACGAACATGGAGGCTTGCTGGGTAGTAATCATGGACTTGAGAAGTTCATGTGTTGAAAGTGGTGTTTTCACAGTCTGTGCAAATCCGATAATGTTCTTGTTTTAAGTGAACAGCAGAATAATCAGTGTTTCATAATACTCCGTGCAGAGGTTAGTTAATATATTTTTTATATTTTCTTTAGAGAAATAACTGAGATACCTCCTAAGCTTCATCACATTTATTCTTATTCAGCATTTAAATTGTTGGGTGATAGTTTAGCTTTGCTGGCTTGTTAAAAAGAGAAACCTCTAGTCCTGTACTCCACATGTTGGTTTTGCAGTCAGTAAGTATGCAGATAAAGTTCTTTCTGTTCCACTTAGCACCATTTGAAATTATCAGCAAGTTAAGTCTATTCAACTGCTTATCTACAGAGGGGCATGTAGGACTCCAATTAAGTTTACGTGGATAAATGCAGATTTGTGTTTGCAGGCATCAAGATGACAGAAGCTTAATACTGTAAAAAGGCTAATCAACACTGAATATGTTTAGTGTCAGTAAATATTTATAGTGAAAACATTGCCTATGATTTTGTGCCTTGGCATTCCAAGTTCTGATTTTTAGTGAGTAAAAATGTGGTGTGATATCCTCTTCATAAACTTGTTATAAAATTGTTTTCTATAAAATGCATTTTATTGTTGTCTTTGGGTTTTCTTGTGAGGACAGGTTAGGAGTTAGGCTACAATATATAAGTTAATGAAAAGTCTGGTGTACTTAGCAGAGTTTTTAAGGCCAAAAATGAAGAAGGGAAGGAGGCAAGATAGAGGCAGGCAGTATGGGGAGTAATTTCTTCTGATTATAATTTAATTTTTTTTTAATGAGGGCTTCTTCAAACAGGGGTTGCTAATAAGCTCTGGTGAACAGTGTGATTATTTAGTGTGCTCCTGTATTCATTAGGCAATAATGACAATTTAACTGGAAAATTAATGGAACCTCAGGAATATGTGTTCCATATAAAGCATATGAATATGTCGTTTTTAAAAATTTCATTAGTTCTCTGTAATTTAAATGCTAGTCTGCTTTCTTTTACAAATATGTTCTGGAAAATAGTGTGTAAAAATTGAAACCTAAGAAGCATACCTTACACTGAGCTTCTACTGATGTAAAATTGTATGAAGACAACAGCCAAGTAAAATGAAAAAAAATAGACATATGGAGAATGGTGATTATTATATTTTATTATATTTTGACTTAGAGGAAAGGACTATAACTGTAACTGCAGTTCTGCATCAGCATTAACAATGTAAAAATCATGATGCTGAAGTGAAATTTTGTTTTCTGGAGGAGAAATAAATTGATATAGTTTAGGATTTTGCTTGTTTGTTGAAAATGTCATGGCTTGTCAGGCTAACAAATGTGATTTTCTTCCTGGCAGTCTGCAGATCTAGTCAAGAAAAAGAAAAATTCTCTGAAAACCATTGCAACATAAATACAATATACTTCAGTTTAGTGTTTAACTTTGCATGAAATAAGCACTGCTTGTTAGCCTCTGTTTGATCCTGTGAGAGAGTGAGGCTGATGTCTGGCCAGTGTTTTGGAAGCAGCAGGTAGTCAGGAGCAAGCTGCTCTAGGGGTCCATATTTCTGTAGCCTAGTAGTTACTCACACACAGATGGAGACCTTATGAACTTTGACAGAGGTCACACTAAATTGCAAATCTAAAACTTCTAGACTTCTGAAGGATTACACTGGTAATTTTTTTTAACGCCATATGATTTGGTACATCACTAAAAGTATCAACTCAGTCTTGAGAAGCAGATCAACCATGCAGTCATTGCTCACATAATGATCACAGGGACTGATAAAGATAGCCTTTCATGATACTTTAAAGGGAAACTTGTTTATTACATTTTTAATTTGTATATGTAAAAAGCATTTACATTGCTTCCCAAACACCTAGGCTTGTCTGCTCTATTGAACTTATTAAAGAAATTTTGGAGCTTAAAACATTGCAGAAGCCTCATATTTTTCAGATGCACACGAGTTAGAAATAATTAAGAATACTCATAGTATTTTTTTGATTTTAGGTCTTTTGGGGCAGTCGGTTGAGACACCAAGCTCTGTCATCAGCCATCACCTCACCAGGGATCTTAACAGCAGTTTAGGAAAGAAAAATGTGAGATGATCTGGTTACACATTGCAGCATGTTTAAACCCTTGATTCAAAGTTGGGCAGCATTGAAAAACTCCTGTTTGTCTTGATGCTGGACTTAATAGATGAAGTCTCTGGGATATTTCGACTTACTATTCAAATTGGAAATTTTGGGGGGAAGTTTGTAGCAGACAAAGACAGATATTATTTATTTCCAAGTTATGGTAATTTAGCATAAGATTTTTAATTCTTTTGTGTAGTGGAGATGCAGTGTGACTTCCATTTGGTGTTTATGAAATCAGGGTCTGTGAATGATTATTTAGGTCGCAGGCAGCAAGGATCTTCTTTTAATCAAATGGACAAATTTCTATCATGTCATTATTGAACTGGTTGTGTCATGTGCTATTTAATGGCTCACAAACGAGTCTTTAAAACTGTGACTTCATGACTCAATGAGGCTCAGTCTGACTCTGTGTTGAAAGTGGTTTCAGTGATGGCCACACAGAGAGCTTGAAAATTCACACCAGCAGCAGACTAGTAGGGGAAAAAAGCTTTGAAAGTGTTTGAACTGGTCTGCATATAAAATAACAAGGATGTTGTTCATGCTTCTAAACTGGAAAAACACAAAAGAAAAAGGAGTGTAGAAGAATCTCCTGTAGCCACAGCAATTTGCATGGTAGTACTGCTAGTGTCTTTGCTTTGGTGGGATCCCAACAAGGGAAAAAATCCAAATAACTTAATTTACAGCTGTAATACCTGAGTTTACAATGAATTATTTTTCAATATTATTTTAAACTAGAACTGTTAGGAAAAAAGTGCAAGTAATTGAATAATGTCATCTCTAATTGTGATCATGTCATCACAATAACTTGTGAGTAAACATAGCTGAAGTTGAAGTACAGAATTTTGTGCTATGCAAGAGAAGTGGATGCACAGACAAATTTTTGCTATGAACTGTTTTGTGATGTGTTCTGCATTTTATACTTAATGGTGGACAGCTAAAGCCAAAGTTAATGTGACATAGCAAATGCAATGTGATTTGGAGTTACCTGTTCCTCTGACGCTGACAAAAGAATGTGAATTACTTTGCATTTCCAGAGGGGTGAGAATGTGCGCAGCTGAGGTTGGATAACCTCTTTCCTAGAGCAGCTCCTCATTTATCCATACCTGGAATAAATCAACACCTGCAATGCTCCTGAACTGCATGTCTATTTCAGCTTCTCTTAAGAAGTATTAATGTTTTTGAGCCAGTGTTATCGTGTGTAGTCATATTGGCACTGAACTCTCTGGCTCATCAGATTTGATCTCTTTCTAAAATTGAGAAGAGAATGGAGATAAAGATGGTGGTTTTCTTACCTGTAATCTTAAACTTTCCAAAGATGACCTGTATGCTACTTTCAAAAGAGAGACAGTACCTTCTTTTTGAAAATTGTTTGCAGTAAGGAGAAGATAATTTAAATGATCTAGGGAGTTTTTTCTCAAAGATTTTTTTTTTGCATCCCCTTTCTTCTCCTACCTCTTATAAAGACTTTCTTGTATTTAGTATTTCAGTGAAATGACTTCTAGTGACCGTCATATTCAGTGCTAAACTGCAAGCACTTCTGGCAAAGTGCAGTTTAGCATTAAGTCACTAACTTAGTTACATAGAAGTTATTCAACTAAAACGAAAATCATTTAGGAGATGGAGGAGACAGGCTGAGAAGTAGAATGAGAAAGAGATGAAGAAATGCAGAAAACATAAGTAGCATAATATTCAAAGAAATTAAAGGATAAAGGTGGCTCTAAAGTTTCTGTGGTAAGTTATTTTAAAATTAAGTAAATAATTTTTGTGGGCTTATGTCTAACAGGGTCACAGAGAGGTCCTAAAGAGGAGCCAGGGTATTGAATGAAAGAATTGACCAGGTGAGGTTGGATAAAGGTACATGTGGAGGAAGCAATACATTTCTGTTTTGTAAGTTACACAGGAGTCTCTTAAGTGTTACAAATGATAAAAATGTTGTAAAATGGTATGTTAAGTGGTAAAACTGTTTACTGTATTTCTTTACTGTGATTGGGGCATAACATGGTGCATATCTTTCATTCAGGCTTCAGTGGAATTGAGCTAATATTTGTCATTTCAAGGAGATGGCTGTGGTCTTGCCTACATCTTCTAGAACTGGACCAAAAGTCTCTTGGTTGTGCTTGCTGTCCTTAACTCAACTAGGTGTTTGAATTAGGCTTGATGAGGTGAAAATTTAGATTGTTTACTTTATAATTAAACGGAGTGTTTAAAAGGGTGTGTCTTGAGGCAGGAGTGAAACAAAACTGGTAAATCTGCATTGATTACATCAGTACTGTGGTATCTAAGTTGTGAACAAGTATTTCTTCCAGAAAGAGTTCATATTTTTATAAGTCCTTTCCTACTGTAATTTGTGATTAATGTCACCTGATTTTGTATTGATTTGGTTTTTTTTTGTTTTCAGGTGTGGCTCACAATATTTCTTTACTGCGAGAAGTGATCGTCCATCCACGCTTTGTTCGAGGAGACATCAGCACTAAATTCCTTCCTGAAGTCTATCCTGATGGTTTTAAAGGTTTGTTCCATTTGGAAATGTTTCTTTTCTTGAGTGGTGTTGTTTTTGATTATTGTTCCTTTATATTTTCAGACTGACATGTTCCCCAGTCTTTACTTTTTCTTCAAATATATCTGTGTATACACACAATTAGAGTTTTTAAATAATGCATTAAGTTGAAATAGCTAATTTTTTTTATCTTCAGGAAGGCGAAATACGTATTTCTAGTGATAAAATAGTAAATTAAATACACCCAAAGTCAAGAAAAACCATTTGTAGGTGATATGAAATATGTAAAATAAACATCAATTCAGTTCTGCTGTGCTATCATACTTCATTACAGACAGACTGTTAACTATAGTAAGATAAGATTTCTTTTTACTCAGCACTGTTGCTTCTTCAGTAAGTTGGTGTAGCACCTCTAGAATTGCCTTTTGGCACCGTTTGTTTTAACTGTAGCCTTGTCTGAGAATCTGGCATTTTATCAGAGTATTTCAGTACTCTGGTCTTAATACTCATTAGACACAGTAATGGGCATCATTTTGAAATTGTTAACTCATACACTACGTTAACATAAACACAAATTTATTTCTTTACAACATCCCAAACTACTCAATTTCAAAAATGTTTACCAATGGTTGCTAGAAAAATGTAAGGAAACAAATAGATTGGTTTCCTTTCACAAGTAACAGGTTTTGAAAGGTTGACTTCTCTCTTAGCTAATCTGCTGTAGATGCTTTCTTGGCCTGTGTGGTCAGAGCTTCAGTTCTTCCATACAGGTCTCTCACCTCAGCTGGCATTCATCAGGCAGAACATCTTCCTTATTTAAAACAAGACAGTATTTATAGTTCATCATTCATGGGTCCTTTATGAATCCCGTGGAGATTCCTTTTCCCCCATTCATCATTAATCCAGTGTGGCAGAATCCTCATCCCACTTTGGAGGCAGCACTGCCAGATTGGCAGTCACTGGATATGACTGGCACCTTGCCAAATTCTAGTCTCATTAAGGAGCAGAACAGATTTTTCTTACCTCAGGACTCAGTGTGTGAGTGTGTGGATGACTATTCTTTGCACCAGAACTACTTGATATCATGATGTCATTGACAACTCTGTGTGTGATACTGTCCTACATGTGGGATTAATGCATCCTGCTTGTTCCTGGCTCCTGACTGAGACCACAGGAACAGGTGTTGGCCACCATGAGTGGTAGTGGGCTTGTGATGCTTCAAGCTGAAAAGTTCCTTTGTTGTCTTTGCTAGGGGGTACTTAGCTAATCTTTGGGTAACTCAGCTGGCTTTCATCCAGCAGCATTGAAAATGATCAGGGTACTCTGATCATCTGCTCCTGAAGCTGCTCTTGAAGGCTTGGTGCTGCTGTAGTTGGTCTTTCTCCCTTCCCTGACACTTGAATACAAAATCTCATGTCTTGTCTCTCTGATGTTTCTGGGACTATTCAGTCCTTTTCCTGAGTAGATCCAGATCTCTTAACCACCATGAAATCTGCATGTTTTTACTGTTGCTGCTTTTATTGGGGTAGTTTTTTTGTAAGTTCCTAGGTTGATTTAGCTTGTGAAGGAATCTGGTGAACTTCAGTAGATGTGCAAAGTGAGTGGCAGACTGGGAATGGGGAGAGAGGAATGGAGGAAAAAGGCAAGGATGCAAGATGTTGGAATTCCAGTATCATATTGTGAGAAGGCAGCCTCACCTAGCACACAGCTGGGAACAATAAAAACATAAACCAAACAGTAGTATTATATTAACAGATTCTTAAAGATATGCTTTTGCTCTGGACACCAGAAGACACAAGAACAGATATTGTGGCAGTTCATAATCGAAACTAATGACTGGCACATGTGAAATTCCTAGACTTTGTTCCTGCTGTATGAAAAGTCTTGCTCATCTCCTTCCATGTATCAAACAAAAGCACACATTAGCCTTCTTAATGATAAATAAAGGAACATATTATGGTACTGTACTTCAGATCAAGAATACTTACTCATGAATACTGATTAAAAGCTCACCAAAGTAATTGAGAACCCTTTTAATGATGTAGTTTGCACTGGATCAAACCCTTCATGCTTAAAAAAAAATTGATTACTTGAATTTGCGGATAGCTTTTTAAGTACCCACTGAAAAATGTTTCTGCAAATCCAAGGACTCAAATGGGAACTGCTGAATGCAAGCAAGGATGGTGGGCAGATGACAGGTAGAAGCTCAGGAAGAGAAGCAAAGACAAAAATTAACTTACGTGTAATTTCTTTAATCACTTCAACTAACTTTTTAATATAAATACCCAGGGTAAACTTTGCTAGGAGAATTTGGAAATTAAGTAGCTTCATATATCTTACTATTGCTTATAGAAGATGAATAGCTGTTAAAAAAGAGCTGTGACAATCTGAAAAATCAGAGCAATGTATAGCCAACATGGATCTGGAAATACGTAGAAATGTGTGCTGTTGTTAACAGTAGGAATCCATACCAGAGGTGTTTTAAATTTGGAAAACTTAAGAAATAGAAACGTTTCAACAGAGATGTATGTAAAGTTAATGCTCAAGCACAATCCATTGTTTCTTCTGTAAACTGCACAATTGCCACTGGTGATGTACACTGATGGTAAGTAATGAATGTCAGCTGTGTTCTTTCTGGTGACTGCATGAAGTACTGGCCCATTTCTTCTGTGCATTTTTCTTCAAGTATAAATATCGAGTCTTACTTAAGAGTAAAATAAGAGATGCTTTGTTTTCCAGTCTCATTTTATGAGTTCCATTATAAATCCTTTATTAGAAGACCTTTACTCTAAGTTAAGAAAAAGTGAATTACTAAACGTATCTCGGCTACTTTTCCATTAACCTGTGTGATGCCCACTTCAAATTACATATAGAATGGGCATGTTCAGTAATTTTCATGATTAGAGTTTAACTCTTTCTCCCCATCTTTAAGTAAACATTCACTACCAGAAGAAATTTGTTCATTGCAAGTTATTTTAAAATAATAGCTGTGCCAAAAGTAACCTTGTGCAGAGTTTGATTAGTGTGGGAAAGCAGCTTCTGTCATGCCACTTTTTTGTCCATGTGAGGGATGGCTGGCTGGAATGCTGGCTGGCAGTAGGTTGTTGCTCTGAACATACACGTATGTTTTGGGCGGTGTGTAGATCTGAGGGTGGGTGCAGGAACACTGATTAGGTCAGGTGACACTAGTACACCTGTGTTAGAGTGGCCTCCAAGCACTTTGCTTGCAGAATAAAAATGTTTTTCAACCATGCAGGAGTCAGATACACCATTCTACTACAGCTTCCAAACAACCTGGGAAGCCTCTGTACTTCCTAATCTGCCTGATGAGAAAGAAGTTTACTATGTATTATCCCTATTTTATAGGCACAGAAAGTGTATCTCTATTTTCACAAAGATCCAAGAGGAGTCTTGGACAAAGAACAAATAAAGGATCTTTAGGTTAGTACCCTGTTCATGGGATTAGTCATTGCGGTTCAGACTGTCTCACAGTTAATGTTTTCCTGGTTTTTGTTTAAAATATTGAGTTTTTCTTGATGTTCCACTCTTCCTGGTTATTAAATGATGTCTCAAATCAGTCAGTCTCTTTGGGAGACACATCCTGTGCCAGTGAAAGATGGGGCATTTTCCAGGAGAATATCACAAAAGTCATCCCAAAATACATGAGGGGGAAAAAAGCCAGAAAAGGAATCATTTACTTTCCCTCTTCTGGCATGTTTGCCTCATTTGAATGGAGAGGAAGAACAGAAATTCTGATGGACAATCCTTTATATTTTTAATGCAGAAAGGAATAAAGAGGAAGCCCTTCTCCTCTGAAATGGCATATTGGCTCCAGAGACTGTGTGTGAGGTGAAGGCCTTTAGACATGTTGTGTTTATCATAATCATGTGGGTTGGGTTGTAGGTTACGGGGGTTCTGTGGTCCTGTCGGGACGGCCGGACGTAGACGGTGACGGATGGAGACGAGAGATCTCTATAGGCAGGTCTTGGGACACAGCCGGTTTATTGTAAAGGGCGTGGGTATTGGGGCACTGCTCAGAGCTGGTAGACTCAGCTCTGAGCAGGCCCAAGAGAGCAAGAGAGTGAACGGGTGAGAGAGAGAGAGAGAGAGAGTAGGAGCATGAGTGGAAGTGGAAGAGAGAGAATGAGAATGAGAAAGAGAAAGAGAATGTCTGAAGTCCTGGTTACAATACAATAAATCATCTTCTGCACTGAATATTCTAATTGTCACTAACCAATCTAATACAAGATACAAATCCTATAGCATTTACATACAGCCTATAAGAGTTCTTATATTACCATAGAGTGTTACATCTTAACTTCTAAAAACTACTCTTTGGACCCCTTCTGCTGAGCTAGTAGGGTCTGCTCTGACCCTTGGACCTGTTTGCAAGCAGAGGGTATTGTTCCATCAAGAGGGGATTACTTCAGTCGGCCATACCATTGTTTTCTAGTTGTTCAGTAACTAAGACCTGGTATTTCAAAAGTGGCTTTCATTTCGATGTTGCCTGTAGTTTTCATATTCCCAAAATCTTTTGTCAGGCAATCATATTTCCAAGGCTTTCCTGTTTCATCTTCCCCAACATTGGGTGAAATGATTTCTCTGCTTAATACTTACTAAACAATCTCTGGAATACTGTGTCCAGTTTTAACCTCCTCATACATGTAAGAAAGGTGGCAATAAGCTTGAGTAAGTCTAGTGAAGAGCCACAGGGGTGGTACTGGGGTTGGAATAGATGACCCGTAAGGAGAAGCTGGGAGAACCAGTCTTGTTTTTCCTGGGAGCGAGAAAGCTTAAAGTGGACCTAAGGACAGCCTTCTAGGACCTTGGGGGGGTTCCCAAGAACATGAAGCCAGGCTCTTCAATGAGTTGCACAGCAGCACAGCAAGAATCAGGGGTCAGAAATTGGAGATTTTAAAGGTCTCACTGCACAAATCTCTGAGCAACCTATTCTGAATTTGATGTTGAGATCGCTTGGTGGGGAGGGGTTTATTCACACTGAATAAACTAAGGAACTTTAAAGGTCCCTTCAACCTCAGTCATGCCATGATTCTGAGCAAAGGTGTTTTTTAGGTGAATTGGGACTGCAGCTAAGACTTTTAAATTTAGGTCTGGAGGCTTTTGCTATTAGTTGGAGGGGGGAATGCAGCTTCCCCTCTCACTGTTAGAAGATGGACGATGCTTGCTGCTAATTCCATTCATTTTCTCTGCATTGGAATCTAATATTAGTTTTAACTTTGTGAAGCTACTGGATTATAAAGGTTGACTTAACAGTTTGCTTTCTTCTTTCTGGCAGCTGAGGCTAAAAAACCACTTCTTAGTCTGTCACTACTTCCTTTATAATTCAGACTAGTAGAGGCTTCCTTTTTGTATACTATAGCATCCATCTTAGAAGTGGGCGTGAGTTCTCTGAGATACACTTCTGCACTACTCTGAATGGTTTGAGATTGCTTACGCTTATGCCTGTCTCTTACCATGACTGTTTGTGTGGAACAAAGCTGTGCTCGCCTTCACAAGAAATTAAACCATTTAATAACATTCAACTTTGTTTTGTGCCTCAACCTACTTGGTATATGTGCCATCTGTAATGGTTAACTTCAAAATCCACTAGGAAAAACTTGACCTAAAACAGAACCTAGGAATGTTATAAACTTTGCCTACATTGGTCTTGATCTGAATTATGCATTGTACTTTTTATCTTACCCATTATGCTTTTAATTTTTATTCTTCCCAATAAGAAAACAATCACTCTTCAAGTATTAAGTAACTGACTGGGGCACATAACCAGGGCTTGTTTGTTTTGTTTTGTTTTTTTTCCCTGTAATTGATAGTAGGAAACACGTTTCTAGGACAAAATGCAAATGAGACTGTTATAGGAAAAATGACCTTTTATGTAATTTAATTTGAAGTTGGTTATGTAAAGTAATTGCATGAACCTTTTTGACTCAGCTTGGGGGATACTGAGATAATATTGATTTAAGCAATCATAACATCAGGGAAATGAGAGAGAAATATTTTTTTTTCTTGTCTTCCTTCCGACCAGGGTTCTGCCATTTAGTAGTAATAGATGTGTGCAGTTGAGTTTTAAATAATATGAACAATACTGCTTCCACTCCTTTAGTTATGAGTTAATTTTATAACCATTCTTCCTGTTCTGCATTTACCTTATGTAATTCAGCTGATAATTCAGTGATAATGCAGAAGTATATCCCAGGTTAAGCAGAGAGATTTGGCAGCTACCAGTTCCATGTTTTATTGTGGAGGTGAAATTTCTGTGTAGGCCAGGAGTCTGCAGTGATGAGAGCAGGGAAGACCAGTGGTGTAAGTTCCTATATTGGGAGTTGGAGGACCTTTGCTACTTACTCATTTCACTCCCTTTCAAGGAATCACTTGGACAACTGCTCCAGAGGTAGCTTTGTTACTCTTCAAATCAATCTGTATGGTGAACGTGAAAGGCTGTGTTGTTATATCTGATGGTGAATATTAATTTATTCCTCAAGACAGCCCACTGAAATCCTGAGGAGTAGCTTCTGAAGTGAAATAATCCTTGATGGGAAACAAAAGTATTACTATCTGGAACATTTGTGTATTTCCAAAGATAGTAATGTAATTGTAACTTTGACTTCAAAGCTGTTTAGAATTCAGCTGAGCATAGCAGCAAAGCAAAAGCAGACAGCAAGGGAAGTGGGACTGGAGTTCAGCAAAGTAAGGCAGTACTGACAGCAGTCTGTCCTGTGTAATAAAGGTAAATTGCCATCCTTAGAAAGCAGCCTTTAATCAAACTTCTGAGGTAGGCCTCCAAAGTTATGCTAAGGACATTCCGTGGTAGGGTTGGATTTTTTTTGCCAGCGACCAAAACCTAATTTTGGTATGTTCCTGTTAACAGTTTATATTATCTCCCAGAAATCCTCCTTTGGATACTACAGCATAACTGGCTTTCTGCTTGCCACGTCTGTGACACAACTGGTGTAAATAGTGACAAATGGATAAATATTTTTTTTCATGTTCGTAGTCATGAAGCAATGAGTGTGACTCTTGATCAGTTGTTAACCTGTTTCAACTTATTGACCTTTGTTTGCTGTTTGGAGTTTGATTTTTGTTTGAAGATACGGGGAGAAAATAGTTTTTGTGGCACAGCAAGCAAAAAAGCTGTTATTTCATCCAAGATGGAGGTCATGCAATAAAACCTTTGACATGGGATCTTTCTAGTTTTACCTTGTTCCTTTATTTGAGTTGATTCTAACAGTGTGTGTTGAAGCAGGTGGGAACATGCAGTTTTGGTCACACAGTCTTGTCATGAGTGTTGGCTGGGGGACTGAAAGGCAAAGGCTTTAGGGCAGGTTTGTGATGTGCCTTTAGCTGAGACATGTAAACAAATCATCAGTTTTAGATTCAGTGTTTTGAAAAAGCAATCTCAGAGTTTCTTCACTGTGTGTAAACAACTGGAAAATTGGCACATTTCAGGTCCGGATAATTGATGTTATTGCAATGTATAATTACATAAGGCTTATATATATATATAATGTGTGTGTATATGTACAAATAGTACAGAAGTTAAGTGTTTTTTGAATTTTGTCTTGCAGTCAGTTTTTCTGGTGACTGGCAAAGGAAAAATTGAGTTTGTTTCTGAAGCCAGGTTCTCAACCTTTCAGCATTTTTATTTCTGCATGTGTTTGTTGAAGTGAAGACAGTTTCCATTTCAAGGCAGATAAAAAAAATAAACACTGAGCAAAGGAACTTGCAGTAATATTCAGCCAGAATATGTTAATGTGGACTAAATTAAAAAGAGATCGATGCAGATTTTCTGACTTTTGTTATTTTTAAATTTACATTTTTTGGCCTGAGACAACTTCTTTGTACTGTTAGCTGGACTTTATTGAATGTATTTCCATCACTGTGGCATGACTGCGTTTCTGAGGTGGACTCTAAGTAGCCTCTTTACCTAACCCTGTTTAATATGCCCAGTGGAATGATGGGATCTGTGCAGAAGACATCCTGTTTTGAAATTGTGGCTTTGTTACTGTAGAGTCTGCTCCAGTCCTTTACAGCAGCCTCCATTCTGGATTTTCTTGAGGATCTCATTAGTCTTATTTTGTGCTGCTCATAGAAATTGTCACTGGCTAGTAACCAGTACTGGGGAATGTGAATTTACATTACATAGCACTGACATGATGGGAGATATAGAAGGGGTCTGTGTAACTGTTTGTCTGCTGCAGGACTGGAAGCAAATATGCCCCCCTGGGCAGAGTTCCTCTGGGAGACACAGCCTTCTGAAGCTCTTCCCCCATCCTTTCATGTGAAATCTGTGCTTGTTCTGGATGATTGCATTTGCTATGATATGTACACACAAAGCACTTTTTGAGAGCTGTGTTGTAACTGAGTTGAGCAAAGTCTTTCAGTCTCAACCTTTGTCTTTTAACTTTATTGTGTAATCCTCCTCCCTTGCTTGTTAGACACTCTTGCTTTCACTTGTGCAAAATCTGAAGGATAAAGTTTGCCTCTTTTCTTCATGACAATTCAGTTTTGCAGTTCTTGTCCTGTTTTATGTCAATTTTAACTTCCTCCCCCTGCCTTGTGGACCAAGTACTTTGTCCTTGTGCTCACTCTCACAGAATCATAGAGTGCTTGGGTTTCAAGGGTCTTAAAAATCACCTGGTTCCAACCTCCCTGCCATGGGCAGGGATACATACCTTCCACTAGACCAGATTGCTCAAGCACCATCCATCTTGGGACTTCCAGGAATGGAGCATCGACCCCTGGGCAACCTGTTTCAGTGCTGCACCACCCTCACAGTAAAGGACTTCTTCTTAATGTCTCATCTAAACCTGCCCTCTTTTAGTTTGAATCTATTCCCCCTTGTCCTTTCACTACATGCTCTTGTAAATATTCTCACTCTATCTTTCTGGCAGGCACCTTTCAGGTACTAGACAGCTGCAGTTAGGTCACCCTGAAGCCTTCTCTTTTCCAGGCTGTATTGGTTTTGCTTGGCCTGGTTTTTGGTAGTGGAGGGGCCACAGAGGTGGCTCCTATGAGAACCTCCTGGAAGTTTCCACCATGTCCGGCAGAGCCAATAGCTCTGAAGATGGACATGCTGCTGGCCAAAACTGGGCCAGTGAGAGAGGTTGGTAACATCTCTGTGATGACATATTTAAGAAGAAAATCAAAATAAAGTCACAAGATTTTGGATTCTAGTCAGAGAAGAAGAGGAGGTGAGAACATGTATAGGAAAACAACATGGCAACACCAAGGTCAGGGAAGAAGGAGGGGGAGGAGGTGCTCCAGGCACCGGAGCCGAGATTCCTCTGCAGGCCATGGTGATGACCATGGTGAAGCAGCTGTGCCCCTGCAGCCCATGGGGGGATCCATGGGGGATGCAGAGATCCACCCGCAGCCTGGGGGGGAGGTGACTGGAGCGGGTGGATGCCTGGAGGAAGCTGTGATCCAGTGGGAGACCCCGTGGAGAGAGAGGGCCCTGCTTCCAGCCTGGAGCAGCCTGTCCTTGGAGGACTGCACCCCATGGAAAGAGACACCCACGGTGCAGCAGTTTTGGGAAGGCTGTGTGCCCATGGGAGGGGCTCACGCTGCAGCAGGGACGGTGGGGCTGCCGCTCCTGAGAGCGGGCCCACGCTGGGGAAGTTCACAGAGAACTGTCTCTCGTGGGAAGGACCTGCAGCCTCACAGGGGAAGACTCCTCTCCTGTGGCAGCAGAAGGAAATTATGGTGATAGACTGACTGAACCCCCATGCCCTGTCTCCCTGTGCTGTCAGTGGAAAGGAGGGAGGGGCTGGGGAGAAAACGGTGTTTTTAAGGGCTTATTTTATTTCTCATTATCCTCCTCTGATTCTGTTAGCAATAAATTCATTTTGTAACTTTAAGTTAAGCCTGTTTTGCCCTTGAAGTGTTTTTTTTCCCTTGGTCCTTATCTCAACTAATGAAGCCTTTGTTAATTTTTTCCCCTCTCCTCTGCTCAGCTGTGGCAGGGGAGGGTGAGCAAGCAACTCTTATGGGTGCCTGGTGTTGGGCCAGTGTCAAACCATGGCACAAGCTGAACAATCCCAGTTCTCTTAGCCGTTCCTCATAGGAGAGGTGCTCCATTTCTCTATTCATCTTGGTGGCCCTTCTCTGGAATCTCGCATCATTCTTGGACACGTATTTGCCACCTTTTCATACCAAATCTGTGTTGTGTGATTTCTGACCTAAAGATGAGCAGAGCAGAGTTCTGGCACTCTGCTCTTTTAGCCTGTTGAATGGACAGTTGAATCTCTATTTAACCTTCACTATCTGGAACAAGCCCAGACTGGGAGAAAACCTGCTTCCAATCACCCCAGTTGTGTCATTTTGCCAAATATTTATCAGGTTGCCTGCCTTCAGATTATAGACTGCTTTGAGCCACTTTCTGTTTCTGAAGTGTCAAACATGACTTTGACTCCTTTAGTTGTGATCTAACGATTACACAAATGACACTAAATGACCCAGGGCTGATGAGTAGCATTATCTCTATTTATTTTTTGGGTTTATACTGTTGCGCTGTCCCTTTTGTTGGGAAAATCTGTTGCCTTTGCCTCAGATAAATTACTGAGAGTGTTCTATATTTTGAATAAGTTCTAATGTACAGATGGATTCCTTACCAGCATGAGGCACAATATGTCAACTGGTGACATGTCAGTAATGAAAACAAGATGCTGCAGCATCATTCAGTTTCTTTTCTTTCAGTTGTCAAATTGTTTTTAACAGAGATACCAGTGTTAGCAGTTGGGCTGATTTGTATGAAAACATGCAATTTAAACTCTGAAACTCAGAGCGTCTGCTATGCTACGCCTCGTCTTAATTTAGAGGAAAAAATGTAGCTTTCACGTGTAAGGACTGAGCATTGTCTTTACTGGTAGTTGTTACTTTTTGTGTCTGTGTTGGTCTGTGGTATCTAATTTTTTTTTTAAACTTCTTTTTGAAAACTAGGACACAAGCTGACAGATCTTGAAAGAAGAGAACTACTGGCAACAGCAGCGTCTTTGTATGTGGCTGAACAACTGAGATCACAGCGATTTCTAGGGACTCCAAGGTAAGTTCATTTCTAGGAACTCAGATGTGCTGATACATTTCTTTAATGGCATCTTCTCATGCACAAGAATAACTGGTGAGAAACTGCATGGTTTCTTAATATAGTCTGTTTTTTCTAAATTCAAATGAGCTGTGGCTTACATTTCCCTACTCGCACAAGTCGTACATGATTATTTTTATTCTAACTATTAGCAAACTAATAGGCGCAAAAATGTGTTACAAGCCCGTACAGTAATTAATGCACATCAGGAGTTTCATTAATGCAAAATGTTGCTGCATTAGTAACTAACCACAAATTGAGCATCACAAATTTCCCACGTGCCCGTTTGAAGCAATCTAAGCACTTTGGTACAATATGAATATTCAGCTACAGAGCTTTAAAATATTGTGGATTTGTGAGTAATTTGCTACCTTGATGAAGAACCTTAATAGTTTAGAGTCTTAATTCTGAAAACACTTTCAGACTGTAAAGGTGGAAGGTAATTGGGGGAAGAATCAACACCTTTCTTGAAGTATGGTTTTTTGAGTGCTTTTATACCCCCACTCCCCCATTTTTTTGAATAGTAGCTGCCAGTAAGCTAGGCAGTACTGTTAATTGACCAGCCATTGCAGTAGCCCATGTCAAAATGCTAATTCACTTCTTTGGCTTTTTGGAATGGTATGCTTTTTCCTCTAGGATGTCTAGATTTTCTTGTCCTCTGGCCCATCATTGTCAGTGCCATGAGACCTTCTATTACAATTAACTGAATTTGTGAAGCTTGCTTGTGTAGTTGGTGTTAGCAGTGGTTGTATACAGGGAATCCTGACTTCAGCATACCTCTCCTCACCTCATGTTTTGTAGTATGGGTGCATATATGTTTGTATGTGAGGGAAGTCATAGTGCAAGATAGACATTATTCACATTCCATACCAGTGGTTTGACAGTGTATTCTATTACTGATTTTACAGTGGTCAGGAATAAATCAAATGTGGTTTCAAGAAGTCTTTATTTTTATTTGTACCCACAAAGATAATTAGTACCATATGGTGTTAAAAAAAAAAGAAAAAGAAAGAGACACTTAGGGCAAGCATAACAGCTTTGTAATGTATAGCATATGCAAGGCTGAGTCACTGCTTGCCTTATGCATCTATAGGGGAAAGTAAAGCACCTTTTTATTTCCTTCCAGGAGTTATATCCTTCATAGTGAATGGCATAAGGAGAAGAACAGACACTCAAAGGCCACTGTTACCTAAAAAAAAGATGAATTGGGCATAATGAGGAGGAGCCTTGATTGTAGTTTTTACTGGCCAGCATAGGAAGTTAAGTAGTCTGGTACTGCTTGAGAGAAGCAATGGATTACTTTGTACTTAGAATAAGGGTAGGAATTGTTAATTTAAGCAGTGATTATCAAACTGCTATTGCATTCCCTGCTCTGATTTGAGATTTTTTTCCTCTTCCCTGTAAAATACTCTTACTAGCTAAAAAGAAAAGGAATCCAATTTTTGAACAGTCTTTTAATGTTTTGTTCCTATTGCAAGTACTTTTTTTTAGTACTAGGTGTCTGTGTATCTTAATAGAAAAGACATATGACTATTTTAACTAAATATATAAATGAAGTATAGCATTGAGCAGTCAGACACGGTCATCCATCTCTTTTTGTGCTCTGTTAGGGAAACAAATACACTTCTGCTTTGAAAAAAATTAACTCATTTTTGGAGTGGTAACCAAACACAGTCACAGGTATTCTTCTACCATGGGCAGAGAAGGCAGCGGAGTCTGGTTACATGAAAAAACACACGTCTGTAAAACTAGATTAAGGCATGATTTTTTTGATTTTAAATGGTGAAGCTAAGAAAACTTTTCAGTACAGGGAAGATCACTTTCTCTTGCCATGAATGGGGTACTTATGAATCCTTCAGAAGTCAAGCCTTAGAATTTTCTCCAAGTGGTGGCTGAGTGTGGTTCTTACTGAATGTGTCATGGTTTCAATACATATATACTGTTAGATCTACTTGCTTTAATGATAGCAAAGCTGCCTGTTTGAGGCCAAGTAAGGACAAGCTAATGCAAAAATGTATGCTGGTAAGTAACTTCTGAAGAAACTAAACCTGATAATGATACCCTTTTCCCAGAATCATACAGCTCGTTCAGAGGAAAAATTAAAGAAGCAAAAGCAGAATGAGGTTGAAGGATTTTGCAGTGTCTTGGACAGTGTTCTCCATTCCTTAGAGCAGTTAGTGGACTCAGCCCTCCCTCTAGAGGGGACTGAGCACTGTGGAGCATACGATTTACTATAGTCCCATCAAGGATTCTTCACCATGTTGTTAACTTACCCAAACTGCATCTGACTTGTTTTTGAAGGTGTTCCATGTCATGGGTATTTTTTAATGGGCAGGGTTGTGGCCAGAGAAGAAGCACATCTTTATTAATAAGACTGCGCTCTGTTTGAAAAATACTCCTGAACAAAAAGTGCAGAGCAGGTACCTGTGCTACAACAAATCAAAAAGGCCAGTTGTAATTTTGAGTGGAATTTTCACTATGGCAGAACTGGGCATTTGGAATCTGTGTGAGTTTTAAATCTGTGTTGGAGGATGTGAGCGGACTAGACAGACTGCACACTCCAAAGTTGATCCGTAACATTCTCCTAATGGTTTGGACAAGTACATTGATACATTGATCACTACCTACAGAATTTCAGCTCTCTGGAACTATTTATGTTGACAGCATTTTTTTTTTGTCTGTGTTGAAAGCAATTGAGCAATTCTTGTGCGAAAAACTACTGAAGAGTAGTATTTTGAAATCGTGTTATTTCTTCTAAGCTTGTCACAGTTGTCAAACAGACAGTTTTCTGCTAAATTGAAGTTATATGCTTATCTTTGCTTTTAATTTGTTTTCTTTTCCCTCTTGGAAGCCATATTTAGAATATGCATTCTTTTCACAACTGCAGGGGTATTTTGGGTTCCCTGTTTTCCCTGTGATTTATTCAGCCCATGATCAGGATTGTTATTCTAGTCAGTATATATACTGACTAGAAAGTACCATGCTTGGAGCTCTTCACAGAAGCTCCAGCTTTCACTGTCAGGGTTACTGAGACTGTAATCAGATGAAGTGCAGCTGAGCCAGATGAAGGAATCTTGTTGCAGGCTGCTCCTCCCTTGCTCTCTCTTTCTTCCTCCTTCCCAGGTATGCAGGTGTGATTTTGTGTGTAGTTGCATTCCACTCTGGTTCTGCTAAAATGACCTATGTTAGCATAGAAACTATTTAATAATAGTTTATTTTGGATCGCTCTGTCAGAAGCTCAAGTGAAATTATTCTGGAAGAGCTATGAGAGTGGGAATGTGTGAGCTCATTAAAGGGATTCAGAGGTGGGCCTTAGCTCTGTGCCACAAATCAGACTAGTATCAGCCTCATGAGGGGGATTTCTCTATAATTGGCATTTGCTGGGATGTGACTGGAAAATGTATATTTTGCAATCCCTGGGTGACTGAATCATCAACTGTAAGGTTCTTGCTGGAACATGCTCTGATGACCAGCAAGCTGTTTCCACCTTTGGCACCCAGCTTCCTTCAGCTAGTTTCAGCCAACCTGACCTCTGTAGTGGCAGTCTTTGTTGCAGTAGGTTGTTTGGTGTTGAGGTTAATGCAGGCCATGAGCCTAGGGCTGGTTTGCCTTTCCTGTGTTCGAATACATGGTGTTATGATTTGGGTGGAGCACCCACAGGTGAGTTTCCACTGTCTGTATTGTTATATAGTGCCCCATGCCTCATCAACAGTCTCCGAGGACTAACTTGTCAGCCCTTAGCTAGAACAGCTGTTGGAGATGTAGGCATGCTCAGAGTTACAGGAATATAGGCATTTACTTTTGTGATGCAATCAAGTATTTAGATCATTTTCTCAGTGTGTTTCTTTTTTTTTTATCTGTTTTTTATTTAACCCATTTTCTTGGGAAAAATTGCATGTAGGATGGTTTGGTTTTTTGGGATTCTTTGTGGTTGTGGTGTTTTTTCAAGTATTTTTGAAAGATGGTTTGCTAATGAAAGTGTTTGGTATTTTGTGAGCCACTTACTAATGTGAATATTTCACTGTGATATCCAGATAATAGGGGCACATATTTCCTACAGGAAAGAGCCATGGATGATTAATGGTTGTTTCATTGTTCAGCTTTTAGTTATTTTACCTAGGACTTTTCCTACTTACTCCATCGTCCACTTCTGTGAAACTGGTGCCACCCACAGCTGCTGAACAGATTTACAGCATCTAGTAAAACCCCAAGGTCTTCTAGACAGAACTTGATCTTGTTTCAAGTGGAAACATATTTTGGCTGAAGTGAATCCAGCTTATTTTATGTCTGTTTGATGTAGTTAGCCTTTGAGACCAGAAATGATGTTGTACAGTTGAATCTTCACGTTTTGGCTTCAGGCTTGTTTTCATTAGAGGGCTGGGAGGGGAATAGGAGAGTGTCTCTCCAGGTGTGGCTACATCATGCTATCTCATGGGTCTACTAATGTGATGTTTATACTTCTAAACCCAATTGCCTACAGCACTTCCTATGTGTTGCTTGTGTTGGCTGCTAAGTGTATTTTCCTAATTTTTCTATGGGTTTTACCCTTTCATCATTTATGACTTGGAAAAAAACCAGTGAGGCTGAATGCCCATATTACCTGATACTACACACAAAAAGATGGTAACACACTGGAAAATGTTTTAAATTGCTAGCAAGAAAAAACACTAAAGGTTTTTCTTGCTTGTGTGTTTAATATAGAAGACTGGGTTGGGAGTCTTGAGTTAAACTGTTCTTGTGGGACCTTAGAGAAGTCAATTGAATTTAGCCTCAGTTTACAAAAAGACAAAGTGGCCTTAACACTTTGCTGCACTACTGAGGTTTTGGAAATATCTGTTTATCAACATGTATGAAGTATTTTGAGACCTAAAATGGATTATGCTTTCTAAGCACAAAATAATATTTTCACAGGAAGGAAAGTGTATAGTGAAAAGTTGAAATGCAAACAAGTTTTTGTCAAGTTCTGAAATAGCTGGGCTAATTTTTTGTTTTAAAATTCTGAAAATAAAGGGGTCCAGTTCAGTGAACATAACATGACTGGTGAACTGCAAGAACAGAAATTAATTTATTTTGCTTTATATTTAACGAATTATTGTAGGTTCCTGTCTGGGTTGATTTGATACAGCTATATTGATGTTTGCCTTGCCATTTCTTGATTATAGGGCAGCAAGGGAACTGCTCAGAGAGCAGTAGAGCCCCACACGTCTCTGGCATCCTTGCTCTCACACAGACTACACCTATTACCTTGCTGGAGTCTGGGACAGAGCCAGGTCTTTGCCAGCCCAGGGCTTCCCCATATGTAAGGATGGTCAACTGCCCAACAGGAGAGCTTTTTGGCTCTCTTGCACTGCTGGAGCAGTACAAAATAAGGTTATGTTACATTAATTTTAAAAAGAAGGAAGATGATGTCAGGAAAATTCACTGGAGTCATCTGAACCAGCCTCTTGGAAAGGGAAAGAGTTCTTACTCTCAGCACAGCCACAGGCACTGCTGAACTATATCAATTGTATTATGTGATTTTAATTTTTTTTCCTAGAACTGCAGTAATAATATGAACAGTTATTGCAAGTGCAGCTAAACATGTATACTTTGCTCTGTCCTACAGATACCCTCTATATAGAGATAAACAACTTTGTTTTTGTTGGTACAGTTGGCCAAGTCCAGCCTACTTGTGGCTTTCTTCATTCCTCCGCTTTGGAGTTATGCACTCATCCTTAGCTTGTCCAAACAGCACTGTCTTATCCTTACTGTTCTGGTCCCCTGCTCAACAAGTCAAGCATTCTTCTCATGATTTACTGTTAGGCCTCTGAAAGTCTTTGATATGTTTGTGTAACTACTGCAGCTTCACACCATTATTCACTGTGTGGTTTTTTTCTTTTGCCACAGACTCGCAAGGTACTAAGACCCTGTTCTCCCTTTTTTCATGTGAAATCCTTGTTTATAATGGGCTTTTCTGGTTGTGGTAACCCTCTTGTCTCTCTAGCTGTTATCTAATGTTGTTCTTTTGACCTCTCATAAGTAATTACTGTATTTTTTTGGTTAATCTTGCTTAATAACTACAAAACCAGCTGCCCTATATAATATTCTAGATGTATTTAAAATCTGGTATTATTTACCCTTCTCAGTTGTTCAGTTGCTTATCACAGAAAGAGGATTATATGTGCTAGAAACAAACAAGTACATGCAAATATATGAAACATGCATTTTTGGCCAGTTGGGAATGAATTTCTATGGAAAATATCAAAGTTAAAATAGGATATTAAGGTAGCATTTATGACTCTACAGAGTATATGTGTAGTATTTTTTCTTTGATTTGATTAAATGAATGCAATCAGAATTGATAACACAAGTAATATAAGGTATTGATATAGTTGTCTGAAAGCAGAGCTGTTGTTCCATATGATTCCTAAACATATATTCCAGGAACAGAGCAGTCTGTCATGGAAAATTTTCATAGCTTAGGGAAAAAGGTATTCTGGGCACTCAGGAATCCACACTTGCTTAATCTTTAGGGTTGCTTAACCATTATAAAATCATTATGAAGATAGTAATTACTTAAAGTTTGAATCTCAGTGAACATCTCTTGGGAAGATCCCCACATCTTGCTGAGGTGATTGCTGGTGGGAAAGGCGTTCAGCAAAGTAAATAGACCTGGCTAAGTCCCTATGTTTATTTTTTATTTTCACCATGTTTTCTGGGAAAACAGCATCTGCTGTAAGAGCTTTATAGCTTCTGTAGCTACTGTTCACTTAATGCTGAAACTTGAATTTGCATAATGTAGACATGTGAATGTTTTCTATTGTGCTGCCAAATTCCTGTCCCTTTTTTAGTTGTTAATCCTGCCCTTTTCTCATCTGTGCTTTGCTTATGACCTCTTCTGCAAGATCCTCTCTTTACAAGACCTCTCTCTATTTAATTTACTTTGATCCCCTCTATAAGCCCAACGATTATTTCCTCTCATGCAGGTTTACACCTCCTAAACCTGTTCTTTAATATTTGTCTGTGTGTAAAATGTGTATGCGTGAAACCGTAGAACTAACAAGGTGTGTGCTAATTGCCATGTGCTCCTTGGTCATTTAACAGGTATTTTTAGGATATGTTTTTATCTTCATCTGGGTATTTTACCTGGAGTTTCCGAAGGCGGATATGAAGTTGTGTAGGATAATTTTATGGAAGGGCAACATTTTTCTTGACTTTTGGGGTCTCTAAGCTCAGTAAATACATGTGTAATTGCATTTGCACGAGAAGTTTTGCTGATGTTTCTTTCCTAGGATTATTAAAGATAAGCATGACCATCAGCACCTGACCTTGTGTAGTTCCTTGAGGCACTGGTTGTGTCCTGCTGTTTGTTTGTGTAGTGTATAGCTTACTCTGGATGCTGTTGCTGTAAAAATGTTGTCAGCAAAATACATGGGAAGCAAGTCTCTAATTCAGTATTGTCTGCATACTTTTACATGTATGTGTCTTGATTTGTCCATTCTTTAGCATGCTTACTTCATTCATGTTCACAGAGGCTGTAGTTAAATACAAGATACTGATTGAAGGGATAGGTAATTCATTTATACCTTTGTTGTTGAGTATTACAATTTTCAACCGTTTCTTTTCCCTTTGATTCAACTGCAAAAGTGGGATGGGACACAGAATGGCCTCATTATTGTAGGAGTATTTCTCTGTTCCCTGCAATGATTCCAAAAGCTCTTGCACACTTCATCAGTATTATTGTAATTCTTTGGCTGCAGGATATTTGGCAGCTGTTGCACCCCACTGGCAAATCCTATTCAGACTTCACTTCCATTCACCATTGCCATTGGAGAATTGATTTCTCTCTCCTCTGCTCTAACCTTTCCCAATTCATTTTGGATTGTTCAATGTGAAACATTTTAATTTCATATCATACAGCCATTCAGCTCACAATCCTTTTTTAACCTGTCACCAGGGTAACAGCATAGCATGCTTGCTTTAGGCAATCAAGTTTTTATTTCACATGCTTAATGTTGCATTAAATGTTTGCATTTTGTTTAACCCTCTTAAATACTTTAAAATGTGGATATATTTTGCAGGGTAATGAAGTCTCTGATTTCAGTGTCAAGTCTTTACAGAAATTGTCTTACTTAAAATAAAAAAATAAGAAATCAGAAGATGAATACAGTAATGAGAAGATTATTAATAAAATCCCAAATGGCTGAATGAGGCAAACATCCATAGAATGGTAAAAAATATTTTTGCTCTGGTACAACCTTCCAAAGGCTTATATTATAATCTTTAGACCTATACTTTGGGATTATTTTTACCTGTAAGTGCTTGTATCAAATTAATGCAAATATAGGATTAGCCATGCAATAACATGACTTTAAGAAGTGACATGTCTGTCCTATACATGTCAACCCACTTCACAGTGGTTGCCAGATGTGTGTGGAACTGTAAGCTGAATAATAAGTAATTTTTTATACATCAAAATTAGAATTTATTGGGATGATGTAGTTGATTAAAGAAATACAGAATTTTTAAGTATCTGTTCTTCGTCTACATGCAAACCATCATGGCATGAAAAACAGGCTATAACCATTTTACTGGAAATAAAATAATAATGAATTTGTGTTATCATAGATGATTACAAAAATAAAATGTTCATATCTGAAAAAGCATTGATTCCTTATAACTGATGCTACAGAGCAAGTCCTGCTTGTCTTGGTAAAGGAATAGGACCATCTAGGTTTGCCCTCACTTTTTTAGTTGGTATTAAAAAACTAGTCTGTAATAGATGTCCTTAAGATACCCAGTCTATAACTATAATTAGAGGTGTAGTGTTAAAGGCTTTTTATCTGTCACGATCTAGTCTCAATTACGTAGGTAAAAAAGATATGGGGAGAAGGGGTGGGAAGTATTTAATTATAAGATAAGTAAAATCTAAGAACATTGCATTGCAAATAATACCAGACTTTCTCATTTATAGTGAAATAAACCCATAATGAAAGCACTGATAATATGCATTTTAATACTTCAGACTACTAATTTTACAAACCTTCCTGTTTTCAAAATAGGTCATAATATATCTATCGTAGTTTAAAAAAACCGAATGTGGAATAATTGATTGCTATACTAGCCAATGTATGAGTTCCATGAGAAGACAGCTGTTGGTTTTAGATCAGACCCATAAAGTTGACTTTGTTAGAATTTTTCTTCCAACAGCATGTAGCTAACTATAGAAGGATAGAGATGAAGTTTCTTCTATTAATTTCCAAGCTTTCTGTCCAGTTTTCTATTTTCCCAAGTTGTGCTATAAGCTACCAAATATTCTTACCCGCCTAAAGAGGTTTGGCAGTGTTTTGTTACTGAATTTTGCCAAAAGGAGCCAAGCATATGGTAACAGTTAATTTATTGGTTCTTCTAACCTCCAGGGAACTCTTTACAGAGACCATATTACCTTTTTATCTAACATATTTTAAATAAAAGAGCTGTTGACTTGAAATTTGATATGCCAGCGTAGAAGCTAAACCTTCAGTGTGGTTATGCTCAATTCCGTCTTGTTTAAGGGTAAGACTAAAAGTGCAAACATACAAGATTGAGCTAAGGCTTATTTCTTTTCAAGTTTCAGAAAGGCGGGTCTCTTCTGTATAGTTTTAGTGTGTGTGTTTAAATAAAAATACTGAAGAGACATTTTCATGAGAAAATAAGCCCTGCCTTTGTCTCAGGAGCCTTGGAGATCTCTTTCTTTGCTTTTGTTTTAAGATATTCCTGGTATGTGCATTACCAAGGAATGATAAAGAAATGAAAAATATTCTTTTCTTTTATGTGTAAAGACATACTTCTTACATGTTTCTTATATGTAAGACCGCAGGCCTATTTGTTGGTTTGTGACAATGTAGCTTTGTATAACTGTAATGGGAGAATTATTTGAGAGGTAACATTGCTAGTTGTGTTGCTGTGCACTATCTTGGAGTTGAAGCTCATCCCTGATATTTGCACAACTCAAAATCAGTCATATGCTCCCTGCGTCAGAAGTAGCCTTCTTTGTTCCACCTGAGGTACTGTATGTTTTTGTTTTTGTAACTGGCTGGTATTGTGAATCTTAAAAGAAAAGCTGCATGGATATGTCACCATATTTTCAATGGGATACTTGGGATAGATGATGCCTTAAGTAAAAAATACCCTGATTTCTGTTGTTTCTGGGTAAGTACTCAAAGACCTGGATATTCTTCCTTGGATCTGTGTTGAGACTGCTCAGATGACTTTTCCTTTTATGATTATGGATGATTCTTTAATATCTTTCACAGACAATTCTTTAGTAGTTTACTTTTCTGTGTAATTAGATGTGGTGCTTGGAGTTTGTTTTGGCTGTGGCTTCCTTTTAACATAGATCTTCAAAGCCTGTAGTGTGAGAAAGACTAGGCAGGAAAGAACAGCACAGGACCTGGGTCTTTTGAAACCAGGGATGTTTACCCATTGACTTAGAAAGGAGATGACAGGTCTTTATTGTGTCCCTCTGTGGTGCTTAGTAAAATCAGTCTTTCTGCAGTTACTAGTGAGATGATACAAATAAATTATTTGCATATTAATTCCAGATTTAAAAAAAAACCCCAACACTTAAAAAAATCTGGATTCCTAGACTTTAAGCTTCTGCCTTTACCCCAGTGTTCTGATATGTGTTTCTGGATCTCCTCTCTCTGACATGATGGTGGAAGAGATGGTGACATACCTTGGTGACACAGGAATAACTTTCTCTAGGCCCTGCTACTCATTTTTCTACCAGACACTGAAATTTAAAGCAAGCCCTCATCTGGCTGCACCTGGCTGTTAATGTCCTTAGACAACTTAACCCTGTTTCACTGAACTACTGAGAGCACTTTTCTTTAAATTCTGTGTTGCCCACCCTGCTCCCTCCCCTGCAGCAAAGCCTTTATTCTTGTTGCTTGTATCCTTAAATCACAATCATTTAAAGATTCTTACTAATATTAAGTCAACCTTATTCCTCTATTAGCTGTGGGTTTTTTCTGTTCTTTGATCTCGGACGTTGCATGTCTGCCTCTACTACAGGCTGCCTTTTCCCATTTCATTGTATTTAAATGAACCTTTTTGAGTAAATAGACTGAAACTCTGTTTCAGTGATTTCCAAACTCTGGTAGTCTGACAGCCATTTAAGCTTTAGTCTCCTTACCTTGGGAAGTGTAGCACCTTTCCACAGCACACTTCTCTTCAGCTTCCTTAGCTTTCAGTCTTTCATATGCGTCTTCCCAGAAGCAAGGGGTAGTGAGACCTGATAGCATTCTGCTGTTTCACATTTTAAAAAAGTTGGATTGTAATGAGAAATTCTTGTGTTCAAGGCCTGTAAAGGGTGGGGCATAACTCCTCAGAGATAAGGACTTTTGTGATTTAACCGCAGCCACCAACTATGAAGAAAATTACCTCTACTGTAGCCAAAACCAGCACACAAGGCTGGTTTGTCTCACACAGGAAGGTCCAGGAGGGCTGCAGTCATTTGCATTTTAGAAAAATTATGTTGGGTATAAACAAGGATACTGTCTCTCTGAGAGAGAACATGGATGTTGCATATGGATTCCCTCAGCAGGTGAGTGCAAAGGAAGGATTGGGGCTGAAGGCAAAGTCGTGAGAACCAATTCTGAACATCTTCTTAAGGTATGTTCTTTCAGCTGCCATACACTACTGCTGAAAATGTATTTCAGAAATACTTTGGATCTTTCTTATGTTTGTGCAATAGTTTTACTTCACGTCTTAGCATTTCTGTTCAAAATGAGCCTGTTTTTTTTGTCAGAAAGTCTTAATGTTCTTTTTAGCATCCTGTTGACCACATACAATTTGTTCGTTCATGCTTGTATATAGAACAGGAACATTCAGAGAAAAACATATGTGCATTGAGCTAATAATAAAGAGGAACAGTACCATCTATGTGTAATTATATTCATTAAATAATAATTGGATGTGTAAAAGGTAATGTTTAAAGAAAAATTTTTTTCCATAATGTTTTAAAATGTACTTATATGGTACATGTTAATATATTATGTTATTTATGTATTTTATATTTAGGACATTTATTCTTTGTCATGTGAATTACTGAACTGCATTGATTTGTGCTAGTTGTCTGGGCAAAAGGCAAGGAAGGAGAAGGAGCTTACAGCTGAGTACACTGTAGAAGTGTAACTATGTTCTCGTACTCTTCTTAGACCTTAGTCAGTACAGCCATTTTTATGTCTCCATCCTATATTGATCACAATTATGCTAAAATAAACATTACCAATAAGAGTCATCCCACCTACACAGCCTGGCTTCTCTAATTCAACCTTAGTCAGCAGAAAGCTTAGTGGGCAAAAGTTTTCTTTTAGGACTGAGAATGAGGCACTAGCTGCTACACATTTTTTGTCCTTCACATTCAACCCTAGTTTAATAATTCTCAAATTCTTTCGTTCAGGTCTGATGTGTATAACTTTAGCCATGTTGAAAATCCACGCACATTTATTTTTCTTACTGGCTTTCTTCTCTTTAGTTGTGAGACCATAATATGAACAAAGGCAGGTGTCCTATTAAAAGGATGAAAATACATAGAGGGCAATAGATATTTATCATCTTTTGAATATGTATCACTGTTAAATAAATAATTAGATGCCTGTGTTTCCATGGCCTAGAGTTGTAGTGCCTAAGTAATGTAAAAAAAGCAGGTAAGCAGTACCTAAAGGTAGTTCAGCCAGTGTAAGGCCTAACTCATTGTGAGAGGTACCTTTCTCTTTTCATTAGTTCAGAAGGGAAAAGATGGTTAATATTAGGTGGTGAAAGCTCAGTGGTGTGAGTGCCGGATGTAAGCTGAAAGTGTAGTAGGTGATATATGGAAGGTAATGAGAGTCACTGGAGCTCTGCTATGTGCTATAATTGTCTAGACATGATGTATGAGTGCTTTTGGGAGATGTGCATGTTTTATATTATCTAATATAATTTTTAATGAACTTTTGGAGGTCTTCTCCTCTGCTATTTTTTTTCTCTTTAACTGAACAGAATTGCTGGCATTAATCTGTTTCATAGAAATCTAGTGCAGAAGAAACAGAGAACAAAGCTTTAGAATCTGTGAATATGCCACATTTCTGACATGTAGGAGGGAGGAAGTAGCTGTCACATTGCCTGTTGGAAAATGGCTTGACTACCTCTAGCCAAATGCTGTAATCACATTTACCTGTGATTTGGTAGATACATCATTGATACCTGTGTTGTCACCCAGCACTAGTTCTTGTGCATGTAGTAAAGAAGCATGTTTTTGAAAAGCCAGAAACTGTCTAGAAAAACATATAGTTCTAAATGAATCACTGTTCTTGGCCAGCTTCTATTTCTTACACTATGGCATGTAGGATGGCTAGCAAGGAAAATCTGCTCATCCTTTTGCAGGACTGTGGGTTGTCCTGAATGTGCATTCTATGTATTACCTGAATTAAGTTCCTCATAGAGGAGAAACCACAGCAGAAAAATGTGATCAATATGGCTGTGTTCCAAAACCCATTTCATTGGCATGAGATAGTTAAGCTCTTGGATGGGCTCTTGGTTCTGCCACAACAAGTTTGTGGGAGATGATAAGCTCTGTGTGATGGCTGAGCTCTGACAATACTTGGGAACTCTACTGAAATCTGGTGCAAGCATTGTGTTTTCCAAGATGCACAAAAAAAAAGAGTGTAATTCTGTTTTAGACAATGACCTTTGGGATAGTGCATATGTAAAAAGTTTTAGAGAGACCAGGTCAAATCATGTGTCCTACAAAGTGGGGCAGAAATTCCATACTTCTCTCAATACAATCTGGGTAGTTCCAAGGGGACTGACAGATCAAAAGGGTGAGAGACCTAAATGGAACTGTAAACCACAGGAAAGACAGCATTCAATACACAGCTCTTAACAAGAAATTCGAAAAGATTTTTAGAGGTGGTGTTCTCTAAAAAGGTGTTTTCAGTTTGGCCTAAGACAGATTGGGGGTTTTATTTTGGTTAGCCAGTATAATTTCAAATTTTTCCTTAGTTTGTACACTCTGTTCCTTGTGGGCCTTGAAGAAGGCCAGTGTTCTTGCTCTCTGTGCTGTTGCCAAATTTCCTCAGAGACGGTTTTATTCTGATGTCTTTCCTTTCCCCTTGGCTGTAGTAGTTGTCTCTCACTCCTGATCTGGTGCCTCCTTTATAAGTTCAGCAGGTACTGAAAAGTTTCACTGTAATGCGTCTTGAAAACTTCTAAGAAAATACCACATTTCAGTTTGTTGTTAGTGCCTTTAATGCTGGCTGTGACTGTCTGTGGGTCAGATGTGTATCTCTGAATAAGAAAGAGGTAGGTTAATGTGTTTTTTAGGATTAATTTTGTACATTAGTGATATCTGGGGAAATGGCAATCTGTTCAAGAAGGTGGTGTTATCTAACAGGATAGAGGCAGCTCTGGAATGTCAGGCCATTATTTTTTTGAAATGGAATTTAAATATTTGATTGTAATACATGTATTTTCTCCTCCAAAATGGCAGAATGATTTTTCAAATATGCTGCACTTTTTTTTTTTTTGCTTTCAGCTGGCAGGAGCTGGTAGGTATTAAACACTCGATAATATAACTTTTACTGGGGCAACTAAATAAGAGGGGTTGAGCTTGAATTTAAATATTAGAGTTTTTGTGGTTTTGGTTTTTTTTTCTGAACATCTAGACTAAATACTGAACTTAGAATTTTGAGGGAATGCAATTGCAGAAATTGTCATTAGATCAAAATCTCTTCATGTGAATTAGGGATTCTTCAAGATTTAATCTAGCTGCCATTAGAGGGTGTACCAGTACAAATGTACCATCTTGTTCATGATGAGGAGCTCATACTCTGACTGTATGTATTTGACTTTTGATTAGTTCTAGTCCAGTCCTGTGAACTGAATGCCCATTTGTGACTGGAGTGTGCTGGGTGCAGTTCTGGAGCCTGGCTTTGGCCTTTCTTGCATCAGAGAGGGACCTGGTTTGCATGTCCCAAGACTGTTCTGCAGTGTGATTCAAAGCATTCTAAGTGCAGATGGTTGGGATAATTTGCTTTGAGAACTACTCCTGATCTGAGGTACAACACTGATATTCTCACAGCCACTGTATATTGTCCTGTTACTTCTGAGTTATACTCTCCAGAACTTCTGTTACAAAAGTGGGTGAATAACTGAAATTCTGACAGAAGGGATGACAGATTAAAGCACCAAATGTGTTTTGATTCAGGTTTAAAGCCATTAGTGGCAATTGAGCTCAAGGTTAGTAGGTAGATTTCACTACGGAGATGAGTACAACAAACCTAGCACAAAATTTGCCTGGATGTTTTAAAAAAAAGAGAGTATGGAAAATAGTATTATGTGTAGAAGTAAAATCGGATTATTTCCTTATCAAACTTAGAGGTAATTTTTAATCACTTCACCTCATTTTCATATTAGTAGGTTAGCATTTCCTTCTGCCTATTTTTTGTGTGGACAGCAAACCTGTAGTATTCTAAATGTAATACAAAGTGGAAAATAGCACATTATTACTGGGAACAGCCCTTCATTGAATGGAGACGTAGGAAACCGACCGCCCAACAGGCAGCTACATCTTAATACAATCATGTTACATGAAAGGACGTAACTGCTACTGGATGATGTTAACAGAAGAGCTTTAGTCCTCCTTACTGCATTACAGTGGTTTGTTCTGAAGCTCTTTGCACATAAAAAGAAAGTGAGATAATTATTGTGAGACTATTCCTAAATATCTGCACAATAAGTTTCTTTGTTCAAGGAAATATGGGAAGGCTTGTATAGGAAAAAGCATTTGCTGTTTTCCTTTTGGTGGAGTAAATTATTATGATTAGTTTTGCCAACTGCCCAAAGTTATCTCTTAATAAAAATTAAAAAAAATGTTTCAGAAAACAACAAAGTTATGAAATTAAGTACTTTAATTGGAGGAGAAATAGCCCCAACTTTTTTTGATGACAAACAGATTTTTAGATTTTTCTCTCCATAACAATTGTCAGCATGCACAAGTCAATATTGTTGACTGATCTGATTAAAAACACCTGCTTGCAAGTGGTTCCTCCTTTGGTAAATAGTTTTGCTGATTTAGGAAAGATGGTTGAAAAAACAGAGGTACAGACTTGGAAATTATACTAAAAATAAATGTCTTTTCTCTGTACTTGTGAATGCTTGATTTGAGTGTTCCTTGCTTCTTATTTCACAAATGCTCGCAAATGAGACAAGTAGCAACATCTCTTATCCAGCATTAATGCTTGTGATCTTTGCTTTTTCCAACACAAACCAAATACTAAAGTAGGCCCTAACATATCATCGGAGAGGAAATCAGTTTCAGATATTTTTTACATTTATTTATTTGAAATTATCAAGGTATGCTGTCACCTGCTGAAGGACTGGGCCGTCTGACCCTTTTCTGAAACTGAGAGGTCTTGGGCTCTACGTGCAGCTCCCAGAGTTACTGTGTTTTATCCAGTTTATTAAATGCAAAGTACATCGAAATTTCCTGGCATTAGGACCAAGTGCCAAAACTTTTTGTCCCAAAGAATGCATCATCAGGCTGCAAAGCTGAGTCTCCGTGAATTCTCCGAGTCTTCATGAATCTCTCATTCCTTCCTACCATCAGCAGGGCAGGGTGGTGAGTTCCCCAGTGTTTACCTGGGCCCTGGCCCTTTCTCCCGAGAGATGGGAGGTGGATGTGAACCCTCACAGGCTGAGGAAGACTGATAGCATGGATCTTTGGTTCTCTGGACATATGCTCTGCAAACAGGACTTTGTTATAGCAAGACAGGCAATACCAGCAATCCTACTTCATTTACCCAATAGATTTAAAGCTAAAAGATTCATGGAAGATTTTTCAAAAAGCTTAGAGTTGTTGATCGGCTGCGTGTTTGGAGGAAAATTTCTTGTTAAGACTGTGGAGAAGGCTTTGGCAGAGGAGCCCCTAGTTCCTTCCCCCTGCCAGGCTGCTGAGGATGCTGGTGGTAAAACATTGGGTAAGGTTAGGGTGTCTCTCTTTGCAAGACCCAAGCCCTGCATGTTTAGATACCTCCAAAGTAGAAGTGGGTTAGCCAGGGTGAGCTCAGGTTGTTTGCAAGGTTATTTCTCAGTTAAATGAAGATGAAAGGGGTTGAGCCATACTCTTAGGTCTGGGCAGCTAAATTCACCCTAGATTTATAAGAACTAGCTTAACTGTTTCTTTAGCCCTCATCTGGGTTTCACTGCTGAAGGTACTGGAGGTTTTCATTGGTCACTGGATTGCAGGCTCTTATGTCAATGCAAATTGCTTGAAAAGCTTCTGCTAAGGGAACATCCAGATGTACGCTGTTGTGAATCAAAGCACAGTGTACTCCACAGCATCCTTTTAAAGCATTGCTTTTTATTTTATAGTGTACCTTCCATGTAATTTCATTTTTTCCTGTGGTCACTATTCAGATAGAGTACATGGCTATAAGGATGTGTATTTGTTATTGATCTCAATGTGATATGTAAGAAAATGTAATGTAAAACCTTTTTGATATAACTATCGAGTAATTCTTTCAGCCTTTGTCTGATCAGCTGCCACACAGGCTAGTAGGGGTTATTATTTTGCATGACATATGAAGAACTATAATTTAGTGTAATGATGGTATATTTTCATATTCACAGTTAAAGCGGTACATGTGTATATATATGCACATATAAAGCAGGAAGAAGGAAAACCTATTTTTACGTAAAAGGGCATGTGATATGTATAGATGGACCAGTCTGAATACATGTAGAAAATGTGTGTGAATAGATATAGAAAATACTTCGAATTGCTGAATAAAATATTCCCAGATTCTTAGGTTCCTTTCACATAATTTTTGGTTCTTAAAATAATCCTGTGAAAATGCTGCTTTTATCTTTTCTGTGTGATGATGAACTTTTATGTTGGAAAGTGTTGAAAGTACTCAGATACTAAAGCTTAGGTTTGTGTTTTGTTTGGCAGTACACTTCTGTTTAGAATTCTTTTAATCTATCCATTCCCTGCTTTTATATTCATCTGATAGTTGAAGGTTCTGTGAAGGATATTTCTTTGCATGTGAACTTATTAAACAAATAATGCTCAAAAGTGTGAGATTTGCTTCCTTTTTTTGGTAATTTTTTGTGTTTATATTTTTTTGTGCATCACAAGATAGGCTCTTGTTGAGTTGTTAGATTTCTATTTGCCTTTCTTGGTGGGTTTTTTTTTTTTTTTTTTTTTTGAGGGGTGGGGGGAGGGCAGGGAAAATAAGAAACAATTTATATGGTAGATCTAAAGTTTCATTAAAATTGCTTATGCCCTGTCCCAGGCATTTTAAGTGGGCCATCTGTCTAAACATCTCTGCATTTTTTTCTGATCATTTCCTCGACTTATTCATGAGCCATGGGAGGGCTCCTTTGTAGTCTCCATGTAGCTGGTTCAGTCTACCCCCACTGAATACATCTATGTGCTTGCATAACATATCTTTTCACAGTGCTGGAAATTCTCTGAACTTGGTTCAGATGAATGGCCCACTTTCTGAAGGTCTTTTTTTCTCCCTCTGCAAGATTTGTATGCAGAAACTGACCTTGGTGGCTACAGAATCCAGCACATTATTCTTGATCATTTTACAGGCCACCTGCTGTGAAAGTTATGATGAAGGATTTCTTAATGATTCTTTGACCATTAACATTGTTTTAAGTCAATATTTCACTTTTATTTAACTGCTGAATAGGTAATTGCCAATTGAAAAACAGCTTTATGTAGTGTCATAAAATGTGGTTTTCAAACGCTTATAAACTTTCAAACAGGAGGACTTGTTATGATAGTTTGGGATTTCTCTGTTTACGTAAAGTATTATGCAGCAAAAATATCAGAAGTGAAGAGGAATTTGTAAGTGTTTTCCCCCTCAGCATTAAAGCATGTATTTTGAATTGGAAGTAAAAAAATCTGTACTCAGTTTTCTGGGCCTTTAGGAGCTGGTGACGTCCTAGCACATTTACATCATCAGTGGTAATTGGGAGAGGTAAGTTTATTATCCACAAGCTGCAGAAAATCGTCATTTTTATTGAGTTCCTTCTATCGGATTGGTTGGTGACAATCAAAATGGCCAGGGCAAAGTTATTACTTGATTTGCTTTTGTGAGTGTCCGTTTCCTTTCATTGTTTGTTCTTGACTGGAACAGATAATAGTTTAATTAATGTTTTCCATGAGCACAGTAAGTGTGTGTCGATCTAAAGTTTTTCGCAGTTGTCTGCTTTCCTCACTGAGAGCTTGCAAGGAAACCAGGAGCTTTGGTTGCTGTGTTATTCTAAAGTGTCTCCCTCTCCCATGAATGGCATTTGAGGGTAAAAGGGACGTAATACATTCTGCACAGACATCATCTCTAGTTGAACAAACGGCAGTAGAGCTTGAAAATAAATAACTAAGCAGGCAAACAGTGCTCTTTTTCTTGTTGCACTGCTTACATGTTTTTGTAATTGGTGCTCTGGAGTAAAGCCTTTATGACTTAAAGCCAGGCCATCACTCTTCATCTGTGCTCCGGTGCTTGTGATGCTTCCCCTTAGAAGGCAATTTGGAGTGGAGAGGTTCAGAACTGCCCTTTTTTGCACGGAAGGAGTTTGTAACACCCTTTTCCACCCATGTCCTGTCGTTTCGGCTGCAGTGCTGCCTTTGCTCTCTCTGTCCCTTTGTGTGTAATGCTCCTGGCAAGGATCAGCAGCGCACAGTTCTCCGTGGCCCTGCTGCCCATTCACCTGGCACTCATCTTGTTGTGAAACTTGTGTTTCTTCTTGCAGCCAGTGATCTTTATATGCAAATGAAGTAATTTTATTCGATAATATGTAATTTGCTGAAACTGGGAGAAAAAAGAGAGGCCGTGTTGAACCCTAGGAAAGACATACTGTGTGGACTCTGAATCTAGGAGGGGAAGTGCCTTCTGTTTTCTTTGTGTCTTTTATGATGGCAAAAATTACACTATTTTTATTTTCAGTGGGATTTTTTTTTCTGTGAATACAATATGTTGGATTTCATCCCATTATCCAGAACTTTAAAAGTTGTACATTTTGAGAGTAGCCAGAAGTTTGGGGAGTTTTATATGAACTAGTGTGAGCAACTTCCTGTTCATATTCAACAAACTTAGACTTTGATCCTTACTTTTGGACTTTGTAATCCTTATTTATATTGAACCTTCTCTCCCTGAAAATCCTATCAAAATGGAGTCTACTACAAGATAATTTCTCTGAACGGAATTTGATTTAATGAAGAAGTAGGATTGTCTTGAGCTAGTATAAGTATCTGTCCTAGCCAGTGTCAGTTATAGTTACAAAACCACAGGCAAAGCTGAAAAATGTTGCTGTGCAAATGGATCTAACAGTTCCAGAAGGGAGAGACAACTTGCTGTGTACTTGGTGTTAGATGCAGCTCTGGACCTTGCCCTCCTGGCCAGTGGTGTTGCAGAGAGAGGAATTGTGTGACTGTTTGAAACCCAGGCAAAGCAGTGATCATAGTCATGCTTCTCAAGAGGCATGCATCCTGTTTGGAGATACACTTGACAAAGCTCAGCAAGACAGGACTGAACAAAAATAATCCCTGCTGGAGAACAAGACTGTCTTTCCTTTGATGGCCAGCAGCCAGATTCATGAGGTCACTTCCAGTCAAATGCAATATGAAGCAGGGCTATGCCAGCGAGGCTGTAAGGAATCTCATGACACCAGTGAAGCAGATCTACTAAGCTGAGTTTGTGATGAGGTCTTAGTTCTAATATAAGAAATATGAAGTTGCTATAAACCACTAAATCCTGTTGGTTGTTGAGTGGGGTGTCATGGAGAGCTTAACCAGGTGCTGCCTGTATACCTCCTTACTGGTGCTCTGATACCAGGAAGTGCAATGAAAACATCTCTCAGCTTGCTGCCTGCTACCTGTGCAGGAAATTCCTCTTCCTCTTCTTCAGGAACTCCTGTGTCTGTCGTGTTTCCTATCAGCCAGTCTAAATGTTTGGTGACATACTCCAATATGAGTTGCTGAGAAATTGTGTTGCACTCAATAGACCATGGATAATTCCTCAGATTTGTTGTTTTGACAATTTTCACTATATTAAATGTGAAAGGTGACACTTGGCATCGCTAGCACAGTAACAGGTTATTTTCAGTATCTGTCTTGTGAACTTTTAGGTTAGTGATAGAGGTGGGCTAAGGTGTTTGCTGAAATTTGGTGTAGGCCTTACTTGGCTTGGATCCAGGAGTAACTAAGGGTAAGTATGCATCTATTTGTGTCTGATATATTTAGCATTTCCATTTCTCCTTTTCAGGCACGTGGCAAGGCACAATTTTTGGAAGCTCCTTGCCTCATTAAGTACTTGAATTTGTACTTGCTTAAGTTTCAGGTATCTAAAAACCTAATGTTCTTAAAATAATTGTTGAAATCCTTAGCAAGTCAGTGTGTTATCCTTGGCTTGGGCAGATAATTTCTCCTCCTGTGGCCTCTGGAGACCTCACAGGTGCTTCTCCCTGTTGATTCCGCAGGAAACCTGAGCACTCTCTTTTGGGAGATGTGATTCACTGGTCACCTAAATCCTCTGGAGGATGCATGTGGCATAATGTGTTTACAAGTTTTAAGGCTCTGAAGGCTGCAATAAAATGGTGTAGTAAGTGCTATAATGTACAATAGATTAACGTTATGGCAGAAATGATCCTTAGAGGGGACGTAAAGGTGATAAACTTATTATCCCTACAGATTTCTTCCAGAAAAACCTAAATGTCTAAGAGCCAGTGTGGAAGAAAAGCTATACCAAAATAGTGTGTCTTTGTTTTAATGGAGTTTAAATTGCACCTTCTTATCTTCTGTTTAGGCTATGTGGTGCTTCCTGATGGTAATATATGGTGACCATTCATTAGAAAAGTTATAGTATGCTTTTGGCTTGTTATGGCAAAGTGGAAGAGACTCGAGAAGAGTCAGAATGAGGAAAATGAAAATGAATATACATTTAAATAAAATACCTGAAAATTGCATGTTTCACTCTGAATTTCGAAGAATGGAGGCTCAGTTCTCATTCCTTTGCTCTCAGGTGTGTGCTTTTTTAAGTTGAAAAGATTTCGGTTTCCTGTGTTACTTGATAAATGGTGCATCCACAGAATGCTGCAGGAATCAGTATAATCCTGCGTATGGGCTGTGATGATACATCATTATTTTTTCAGTATGCTTGAAGGGCTCTGTGTATGAGATACTTAAAAATGTATATTATAAAGTTACTTGTATTACTTGTTTGGCTGACTCTTTTGTCTGTAATTGGCTTTTAATTAAGATTTACTGAGAATGAGATTAAAGAAATAATGATTATATTTTGCCCTTAAAAAGACTGCTCCAGTTATCACTACTGCTATTCTCCTGCCAACCCACTTTCTCATCTGCTTTTCATCCTGTTTGAGCTAATTCTGCAGCAAGTGCTGGCTGTATTCAAGGGCCTCCTGTAACTTTATCAGCATACCCAGTGTGTCAAGGCAAATCTAGAAAGAAAGTAAGAGTGTATTTTCTCCTTATATGCTGTTTGACAGAAAAATGTATTTAGTATATATTTTTTTCAAGTATGCTCTCCAACTGTGTCTATAGATTAATGATACGTTCTATCCTTCATGACCATCCTATGAGGCAAGCGCTTCTGGTTAACTTGGGACAACCATGAAATCTCTGTTAAAAATTTTTTTTCTGTCTGTTTCTTTTTTAGAATTCCTATTGCTAAATCAAAGAGAAGTAGCTGGGAGCTCTCTGTGCAGCTAGGAGATGGAATTTACCCAGTTGCAGTTTCAAAGGATGGCTCATCATTTTCTGTAAGTTCTGCTCATTTTCTAAGAAATTCAGTGCATTGAGTCTATATATATATATATATATATATATATATATATAGTCCTTGACACCTGCTAAGATTCTCCATCTTTTTGGTGACCAAGTATAGACGTGTGGTTTGTCTTTAGTAGGCATTGCTGTGAATTAGCAAGTGAGACTCTGTTAATTAAATAGTGCTAGTGTACTGAGATTTTTCTCAGGGCTCATGCCCATGGAACATTTTTGTATATAATTGTTTAAAAAAATAGTTTCTAAATAACTTTGTTTAGTGTTTTGTTTAGAAATAACATTGTAGATATATGAGAGCAAGAAAATAAATGCGATGTTGACAAAAATCACATTACCTTAGGCTAGTGTTTAGAAAAACAAATCAAGTATCCAAGGGAATTGAATAAGTAATCATACTGGAATGGCATTATTCAACACTCTGTGGTAGAACTGTATGTGGTCATAGTAAAATTCCAGTGTTTCAAGATGTGCTTATTCACTTCAGATGAATGTGTATAAACCATTGTTTTTTACAAATACTCTAAGGTAATTACTTAAGCATTTAATGTTGTCAGCATGGGAGGCAGAAGGACAGACCATGACAGTAGAAAAATGGTAATGCAGTGTTTGGTAATTCAGCCGGTCAGCAGAATAAAGCCAAGACACAAGCTGGTTGAAGTATTAAGAAGATAAATTCATAGGGAGAACTATTTTTATGTCTGGTAGTGGTGATTCCACAACCAAAATGAAATATTTTTTTTTTTAAATAGGCAGTTGACTCTCGGGCAAAAGGTTTCAAAAGAGCCTGAATAAGGCAGTTTTTCTTAGAATGGCAGTGACGCCCTACTTGTTGAATTGTTGTTTCAGAAGCAAAGGCCAAGTCTGCATAGAGTTTTTAAAATTGTACAGTACTCCTAACAGGCATCCTGTGAACTTGGATACAGTCCATTCAAACAACAGAACACCTCTGTCAGCTTTCAGCCCAGTTTAGAGTTGGGGTGGCACTGGCGTGTGTGACAGAGATAGCCCTTCCCAGGAGCAGTCATTGCCTTCACTCTTTCCATCCTTTTGTTGCAGTGTTGCTGCTGGGTGCAGCACTAGAGCTGCCTGCTGCTGTGGGGATGAGCCTGCTGGTTGCTTTGAGTGTTGCATAGGCCCTCGCTGCTGTGAGCTCAGAAATCTAATTCCCATAGTTAGACTTCCCCAAACCAGGGAGCTGTTTAGCATAGACAATTACACAAGCATACATCTGCATATGTACACACATTTTTGAGAGATTTTCTTGAGTCCAAACCTGTGTCTCCATTTAAATGGAACTGCTAACAGTTGTGATGTCTTGCAGCAGTATGAAAATTACAGCTAGTATAAACCAGTTTGACAAGGTATACAAGGAGTCTGATTTCTGATCCTCCAGTAACAAATGTGAAAGTTCCTTCTCATGCCCTTGTGTCCCTGCAGTAAATTACTGCTGTTACTGCTAGGCAAGGAGGCAGGAGCACCCCTCAGTGTCACAGAAGGAGTGCCTAAGCACTAGGGAGAATTAGGGGTGCCAGGTAGAGACTGAGTGCCTAAAAGCCAGGACCAGAGGATTTGTGACAACAGCTTTTGCATTTTGTTTCCACCCTAACCATGCCATGTATTAACCATGTATTCCTGGGGAGATATAATTCCTTATTTATATGTATCTGGAAAATACCTGGTGAAATAAATCACATTAGGTGGATTTCAGGAGAAGTCTGTTTCACTTAAACCTTATACCTATGAAGATATAAGTGTAAGTTATAAGATGATGTGAAGATGATGTGAAGATGTAAGATGTAAGTTTTATAGTGTATTAAAAATTGCACCTGAGCTTGGGTATGTAAAAAGCAGGTAACTCTTTCTTAATAGCAGGATTGTTTAGAGTTAACACTTATTTTTATTGTTACTGGATAAATAGCAGAGCACATGTTATTCTTCATCAGTAATTTTCCTGGTGGTCTCCTGTGATTGTGCTGGAGACAAGAGTATATATAGTAAATATAGCACCGTCAAAAATCTGAATTATTGTTCAAAACTTTACAGTAGAAAACCAACTGCCTTAAAACTTCAAAGAAGAGAAGTCAAGACTAGGAATGAGAAATCTTGTTTCTGATCAGGAGGTATAACATACCATCAGGAAAAAAAAGGGAAATTCAAAGCTTGCTTTATTAACTTTGCTGTCAGAAACACAAGCCTCACTTTTTGAACTTCTGCATTTACTTTTTGCTATTAAGTTGGTGTAACATGGGCTCCTGCCTTTGTGGCTTGTGTCCCCTCGTGGCTTGTGACAAAGATAGCTGAATCTGTGGTGCAGTTGATAGCCCAGTAGGAGGGCCACCTTCGCATTCCCCTTCAGAAGTTTACTTGTGCTGCAAACTGTGCTTTGCAGCAGCAGCATTTGCATCCTGATTTACTGTTTACCACAGGGACTCTTCCAGCAGTGACTCCTTTCTTTTTTTCTGTAACTCTTCTACTCTCACCAGCCGAAACCTCCCCACCTCGCAGTGTGCAGTGCTTTGTGCTCTGTGCAGGTAGTGGGAGCAGCAGGCTTCTCCATGGTTCCCGCTGTTTCAAGCGGATCATTCGTCAGCATTTCGTTCTGTGGGTCATCTGTGGTTTTCTTCGTTTATCATGAGATTCTTAATGAATTGTGCAGTGTTAACTGCTCTTTGCTGCTCTTTATTTTTCAGAATTTTGAGGTTTGTAACCATCTGTTTTTAACTACTTTATTTGTAACAGAGGTCCTTGATGGGGGCTGGCTTTAGGCCACTTTAGCAGCCTTGCTTCCCAAAACGGAATGATTCAAAGGATAAGTGGTCAAGTGTGAGCGATGCTGTTTGCCTGAAGCACTGCAAACAAAAATACTAATTTTTATGATTCCAGTAGAGGTTAAAAACTTTTGTGAATCCTAATTTGATATATTTTCTTTTAAAATAGAAGCAACTTGGTTTTTATTCTGAAGCCAGCAACATATGTGCTAATACTTAAGTTAGTATAAAATTATTGTACTATAATTTTCTGTACCAGACAGTTGTTTCTGGTGATACCCTATCAACATAGCAAATGCTTTGCAATTAAGAGATTCCTATGACCTGACTTGAGAATTAAAATTTAGCAACTTTGATGGGACCTGCTTGCTTGTGTACAAAGAACTTGCCAACTAAATTAATGTAAATGTAATTTACTCTTTTTTCTTTGTTCTGTATATTAATTGCCAGAAGAATCTTTAAACTAACTGCTTGTCGTATATACCACTTAGATTTTTAGAGGACAGATGGTCAGATTCTGAGCTTTGATTAGTGTTCTTCTTATGCTTAAAATTTTTTCTCTTGTCAATTGAATTAAAGGAGATCACTGCTAAAATAGAATTTGAAGGAAGAATACCTTCCTTTATATGCGACTAATGCAAAACAGCAACAAGCAGCCCAGAAGCATCCCACCACCAAACTCTGGAATCTTTTGTTTAGTTCAATTACAAACAGGAATCTTTCACATCTTGCCATTTTCAGTTGCCAGTCTGCCTATCAAATGGATTTATTTTATGATTTCATTGATACAAAGACTTGATTGAGTTTTGCTCTTGAAGGTTGGAGTCTGTTCTTCCTTGACAGAACTCGACTGTTCTGCAGGATTACTGAAGGGTGGGAAAGACAAAATCAAATGGGAACCTATATATTGAGGAAACCTGGTTAGCTGTGTGGTTTCCCTGCAGCATATGAATATGACCCTTCAAAACCAGATGTCAGCCACCAAGGATGGTCTAGTTCCATGTGATGGAGGCATTGTTCATTCATAGGATGGTTTGAGTTGGAAGGGACCTTAAAGGTCATTTAGTTCCAACCTTCCTTCCAACCTAATTTTAGTTCAATGAGGAATTTTTAACAGTATTCTATGGAATAAGCTTAATTATTGAAAACCTTTTTGCCGTAATCTGTTTTCTGATTACTTGCTACAGTATAGGAGTACTGTCTTGAGAATTCTTTATTGATGATTTGCATGATTTCTCTGCAAGTAACTGGTATTTTCCCTTTTCATGTTTGAAAACAGTCCTTTCTGTTAGGGTTCTTCATCTCTGTAGTAAATACATACCTTCCCAGACCACTTAGCCTCATCTTCTCATCAGTTTACTTGCCAAAGAATTTCCAGATGTTTTCAGTTACAAAGTAGCTTCTTATCATTGAAGTTGTTTATTTATTTTTTTTTTTTAAAGCATAAGGTGAAATAGTTCAGAAGTTACTTTGGGCAAATGGAAATTCGATATATTTCCAGAGGGACCTGTATAGGTCAAATGCTGAATAAGAGGAGTACAGAAAGCTAAATTCCTTAATTCAGGTTGTTACTCGAATGGTCTACCATTTTCACAAAACATTGGATCACTTCCTAAATCCAAAGTTAAGAATAGATAAATGTAGTACAGACATGAAATCTCTATAAAAATTTTTGAAGATTGTTCAGTCCAGTGAGAAATGAATGTTTTTAATAATTTTTAGGAAAAAAACCCAGTGTTTTTCCCCTATGTTTTTCTTGAGAAGTAGAGAATTTATTAGATACCTGTGTGGGTGAAAAATCAGCCTGTGTACCTCTTAACATTTCCAAGAGAAAACGTAGTGTAAAGTACAAAATGCCAGCATAAAAATAAAATCTAAGGCATTGCTGTCATCGTTATTTGAATACATCCTATATGATCAATATAGAGTGGGTGCATGTGAATGCTTTACTTTAGTTAGTGAATTCATGTTTATCTAATTATGGTTAAGCTTTGACTTCAAATTCAAATATAATAAGCATTTAATTTGGAGAACTTTGGTGTATTCATTTGCTGTAGATTTCATGACTGAGGGGTAAGTCGATTTGCAATTACGTCAGGAAATACTTTCATTGTATTGTAAATTCTCTTTTGGAGGGAGGAAAAAATGCTTAGGAAAAGATACCACCCAAAAATCAAATGGAAGTATGCAAAGCATCAAGTGTAACAAGGAATAGTATAACAGGAAATCAGAGCAATGATACAGAAAGTTGCTGTAATCAAGCTTAGTTCACATGTGGTTCCTTAAACACAAATGTGAAGGGAGTGGGATAGTAATTCAGTGCATATTAAGTTCTGTCTTTCCAGTAGTCCATGTAGAAGAATAACATTGCCTAACTCTATCACTATAAAATTAATAACCTTGTTAAGAGAATCAATAAAATACCAGAATTATTATTACTAGTATTGTACATTTCTGGTATGCTTCAGGCACATAATAACTAATTGGTCATATGAAAGAAATATGAGTGCTGTATTAATAGGGATGAAAAGCAAATACCTGCAGGAATTAATAAGAGGGGCAGCCAGTTGAAATACAAATTAACATATATCCCTAGAAACAGCAGGTGAAGACTTTCTGCTTAGCTACTTCTAAGTCTATAATGTTACATATATTATATATTTGAAATAAAATATAATGTTGTTCCCTTGTCCAATATTAGTTTGATTGAAAGGGAAGTGCATGTGTAAGGGCACAAGTGGGTGGGGCAAGATCAGTTAGACAATCCTTTCAGCTGTAAGCAGAAAACTTTTCCTGCCTTTTTCCCCATGGTTTGCATTTTACTTGCAGCATGGCACACAGACTCTTCATTGCAGTACACATACAGTTGTGCAAACAAAACTCTGTTACAGAGTTCTACAGCTTGTATATGTATAGAAACTATTGTTGTAAAGGTTGTATACCTACTTTCTTAATTCAGGTTGAAATCTGGAGCATTTTCTGTTTGTAAGACCTGTGTATTCTGTATAATGTCACTTTAATGCAGTATGCATAATCTAGTGCTGTGGTGAGAGCAAAGCCCCCAGCTTCCATGCTTGCAATGCACTGGCTGTAGTAGCAGTGCTCCTGCTTGTTGACAGACTGTGGCTTTACAGATCCTGCATTCCTTTTTCTATAGTGACAGATTTGCTCTAAGTGTAGAGGTTGCTCCATCCTATCCTGATGGGGTGGGGACATGTGCTCCTGGGAGGTAAGCACTGTGCACTTGAATCTTTCAATCTGAGGAGAGCTCCGATCCCTGAGTTTTGACTCTGTGTGCAACTGCTTTAATTGCTACATTTCTGTGACTGCTGACTATGTTTTTTAATGAAAGTGGCCTTGGCCCTCAGTATCTTGTTGTGAATTCAGTGTTTCTGGCATGCATTTCCATTGCACTCTGCTGCATTGAATGTCTCAGAAAGTTTAAGTGCTGGGATTCCTTACATGAGATAGAGGTAAATACTGAGTGTCCTCATGTAATATTTGTATGTACTTGTATTAGGTGTGCTTTTGTACTAAGCCAAAAGAGAAGCAGAATGTGTCTGGATTGTACAGTTTTTTTAAATACCATGCCAGTTTAGCAGTAAGTATGTGATGGTTCATACTTTCTTTGTAAAGAGAGATTGCTGGCCTGTGTTTGTATGTCTCAGATTAGTTTGGTCATGCAGTACTCCATGCACATATAGACAAAATACCTACAAAGTTGGGAATTAAAAATGACATGAAAAGTAATGTATTCACTATGTAGCTTTAAATATGCTCTTCCCTCTGTCACGGCAGTGTAATAGCTTGTTTATAGAAGTTTTTGGAGATTTTTAGTTCTGCTACAAAACTCATAGTAACACATGGTCTGGCATTGGTATGTAGCCTACAAGACATTTTTAAAAACAAAATGCAATGAAAGGTCTGAAATGCTAAAATGCAAAATATTTTAAAAGCAGGCATGGTCAGTTTGGATGTTTTTTGTCTTTTCCTTGTGTTAGAGTCAGACTTCGCTGCTTTAAAATATATTTCTTAGTAGGAAGAGGAGTTAGGTTTTTACAATGATTAATTCTAAATTACCTAACGAAGAGTTTTACCCACACAGGTGGCTTCATACCACATTCCTGTGGTATGAAAATAGAGACTATATTCTGCCATGGGCAATGATCCAATGGTTCCAAGAATTCCAGTGAACAGTAAACTGAAATATAAATTAAAGCTCTGTAACAATACAGAGCAATAACATAGCATTTTCCTACTCCAGAAAGTCGTGTTTCTGGCATACAGCATTTAATGTGTCCTGTCACCCTTCAGTCTTCCTGTGGTCTTTTGGTGTAGGACTGAAAACATGGGTGTTGCTTCACTTAATTTGTGTGCCGTGCACACTTGACATCCTGCACCACAATATTCATATAATGATTTTCTAATTTCTAAAAGCAGTGCTTACATGAACATTACTTGGATGCTTTTCTTTCCACTGATTTCTCATCCAAGAAAACTGGAAAGAAAATACCAAACCAACTCCTTCCTGTGCCCAGAGACACCTCCAACAACATCCCAACCCCTCTTCCCAAATTTTGTAGAATGAATAGATTAAAAAATGTTGTGAGCTCCTCCTGCTGGTTCAGCAGAAACAATAGTTGCATTTAAAAAAATGCTAATGTAGTGTTAAGAGCCTGGCTTATTACCACAAAAGCCATAGTTAACTCTGCAGCTCCTGGATGCTGCTTCATCTTTAATTCTGTTCTCTGAGCAAATTTCAGCACATTTAATATTCAGTATAAGACTCTATTTTGGGATCTCTTGATGCTTTGGCATAAGGAGGAACTATAAGGTCGTTGCTGTTTTGAGTTGCTTTCTTAGCTCTAAATTTCTTTGCTGCTTTTTTCCCCTCTTTAATTTTTAAGTAAACCAGACTATTAACATTACTTAAATGTAGCTTTTATGGCTTATGAAAAATACTGCTCCTGTAGTGGATAGATGTGCGTCAGCTGTGACTAAATGTTTTGATGTAGTCTTCTCAAAAGATAGACTAGAAGAGCTTTCCTTTGAAATACGTGAAGCAGTTTTAGACACAGCTTCTCAGATGGATCTAATTAGTCTTTCATATAGACTGGATGTCCGTTTGTTGCAGCTGAATTCTCATTTCATTCACCCATAACTAGAAACACCTCGCTTCAAACATGTTTCTTCAAAGAAAGAAGGGTTTAGGGTTCCGTGTTTTACTGCTTTTTGATGTTGGTTTCCCTTTAACTGAGAAGACCTTATGTTTATACAACTGTTATTATTAAGAAAACATAGCTTTGTTCATGAGAGTTCATTCAGTGTCCATGTTGGCTGTTGGTGGCAGTTGGGGATCTGTGGAATACATCTTGCCACACAAGACTAGTGGGACAGCTGTATGGCTGGCTATTAAGCTCATTGTAACAAAGATTTGAATGCAAGCAGGATATTCTAATAAAACCGTGGAACTTGGTTTGTGGGTGGATGAAAATTAAGACTAGACTACGAATGATCGGGCCCTTCAATGGATAGCAGTCCTATTTGTTATTTATACACAGTAGTCACCCAAGAGACATTGTGCTCTGTTGCCTGTTTAGGATGTGTTTACATGGCGCAGTTCACTGCAGCACAAAGGAGCCTGTGCTGATTAACCTAGTTTGGGCAGTGCTGCATTAATGCTGCTGTACTTCTCCTAGTTGGAATAACTTGTTTAGAGCTGGCATGTGGAGCTCTGTGTAACAGTGCCTTGTGCTGTGTTGTGAAACTTCTACAATCAAGAATGTCATCAAAGGTGTAGTAGGAAGTGTCTGATCAGTGTTAAATATTCAGAGTGTGATACTTGGATGCAGCTATGGTTGATCTTTAAGGAAAATGAGTGGAAGGAAGGCAAGATAACAGATGCTCTGCCCATGTCTATCCCCCACTGGCTGCTTTGTGGTCATGTCGTCATTTAGACTAAGTGGAGTTTGCAGGAATAGGCTGGTAGTGCTGGGTTTACTTCTCTGCTTTCCAGGACAATAGCTGAGCCGGTTTTGCCACTGGACATTGCTGTTATCTTCCCTGTGAAAGGAAGGGCAGTCCAGCCCTACTGCCTCAGATGGTGGCACCTAGGACACGTTGATAAGAGATGTAGTGGTCTGCAAGCAGTCTCTCATTAGTGGAACTGGCTGGTCTGCAGGGCTGTCCTGTGGGTCCCTGTTACTTGTGCACATCAGTAACTCCTTTTGTGTCTGCTGGGAAACTTTTTCTGCAGTACCTCTTCCTGCCCCGTGCCTCACCCAGTCATTTCCTCCATTTGCCTCTCACCATGTCACCCCCATTCTGTCCACGGTGGCTTTGCATTCCCCATTTGTCCTGCCAGAAAGCAGGACTGGGTCTGCTGTGTATTCACTCACAGGTTGGCCAGTCCAGCTGCTGGGTGAAAACCAAATTGCTCTTATCTGTCCAAGAGCTGAATGGAAGCACTCATTTTGTCCACTGTGCAGCTTTTCATTTTCATAAAACTTTAAAGGGATTTTAATATGTCTGGTTAATACTTACCAGTCAGTGGGTTCAGAAGTTGAGTATGTGGTGAGAATTTAGAGGAGGGACATGCAAATAATAAATGTGCGTTTTGTTAGCATCTTTTTCCTTTTGAGATCAGGCTAAAGGTACTATTTCTGAAAGGGTTAAGAAAGAAAACAAGGCTGTTTGGAATGCAGGAAGAGGGAAATTATTTTAAATTATTAACAATGAATTGCATCTCTGTCTGTGGCTTATAAAGAATAGAAAAAGGAATCAGATTTAAGTAGTCATAATCTACTGCCAATATTTCATGTTCCAGAGAAAATCTATGTATCTCAAGGACATACAATAAATTGAAATCAACTGGAAACCAAAATAGACCTATAACTCCATAGTTCTAGAATTATTTCAAGTCATGCTGTATGTACCAGTGTGGTGGATTGACCTTGGCTGGACATGAGATATTCACCAAGCTGCCCTATCACTCCCCCTCTGCAGCTGCACAGGACAGAGAGAATAAGACGGAAAACAACTCGTAGGTTGAGATAAGGCAGTTAACTAAAACAAAAGCAAAAGATTGCACACATGCAAACAAAGGAAAAGACAAAATTTTATTCTCTGCTTCCCATCAGCAAGTGATATCTAGCTACTTCCGGGGAAGACTCCGTTCCTAAAAGGTGATCATGCATTCAAAAGCTGTATCTGCTGCCTGTTTACGTCTTTTTCCTCACTGCTACTAATGTGTCATTTTTCAAGTCCTGCCTCTTTTGAGTTTGTTCTGGTTTCATTCTTCTGATTAGTCCTAGTTTCCATTCCTCAATTGTCTTGCCTGGTTCATGCTCATTGGCTGGCTAGTGTGAGTCTCCCCTTTGGACTTCCACATCAATCAGCAATTAGTCTTGGTTCTCTTCTATAGAACCTTCTCCTACATAGCTGTGTGCTGCTCCACAGGCATACAGACTTTCATCCATGTATTGGTCCTTATTTTCTTTTTCCAGGGCCTCAGCATTGGTTTTGCTTATCCCATTTCTTCTACCATACAATCTGTCTGGTAGTTCTGTTTCCAAGATCACTTTCTCACTCTTTAGGTAGTTTTCTCTTTACTCTCATCCTGTACTTCTAGCTCCTTCCTGAACAATCAGTGCATGCTTCCCTCTCTTCCATTCTCTGAGATAGGTTTCATGTGTTTCTGTTAACCACTTCCATTTCCTTCCTCCATTTTTAGCCTTCTTTCCCAGTGAGTTCCCCCCTGCCCCCTTTACTGCTTGCTCCAAATTTTCCTCTCCATCTTTTCTGCACCTCCCTCCCTGACACATCTGATCTTTGTCCCAGCCTGCTTTCTCCAGTTATGGGGCCCTCAGTGTCCAGTTTTTGTCGCTTGTGGGTTGTTTATGCCGCTTCTTCTTCCTTTGCTGCTCAGCCCTAGCAGGAGTAAGCATTGAAACTCCAGAAGTGATAGTCTTATTAGTTTTATGCTTGACCTGGTATTGTACAATCCAAACCCACAATTTCAGTGGGAGGCTGTGTTCCTCCCTGGGCTGGTATATGTTAAATACAAGGAAGAATCTTCTGGAACTGCGGCTGTGAAGTGTGGTGACCTACAGATATAGATAGGATTTGCCTTTTGAAATGCATAGAACTTGCCCAAAGTTATGCAGTTTGTAGGAGAATGGTAGAGGTGCATTCCAACTGTTTCACTTCCCAGGCAGATTTTCAAGCCTCTGTTCTAATCATAAAGGAGATGTTTCAGTCTTTCATAGAAAAGTCAATAAAATTTAGTAATCTGGCCAAAAATGTACTCTTGTTCTGTGTCAGAAATAGCTGCATATTTCTCTCTGAAATTTGCCCTCTCTGAAATCACTGTTCAGCCTAAATAGAGTCCATCTGAGTTATAAGAAACTGAAAATGCAGTGTGATGATGGGAGGAGTTGGACAACTTTGGTACTAAGGCGCTTCCCTTCCCCCTCATGTTGTAGCCGTGTCCCAGCCCCATGCCTTTTGGCAGGCTCTTCCTCTGCTTCTCCCATGCTCCTGTCTTCATTCCAATCTTGTCTTTCTGTTGTGGCTGCCCTCTTGTTTCCACCACCTAACCTCTATCAGCTGTTTCCTTTATTGCTGTAATCGCTGTGTATTTTCACACAGTGACCTCTTTGTCACTGTTGGAGCAGCCCAGCTGTTTGATGGCAACAGACTAGTTTGCATGCACAGTTTTATCCTGTTTTAATTTAGTATTTTCTTCTAGCTGATAGGGGAGGAGGGAAATCATACACCTTTTTATCAAGCCAAACCGGCATCTTGATTTTTATGATGGTGAGGTTTGCATACTGTTAATTTATAACAAACATAATTTTGAATAACTTAGCTTCTTTTGTGTTGCTGCCTGTTCTGAGCTTCCCCTCCCCCTCCCAAAGACACGTGCTCCTGCCCATGTGCTCCGAGCTCCTTTGTTCTAAGCGCGGGCAAAGCCAAATGTAACTCAGACTCTTCAGCAGTGTCTGATTGGCCGCTCACCCCGGGTCCGCCCGCAGTCCGCCCCTTTCCCCTTCTCCCAATAAAAGATGGTCGAGGGGAGGCTCTGTCCTCTCTCTCAGCTCAGCTATCTTCCTGTGAACATCTCTTGTCGTCTGTCTCATTTGAAAGCTTCTAACTGCAGGGAATTGAGCGAGCAGGGAGCTCTATTTCTCCCTCTTTGCTTCTGCTGATGGTATTTGCTTTGCAGCTGATACAGGTACTGATTTTAGAGCTGCTAAAGTGCTAGATCGCCCGTGCTACCTCTCAAGGCTGCTTGAGGCTTTCTAAGGCATTGAAATACAAGCGCTAGTCGGTATAAAGCTGAAAAGATACCTTTTACACTTTTGTATTAGTTTTATCATCTAAACTGACGAAGGAAAGGTACATTGGTGGCAAATCATCACAATAAAAACACAGAATGGTCTGGGTTGGAAAGGGCCTTTAATGATCTAGTTTCACACACAGAGACTCACCCCTGCCATGGGCAAGGACACTTTTCCACTAGATCAGGTTGCTCAAAGCCCCATCCAGTCTGGCTTTGAATATTTAATATGCAATAAGCAAGAATGAAGACTGATTTTGTTGTCTAAAGATAAACAGCAATAAATGAACAGAAGGATAGAGGTAGACAGATATATAATATATCCAAATGTCAGAAAACTGGAAACCTGGGCTTCCTTTAAGAGTTAAACAGACCAAGAACAAAACCAGCTGGAATAAGATAGCAGCAACTTTCAAGATAAAAAAGAAATAGATCCTCTTCTTTACACAGCTGATGGATTTTTCCTCTCCTTGGCAAAGGAAAACTTGCAAAAGTAGGTGAGTTAATAGGAGCAGAGGGGAAAGGGACAAGGGATGGTCACTGTCAGTCACAATCAATCTCTCAGTCTACACAGCCGAAGTCTGCGGTGAGATCAGGTCATATTGGCCCTTTATGTGGGCTACATCTGCAGTCCAAAGTGAACCATTGGTGATTTAGAATTGCTCAGGCTGACTGTGCAGAGTACGAATCTTCATTACTTCTTTTATTGTAGTTTATTTAATAAATCCCAATTCACGAGATGCAGTTGTGCTTTGTAAAAATGTGCTTGAAAAAAAACCAAAGTGCCATATGGTTGTAAGAATGAATGCTTTTAGGAGTATTACAGAGTGGGATCTTTTGAACCTGTTGAACAATTCACATTCCCAACAGAAACTGGTTCAATAGCTATGGGTGTGTCCCAGAAAATTCAACATTAGTAATGCTTTCCAGAATAGGTGGGAAATTGTTTTGAAAATGGCAGTGGGAAGTATGTTCAATGTTGCACAAAGCTGTTATTTTTCAGTCATTTGGGACTATTAATCTGCTTTCCTATATCTGTCTGGCTCTTTCTGTGGATATTCTTCAGATGGAATTTTTTAATGGTCTCCATTAGTTTATGATTTTAGCAAGTGTACTTCTGGTACAGATAGCTGGAGTGATTAACAGATGAAATGACTTCAGAGTATAAATTCTCATTTGGTCTTTGAGGTTATATTTCATCTCTGTTGTATGCCTTCCTAATTACCAGCATATTTCAATACTTAAAGTTAGAATTTTAAAGCATGTATTATTCAACTTCTCTAGATCAGAATTAAAAACAACATGGGCTGACATGTTGTATTATTTCTTCAAAATTTGATAATGCATTTTCTTTCTCATTTAAGCTTAATTATCTTCTAAAAATATTAAAGCAAGAATTTTTTTAAGCCACATGGTGAAGTGTGGTGTATTTTTCAATTAAATTATTTTTGCTTGGATTGTCTTGGGTTGTTATTTTCTTTTCTTGTTAAAACAACACTATCCTGTGTTGTATTTTCAGTGGAACATAGCAGTTCATCTCTGAACCTGCATCAGTGTGTCTTGTCATTGGTGGCAGCACTGAAGAAGGCTCAGTGCAAATTTTGCAATTTTGTCTTATCCTCAAGAAATGTCTGAAGACTAAATAAAAAGCACAGGCAACTGTTGTAACAATATGATTTAGATACAGCTTTGTGACTTCAGATAATCTCAGAGTATATCTTCACTGTGTTGAATTTTTTTCCTTGTGAAGTAATGGCATTAAAACCCAATCTGTGCAAAGCACGTAGAAGATTAATTAACACTGGGAAGAAAAGAGATGTCTGAGCCTTTCACCTGTAGATACCCTTTATCTCCAGCTGAGTGTGCCAGCCTTTAATGCTATTTGTCATCTTCCCCAACAGGTATCTTGATATTTTTTTCCACACTGGCTTTTATACTTTGAATGACTCCTGTAATGCCAATACCATGTATTAGAATATTATCCTCCCACACAAAAGCCTTTAAATATTTTTTTGGCTTAAAAAAAAAAAAAAAAAAAGACACATTAATTTAACTGGCGTATACTTCCTTTTAGAAACAATTAATTTAAGGCAGCATTGACAAAGATAAGATGTCTATTCCCAGTTTAAGGATGTTGTATATACAGATTTAAGGCCTTTCTGTTACGATGATTTTTATGTAACTGTTTTTCACAAAGAGGGTGTTCATTATTTTCTGCTAAATCAAGCACACACAAGGAGAGTTCTACATACTGCTTTGTTGTGGTTTTATGGTGCACCCTCCAGGGTGGCCTTTACCTATGCAAGGAGCCATCTTGGCTTGTGCTGTTGGATTGGAAGGAATGAAATGGGTTATGTAGACAGGGACTCCTTTAATGAATGGTGTCCTTATGTGGTGATCATTCGGGCAGAATGGACCTGTCTGGCTGCTTCTAAGTGTGAAGTAATTTAATTTTTTTTAATGGTAAAGCTACTATATGATTTGCCATACAGGAGTGGTGGGATCATTCTCTTAGTGCTTATATTTTACATTGATGCTTCTTTTGTTATATCTACATGAATATTCACACTTTTATCTTTACGTTTTGGGTATATGTGTTTAAGTGCATACTACTTATATAAATGTGTGCATTATATTTAATGATATTTTAGCACATTATTGAAAAAGTATAGCATTATTAAGATACTTACTTACAGTATCTTAAATCTCTCAATCAGGGAGAACTGATTTTTTGGTATTCTTTTATTTATTTTTTCCCTGGTTGCACCTTTTGGCCTTCCTTAAGGAAATATATTTTGTCTGAGCAATCTCTTGGGTTTAGATAACCTTGAACTTAAGTGCTGTGGGAATCCTGCCCTGAGCTGCATGCTGTCCTTTAACTTCTATGGAAACCTTATCATAAGCACAGTCTGCTTCTTCTCCTTGTTGCAGTGTAAGGTATCTGTATTTAAAATAGTAGGCATAATCTCCATTTTGATTGCATGCATCCAAGACAAAAAATAGTTGTGGTTGCAGTATATCTTACTTTAAAAAAGTGATTTTTGCAAGTCTCAAGATGGGATAAGACAAAACAGATTTTATTTTTCTGGGCTTGAGGTTTTTGTTTTTGTTCTGTTTCATTTGTAAATTTAATAGTAATACAGTTTTATTAGATCATTCTGCATTATGTTGCATGACAGAGGAAATGGGGCTTTTACAGATGTGAGCTATTGACAGTTTAGGTATCAGATCTAACACAACAAAATGGCTTATTAGGATCATGGAAAGCTCTAAAATTCTTGTGCCATTACTGGATCTTCATGGTACATGCAACTTTATAATGTTGTCAGTTTTAATGGAAATAGGTGATCAATGGTTTTAATTGAGGGAGAAAGTATTTAAATTTTATTTTAATTGGTTGTTAGTTGGTGATAGGTAGAAGGATTCTAATGATACCAAAGTGTCTCCTCACTGAGGAACTGCTGGTTATCTGGCACTGGTTACTTCATGGATGAGAAGCATGTTTGTCTTATGGGAAAGGCCTGCCCAAAGTTTCTCTCCACAGAAATGAACTGTTCTTTTTTCACCCAAAACACTTCAATATGCAAGGTCTTGTAGGAACTATGCAATTCCATATGGAAAATGGACAATGTCTACTTTAGTTACAGTATACCTGCATTACCATTTTTTTTTTCAGTTCTGCCTGGATTCCTAAGTGACAATGGAAAAGTCAATTATAATATTTTAAATTGCTTGTAGTGGGTATATGTGGTTGTTTTGGTGCCAAAGATGAGCAACATCCTCATGTCTGAAGGAGCTCATCTGGTGGCCGCCTGTCTGATGTCAGCATCCACACGTCTGTGTGTGTATTTAAGCAAAGACCCCATTGAGTGTGAAGAGCACATCCCACTTGACACCCCATGCTCTGGTCTGTTTTGAGTCCAGCAAGGCAGAAGAAATAGGCTGTCAGAGTAAGTGTAACTTGGAAAGTTCTCCTTTTTCTCTTCCACCTTTCTTAGTAGTGAGTTTATTGCAGTTTCTTTTCAGCATCTAGGGCTGAAATCATAGTGAATGTGTAATGAGAGCTGCCAGCTTTTTATGTTAGGGAAGCAGGCAGCCCTATGAAGAAGACATGGTGTAAGCTGGTTCAGAAAGGCCACTTTATCTGGTTTGGATTGAAGGATACCACACTCTCATTATCAAGTCTCGGAAACATTTCTTGTGGAAAAGTAAGCTCTTAACATGATCAAATTCTGGCAACAACTTGTAAGACCTTCAAATATTTTCTCCTGAAACTACCACTATGGTTTTGTGATTGCCTAAACTTAAAGTGAAACAAACTTATCATACCATTACACATCTGTTGTTCCAAATCTCAGTTCAACCATGTTTAGCTGCACTGGTCCTACAGTGAACAACATACAGATTTCAGTGAACAACATACAGATTTTATTTTTAGGGCTGTTATAAAGCAGGAAGCACTGCAGGAGAAAAGAAAAAGCATCAATAAGTAGGTGTGGAATTACACCTATTTGGAATCACATAAAAGGATTGATTAATTCCATATAGTCCACATTTCCTCACATATCGAAGTCATGGCAACAGATAAAATAAAAGCAGGTAAACCAGTGTTCTTATTGATATGACTCCATCTTGACATTATCTTAATCCACTACTAGGTTAACTAGATGTGTAAAGTACTTCCAACCTCTCTTTCCTGTCTACTTGAGCTGCTTTTATTCAGTATTTCTCTGCTTCTGAAGACGTGAGGTTCCGTTCTACATAACATAATGGTAAAGAGGATTTTGTTATTTTGAGCTTTATTAATTGAATTGATGCCTTCAGCAAGAGTACAGATGCAGAATGTGTGTCTTTACTGAAAGTATATTCAATTTTTATCACTTTTAGGACAGTTCTGCTGTCTTTTGTCTGGAAATAAAATGGGTGAAGATGAAAAAATTGGCACATATTTGATATGAAATGTGATACTAATGTATCTATATTACGGGTTTTTTTTCCTAAGTAGCAAGTAGTGTAATGGCTTGATACCTTGAAAGAATTGGAGGATTTGAAAAGAGAGATCCCTCCTTTGTTTACATTATCTGACTGTGCTGAGGAAAAATACATAGGAAATTTTCGTTGTGAGGTGGTTGGAATTTTTTCTGTCAGAGAATATCAGTGCCCAGGGCCTCACTCTTAATGGCATCAAAGCTAATTCAACCTGAACAATCCTGAGCCCATGGGTAGGAAGATAGTAGATTTCTGTAAAAAGATGTGCAAAGCTACAAAATAATCAAATGTTGCACGTACTTAACAAACAGAAGACCTGTAAACTTAGTGCAATAACTGGCATTTTCTTGGACAGAAAATTCATCAAGCTCCAGGTATTTTGTGAGTTTCTTTTCACTAGTTCTGAATATTAATTTTTCCCAGTCCTACTTGCCATTGCTATCATTAGACATCACCTTTGTTGTGATTATAACAAGGAAACTCCCCTCAGTGAAGATCAATGCACAGTCAGGTAATTACAGTTTATATCTATGTTAACAAACTTTGATTATTTTGTAGTCAACTGGTGCTGTAACGCAAAATAGAAGTCTTCCACAACTTTAAAAAAAAAAAGAAATCTCATATTTTAAGCTATTTTTGTGGAAAATGTAGACATCATTCATTGTGGGGAGCAGGAGTTAGCAGTAAACCCAAATGATGGGTGCTCTAGCTTATGGAGTCTATTATTTTAGAATGAACTCGTCTGAATTCAGTTTTCCTAGAATGATTATTCAGGAATGCACCAAAATTTTTCAAGACTGCTGAGAAAATAAATGCATGAAATATACCTGATTTTCTTCATTGTGTCGTCTTTATGTCGTTATAAAAATTCAGTGTTAGGATTTTAGCATTTCATTATGCATTTAGGGCTTTGACAGCTGGTCTTGTTGTTTGTTCTAGGTATTTTGACCTTTCCTAGACACTTCACCTGTGAACTGTCAGAGGTGTCTGTGCATGTCAGACTTCATAGCTGGCAGTCATGAGTATGATTGCTTTGAAAATTGGATAGATAGATAGACAGGTTTTGTTTCCTGGATCATTTTAAGAGCAAAAGAAATAGGCTTTTTTTGTCAAGTTCAGTTGTCTGTGCTGAAGAATTTTTACTGTTTCCTAAGTATCTCTGAGCTTACTGATTAAGTTGTCTGCTCTACCATCTATTGACTAGAAAGACAACTGACATCATTTTAGTTTACCCATTAAAGTTACTATTTCTCCAGTCCTTCACCAAAGCTTTCCTATTAGGATGCCTGCAAAACACTGAACCAGAGATTAAGCAGCAACCATGCTGTGGCCAATTTTATCTTAGCAAATGGTGCCATTGCCAAGTCCTTTGTCAGGCAGACATGAAGTGTTCATTTTATGGGGAGAGGTGATGTGTATGGCTAAGGGCAAAGGCTTTGTTTTCATGAAAATAACTCTTGCAGGTAAAAGAGAAGGAAGGAGACCTAAACCCTGTGTTTTGGATATGTTTCCCTTATAGAAGTATTTTTCATTTTTCCTTAAAGAAGGAGTGTTTGACTCTCCCTAGCCAGTAGTTGGGGCAGAAGGAGGTTGGTGTATCTTAGTTCTCTAAATTTGTCTGGTATTGCCTTACCATTGTCTTGGCTGACCATGTGATGGTGAACATGACAAATGACTCACTGTGCAAACCAAAGAACCAGCGTAGCTCTTCTGTAGAAGAAATCAGTTGTTCCAACAAGAGTTGTTCATACAGCTCTGTTGTACTCGGATGGTATGTTGATCTTTGATTCCTGGGGGGCCTTCATCAAAATCCAGGATTAACCTTCAGTGTATCTGAGTTTCCAGTATCATGCCTGGGCTGGAGTGCTGGAATCCCTCTCCTACCTGTTGCTGTAGACAAACAGTGGCTTGGCTGTTCCTGTACAAGCCTCCTTTAGACTAACAAACACTACTAGCATTGAGTTCAGCATGAGAGCCAGCAGCCACTCATCCATCTGCCAGTTTTGTGTAGTGGGAAGTGATTAAAGCCTTTCTTTTGTTGAAGCTTTACTGGTGCAGTTAGGAATACCAGATTCTTGAGGCCAGAGCCTTGAATGCCTTAGGAGGAATGTGTTGCAGGATGGCCCGGGGCCTGCAAGGCTGGAAGAAAGGGAGCCTTGGCCCTGGCTTCTAGTTCTGGGACTGCTCAGAGATTTTGCCCAGTGACTGGTTTTGATACAAATGAGTAAACACAAAATTTAGCCTAAGTTTTATGGTCTTGCAATAAGTACAGTATGCTAAGTAAAATAATTTTTGAGTGGTTTATACACTTGGGTACTGCTATTAATCTATGAACATGAAACTTACACTTGTTCAGCATTAAATTTTAAGAGTTGCCCGAACTAAATGCCATTTTTTCCCCTTAAAAATTGAATATAGCATCTATTTAAAATATAACTTATGGTTTATATCAGCTAAAATCAGCTGTTCCACTTCTTGAAGTCTTTCCAGTTCTAAAAAGACCATCCTTTCTGTAGGGGAATGAATAATGTAGGTTAGCTTGTTTCTGTGAGCATTTATTACAGCCACGCAGAGCAGTTCCAGGAGAGGTTTTCTATTTCTTATTTAGCAGCAGTGAAAATCGCAATTATTCTGTTTACTTGGCTTGCCACTATGGCAAAGAGTAGCTCTTTGGACTGTGAAGAGGAAATGTTTGTTTTCTCTGGCTGCTCCTTGCATATGCTGCTCCAATTATAATTAAATATGAATATTTACTGATAAAATGGGGCATTTTTCAGGTTCGGTTAAATTGATTTTTTAAAATCCAAGATACAGGCAAAGGCAACCCATCTTGTGTTTTGTATAATGCTATTCATTATACAGAACTGATAGACAATGTAGCGAATCAATAAAATATCACCGTACATGTCAGATGAACATTAGGGCTGTAAATTCTTCATCAGGAAGAATCTGTAGGGGAAAAGAGGAAATAAAAAGCTAGATCAAAAGCGATGTGGGGAATTAATGTGGAGAAGATGAAAGGGAAGGAAACGAACAATAGGGTTGATGTAAGTGGAGGATTAGGTAAAGCAGAAGCAATCATTTTTTATGGAACAGATGAAAATAAATTGAGAATAATTGTTATGGGAGGTGCAAGTGGCGGCAAGTTGAAAATGACGTGTGTTTAATGGCCTTATGAAAACTAGGGCTTGCTCGTGAATTGTGCCTGTCGTTCATTTCCAAGGAGTAGCTTTCTAATGGTTCTTGTACTATGGTGTGCTGTTCCATCAGAGGCATTCACACAAGCTTATTGGATTCTTTTGAAAGTTAAAATACCGTGCTAGCATCATTCAACATTGTTTAGCTCCAGATAACAATTTTATTTAAAATATTTGAAGTCAGGCAAAGCCTCCATTCACATCTGCTGACTCTGTACCCACAACGCTAGGTTAACTGGCTTGTTTAAAGGAGCGTTTACAGACACAATTCATTACTTGGTTTTGCAACTTAACTCTGAAAGTTCCTAGAATACAAGATAAACTGAAATTATTATTAGGGCGAAATTTTATTTGTTTGTAAGCACACTAAGTGTTGTTAATAATGTTCTAGGAATAAGGAAAGCGTATTTTCCAAACCTGTGCATTAGGTTGATGTGCAGTTCTGTTATGAGGAGTACTTTGAGAATAATCAGGACCTGGTGTTATTGTGTTCCCTGGCTGTCCTCTGCTGTATCCCACTCCATGCAGAAGGTAAAGGAGCCAGATCCCTGGCTCTCAGATCTCTGGGTCATTCCATTCTCTCACAGAGCAGCAGTAGTGCTGTAAACTATCAGTGTCCTTGTGCTTGGGAAAGACCATGGAGGAAAATCGGAAGGGACAGTGCTACCTTCTTTCTTGAGTCTTTTTCCCACAACTAGTAGGGGAAGCCCTGAGTAGGGGGTGGAGGAGGCATTTGTTCTTAAGGGAAATTTGTTGCTCATTCGTTTAAGAGATTCTTTCTGGAGAATCCTAATTTTTCCCCCATAATTCTGCCTTACTACTCACATCAGTCAAGAGCTATGATGATTACACCGGTAGGAGATTTTGAAACTTGTTATTCCTGACTGTCCTCTGTTTGCCAAAGTTCATCTGTAAGTCAAAGCACTGGACATGGTGGTGCCGGAGGGAAGTCAGTGTGATGGCATGGTATTATGTACTTCTGTCACTAATAATTTGGAGGCTGTCTCTTTCAATGTTTTGCTGTTTTTCATAGCAGTATATTCAAGCCCACCTTCAGTCCTTGTTGCTCTGCCTGTGCTGTTCTCGATTCCTCACCACCTTTTGAATAATGAGGCCTTGAATTATAGACAAATGATGGTACCAAGCTCTTTATAGCCCTCTCCCTACCACTTATGATCTGTTTGATTTTTCTCATGTGTGAAGTTAGCTCTGTTAAGATGATTTTCTCAGTAGGGCCTCCGTATAGACAGGGACTATGATTCCCCTGCTCTGAAATTGTGTCCCTTGCCTTTTTGACCTTGTTATACAGACACTGTATCATTGAATCCGAAATTAATTTTTCATTTGCTGGTGTTTTCTTTTAATGTTACTGAACATTTTCCCCAAAGTTTGTTACTTGCTTTTGGAATTATTTTAAAAAAGGTTGATCAGCTTTTAAACACTTTTTGTCTCGTACGTCATTTTTTTCATTTTGCCTGCTATTTGCACTGTATTATATTTCCTGCTGATATACTTGCATATTACCTTTCAAGCTATTAAAAAATATTAGGAAGGTCTTAGCCTTTTCGCTTTGTTTCATTGACCATTTCCTAAATTTTCAGTTTCCAGCTACATTGATTCTCTGGATTTTAGGTGCAGCCTTCTGAAGGCCTGGATCTCAAAAAATGCCTTGTGCAGTTATATTTTCTCTTATTTTCTGGGTTAAAGCTTGGATGGAGCAAAATCTTTAATGTGGTCTTTTCAGTCTCTCTGGTGCTTCCAACTACTTGCTGTTATAATGTCAAAGTTAAATCTTGTTTCTTAGTGAGAATGAGTTTCACACTTCTCGAAATAAATTTAAGATGGGCTGCTTGCTCCCCCATATCCTATCGTTGGAGGTAAACTGCAATTGCTTCTATACTGTGTCTGTATACTGTCTTTGTGGAGTATAAGGTGAGTCATTTGGACTGGCTTATCCCCTTAAAAGCAGGGATGCTCCTGGCAGAGTTTAATGTGAATAAGGGAGCAAAATTAGTTCAGAATCATTGTGCTCCTTGCATTGAGCTCTTCTCCAGTCTCCTAAGAGAAAGAGGAATTTCTCTTATGGAGATTTTCTTGTTCTTTCATCCCCGAATGGAGCATCTCTGTATTCTCATGCAAGGACCATTTAAAATGACTGGTATAGTGGAGTCTAGACGAGTGTACAAGGGTCCTCATCTCTTACATAGGATGCTTTCTGCAATGTGTGTTAGACCCCAGACAGATTTACTGGGCTCAGGAATCATTCAAAAGTGCTGGGAGAAAGTGGAAAAATGTTGGGATTTCTAGGACTTCAAATACGAAAGCATTAGGATCCACAGATAAACTTCCCACATTTTCTTATCTCACTGATGTTTTTACAGCTACACTGGAGAAGATGAAATGATGGCTGCTAGAATGAAAGATTCTGTCTTGTCTTCCAAGTTTTTAGAAAAAGTTGATAGAAAATCGGGTTAAATATTAATGGAGTTTCTGAAATGTCTCAAAATGTTTAGAGATAGCACCATAGTACAATTCTGTGAAAGATAAGCCTTTTGTGACAAAACCTTCAAAAAAGAAGTCCCATGGGAATACATTTCCCATGGTATTTAAACCAGCATAGGCAACTGTAGTGTCAGGATGCCCCTTCTGTTGCTGCCTGAGAAGCAGAGCTCATGATTGTTGGGTATTTTCTGTCCATTTTCTTCCAATCTGACATCTAATTGGTATCTAATTCATATCTCCATAATATCAGTGTTGTAGTAAATAGGCAGCTTAATGTGTGGTGATTGCATGTTTTATTTAGGGCAGTGTAAAACTTACTCTGCTCTTTTTGACAGCTGTTTAAAAGATGTGTATTTTTTATTTGTCCAAAGTCTGAATATTTATAGGTGATTAAAATAAAGAGGTTGTTTAGCAGGTGCTGACTGCAATTTTGTAGCTGCAGTATCATAATCACTTCATGAGGTTTCTCTGTTGAGGAAATTGTCTTTGTTTAATGCTAAAGGATGTAGGTAATCTGTCTCTAATGCCAAATTATTTCAGGGTGTGCACTTCACTTTTTCCCCTACATTTACGTAGATCGGAAAACTGAATGTTCCAAACAACTTGTGGAACAGTTTCCATATCAACTTTTATGTACTAAAAATGTAATTAAAATTGTTCAACCTAAAACATGAAAAAGAACTCAAATTTAATTTATATGGATTTTTAAAAGAAAATATTGTTTCTTATTTAACTGTTTTTGTTAGCATGGTGAATTTGAATTTATCCCGGTAAAAGTCAGTGGCAAGCCACTGTCACCTATTTAAATGTAAGTAGCTGGAACCATGAGGAAATACTGAATTTGAAGAGGTATCTATTCACACACAGTGCTTTTATGCCTTTTGAGTGAATTCATGGTAATCAGGTTGTTAACATAAACAATGCCATCCCATTAACTTCTAAGGTAAATAGCATTAGATGCAAACATCTTTTTTACATTGCTACATGACTTGATTTGTTCTGCATATGGAAACACTTTAAAACTTTTTTGCATTTCCTCTTTTGTGTAAGTGGCTTATGACTCTTGTGATATCTCATCTTTTACCTGCTGTGTCAGCTTTGCATCCTTATCCCCTGTGCACTGGCCTGTGTTCTTCCCTTTCCTATTTATCACTGACACATCTGGAGTGGTGACATTCTTATTCCCTTTTCTGGGTTTATTTTAAAGCTAGAGGAGGCGTTTCTAAAGAGGGAATATGCTTACTACTACTAATTCCTTACAGTTCTTTATTTTCCCTGCAAGATGACTGGTGTGTTTCGATAAAAATGAGTATTTTTGTCTTGGCACTGGTCAAATATGCCCAAGAGAGATGATTCAAGTGTGTAGTTGGGGAGCAGGAAATGATGGAAGGCATTTGGTAAGGATTTCATGATGCTATTACTTCTGACCAGCTTCTGAAAAGTTATCAGATAAAGCACTTGCTTTGGTTTTAAAGCCATTGAGCTTTGAAAGTAACCAAACAATGGGAATAGATTTATAGCTATTTTTATTGCATCTAGACTCTTCTTCCTCAATGCTTATTTTTATTTCTAAAATGAAAGTCTGCTTATATCTCCTGGCTCAAAGAGACGGTCTCCTACAAACACTTTTTCTTATACTTGAGAAACATTACAGCTAGTCTAACTGTTAAAATTTTATTGTTTACCTTAATCCAAATGTTTGGTAGAGCGTCCAGAAGTGATCTTTTTGGCTGTTTGATCATAGGACATTGCAGATGAGATAAAAGAGATTTGGCTTTTGAAAGAATCAGGTTCGATTCTATGATATGCTTACTGTTCTGAGCCATCTGGGGCAATTTGGGGAAGATATGCAACAGCAGATATTTTGCATGTGAAGCTTTTAGTTGAAGTGGTGAATAACCTTGGACTGGGTATATCCAAAGCACTGGTGTTGACCTATATCCTGTTGTGACAGCTGAGAGCAGCAGGTTGGAACTGCTGGATGAAATCCATACCCAGTTGCCCACTGTACTTTCTTCTTGTCACTACACAATGTCAAATCAAAGACATTTTTTTCTTTCATTTTTTTAAAACAGTTGCTTATTCTAGCTGTTTACTAATTTAAAGAGAAGATAGACTTGGTACCATGGTAGGACCACGGGAAAAGTAATTTAAATCACTGGCAGACTATGTCCAGTCTGAGCATCCACCCTACATAACTAGGCTGAGGTGGAATACAACTTCCAAATAAAATAAAATAATGCTTTTTTTTCTCATTAGCTGTTTTGGTGCCTGCTGATTTTGTTGGATCTCTACATCAAGTTGTAAATGGTGTGTGAAATAAAACACTTCTCAGTTGATGGATATGATCCTCATGATTACAAATGCTCTTCAAATTACTGTAGTATGTTTTGTTTAGATCAGACATGGAAGTCTATGTGGTGCATAATGTTCAGTTTAGAAAGGAGATAGAAAGAAGACCAGTAGGAACTGGATATCTGGGTACTGCTACTGGGCTTAATACTCACTGGCCAGTATTAATCCCCGCCCCTCTCCTCTAATTATGAAAACAAAAATTAGAGACTTGCACATGACTTGTCAGCAGCATTCAATGCAGGAATTCATTAATTCTTGACTCTAAGCTTGAGATCCAGCTTCTGGTGATACAGTCTTATTTAAAAAAAAAGTAAAATCTGTCTTAGCTTGTGTATCCTTATTACATAGCTTTCACTGAATCAAATGAATATTCACTAAATGAATATATGTATTAGGTGAATGCTTAAAAAGAAAGAAATGTGTTCCAAAATGTGGATTTTCTAAAAGGGTAGTATGAGTTTTAGTCTGTTGTGTTTTGTAGTGGCACTTTGGTATGATAATGTCATTCTACCCTTTGAGAATTTATACTGTCAAGTGAGATAGGGCTTGGGATCTCTGTGTGCCTCTGAAGTGAAAGAATGGAAACTCGGCAGCTCAAAGTCATTTTGGAATCAGGCTTCCTTAGTGATTTCAGTATATAGACATGAATCATGACTCAATAGCTACTAAACCAGCGGTGTCTACCTTATCTACCTATCTATTTATCGATGTGTTTTTAGCTCCCAGCATAATGCTCCTAGTCACCCAGATCGTGTCATTGGTCCCTATGCTAAACCCCTTTTCCAGATAGAAAACAAGACTCTCCCTAACACATTATCCTATCAAACAAGGAAAGCTGAGTGCAATGCAACTTTCAAAGTGCCCTGTATGAACATGATAGTAGTACTGTTTGAACCACCTGCACCATTTTCTGGCCATCTAGGAACAATATCTGTAGCCAGGCTGGAGTGTACTTAGCTGGGCAGAGCCAGGGCTTTTGTCTCTGTAGAGCAAAGGGAAAAGGAAAGCAAGTCATGTTCTTTCTTCTTTTCCACACGGATCCTATAACAATAGACACCCATATTCCCCGTACCAGCTGTACTTTTTGTGTCTGAAGCTGTTGCCAGCAGATGTCAATTATTTTTAATCGCTGTTTTATTTTCTTGATGTAGTTTTAACTTCTGCACCCCCACCCCTTTTTGTAGCCTTAGTGGGCTCAGGCAGGTTACAAGTACAAGATGTCATTGTAATAATCACTCTGCAAGGAAAACTGAAGGAGTAAAACAAAGCATTTGCTGCAGTGAAGTGTTTTTGTTGTATACAGCCTCTCTACTAGGTTTTGCAGAGAGGATCACTTCCCTGGTGAATGCTTGAAGAAAGCCCTTGCTGATTAGAGGTGATGAAGGCCATCACTTCTCCCTCTCCTTTTGTTTTGATTCTGTTGTTGTTAAGCTGAGGAGCTGATGCCTGTTGTGTGCTCTTTTCCTTGGTCTCTATGCTGGCATGCTCCCATTTCTAAAGTGAGCTCTACCAAAGCAGCTAATGGTAATTTGCATCTATAAGTGCTACTTTAAAGAAAAGAGAGATAATTTCAATGTGTGCACATGTGTTTGATTTATTCTAGTGGTTATGTGCTATTTGCTGCTCTTGTGATTGAGGACTGCCCATTCTGTGAATGTGCTTAATACTTTGAAAACTTGAAAGTTATGATGGCACCCCACACAATGTCAAAATGTGCATTTGAAGTAAAAGCCCAGCAATTCAGATCATCTGGTCTTGTTCATAGCAGGTAAAAGGCTGCCTTGATGACACTTAGAGCAAATGAATTTCTCTCCTGCAGTCATGCACTGAATAAATTGCTTGATCTAGTTCGGTACAAAAGGACATGATCTATAAATAGTTAACAGAGCTTTCTTCAGGATAAGTGATCTATAGACTGGAACTCTCTCTTGGGGTCTTTTAAAAAAGTAAGTGCTGATATGAACAAAAGGAAAGTTTGTTTTAAAAAAAGGCCTTTTTAATGAGATTGAAACTCACATACTTTAACTTCCTTTTGAAAGCATCTGGCCAACCACTTCAAAAGTCCAAAAGGCTAACCTTACAGAGACTTGAAGAAAAGAAAAAAGGTCAATCTGCTAATCTGATGTGAATATATTGTCAATAACTGAAAATACAAGATAAAACAGCTGGTTAATTTGAATCAAAGAAATTGCTGTCATATAAGCATCAGTGAATTCAATTTTTACAGTTTTGGGCTTAAAGGAACTTCTTTTTGTGACATTTTTATGCATTTGTCGATATACCACACTGTTGGCCACAGGGTCTCTCTGTCCTATATGCTCTTTCATGCACTTTTTTTGGCAACTAATCTTGCAGGTTTTTAGACTGTTGGTATTTGTGATAAGCAAAACTTCTAAGACATTTTAGTGTGCTAAAGGAAGCATCCATCTACCAAATTTTCATCATCGGGTATTTTAAGAGGGAAGAAAAATTCTATAAAATCATAGACTCATTAAGGTTGAAAAGTATCTCCAGGGTCATTGAGTCCAGCCTTTATTCGAACACACCTTGTCAGCTAAACCATAGCACAAAGCCTGACTTTCCAGGAGAATGCGGTGGGAGACAGTGCCAAAGGCTTTACTAAAGTCCAGGTAGACGATATCCATGGCCTTTCCTTCATCCACTAGGTGGATCACTGGGCCATAAAAGGAGATCAGGTTGGTCAAGCAGGACCTGCCTTTCCTAAACCTGGCCTGACCCCCAGTTGTCCTGTCTATGCTGTGTGATTGCACTCAAGACAATCTGTTCCATAACCTTCCCCAGCACCAAGGTCAGGTTGACAGCTCTGTAGTTGCCCAAATCCTCCTTCTGACCCTTCCTGTAGATGAGTGTCACATTGGCCAACCTCCAGTCATCTGGGACCACCTCAGTTAAGCAGGACTGATGACAAATGATTGACAGTGGCTTGGTGAGCTCTTCCACCAGCTCCCTCAGTACCCTCAGATGGATCCCATTAGCCCCATGGAGCTGGGAGTGTCTCTGGCACAGCAGGTCACCAACTGCTTTCTCCTGGATTGCAGAGGCTCTGTTCTGCTCCCTGCCCCTGACTGCCACCTCAAGGGCTGGCTGTCCTGAGGAAAACCAGTCCTTCTGTTAAAGGCTGAGGCAAAGAAGCTATTAAGTACCTCAGCCTTTTCCTCAGCCTTGGTTACAATGTTCCCCTCAGCTTCCAATAAAGGATGGAGGTTTTCCTTGGCCCTCCTTTTTTGTTGTTAATGTATTTATAAAAACACTTTTTATTATATTTCCCAGCAGTGTCCAGATTGAGTTCTAGCTGAGCTTTTGCCTTCCTAATTTTCTCTCTACATGATTCTTGTACTCTTCCTGAGTTTGCTGCCCCTTCTTCCAAAGGTCATACACTCTTGTTTTTTTCCCGAGTTCTAGCAAAAAGCTCCCTGTTCAGCCAGCTTGTCTTTTGGCACATAGGGATGGCTTGCTCCCATGTCTTTAAGATTTCCATCTTAAAAGTATGTCCAGCCTTTCTGGACCCTTTGTTAATAATGGTGGTTTCCCAAGGGACTCTGAATTGTTAGGTTCTCTTTCCCTGAGTTGAGACCAGTCATCTTGAAAGTGCTCTCAATATGGATTTCCCCGCAAAAGCCTGTATGATCTTGGACACCAGGCTAGTAGATGTCAGTGTATTCTTTATTTTTGCAAGGTGCTGCACTTGGGTTGGGTCAACTTCCAGGTATCAGTACAGGCTGGGGGATAAATGGATTGAAAGCAGGCATACTGAGAAGGATTTGGGGGTGCTGCTGGATGAGAGGCTTCATGGGAGCCAATAGTATCATGGGCTGCATCAAAAGCAGCATGGCCAGCAAGGTCGAGGGAGGTGATGCTGTCTCTGTGCTCTGGTGAGATCCCACCTGAAGTGGCATCAACCTCACAGACTTCTATGATAAATTGACAGGATTTGTGGTCTAGGGGAGAGCAGTGAATGTAATTTACCTTGACTTTAGCAAGTCTTTTGGCATGATCTCACCCAACAAAATAAAAAGCCAGTTGAGTGGTCAGACTCAGTGGGCCATGGTTAATGGGTTGTACTCTACTCAGAGGTCATCAAGGGACTACAAGGGTCTATATTGTGACCAGTTGTGTTCAACAACCATTTCAATACCTGGAGGCAGCAGTAGGAGTGCACAGTCATAAGATTTACAGGAGACAGAATTGGAGAAAGTGCTCAATGCAGTCAAGGGCAATGCTGCCACCCAGTGGGACCTCGACAGGCAAGAGGAATGGGTTAATGGGAACTTTGTAAAACCGAGCAAACTGAATGTCTGTCTTGTAGACGCAGTATTTGATGTAGTCTGAGTTTTGAGTAGAAGGATCTAATGACCTCCCTCTATCTGCAGTCTACACCTCTGTTAACAGAGCACAGGGCACTGATAGCAGCTTTTGGCGCCAGAGCATCCTGCTGGCTCAATCACGTCCTCCTGACGTGTCTGCCCACATCTCCAAGTGCTTCTCCACAGAGCTGCTCCCTAGCCAGTCAGGTTGTAATGTATCTTTGCGATGGGTTCATCCTTCTCACATGTTGGACTTAAAAATAAGTCTTGAATCTCACAAAGTTTTCATTAGCCCCTCCCTCTTGCCTGTCTAGGCCCCCCTGGATGGCAGCCCTGCTCTTGAGTGTTTAACCCAGTTTTGTGCCATCTGTAAACTTGACAAGAGTACACTGTCACCTCTTCCAGGACATGGTCCTGGAAAATGTCAAACACTTTGAGTGTTATCAGACCCCGGGTCACTAGCAAATACAGTCCAAAGAACAGCAGAAAAAGCATATACAAGAGGGAGCTTAACTAAGAAGAACTGCCCACATGGGAAATCTTACTGGGTTTCTTTGCATTTATGCATAATTCATTTGCATTTATGAATGACAACATGTGAAGTACTATTTAGTTGCTGCTGTTTCCTAATGTGGCAGATATGACTCTGTTTTTGTTCAAGGTTCTTAAAGACAATGTGGGGAAGTTAGAACACGTTGTATAAGAAGACCTAATAATTTCCAAGACAACTCTGCAAATTACCACAAGTTCTTACAGGCTCCAGGTAGCCAGTAATTTTCATGATAAAGGAAGTGTGTTGTGGTTATTGGCTATGGGAATGTATAGAGAGATGCAAGATAGTGTTTGAACTCTTCTGCTGGCTGGGAAAAACTTTTTTACATTAAAAACTAGCAAAATATTTTACAAAATGCCTGGGGTTTCGTGCATCATGCTTCTGAAGAAAGTCTTGGGCTCATCAGCCTCATAAAGACTTTCCTCACGTTCTTGAGGTTGCATGGGACTGCAAAAGGTAAGGGATGATAGCTTTGAAACAGGACAGTTTTCACTTGCCTTTTCCATTCTCATGTGCTTCTTCGTTGGCTGGACAGTAGATTAGATGAGAATTTAATGCATTTTGTGAAAACTGGGAACCAAAAGCCGCTTTATCCAACTCAATTTGGCTTAGTCTGAGATCACTGCAGACTGCTGCTGAATAATGCTGCCTACAGCTGGACTTCTATTGCCACACTGTACTACAAGTCCTCTGGCCACCTCCTCTTCTGCACAAGAAGCAATACCTATCCTTTACCTCATTCATAAAAATGTAAAGAATCTCATTGCTGTTTGGCATGGTGCAGTTCGCAGTGATGGAGGTGATGAGTCTTCTGCTTGGGACTGTTACTCTTTCTACAGAAGAGGACAGCTTTGCTTTACGTAGGCTTGAACAAAGTCCTCAAACATATAAGCTACCTCGCATTTGCAACAATGATGCTTGCTGCTATTGTTCCTTCCTTGCAGGAATGATTTAAGGTTTCACGTTGTAGAGCCCTTGCTACCCACTGGATGTGCCTTAGATTAATGGCAGTTGAAGGGATTGGAGGCTATGACAGTGAATACTGATATGTTTCCTGTGAAGAGTAATGTCTGTTTTCCTGAAAAGTACATCTTCATGGGCAGCGGTCTTGATCAGAGAAAGACCTTCAGCAGGGCAGGTCTGCAGAGGGTGACATTTTATTTTGTAGATAATGATTGATTCGGGAATGCCATCACTTCTGCTGTAGCAAGAGGTAGAATTTAGGGCTGTAAGTAATATGGCTAAGGGTGGCATAGCCAAGTAGTTAGGGCCAGGACTCTTGAGTTGAACACCATGCTGAGAGGCAGAATTGAAACCATGGGATTAAATCAACAGACTTAAGTTAGTCAGACTCAAGGCTGGCATGAGGAACTTCAGGCATAATGTTTTGAAGCATCAGGCAGGAAACAAATGCTTCAGCTGCCCTCCAGTCTCCTGGAAAACCACCTTCATTTCCAGGAGAAAAAAAGTGACATGTGCCAGATGTACGCGAGACTCTGCATTAGTAAATTAACAGGGCTATAACACTCAGGCTTGTGCTGCCTTCTTTAATTGCCTGACATGCACATAGAATGCCAAATTATGTTCTCTAAAGGAAACTGAATGCAGATTATGCTTTGCAGCTCTTTGCACTATTGGTTAGCTGGTATCTATCATGCTGAACATCAGGAACTCACTCCACAAGAGGTGAAGGGGCTGCTACTTGTGTAGTTCAGGTGCATGCCAGCGTAAGTCTGCAAAGTTGTGACAATGGGGTAAGCTGTTGACCTTTTTCTTCCATTGTGTCTTGGACTTGTCACTCTTCTTTCTGAGACCTCATTTACGGTAGCTTTTGTATTGGAAATAATTTTAAAGGACTGTGGCTGCTTTTATCTTTTATGTCCTTACCTAGGGACAAACAAACCTTTTAAAAAAGGAATATTTCACCACCACTATGCCAGTGGATGTAGTGCAGCAATGCAAACATAGCTACTGTAGATGCACATACACATATGTGTATGCTTGGAACTGAGTAGTTAAGGATAAAGCTAGACTATATAGCTGTGGTGTAAAGCACAGTGTGACCCACTGCAGGAGTGAATTCACTGGGATCTTCTCCCTACAGTTGAAGTGTTAGCATCCATTGAATGGTGATTTGTTCTCGGCTGTTTTAGGAGCACAGAAGCAAAGTAAGATGCAAAGTAGTCAGTGTAATGTCATTAGTTAATCCCCATGTCTGCCTTCATACCCTAAACCCCCACCCCCAATCCCCCAAGCCTAAAGCAAAAAGGTCCTGGTTTTATTGCGGTATTAGGTTCAACTATGACATCCATTGCTAGAGGAGGAATGAAGGCAAATGCAAACTTCTGACGAGTACTTTTGCTGTCTTCTCTCTTCCCCTATTTCGCCCCGCTGGTCTTGCTAGACTGTTGGCTGTTGAGCTGCAGAAAGAAGGTTTGCTCTGTTAGGTAAAGTATTGGTTTGATTTCAATCCCCATCTGGTTTTTGGTACACCATGTCCCATCTTCCCCTTCACCCTGCCTTTTCCCTCATTTGTAGTAAGAGTAACATAGTCACTACATGGTAAATATCTTACCCTCAGTCCTTGTTAATTTTCTCTGATATCTTGACCTCCTGTCTTTGTCATCCTACCTATTGGAGTATAGATAGCTAAATTTCCTTGGGATTCTCTTGGCTTTGCATCCTCAGTTGGTTACATGCAGTGCTAATAACGCAAAGGTGGTGCGGTCAATCCCCATATAGGCCATTAACTGTAAGAGTTGGACGTGATGATCCTTGTGGATCACTTTAACTGAGAATATTCTGTGATTTCTATGATCTTCCCCAGTTGCACATACCATGGTGAGCTGCAGGTGAAGGCAGCTAAGACCCTGTAGCTCCATTCTGTGAGAAGACTGCTGCAGTTTATGGGATATGCATTAGTTCATATAACCCTTCCCCTGACCCTCTATTCTTTCTTGAATAGGGAAACCGTAATAGTGGCAATATATTGTCTGCTGGTTTCTCTATTGCACATAAGCAGCCTAGAGTGCCACAGTTTGTTTAGACTTAGCACCTGCTTGCCGTCTCTCCTTTCAGGGTGGTTTCCACTAGAAATGTTTTGATACTAACGTAATCTGGAATCAATAATGGCGAGACTCGTATAGACCCTTGTGAGGGATTTTGGACAGGTCATTTACAGCTGTGAGACACTTGGTTTACTTCTCCTTTGCTCATCTGTACAGTGGCAAAAGAGCTAATGATTAAATTGAGTTTGTTGGTGAGGTATTGACTTGCCTCCTGCCCCTGGAACACCCTTTGCTAGAACTGTAGATAGCGGCTATAGATTTTCTGTGAGGCTGTGTGTAAATCCTACACTGCCACAAGCAGTGCAGTGTACACTTGAAGGTTCTTTTGGGGACCAGTAGCCTGGTCTGCTTTGATGCTATCTCACCTCTATCCCTGGACACACATGGTAAATGATGTTTTCAGACCCAGACTCCATGCAGACAGTCTTTCTCTGGTTTTAGTGATAACGACAGAACTTTTTAAACAATTACCTTACCAAAGTTCAGTTGGTAATCAAAGAGGGGTGAGATAGAGCACTGGATTTGCATTTCTCCATTTGGAAAGTCTTTTTCAGATGGTTCTCCTAGTCTCAATAAAAACAGTATTTGCTGATACGTGTTTGCTGAGAGCAGGCTGGGTTCACCAGAGTGTTCCAGCTGCTCTGCAGTGCTCTGGAAATACAAACCAGCTGCAGGTCTGGCTTAACTGAAGCCAGGTTTCTGGCTGGTTTGCATCACTGGAGCAGTGTAAAGTACCTGAAGCATGCCAGCTAATCTGGCCTATTGGTGAACCATTATAAATGACTTGTTTTTCTTCTTGTTCTTTACATGTAACTTTATTTATAGTTAAAGCCCATGGAAATTGCGTAGATTGTATCACTAAGGCCAACTTCGTATTCTGAACTAAAGTCTATAAAATTTGAGGGTTTTTTAAGCCAGAACTTTTTCTTCTTAACTGAAATAAATTTATCAAATTACACACTGCTCCTCTGCACTTGTTATGGATTTCTTTTAAGATGCTTCTTCTTCTTCTAAGATGAAATAATGATAAGTCTGAGACCCAAAAAAGTAGGCTTTATAAATTTTATTTTGTAAAGTGTGTGCTCAGCTTTTATTCTAAATGCATTAAATTTTTTCTAGTTTATTGAGAGTGTATGCAATAGTTGTGTCATTATCTCTATTGTCTGAAATTTACTGATTAGAAAATATTTTGGAGATTTTGAGAGAGGAAAGAAATTGGCCAACCATGATTTTTCTTCTGTTTATGGTAAATTATATAACTGAAATCGTAGTTACCTACCTTCAATAGTATGATGAGTGTTCAAAACATGCCATAAAAATTCATCACTAATTGTATTAGTCCATATATAATAAATTTTTTCATAATCATCTCACTTTTTTCAGAACCCAGAATTTTTTGCTCTTCACCTAGAAATATTTTTGTATAATGAATATGGGATGGTAAAAAACCCCCCACTTTCTGGATAAGCATATTGGCATTCAAGTCAGAAATTGTATTCCTCTGATCAACTGTATATTGAAAGAAAACATGTCAGAATTTGCAAAGTTTTTCTAGACTTCGAGGCAAAACGCCGAAGAATTAATTACTGCCTCATATTAATTAAGATAACAATGCAAAGCCCTTCATTAGAAGCATAGGAAAAGTTCTTCCTTGGTCCTTGGAGAGAATATTATATGCAAGCCCTGTTGTGTGGGTTGCAAGGTGTCACTGGAATTTATATGCATTACTTGTCTAATTGCAGTAAATGTAGCATGTCCAGATAGGTTTAAAAGTTGGATGGCTGTTTGTTACTTGCTGGAAATCACTTGAAACCTTGCTACTCAGAGGCAGCTGTTCACAGGTCCTTCACCTCTCCCCAGAGATAGCTGGAAGACTCTGTTGTTGGACCCTGTCTTTTATGGCAGAAGCAGTAAACATGACAGGTTGTTTGGGAGCCATCTGTTTTAAAATGGTTGCTGCTTTGTATGCAGTAATGAACTTGAGATCAGTTTTCTGTCTGTCTTCATAGTAACAGCCTTGTTTGGTGTCACAACAGGTGGAAGTTGATGGGATGAAACTAAATGTGACCAGCGAGTGGAACCTGGCTTCACCCTTGTTGTCTGTCACCATTGATGGCACTCAGAGGACTATACAGGTAATCTCCCCAAAGTGTCTTTGGGCATACAAATAATACTGAAATGTGGGGTCTAAACTTGCTGCATCATAAAAATTACGTGATGTTGTATAAACAGCATAATGTTTCTACTTTGAGACAAATTCACTCCACTAAAGCTCTGGATGCACTCAAAGTTACTTATCAAGAGTTTTGAATATCTTGCTTTTAATGAGAAGTTCCTTATTTAGACAGAAGTTTACCCCAGCTTATAGGTTCTCTTTACTTAGTGGCTTGGGAGAAGATAGAGTTTCTTAATCATGTAAAAAATAAGAAAGGGTTTACTGAAAAAAACCCAACCAACCAAAAAACTAATCAACTGAGACAAAGCAAAAAAACCTCCCTCCTAACCAACAACAAAAACCCATGTGGTGGCCTACAGTAAAATTAGTCTCTTCCTCATGTTTGAGTTGTGTGATTGTTACACTTTTGGGCCTTTGCAGTTTGAAAGTCATAGGACAGCATCTCCCATGTAACATATTTTTTTATATACTTTAAAGAAATATGATTAGTTCCATGATTTGAGAGGATAAACATAGAAAACATCCCAAACTTATGTGGCTCTAAGAAAAGAGGACTGAAAAGGTTGAAGTGGTTGTATATGCTTTCCTTCTGAACACTTATGTGTTTGAAACATAAAAAAGAGAAATGAAAAAAGAGAATGCTTTTCTAAATGTAACCACATTCAGGATTTATATATTTATTGACAAATCATTTATTTACAAATATCTATTGATCCTGGCAGTAGTGAAAAAGAAATCAAAACTGACTGAAAGTATTTTTCTGCATACAGCAGTATCTATTGCCTATATATTTATCAGTGATGCAATGGTCAGATTTTTCATAATTTACAATGAAATGTGTGAGTTTAGTTTTTCATTTTCACCCCTGGTAGATTACCCAACTGGAAATACTATTTTTGTTCTGATTGAATTTAAAAGACTGCAACTTGAAAATAATAAATTATTCTTTCAAGGGTAGTATTGCCTGAGAGTGAAATTTTCATTATGTGCCTGTAATTCTGGACTTAAGTTCTGTAGATTTCTTGGGAGGTTTATGCTAGCCTCAAGGAGTGTGTATGTCTAAAATAATTTTCTATTTTTAGGTGTGTTTTTCTTTTTTACTATTTTAGTACTGGTCCATTTTGGTGCCACTTTATAAAGTACATTCCTAATTTTGAACAGGAAAAAATACCAATGTATGAATGTATAAAACCTGCCTAGGTGAAAAGCATTATATTTAGAATGGATAACTGTATGCACAAGACCTCATTGCAAACTGTATTACTACATGACTGGATATATAACTAATAGTAGTAACACAATTTAGCTAATAATAGTTGAACTGGTGCATAAAATTAGTTTCAGAATTAATGATCATATGATCTGAGGAAGCTTTCTTCTAGGAGCTGAGCCAGCAATAGTGTTACTTGCACTCCCTGAGTACAACCAAACCCTCTGAAATACTGCAGATCTAGCCACAGCAACATGCAATGAGCTGACTGCATGGTATCTAGCCAACAGAATGTGGAATAAGCACATATGTTGTTTCCTTCTCAGATTTTATCTGCCTTTGCTTTTAGCAAAGAAACTCAGTAGCTTGAGAAGTTATTAATCTTTTAGTGTATATATGTAAATTTGTGGGAACCTTAAACTTGACCTCTGCTATTCGCTCACTGGAATCAAAATTGGTTTTTTGGTTATATATTTCTGTAGACTTGCTCCACTGCAAGAACCAAATTAGACAAGTGTATTTCTGTAGGTCAATTTGTCTCCAAAAGCAATTGACCCCTGAGTCTTGAGGTATCTTCTTTCTGCAAAACTTAGCCCTAGAGCCATTTAAGCAACAAATATGGATGAATCAAGTAATTCCAGCTGTGCTTTATTAATTTTCAGCCAATCTAATTTTTCTTCATAGTTAGTTTCATTCTTCTAAATTTGCTCAACCAAATACAATCTTTGTGAACATTTTATTTCTTTGAAGGTTTCATTTATGCACCTTTGGCTTGATCCTGTGGTCTGGCCACAATCTAGCAAAGCACTTAAGCATAGAAACAGGAAATAAATAATTTTAAAATGTCTTGGTTTGAAATATATTTATGTAAATTATAGTCTAGACATTCATATTGTTACATATCTTTTGCATGTTTAAAAATAAGTAATTAAGCATGCTTCTGTATTTTCACTCCTCTGCTAAAGGCTCAGTGAGAATTAGAGCAAAGCAGAGCACCAACTCTGCTGCAGAGTTATGAAGGGCCTTTGAGTTTAAAACCCATATTTTCTAGGACAATTTCTAGAGTACGGGACCTAAGAGCTTGAGGAGAAGTATATGCCCTGGTCATAGTCTGTCTAGGGCATACCAGGGCACAACAAGGATGTGTGGCAGCCCCCCTCCTCCTGCTTTTGTTTCCTGTGTGAGGAAGCCCATCTGCGTGTGGCAGATGGGAGCTGCGGAGTGCCTGGCCAGGTCCCCAGATGAGAGTGGGACCAGAACCCTGGGGTATACTGCAGGTCCTGTGGCTGCAGCATAAGGGCTCTGAAGTCTTTGTGCTGCTTTGGCTTACTGTGAAATCCGTAGGATGTCATACAAAATGATGAAGTGATGAAAACTTGGGATCGTTTGAGGAAGAGATTTCTGAGATAGTCTCCAGGGATGGGGGTGTGGGCAAACCCCATGGCATTTCTTGTAGTGCTCAGATTTCATCATGGGATTTTTTTTGTGGCTGTTTTTAGCTAACCCCAGTTTCTCAGCAGTTTCTCTGCTTTTGACTAGATTCTACCTCTCATTTGGTGAGGCTGAATTTAACACATCCTGAAGTGTAGGATTTTGCTCACCAAACAAATTACATTTTTTTGTACAGAAATACTTCACCAAAATGGTTTCCTATACTTGTTTCAAAGATGTTAATGATTTAGAATTTAACTTACAGCTAACTATTATGAATTTGGACTTTGCTGAAAATCAAAGAACTACAGAAATATAGTTACAATACACCTTCCTCAGATTTGAAGGCATTGGGTTTTATTTAGTTGCAAATGTATATTTAAAATACTTATATATATAAAACAGGATTTGAATATGATATAACCTTTTAGACAATATTTAGAATAAAAATAAATGAAGAAATGAGTGTTTCAATGATTCCTGTGAAGAGTTGAGTGGAAAAGGGGATGTTGATTTTTAGCTGTGGAAAAGAAAAATAAAAACTCCAGTGGAAACTGGAAGGGAAAGTGGTGCCTCAGTATGGTGTCCTGGAAAGTAATGACAGTTGGAAGAAAGACAACAGGCATATTTTGGGTCAATGAGGGCATTTTTACTCCTCTGTCATGTCCTCATGACATACAAGTAAGGTAGTTTTCAGTGAGCACTGTGCCTGTAGAAGTAAGTTGTCTATGACCTCTTCTGTCTCCCAGTTCATATGGGCTGGGGAGCAGGTGGAAGGAAAGAAGGCATAAGGTGTCTTTTTCAATAGAGTTTGAACATCTTTTATTCTTTCTGGGAACTAGAATCTAAGGGGACCTTAAGATAAATCAAGGAATCCATGAAGTCCAGCAGATGGACTTGAACCTAACTGCAGCTCTGTCCTTCCTACAGTCAGGTTGCAAGTAGGTTCCTTCTGCTGGGACACTGCACAGGAAGATCAGGTATCTGCAGAGTGAGCAGGTTGCTCCAGGGAAAAATGCATGTAGGAGGAGGAGATCCTCAAACCAACAACTACTTGTGTTTGGGCAAGTTCTCAAAAACCACCCCACTGACCATTCAGATTTGAGGGTGCTCTATGGCAATGCTACATGGACAAATTTTACAACTGCTTAGTGCTGTTGAATGCTGTACCTTCATCGATCCCATCATCAAACACTCAACTCATCCTTAAGCACCTTTTACTTGCAGATAGTTCCCTGTAGCAAAAGGATGCTGAGCCAGAACCATAGAATGGTTTGATTTATTTGTCACCATCTTTGCCAATACTTTTGTACCCCTTAGTTCTGTCATATGCACCCAGCCTTTTCACTGCCAAGCTGTCGGGCCCACAGCTCTGCTATCTTGCTGTTATGAAACCTTCTAGCCTCTAAAGGTAGTGTAAGCATTCTGCCTGGACACTGGAAAACTTTTCGTGGCTTTTGGCACCTTCAGCAAAGCATTTTTACAATGGCATTGGTGATACCTTCTTTTTTATTTCCTGGCTTTCAGAGAATTAGTCTCTGATGAACTGTAGCTCTGTAGGATGTAGACAGAACTCAACTGGACAAGGCCCTGAGCAGTTCAGTATCACTTTGACATTAGCCTTGCTTTGAACAGGGAATATGACTACCTGATTTCCAGAGGTCCCTTCCAGCCTAACTGTTCTGTGTCTGTTGGGCATCCCAAACTCTACAGTAAAAAGGTCTTTATCAGTCACAGCAAGGTGTAATTAAGAGAATAATGGAGTTGCTAAACAAGAACATGATCCTGTAAAGCTGAAATCATCAGTCTCAAGCTTCAAGTGTTTTTGTGAATGAAATAGATGAAGATTTATCAGAGGAGCTTTCTCTACTTAGTGTTAAAGGGAATTTGGTGATGGCATCACTTACTTTTTCATTTAATTTATTTATTGCATCAACAATTGCAGCAGGAGTAGTATATTCTGCATCCTGGGGTATGACAAATGTAAGTGCTTCTCTGATACAATGTTTCTTTAGATTATTATTTTGGTCTATAATAACAAAAAATGAGAATGCTGTAGGTTATGAAGTCTTTGTTCCAGGGAAATGTCTGACAGGAGAACAAAGCCTATGCCCAAGTATTCATTTCCTACAACTCTTCAGAGACTTTTTAAATATGTGTGATTTTTTTACTTTTTTAAGAAAAATTACCTTTTTTCATTTTGCTGTTTTGAGATCTCAGATGTAATCTGTGATAATGATATGATACATTATATAGGTTTTCAATCTAAAGTACCATTACCTCAGAACACTCATTTTCTTAACCTCTGAAAATTATTTTGGGGAGGTTTAGTGAGCAGTGTTCATGACTGCTTGACAGTCCATTTTTTAGTGCTGCCAATTACTGCACATACTCTGCTGTTGTCCTTTAACCAAGATTTCAAAATTATTCTTGCTAAGTTGTCTCCAGGAGAGGGACTCAGAACGATCTGCAAACAGACAGAACCTTAGTTATCCTATACCCACATAGCTGTACTTCTGGGTAGAGAAAAGCCTGTGTGAGCCTCAGCACTGAATTCCTGATGGCCCACATTGATTAACCTGTAGCTCACTCCCTGTTTTATTTTCAGCCTGTTCCAGTTATGGCTAACCTGGCCAAATCTGGTACAAATTTCTGGTCCATTGGTCAAATGGAGAATATGTGAAGGGAAGGGGAAAATTAAAGGAAATAAAAGCTCATGAAATTACAGCAGCAGAACTGAAAGCACACACCATTACCTTTACCAATTCTTTCATGAAAATGAATATATTTTCTTTTTTCATTCAGGAAGGAAATGAGTGATCAACTGATATGTTCAATCAATCCCTCTGAAATGGGATTTGTTTTATCCTGTTTTACTCAAGATGTTAATAAAATAATATTAGTTGTCTTGGTATCTTATGCCATGTTTTTTTCATCTTGGAGCTATAAATTTTCAAGATAAACAATATTCAGGATGAATAACTAGAAGGACTCTGTATGTGTCCAAAGACCAAAGCATTGCATTGAGTCACTGACAGACATTTTAGTTTTATGATATCTAAACCCTGAAAGATGAGAAATGGTTCTCTTGACCATGGTAACACATGCAGAGAGCAAAGGGGAAGGAAGAGGAGGGGCATGAGAGTGAGAAAGGACTAAGGATCCTGTAAAGGATTTGTCTCAGGGCAGTCACAGACATTATCAGATCTAGAATCACATGGCAGCATTTTGACTGCGTAATTCCCCCCTTCTAGTAGCAAGACACATCATGGCATACCAAAACAAGGGGAAAGCTTGCAGAAGTTCTAGTCATTTTGTGATTCAATGTAGTAACAGCAAAAATTTAGAAGTTCACAGAGAAGACTAAACTCCTAATTATTGTATCGTTGTAAATTCTGGGCTGAAGTACATGTCCTTTAGACTAATTCTTTACTAACACCAAATAAACAGTATTTCCTGTGGATGTTTTCTTTAGGTTGTTGTTTGTGGGGTGCTTTTTGTGGGTTTTGTTGTTGTTTTTCTTGTTGTTTGTTTTGTTTATTTTTTGTTAGTTTTAAAGCCTGTCATCTACTTCATTGTAACACCTGCCTACCTCAGGATTAACGGAACACATGTACATACTTAGAAGGCACTCTCTGTATATGTAATAGCATACCTACAGTGGTTTTAATATTTAAAAAGCTTTGCAAAAAGAAGTAACAAGTAACAGTCACATTGGATATCACATAAAGAAATATTGGGAAGGATCTGTGTTTCTATTTTTCTGTTTATGGGAGGACAGAAATTCCCAAGTCATCTACTGCAATTGAATCCCAGGCATTAAGAGAACTTTTAAAAGTGATATGGTGCCTCAGCCTCTTAGAAACTGCACCTGCACAATTATCTGTGTGGATTGACGCCCTGTAAGCCACTCACCCTGTATTTAACATCTACATTTGTACTGTTTAAGAACAGATTCCATCTAGTCCCTGGAAAGGGACTGAGGTAGCTTGCAACAGGTGCCAGGGAATGCCAATATTTCAACTTTTTGGCAGGATTCCTTTTAATGGGAAAGACTGCTTCAGTACAGTGCCACTAACATCAGTCTTAGATATCTTTCACAAGTCAAAATGCTTCACACACAGCAGGACATGATCATCTCTCTCCCTACTTGGGTGACTGCTGCCCTTGTAAGAACCTGGAAAATGTGGACATGCCTTGAGGAAGAACAACTCACTGGGTCTTCATTTGCTATAAAGTGTGAACTGAAACTAATAATGGCTAAGGGTAGAGCAGTGCACAAAATCAGGCTAACTTCCCATCTGCAGCTTAGTGCTCTAAGGGGAGAGAATGATGGCACCACCAGTGTAGAATGTTAAATTGTGAAAAAGTAGGGTGACTGCCAAAGTGGAAAGGCTTGTGAGGCTGAACAAGTCTGAACATACAGTGCAATGTAGACAGTCTCCAGCATGCAATCTTGGTCACATTGCTAGTCTGTGATTACATCCCTTGACTGGGATTTTGCATGGTGGAAAGGCAGTGCTGAGATGAAGTTCTGCTTTCTAGAAGGAGAGGGATAAGGAGACTGATAACATCAAATCAATCACCCCTTTTTGAGGAGAGGATGACTTAAAGGTTTCACAGCTACTTCTGCAGCTTTTTCCTCCTTTCTGACCCAACTGTGGAACTCCAAAGGTAGGAGTGACTTAGGTGGAAGATGGAGCTTTCCAGATGTCCAAGCACCCTCATGTACACAAAATCTCATCAATTCAGATTAGACTAGCAGATGAATCTGTTCTAACTTTACAAGGTAAAATACTGTGTGGGTTTTTTTCCTGACTTCCCTATTGTGGGAATGATTTGTTTTATAATTAAACGCATCTGGGGATGATTCTGGCCTGTGTTTTGCTAGGTGAAATTTTAAAGAATTTTTAAGTATTGGCCAAAAAGTGGATAGCATCCTCCATTTGAAATTCCTGGCATAAGATGTTCAGAATTTGTTAGTGAGCAGTTGAAATGAATCAATAGGGGCTGGGCTGCAAGAAATTCTGCATCCTGAAAAACAGCACCATGCTTGGAAACTACCAGTGTTTCACTCAAAATTTTATTTATAGCCTATCCATAAATTTTCTGGGCTTGTAATTTTGTTTTTGGTTTGGTAGTTTGCTACATGTTGTCCAGCTGGTAATATAGTCATGCCATAGCTTGAAAAAATTGAAAAAATGTTGGCTGAGTGACAATCTGTGCATTTTCTGTAAGAAAATGGTGTTCCTGTAAGAAATGGTGTCCAGCTTTTATTTTTAGCAAATAAAGCCAGTATATAGTAGTTCAAGATAAATGTGCTTGAGAAGTGTGTGTACCTATTTACTTACCTAATTGCCTTTGCCGGCTCACATTAATTCTGACCTTGGGGGATACCATTACTTTTTCATTTGTAAGCAAAGGAAAAAAAAATTGCTTTTGATCTGTTGGAGTTTCTTTGGTTTTGTATCATTCCTTCTCTGAAGCTGCTCCCTTCCAGTAGCTTGGAGAGTTTTAGAGACCAGAAGACTTGTGGGAAATATTCTAAGATCTTGTTGTTGTCTAATAATGTCTATGTCAGTTAAGAATGTTTTTCATTAATATATATTTTATGTTTTCTTGAGCTGCTTTATCCTTCTTCATGTAAAGGTTGTTATCATTTTTATCTGCGAGTGCTCATCCATTGCAGGCTTAATGCAAAGCTGATTGTAACCCTATTGCATCTTACAATGAATACATCATTGATACCCAACTAACTGGAAATAATTTTCTATGGCAAAGCAGAAGAATTTAAAGTCAGATCACACTAACCTCTTGTAATTTACTGGGATTTACAGATTAAAATGATTATTTGTGAAATGACTGTGGTATAGCATACACAAGATAGAGGAGGAGAATCAAACACGTTTTGTATGATTGTATGGACTTTTCTATTTTTACATGTGTGCATAAGCATTTTGTTTGTATATACATAGCATATGCAGTATAATATACTGTAACCTGTGTGTGTAAAAATACATATAATATTTATGTAACACTCACACTCATTTGACAGCTTTGAGACTGCAGATGGATTTTTTGAAGTTGTGATTTTTTTTCAGATTTGTTTTAGCTTGTTACTTTCTCATAAGGAAAGAAAAATATACTTTTAACTCATAGGATACTAATTAAGTTAGTCTGAAGCTTTGTCCACTGAATCAACCAGAAAAGCATTGGTTATATCTAAGATTGCATAATTTATGTCAACAGTGTAATTTTACTGTATTGGCAGGTAAACACATGGGTATGTTTTGTCTTTGAACAAATGATAAATTTCCCTTGCCTTTTTGGTGTAAACCTCCTAGCAAATAATTTGCGATTTATTGGGAAAGTAATGGCAATGCATATAATTAGCTATTCTCTATTGTTACCTCTATTTGATTACTTTCCTGCTATCACATGCAATATGAAACCATCTATTATGAGGTATAGAATATGTAAATATCTTACTTTACAAGAGAAACTGGAGACTGGTCCTTTTTCTAAAGAGGTGGGAAATAAAAGAATAATTGTTAACCATGTCCTTTCATTTTCTTGAAAACATCAATTACGTTTACAAATCCCAGAAACACAAGCCTGCCAGTGGAACAGAAGTAACTCTTTTCAGAAAAATCTAATCACATCTAATAGCTGAAATTTATTTGCAACTGTAATTTGAAACATTAATTATGATAATGTTCTGACTTCTTTTGTAACACAGTTCTCAAAAGCCTGGCAGTTCTCTTTCTGGTCGTGCTGTAACATATGTTTTGTGACTTGGAAAATTTCTCTACCTTTCTTTCTTCTTTTTGTTTTTTTACATACACCCATGAGGGAAATTTCTTTTTCTCCTCTCTTTCTTACCTATTTTCGTCACCTTCCCCATTGCTCCCCCTTTCCTGGATGTTAATTTAAGAGATGGATTTTAGTGCTTATACTGACTTTAAATGTGTTCGACACTGAATGAATGCTTTATATTTTGGACACAGCAAACAGTAGCAGTGAGGAATTGCTATACTGTGATACCAGGGTGCTCCAGCAGTGTCAGAGCAGGAAAAATGCTGCTGCTGCTATCTTTGTCTTGTCTTGAGGCGGAGGCTTTAGAAGGTGCCTTCTTTAAATACATATTTATTTGGCTTTATTAAAGTGGTTATTAAATTATTTTTGAAAGAACTTAGATTTTGCTATGCTAGCTTATTTGGCTGTGAGTAAAGAAAATCTGTGTGAGGAAATACTTTAATGATTTGCTTTTCAGTTGAGAAAAGTAAGTCAAGTTGTCAAGATACCTGGCTTTACTCTGAAAGCCTTTAAAGAAAGTGACAAAAGGGCTCTATTTTTCGTTTTGTTTTGTTTTTTAAGTTGTGTTTTTCTGTGTGACAGGGAGATTAGCCAAAAAAATGGAATTTTTATTAGGACATGAAAAGGTCTCTAATGACCCTTGAAAGCAGACAAAAGGGTAGCACAATAAGTGACAGAACTCTAACGAGGGTGGAGGGCATTCCAGAAAAAAAAGAAATTAAATCCTTTAATTTTTTTCAGCTTGCCATTTTCTGACAGCTTATCAAGTGGTTGGGACTTGTTTGTTTTGGCATGCAGTTCATTCATTGTAGGCAGCCGGTACTTTGTTCTTCTTTGTGGTTTCCAAAACCTGATTGTGTTTATCCTAGACTGTGGGAAAAGTGTATATTCCTGTTTCCTTTATAAAAGTAAACGTCAGGTTTTGTATGAAATTTTATTTCCTATATTTTCCATTCCATTAATCATTATTGTTGAAATATGTCAGGCTCTGGCACATCACCCTTTGTTTTCATATGATTGTACAGATTGCAATGTCAGTGTGTGACCTGTTAAGTCAAAAAATAAGCATGTTTGGGCTGTAGTAATTATTACTTCATAAAGTGTAGCCGAGGAACATGCACCATTAGTGAAAAGGGACCAGGATTTAATTTATTGCTATTAAAATTGTTTTGGAGGATATCTAGCTATTGTTGGTGTAGCACTTTCTCATTTGGTCTAGAGAAGACAAGACTTAGGGGAGCCATGATAAGGGCTCTTCATATACCTGTAGGTAGCTGTAGAAAGGAAGGGAATAATCTGTGTTTCCTGTGTGTAATGAAAAAGAGGAGAATTAATATGTGTAATAAAGTTGAAGTAAGGGTTATTTTAATCAAATACTAGGAAAAAACTTCCTAATTGTAAAGATGCAGAACACTGGGATAAATTGCTTGGGGAGACTGTGAAATTTTTGCAATTGTAAGATTTTGAGAATGAGTTAGAAACACATCATTTGGGAGTGACACTGGTGTGCTTTGATTGTGTTAGGAGTCTTAGGCTAGAAGATCTCTCAAGATTATTTGCAGCCTCATTCTTAGGATTTTTTGTCTTTAAAATGCTGAAGATTTCTGTGCAGTTCTTTGCAATAATACTCATCTTCTCAGATCTGTGCTTTAGTACTTTTATGTACACTTGGCATTGTGTAAAATCAGGGCGGTGTTCAATGACTCGGGACCGATGTGGGCCATAGTTTAAACAGTAGGAATTAAATGTGAGAAAAACTTTTTACATTGAAGGAGAATACAATTCACAGGAAGAAAGAATTCTTGATATGTTTTGCATATTTAAGTTATGTTTAATACTGTGTGAAACCAGTAATGTATTTTCTCTTACATTGTCTTGCGGCTTACTGACAATGTAGTATTTGAAGACTGTTTAATAACTTCAATCAACTCCTGAACCACAGTAGGTGACCAGACATTTCATAAGGTCATTTTTTTTTTCTGTTCTCAAAGCAGCATCATTGGAGGTTTGCATTTTAAAAAGAGATTAAAATGTCTCTCATTAGGAGAGAATGAAGATAATATTTAATGTGAGTAACAGGAATACAGAATCACAGAGATGGCAGAAGCCTCATTATTCATGACATTCGAGCACAAGGTTGCTCTGTGTTGTACTTGGCCATATTTGCCTTCATTGTCCTTCAAAAAAAAATTTTATTGAGTTGACTGAACTAAAACCAAAATCTGAGATGAAATATAATTTAGACTTCCAGTACTTCTGTTGAAGGAATTTATTTTATCTGTTTTATGTATAGATTTATGTATTCAATTGTTTTTGATTACTTTACAGTGATGTGACAAAGCAAATGGAATGGTTACAAATTTTGAGTTGCTTTAATCAATTCTTACATTTGTGTTTTTCAGCGGATTTCTCGGAATGCCTCTGGAGAGACAAGCATTCAGTTTCTAGGCACAGTGGTAAGCATGTAATAACTGTATTGCAAAGAATTAAGTTGGTAGAAGAATATAATGTAAACAGAAAGTAGGTAAATTACACTTTTACACTAAAGTGTAAAATGTACACTTTAGTACATTTACACTTGTAGATATGGGGGTCAGTATTATGTATAAATATTCTGAGTGTAACAGGTGAATGTAGGCCAACTGAAGCCAACTTCCAAGGCACAGTACCTGTGTTCTACCTTTCTGTTGATTCAAGTCTGCATCTATTTCATTTAGAAGGGATTTTAAGGTAGCTAGCTGGTTGTAGAGTTGTAAGCTTATTGCAATATACTGAGGTTTGATACACATCAGGATCAATCCCACTCTTCTTCACCACATCAGCTTTCTGATCTCTATTGCCTCACTGTATTACATACCCCTATATCCCAGAGTGGGTCAGTAACTGTCTTAGGAAAAGACTATTTAGTAATGCAAAGTGTTCTGTTCTTTTCTTATTCTAACCAGATTTGGTAGCTTTGTAGTTCTCTCAGATTTTGTTTGCTGGATAGAAGTATGCCTAAAATCCTAATCAGATTTTATACCATTAGACAGAATTTATACCATTAGACTGAACAAAATTATCCTTTGGAGCAGTCATGTATAATATACAAGTTTTGTGTTTGGTTATGGATGCTTATAAACATACATGTGATAGAAGCAACTTCCAGTTCTGTGATTTGCATGATTAAAATGCAGTCATTGAATTTTTTGAAGTTCCATATGTGTCTAAAAATAGTTCTGAAAATGAAATAAAATTGAAGGATCCTCTAAAGTAAGTTGTCCTGCTTGCTGCCCACAGATTTCACTGTAGTGATGTTAGCAGTGAAAAGCCTAAGAATGAAACATTCCATGTAGAATTTAGTCCTAACATCTTTGTGCACTATTTGTTTTGGACACAAGTGGATTAGGATTGCATATGATCATGCTTTCATTCTACTTACTTGCGATTAGTTTTGCTACAAGTCCTATGAAGCCATTGTTTGCAAGGTCTAACACGCTAAGGGTAAACTTAACAAGAATACCTTGCATTTATGTTTTTTCCTTACATGTTTGTTTTTAGAAATGAAAAGTACCCTTCATATTTTTTACTTCTATAGATACATCTCTGTGTACACGTATTTATTTATTTGTCTTAGTTACAAGCAGAGTAGCAGTAACCTAAAGACATAAAAATGAAGTTTTGTTCTGCACTATTGTATTTATGATGGTGCTTCTGCTCTGGAGTTGCAACCTGTGTATGTGAGATTGCTGCTAGGTGGTTGGTTGGGTAGTCTTTGTGTGAGAAAATAATTACTCCAAGTAGATAAGATATAAACACAAATGCAGCTTGATAATCTGACTAGATTTTAATTGATTTCTCTGTAAGGGGGTGCTGTAGCAGGGAAAATTCTGATTGTGTATTTTGTGACATAAAATGTTAAACCTGCTGTTCAAATTAGATATGAAAATATTTTGTATTCATTTGTTAGAAGTGGCCCAAAGTCTCACTTACAGACCGGGAAGAGATTATAAAAAATGGTGATGAAACAGCTACTGGATTGTAATATATGTTAGATCTTACTGACTAACTCGTGTGTTTATTGAACCCTAGTTATTTGGGGAAATCAAGTATGTGATTACAACTAAAATTCTCAGGAGGACTGAAGAGAAAAGCCTTTAGTACGCTCTCTGAAATTTTTTTATTTAATATAAATTATGCACATCTTGCTGATCAAACCCAGAGAGAGAACTTCAGCAATCAGGGTAGAGAAACAGTAATGAAGTCTGCTTCCCAGGGTTTGCTCCAATAACAGTTTTCTCGTAGAATCCAAGGCAGAGTGTGTACCTGTGCTCAGTCCTCCAGCCTGCTGTCCTCCTTTCCCCTAAATCCTGCTGTTTCATTTGTCCTTTGCTCATTTAACATCCTTGTACTCTTCTGATTTAAGCTTAATATATTCAGTTTAGGTAGTGGGGGGGAATATACAATGATATCCACTACAGATTGCTGCACATATAGATACACAGTCTGTAGCGTGTACATGTGCACCTACACAAATGTAAATGTTCAAACAAAGAAAATGTTACCTTAATGAAGGCCCTAGAAATACATTCACCATTACGTATCTCTTATTAAACCCTTGCTAACTGCAGTTGACTTAGGAAGTGTTTGAAGGGAATATTTAGCAGCAAAAGAGTCTTGATTGCTCATTATTATTATAACGTATTGTTATCAACATAATAAACAGCTTGCAAAGTTACTTCTCCACTCCTTTTTTTTAGTAGAAAACATAAAGAATAACTCTGAACATTCTGTGTTCATTTTGGTCAGGGCAAATGTTGATGGCACTCCAGTGGTACCAGCCAGCATGATGCTCTGGAGTGTACAGACCACTGACCTGTCCAGCAGAGTGTATTTTTAGAATGAGCTTGTAAGGAGCACAGCTTGCCTGGCTTGTCAGGAAGGCATCAGCTTCAATAAATGGCTTCACTTGATTTTTTGACATCGGGTAGTAGAAACAACTCTGCTGCTGGATTTTGACAAAACACAAGTCCCTGCTTCAGGAAGGCAGCTGACACTCTGAGGGGAAGTGAAAGCTGTGCTTCTCTATTAGAAATATCCTGGCTGTTCCAGTTAGGTGGAGGACAGAGAAGACTGTATTGCAGATGAAAGACAACAGTATAATATGAATTTTGCTTCATAACATATGGTAAACATCTGGACAGTAAGATGAGTGTTTCTGTTAGTGTAGCAGCATATTTCTGTTGTTTTAGAGGAGAAAAGGAAAAATCATGTTGCTTTCTCCAGTGATATCATAGCTTTGAGTGCCTACTGTTAGCATCACTTGGGGGTCTGCATGGATTAGTAATAATGTTTTTGTTTGTTTCTGATCATGAGTAGGAATTAATTGCTACTTGAGCATGTCTCTTCACTCCAAACTGTAGTGGCATTAGATAGCTTATTTTCTCCAAGTCGTTTTTTTGATAGAAGGTTGTGAGTCTCAGATATGATAGGGACTTAGCTTTTGGAAGATATATGAGGATGTTTCTGCCTGAGGAGCAAGCAACTTGTAGCTGTAAGAAATAGTTATTGAATTGGAAATTGCACTGGTTTGGTTTAATTTTCTTGTGAGGATAGCATTTTGAGTCCTCATTAAATTATTGCAGAGGAGGTCCTGGGTTATGGCTGTAATTGAGATTTTACATGAGTTTTTACTCATTTGTCCCCTCTGATGAATATCACTAGACGTGGTGTACTGATGGAGTCCTGCTATTTTGCCACTTCACGCTAGATTTATTCAGATAGTGTATTTATTAATAGCATTACCATAACAACAAGTAATCTGGTTGTGCTATATATTGTACAAAGAAAAAGGAAACAAGCTAGTACGTGATTCAGATTAATGTCCAAAACTGTGCCCAAAAGCAAGAGTGCAGGAAATAAGGGAGCAGTAATTTATGGGCTGTCTCCTGTGTGTAGGCAGCTCACAGAAGTAGGTTTGTCAAAAACGTAGAATCACAGAATTGTTTAGATTGTAAAAAGACCTCCAAGATGATCAGTTCCAACCGTTAACCCAGCATTGTCAAATCCACCACTAAACCATGTCCCCAGGTGCCTCATCTACGTGTCTTTTAAATACCTTCAGAGACAGTGGCTGCACCACTTTCCTGGGCAGCCTGTTCAATGTTTGACAGCCTTTTCCATGAAGAAATTTTTCCAAATATCCAATCTAAACATCCCCTGGTGCAGCTTGAGGGAGTTTCCTCTCATCAGTCATTACCTGAGAGAAGAGACCAATCCCCACTTGGCTACAACCTCCTTTAAAGCATTTGTAGAGAGTGAGAAAGTCTGAGCCTCCTTTTGTCCAGGCTAAACAAGCCCAGCTCCTTCAGCTGCTCCTCACAGGACTTGCTCTCTAGATGTAAAGATCATATGAAATAGATTAATAAAATCTATAGAAAAACACTAAGATCTATGTGCAGAGCTTCTGCTTCAGCCTCTGCAATTCAAAAAACTGGATGTTTGAGTGCTCAGAGGACCAAAGTCCACCCTTCATTCCTGTCTTTCTAATTACCCTCCAGTTTCTGTTGTGTCTTTTGTCTTTTCGTTCCACCTTCTGTTCTCTTACATGAGAAGAATGTTTTTGGCTGGCCCACTGCTGGCCCCAGTCATTTGTTGGTTATTCAGGCCTCTCAGCTGGACTTCAGCAATGAAATACGTCTGGGCAGGCAGCCTTTAACGCTAAGAAAGCTGCAAGTATATAGAGAACTGCAGATTATTGTGCAAGCATTAAACGTATTCTAGACTGTGTGTGGAATTTGAAATAAAGAAGTTGTGTATGTCCAGGTAATGAGCAGCCTGGCTCCATCACGTCTGTAATGTCATTGTCAGCTTTGGGCTGCAGGCCATGCTTGACAGCGATGCTCTGCTGACCCAGTGGATCACTTTCCTCAAAAGAGATGGTCCCTACCCTCTGCTCATAATTTATGCTGTTTCTTTGATCTTCTCTAACATCACAGCAGAAATATAAACAATTATTTTTTTTCCTCTGAGGAATGATGAAAGAAGATACACATGACATACTGTTCAGTATATTACTTAACAATATAGGGGAACACGATATAGGAACCCACATGGAGCAGATTAGAATTACTCTGGCTTAAGAGTCAAGCCATCTTTAGGTGCTCTCTGAGTTTCCTAGCACTGTTTTCTTGGTTCATCCATCTCACTGGAGGATTTTCCATTGCTTCAGTCTGATCACCAATGGGGTGCTTTTTGCCACCTTTGATTTACAAAATATTTGAAGTTTTGCTGTGGTAGCTTATGCTCTCTTGTGATTACTATTAGCCTGTTGATACTACACATCCTTTTATTCAGCGTTTTTGCAGACCCATTTAAAATAGTCCTGAGACCCACCACTGCAACCAGATCTGCAAATTCCAGGCTGAGAATACTGGATTTAGGAAAACAAGTCTCTGTCAAGCCCTGGCCATTCTTTTTAGCATAGCTGGCATATATTTGCATATAGTGCATTAGTAATCACAGTTGGTATTAATGAGTTTTGGGCTTTAGCTACTTCCAGATAGATTGGCAAAGGAATATTCCATACACAGTCAGGGTTACTAGTTCTGTATCCTGTTCATGGCAGTCAGAAATGGAGAGCTTTATAGAAAAGCATTCCTAAAATCTTTGTCTTTGCATCCTGTCTTACTGTATTTTCTTCAGTTGTAGATCTAAACTAATCTTAGGAGCTACAGGCCAGTATACTAACTTTTCTCAGTGCTGATTCTCCCTTCTGCTCCCTCTTACCATGGCTTATCTGCTTTTGCTTCAAGAGCAAACTTCCAGCTTCTTGTCCCATTATTGAGGCTTATAAATTGTGCTGAAACCCTGCAGTCTGTCTATAATCTCATCAGCAGACAGCTTCCTCCTCCTTTTTTCCTTCTCCCTGTGTTCTTATAAAGCTTTGGCTGTATGAGTCTGATTCAGCTCACAATGGCAAATGTTTAACAACCTGCTTCTTTCACCCTTAGAAATTGTTGCAGTTCTTAACAAGTTCTTTTCTTTCTTTATGCTTTTCTTTCTATATGCGACACTTCTGAAATTAGATACTGAAGATTTATGCAGACTTTCAAACATTGGTTTGGACCTGCAGAGGTTACAAAGGTGGTATTTATTGGAATACGTAGAGTACTAACCACAAGAAAATAAATGTAGGCCAGTAGGTGTTTATTTTGCAAGCTAATGTCTTTTTAAAAATGGTTTTTTTACTCTTCCTATTCTCAAGCCTTAAGATTAGGGTCCCTGCTGATGTAAAGGGAATTGTACTGTTGTATAGGTTTTTTTTTTTCTTTTCATCCATTTTCAGAGGCACTGTGAACCACAGCGCTTCTAGTAGTAGAGCTATCATCAGTGGTATTTCAGTAGTGCAAAAGGTGAAAAAACATGCAATTGTTTCTGAAAACAATAACTTCGTTCAAGTCTCTTTTGAACGTGGATGATGATGAGAATCCTGAGACTGGCAGCAAGGTGCTTTGGTATTCTGTGGAAAGTGGGTAACTCACACAACAAGGATTTCACTTGTGAAAGCAGCGACCATCATTAGGGCTGGGCAGTGAGAATTGTTCCAGTTCATGAGGTGTGAATGATCAGGTGCAGTCACACAGCTACATATGCTGTTCACATTTCAATTGTCTTATATATTATTTGCATGTTTTAAAGCAGAAGGTATAGTGAATATATTAAAACTGTCCACTGGGGACAAACTCAAAAACACCTGAGAGATTTAGAAATACCGGTGTTACCAAAAGCCACATCCCTAAAATCAAAATAATCAGATTACTTTGGAAATCTTGCTCAAGATTTCTTTGGAAAGAGAAATAAGAGAGTGCTTGGAGATCTTTCTGAATTCTGTTCCTGTGAATTAAAAGAAACCAGAAGTGCCACAAGTTTCCACAGAACAACTTCTCGTAGTCTTTGCCTGAGATCTCCTTGAGCAAGAGGTGGTGGTGCTAAGGTGAAGCTGAAGATGCGTAGGTGCTTGTTGGATACCTAATTGGGTGCTGCCAAATTTCCCTCACATGGTCTATGGATTTTGGTCTTGTTTCTGTAACACAGCCAGTGCTCTTCAGAAGACTTGTGAAAACATGTAGGTAGGTGGACTTACCTTTTCTTTGAATAATTTTGGCTGAAATTGTTCAGCAATTTAAATAGTGTATGTGGGTGCAAATGGGATAAGGAGTTGGGAATGGGGATTGAGAGGCAGAAATCTGCATTGCAAACATTGCTTTCTTACAAAAACAGGATGGAAGTAGGCTATTGCATTTAAATTCCAATGTTTTGCTTTTTATATATTCATTTTTTCTTCTGTTTTCAATTAGAGTTTTAATTTGCAAAAAAAAAAAAAAAAAAAAAAGGTCAGGATTTCCATGAATATGCTTGATGTTGGTGGATTCTGTAGTGTGTGTGCTCTCTGTAGTATAGTGGTCTTTGTTTATAATAGAGACCACTCATCCCTCAGAAATAAGCAAACGGAAAAACTAGGATTTTTGGTTTTTCATACTTCATTTGACAAATTTCTTTCTTCCTGAGCTCAGTAACACTTTAAGGACAAGCACTGAACTTGGTTGGCTAGCCTGTTACTTGGAACACAAGTGGACAACTTACCCAAAGGTGTAACTCAAGTGATTTACTTCGGTAGACTATGATTTACCGCTGAAATAATTATTAATTGCTTCATTTGGCCAAAGAAGTGTTGGTGGGTTTTTTAAAGCTGTATCAAGACTGTTACCTCATAGTGAAGATGAGCATTTTCTTATGAAGATGTTTGCTGCCATGTACTAAACATATATGTAGCCCATGTTTTTAAACAGCCTTTTGATGTCTGCAACTTTGGCATATACCCAAGAACTGTTTAGGAGGTATTAATTTATATGACTTTGAAGCTAAACCAGGAATCTTAATGAAACACAGGCATGATGAAGTTAGTAAAGCTAATTTAAGTCTCTGAATATAAATTTTAAATGAAGTTTTTATTGATAATAAATATACTTTGTTTCTCATTAGTCTTCTAGGCTTCAGTGGTAATATCAGTAAAATAAGCATGTTTTACAAAGATTTAACATTAAAAATGCTATTAATATGACCCTTGGTACACCAGCACAATTAGATTTCAAAGTGAGCATTTAGGATGTAACAGCGATTAATGACAACCATCGAAAACAATTTTGAACTCCATCAGTTTAACTCAGGAGGGTAAACTTAATATGATAATTTATCTAGTTGAATTGTATCAGCTTAGCAGGAACGTATGCAAATATGTGACCCTTACCTAGAATCTAAATGGATGCTGTGCTGATAGATTTATCAGTTCCATTAAAGAACTTTAGGGAACTTTGGAATTTCAGCAATTGTTCCCTTGGAGGTTGAAAACCAAACCTGATCTCATACTGGGACCATTCTAGTCTGCATATTTCCATAATTTGCCTTTGCTACTAATATGACAGCAAGACGCAAATAACTGTTTCTAATAATATCAAATGGAGTTGTGGAGGACAGCATTTTAATGTAGTAAAAGACCTCCCTGTGGGGTTGTTATTGCCACTATAGAACAGCAGTTACACAGTTGCAACAATAGTCTCTTAATTGATTCGTTTAATTAGCAAGAGATGAAGCTTGTGCTGCATCTTGTCATCTGTTATCATGGGGGCGGCTACAGAGAGAATCTCTGCATTTGTCACTCTATACAGTCAGGTTTAAGCAGGGTAAAAGGCATTGCACCTATAGAGGTGAGCTTTGGTGAGAATGTTTTGTGAGCGTGCTTTCAGTCAGCTTTTCTGTGTTTGAGCATGTCTGGTTTAAGAATCTGCATGGTCTCTGGGGGAGAATTTATGACAAAGCATTGTTTTACTGGGGGAAAATCTTAATCCAGCAATGCCAGGCATTTCTAACCTAAATATGCAAATCTAAGTATTACAGGAATGATGGATTATTTGGGGCATCACTGTTGTAAACTAGATTTACTTGGAACAAATAGGGTCAGATTAGTGAAACCAGCCATCTGCCTTGTGATTGCTTTTTCATAGCATTTTTGTCTCCAGACTAGATAAACAATGAGTTACATGAGCACATGGTCCATGGTAGGGAGCATGTGTAAAAGAGGGACTTTTTTGGTGGTTGGCTTTCCCCAGAGTAGTTATGAATACAGATACAGTATTTTGCTTGTTTCTGGAAGATGAAGTAATTTTTTACTGAGATCTATTTTATTTACATTTTAAGGGTATGTAAATAAATATATTTTAAAGACATGTAAATATATTTGGAGCTTCCATTTCATTTTTCTCTTCTCCTTGGCTTAGCTTTGTCTTCTGTTCAAGGTTATTCTTCCTTATGGAAGGGAATATTTCTAGAGGAGGACAAGCTTCTTGTTAAATGCTAATTAAGAAAATGAAGGTTAAGTTGGCATACTTCCATTGTCATAACACTGACCTAAAATAAGGGATCTCTTACTAATCTGAAATAAATTAGAGGGGGAAGCAAGTAATTCTGTGCATGTGAAACACTTGAGATGTCTTCTCGTGGTCTGTTTTTTAAATGACTGTGCTTTGGGGTTTTTTTTGTTTGTTTGTTTTTGGTTTTCCACTTGTGTGCTGTAGTGTTGGACATGCCATCTAATTCTGGAATACCATGGTCCTGTCACTCTGTAGTAATATGCTGTTAGAGAAGCCATGCTTTTTAGGACAATTTAAGCAAAGATTTAGCCCACTTATCATTAAAGATCCCAAGGTAATTTCCACAAGGTTCTGAGATTGCTTCATATTCTGAGAGTCTTGGCCAAAGTCCACTTCGTGTAATTACCTTCTGTCTGCACAAATCCCTAATGCAATTTTAGATGTGTTTGGTATTTTTCACTTCCTGTCCTAAATAGTGAAAATATTGCTACACACTGCTCATAATTACTGTGGGTTATAGCCTCGGTTCAAATAAAGAGATTACTTAGTGAATTTTGTGTTCCCATTGTTAAAACAACAGAATATGTGACAAAAGATGAGTGAGCAGTAGGATGTAAATTAAATCCGCAAACTGATGGAATAACTCTCATTTTTTTACTGTTCTATTTCACTGCATTTTGCCTGACTCTGAGCTCTACTGCAAGGACCATCATTGAGGGAAAGACCAACTCTCAGACCATGTCAGAGGTCAAACTTAACACACTGCATGGTTCTTTGAAGCAGGTCAGAAATCAGTGTGGGGCTCTAAGTGCTGTTGTCGTGTGCTCAGTTGACTTTTATGTGGATTTCATACTTTTTTGTTCCCACAGCTGAGACTGTATTTGTCTCTTAACTAAAACTGGTTTCAGTTCCTCTTTCTGCAGGCTTTCATGAACTCCAGAATGTATGTTCAACCATGCTGTCTTTAAAATGGTCTACTTCTGTGTTGTCTCATTTGATAGAATTTATTGCCTTCTACTTGAAGTTAGTGCCTTCATCACTAAAGCCTTATGTTACTTTGCTGTATGCCATGTCAAATCTTTTTTCCTGATGTTTTATTTCCTCTTTCTAGTTATCTTTTTTTTGTTTCTTCTGCATTATTTATCTGCTCCATCTTTTCTCAAATTGCTTCTCTTGTGTATTTCCTGTGTCAAATTCTTTTAGACATACTTGTATTTTGGAGTTTGTTTTTTTTTCTCTAGAAAGATACATGGGTTGAGAAAAGAGATAATAGTATTAATCTGACATCAACTTTCATGTCTTTCTCTAAGCAGCATTTAGGAGAAGAATAAACTTTAGAAAAATTGCTATACATCAGCAAGTCATATAGCTACTGGAGTTGTCATATAAGTACTATAGATGGGGAATGTCAGGGACTCTTGTAACATGAAAGTTGTTCCTTTGTTTATTAATTTTCTTCATAGCATGTAAAATCTCTATTTTGAAGCACTTAAAATTTTTCCCAGTGTTCATTTAAAGCACTCTGCAAATAACAGAGGAATTTATCATGCAGGAACACAGAGTTTATTTCACTTTTTTATGAAACTAAAGTTTCATGTAAATTCTCTGTGTAAAGTACGTTGAAAATTATGTGAATGATGTTTTAAAAAAGATTCTGTGCATCCCTGGTTATCTGAAGGACAGCAATCTGTGCTGCTGCAAGCACTCACCTGGTACAAGCAGGCAGTCTCCGTCTTCATTTCATTCATGCTATTTGATATTTATAGTCCTTGCCCACCGCAAGGCAAAGGAAGGTGAAGGACGGAGCGGTGGTAGTAGGAAGTATCCTGCTTTGTGTGACCATCTCCAAAACACCAGTCTTATGTCTTGGAGAGGTGCCATGTTGGCAGGGTGCACAGGAAGTATTCACATAGCAAATTGTGTTATGAGCAGCAGAACCACAACAAGGTTCTTCCTGCATCTAATGCTGTTTGACCGGGGGGAGGGAGAGAGAAAAGGGAGGTCAGGGCAATGTGCATGAAAAGGAAGGGCCCACGCTATTGTAAGGACACTGAAAACAAACCGCCCCTGTGCCAAAGACTTCAGCGTATATGACAGAACAGTGCTGAGTGGGCCACAGGAATTCAGTCGAGGCCAAAAAGCCCCGTGGGTAGGAAAGCTGTGGTTATGTCCTGTGTTTCCACTCTAACTCCTTCTCCTCCCTGCCTTAGAGTGACTTCTCTTGACATGCCCTCAGAAGCAATTTTCACTTACTGCTTTCTTTGACGTCAGCCTTTCTTTGAGGAACAACAAAGATGTTTGAGTTTTAAAATACTTACATTAGTGTTCTGTTACAAGTCTTTGGGCGTTCCTTGTTTTTTTGTGAGGATTTTCTGTTGTTTTGGGGTTTTTTTTCCTCCCTAGGTTTGTGTTTTAGTTATAAAAGAGCTGCAGGGAAGCCCTCCCTTAGCCTTGCAAGTTCCAAGCCCACTGTTAGTATTTAACAAATACTCAGCAAGCAGAACAACCCAATGTGCTCGCTGTACCTAAGCCAGATCTGGACACTGCATTAAGAAGATCCCAGCTACATTCTGACAGACATTTGTTCCACAGCCTGATTTTGACATATTGACCGAGAACAATGTTTATGGTATCAAATGGTGGCTTTTGTGAGGCACAAACTGTACTCAGGTGTCCTGTAAAGCAAAATACAACTTTTGCAAAATTGTGAAGCAAATTAGCACTGAGAAGTATCCAGTTGAGGAGCGGTCAGAAGCTGCATTTCTAATCTGAAAAAGACTGAACACTTGTGGTGGAGACACAGGTATGTAGCAGAATGCTCTAATGGGATTATATTCAGGAGGAGTTTTCAAAAGCCCGTTACTGAATGATCCACCCGGAGTGGTTCATCTGCTGAGACCCTGCATTAGCAGTGGTGAGTTTTGAGTCCAAGACCAATCCCTTTGTATTCTTTTCAGGTGTCTGTCAGCACTGCAGAAGCTCCTCCACCTTTGTGCCAGTTCTTGAAGCATTTTTCAAAGCCATGTGGTGTTTCAGTTCTGGTCATGTGGTAGTTGGCGCCAATTGGTTCCAAAACCATTTTCAGCAGCATGAGGCTGCTGGGAGGCCCCTCTAGCTGTAGAGAAAACACACTGCTATTGTACTTCTGATTTTCTTCTTGCTGGCTTGGTTTGTGGTTCACAAAGTCCATTCTGCTAGAATTATATTTGAGCTGGCATCAGTAACATGAGACATGTAACAATTTGCCTGAGACACCTCATCTGAAAAAGGATTATTCTCACTGACAGATGAGCCTGTGTTGTTTGTGCAGCTTGTGTGCATGTGCTGGGTTGAGTAGTTAGCCTCAAATTACTGACAACTCTGTTGAAACTGGGCACTGCTGCCAAAGAATTTGGATGTGCTTGGGGTAGAGAATAGGCATCCCAATAGCTAGCTGTTGAGTGGAGGTAGGGGAGTCTGAGCCAAGCTGACTTCCTTGGGCTTGAAGGAAGCAGGGCGGACTCCTGTTACCATAGATTCCCTGCAGTGTCGTTCTGGGTAGTGAGGGAGGGAGAGACTATGAGATGTATTAAGGCAACTACTTGAGGTTGTAGTGGAGATATCAGGTTGTTGGAACTCATTTTCCTTATATAAATTTTGATGAGCAGAGTAAAAAAGCATCTGAGATGGAAGTCAGGCTGAAGACTGTGATTTCCACCAATTTTCATGTATGACAGTGTGAGATGTCTAGCATGAGCAAGTCAGATGCTTGGTTTTATGTACAGAGTGCAAACTGAATGGCATATATTAGTTTTTGGCTTCACTACAGACTGTAATACTCTCCAGGCCATTGTGGCTTCTCAACAGCAGGAGACAGCAGCAGAGAAGTTCCCCTGCAGAAAACCTTTGTACAAATGCAGTTGCTTCCTAGGGAACTCACTGCCACAGGCATGCTCAGTGTAGCCCTAACGAAGCCTTAGCAGTTTTTGGAGTATACATTGCTCTCTTGTGTCCAAACTAGAGCCACCTCTCAGTACCTGAAGGATTTGTCTGTGCCTGATAGCTCAGAACTAGACCTTCAGGGCAGAGTAAGCCAGTGCCATGCAGCCCTCCTGAGCTCAGCCTGGAACTGCTTGTGTTTTGGTTTCGATCCATTTTTCATTTAGTGTCAGAATTTCCTTATGTAATAATACAACTAAAAGTGATTTTGAAGTACTTTGGCTTCATCGGGCTTTTGTTCCCCACCCCCATGCTTTTATGTTTGAAGGCTCCATTAGTGTCCATAGCAAAGAGAGAGTAACACAGATGGTAAACATTTTTACCACAGAACACCAGCAGTGAACACCATATCACTGATTTAGGAGTCTCTGCACTGTGCTTGCTCAGCTGTACATAATCACTCTCATTTCCTTCCCTTGGGTTTCTGGCCAGCTTAGGGAGACTTTACTGATGTGCTTAGTGAGGTCTCCCTGGCATTGCTGGGCTATTGCTCAGTTCTCGTATGTGCTTCTTTGTGGAGCAAGAAGCTCCACACTGGAGCTGGTGTGAGCTTTTGGTTGGCGTGTTCTCTGATTTTCAGTAATGTATTTTCACCAAATGTACAAGGCTAAAATTAAAATTCTTTTGGGTGAGGACTATATCTGCCTTAGCTGCCAGGCAGCCTAGTGCATTTGAATGCCTCCCTGATACAAAAGATAATAAACCTTTGGGAACTGTGATTAGCCTTGCTAGGGTTTTGTGGGCTAGTTGCCATGGTAGAAGCTAGTGAACATTTGGTACAAAGCAATAACATTCTTAAAGTTTCAATTTTCATTCTGGGAAGCCTGATAGAAAGATGAATGCTATGAATAAGGGTTGTTGGTTTCTCTGTAGTAGTTCAAATAAAACTGTAAAAAAGTAATTTGGTTTGGTGCAGCATTTTACCAAGCCAACTAGCTGTGAGGTTCTTATGTTCTCTTCCTTTTCACTTCTCTTTGTACAAACAAAATAGCAAACGTAGGCTATCAAAAATGCATGTAGTTTGTCTTTATACTTAGATGAGAGAGATAAAATCAAACTAAAATTTCACATTATCACTCTGCTTGTAAAATACAACAGTGTCCTTTGGGCCAGAAGAGGTTTTTTTCCAAAACAAGCATGCACTACAGTCTGTGTAGTGGTGGCCCGTTTTGGTGACTTGTTTACTGGTGTGCCTTTCATATCCAAATTCTTGGCTACAGACAAAGCATTCAAATACTTTTTGTCAGAAAAAGAAGATGAAAATTGTCTGAAATTGGAGCCAAGTTCACATTCTCTGGAGTACTGTTTCAGCCTTTGGGAGGATCATCTAGTGCAGAGTAACTGAAAACTCGAGCTAGGTTTGTTTGAACAATCTAAACTTAAAGAAGAGACAACAAAACAAATACTTTTTAATTCTTGTGCTTTTTATATTTACACTGGCAGTGGTGTCTTCCTCAGATGAAACGTTTTGATATTAAGCAGTTCCTCTAATTTTACTGGGCTCTGTTTCTTTTTATGGTAACACACACTGTGCAGGAAGGTCATTATATGGGAGAAAAAAGCTGTCAGCATAAAAGAGAAAGTTAACATTGCACATGTCTTTGTTTATGGGGTTCTTGGAATGTGCTGTGACTTGAGCCAAATGATGGCTTAAACTGTTCTTTTTAATATGCTGGATGACCTCTCCCTATGTTCTGCCAGTAACAGGTACTCCACCTTGCAAGTAAAAATTGTAAAATTATCTGTGAACTCATCTCAAATGTTTCCTTTGTATGTTGCTAGTACTTCCTTCAGAGACCATTTATATTTTTCATAAAGGTTGGTGGAATGTGGTCATGGTTGCATTCAATTAACCCAACTGTGTGTGATGAGAACACTGACATGAATAATTGAAACATGTATTGGTTGCATATGCAAAACCAGTTTAGGTTTGTGCCAGTCTGTGTTGCCTGATTGACCGTACATCACAGGGAGCCTTGCAAACTGCATTGGTGATTTTTGTCTCGTTTAGTATTGCATTAACATCTGTGGCACAAATGGCCATTCATCACATGGTAATTTTGTCTGAGTTCCAGAAGAAAGGTTAAAGAAAATGCAGCTACTCTACGTTTTTCTTACTTCCATCCCCCAACAAGTTTCATGTCTAAGGTTAAATGAGGGCAAAGGGGTAAAAACGCTGAATAACTTTCAGGTTACACTGGCAGCAATAAATTCTTCAATTTTGTACCTTGATAAAAGAAGAATAAAACCTTGTCTTTTCTAAGCCAAAACTACTGCCTTTGGTTTCATCTTGAAATGAGGTTTCCTCATAAAGTGAGGCTGATCAGATGTTAACCATCTTAGGGATTCCTGCTGAACCGGTTCTGTGCAGGAGTGAGGAAGGAGCCCTGATGACTTGGAACATGAGAGATCAAATCAACAATTAAAGGATAACAGTGAATTGGGAAGGAAAGGGAAGATGACTAGCCAGGGAGGATTAGCCTGAGTCAGGAACAAATTTCCTGAAATTACTCAAGCAGGTGCTTAAAGGGAGGTGGGTTATTCTCTTAAGGAGTGATTTTTCAGGAGTGTGTGAGCCAGCTACAAGCAGGTCTGAGAGGCCATCGAGGAAAAAACTCCACTGGGGAAGAGAAGGATACTGCATCATAGGGTCAGAGAGAAAGCAGTGTTCTCCTGGAAGATAACAAGATTTGTGTTCTTCCCTGTGAGAGGCAATGTGCATTGTTCTATGAAGGAGGTTAATGTGCTAGACCACTGGCCTTTTCCTGTGGGGAAAAAGGTGTGTTTAAAGAGCTAATATACATATTTTCAGTGTGATTTCCTTGTATAATATCAGTAGATATTAAAAGCAAGACTTTCTGAAAGGAAAACAACTGGTATAAACTGCTGAGGCAAGTTTCACAGGGAAAACCAGCATCTTTTATTAGACCAGCCAATGATGATGTGAGGAAAAAAGGCAGCAACTAAGTTCATAGCCTATTCACTGCTGCAGCTTCAGTGGGGAAGGGGGATAAAGATTTGTCTGAGATGTTTTCACAGGCTCCATCCCTGTACTTTTACGTCAGGAAGCTGAAACCAGAGAAAGAGAGAAATTGAACATGGGCACAGGTGAGGCGAGGACTTTCAGTTTTTGCTCTGGAGAGTTGGTGTACCATGATCTGTCAGTGCAATGTGAGCACTGTTTCATGAAATGGCCCAGCATTAACAGATATTACAGCTACCCATGATTCTATGGGCAGTGGTTTTGTTCAGGAGCGATTACGTTAGTGTTCAGTAAACCTGAGATTGTATATTTTACTGTTTATAAAATATTTGTCAAAGGATTATCCATTAAACACTTCTTCCACTTAAAGGAAGAAAGCAGGGTTTATTTGGATGTCAGAGGCTTCACCAGACTGCTATCTTCTGGCCTCAATCTGAAGAAAAGGAGGGAGACCTGCAAATACCAAGCATATAAAATTCCTGTGTATTTTATTGGACAAAGAAACTTTATGTTAAAAAAACATGTACTTTGAATGATTTCCAAAATATATTGTTGGATTCAAAGTTGTGAAATGTAATTGCTTTTACATCCTGGCAGAGCCACGGGATCTGGAGAGGCTTAAGAACAGTGAAGACTGAAGGCCAGAATTTCAGAGGCAGCTTAGTCCCACTAAAATTAATGCATGTTAGGCACCTAAATGCCTTTGAAATCTGGCTCTGAGCCCATAGGTTTTGTTGCTGTTAATACTTTGGACATTTCTTTATGCCAGCCCTTCGGTTCAACTCAAGGAACAGGAGAGGGATTTCCTGTGTCGGTCAGCAACGTGCTGTTTAGCACTGGAGCTAACCCCAAGCACAGGGCTGGGCAGTGCTGCTCTGGGACTCACTCTGCATTAATATTGCTCTAGTAGAAGTCAAAGTTTAATTGCTGATGCGACATTTGACTCCATTCTGAACTACAAATAAGTTCTGAAGTAAGGAGGATGTCAAAGAACAATTTCCCCTTCCCTTCCCCCCACTTTTTCTTTTTCTCCTGGGTTTCAGTGTTCCTCCCAAGACTTACTTTTAGACAGTAATACATATCCCAACAACATGGACATCATTGTACTGAACTTGTTGTGTAGTCACAGTTTTATGGGTAATAATACTATGTTGTCTTTAAAGAAAGGAGCAGCCTTAGAGAGTCAGGCTGCAAAATAGATAAAAAGTATAATCTTTTCCCCATCAAATTATAAAACTGTACTGTGCTTGCTGAAAGCACGTAATGAGTAGAAAGTGAGCACTAATCTATTTGGCTCTGTCTGAACCTTCATATTTCTATTTATCTCAGTGGGAGTTTTTAATATTCTACTGATGTCATTTTATGTTTTGCTGACTTCAAGGTTGAGATATTGTCACTTACAATCATGTTGACTGCCTGAATGCAAAATCAGACTTTATGAGAATTAATAAAATCATGCTATTATGGACCTTGGAGATGACACTAGCTGGTATAAATGGTGTCTGAAAATGATGTAGTGAGCTGGTTGTGCCTTTATTTCAAGGTTCATTTTTCATACACTTGAAAGGGTTTTGTGAAGGTGTATGCATATTAAGGATCAGATTCTGCTTACATTACTGGGAGAGTATCTCTAATTGATCTAACCAACAGTGCTAAATGCATGAATGTAACTTCTTTCCAGTTCCTACTGCACTAATTGCAAATTACTTTTGCCTGGTCCCCAGTTTGCCCTCTGATTTTCCCTGGATGCATGCCTCCTCCCCACCACCGTTCCAGACCGTGGTTATTGAACGTGTAGTGCCTTTGCAGCTGATTCAGTGATGACTGCAAAAAAGTTGTAAAGATGGGCAAAACTTGATTTAGAGTTTTTACGCATGAGGACACGTACCACTGATTGTGGTATTGAAGTGTAGAATGTGCAGTAGTGAGGAATACAATATATGAGCTAAGTAAACTGCAGCTCTTGTTGGCAGTTCCATGCATGGCTGGAAAATGCTTTTTAAAGTAACAGTAAAAAACATTTTGTTTATAACAAAACTGGAAACATAAAGGTAAAAATTAATTCAGCACTGTAAATGAAAAATATATTAAAATCTGCTATGCAAATACAAAATTTAGTTACTTTGTTGTGAAACTTAATTGAATGATCTTGGAGAAATAATGGAAACCTTTTATTAATACCTTCATCTTATCCATCGAGTTCCTTATTCACTTCGTGCCTGTGCTGCCAGGCAGTGAGTTGAAATTCAGACTCAGATTTAAACTGTTGGTATAAATGAGGCATATTATGGGGGAACTCATGAATGAGATTCAGTTCTACTTGGAGGTGTGAAGACAAACAGTGGAAAGACTTTCAGATAGGAAGAGTCCTGGGGAAGTAAGAGCCTACAACCACCTCCTTCTCTCTTTGATTCAGTCTTAGTGAATTTTGAAGTGAAGCAGTTTCAGGGGAACTGGAGAATTTTAATCTTATGGCTGTTTTTGAGATCACTCAAAATAAACCTGCAATTTCTCCAAATAACTTACAAGGCTTTTAAAAAGATTTGGGAATGGAACCACTGAAGCTGTCCATTCTGAAAAGTGACCCCAGACTGTCAACTTCACCTTAGAGTGGGTAGAGAGGTTGCTGACACATTTAAGGCCCTTAGGAAAGTGCTACAGAGAATGATTCATCATGTCCTTATCCTTGAAAGCACTTAAAATACTGACATGCTTTTATGAACTGAGATCTGTATGGACTTTTTTACCTTGGTCCATCATTTAGCTGCATTCATTATAGCTTCTTTGCCTACTCAAAGCCTCTTTGAATGAGCTCATGTAGGGGAAAATAGGACTGCTTTTCTCAGTAGTTTGCATGTGGCTGAGGATTCATAATTAATAGAATTGTGAATGCCCAAGGAATCTTTCTTCATTTGTAACAATTTATGTTCAAAGCACTTCAATTCTATATAAAGTCTGTAAAATCTCCAGCAAATTATGAGTCTACACTCTGGTTTTCTCACCAGAGAGAATCCTTCTCCAAGTTCTCCAGTACTTCAGTGGTTGCCACAGGTACAGATTTTACAAGTGTGTGTCATTTGTCCATCTTCTTGCTGCTATGTGCTTGTGGTAGAAGCAGTAACACGGCTACAGGCATGTTGATGTCTTCCACTAGCAAGAAAAATGCTTAAAGAATGGATTCTTTATTCTTCAAAAGTCAGGACTGTGGCATTGAATAAATCCACCAGCTTAGGCTGGTGGGAATATAAAATGAATCACTTGCTTGTATAAATCTATTAGATTTATATGCAGCACAGATAAATTAAGGCTGGTTGGTGGTGACAGACTTTGAGTGGGAGGCATCTAGACCACTTCCATAGCCAAGAAAGCATTTTATTGGAGACTAAAAAAACCCACTGGAAGTTCTTATACGTGCTTTAAAAATTCTCTGTAGCTGTTTCTGGAATGTGAAGTTGGTTAAAGCATGGTGCTAGTAACACCAAGGTTGTGGGTTCAATCACCATGTGAGGGTTGGACTTAATGATCCTTGTGGGCTCCTTCCAACTCGGAATATTCTGTGATTCTGTGAAATGCAAAAATATGATATGTAATAGAAATATACTGTCAGATGGACAAATGTCTGAGAGATGGAGAAGATTATTCAAAATTCTTAGTGCTTGGTCATCACTTGTACATGTGCCAGGTTGTACCTGAAATCACAAAGCAGAACAAACTGAGAAGATGTGCCCTACTCAAAGAAAAGTGGCTTGTTTTTGCATGAAAAAGGGCTGGGTCTGCTCCTTAGGTAAGAAATTAGTCAGGAATCATGTGTTGTATTTTTGTGATTAGATTTTCAGATGAGATAGATCACTCTTGCATGCATGCAAATCAGTGGAAATGGCAAATTCTTCCATCTTTCAGGAATCAGGGTATTGATAGTTCTCTACTGTCTCTTAGTTGGAGTAAGTTATTTCTCTCAATAGAGGACTGTTAAAACCTTTTGTAATATGATTTTGCCTGCAGCTTGCCAGTGACATCTTTACTATGCAGGCATGCATGGTGGCCCAGTGGGAGTTTCAGTTCACTCCGATTATTTCCCAGGCTTTGGCCAGGGAATTTCTCAGGCTCAGACAGTTCTGAGCAGTCGTTTCAGAGCACTCCTCTTCTTCACCGCACATGAGTGCCAGATTTTCAAAGATGCAAATACAGCACAGTGTGTGACAGTTCTGTCTCTGCAGCCCAAATATATGTATTTGAAAAGGCAATTCTCTGTGTCTGGTTTTGAAACTTCCAATGATACTACAGTGATGCTATAGAGAAAAATTAGTTCTTTCAACAACAGAGAGGGAGAGAGATGAATGTTTTAATCAGAAGAATGAAGAAAAACCACATGTATTCATCAGTAACAGGGTTAATGGGGAGAATTTACTTTGTTTTAATTAAAAAAGTGAAAAATTAAGTCTTACTGTTAGCTTGTTTCTGTTTCAAATGATTTGTTTGCATCATTACTTATTAATCGATACTATTTTTCTGTGCACAAGGAACTTATTTACTGTATTTATATAACATTGCCTGATGAACAGGGTGGCTGCTTACAGTGCAGTGATATTGAAGTAGTTTGCGTTAAAAATATTTTTAATGATCCTGTTGTTGATGGATGATCATTCCTCTCGGCAAAGGCGAAGGCTTACCCAAGTATCTTAAGAGAACAATTTGAGTGTCAGTTTCACAAGTGAAAAAAATCCGAAAAGGAAAAGGAAGCAATTCATTCACAATGGGACATGGTGCAGAGGAGGATAACCTGCCTTCAAAGATTTTTGTTTCGAGTATTATAATGTTTAATAAATAGTTTACTTCAAAGGCCTTTGCTGGAGAAAAAAAAATAAAATAAGCAGCTTTCCTGCTATTCTTGTTCACTGGTCCAGTGTTGCTATAAGTAGCTCATATCCTGTCCTCTGTGGTCTCAGGTGGTTAGCTTTTGTTTGGGAAACTGAAGCTTCAACTGAAAGAGCTGTGCCTACCAGTTAAATTATTAGGTAGTTGACAGTATGTCTTGAAAATCAATGGAACTCATTGTGGAACTTGGTGGGGTGACTTTGGCAGGGGAGGAGGGGTCTTGGTATTATTTTGGGTGATGAGCAAAGGCGACGGGATCAGATAATGTAAAAATAGAAGTTGCTAAGAAAGGCATCCAAAGTAGGTTCTTCACTTTCATCTGCCCCCACCACATACTTTTTTTTCAAGCATTGTTAAACTTTCATAGAGTACAAGATATATTGGGAGGTCATTTGATCTGTTCTCAGTGTCATGATTAGCTATAACAAAACCCATTCTCATTTGAAGTTTTTTTGACATGTTTTGTATCCATTTCGGTATTTCTGTATTGTTTTATTTCTGCTAAATGTTGTACTTTCTGTTTTTGTTCCATCAAGTAAAGAAATGACTCAAGGTTTAAAGGAAAAGGCTTGGGTGTTTCCCAAATAATAACATCTTAGGCTTTCTAGTTCTGGGCATATGAACTAAGCTGCTGTTTTCTTCCATTGTTTTTAATTCTGAGTTGTTTTAAATCATTTGAGGGAGTAGTGGTATGTTGCTATCATCCTTCTAGAGCCTCATGGGGATGAGGCACTTGCCTGGGGATGTTTCAGAGACATATTCTCTGGCCCAGATTTCAATGTCGTCCCTATGAAATATCCTGTATTTCCAGCCATGACAACTCCAAGCCAATGAAACAAGAAATACTCTCCTCATGTGATTTTTGTGAGGAAGAAGTTTTTGTCTCTAAGGATTGATGGGGTAAGGAGGAGAAGTCTGAGTGCAAGGACAAACGAGTATTCCAGAAACAAGATACCATAATCACCTGTAAGGAGAGCTTTGAAGGATAGGCAAAACACAGTCTTTCTCCAAGACCAAGTACGTAAGGTGTAACACTGAGCTGTCTCAAAGTCTGTTTTTCTATTCAATAATGTGTGATCTACAGTAACATCCTTGGTTACTCTGGCTGGAGGAAAGTTGGTTTTACCAAATAATCCACACACAGAAAATAGATCTGATTCTGAGGGTATTTTAGAATTTCACCCCTGATTCTTTTGGGTCTTTACTATTGATTGTGTATTTTGTCAGTCATCATCTGATGACCGTGAAATAATTAGTCCTCAGAACATGTTAAGTGTAATTGCTTCAAATCATCCCTTGTTCAACTTACAGCTAATGAATAACTATTACAGACTAATCAGTGCTATAATGGTAATTAGTAAAGTGAGTAAAATAACTGGAAATTAAAATGATTAAACTTGCCCGTTTGGTATTCCATGTTGAGCAGTGAGTAAATGATGAAATCAGAAATCATGTAGGGTTCACTTGTGTATTTATGCCACTTGGACAAATCCTCTGCACTTCGAACAGTAGTTTGAAGGGAGAGGACATGCACTGTGGTAGTGACCAGGGCTGCCAAAAAACTTGAAGGATTGTGCCTTTTATCACCAGGGACCCTTTCAGCCCCATTCTTCTTCACCACCTGTGCACATGCTCACATTCTGCCAAGCTCCTGTCCCACTCCTACAGGCTCCTCCTTACTCAAAGGCTATGTTGAAGTTTTTGGTGTATGCCTTGTGAATGAACCCTTATCTGCTGCCTCCACAGTCCTGGGTCGTTTCCACATCTCCAGATCCAGTAATGTCTTCATCTAGATAAACTGCCTGTAAAAAATTCAGAAGCAATATTTGCGTTTTGTCTTAAGCAAACTCAACTGCCATGGAGGGAAGACATGAAACTCCTTCCCAACCATCCACCAGCAAATTTATGACACTGTGACTTGTCTCAATTTTTTTTTTTTTAAATAGAAGAGCCTTTTGTGAAAAGGTTGTTCCCATTATCCCACTATGAAAAAACCGATATACTTGTGCTTTCTTTTCAGTTAGAGTGTAGTTGTGTTTTTCTGTCCTGTGATCTTTTGCTACTGTTTCCTGACTAAGGGACAGCATTTTTCAGAACTGAAAAAAATAACAGTCTGATTTTGACCTGTCCTAATGGAAATGACCAAATATTAGACATTTCAATTGGAGATTACTTGGTCAATAGAGAGAATCAGGTACTTGCAGGAATGATCCTTTTCCATGTGCTTCTCTGTTTGGTCTGTAAAGGGGTGGAAGTTCCCTTGTTTAAACTTTGTTATCTAACTTTCATGTATCCCTGAAATGTATCCAAGACACCTGTAGGAATCCAACAGCCCTAACGGAGGACCTACAGGTGCCCTGTGGTTTTCTAGAGCAACATGCAGAAGCCAGACGGGCCACTTTAATGTATCCCAAATGGCAGTGGCACTTGAACTTCACCCCTGCAGCTGAGATGTTACAGAAAGTTTCTCTTTGAGTCCGGAATTTACTGGGAGAATTACCTGCAGAATTTCTTTTTACTGTGAGATGTACTATCTACTACCTTAACTGAATAACAAAACTTTCTTTAGAATGCCTTTCAAATGTATGAGAACAAGAGAAAACCTTTTTTTGTTCCATGTCTCATGTTGCCGATCATAATAAACTCCCTTCCACTTAACCCCTCCGCCTCAATACATTCTTTCCTGTGCAAGAGGAAGACTTAGAGCTGTAAGATAAAAAGTTTTATAAACCTCAAAACGGAAATAAATTCTTGCATGTATATCTACTTATGTAAATGTCTATATATAATTTGTACATACACACTGTAGATTTCTTCGCTTATGTTATATACTGTGTTGTTTATACAGATTGAACTTAGGTAAAAAGGAAACAGTTTAATGTAGACATGAATGAAGCAGATGATGTTTGCACTTTGTGTGTTCAGGTAGGAAGGTTCTGCATGTGATAAAGGAGCTTAATTATTCCCCCCAACCCATCTGTAACTTTGTTGAAGTGAATGTTAAATGAATTAGTGAAATTACGAAGCCAGTTAATAACTGGTATTTCAAATGAAAAAGTCAAACATTGGGAAGATGAGTCTGGGAGGAATAGGAACAAAAAGAAAAACCAGCAAAGATAAAATATTCTTTGATGGTGGTTATTGACTCCTACACTAAATTACTTACTGCCCCACTGGCAAACCTTCAGTGTTGTGGACTCCAGCAGTTGCAGTAGCTCTCTGCAGTTTACATATGCTTTATCGAGTACTGTTCATCATTATGGGCGCTTGAAAGTAAATTATGGAAATTTCTCCTCTGCTTGTGGTTTAATCTTATATGGGAAATAATATAAAGCATAGATTGTTAATTGCAGTTCAGTTTTATATTTATTCTGGGAAGCTAGATATAGCATTTATTCTATTTTTGTGGGAGTTGTGGGAGATTATGGTTGTCACAAGGATGTTTTTATGAAACGCAGGTAAAAAGGAGAAAATATGGATGACACATACTGGCTTGCTATATTTTTTGCAAGCAAATAGCAAAACAATGGTAGTTGTAATATATGAGCAGATTTTTTTTTAAGGAAAAGAGCTCCTCTAGATTTTCAGGAACTCACAGTTTTTTTCAAGAAAGGCTACTTAAGTCTTAGAACATATGTATAAAAAAATGTGAAGTTGTAGTTGATTTCTGAAAGATGTGAGCTGTAAAGATTGTTTATATTTAAAATCGCCATTTTCCCTCTCTCTCTCTCTCCATAAATATATATAAATGTTCCAGTGTTATTCTAAAGCATTCTGCTTTTGTTTTCCTGGCTCTTATGCAAAGAATATCTGAATATTAAATCAGTAGTAAAGCATGTGCTCAGGTGTGCTATGGAAATGCTTTTCTTTAGTGTACTGTCTAGAATTTTCTATGAAGTAAAAGCAGGATTGCTCAGTATGTATAAAAGCTGAGGAACTGGCTAGAAAGAAGTGATACCTTGGTAGCTGGAAAAATGACTGGTGCATCATGACTTCAGAATGGTGCAAGCTAGGCTGAGTTAACTCTGGGAAAAATGGGGGCTGCCTTAAAAAGATTAAAAGCTGAAGTATTGTGGGGGTTCAAAGACGTGGTCTATAAGGGAGAAAGAGCAACCAGAAGACCAGCTCCCACTGAAAGGGGACACCCTTTCATGGTCATGGACACCCTTATCTCTAATGTCTTCTAAAATCTCTTCTCACATTTTACTTTAAAGTAGCTGTAAAAGAAATTACTTTGCCAGTCTCTATTTTTAGTTCATTTTGAAGTTAACAGAGAAGTTTTGTCAATCTCATTGACATTAGCTTTGTTTTCAATGCATGTAATATAACTTAAAATTAATCTTAGCTTATATTAACTGATATTACATTCATACCTTCTTTTCTAAATAAAAAATGCTGTCTTTGGATGTTGTCCCAAGAACTAAACATTTCTTTCTTAATCTGTTTTGAACGAAACAAAATTAATGCAATCTACCCTTCAAAATACAGAGTTGTCTTTTACATGATACTCATATGATGCTTAAGAGTTCAAACAATCATATCTTTCAAGAAATGCTGAGAATTTTTAGCATTTCTTTCTTGAGGTTACTTTTTTTCTGTCTGCTACCTCGTGTGACATAACCTTGTCAGAGGTTCAGTGATGTTCAGTGTGCAGTGGTGTTGCCTGGTAATTTTTCAGATTGTTACTGTACTGGTGCTGACTATGAAATGCAGATTCTCCTTATATGAAACCTAAAAGAAGAAATAAAAAGACAAAACTCAGCTTTCACTTCAGTTACAATTCAGTCATACACCAGAAAACTCACATTTCTGGGTATTGATTGTGTTCATTTACCACAACGAAGTGCATTCATTGATAACTACCTGCTGGTATTGAATCAATTGTATGTGAAACAGGGGGCATTATTGTCAGGTAAGGTAAATAATATTGATTCTATTTTAAAATGAATACAGCATAGGAGAAATTAATTTGATTCTCTGAAGTCATTAAATTATGTTCTGTCAACTATATAAACAGTGAAGGTCATGTAGTATTATGATATCATGAGGCAAGTTACAGCTGCAAGTTTTAGCAAGGTTTCCCCTCCATGATTGCAGCAGAGACATTTTGGTTTTGTTTTGTATTAAAGGAGGAAGAGAAATCCAATGCCTGTAATCGATCTTAAGGTAGGATCCCAACTGGTACCAAGTCCTCTGACACTCCTTAAGTGGAACTACAGTCCTAACTGACTGCAGCAAACCAGGCCCTTGGTCATGTTGTAGGTCAGCAGACTTCGAAGCTTCAAACATTATTGTGACAATGGACTCTTTGGTCAAAAGTCCTTATCTTCCAAAATAACCAAGTAATCAGAAATGGGAGAAGGGAGTTGTGTTGATTGATCATCTTTGAAGCCATTGGCTCCATGAAAGAGTAGCAAGGAAGCACAAGTGCAGTAAGCACAGCTACCACGAACATGAGTAAACCATGAAGATGGCTTTGGATTGCTCTTGCAATCCTATTGCAATCCTATTCCCTTACGATGACGACGAACTGTCCTATAGAAAACTTGTTAAACAGCAGCAGCTGAAGCACTGAAACTGAAACATAGAACCCTTTTTGGATTACAGGTGACCATACAACTGAGATTTGGTCATTGATCATGTACCTCACACATTGTCTTCATAATTTGCACAGTTGATCTTGAAGTCTTCATATATGAGCACATAAGTTACTGATTACCACATACTGTATGAAGAGAGCAGGAGACAGAATTCTGCGGGCACCCTGTGACCCATGTCTCATTTCAGATATTTAGTAACAAATAACTTGCAACCAAGCTGTAGCTGGTTGAACAGGTATCTAGAATTCCATGTTTGGAAACAGTAGTAAGATCAAAAGAGCTGGAAGAATAAAAAGAGTTGTCTGTATATGAAAAAGGTGCAGAGGATGTGAGCCATGTGACTATAATTGGTGGATACAATTTCATTATGAATGAAATTTGTCTGTAGGAAGTAATCCATAGAGAAGGGAAGGTACATGAATAATTGTCACCAATCAGTGTTACAGAAATCAACAAAAACGTCTGTGTGATACACTTCTTTGACAACAGTATCTCAGTATCATGTATACAGATGTCTTTAAGGTTTAAAAGTCCAGAGTGGCTCAAATGCCATCTACAGCAAGATTCAAGTACAGTTTATGTGTCTGAGTCCAAGAAAGTGATCCAGGAAACTTAGGATCCAGTAACCTTCTGAGTGTCCTCAGGACGCCTAAGATAGGTTTCACAGCTGTCTAACTAAAAGGTACCTGTGTCTTCTGAGCAACCCTGCTCTGAAGAACTGGGTGTCAAATGACTTATCCTCCCTGTGCTGCTGAAACAAAGTACTTGAGTACAACCCAAGTCTCCTGAGAGAATAGTCTTTGGAAAACATCTAGCATGAAATGGCAGAATTGAGTTCAACCCGAAGGCTAGCAGCTGCAACCACACTGATGAAAACTGATGGCAGTAAAAGGTAGAGGTGGTCACTTTTTTGCAGCTCCCCTTGCTGCTGAGAGTGCTTACCTAAAAGACTGGGGGTGGGAGTTCTGTGCTAACTTCCACATGACAGAATTAAAATTTGCTCTGTCCCTGTGGTATGTTGTAATTTCCCAGTCTTAGAGAGGTACAGGGAGAAACCCTGTGCTTGAGACATTCTACAGGGAAAGCAAATTTTGATCCCCATTTTCAAAACCATTTCTCCATGTCAGACCAGTTAGCTGGGCAACGGGAGCAGAGCCCAGAATGCAGTTTTCTCCTCTCCCTAGCTGTTACGTAGCCTTTAAGCCACACAACTAGTTTTGTTCTTTCCTTGTCCTGTTTCTCCACTCATGAATGCATAACTGCCTGCCTTACCCAGCAGCAGTGGTCTTCTTTGAGCACCTTGTAGTCAAATTTGTAAACATTTCAATTACTGAGTCCATTTTGAAGTATGGAGTGCTGAGCTGCATCTTGACTGCCCTTTCAATATATCTACTCTGCTTGGTGTATTGCAGTTTTAGTTATCTACTGATGAAAGCACACCGTTATTAGCCAGACCGGTATTGCGTTGTCAGCCAAATTTCAGCCATGTCGTATATAGTTAAAATTTAAAGAAAAGAAAATTTTTTGCAATGTGTCTCACTTTAAAATTTTATTAGTGAATAACATTAGAAGAGTGATCTGTTAAACTTTGATCTTATCCCACTGTGAAATGTTCTCAGTTCTATTTCTTTGCAGAATTGACAGACAAACTGGGAAGCTTTAAAACATCCAGATAACCTGCATGTTTCTTCCTAACATTACACTGAGTAGTGAGAGTACTGTGATGGATAAAATCAGTGCTAATTATTTCTAGTCTTAAAACCCTTTCCTTCTCTTTGTCCTCATGTTACTCTACACAGCAATACTCAGGAATTTGCCTTTCTCAGCAGCATCCTTTCTTGTTCTGAGTTCCTTTTCCTGTTCCCAGGCCAGGTTTATATAATTATTGATACGCAGACTCACTCCGGTTGCTATTTATGCCAAGTGTGATGAACTGGTATGTTGAACATAGATATCTAACTATATGGGTATGTTACCCTACCATATTATTGCTGCTAAAATTCTTTCCAGTTGACTGGTTTTTATCTTGTGGCCAGTGAATAATTCCCAGTCTTCTCCCAGAGTAGAAAAATTCACTGATTAACAACAGACTTAAGAATGAGTTCAAATGTCTTGTGAATAGTGCTTTTGTGTTTTTGAAGCAAAGAACCACAGATAAAAAAACCCAACAAAGTTTTCTAGTGATTGAAATAAGTGCAGTACAAGTTGCATTTCACCTTTTAAACCAGCAGAGATACTAGCCTGGTGACCCTGGAAAAATAGCTTTTGGTTCTAAACCAGTGGTAGCTCCAGGTGTAATACTCCAGATCTATTGTAGGTTGTCTGAGCAATCATTGTGTTGGATTACACTCAAAAAAATGCTGGTATGAGGAATAAACATAGTTTAGATACATAGTAAGATAGAACAGAATGTGTAAAATCTGAGGAACCTGGTCTGGTGGGAGGAATCTCTGCCCATGGCAGGGGGGGCCAGAACTAGATGATCTTTAAGGTCCTTTTTAAGCCAAACCATTCTGTGATTCTATGAAAATGCATCTCTAAAAGAAATCATACAATGGCAATTGCAAATATCTTTCCCATGCCATTAAGAAAATGATTGTTCAGTGAAGTGGAGAACTGATAAAATATTTATTCAAAGTCCGTTATCTTTGAGTTTGATTTGCATTTAAAGAAATATTCCTAGCTTTCTTTCTGCACTGTTTTCATTAGGATAGTCGGAGAGTTTCACATGATCCTTTAATTGTGTCAAAAACTGAGTCAGTAACAGAGATGAAATACAGAGATCAGTACACTCTGTGAATGCGTCACAAAGACTCTGTTTAATTAAAAATTTAAACATTAAATCTCTTAAACCAAGAACTTTGAGATATTGCTGTGAGGACAGAGGTTAAATCAATTATGAAGTAATGGTGAAAGCTCATGCACTAATAATTTTGGTGGGGGTGGCTATGAGTTGTTAATTGAGGTGCTGTAATCTCATGGCAGTTTGGGTGATTGCCTTTTACTGCCCAATCAAGTGTATTTCACAGGATCACAGAATCCTTAGGGTTGGAAAGGACCTCTGGAGACCATTTGGTCCAATCCCCCTGCCAAGGCAAGGTCACCCGGAGCAGGTGGCACAGGAACGTGTCCAGGTGGGTTTTGAATGTGTCCAGAGAGGGAAACTCTACACCCTCCCTGGGCAGCCTGTTCCAGTGCTCTGCCACCCTCAGAGGAAAGTTCTTCTTCATGTTGAGGTATTGCATACAGTAATGTTCATCACTTCATCTCCAATCCCAAATCCTCTGAATAATGTTGCTGCTCACTGATAAATGAGTCCCAGGACTCACTTCTTACAGGAGTGTTAGGGCTCTGGGCTAAAACAGCTCAGTCGTAAGTTGTCTAATCATAGAATCATATAATGGTTTGGGTTGGAAGGAACCTTAAACATCATCTCATTCCAACCTTCTGCCATGGGCAGGGACACTTTCCACTAGACCAGGTTGCTCAATGCCCTGTCTAACCTGGCCTTGAACACTGCCAGGGATGGGGGCATCTGCAGCCTCTCTGGGCCACCTGCTCCAGTGTCTCACCATCCTCATAGTAAAGAATTTCTTCCTAACATCTTATTTAAATTTACCCTCTTTCAGTTTAAAGCCATCACCCTTCCTCTTGTCACTAGAGGCCCGTGTAAAAAGTCCCTCTCCAACTCCTGTAGACCTCTTTATGTAGTGGAAGGCTGCTAGAAGGTAGAAATGGCTTCTAGAGCAGAGCTGGACCCTTTTCTCCTGACTTTTGTGTCACATTTGGACTTGAAGAAGGAAGGATCTGTATTATGTGGTACTGAGGAGAGGTACAGCAGCAGAACTCCAAATGTATATTTTGAACCAGGAGGGAAGACAGAGTACAAGTACCTTCAGTGCTAAGTGACAGATGATTGAGGGTTTGTATTGCTGGTTTGGATGTAGGTGCTTCAATTTTGCTTAAGTGTCCTACTTTAGGTATGTAAGTCTTTTTGAATCTAGCTCTTAGATAGTAGCAAAGGTCGTCATGAAAGGTTTGAATTACAAAAGCACTAGTCTGTAACATAAAAGAGAATTTTAAGTCCTGCATGAATAGTTCTGCTAGTAATCATGGATGCAATAGCATGTATTTCTGAATTACTAGGGTTAGAGAATGTGCATCTATTGCTGATGTAAATTATCCTTCCTAATGCCACGAAACAATTATTGGAAATTTAATGGTAGGAAACAGGTATCACACCATGGCTGAGACTTTCATGATGATTTAGTATCCAGAATAATTTAAAAACCATAACTAAACCTGCTTTATTATATATAATAAAGTTTATGGATTTTTGTGTGGATTTTCATAATCTTACTGTCAGTCTTATTTTATTGCATCTGAAGTAAAAACTAAATTTCTTTAAACTGTGGAATGAAAAAGTAGAGCACAATTTAGTGATTTTTCACCAACCCCCTCCTGAAGAAGACAGTAAAAATGAGGGGTTCATTTTTCAAACTATTTTTTTCCAGGCAGTTATGTCCTTATTTATGTGCAGTGTAGTAATTCACTTAGTTCTTACTGACTTGAAAGTTCTAACTGAAGTATCCTGGGTGATACCATGAACTGTAGTGGGACTACTGACAGAAACAAATCCAGAACAAGATCACATCCGGGATTTAAAGCCTCTCTATCTCTAACCTGGTCAGTAATGCTACTAAACTCCCTAAATCAGTAGTCAGGCTGTGTAATTGCCGTGGTGTGAGAACAGAGTGTCTGTCAGGAAGACATATGGAAGAGATTATCACACCATTTATGTAAAATTGCACCATCTTGGATGACTTGAGTTCTCACACATGTACTCCTTTCTCACAGCTTCCCCTCATGACCATCTAGACTCCTGCTTGGAATTTTGAGTTTGCAACAGTGTTACAAATGTATCTGGACTTGCCCAGGTTCAAGGGGCTTCGTATTTAAACTTTCCTAAATCCTTATTTCAATCCAGAGAGGATTAAAATAAATGGAATCAAATGTCTGTAAAAAGGCCTTGGCCTCTACACACATTTTTCTCCAGTTGTAGATGTCATTGTGCTACCTGCTGTACAAAACAAAACAGAAAAATGCTGTGGCTTACCAAGTAGTATGTGGAAGTGTTCCAAGGCAAACGAACAGACCAAGCTCTAACCAGTGCTTGCCCAACCATTAGAAAACTTAGTAATCTGTGAAAGAATGCAGTTTGCTCTGCAGTTTTCTCCCTATGAAATGTACAGACTAAAACCATTTTTGCAGTCAGTGGAAATTAAGGTCTGTCTAAATGTTCTCTGTGGTTGTAGATATCCTCACAGTGAAGGAAAGACCTCTCTCTGCTTTGCTTTTTCCTCCATTTAAGTGAGTGCCAAAAGTAGTGCTGAGCTTGAAGGGAAGAGGAGTCAAACATTTATTATATCCTGGCCACCCAGAGGGGAAAAACATTGGTGTCTACAAATGAAGCAGCATTTGCTTGACCTTTCTGTAAAGGAGTTCTACTCAATAGGTTAGTTTTTTTCCTAGAGAGGATATGTTTTGCCCCAAATCAGATAGTACTTTTCAAAAAGTACTTCCGTACTAAACTTACTTAGTAGCTTACAAATTTGTCATTAAGCAAAAGGAAGCAGGGTGAAAAGTACTAAGTATCCTACAGGTTTCGGGTTGCTGTGTAATTGGTACTTTAGTTTTACACGTCCTTGGCTTTTCTCTTTTTATAGGTAACTACCTTGGTGTCTAGTCAAACCAGACTCTACAGGTTGCTTTTGTGAGCCTTGTGCCATTTATTATCAGTGGACTCGCTTTTTATTGTTGTGAGAATCCCTTACTCTAACAAGTTACTGTGTCAAGACATGCAGCTGAGTTCGTAGTCGCCTGTGGCCAGTGCAGCTCGTGGCAGCCTTTATTAGTTGGGGACATCTGTGTAACTCCTCAGACAGTGAACTCTGGGACAGCTGAACCAAATTTCTCTCTGAAAGATTTAAATATGTAGTCATAGGTGATTATATTACTATTACCTCTTCAGCTACTTTCAAAGAGTAAGAACAGAAGCAGGGCAAGTGGCTACTTACGAGGCAGCATATTTTTATTTTCAGAATACTGAGCCTTCATAGCCATGTTGCCGGGGGTACAACTGAAATCTCACGACAAGCAAATATTATAGTTACATGGAGGTTCAGAGTATCAGCGCACTTTGTTTTGCCTGCTACCACTGGGTCTGCCCCTCACCTTTCCCTGCATGCATCCTGTAACAGCAGTCACTTAAATTGTTTGCTTGTGGGTTTTTTGGTTTGGTTTGGGTTTTTTGTGTTCTGTTTGTTGTCTTTTTTTAGGGGGTGTATTTTTTTAAAAATGAAATCAAAAAACCCCCATCCCATTTTGCAGCCATCTGATTGTTCTCTGCTACACAATGCAGAACCAATTGCATGGTTCTTGTCAGTGGTTACATTTTTATTGTTATATAAAATAAACGGGTCAAGTGTTCTTGCCCATCTTAGATACTTGTATGCCGCAGTTCACACTTGTAGAAATAATTTTTTTCAAAAATTTAATACATGTTAAAAACCTCTGTATTGTGTGATAGGGTTAGTCATGTTTAACCACACTGTCTGTACATAGCTGATAAAATATATTTTTTCCTACTCTAAATCATATTCCATGCTTAGGGGGTATGATTTTGTAAACACTTAAGCAGGTGATCTGCCTTATACTAAAAAGAAGTCCTGATGGCTGCTGTTGGCCTGGTTACGTGTGAAAAGTTAGGCAAAAGCCTGCAGGATTGGGACACATTTCAGAAAACAAGTAGTTGCTTTTTCTTGTGAAGATATTTTCATACTCTTTTTCAACAGATTTTGTCAGAAAAATATAAATTATTACAGTAGGAACTTCTGGTGTTTTGAGACAAAAAGCAAATCACTAATAATGTAACCAAGCCGTTTCCACAAATTTGCAAGTGTTGTGGCAGAAATCTGTTTCTAACCAACCTGCAGATGAGTTGAGGCAGTGTTTTACCTATGTTCCATATGTGGTACTCAGGGCAGTTCTCCCCAGCTTTGTCATTAAATAGCAGATTTAAAGTAAATGTTTGAAGTATAAGTTGACCGTATTTGAAGCATAAGGGTGATGAAAGTGATGCATTATGTCACTGTAACATATTGACATTATCAATTATGTGTTATTAAACAGCTTAGCTAACTGAATGATTTACCTTGTGTTTAACTGCCTCTTTCAATTAAAAGTAGCAAATGCTGTAGAACTGGGGCACAGTCATAGAAACCATATATTTTCTCCTGTTAACACCAGCACTGCTGACATGCAAGTGATGGGAGTGTTGGCATTTTGCTGCAGGCTCTAATGGGCTAGTTTAAATGGCCTAAAAAAAGTGATTAATGATTAGGAACAGGACTGTTACACGGCTTCACAGCTCTTTTCCTCAATGCATTTCCATTTGCGTCAACTAGCTGCACACTTGGGAGGTGTTATTTCGAAGTAGTCAACACAGGGGCATTTTTCTACTACCATTTGTTTCTATTTCTTAGGCCCCTTTAGTTCTCCAGATAGTCCTCAGACTAGTATGTCTGGTGACCAAAATCTAAAACTGTGGAACTCTGTTGTCATTTCAAAATATCTCTACCATCACTCTGCTTACTCTTTTTTGGTGTATTGTGTTGGAAATAATCTAAAGGTTCCTCTCAGAGTAATTGAAGCACTTCATCAACC